>NC_081288.1:6842801-8187108 GCF_030490865.1 Poecile atricapillus
GGAAGCACAGGTTCCTTTCCTGTGCCTCATAGTGATGGCAGCACCGAGGGAGTGGGCTGCTGGCATTTGAAGGGCTGCCATAAGCTGTCACTTAGAACAGTGTAATCACAAAAGACTTAAAAACCTGATGTCCTTTGTCATTTGGTTGCCCTTGGCTCAGTCACACTTTTTACAGCTAATAGGACCAGGGGAAATTTTGAATATATGTCAAATCTTTGAAAATGGAATAAAATTTTGAAAAAAACAAGACATCATTGACCTGGTAGAATCGTGGACCTCAAAAGATCTCTGCAGTAGGGATTCTGTGAAGGAAAATGCTGTCTCCAAAGATTTTAACTGCCAAATTGTATTACATCCCTGAGCAGAGCTTTCCAGAGACTTAACAGTCTTGCCCCAGTGGAAACAGAGGTTTGTTCTCCAAAACACAACCTCACTACAGCTGCTCAGCAAATGTCGCATGAAACTTTTAATGTAGGGGAAAACTAGGTAGTTTGCTCAGTTTGGTTCAGAAAAATGACCACAGCATTTTTGCCCAATTGTTTCCCAAACAACCTCTCAGGGTGGGGAGCATCCCTTTGGAGCAGCCATCATCACAGTAGGGAAAGGGCTGAAAGACCAGAATAAATACCGTGGCAATGTTGCATTGTATTTTCTCTACACAACCTGGAAGGAGGTTGTAATGAGGTGGGGAGTCTCTTCTCCCAGGAAACTGTTGATAGGACAAGACAAAATGGCCTCATGTTGCACCAGCAAAGGTTTGGGTTGGAGATGAGGAAAATTTTCTTTGCTCAAAGAGTGGTCAAGCACTGGAAAAGGCTGCCCAGTGAGGTAGTGGAGTTGCCATCCCAGATAGTGCTCAAAAAGGGAGTAGATGTAGCACTTTGGGATATTTTTCAGTGGGCATTGTGATGTTTGGCCAAAGGTTGTACTTGATGTTCTTGAAGGTCTTTTCCAGCCTGGATGATTCTATGTTTGAACAGAAGTATCAAAGGAGAGGGTGCTAACATCTACCCATCCCTCCCTGACACATGCACACACCTGCATTCTAGAAAAACAACCCAAAACTAATCCTGTGTGCTTTCTTTGGTGGCCTTGGAGCATATATTTATGTTACCAGCAGAATTTAAGCTAGGTGATTTAAAGATACAATAACAAGGAAAGTCCTCGCCATTTTCAAGCTGTAGATTTTATGATGTGCTGCAAATGAGAAAGCCAGGGCAGTTTTCTGACATATTTACTGAATAAAGTAAATCTCTGTAGGCCATACAGTAATTCTATAGCAATATCTGTCCCTGCCTGATTAACATCCTAGATTATTGGTACAATGAGAATTTTTATCACGTACTTCTGTTTGCAAGAGGTCAGACAAAATAATCATAATGTTCCTTTCTGGGTCTAAAATCTATTAATCTGTTTACTCATTTTTCCTTTTATGTGTTGCTTCGTTTGCACAATGAGATGAGGGTGGCCAATTTCTCTTTCCTTTCAAACACCACATTGGCCAGGTTTGCCTTCTGGTTCTCATGCATTTTTCACAATGCAGAGGAAGTTTAAAGCCAAACAGAAAAGCCCTCCATTAAAAACAAAATACATTATAAAAATGGAAGTGTTTGTGTTAATAAGAATTCCTTCATTAGAGAAATGTAATACTCAAAGGCAGAACTACTCAGGAATAGTCCCTTCAGTCTTTATCTCCCATCACACTTCAGCTTCATGCTGAGTTCTGTGCTGTTTCTGATTTATATTGTAGGAAACTGCGAATGTATAACTTCTGATCAATAAGCTGCTCACAATTTTAGGGTAGTGCTCATGTTTAACTTTTCATACTGTCTTGGGAGGCCTCCTGCTCCAGTTTCTGAAATCAGTCCTCTTTTTGTTCGGCATCCCTAATGTGCAAGTTTAAGCAGTATTAGTGAATCCCTAGGGATGTGTCTGCCTTTGCAGGGTGGTTCTTCTAACCCAGAGTGATGTATGGTTCTTTGGTGACTTGTCCAATGAAGGATGGATCATGACTTGAACTTCATGGAAGCATCAGGTGAACTTAACACCCTTCTGGAGGGAAAAGCCAACGAGCTCTGAATAGCTTTGCTAGAATCCTTCATGTAAATCCACCACTGATGAGTTCATCAATAAGACTCCTGATAAAAAGCAATTAAACTGTCAAGCAGTAAATGATCCAGAGCAATTCCAGCCTGTAGTACAAAAGAGGCAGAAAAGCATCAATGTTTTGCCAAATGGCAAAGAAGTCAAAGTGATATTTCAAAGGGTGTTATTTTTCAAGCTCCTAAAACAAGCAGAAAGGTTCCTTAGTGGAACCCAGTGGGGGATGCAGGGGTGAAGAAATGAGAGGATTTATCTGTATGCTCACACAGTCCCACCAAGAGAAAGAAAGGGTAATATGAATACATTAATATGACTAACTTATTTTTAATTACATTGTTTATTTGTTCTTTTATTCATGTATTTATTCACCTGAAGGCTAACATATGTAGGCACATCCCCCACCAGGCAGCCCCACTGTGGTGGCAGTCTGGCAGGTATCTGGTACCGTGACCTGCAATGGGTGGTGCAGGTTTCACTCTGCTGGCAAAAACACCAGAAATTCAGAGAGATGGGCTCTTGTTTTCTGTTTATGAGTTTAGGGGTCTTAAATTACAAGGGAGTTTTAGCTTGGTTCTCATTTTTCATCAAAGTACTTCTTTGAAGCTTTTCACGTTCTGCTTTCCTGATGGTGTTGCAGAGGAATCAGATGCTTTGGAAAGAGCTTGATAATGCCTTTACTCTTTACCTGCAGCATGGGCTGTTCTCTTTTTGTTTGCCAGTTTGGTTCTTTCCTGAAGAACTGATGGTGAAATGGGTTCATGTAAAGGGAAGGAGTAATAGTAATGCTGATATGAGTCCTCTTCTCTCTCAAGTTATATCTGTAAATTAGAAATTGCACAAATATGGAAACTGTAGTGTGAAGGACTGACACCAATCCTTGAACAGAGCCTGAGTAATTACAAGGACACTGTTAGAGTGACCTCTCCTTTGCCTCTAATGAGCATTGCAAGGTCTTTCAGGGTCCTTTTTTAATGTCTGTGCAGGGTGTTCAGCCAACAGTGTACACATTGAGAGCCCAGTTAACAAGGTAGCTTGTCCGTGTACAAAACCACTAGTATTTTCAAAGTTGTTTGAAACCTGTCCGAAACTGAGCCACTCAGTGTGGCAGCTTGTGCTAGAGGTTTAGTTCTGCATTTAAACATCAAACTGGGAAGAAACAAGAAGCAAAACCCCCAAATCCTGTCAGGAAAATAAAAGATTATAAATATAAATATAGGAATTTATTACAAACTCCATCACCAGGGTAAGTCCTCTGAAAGATTTGTATCATCTGCATGATTGATACAAGAAGTCTCCTTAATGAAACACTAGATCTGGAAGCTTTTGTCTCAGGAAATCCTGAGTGAAATCTATGTTTCCCCAGTGGAATTGGAGATAATATCTCTTTTATCATATGGTCCTATTATCATATTATCATGTGATTGGGTTTTACTATCCCTATTCAAACTGGGTGTTAATGGAATTACATCCTGGCCTGTACAAGTAACAGTGTGACCAGCAGGACCAGGGCAGTGAGCTCCCCCTGTACTGGGCACTGGTGAGGCCTCCTCTCAAATCCTATTTCCTTTCACCTCAAGGTTTGTTCTGGCCTTTTTCATGTGGCTAGTCAGTAATACGTACTAAAAGCATGTAGCCTTGGGTAAAAGATATAGTAGAAGCTGAACTATTCATATTTATGACTGGGTTTGGTTGCAGTTTTTTCATCCTAAACTAAATTATTCTTCTGGTCATTGTTTTGAAATTGTTTCCTGTTGCTGGAGGCAGGCAAGGCACATGCTGGGGTGTCCATGTGCCATGGGGACACTTGGCTCAGCTCCTTCTCCAAGTGCTGGGCTTTTCCCAAGTGCTGCTTGGAGAACCAGGGGAAAGCCACTTCTCGGTGGCTGAGCAAGGACCAAGGGTTGGAGCCACACACGTTCCCTCCAGGCAGTCCCAGCAGTCACATCCCTACAGAAGAAGCAGTTGTGGCTGCTTTGCTGAGTTTTGCCCAGCTCTGAGTCCCTGGGCAGAGCTGTTGGTACTCTGGATCACAGTGTGACTCTTGAGCTGCTCCAGAGTTAAATGCTTTTCAAGTACCTGAACTTGGCTAGCTGTCCTTGGATTTTTTTCTTTGCTGGGAACCAAGATTGATATCATCAGGGGAAAAGGGTTCCTTCTGCTGTTTGTGTGTTCAGCTCTGTGAGCCAGTGCCAGCTGCAGGACAGGAGAAGTCCTCTAATTTTCACTGAGAAACCCCTCCTACTCTCTCTTTCTGGACAGAAAAGTCTGTCTTAAATTCCTTTAAAACAAAGACCTAATTCTGCTTTTACTGCCTGCAGTTTTAATTCTGCCTCAAAATTACCATAGAGAGGGCAAAGCTGGATGGTGCCATTAAAAAGAAAATAATTATTCCAGAGTATTAAAGACTGGAACAAATTGCAATAACACTTTGTGAATGCCCAGGTCTGCTCAGGACAGATGCCAAGTCCCATCTCAGCAGGGCAGAGGGGGCTGGGATCAAGACCAGAAAACAGGCTACATCTCCACTATGACTTTGGAGCTCAGATGGTCTCCCCCAGCTGCCTTTGCTGGTTTGCTCCTGTAACAGCCGTGACTTCTGTCAGCCCTTGGGCGCCGTGCAGGGAGCAGCATTCCCAGTGACATTAGGGTTAACCCCATCTCAGAGGAGAAAAGCCATAAGGACATGGGCTCCATATGCAAAGCAGCCATGGCCTTGGGTGCTGAGTTGAAGAGTTTCCTGGGGAGGTGGACCTCAGCCAGGAGCCTTGCTCACAGCAGGGAGACTGGAGGTGAGCACAGATGTGTAATGCACCATAACACAGAGTCACCACCCTAATAAATAGGAGCACGAGACCTTGGCTCTCTGCATGTACCTGTCAACAATCTCAGTAAGCAAGTGCCTGCAAATGTAAGGGCTGCTCCTCCTGAGTGCTTGGATTAAGCTCTGGTTTGCAGTGCATCATTTAAGGGGTTGCAAATATTTTCCGTGTGTTGAAATTAAATTATAAACAGATTGAGCCTGGGTACAGTAGATCCACTGGACTAAATCTGACTAAGAAAAGCTTTCAGTTAAAGAATGGGGCTTAAGGGGGATGGGGAATGAGCTGGCATGGAGGGAAATTCTGTCAATTTAGCAAAAAATATTTTGTGGAAATATACTCTGCAAAGATTGAAGGAGAGTTTCCTTGTGCAGGAGAGGAATTGTAAATTAGTATCTACTAAAGCAGTCTGTTGCTTGAATGTAACAAAAGTAACTTTATGAAACTACAAAACAGCACACGCTGCATTTTCATGGGCAATGTGCTGTATTCAGTGATATTAATTACAGTGTGGATCAATTTTCAGTGCAATCAATCCACAGGAAACAAAGGTACTGCAAGGGAAATATAAAAAGACAGTCAGCTAATAGGAGCCATATTCAATAAAATTGTATCTGTCTTCAGTGTTCTCCTGTGGCAGGACACAGGATGGGCTGGGCAGTGGGTGTGGGGCCAAGAGGGGTTTGGAGCAACACTGTGTATTCACACATATGTGTATAAAAATATGTATATGTGGGAAATACAACTCCTGTTTTGAGAAACTAGGAAAGAAGGGGATTTAATTCAGGCTGCTGGTGGACTTCAGACCCAGGGTGAACTTCACTTTTCCTGCAGTTTCAATTTAGTGCCGGTACGTTAGTAAGCTGTTTGTTTTGTTTGCTTAGCACTTAATAGAAGGATTATCTGGTTTCTTTCTTTTTCTTCCAAGGTTGCTTTTTATTTTCTAAGCTGAATGTGTTCATTTTTAGTGGTAGCATTCTCTTCCATTCAGGCTCCAAACTTCCCTAGGAAGTGACTTCATGTTATTATTCAAGTAGATTATTGCCTGGAGTGGCTGAATTACCTAGTGTTCGTATAATGGCCAGCTCTCAGTCCATATGCATTTAATGACTGTAATCATTTGTTATTTTCCCTTTATTAGGTTTGTTTTTAAAGAAAGTTTTATTGTGCTATTTATGATATGCTAAGTGGTGCAACTTGCTGAAGAAACATATTGCATACATTTTATTTTTTAATAGGTTTTGCTTGCTAAAATGGAAATCTTTTATTTACCCTAGTAGGGCAGTTTTTTGCTGACAGTTTTATTATTTCAATAGCTCAGACGTTTCTTTCCTCTTTTGTTTTCTCAGATACTCCTCCAGGGAGTTTTAATGTGCCATTCTTTATTTAAGATTGGGTTCAGAACATGTTATTTCTAGCAAGGCAGGGAAAAAGTGCAAGACAGCAGACATTAAATAGTGGGATGTAAAGGTTTTATTTTCTTGCCTCTTTGAGTTGTGGAATCCTTTCCTCATTTGTGTCACCTGGTGATTAATTGCACTGATAATCTGTGTTCCTCATCAATAACTGTCTCCTACCAGTGCCAGGCAGAGGCTGTGCACTGCCTAAAGAGCTTGTCACTGCAAATAAATGAACATACATATGTGAGTAAAGGATGGGACCTCTGAGAGCATTTTAAATTGTCAGAGGTGCAGGCTCCTTTAATAAGCTAATGCTCTATAGGTAGTGGCAGCAACTCGTGAATGCAGTTCCCTTGCTAGTGGGGAAAGAATGGGACCATTTCCCTGGGGCAAACCCTGAGCTTTGGTCAGTGGAGTGAAAAGTGAACCTTAAGGGATCATAAAAGGTGGGAGCTTTACAGCCTGAGTGTGCCAGCATCAGCAGATGGAACTGCCTATGCAAAGCTATTTAGGGTGGGACAGCATGGAAGGCAGGGTCTGCTCCCCTGGCTCTTGCTGGGGTAGAATTGATTCCCTCTGCAAGTGCTAGTGAGTCTTTGACCACTCCCTGATGTGTGATGGATTTTATTTTCCATTCTAGCCTGACCAGTCCTTGGAGAAAAACTCAATTAATAGAACTATAAAATATACTGAATTAGAAGGGACCCATCAGCATCATTGAGTCCAGCTGGCCCTGCACAGGACACCCCAATGACACCCTGTGCCTGAGAGCATCGTCGAAATGATTTTGAACTCAGACAGACTTAGTGCTGTGACCAGTTCCCTGGGGAGTTCCAGTGCTGAGTGCTGTTCCAGTGCTCAACCACTCTCTGGAATAAGTTTTTCCTGATACCTCCCCTGACTCAGCTTCAGGCCATTCCTTTGGGTCCTGTCAGTGGTCACCAGAAAAGAGACCAGTGCCTGCCCCTCCACTGCCCCTCATGAGGATGTTGAAGAGCACAATGAGGTCTCCCCTCAGTCTCCTCCAGGCTGACCAGACCAAGTGACCTCAGCCCCTATGCATACAGCTTCCCCCTCCAGACCCTTCACCATCCTCGTGGCCCTCCTTGGGACAGTGCAGGAGCCCCAGGGCTGCAGGCAGATCTGCTCTGGCTGCCCGTGTCTAGTGCATGGCCTTGACCATCCTTTAATGATGCAGAAAGAGCATTACCAAGCACATCCTCACGCTTCTGCTTCCCGTTTTCCAGAGTGTCTGGCGGAGAGCTCTTTGACCGCATTGTTGAGAAGGGGTTCTACACGGAGAAGGACGCCAGCACCCTGATCCGGCAGGTCCTGGACGCTGTGTACTACCTGCACCGCATGGGCATCGTGCACAGGGACCTCAAGGTACGGCCACAGCGCTGCTCAGCCCCTGGGCAGGGCTGGTGAAGGCTGGGTAATGGTGTGTGTTGTAGTTAAGGCCTTGCGCTGTGGAAGATATCGGGATGTAACGGAAAGCTAGTAACCCACCCCTCTCTGTTCGGATAGCAAGGCCCCCCTGCAATTAGCCAATAGCACCTAACTGTGATGTAAGCAGATGGGAGTAACACAATGACCCTAGGTTATAAAAGGTCAAATTCTCCTGCAATAAACGCCATTGCTTCGCCATCCATCACATTGATGTCTTGTGGGTAGAGTGGTCCGGTGGCAAAGGGGGGGCCACCGTGCTGGCTTCTGAACCAGGGTGTCTGCCTTGCTTGAAAAACCCAACAGGTGTGAGCCTGACAAACACGCTGTTTCAGTAAGGTTTTACCCTAGCAGAGATGCTCCAGAGCCTTCCCGTGTAATTGGTTTTAATGACGACTCTGCAATCGGGGCAGTTCTAGCTGGAGTTTTGCACATATGATGTGAGGAAAAGCCATTAAGATCCAAAATGTTACGTTAAGGCAGAAACCCCATCTCAGCTGAGTTGTGTTCACTGCTGTAAAGTATTTCACAGGTTTGCTGTGCTATATTTACTTTTACTTCATAATAACTGGTAACAATAGTGGGGTAAAGTTGAGGAATTTCTTATCAATTGGAACAGTGTTTTTGGAGACACTGTTAACAGCAAGGGTTCTTCTAAGGACCATTGTGTGCCAGTGTGATATTTGGATGATTTTCCTTTCAGCTGCACCATATTGTCACATCTAAACCTCTCAGCTTTTCAGGTAAAAAAAAACAAACCCTAAACATTGTTGTTTCATTGTTTTCTTCCACTATCTTAAATTGTCATTAAGACATACAGAAAGGCTTGGATTTGATAGGACTTCAGTGTTTTAAATAATAAATTAGAAGAAGACACTAGAAAAAGATACAAATTTCAAAAGAAAGCTCTGGGTTCAGTTCCTGAATTAGTTAATTCTGCCAAAGTTTACTTGCAGAAATGAAGACTTCAGTGATGGAAATAACACCTCTGGTTGTGTTTTGGAGGGTTGCTCCAAACGGCAGTTTCCTTGGATGTTCAGGCAGAGTTTGTATTTTCCCCCTGTAAAGAGAGTGGAATTTGGCTCCATGTTATGAGCCTTATATAAGCCTTATAAAAAGGCTTGATGAACATTAGTGGAGTCAAGAGGCGCTGCAGTCCAGTCCAGACAGTCACAAATAATGGGTTTCCTGTAAGGAGGCACTGGTTAGGCTTCCATCTCCTACAGTCTCCACATCTTGCCCTTGGTTCCTGTCAATTTCTTGACTTTATGCTGAAGTACATAGAAACATTCTCATATTTATAAGAGCTCACAGAATTCCAATATGGAAGTACTGTATTTTAACATGAGCATGTTACTGCCAAATTCAACTTTTAGGAAATAACTTGAGACTTCTTTTTGCCACCAGCATTTTTGGAGGGTGGTCCAAGACCTCCTCCTTCAGATATTCCATTGTACAAGGTCTGGGTATTCTTTTCTTTATAACGTAAAGCAAGTTATACCTCTCATTTTAAAAAATAATCTTATTTTAAAGTTCCTGTAATAAAATATGGGATCTGGTGACTTGGGAATTAAATTAATGTACAAATTCTTTCAGAGGTTATGTAAGGCCAAGCTGAATTTAGATCAAACCAACCTTCTCCAGTGGTATTTCGTAGCAGAGTAGCTCTTTTTCTCTTTCTCTCTTTTGTTTGCAGGTTTTTGTCAGTACCATACCAATTGTCAAAATGACTCATAAAATACAGTATATGAGGAACACCTGCTGTGAATTTCTGTTAGCAAAAACATACTATGATGAGAAAAACAGGGATATAATAAGGTTTTTTATGGTCTCAAAATATCAAAATAAGTGTAAGGCTCAAAATGAAACTATAGGAAAGAATCCACTCTACAAAAATACAACCCATGAAACATCCATAACAATTATTTATTGTAATTATGAGTTTATTCAGATACCAAAATAGTACTTGCTGTAGGTGGTAAAAGCAGGTCTGGGCTCCAAGCCTATGATCTAAGTAATGCAACAGCAGATTAGAAGTGATGGCAGCAGGTGATGTCCAGGGGAAGTCCAGGATGCACAAAAGAACTGAAAGGCTCAAGTAGCTCCACTTGGTACAGAGCCACCTTGTTAATGCTTTTTGAATTAACCAGCTTGAGGAAACAGAATTCTTTTAAAGAACTTTGACCCTTAAATATGTGGGTTTCTTGGCTTTACTGAATGTGAATATGTGGGAACATGAGGTGAGTTAGCAGAAACGGTTAGGAAATAACTGCTTTTTCCTTAATTCCAAGTCTACCAGCCCCTCAGCAGATCATAAGGGCAGTAGTAAAAATTAGGAGTGACTCCAGCCTAGGACAGAACATGGTATGAAACTGCAGTCCCTAAAACACTATAAAGTCTCACTAAAGCACTGGACTTGCAAGGTATCATGAGAAAGAAACATAAATGGTAAAACTGTGTATATATTTTTTGGAACCAAATTGTTTCTCTTTTTACCTCAGCCCTGCTGGCCCACAGCTGTGGCTGTGGCTTGCAGATCCTCTCATGGCCATTGTGTCCCATGTTTCCACATGTCCCATGGGTAAAGCCATTGCTTGGTGCTGGGCATGGGGAGCCAGGAAATGCTTTAACCTCCTGAATGGGAACATCACCCTCCAGCACTCTCATCCCCCCTTTCCCCAGAGCATATGGAGAAAGGAAGATGGATGTTGGTGCTGCTGAACTGCAGTTTCTCCTCCTCACAAATGCAAGCTTGGATGTGTCCCAGGGAGTCTGAGGATGTTGTGTGGCCGCAGCTGCTCCTCACTATTTCCTGGAGCACACAGCAGGCTGTGTCAGCATTTGTACCAGCTTTGGGCAAAAGACTCCACCAAGGCTATTTGGAAACTTTGGGCACCCATCACTTTTATAGGTGAAGATCCAAAGGTCCAGGACCCATTGCCACCAGGCTGAGTGCTGCAGGTGTGGACCCTTTCATGAGCCCAGATGTTGAGTAGGGGAAGAGCTGGGCTGTCACAGCACCCAGCAAGAGCTTTGCTGTGCAGCAGCAGCATATTCAAAACACATGGATGTAGGACTGGCTGGAGCAGATGGAGGCTGGCTGGGCTCTCCAAACCGCCTGACTCTGGTATAAAAAGTCACAGGGCTTTGTGGAATGATCCTTGTTTTCTCTTGCCATAAACAAGTTGATGTGCTTAGTGCTATAGCACATTTTCCCTTCAGCATTTTTTCCTAATCAGCTCTAGCTGAAATATCCTTGCTTCAAGTCTGTTAACTGTAAAGGCATTTCCTCTCTCAAAATAGTTTGTTTCCAGTGAAGATACAAAAAATTTCTAATATCTCCCGTTTCCCTTCTTTTTTCAAATACTAAATAAATTTTTTTTAGTATACTACCCGTATTTGCTATATTTACTTGCTTTCAAATGAATCCTTCTGTTTACCCACTCAGAAGGGATAATATGTCAGACGTGTCTCACAAGTAAGGTATGAGCTTCAGGTCTTATTTGAAGTGTTAGAGGAGAAGTTTGTTACCCCATAAAAGTTCCTTAAAGCTCAGGGTGTCAGAGTGTTCCATTTTTTGCCATACAGGAGTCTGGAGAGGATCTCCATGTAGGTTTTAAGAGTAAGGTTTTACTCTTCAGGCTTAGGGCAACCAAATTATATTTCTTTATGATGTGACTAGGGATTGTATTAAATGCAATGCATGGGTCAACAGGTGTTGTTACTGAATCCACATATTCAAAACTCACTGTGCTTATTCTCCCTTCTAGCCTGAGAACCTGCTTTACTACAGCCAGGATGAAGAGTCAAAAATCATGATCAGTGACTTTGGATTGTCGAAGATGGAGGGTAAAGGAGATGTGATGTCCACAGCCTGTGGAACTCCTGGCTATGTTGGTAAGAGGTTTGCTTATATTTTAGTGAAAATGAAATAATACTAATTTTCTGGTGCTGGTACATGGTGCACATGAGATTTTGCAGATATTTGTTAGATTTTAATGTTTGTCTGTGCTCTGTCTTGTGTGCTCTTCCCCTTTGGGTTACAATCCTGCAATCCAGCTCTGGGTTTGTGGGATTCACTTTCAGGTTTTCAGTCCTTTGTGGAATGAGTGTTCTCAAACTGACACTGCTCTAGCTACACCAAGAGCATGTGAGGAATAGCCTCAAATGTATTGCTTCTGCAAGCACCTAGAAAACCAAGAAGCTTTACCTAATGAAATATATAATTTTAATCATAAGGAATAGCATTTGCCAGATTCCCCTGATAGAAGACAGTAAAATTAAAGAACAGCATTTATTCAAACATGCTCAGTAATCCACCTTTACAATCACATTAAGTTACTGACTCAGCTGTCAAAATGCAAAAACTTATTTAGATCCTTGGGGCTTCCTGAACAGTGTCACATTTTTTTCTATCATTTATTCTGTGCTCTTCTGTCCATTTGGTAGTGATTGTACAAGGCTACCTATTAGCACTCTGTTTACCAGCAGCCTTTAAAAACAGCTGAAGTAGCTGAAAGTGAGCATTAGATGGCAGGTGGTGATGAGGTCTGTTTGAGCAAACATTATTTGAAAGGCTCCTTTTGTGTATGAGACATCCAGCAAACCTGTGCCTCCTGCCACTCCAGGATCATCAGCTGAGCTGGGAAAACTAAACTCTGAGGTATCCATGAAATCCATGAAACTGACAGTGGATAGATTTGTCTCAGATCTTTCCAGCAGAAAAGAGAGGATGTTTTCCAGCTGTCAGAACCTCTTCTTTCTTTGCAGCTGCCACCTCACCTGTTTCAGTAGTTCTGATGATATCATGGTAAACAACTCAGATTAGGTGATTATGACACAGTGATACGGATTTGTCACAGGTACTTTTTTCTGGGCATTATCTTCACACTGTGCAGACACACTCTATCCCAATAAATTGAGAAAAGGAACAGATTTCTGTGCTTTCCTGTTGTGGAGCCATCAGCCCATAACTGTTTTATTTTAAGACATGGGCCAGGATGCACTGTGAGTAGCAGTCTTGTTTAATCACACCAGACCGGAAATCTTCTTCCAGAGCAGTAGCAGGAATTGAGCTGAGACAGCAATTTCCATAACTTTTGCTGTCAGCTCTTCTGTCCTTATCAAGCATGTTTTATTTTGCTCGGGAATGGGCACTGACTAGAATGAGTCTCAAGACACAGGAGAGCTTAGATGATGTTTGCTGAAGTGCTGGTGAAAATGAGGGAGTGACTGCTTTGTCTCAAAGTGATCTCCTGCAGCCTCTCATCGTTGTTATTTACATTGGAAAATTTGCTGGTTTGTAGAGGAAGCTCTTGGAGCCTGTGGCAGGAGCTGTAGTGCTTTGAGAGATGTTTGAGAGCTCTCATTACCCATGGTCTGGCCTCTGATGGCTGCACAAGTTCCTCTAGGTTGTTACCTTGCTGAGCACAGGATTTATTCATCCTGGTTCAAGAGGTCATGGCCTCTTATTTCTGAAGTGCTGACAGGACTTTTCCCCCTCCTTCACAAAGAAAACAGCTTTAAATATTTGTTCTTTTTTCTTTTTCCTGCACAGGGCTCACCTCCCTTTTCGTACTGTACCCTTTTTTTAAAAGATAATAGGTTGTTCAAACAATGTTTTCCAAGCAGAGAATATTTTTGTTGCTGGTCCTGTTCAAATGGTCCTCCTTGAGTGTTACACCTGATGTTGTGGTTCTCTGCAATTTGCCCACACCCAAAAGCTTTCATGTCTTCCTGTGTCACTCCTTGCAGCACCTGCCAACTGCCCTCAAATCAATGGAGGAGTCATTCCTCCTAATGGCACAGCAGAAATAAAAGTCCTCAGCCTGGCATGGGTAGGCAAATGCCACAGTCCCAACCTATGAAGTGCCCTGTCTGCTTCCTCTTTTTGTGTTTTGCTTTTTCTTCCCCAGGTTAAGTAATACTCAGAGATCCATCACTTAAAACTCATTTCCTGGTGCTTTTCTACAGAGATAGGTAGAATACCCTATTTTCTAAGATCTTACTAGAATTGTTTATTTTTATCAGTTTCCCCACTTTGCTTTTAAATTGCTGGAAGAGATTTAGGCACATATCACATGTCAGAGGCACTCAGGGCTCTGTTAAGAAGTCATTGGCATCTGTTACTATTTATACTTTATCTCCAGAAATGGGTCCAGTCAGATTCCATTTTGCAAAGTGCTGGACAAGCTTCTGACTCAGAAGCAGACCTGCTCTTAACTCATGTCTGCTGCCCAAATATTTGCAAGGATGCAACCCCCCTGTCATTTCTGTCTAATTTCCCTGATCATTATATCATTTCAACTCCTTGTGCTTCATTTTTTGTCTCAATTTTTCTTATTTTCATCTGCAAAGAACAGTAGTATCCATGACACTGTTTATGTGGTCTGGAAATTTATTGAATAAGGAAGGGTATAATTATAATTAAACTCCTTAACAAATATCAGTTTTCTTTCTGAAAATCAAAATATTACATCTCAAGTTAGACTGTATCTAAACTGTGCATGACCAATAGTGCATTAGCACTTCAGCTGTTAAAGCTCTGCCTTACAGATTAAATTACTGTCAAGAGTTCCGAGTTAATATTTTTCAGGAATTTTCTCAGAGATTTTGGACTTGTGATGAAAAGCTGATGGTTAAGATAATTTAACCCAATTATCTGAGACACTTTTCTTAAGAGGCCAATCAAAATGTTTGCTTACTGAAAAGGGGATCTGTCAATACAACCTCTTTAAGAAGGTCTTGGCATTTTCTTATCTGCTTAGCATTCTTATCCCCATTTCTTATGGAAAGAGTCTGGGTGGTGAGCTGGGACTAGACTAACTTTTAGATATCACCTGAACTGGGAAAGGTGAGGCAGCTTGTGTGGCTCATTTCCCTGCAAATTAGGTGTGAGGACTGACCTGAATGGGTCTGAACCCACTGTCTAATGTGGAGAAGAAGTGGTGTTTTCAAAACCCTGAATGATGTGTGTGATTATGGGCAGGATCCCAATAAGCCATTATTGATTTATAATTTTAAACATCATGGATTTGGTCTGACCCAAAACAGCTCTTGACCTTATATAATAACTCAGTTTTGATGTAGGAGATGTTCAAACCTGCCTGAAAATGAGCCATCCCTGAGGTGTGTGAAGCTGGGCACATACCAGGAGGTGACTCCAGACACTCAGCAGATTTTTCTAAAGAGATTTTGGATGTTTGGGAACTGGGTCTCACTGAGTGACTTTCCATGAGAGGTGATCCCTCAAAAGCTTTTGTTATTTCTGCCGATGGAACTTGGACTTTTGAGATGCTTGAAAATTCAGGAAAAAATGTTAGAAAGCCTTTCTGCTTTCTGCAGCAGCAATCTGCTCTGCTTTTGCAGAAACACTGAATTATGAGCTGTGTTTGTGGCTGACTAATATCTTAATCCTACTGAGATTTAAAATTCTTGCTCTGAGTCCCAATCCCTCTTCAAGTAAAACTTTCTTGTACTTCCCTGTCATACAAATTGGGCTGGATCCTGGATATGTGGTTGGTCCCTGTACACCCCACCTCACTCACTGTTTTAATTTTCTGTAGTGCTTTTATGAAAGTTTTCACAACTTTCATCTCTGCTCTGCCAAAAATCCAGTAGTTCCAGATCTCACCAAAGCCATGTGTTACTCTTAGCCCTGTGCAAGACCACAGCATTTAAGTAAGCAATAGATTTCCATGCTGAATTTTGACCTATTTGGTATCCTTTGATTCAAAGGTTGGAAAATATTCAATAAGCCTTCAGAATATGCTTATTAGCAGTAAGCTACCTCAGGAGCTTTTAGGCAGTATCATGAGTAATCAAGTAAAAATAAAGCAGGGGAATCACTCTGAACAGGGTTTGCTCAGGCAGAAGCATGTGACAGGCAATTTCTCAGCTCTGTTGCTGAATCCTGACAGAGTTGTGTTACCCTCTGCTAAACATAAACTGCATTATTACCCATGGCATATATCTAAATCTGACTCAGCAACATGAAATAAGAACAGGAGCACAGAAAGTCAGCAATACAGCACTGAAAACCCTGCTCTCCTTCAGAATCAGCCTCACACTTCAAATTCTTGGCCAACCAGAACAAGATGAACACTGGAGGAATGTGTGAAAAAATGGGAAAGAAGTTGTTTTTACCCCAGGAGTCAGTGAAAGAAGGACTCTGGTCTTGTGGTGAGGCTGCTTCATGTGCAGCTCAGCCTGTTTGCTCTGTGAGGAGGGTACTTTGTAGATTTTGACTTCAGGAAAGAGGCTGGGTTGGCCCTTCGTGTGCAGTACATACTGTTATGGGGAACAGGCACCCTCATGACTTGTACAGTGTGATCAACAGGCTTAAATTGCCAGAGCAATCCCCATCACCTGAGCTCTTTGCAGGAACATGGCATGCTGTTTTTGGCACCCAGCAGCTGCATTTTTAGGGAGCTTATTAGCATAGCTGTGCTTTCTGAGGGTAATGGCAGAGTGTTCTGAAAGAGTTCCAAATGGTCTGGTCTGTACTTTTTCTTAAAACCTCCATTTGAAACAAGCCTTTGGATTTTTTCTCTTATTAGAAGTAAAACATAACCAAAAAAAACCTATCAGGATCATCTGGCCTAGGAACATCTTCATGCACCTGAAGGTGGAATGAGCTTCCAGCTTGTACCCAGCACTGTGGCAATGCTGATGTGGTCTGAAACACCTACCTGGATGTGAAGGAAGGGTCTGGGTTTATTGCACTAATTTCCCTGTCTGGATGACCATTGTATATGATTTGAGCCCAGGGTGACTCCCTGGGGATGTGTGAACATGGAAGCCTCTGTTCAGCTGCCATCTCCCCAGGACCAGAAATGGGAGATTTGGCTTTCCCCTTCTCCTTTCTGCTGTTTTGTCTCCCCAGCTGTCTGTGTTGATCCTTTAATGCTGTCAGCTCCTGGATTCTTTTCGTTGTGTCTCCTGCTTTTGCCTCTTGGCACTGATCTGCCATCATTCCTGAGAGCTTCTCTGACTTGTTTTTCAGCTCATTAAATATTTCCGTCTTTTCCGTATATCAGAGCCAGATGATGCTGAGCTATGTCCTCCTGTTCCTGCTGCATGTCTGCTTATTGCAACAAAAAAAAAAACAACCCAAAAGCAGCCATTTGGCCTAAAAGAAATATTTAAACCTCCTACCTTTCTTCACTAATGCTTACCCTGTATTGTTCTTACCTGTTTCAGAGCTATCAGTGCTGCTCACTCCTTTAAAACAGAGATGCCCCAGCACAGCTTTGATGTTTTAAGAGGGAAAAATCTTTATATAGTTCACATCCCCTCATCTCAGAATTGTTTTCTGTTATGTTAATGTGGCATATCTGTATAATGTCAGAAGCTCGCTGGTGCACAGCAGCTATTTGCATAATATTTTCTTTAGGAGCTATGAGATGTGTAATGTTTACCAGTCTTGAAAGTTATGTAAACAGATGCAGACAGCCAAAGGTAGAAGAGAATATGAATAAAATACTGGAAATTTGGAAGAACTGGAGAGTTGGAAGGCATCTAAGCACATAAAGACAGGAGAACATTAACTCCCTTCTTCCTCATATTTTGTCAAAAATGAGAGTTACAAAGGATGTAACAAAACAAAAAGTCTCATTTCTTATGCTGTGGTCCCAATTTCTAATTCATATACATTCTTCTTGTTCCATACCTTGCTGGCAGTATTGACCTTAGTTTTGTTGGCTTGTCTGGATTAAGAAGATAAGTCTTTGAAGAGTCCTACCTGTACAACAGAGGATAGGTAGCAACTAAATGTGGGGCTCAAGTTTGAATGCATCTCTGTGCTTCAAAATTTTTTTGCCCTTCTTCAAGTAGCAAAGTGTTTTGGTGTTGGTGAGACTCCTAGCAGAGGAAGGTGTGACTCCCAAGAAACATTTTTGTTGGGACTTGTCACTTCATTACTTTTTTTCCCAGCATTTGAATTTGAAATTACTCAAAAGAAATACTATACTTTTTAAAACCCAGCATGGCAAGTCTGCTTTAGGAATGCCACAATCAGTGATTTCTTGTGTTATTGTGGACGTTTTGCTTTGAAAAGGCAAAAGCTTCTTTACATCAAAAAGATTAGGGTCACAGGGTTTTAAAATTTCCGTTTAAGCATTTGCACTGCAAGGTCCCAACAGGGAAAACATAATACTTCAGGATGCCAAACAAAAAATACATCTTTTAAAGTCTCAGTAGTATAAGATAGTAAAACAGATCCACAAAGAGTTTTGATAAATTCCCAGGCTCTTGCTTCTAGCAAAATTCAGACTATGGTGGCTGTATAAAGGCAGGAGGCTCAGTTCCTTTGTGCACATATCCAGTTCCTGCTGCTTTTCACTTCTCCCTCGGAGGTGTCTGTGTTCCCAGAGGCAGAAGGACAAATGACACCCTCTGACTCTGACATCCAGCAGGCTTTGGAAGGCAGCTGCTGAAAGAAGTGGTGACTGCTCTCCTTCCTCTCCTGCAGATGTAGCTTATCTCCTCCCTGACTCGCTGCCCTTTCTGAGCTGCCTCTGGAACTCCCTCTCCAGCAGCACGATGTGGTGGAGCTGCGATGCTGTCAGGGAGAAAAGTGCAAAGCTTGGCCTCATTTTCCTTCTAAACAGGGAGGTGATGGCCCTCTGCCTCTCATGCATTTTTCTGTGCTTTGTTTTGTTTTCTGTGCCTGGAGACAAAAAAAATGTGAATTTACTCTACTTTAGGAGTCATCCTTTCTCATGAGAATATGACCTTCAAAAAACTCAAGACACATTTGCAAACACAAGGGCTCTATGTGGAGAGCAAAACAAGGTCTTGGGGGTCTTCAAGTTACCTTTTGACCATATTCAAATGTTTGGTCTTAACACATGTGCTTGTTTGGGTTTTTATTTTCAGCTCCTGAAGTGCTGGCCCAGAAGCCCTACAGCAAAGCCGTGGATTGCTGGTCCATCGGGGTCATCGCCTACATCCTGTGAGTACCTCTCCAGTTTCCAATGCTGGCAGCTTTGAGACCTGCAGCTTGCTCTCCCATCATGGAGTTACCATCTTAGCCTGGGGCAAAATAACTAATTCCTGGCACTTGGACACCTCCAGGGTACATTTAGGTACTCTATACATAAAGGCTGAAATCTGAGCAAAAGTGGTAGGAAATGGACCATTACCCTTCAGCTGCCAAAATCTTTGCTCCCACCAGAGCTACACTGTGTGCAGTAGTGTGGGCTTCTCCAGGTTGTGACATTATTGAAGTTCTTGTTGTTCCCTGCTCAAATTGGCTTTGAGAAGAAACAAATCTGGCTGTGCCCAGCTGAGCTGCCACAAATGTCTTTACTTGACAACATTACCACTGCTTAATTTTTTTTTTTTACTTTTCCCTTTTACACAACTGTCACAGTTATACAAGACTGAAGGAAAAAGCAGCTCCAATGAAGCACAGCATTAAAGCATTTTGTTCCTCTTTTCCTTATGCAGACATTTCATGGCTTGTCAACATGAATAACTTTTTGATGGTGCTGTAAAACTATTTTTGCCAGATCATACCTCATTGCTGTGCTATCCACTTTGTGCAATGTTCATTCTTTACATTTGCATTAAATTTGAATAACTTATACACTACCCAAAACAGGAAGGTTTTATATTAAATAGTATAGGAAGGCAGCATTGTTTAGTGTGTGTTTATTTATTTAAACCAAAATCCTGCCTGAAAACATAAGTTTTATAGCTGACTTTTTTGAAAACTTGTTGAGTACAAAACTTACATGGGAATAGATTTTTCTTGGAGCAGCCATCAGTAGCAGGATGCAAAAAGCTTTTGCTACACAAAGCAAGAATCAACAGTCCTGATTCTGACTTTGTTTCAAAGCCCAGCAGGACCTACTACAGCAGTGAGGAGGAGCACAGGCATGCCAAAATACCTTGGAGGCTGCTTCACAAACCATTCCTTAGTGCTCTTTTAGATGAGGATGGTGCTGACTCAAAGTTACCTTTTTTCCCAAACAAATCTGATATGGAAGTCCTAGGGGTTGGGCTTTCTGACATTGTCAGTCCTTGCCAGCCATTGCAGGACACAGTTGGAATCTTTTCTGATGCTTTTTCAGCACTTTGCTGAGTACCAGCTTCAGAGAGTGGGAAAAGGAGGATGCAGGCAGGAGATAGCACCAGTCTGCCTCACATCCAGGCTCAGCCACTGCCTGGCTTCACTTTATTGCCAAATATTTACTATGAAAAAATGTGTCCATCTGGCAGCCCATGGGTGGGCTGTGAACTGTTGCATCTGGCTGCCTGGAGATAGCTGCTTTCCTCCAGGCTGTCAGTCCCATGTGTCAATGGCTCATACACCAAAGGTCTTTTGTGCTGGCAGACCTGTGGTCTTATTTCACTTGATGCTTTCACTGAGGAATAGGAGTGGGGCAGTGCTAAGCAATGTGTCCTCCACACCCAGTTTATCAACACTTCTTCAACAGGTGGAAGATTTTAATCACCTCCATAATCTTTTCCCCTTCCTAAGCAAGGCTGCTCTTTCTGCAAGGTTCAGCTCTTGTTTCCTGCTCTGCTTTCCAAATCAGCATATCCTCAGCTTGTCGAGCCCGGCATGCACACTCCTCAAATTTAAAGTCCCTATTCGCTGTACAGGGAATTCCCAACCCAGAAGGCTTAAATCATCTCAGTAAGAATTAGCCTCTATGAATTCCTGTTTGCAGGACAAGGAAACCTTTTCAGGGTTTCTATGCTTCAGGTAATAAGGTCTTGATTTGTATTTTGTACAGCCCAAATAAGCAGCAATAAAGCATTGCTGTAGAAGGAGCCTGTTAATGTCTTTGCCAGACTGTTACAGCTTGGGTGGGATTGGGTCTGAGACCAAACCAGTTATTTCAATGTGTAAGCCACATCCTTCAGCTCCTGTAGCAGTCAGCAGGACTCCAGGGCTCCCTTTTGTTAGCCCCCCACAGCCCATGGCATCAGGGGCTCTGTGCACTCCAGCTTCTCCAGAGGCACTGGGCACCTCAGCCCAGCCTGAGTGTATGCAAGCAGCCATTTCACCAGGGTGGGCTGTTCAGTTGCCTAAACTTGCACATCTAGTGCCATGCTGGGGGGTCCAGGGCAGCCACATGGATTTGGAAAATACAATACATTGAAGAGACCTTCCTTCTGGAGAGGCAGATGGATCTAAGTTGGAGACAATGGACTATGTGAAATAGCACCAGATGCTCATGCTGAGGTGCCTGGATCACACCCTGCTCCCTGCTCAAAGCACTGCTTTCACAGTGTGAATTCATCTGCTTTGTGGTATATTTATGTCACTCTCCAGCCTCCCTTGACTCCATCTCTGCTAAGTGCAGTGTGATCTCAGAAACCCGCGTGTCCTTGTCTTGGGCTGGATCTCATCCTTGCTTCCAGGAAGAGCCAGAAGTTGCAGATGTGGTCTCTTAAGAAAGAGAGAGGAGGAGGGTCCTTCCCTAAGCTGGAGGGAATTAGCCCTGGTGGGGTGTCTGATACCACCAGTGATGGGCACGGGTTTCACACGTGGGTTTGTGGTCTCAGCAGTGCCACATCACCAGAGGTAGCAGTGCCAGCAGGGGCTTCCAGTGGGACGTGGCACTGAGCTGCCACAAGGACCAGCAGCACAAGGACCTGGTGAAATGCTGGGAGTTAAAGCTGCCCTAAGCAGGAGTTACTAGCTCCAATATGTAGCTGTACCCATTTGGATATGCCATTTCCAGCTCCACAATCAGCACAGCTGGAGCTACCTGCACATGCTTAAACCAGTTGGAGATGCCTTTTTGCCTAAGGCAATCCAAGCACAATGTCCTGCCTCACCTCCTCAACTCTCCTGCAGATCCTCACTGCCACTCTGGGCAGACTGTCATCATTTAAGAAGATGGAAACTCAAAGGAAACCAACACAGAAGCCAGGCATAAATTAAAGATGCTTTGAGCTAATATTACTGCAAGTGGTTTGAGTGCCTCCAGACCCAAGCTCAGTCTCACTTGAGAGCCCTCAGTTTATGACACTGGAAGAACAAACTGTTTCTGTGGCACCAATGCTGTAGAGAAATATTTGTTTCCATGATATGCAAGGATGTCTTGGGAAAGAATACCTTTGTTTCAGTGCCAGTCTCTAATGCTTCTCATTAATGACAGCCAGATTGCAGAGGCCGCACCAGAGGAGTTTTTATCAAAACCTGTTTTGCATGAGAAGTCGTTATTCGCAAAAACTAATTTTAGAGCCTGAAATTTCCTGTTATTCCAGTTGTAGTATTTCTCAATTTGAAACAGCCTCACTGTTGAGCTTGGCCTCCCACTTATCACAAGGTAGTTTTGATAATGTGTCCAGCTTAAAAATATAAAGCATAAGAAGAGCAAGAGATTTCACTGGATTCCCAGCAATTGGTTTTGGGACCTTTCTGGGTCAGATAAGGGATTATAAAAGATTGGGGAACTAAATACTGATCACATGCATACCTTATATAGAGAAGATTAGGTTAATTTATGCAAAAAATAGGAAATCATGTTTTGAAGCTGGAAAAGAACTTGGGGACAGAGAATGCTCTGCGTCAGGCTCTGGTTATTCATAGTCTTCTGCAATAGGTCAAACACATTTTGCCTTGAATTTTCTTCTGTTTCTATTCACTGTTTGGACAGAGAGTTACTGGTTTGTTGTTGTCTATAAACAATTACCTATCTGGAGATAAATCTTGGATCATACTTTCACACTTTGCTGCTGAGCTGCTTTTGATTTTCAAGTACATGTGCATGAATCATCAGTGATGTTTGTAGAGAAGGATTAACCAGGGACAGTGCAAAGTATATTCTGCCAAAAGAAGTTTCCACCATCACCCTAGGAGCCATCCATTGGGAAAAAGTGGTCAGTCATCTTGCCTGCTTGGCATCACACACAAGCCTAAGCAAAAAAGTGAGGAATAACTTACTTGTTTGGCACGGGAAGGAGAAACAGCGGTGGCAGAGGACACAGGCGAGCGTTTTGGATTGCTCAGGAAAACTCAGCTAACATTGGGAAAACAACCCCAAATAATCATTCCTCATTGCTTGCTTCCTAATTTGTCTGTGATTCCCTATGCCCATATTCCTTGTCCACAGCTTTGTGGGGGCACCAGCGGCAGACAATATGAAGGACTGTTCCCAAAATATACAGAAGAAATACATGTGTTTATCCCTATAAATAGCACTTGGATGACTTCCCACATCATACATCTCAGGTCTTTGAGCACTTACTGAATTCTTTGTTCTAATCTAACTGTAAAATTGTTTGTAAAACTAACCCTGGGGCCTCTTTTGTCACAAATTGGACACTGACCATGTGAATGAGTTATTTGGCCTTTAGTATCACCCCCAATATGTAATGGGAGCTTGGAGGGGTTTGCTTTTTCTGCCTGGTGAGGACAAGATGTTCCTGCTATTCCTCTTGTGCTCTCAGGATCACTTTTAGAAATTACTTCTGGCAGTATCTTTCTCTTGTGCATCCACCTGTGTTTTTCTTATCTGCATCCCATTATTTTTAAGGCAAGACTGGGAATAGGAGTTTAGGGGGAAATCTGTTGCTTATGTGATAAGGTTGCTAAATAATTCTGAAAACCTTTTATTTGGTGAAACTGCAAGAAAATGATGACAACTAATAGATGCCTGAAACTCCCCCAGGACAGTGCAGGATTTTTTCACATCGAAGACAGAAGGGTTATTTTTGCATTTCTGCAAAAATCTAAAGAAAAGCAGCAGAACATCTGATAGTGAGGTCATTTTTTTCACACAGAAATGTCCCAGCAGATGGAAATGAAGTTGGTGGGATTTTGATTCTGTAAGAATTAACCAAAAAACTCATTATGGACTTTGGAAAGTGGCCCAGTTGCTGGAAGTCCAGCAAGATTTCCTCCAGCCATAAATTGCAAGATAGGCTGATGTGCTGGGGCTTTCCCATCCTTTCTGCAAAGAACAATCATGTTAAACCTTAAGGAACATTAAAACTTCCATGTCTTCCTAAGCTCTGTTTTTAAGGGAAAGAACAGCAAGGCTGTACATAAAATACAGGGGCCTTTATTTTGGCTCTCAAAAACCCATCCATGTGCCAGGGTGCCCCGATGTTCGCTCCCCACATGCCACCTCTTCTGACCTACAGGGCTTGCTCCCTTCTCACGTGCTTCCTGGTGTAGGTCCTCATTGATTTGCCTCCCAGAGGAATGTTCTTCAATCCCTCTGTGCAGGAGATTCATCCTATCCCTGGCCAAGCCAGGATCAGCCCTTGCCCTGCGCTCATTCGGCTCTCAGGCAAGGGGATGATTTGGGGCATCTCATGACCTGTAGTAGCAACTAACGCTTCTCAACCTCTTCCTAACAAGGGAAAAGCTGTGCCAAAAGAGGCTGTTTTCTGCCCTGTGCGCAGCTCCTGGCAGTTCTGGTGCCCTCCTGCATGACCCTGTTTCTCCTTGTGCATCCGCAGTGGCTGCAGTGACCCCCTGGACACTGAAGCTGATTCCCCAGATGTGCAGATACTCAAGCCATGCAGAGGAGATGGATTGAAAGTCTTTGGAGGGGCTCTTGTTGGGACTCATGTCTCTGTGCTCCCCCCTTGCAGGGTTGTTGCCCTCCAGCTCTGTTCTGCTCAGCAGTTTGCTCCTACCTTTTGCTGCCACAAGTGTGTATAAATCACAGCAGTCCTAACTTGAGCTCTTGTACCTTTGCCAAGGTAATTAGTACAGTGCACATTTGAAGAGAGTTATTTCTCTCTCCAGAGCAGCCTGCCAGTGCCTCAGCATGCACAGTGCTGTCTGCTCGCCTTAAAATGCTTTATTGGAGCACTTTGGGCTTGTCTAAGGAAAGTGCTGAGGAAGGCAAAAAATTAATGAGGGGCTGTCAGGCTTCTTACATGCAGCCCCCTGAGTCTCACAGGGAAGAGGGGACAGAGGAATGCCTTCAAGTGTTTTTTGTTTGTTTGGTTGGTTTTTGGGGGTTTTTTCTCTTTTGTTTTTTTACTCCAGCCTGTGCATCTCTACACCAGTGCTCATCCTACCAGTTGCAGTGCTGGTGCTGTCAGCTCCATCATTTCCCCTCAGTAAAGCACCCAAAATTTTGAAGGTTGTGACAAAAGAGGAGGAAGGTGAAAATCATTTTGTGCACATCCCAACCCAAGACTGAGGGATGTGAGCACTGATAATTAAAGCAAAACAAGTAATTTATAAGCACTTCACAAATACCTGTGGAGCTGGACTCTGATTGCGGATCCAGTTTCTTCATTAAGCTATCAGATGTTTTTCCTCTGTTGTCGGTGCACATA
The DNA here is from genome assembly GCF_030490865.1 of Poecile atricapillus. Taxonomy (NCBI): domain Eukaryota; kingdom Metazoa; phylum Chordata; class Aves; order Passeriformes; family Paridae; genus Poecile; species Poecile atricapillus. The sequence continues at coordinate 6,867,835 of NC_081288.1, forward strand.
GCGGCTTTTTGGCATTTTTAAGCATTTTTAAGGACCCTTCTCATACACCACCTGCACCCCAGGGTTTCAAAGAGGAGCACCCAGCCCCACGCACAGGGACATGCCCATTAAGGAGCTGCACAGTCCTGCTCTGGACATACACGCTTGTCTGGCATGAGGTTATCTTACTGGTCTTGATAATGGCAGTCACCCAGTGGGACACAAATGAGGACTGGCTCATCTGCTCTCTGAAATAAAGAGAGAGATTTCAGGTTCAGCTGAACCACAGAGGGTCCATTATCATGCTGCAAATTTCAGTAGAGTTCTCCCAGGTCAGCATGGATGTGATGCAGATCAACATCTCACTCAGTATTTAAATTATTTATCAAGCACACTGGTTCTTCAGAGCTAACAAAACATTGCTCCTTTCACCCTCAAGTGTTGAGTTGGTTCAAATAACCTCCAGGGCAGCCGACTGGCTTTGGTTATAAATAACTCAAGTATTTAATTTCTTGCAGTTTCCCCCCCTTGCTCTGTTTTTACTTCTAAGCTAGATCTACAGTCTGTTTGTAATAGCTGGCTCTCTGCAATTAAATGCTTTATTGAGGTTGATTGACTCAGAGTTATAAAAAACTGTAGGAAAAATATCATTTCAATACCAGCAAAGTATGTGAAAGAATGATTTACACCATAGACCAACAATAAGAGGAAAAAAAATGTATCATCTCTACAGAGAGGCAGGAAGGTCTGTTTAACTGGGAACAGGATGGGTTTGCTAAAACCTAGGGCCAGCCTCAGAGGTAAATCTGGCACTTTGCAATATTGGTGTTAAAGCTGGAAGAAGGGTTGTCTCTGCTGGCATGTCTGTGCAGAGTGGGACAGAATACTGCCTGCAGCACCAGCTGGGTGTGAGGGATCTCTGACACACAAGTTTTATCACTGCACTTGCTTAATGCAGTGCTAGATGTGCTTTTCCCACATCCAGCCCTGCCTCAGCATCATGGTTGTCCTGCTCTGCAGCACTGGGAAGGTGCACCCTGAATGTGTTAGCTCAAACTAGGCAAATAATGCCTTCGATGTCCTGCTTGTCCTGGGGCTAGGTTTTCTGAGAAGTCTGATTATAAACACTGAAAACCAGGACAGGACTGTTGTTAGCCTCAGGCAAGGCAGGCAAATGGATGTGGTCAGCAAAATCACTTGCAGGAGAGAGAAAGGGAGAGGCTCTCCCTGTGTCTGCTGCAGGTCCATGTGCAGCCCTTGCAAGCTCTGCTACAGAGGTGGATGGGCTCCTGGGCATCCTCCTCACTGTGCCTGGGGACACAGAGCCCAGAACATCCTGCAGATGCATTATACCCTCTGCCTGAAAGCTCTGCAGGGCTCCTTGTCCTGCTTTGCACCAGGTCTTCTGGATGTGCTGAGGGATTAGAGGGATGGATGCTCTGTGGTGTAGGGTTTAGCTCATGAGATCTCCTCTTAGCACTTGTACAGGAGATCATGGCAGGGGTCATGTCTGTGTAATAAAACTGTTCCTCTGGTTAAGCACTCAAAAGCATGCAGAGAAAGGCCAGGATATCTGCATGAGTCAGAATGGGATCAACAGCACCAGGTTTCCAGGTAGAATTCCACTTTGTCCAGGACAGTGTCAATCTTCAGAAGTGGGTTTACATGTCCCTGAAGAAACTTCTCTCATGGTAGCACTTGCCTGCTTGAAAACTTACTGGGGCAAGCCTTAAGTGAGAGTTTCTTCTTCTCCCTCCCTCCTCCTTACCTTATGGACAGAGAAGTCACCTCTCTCTTTTCCTGCTCTTCCTTAGGCTCTGTGGTTATCCCCCTTTCTATGATGAAAACGACTCCAAACTCTTTGAGCAGATCCTTAAGGCAGAATATGAGTTTGACTCTCCATACTGGGATGACATCTCCGAGTCTGGTAAGTAGCTACTGCTCTTTAAATTGCAACAACCACACATGCACGTGTGCCTATTGCATGCATCCCCCCTGGGGCATGAAAATGCAGCCTCCATCATGTGCAGAGATCCTTTTAACTGAATACCAGTGGGAATGTGCATTTCATTTGGCTCAAATAGTCATGGGAGTTTGTTTCTGCAGGAGATAAATTAGGTACTATTCTGTCCAGCCACACACAAAGCACTAAAACATAGCTCAAACAGCAGATTAAAGACAGCAGAAGACTGTCCCAAGAAGAAAAAGCGGCTTAATTTCTTCATTGTATCCAAATGAAAAGCAGATTGTTAATGTGTCATTAATAATCAGCAGCAAACAAGTTTGGCACTCTTGCTGACACTTCCCTGCAGCTCCAAAGCAAGGCCTCAGTCTGTGCAGCAAAAAAACCCGAAGAAATTAATGGCTTTCAAATGAGGCAGGTGAAGAAACTGGAAGGACTGTCCATGTGGGTGGATGTTCCCCACCCAGTGCAGGAGACATTTAACCCATAGTACCCACCTGGCCCAGTCAGCCTGGCAGAGGGGCAGGTACACCAAATGTGTTACAGGCAGATGTTCCTAAGGGCTTCTGGCTCCAGTGTGGGTCTGTGTCTAGGGGTGACAGCAGGGAACATTCAGCCTTGCACCTGCATGTGTCCCTGACACACTGTGTAGTCTCCAAGAGGTCACCCAAGCTCAGTGTCCTTGCTCTGTCCAACCCAGGAAAACATCTGCTATTTCATGCAGAAGGAGAAATTAATTCTATGAATATTCCATCTTGTAAAAATATCCCTAGAAATGCAGTTTACTGATTTATTAGTGCTACTGATTGAGGCAAGGGAGATAAAAATTGAGTGTTTCTATTACAATGATGATTATATATTCTCTTATCTCCATGAAGAGCAACATTTTATGCTGCTTACATCTGCAGTCCAGATATCATTGTGATGGATTGCTCAAAAATATATGTGATGAGAAGTTTCTTTAAACTAATAAGGATTTTCAGAGAAAATATGAAGGTCTGTTGGCAGACCCTTCTGCCTTGTGGGGGAAAGTCCATCACCTAAATCAGCACAAAGATTTTCCTGCCATATTTGGCTTTGCTGTGGCTCCTTCAGCTCCACTGTCCTGAAACTGCTGGATGCATGCCACGCTGCAATCTCCATTCCTTCCATTATAGTGTCGATTAAAAACACACTGCCTCCTGCTCCAGGGAGTCCATTTTCCTTGCTGAATTCCTCTTAAATAGGCAACATGTCCTTACAGCTGTCTGTGTGTGAGACTGCTTGGAATGAGCAATGTGAAGCTCCTCTTACGGTGGCATCTGACCTCCCCTCTCTCCACTCAGCTGACCAGACCAGCACATCCCGTGGATGTGGCCACATTCAGACCACTAAGATGATGCAGCACATGCTGACCAGGGACCCAGGAGCTGGCAGGGTTGTACTCTGCTGATTCTGAATTATCCATCCCACTCCTAAATATACCTGCAGGAGTATGTGCCTTCAGCTTTTATCTGGTACACTAAATAGCTTGGATTTGGTCCTAAATCACTTTGGTTCTATCTATCCTAATAAATGGCAAATGGCCCAGGGCCATTTTCTTGTGCTGTGGCCAGATGGCACTTGGTAGGCTGATCAGTGCTGTTGGCTCATCATGTGGCAGTAGAAGTGGGCATCAACTCTATTGCTTTCAATAATTCCCTCTTTTTCTTTTTTTTCAGCTAAAGACTTCATTCGGAATTTGATGGAGAAGGACCCTAATAAAAGATACACCTGTGAGCAGGCAGCACGGCACCCTTGGTAAGCAGCACTCACTGCTCTGAGAAACCCTCAGGACACAGAGCACCTTTTTACATTACTGCGTGGAAGTGGTTTTTCTGTCATATATTGTCATATATACTGACCTCTACTACATAACTCTCTGCTTTTATTCTTACAACCCTTGCCTTTGTCCTCCAGATTTTCCTGGAAAACTGTAATGGACTTCAGTCTCGTGCACCAACCTGTGTAAAGATTAGTAAAATGCTGAATTTTGTATGCTGACTGTAGTGCAGAAGTGGGATGTACAAAATTATTAAAGTGCTTTAAGTTAAATGATGCCTTTGCATATGAGTGACTTCACCAACATTATCCAAGGTTTGTGTAGCTGGAACAAGGGTGACTCATGCACTTTTGCCCAGCCCTGAGTGACTGAGAGCATCATCCCACACTACCAGCTGTACCCACATGTGGGCTCTAACATGAATTTAACTCTTTTAGGGCAGAGGACATTATATAAGCAAGGTGAGGTATTATTATTTTGTTATAATTGCTGCAACAGAAAAGAGTTAATGGCATGACATTTTCACCCCAGGTGTGCATTAGACTCTGTTTTTATACTATCACAATTGCCCCAAATGCCACTTCCTTTTTCATTGTTTGTGCGACAAAAAGGAAATTTAAGAAATGAAATCCCTCTTTGTGAGATGAAAAAGAATCCCAAACTGGTTCTTAATGATACTGACCTGAGCCTCAGGAAATTAAACAAGTCAGTATTAGGAATACAGAATAAACAATGGGAGTGCAACTCCCAGCAGGGAGTGAGGTGACCATTTGTACAACTCAGAGACAGATTCTCCAAAGCCTTACATCCAATATAAACAAAATGTAAGCATCCAGCTCCTGGCCCTGCTACGTCTTTGTTGGTGGCTGGAGTGTAACAAAGAAACGTGGCACTTGTAACACACAGAGCTTCTGGGCCCTCTGAAAGGAACAAAATGATAAAAAGTGTTTTCATTCCCTTCTTTGTGTGGTTTTTGTTTTGTTTTTTTTCTTTTGCATGTCATGGCCAAGGGCCAGTGGAAACTCACAGACTGCTACATAATTCGTACTATTTTCCACAGAATCCAATCTTCCATTTAAAAACAACCCCCCAAAAAGGTTTTTCCCCATTTCTGTGGCAGGGGGTCTTCTTCCACCAGGCTGACTTTGCCATCAAAGTCAGCCTGGCAGAAAGTGGTTCAAAGTGGTTCATTTTCAAGACTTCAAGTTCTGACCCAGCTCCCAGCACAGCTCAGGGTCAGCATTTGAAATGTCAGACATGCAAATGGCACTGCAGAAGGGAGGCTGAAAATATTCACCATGTTTCCACTTCACATCCTGAATCCACCTCCCTTTGACACAGAGACAGCATGTGCCAGGGGATTACAGGACAGTTGTGCTGAAAGCCAAGCATGGAGGTTTCCAAAGCTGTGGCTTCAGATCTGCCTCTGCCCTCTCCAGTGTGCTCTTGAGCAACATTCCATGTCTCATTCCCCCTTGCTCTGAAAAGCTTCCTGTAACGTGGATGTTGCAGTTATGGACCTCTCTGGAGAGCTGTGCAGTGTTTTTTTTTTTGGAAGGTTTGGATCCTGTAGTGATAAATGCCTTTTTGGATAATCATGGCTGCTCACCCAGATGTTATTTTGGAGTTAGTGATAGGACCTCCTTTTGCCAAAGCGTTGCTCAAGGAGCATTTTCCACCCAGATTCCTTATGTCAGGAAATGGTGAGGGTTTTACTGTTTCTTTTCTCATTCTAGTCATTTCATCTGTGGAAGTGACATCCTTTTCTTCTCCTGGAAGGGAGGGAAGGCTTTTTCAGTGGAGGAGGAAGAGGGTTCTGTGCTTTGTCTCAGTGGTCAGCTGTGTCCTCTCAGCCTTGGGCATATTTAAGTTTCCAACAGCTCCAGGCCTGGGTTCCTCTCTCTCATGGTTGCATTCAGTGTTGCAGCAGCTGGAGACAGGGGTGCCCATGTGCAGCCAGCAGAGAGAGGCTACCACAGCTTTTGTATCATCCCACACCCCCTTTTCAGATGAGCATGGATTTTTGATCACGAATCCCCCTCAGCTACATCACCTTCCATAGTGCCAAGGGAGCATTTCTCTGTGTGTTTTCAGAAGGACAGAGGTGCATGGGACTGTTGGCCTAGTGGGAAGAGATGATCAGAGCAGGCTGAAGTGGTCCCATAAATTATATGCTTTTGCAGAGTGCTTGCAATGCAAGCAGCCCTTGATGGCATCTCATAAAAAGTGGTTTTTTTCTTGTCTGCACAAGCAACATGACTGGAGAAGCATCTTTGAACCCTAGAGTTCTCATGAAGAGAAATCCTGATTCCACTGAGGCTAATGGGAGTTTTGCCAGATTTCAGTGAGAGCTGGGGTTTGTCTCCTTGTTTCACCAGCAGAACCCAGGCCTCCCTGGGTCACTGTTGCTGTGAAAATGGTAAATAATTAATATATATATGGTGAGGTGGTGCCATGTAGTAACATTTTCCAGCCTTCCCTTTTTCTTCCTCCTGTGAAATCTTCCACTGCAGTATCAGATCATTGGGATCTTCACAAATTAGGAAGAAATCAATCGAATCATGAATAATTAACATATATTTTATAATCTGATTGTGCTGGAAGTAGTTAACTCTGCATGATATGGCTACCAGGCCATGAGTTTTTGTTGTTTCAATATGTAGTATTTGTGAAGAACAAACTGATTCTAAAACACATACCTTTTATTTTAATCACCATGTTTTCATTAAAACCTTCCAAACAGAGCTTGTAGGAACTGGATCTTGCAAGATATTCTATTTGTGCCTTTAAGGTTAATAATATCTCTGAATTTTGGGAAATTGCTCCAGAATAGACAGCTATTTGCATGACTAAATGTTTGCACAGGATCAGACCCTAAAAAAAGTAAATACTTCTTCCCAATGGCCCACTTTTCTGCAGTGTATCTGCTCGCCACATGCCTGCATTTACGTGATGTCTTGCTATTTATAATCAAATGGCCTTGGTAGGGGGATGGTATGTTCAACTTGGAGTTGGCAGAAAAGGAGGCTAATAATTGCAGTGAAGTATGTTAGTAGAAACAGTACAATATGTGAGACTTGGTATAATGACTCCACCCCTGTGTGTCCATTTATACAGACTTCTCCAGTTTAACATACAGGTGACTTATGCTTTCCACTGGCAGAGTTATTTATTTTTTAATGTATTTTTCAGTGAGGTTTGCACTGTTTATGGTGTGTTGCAAAAGTGCAATGTTCTGCTTAGTTTTTCCCACTGTGACTTTTCAGAAAGGACATGGAAAATGAAAGTAACAAAAGAATGGGGTGATTTTGCTGCAGCTTGGTACATTTTAATGTTTCCCTGGCTCATATTAAAGACAGCAATTAAGTTTATTAAATATATTGCCATGTCAGAGCTCACATCCTGTTTAGGGCAGTGATTAGGGGGGAGCAGCAGAAACTTGAGGACCTGTTTTTTCCAGTAGATTCATAGAAACATAGAATATCCCAAGGTGGAAGGGACCCACAAGGATTATCAAAGTGTGCTCCCCATCAGGTCAAACTAGGTCCTGCAGAGCCTAATTCAGCCTCCAGTCTCAGATCAGAGGCAAAGAAAACAGCTCAGAGGGTGAGGACAAAGTCCAACAGTCAGGAAGCTAATACAGAAGTTAGAAGGGCTGCCATGAATTTATTCACTCCATCATGCATTAACCAAGTGAACTTAAATGGGATTTAAGGCTGAGTGTGCTGAAGGCACTTATAGCATCAAAGGCAATTTGGGACATCTAAATTAAAGGATGATGGATTAATTGCCTCCATATAGAGACTGTAAATACAGAGACTGTAGAAGAGAAAAGGAGCTTGTGGCACCAGTTAGACCCAGGTGTCTGCAGGTAGGAGTGTGGTCCTGGCCTTTCCCCATTGCTTGTGCAAAGGGAGAGAGGATCTTTGGGATGTGCCAACGTCCAGCCACACCTACGCTGAGGAATTACAAAGCTCTGGCAAGGACTGAGCCTCTGCAAATTGTGACCATGACTCCAAGTGTTTATTATGTGCCAGAGAGCACAAGCCAGATAATAATTTCCACACAGGGAAAGGACATGATTTACAAAGAGCTCAGTTCTCAGACAATATTGTTTGAAGTGTGAAAAGGCCTTCCTGAAGGGAACTGCTGATGTTTACAATATTAAATCAAACTCTTATTGAGTTCATCCCCACACTCTATTTATTTTGGAACATCACTGATACCGTGTGTGTATATATGTATATACATGCATGGATATGTGTGTGTGTGTGTGTGTGTACATATAGAAGAGTTATGATCCCTCAGCATTATCCATTACAGCTAACTCCATGTTTCCTGTCATCATACTCAGGAGTATTTCCAAGCACTTTTTGGCCAGCACAGCATTTGAGTTGGCTGCCTTCAGAAGGAAGGTTCAGACAATAATGGTAGATGAAAGGCTCTGCCTGCAGTTGTGGGCAGGGATGATGAGAGAGACATTTGCTTGCAGCATGCTAATGAAGAACTGTCCAAAAGGAAATTTGCTGGTTTAGTCTTTGTTGGAGGTTCCTCTCAAAGCTTAGAAGTGGTATAGCCAGATAAATTGGTGTGATAAGTCTGAAGTCAGCTAGAGAGCTAAAATAAATTAGATACTATGAAATAGTATTTGATCATTAGATTAGATTCCTCTCATGTGCAGGATTAGATTTGTTATGGTTATTCATGAGAAATACCCTTAGCTTCAGTGGATGTGTTTGGGATGGGGAGCCATCATTCTTGGTCTCTTGGTGTCCAATTCTGTGCATTGAGATGTTACATATTTAGAACTGGATGTAAAACCAGCTTCAACATGAAGTTCCCCAAAGCATTGCTAGGGTGCAGCTGCTTTCAGGTGCTGCAAGATGGGAATCCTGAGAGAAAATCCAGGTTCCACTTAGACTAATCAGTCCTTGCTTGGTTCCGGGTGATGCTCAGCAGGATAACAGATGATGCACTATTCTGATTTGTTTAATTGTATTTTTTTTAATATGTGTGTGGTAGGTAGAAGCAATGTTTTTTACTGGGCCAAGTAGGACAGTTGGTAAAAAAAAAATTCAGTGCTGACGTAGTTAACTTCAAAGTTAACTGCAAAGGCAGAAACTATTGTTCAGGACTAGATAAGCATCAGTCTGATTAGCTCAAGTTGATTGCAGTTTCTCAGTGAAAATGGAGCTGATTTCTAGTGGCAAAGTATATGTTGTGCTTGACAGGGAGGGAGAAAGAAAAAAAAAAACAAAGATACTAAGGTATTTTTGTCCTAAAAGGAAAAATGAGATGGTTTATAGCCTGTGGATTTGGAGAGTTAGGGAAATGTGGGTGGGAAATTATAAATGCACTAAAACCAGTCTCTGGTAATTTCATTTTTTCTCTTCTCAGCAAGGGAACTAAAGTTTATGATTAAATACATTTGGTATAAATGTGAGGATGCTCATGATAACCACCACAGAGTAGATCTGTGTGCCCAAAGCATATCTCATTTTTCATATCTAGTTGAGAGTACAAAGGATGTGAGTTCTCCCTGCTCATCTCCACCTTTTCCACGTCCTGAAACCCCCCACCTCCAGCACAGCACCAACAGCGAAGGGATGATAACATTGCTCGTTTTCCTAGAAGTAAAACTATACTATAAACACTATAACACCAGGAGTATTTCATAAAAGTTACAGAATCTTCCAAGTGCAGAATGCAGTCTGAAAGCTCAGTGCTCGTGTTACAGCATCACAGGATTAACAGGGTGGTTCTTCAAAGGCGGCTTGGAGAACAATCCCGCTCCCGACTTTGGCAGCTGGGGCTGCGTTCTGAGCCACACCATTCAGCATACCAGCACGTGTTGGAACAGCTCCTGCTACACTAAATTAGCCCCAGCAGTGCTGTTATTTTGCCCTGATTAGAAAATATCATCTGCAAGGTGCTTATGTTGCTGAAGAGCCCTAAGATGTAGGATGGTTCCACTGCTGCAGCATCTGAGAGCTTCACAGGATGTCTGTCCTTCCCTTGTGAAGTAAACAAATACTGTTCTGCCTATCTGGAAAACACCCAAATACCAAGACTTTTTTCCTGGAATTGCAAGAATTGCACAGCAAGCATAGAGTTAGAGGTGGTAGCAGGGAGTTGTGAACTATTGGAACCAGCAGTTTCTTATTGAAACCACCAGCATTTCAGAAAATGATCCCTAAACTAAAAATAATAATATTAAAAAATATAGCCTCTATTGAAGCTACACACCAAATCAAAAGCTTCATATGACAAAAATGTATTTTCAAATCCTTGTGGAAACTGGCAAGAACAATTTTCTGGAACAGCTGGCAAGGACATCATGCCCCAAGAACTTTTCCTATCTATGTTCCCAAATAAGATTTGACAGGTGGGGAACAGGATCTCTTCTTACAGAGTTTGTTAACCAACTTGTTTATAAAGCAAAATGCGTCATTAGCTTTGGTGGAAAAATGTCCTATGAGAGTGTAAGTGAATTTTCTGTCTTTGTCTCTTTGATCAGTTCCTGAAGGGATGGTTTGGCTTGTAATTTCTTCTGAGATCTGCAGTGTGACAGCCAGTGCTCCCAGCTGGTGTGTGTTGAGGGCACCTGCCTTCACCAAGGAGATGTTCTTGGACAGAGCAGAATGCTCATGACATTTTGGAGTGACTCTGAAGAGCAGTTTGCATTCCCACCAGGAAACTCTGCTAGGGCTTGTCCAGGAGTGTGGACTGCTTGGGGTCCATCAGGGCCTGTGCTGAGCCTGGCAAAATTCACTGTGCAGGACAGAGGCTTGAGCAGTGAACATGATGCTTAACCCAGTTAGTGCCTCACAAAGATTTTGGTCACCTGGTCCCAGTGGGAAATCCAGGAAATCCAACATGCCTTACTGTCAGTGGGAAAGGTGATTAGAAGGAATCATCAAAGAAATATATGAAGATCATCCAGTTCTCAGCCAAACACCTCCCCTTCTCTGTCAAAAGCACAGGGACCCAGGAGAGGAAGTCAGGTGCCATCTGGGAGCTGTGCTTTGCCCAGTTCTGTCTGCCTGAGGCAGAGGCTACATGGCAGTGTCAGTGACACAGGGCCCTTCCCAGCTGGGTGAGAGTTACCCTGAGCAGAACCCTGCTCCTTCCTGCCCAAAATCCTACTGGCTCCAGCACTCTTGAATAACCCAATAGAGATGAGCTCAGTTGCAACAGGATGAGATTGGCTGGTCTCCACTCTTGGGACATGAGGGTTTAGTCCTTCCTTCCAAGGGTAAGTCGTTCCTCTCATCTCTCTGATGAAGATCCTGGGAGATTGTTGTCAGCTGGAAGGCAGACAGCAATTTGGAGAAGGCTGGTCTCAGCACTTCTTACATGTGCCAAGGACATGAAGGCAGAAAAAGCAGCATGTCCTTAGAATAACAGGGTTACAGTTTGGAATGATCTGGATGAAGCAAAAGGGGTGTCTCCAATGCATGGGACACATAAATGGAAGCAGCAGGCTGGGGTATGTAAGCAGAGTTTTGCCTTTTAAAAGCACAAAGCAATGCTGCCATTCTGCTGCCTTAGTTGGAAAACAGAGAAAGTTTGGGTGCTGCCCTCGAAGGAAGATGTGGACTAGCTGGAGAAAATCCAGAGGAGCTCACTAGATCAGAGGATTAGAAAACATGAGTTATGAAGAAACAGTGAAAGAATCAGTTTGTTTAGTCTAGAGAAAAGAAGACTGAGAGAAGTCATGATAACAGTCTTCAAATATGTGAAAGGATGCTTCAAAGACAAAGGGAATATTTTCCATGTCTTCTAGGAGATAGTGAGGCACTGGAATCAGTTGCCTGAGGAGTCTCCATCTTTCAGAGATCTTTAGGGACTCGTTTGTCAAATATTTGTCAAAATTGTTTTAACAGAGCTGGGGTGGGCAGAAGGATTAGATGATTGCTGAGTCCCCCAGACCTTCTGATTATACTGTTGGAGCTCCCCAGACTGGAGACTCTGGTCCTGGTAGATTATTACATTTCCTATAATTTTTTATTGTTAATGCACACTGTTTTTCTAAACTGTGGCTAAAAAAATTGATTTCTGAAAGTATCACATCCAACATACAAGGTAATCTTTGGCTCCTTGCATCACCTACATTAGATAGCACTCATTTCTCCAGCACATGGCCCAATGTCAGTTCACTGCAGTGCCTGCTCTTCCAACAGATCTCATGCCTTGAGGAGTTAAATGAATCAATAAAATCCCCTTGGTATAATGGAGTTTAGTGAAGACTTGAGTGCGTCTTTATCTGTTAAAGAAACTATGCAAGATCAATCAATTATTTTAGGTTAAGTGTTGCTCAGCTTAAGCTCTTTGTGCAGCCTGTGCTGCTTCAATGAGTGTCCATGTCTCTGCTTTACTGTAAATCTACATGAATCATGATAAATGGCTATGTACGTTGCAGGGTAACAGGAGAATCTCCAGTGCAGACAGAAATCAGACAGGTTGGAGTGGCTCTGGAAGCTTCTGCATAGCTGAGGCTAAAAGTAGTCTCAGCCTGTTGATGTTAAGTCTTGGGATATAGAGAAAAAAAAAAGGTAGAATGTTTTCATCTGGGGCTGTAGTGGTGATAGAAAGCAGCCATGCACCAACAAAATCAGCCCATACCTCTGTGTAGCTGCCAGACCTACAGGCCTTATCTACACTGGCTTTTATTGCCCCAGATTTTCCACCACAGCTGCCAGCAGAGACAGCCGTGGGAAGTTTGAGCCGGTCTGTGAATGAAATCATTGTCACTGCAGGTGCAGTCACACCTGGAAGCAGCCTCTCTGCTGAGAGGAAAAAGTAAGAGTATTTAAGAGAGCGAAAAGATTTCTTAAAATGTGCCTGTTCTTTTCATTTCAGGATCGCTGGAGATACAGCACTCAACAAAAACATCCACGAGTCGGTCAGCGCTCAGATCCGGAAGAACTTTGCAAAAAGCAAATGGAGAGTAAGTGACCTGTCCTGAGGGGTGACACCAACACACAGCTCTGCCATAAGGCCAGCCCTGCCGCAGGGTGGTGCTTTTGTGGCCCAAAATTGTGGTCAAAATGGTTGGTCCAGGCTTAGGTTACATGACCTTGCAGGGCCTGTTATCCAGGATGGTGTTTGCCAAGCACCAAATGTAAGGAGTGTGAGAAACGAGGCCAGGGCTGCTCATAGCTAAAGCACCCGTGGTTTTTGGTGGAGTGGGGTCAGCACCACACAGGAACTTGAAGAAATGTTGGGAGAGGGATGGATTTGTCAAATATAACTTCCTTGTAGGCTGCTGCATCCCAGCTGAGCATTAGGAGAGCAAAGGTTTGATAATGCATTTTCTAGTTCAGAATTTGGGAAAAATTTGAAAGATAACAGGCTTATTCCCTTCTGACACTCTGAGCAGCCAGGAGAGGAGCACAAATAACCCTTCCATCTCCAGTTTTTTTTTTATGCTCGATTTCTCTCTGTCTGTTTTTCTCCAGCAAGCGTTCAATGCCACGGCAGTCGTGCGGCACATGAGGCGGCTACACCTCGGCAGCAGCCTGGACAGTGCCAGTGCCAGCGTGTCCAGCACCCTCAGCCTCGCCACGCCACTCCCCGACGCAGCCACACGGAAAGATTGTGAGTAGCCAACATCCCAGGAAAGCTCCCACCACGGCAGCCGAGCAAATCCACGGGATCCCCGTCTTCCCTTGGGCCCCAGGCTGCAGTCCTCGCTGCATAGGTTTGGCTTTGTGCAAGCAGGCATTTAAAATTAGGATTTGAAACTGGACGTCATTTTTGGCTGGCCGGGAAAATAGTGTTTCAATTGGAAAAGCCTATGTGCTAAAAAAAAAAAGAGATGTTTTAGCTTGGTGATTTTTGAGAGAAAACCACAGTTTCTTGTGGAGAAAAAGGGCTTTTGCTTGGGAAAAAGATCCAGACCTCCACAGTAACAAAGTTTTGCATTTGGTTGAAATTTGAAAAAGTTCACTCAATGTTTTTTTTATGTTTGAGTTTACAGTATTATGATAGGGAATTTTTCTGTAAAAATTGCCTTTCCATTTCCATGGAGAAGACTGATCCTGCCAGTCAGACCCAGCTTCTCTCTTCCTGGACCAAGTTAAGCTCCTGCACAAAGAGGTTGATTTCTCTGAGCGGGATTCAGACTCTGTACACCATCACGGGACTTGGCCCTCTGCCATGTTTGTTTTGTGCTATAATTGATATTTGCAAGCTGCACACTGGACTCAGATGTTTGGGATATATATTTTTTCTCAATGCCAGGGAAGGAGATGTGGCAGCAAAGGGATTATTTGGAAGACAGACATGCATCCTTTGTAGTAAAGCCTATTTATTCTCTGGCTTCTGAGCATTTCTTTTATTCTGTCCTGTCCATCTGAAGATATTTTGTATCCTGCAGTGGAGGGATGTGGACTTTACAGTTGAGGGGGTTACTTTTAAAATGCAGCACTATAAAGGAATGCTTTGCTGTGGACATGAAGTAGTGATTTCTAGACTGTACCTCGCATTATTCTGGAGCTGAAAGCACCTTTTAGGATGGATTTTGGATAATGCTGCTCTCTGCTTCTGCCACCCCTGCTTGCCTGCCCCTGCTCCTTGACAAGGACATGCCACCAGCCACAGTCCCCATGGCTCTGTGTGGAAGCTGTTTCCTCTTGCTGCCATGGGCACGGTTTCCCCCACAAACTGTGGGGTGGCTTCTGCCTTCTGGGTACACTGTGAGATATTTTTCAGCCTGTGCTATGGCTGAGCCAGGGGAGAGCCCCTTCCCTCTGCATACTGGGCCTGGTGGGAATTCATACGTGGTGTCCAGTTTGTGATGCCCAGTGCCAAATCCTATAGCTGCTGCCAAAAAAACATCACAGTGCTCCTGGCACACACCTGGCACCTGCAAAGCAGTGCTGCTGACCAACCTCAAAACACTTCCAACCATGCACTGGCCATGCAGCAATGTAGAAAACCTCTTGCATGGAAGAAATATCTCTTGATTTTGGTGCCTGTTGCACTATGGCAGTGCTGGACCCCAGTCAGGTCTAGGGCATCTGATTAATTCTTTGCTGCTAAACTAGTGGTGATTCATGCAGTTAAACTGGTGGGTGATTAATCTCCATCCATCCATTTGATTAATCTCAAATGGTGTTAATTAAAGGCAATTAGTAGTCTGAAAAGTGTTAAGACATGTGTGAACAGGAAGGGTGAGAAGAGAAAGAAAGCTGTTCAACCACTACAGAACCAGCAGGTTCCTGTGCAGAATCCAACCATATTTTACTGTGGTGCAGTCAACCAGGACATGAAGGATTAAACTAGATGTGTTAAAATAGGATGAATTTTTACATGCCAGAAATATGAGGCAGAAAAATACTGTAAGATTCCAAGCATCCCAGGTTAAGTCTAGCTTGGCAGACAATGCAGAAGAGCTTTCCTTCCTCAAAGAAATAATTTAAAGAGTTAGGAGATGCTGGAGCCCCAGAGAACCAATGAGGAGAGCCAGCAGCAAATACAAGGAGTTAAGAGGGAGCTGACATATCATATCCATTTCACCCAATATCTCCAGATAGGAAAAAGAAAATCTCTGAGATCTCTGTCCTACCTCTTTATTTCTCAGCAGTTTTCTCTGGGAACAGATTCCTTGCATGAGAAAGATCCAATGCAGCAAGTTACATGATCCAGCTGTGCCACCATTACACAACAGAATGCTGCCTGATGCTATTACTAATCACTTTATGAACTCTCCAAATTGTTTCAAATGCAGCAATTTCACACCACTGAAGACAAGTACGGCCTTTACCTGAGAGTAGGTTATGTCAGGCTGCATCTGAAACCTCTGTAGCAGGGCAGAACAGAGATCAGGCATTAGCCTGGATTACGCTACCTGTCAGGAAACAGGAAGGGATTCCTAAGGGAATCAGTCAGGATTTCTCAAGTGTATTGGCCTGATTCTCAGTCCATGGCTAGTTTATTCAATTCAGTCATGATTGGACTGCCTAGATTATTTAGGTCCTAGAGCTCTGTATTTTTAAGATACTAGATAAATTGCAGTGTGATGCCAAGTTGTCAAATGTCAATGGGAAATGGAATGTGGCCAAGTATACGTACAGCATAGTCATCCTTGAGATTGAAATACCTCCTTGAAACATGGAAAAGTAGTCAAAAGTCTTAACAAGTATCAAAATGATTCTGGAGAGTCAAAAGGCCATGTCAAACTTCAGTTTGAGAATATATTAATATAGGCTTCATCCATCCTTTATTCACCAGCCTGGAAAAATGAACTGTATTTCTAATCACTCTGAGCCTGCATCTTATCAGAGCAAGGTGACCATGCTGGGTCCCCACCTAACAGCTTCTGATGCACCAGAATACTGGTACTCAAGAGATACTCAACCTCACATCAACCTCCTCACTGGAAGTCCTGGAGACATCCCAGCAGAGCCTGCAGCAATGTGAGCTGTCACTAGAGTGATGTCCAAGTCACACAAATTTACATTCCCTCTAGATTTACTGGAAATCAGCACTGAATTTGACCCACTCTACCTCTTTATCAGCAGCTTCCCAAGATGTCTGAGGAACCATGTTTAGCCCAAGTGCAGTCTGTTGGTTTAGCTAGATGGCCATGGTGAGACATTTAATCATCTTTAAGATGCCCAAGAGGAAATTATTCTGACCAAGTTCAATGCTGGAGGGATTTTTGAATCTCACAACTCTTTGTCTTCAGCCCTGGAACTGTGGCATTGGTGTGGCCGAACCCATTCTGAAACTGGACCTTGAGTCCCTGTGAGATGTGTGTGCACTGCTGCTGGTGGCAGTAGGTGAATGACCATGGGCAGAAGATGCCCTGTGGAGGTACCCAGCCAACCCACCACCTCAGGAAGAGCAGCAGCCCCTTCTCCAGCTGCAATCCTCTCTGCTCCATAGCGTGCTCCGAAACAAACTCAGCTTTGCCCAAGTTCCCGCCTCCAAAAATAACATTTCTAACTGTGTTTCTGGCTTTCCTTTTAGGTATGTCTCCATCCACTCTCTGTAGTTTTGTTTCATCTGCTTCTTCAGGCGTTTCTGCGGTAGGAGGGGACCGGAGACCCAGACCCACCACAGTGACCACAGTGCACACAGGGAGCAAGTGAGCGCCGGGGCGGCGAGGAGCGGGCAGGCGGCCTCGAGCCGTCCCACCCTGCTCGGCCAAGGACTAGAAGAAAGAAGATTTTTTTATGGCCATATTTTATACTGCAATTCTGAAATGTTTCATTTATCACAAACTGCAATGACTCCAGGAGGAACGGAATCTAACAGTCTCTGGTGCTGTACATATATATATACATATATATATATCTATATATATAAATATATATATGTATGTGAGTCTAGCAATGTTCTAACTAATGAACACTCATTCTTTCCCCCAGTGATTTACTCTCTTCTCAGTGTAGGTAACAGTATATGTTGTATTTTTTTCCATTAACTACAAACATCTCAACTGGATTATTTAAATAGAAATACTTTTCTGAGCATTTTTTTTTTCTTTTAAAAATTACTTCAAGTAATGTCCCTCTTCCAGTTTGCTGGGGGATAGGCTGTTTCTGTAGGTAGGAATTGGCATTAACTTTGCAACACGGGAGGATTTCAATGGCATGCCATTTCTTGCTCCTCAAATTGGACTGCAAGTCTGTCTGGCTTTAGCAGAGCTGTTACTGCTCAGATTGAGAAACTGCTGCTTTCCCCTCCATCCTCCTCCTTGAAAGCCATGGGGAGAATTAAATTGCCACCAGCTGGGAGTTAGCTCATCCTTGGCCTCATTCCTGTTGTGCTAGGGATCAGCACCCTTGTTTCAGAGGAGAGGCAGGGAGATGGAGTCAGGCAGGAGCTGACCAGAGCTGTGCAAGGGAAATGATAGCACAGTCTCATCCTGCAGCTCCCATCTCCTTTGACTTGCTGTGTGTTGTGAGCAGAGGGAAAGAAAAGGAAGATACGGGGGTGGGAATCATCATCTTCTGCCACTGATTTGCTGTGCTGCCCTCAAGCAAGACATTTAATTCACCAGCCTCCCTGTAGTGTGGCCTCTGGCATAGGGTGCATCCAGCCCAAGGGCTTCATGAGATTCTGAGCACCCACAGCTCCTTCGGGCTTTGCCTGGCATTGCTGATGCTCAGCACCTCCCAGAGTAGCCAAAAGTGGGGAGAGGAGTGGTGCTTGAAGCCCTGTGGAAAGCACTGGCAGGTTCTTGGGTGCAAATTGCAGGATGTGGTGTAGTGTAGCTCCATCATGATCAGGCTGAGGGCTGACAAGGAGTGCTGAACTGGGAAAGCAGGACCCTGCTGGAAGGCACAGGCACAGCTGGTGGCAGGGGTGGCACTGGCTCTCCCTCCTCCCCAGAGACTCATACCAAAGGAAGCCAAATTTTTACCAATTTTTTAATTACTGAATGCATGCACTTTCCAGGCTCTTTGTGCTGGTGCATCATTCAGGAATAGCCACCACAACTGTTGTGCTGCTGTGCATTAAAGCAGCTTGAAACAGAGAAGAGAGCAAATTTTCCTAATTTGCTAAAAGGCTCCCTCCAGGTTACCTCAATGAAATTCCCATCTGATTTTGCTTTGAGGAGGTGAGAGGGGAGCCAGGTGGCAGAGGAAGATGCCCTTCACTGGGCACTCTGAGCCCCTCACATCCCAGACAGGTCCATCCCTTCCAGAGGCACAATTCCCTGCAGGGTGCTCTGTTGCCACACTTGCCTCACTTGTCCTGCACAAGAAATTGTGAAATCCAGTCACAGACAGAGCTGAATGTATCAGGCAATTGTGCCTGTGCTGGGAAAAGCCATAAGATAGGTATTTTTCATCAAGATTTCTATATCCTGCTCCAGCTTTAGCTGGTTGGCTTCACACAGCAGAGCCGGGATTTCATCCATCTTTCTAAAAAAAAAAGGAAAAAAGAAACCTGGAAAAGCAGGTGGCAGTGAGCCCTGCCTCTGTTTGAAGTAGCCACTCCAGTGGCACTTAGAGCTGTTGCACCAGATCTCTAGTTTCCTCTGTGTTAAGTTGCTCCCTGTTTTCAGAGGGCTGTGGCACATCTGAGGGAGCCCCGGGTGCTGCAGCTGCCGTGGATCTCACACAGAAAAGATATCAACTTCTCATTTTAGGAAAGATAGCAGATACTGAATTGTTGGGGACTTATATCAAAACTCCGTATAATTTCCACAGTGAAGACTCCTGACCAAGATTTGGGCAGACTGAAGGGCAGGGGATCTCCTTGCTGCAAATCACACTCCTGTCCCTGTACCCCAGCCATTGCCATCATACACTTTTTATCAGCATTTGCATCTGAGCTCTTTATGTCTTGCTGCAAAAGCATTAAAACATGAATAGAACACATTTCAAACTCAGTCTAAGGCTACTTTATTTGACCAGCCTGAGTAAGGAGGTTTTAGTTTTGAGAGACTCCAACCCCAAAGAAATTCAAGGTATTTCAAACCCCTGTGATTTCATAAGCACGGTTGGCTCTATTCTGCTGCAGTTGCAGGTTGTAAATAAACAGTCTCCCAGTCTGGCATCAGTGGAGTTCCCCATATTTACACACATGCAACCAAAAGCAGGATTTAGTTAGGGAGTAATTGTCTCTGGAATAATTTAGGGGAAAAAAAATAAAATAGGGAATAATTTTGTCTCTGTAGAGCAATTTTAAAGTTTAGGGCTCAAGTGTTCCCTCTGTGCCTCCTCTTCTGAAACCTGAGGTCTGGTTTGAACGTGACCTCAGCAGTTGCTGTGGCCACTGATCAAAATACAGCATCCAAATGAATCTTGTAGAAAAAAGACAAGCAAATGGATTTCCATCTCCAAAACAAAGAGCAGTGACAGGAGCAAAAGCAGACATGGTGTCCTGCAGATGGGGGGGTTCCCATAAGCTGGCTGCCCCTCCTTGCTGGGTGCTTTCTGTGGTTTTTTTGTTGGGAGGGGTATTTTTCCTTTCGTTTTTGGAATTAGTGTGATTTGGTTTTGTTTCTGCAAGTAATATTCTGCCTTGGTTGTGTAATTTATCATTCTCTTTGGCTTGCTATCAACTGCTGGGATCATAAGATAAGAAACAGAAGCACTTAAGAGCAAAATTGTTTCTTTCTGCTGCAGTTTTGGTGGTGGGGAGCTCTTCTTTGGTATCAGTGAAACACAGCTGGAGACCTGACCTAGGTTCACCAAATGCTTAAAAATCTCTCCTGAAGCATCACTTGGTTAAAATGTCTCAGTTTAAATCTGGGTAAATCTGTTAACAGGGGTGACTTGGCAGCAGCCAGGCCAGATCTGTGGGAGGGGGCTGGAGACATTTGCCCCTTGGCAGCACAGCCTGTTAGGGCAAACACTCCAGCCTTGCTTGCCAGGGATGCTCCAGTGGCTTTTGCATGTCCTTCCTCTGCCCCAGCCTGCTTCTGCTCAGCCACTCTCACAGGAGAATGCAAAGGTGACATAAATAATGTGGACATGAGGGGAATGGCCACATAGCCCCACAGTAGAAGCTTCAAAACAAATCCCCAGCTGGCCTTGCCATGAAGGACTAGGTAGAAAAATCACTCTGGGCTCTTTTCCAATGAACTGTCCCACTAAACAATCTGTGATTTGCTGCTTGCATGAGGACTTCAGCCTGGACTCTGTTTGTTACCCTTTCCTGCTTTACCTTATTGGTACCAATGTGTTTTTCCTTTGTAAATTGTTTTCCTCAGCTCCTTCCCCTTCTTTTTCTTTGCTTGCAGCTTTGATTGTTGATTTTTACCTCCAGAGTCACAGAGGCCATCTCTGATGCCAACATCAGTGCTCTTGCTGGGAAAACAAAACAAAACAAAAAAAAATCCAGAAAAGCTCCAGCTGGCCCCTTAGCCTGCAGAAGAAGTTGTGAGGACAGGCTGCCCATGAACTCTGCAAGCTGAAAGTCAGTATTGCAGTGGCAAGGGTTTCTGCTGATGATTTTGCATGTGACTTCATTCTCAGTGCATCCTAACTTTCTGCTGGATCACCCCTTCTGCAGCATGAAATGGATATTGGCCCTGCAACACGGCTAGTGGGGAAGTAGGAGCGTGGGGGAAAACCTGGCAGTGTTGCTTTCCTGAGACTGTGTCACTCTGCTGTTGCTGTCTCTTCTGTCCTGGTTGCTGCTGTACAGGTGCCATTAGAGTAGTGGGTACAAAAAAAAAAAGAAAAAAAAATAAGATTTTACCTATGCTTTGTGTGTCTGTTATGGTTGTGGTGCTGAAATAAAACCAAGAAATTTGGTTCATTCCTCATGTGAATCAAACCACAAAGAGGGGTGTGATCCCACTGGCAGACATCTCCATATAGTTCTACAGTAGGCACTGGATACGGGTTTCTGCTGTGCATGTGTCCTGCATACCTCCATGACTATTGACAGTATTTTTATTTATTACCAATTGTTTTGGGTCCCTGCCTGGTTCTGATGAAATTCAGGTCTTGTCCTAAGGTTTTTTCTGTCCCAGGGCCAGCATAACCCCTGATCTCAGGCTTTTCTTCCCAAACCCTCTGCATACCAGAACATGGGCCTCCAGGGTGCCATGAAATGCAGTTGCAGCTGGCCCCAAGGTTGTCCCCTTCCTATTTTTAGGGAAGCAATCCACCAGAGAAAGCCAGATAGCTTTCAGCCATTGGCAAGCAGAGAGGATACTGCCCTTTGATGTGAACTTGGCATTAACAAGATCAGCTCTAGGGAAACCTGCACTATTACTTCCTCCTGTGATAGCAGCTCCAGTCCTGAGCAGCACTGAATGAGCACCAGATAAAAACACCAGATTGACTTTGCCAGTAAGATCGTGCAGGCTGTAGCCTGTTCCTTTTGCTCTTTCCAAAGAATCAGGGGATTAATCTACTGGCAAAATAAGTTTCTAGGCTGAGCCCCAAGGTACAGAAGTAGATTCCATTTGGCATATGGAAATTCTCATTTGATGCAGTTATTCCTGTTCTAGCTCCTGTGCATATTTACCTCTCTGAATTTGGGCCTGAATGCATCCCAGAAATTATTAATGGGAAGGGAGTTTTGCCTTCTATATTGTGCTTATTTGTACCAGAAACTTGAACACTCATTCAAGTAAAAAGCAGAAACACACAGGGAGATTACAGTATCCAAGGAAAACAGCATCAAGACCAAGAGGGGAGGATTAGTTGGCAAATCTCTGTCAGCAATGGCTGAGTGAGGGAACAGCAACCCGCTCACAAACACTGCATGAACTCTTGCTTCCCCTGGTTAACCAGTCATCCCATATTTCATGCCCAGCAGCAAGTTTCACCCTTTGTTTTCCCTCACATCCCTGAGGCCAGGTCCTGCCTTCCCACCCTGTCTGCGAGGTGCTCTGGTCTCTGTGACACACGTGTGTGTTTGTGTGTGCACGGGCGTGTTGTGGTCCCAGGCATCGCAGATCCCTCTGGTGGGTGATCAGGAGTTGGTCCAGGATTTTTGGTCTAACTTTGCACGGTTGGGTCAAAGCTGTGTAAATAGTGTTTGTAGTGCAGGAGGCTCTTTAGCCTGGACTCTGGTTTTCAAGGTCCCCTTCACCACCACAAATAGTGCCACTTATCTGTCCAGGTAGCTTTTTTTTCCCCCTTCCTCTTCATAAATGCTAAGGTCAGTCAAATGGCTCATACAGTCTTTCCATGCTCCAGAGTGGAATCAGGGCATGTGCGCTCACAAATGTTGTGAAAAAACACTGCTGAACTAATGATGGCATCAACTGTCCAATAAATGCATGATACTGCACTGCATGTATTAAACTGCTGTTCACTGTTTCTGTATTTCCCAAGCATTTCTTTATGCACATTCAACCCAACCTTTTCTCTGAGGGAATTACTTCTATGTATTGCTTTTAAATGACTCAATGTATCTGTAACTCGAAATCCATTGTTAAGTTTAAGTAAATGCAAAAGCTGATGTTTTGTAAACAAGATACTGCAAAGCCTGGTAATGTATTTTGTCCTTCTGTTGAGTGCCCTGCAGCATGTATAGGAAGAGTCACCATCCAGAGCAGCTTAAAATTAGGCAACAGTCACACAGGTGTAGAAGCAGGGAGCTGGGGAGGTGAGAATCCCTTTCTTAATACAATGCTTACAACTTTGACCTGCATCAAAAATTCCTTCCCTGGGTCACTAACGCTCAGAGCTACCAAGGAACACATTGGTTTTGTTGTGCAAATTGTCTCTTTATTTTTTTCTTTTTTCCTTTTGGTTTGTTTTTCCTAGTGAAAATTCAGATTGGTTGACTCAAAATCTTAGTATTTTTCTCTTCCTACAAGATAGTTCTTTCTCACCTGTTGCAGAATGAACTGCATTTTGGGGACCAAGATGCTGTGATTCTTTGCCTGTACAAAATAGGGCAGAGGGCTGAGCTAAATTATCCCATCCTTTCCAAAGCATCACCACCTAACTACTACCATTTAATCCCTGAACCTCCAAGTAATAGCATTTATCCACAGAAGAGTTTGGTGTGGTACTTCTCCATCTTCCACATGGAAATCATGCCCTTGCCTTCTCTTCCCTTAGTCATTGACCCATTTTCATCTGTGCTGCTCTTTCCAAGGCAGGGTACAGGATGGCTCCATGGTACTTGTATTAGCTCCAGCCCAAACCTCTTGTGGGTATCAGCAAGGCTTTGGTCCCAACTCCTGAGTGGCTGCTGTGTGGAAGATGTTCAAGTTCACAACACTCAAAGCGGAGTCGTGTGAAAGGACTGGGAAATTGCTCTGTGCTCCTGGCAAGGCCAGGCCTGGGGTGGAAGCACCATCCTGGTGGCATAGTCCTTGGAAATTATTCTCCATGGTGGCCAAAAATGCCATGAAGTCATGAGCCTCCCTTTAAGGCTGGTGCTTGGCCAGGGCTGTGCCACTGGCGAATCACTGTATGGCAGCACAACAAATCATCAGTTACAGACGTAAACCAGCCTGAGTTCAGATTGCTGCGGCAGCACACGGTGCAAGGCTCCACGAGGAGCTGGGTGTGTGCTGTGGTTCTTGGTGGGTGGGAGATCCTAGGGGGTTGCTCAGAGCAGCTCTGAGCTTTTCCATCTCTCATCTTGCATCCCCTGAGCCCAGCATGGCATCACAAATGCTGAGTCTTACTAGATCAAGCATGACCCCCAAAGTGAAGAGTGTGGAAGGTTGCAGCTCAGTTGGTGTGACTCATGTTTTTGGTCAACACAACATCAGTGACCTGCTGTACATTGACCTCTAGCTGAGAAACAATACTTTGGCCCATTTGGGCCTTTTTTTTAGATTGATATTTTATTTGAGTCAGAAAACAGTGGGAAAAAAAAACCCAAAACACTAGTCTGCCCAGAACAGTGACTCCCCAAATATCCCCAACTGTAAAACATCCCTCAGTTGACTTCTAATGAAAATGCAAGCATGTTTTCTACAAAGGCTTAAATCTTAATCAAGGAATGTCAGTGTGCCTAATATTGCAGGTCTTGTGATTGATAACAAGTTCATAACAGCATCCATGTCCAAAAAGAAGGAAGAATGTGTATTTACTCCATGCATGTATTAAGGCATCGCAAAAGTTTTATCTGCGTAATGAGTTTGCAGTTCTGCAAATTGTTAATGGGGCTACATCGCAAGTGGTTCTTTGCCTTGACAATCATGTATACATATCGAGATTTCTATCATAATGACAATTTAAAGGGATGACTAATTGTTTTCCTCCAATAAATCCAATTAAATCGGCCTGATGTGAAGTCTGGTGATTTTGAGTGCATGAGTCTCCACCCACATGCAAGAGAGGGAGTGAATAATTTCTGCGGCTGTTCCACTGCCCTGTTGTGGTTTATGCAATGATGTTCCTTTATGTCCCAAAGGAGAATAATAATATTTTCTTTTTCCCCAGCTTACTCCATAGGGAAATTAATAAAAAGGATGATTTGTCCTTCGGATTTTTCCCAAAGCTGTCAATGCAAATGGTGTTGAATGTCAACATATGGAGACATGGCTGTCTCCTGGGCACTGAGAATATCTGTGTAGGGCTCAGGAAAGGACATGTGCTTGTTGGAGACTGCTTACCTTTGAATTGGTCCTGGTGACTTACACACTCTGTGGTGGGAATCATCAGCAGAGAGAGGATTTTCATCAGTGAGAATTTCTGAGTCCCTTTGCAGTCAGCTGTGCTCTCCAAAGGCTGTTGAGTGTGCTCCATCATTGGCTTAATTTTCTTCCAGATGGTGTGTGTTATGACTTGCTTTTAATTTTTTCCCTCTATTTTTCTCCACTGTTGTTTCTTATTTTCTGGTTTTCACTCACTGGCACCCAAGAAATTCTTCCCCATTGAAATAGGTGGCAAAACCAATGTGCTCAGCAGGGAGGTGGGCCTGTGCTTGAGGCTTTAGAGCTAGGAGGTTTTAGACACCTGGTTCAGTAAGAGAGCTGAAACAAACAGCAGTGATGATGGCCAACTCACAGCAATATAAAGAGAAAGGCAAATTACTTATAAAGCTTTTATTTTGTGAACAAAGAAACAACCCCCAGAACCAACATGGTAAGTATTTGAAAGCTGTGGTGAGCAGCTCTGTTCTCAGAATTAGGTTCTGATGGTGGGTTGTACCAGGACAGGTGAGATAACCTGATTTGTGCACTGGAAAAAGGACATCCATGGCAAGATATGTCTTTGGAAAGGTACATCTATGTACAAAAATGCTGTCTGGAAGTTTTTTGGAGGTGGTGTGTAACACTGAGGCACAAACACATGATTTGCAATGTGAGGAGGAGCAGCAGATCCTGTAAAAAGACTTCAGTCTTCCCAGGTGACATAAGCCTGAACTCTGACACTCCTTGCATATTAAGGACCTCACTCCCTCCTGTGTGTAAGTTATCTGGATTTAGCTCAAATTTGGCACCTACGGTAGATAAAGGTCTATGCCACATTTTACCATGGAATTGAAATCTCAGCCAGGAAAACTTTCTCATGTTTTGGTTTTAAAGTCATGGGTTCCTGTGTAGGTTCAGTGGTCACTCAGAGTGCACCAGGCTCTTCCAAGCTCCCAGTGAGACTGGGCAGAATATCACCCCAAGACCACTGAAATCCTCATGCGTGACATCCTGATGATGTCATGTCAATATTCACTTAATCTTTGTACATTTTCTTTGCTGCTATGTGCTCAGCCACATATTCTTGGCTGTTTGCAACAAGGGAGATAAAACATCAGTACAGAGAAGCCAGAGGGACAAGACCAAGATGCATCTGTAGAAAATATTTTATTTGCAACCTTGCCAAAATCCACAACTATGTTTGCACTGGAGGGAAGGGGACTGTCCTTTGAAGGCTTTCAGAGTGTTGGTATGCACTGAGGTCTGGCTTATGCCATACATCAACCTTTCTTTGTGCTAGACCAACACCATTTCCTGCTCTCTAGAATGACCCCTTCTCAGAACCAAGGCTCCAGTGGGCTGTAACAGCTCTTCTTTTGCACCCAAGAGGAGTTTTGAATGAGTGATGCCTGTTGAAGCAGAGAAAGTGCAGGTGCACAACTTTGAGGACCATCCAACCTGAGTAAGGACAGACCCCTGTGGTTCAGGAGCAGGTGATGCTTAGAAGGATACGTTCTGCGCAAAGCTTTAAAATCAGTGCTTGTGCAGTGTAAACAGTCCTACCCTCTTTCATCATGGCCACATGGAATCTCTTCCTTCAGGCCAAACATTCCCAGTTCTGCGAATCCACAAAATCATATTGGTCTTGTGAGGATCCCTTTGGGCAGCTTTCCATGGGGAGACAACATGGGCCTGCCTTGCCCAAAAGCAATCCCAGGACACTCTAAGCTGTGATATGGATAAGAACACATGCTCTTCCCACCGTGTTATGCTTCCTTCCAGCTCTGGACATCCCTCAGGGAGAAAATCCACCTATATCACTGTTGGTGTGTGCCCTGCCTAGCACATCTGAGTCCCTGTTTGGTGGGCCTTCTCAACCATGCTGAATTACTGTGGTGATAAACATCTTTTATATCCATGGGGATGGGGAAGAGGAACCATCTGGATTATCACTACAAGTATTCAACTGAGTATTTCCAGATTGTTCAGCATTTGGGCTTTCTGGATTATATTGGGATAAATTCCTGACTTCCAAACTTTGTTTGCTTATCCTGAATTCAAGAGTTTCTTTTCTTTTTTAATCTTTAGGATTTTTCTTTTTATAATTTCAATATGCTGATAAAGTTACGGTCAATTAATAATTCATTTACCTTCTTCATGAAAGTGTTTTGTTTAGGGAAATTAATAATAATAGAGCTGAGAGGCAATTTGTTGTTCCCATCAAACTCATGAACTTTGTGCTTTCCTTGGCGCCGTATAGACTCTTGTATATTTTTCATTTTCTTTCTTTAGGGCAGAAGCAAGAGCTGTGCTCACATCTGTGCCTCAGCTTGCAGTCTAACAGTGACCAGAAATGCATAATAAATCTCAAACTAAAGCTTCTTTTTGTTGCAGGCCAGCTGGGCAGGTACCAGCCATATTAAGAATCACATATTACATCTTCAAGTTTGCATTTTGTTCAAAGGAGCATCTGAAATGTAACCTTCCCTCCCAGTCTTTGACCCAATGCAGCTCTGTGTAGCACCTAATTAGATCAGATCCCTGTTCCACTACAAAGAAAAAACAAAATTATAGTCATGGTGAGCCCATATTGACCTTCAGCGGGAGCTGACAGATGAACTTCTGTTCTCAACAAATAGAACACAGGCACATGATGGACACACACTTGGAATTATATTATATGGTAATACAATGCAATAGAATGCAGTATTATATTTTCTGTATTATATTATACAGTATTATATTATTACAGTGTCTCTATCAGACCAAAGCAGAGGAAAACATGGCATTAATGGAAGGTTTGGTACTATTCTGCTGTGCCTTGTCACTACTCAAATTATAGGATTTTACCATGTATTTCAATTACCTTTTGGTCACAATATCTAAAGAGGAAATTCATCTGTGATCAGACTAGGGCTGAATTCTGAAGACAATGTGCATCTTTGCTGCCACCAAACATCAGGTTCAGTTCTGAGTCCACTGACAATTACCTTGGAGGCTTGAATTGAGGAACTTCTTCACTCTCTAAGTATTTGCAGCATGCAGAGGACACCGTGTGCTTGAGTTTACTGATGGTTCCCATTAAATGTATGGAAAGAACCAATGGTCCAATAATTCCTCTGGAAGAAAGTCAGAGACTTTTAGGAAAGAGCTGTGTTTCTTACCAGGACACCTTGGGTGGTTTCACTTATCTGTGCAAAGAAGGTGGTGACAGACTGATGAGGTGATCTAGCACCAAATGTGGCTGAACAGATGGACAGGGTCCTGACACCTGTTCCTGGAAGTCACCATGTCCAAGGATGCCTACAGCTATGGCTGGCCTGGCAGGACTGTTGTGCTGTGCACCCAGGCCATGGTCCCCAGCAGCTGATGGACCTGTACCAGGTTGTGCCTGTTGCCGCTAAGTTGGTTGTAGTAAGATGAGCTGAGCACCTCAACTACAAAGTATTTAATTCCTTAAATTCTCCTATGGCAATGTAATACAGTAATTCTGTTCAGCTTCAGCCTCATAACTTGTTTTGATTATCTGTGGCCTTATGGTGGTGATTTAAACCTACTGATTTATTGATTCAGTCTTAATTGGGTCCTGAGCTGGGTCATTGCATCATTCTATCTTTAATTGCTTTAATTAAAGTCTAGCAAATTAGGCTGGTAATATGATTGCTTAGAGGAATTCTTGCCTGTTCATGCTTCTTAATGAAATCCATAAAAGTGAAAAAACGAATGAGCTTATCCTACTAAACTGCCACTTGTATTATGGAGTCTGAGCAAAACACAGAAAATCAATCTGCAGTGTCCTTGGCTCTTCCACCAAATATATGTTTTCAGAAGGAGAAAACTCAGCACCTCAGCAAACATCCCCATGGAAGAACAAGCAGAAGAAAACAGTCAAATGTGAAGCTAAAAGCTGGTTCCAGTTCCCATTTCTCAGATTTCCTCTAAGTTTGCAAGCAAGTCATTTAGGAGAAGATCTAGAGACCTACTTATATCCCAAAACTAAACTTCAGCCCAGTGGCTAGAGTACATGCTGGGATCTCTCCCACTCTCAGAGACCAAATTTCTCTGGATTTTGAAGTCTTTCATCATGTCCCCAAAACTTTGACTCATGCCCCATTCTCTTTGCTATCAGTTTGGTGCCCAGATGGACATTTTAGGCAGAGGACTCAGCACTACCTGTGAGAAGGAAGATTTTCTCCCTATTTTGTGCTGTGACATTTATGAGAAGCATGGGTGTGGCTGCCCTCCATCACCACTGACAACTGTCTGTTGCCCACACTGTTCCTTTCCACCTCTTCCCTTCTCGTTTTCCAGCAAGGCTGCTGCATCTGCAATGCATTTTCTACCCACTGGGCTAATGAGCTCTGTGTTGCCAAAGCTGCCTGGAACTTCTTAATGTCCCCCTGGTTTATGAATGGAAATATGCTGCTTCCTCCCGCTCCTTGCTCATCAGTGAACGCTCTGCTTTGCATCTCACTTGACCCTGGCTCCTGCTGCAGAGAAAATATCATTACTTACCAGCAGTGCAAAGCCCCCCACCAGCCCTGCTCATATACCCTGAAGCCTGTTCCATAAATACAAAGAATCTATTTCAAAACTGAATTTGCAAATCCAAAGAAAATCTGCAGTCAATTAAAAGCAATGAGAATTAAGAATACAGCAGATGAGGAATATGAAGTTCAGATCAGCTTGATCCCCAGCGTGACAATGCATTTTACTTTATCCCTCTAGGAGAACAGGGATTTTTGTCTCTGCATGGGCTGTAATGATGTGGCTGGAAAGCTTCCATTATCTTTTAATTAAACACTGTGATTACATTTTGCTTTCTCCAGCCTGTTTAGCCCCCGAGTGAGTGCACAGAATGAAGTACATGTCACAGGCGCTCCGAGTGCAGCACTAACCACTCTCCATTGATCAGGGCTGGATCTGGAATCCCAATACCTGTCCCCAGGCTACCCACAGCTTGGACTGCACTTCCAGTTCTGCTCTGAGCAGGGACACCTTCCACCAGACCAGGTTGCTCAAAGTCCCATCCAACCTGGCCTTTAACACTTCCAAGGATGGAGCATCCACAGCTTCTCTGGGAAACCTGTGCCCATGTGTCACTAAGCTCACAAATAAAGAATTTCTTCCTTATTTTTTGGTACATTCTCATGCACCCTGTCTTGGAGCAATTTCAGATTGATGGTGGGTTTTGTCTCTATAGGGTGAGGTATCAAATATGTGGCTGCAGAATGAACTTCCCAGGTGACATCAGGATTTGACTACAGATGGTGATTTCTGGTGGAGGCTGTTAGCAATTGGCAGCCCTGGGACCATCACATTGCACTGTACTACCCAGCCATGGTACAGTGCTGGGGATCCACCAGTGACCAGTGGTTAAAAGGAGATTTGGCTGACTGTCTGCAGCTGAAGAATTTTCAGCCATTCATTGTAACCTGCCTGAATTGCAATGGATTTTCCACAGAAGTAAAAGACTAGATATTTAGAGAAAAAGAAAATGTTTTCCAGTTGCAAACAGTTTACAGCTTGGAAAATACTTTTTCCATGCACTGCAGCAGAGACCAGCAACAGCACAGAAACTTTCAACCTGAACAGTGTCAATACCACTACTGAAAATGTTGTAAAGTCACAACTGCCCTGCTCTCCTGGAGAGCAGTGCTGCTTCCAGACACAATTTTAAGTTACATTTCCTAAGGTGGGAGTTAGCTCTTCATCTTGGGTTCATGGGGAGCAAAATGTTTTGTATGTGTAAAAAAGAATACACTGTAATCCTGAAATGAGCCTGAATCACCTATGTACGGACAAGAAAAGAGTTATCAGGTTATATTTTCTTTTCACTAAAAAAATGGTTTTCACTGCTACCAGCTTCCAACTAACACACTGTAATTATAGGTGCATATTGCAATTTCTAACATCTCTGAAACAAATAATTGGAAGACAGCATAACCCATGATCTGCTTTCCTACAGAAAAAACTGCTTTTTCTGGCACCAAGAAATGGGAAAAATAATTCATTGACAACAGTCTGTGACATTTTCTCTTCCTTATCTCTTTAGGCCAAGTCTCCAGCAAGCACAGTATTTCAGAAATAATCATAAGAGAAGTATTAAAGAGAGGAAAACAAAACAGTGGCCCTGTTCCCATGGAAATGCATGGGAAGAGTTCAAGCAAGCACCCCTTCTGATGTGGCCATGTGTTTGTCCTTGGATGGTGAGC
Organism: Poecile atricapillus; assembly: GCF_030490865.1. Taxonomy (NCBI): domain Eukaryota; kingdom Metazoa; phylum Chordata; class Aves; order Passeriformes; family Paridae; genus Poecile; species Poecile atricapillus. The sequence goes on from NC_081288.1 coordinate 6,898,821, forward strand.
AGAGATCAGGCAGCTCATCCTCTCTGTGATCTGCCTGGGGTCTATTGTCATGGCAGATAAATAAATGCCTTTGACCTTGGAGGCTCTCTGCTTTTCTCTGGGCAGGGCAAGTGGAACAGAAATGTCATCTGGAACAAGCTGCTGGTCTGCACCTTCCTCCTCCTTCTTGGTTGGTCCAGCCCTTCCCTGGTGGATCCTGGCACAGGTCAACATAAGGATCCCTCTGACCACTTCCCAAGTGACCCCATGGGAGCATCTGCCCATCAGTCTCACTCTCACCTTCTGGGTGAGAAAGGGATGAAGAAATTGGGCTATGGAAGTTAAAAGAAGTGGTTTTGCCCCTCTGGTCAGCTGTTCTAAAACTCCATCTGGAGTGCTGGTTTTCCTGCCCAAGTGTTCCTCATCCTCCATGCATGGCTATATGGTTCCTGTCAGGAAGGATTTCCCAGTTTGCCTTCTTCTAGGCAGTCTGGGTGTGTAAGAAGTGCCAGATCATGGCAGTCCTGGGGAAGGACTCATGTTCTATATAAGGACAGTGTAAAAACTTTGAATAGTCAAAGGCCATCAAAAGAGCTCTTGACACTGGAAAACAGAAGAGATCTCTCTGGGCTTTGCTCCAGCCAAGAGGACATTTGTCCCCTCCCTTTTGCTTTCCTGTCTAAATAAACAATCCAAGTTTTGGCACCTAATGCAGATTGCTCTGATTCACACTGTGCAAGGCTCTACATCTCTGATGTGCGGGAACCTCTCCTCCTGTCCCCACTCAAGAAGGTGACAGTTCTAGAAAGTGGAGCAGATGCAAAAAGTCAAGGACCCCTGAATTCTCTTATACAGACCTGCCACTGAACTGCTTTATGGCTTGAGTGATTTACATGCATCTTGATGCCTTTGCTTGACTTTGAGTGGAGAGGGATCATGCGAAGTCTTGCTTAGAGCATTTTAAAGATGCAGTGTACTCAGCAGAAGGATGAAGTATTTTGTTGCATTTGTTCCCAGACTGTGATATATAGGCTGCACATTGGCAGCTGGTGACCCTCCAAAACCACATGGCTTTCGGTTTCCTTTTGACTGCCTTTCTTGCAGAAAAGATCTCATGAGTCTGTAAGAGACTGTAAGTAGAAATGAAGAAAAGGAGACAGACCACTTTGTGTGCTCTGGATGTTGACAGCAATGGCTTGAGCTTACCTCTATTCTTCACCATGCTGCCAGGTTGCCACCCAAAAGTGATGTCTCTAGGTCAGCAACTTGCCTGAACTGCTCCCACCACAGAAGGAATCACTTATCCACTGCTCTCCAACCTGGTCCTTTACCTGGAGCTAAAGCTGAGCTGTGCAGCTCCTGGCCATCTGCTGATACAAAACACGAGTGACAGAGGCTGTCTCTTCTTCCAGTGGGGACCCTTGGGCTCCTTTACACAGACTCTTGATGGACAGTGCATAGCAAATGGCTGTCCCTTTTCCAGGGCCTTTTCCATGTCTCCAATCCAGGTACTGGTGGCCACTTCTCTAAGAGCATTTCTGGCCCTTTGAGTGTTCCCAGCTCCAGTGTCTCTCCTGTAACTACTCCTCATGTTCTTTCTGAGCTTATTGGAGCATTCTCATCCTTACGGCACCACCCCTAGCACATACACAAACCCTTGGGCATCCAGGAGATTGAGATGCAATAAAGATCTGCTTTTATCAGTCCTGGCAAGGCTGTCTGTGCTGCCACCTATGGCAGCTGGACTGTCCAGGGAAGGACAGGTTCAGGAGGGTTCATTTAGTGCATTTGCTGTGGTTTCAGCTGTGCAGCACTACCAAGTTTTTGCTGAGCATGTGTGCATTGCTAACCCAAAACATTTCAAAGACTTCCTGCTTATTTTTTCTTGGGGCAAGGGATACATAGAAGGGACTTCTGTCAAATTTTGTTATGACTCCAAAGTGGGAGTTTGCCAATGAAAATGTCACTTCACTGCTTATATTTTAACATTGCAAAACAATTATTTACCACCTAAAACTTGTTCTCAGAAATAGCTGTGTGTTTGTGGAAAATTTCAGTAAAAAGAAAAATGACTATCCATAGGCAGATAACCAAAGAGACAGATGCCATTGCATGCAATCAGCATTAACCAAAGCAGCCAGCGATTGCTGGAACACTCTCACCAGGAGAAACCATCAGGCACCTCAGAAGTGGTGTGATGCCACCAAACCCAGATAATGGAAAACCAAGTAATAGAATCATTGAATAATTTAGGTTGTAAAAGACCCTTAAGAATGTTTAGTTCAACAGTTAAACCAGCACTGCCTTGTTCACCACTAAACCGTCCCCAAGTACCACATCTACACATCTTACAAATACCCTCAGTGACAGTGACTCAACCACTCTGTGTGACGCGGTGACTCTGCTCTCCCTGGGCAGCTTTTTTTTGCCATTGTGGTGAAGAAATTTGTCCTTATATCCAAGCCAAATCTCCCCTGGCACAACTTCAGGCTGTTTCCTCCTGTAATCTCATTTGTTACCTGCAAGAAGAGTTTTGTATAGCCTCCTTTGTGGATGTTGTAAAGAACCATAAGCTGTCCCCTGAACTACCTTTTCTCAGGCTGAGGCCCTCAGCTCCCTCAGCTTCTCCTCATTAAACTTGTGCTCCAGACCCTTCCCAAGCTCCATTCCTCTCTCTGGACACACTCCAGTACCTCAAGGTCTTTCTGTGATTGAGGGGCCCAAAAGTGAACCCAGGGTTCAAGGTGTGGCCTCACCAGTGGCCAGCACAGGGGCAAAATCACTGCCCTTATCCTGCTGGCCACGCTATTGCTGGTACAAGTCAGGTGCCGTTGGCCTTTTTTCCCACCTGGACACTGACTCATATTCAGTCACTGTTGACCAGCACCTCCAAGTCCTTTTCCACTGGAAAGCTTTCCAGCCGCTCTTCCCCCAGCCTGTGGTGCTGCATGGCGTTGCTGAGATTGAAGTGCAGGATTTCACCTTATTTAATCTCATGCAATTGGCCTCAGCCCCCTCAAGCAAATCAACACTCTCAACTCTCACACAGCTTGATATTATCTACACCAAATTTTGATCTCCCAAAAAGATGACTCCTCACAAAGAGAGCATTGCTCCTGCCCCACCAAATCCCTGTTGTGCCTGCCTTCCCAGACATCCCTGATGGGATGGCTTGGCCTGGTTTCCTGCACAGCCAGTGAGCCCTCCCAGCAGTGCCACATGTGCTGGACGTGCTGTCCTGCTTTCTGTGCTTGTTTCAGGGGACTAGAAACATGCCTGAACCCAAGCACATGCTGGAAATGATATTTCACACGCAAAGCAGGCTGGTTTGGAGGGAAATAGGTACATTTCTGTGATTAAATGAAAATAATTGGGGTTAAATAGGGAGGAAAATGAAATTTCCTTGCAATTACTTGGATTTGTTATAAGAAAGAATGACATATGTTTTCAGTTTTATCTTCTTTCTACAGTTTTGCCTCTATGTTTTTCTCCTACTTTCAGAAATTAATTTGGGCTCCTTTGCCTCATTAATGGGAGATTACCTAGCTTGGCAAGAGGTTTTGTGTATTAGAAATGGGCTTTACTGATACAACTCTGAAACACTGATGTGCTCTTTAGTTCCAAAACCTCCTTCTGCCAAAACCCAAGCAGAATAGCATGTCTATTTCCCTAAATTATTATTCAAACATAAGGAAGTAATTTTTTTTTTCTCAATGGTTTTGGTGTTAAGGAGCAAAGAGAGCTGCTAACAGTGTCTGCTCCCCATAAATCCTCCCTCACTTTGTGGTTTTTCCCCAATTATTCAGGTAGGGGTTTTTAATCAGGATGATACTGGGATTTGTGAGAATAATTTATTTGATGCATTTTGTTCTATAAACATCCACTTTCAAAAAACCCCAAAAATTCAGTTGTAAAGTCTAAAAATGCAAGGTGTTTTTGGGTGCAGATCACCATCTGAATTATCCACTTATGCTCTGGTGAGGCATACAAGCGCTACAAAAGTTGTGACAGAAGTAGTACAAGAGAGATGTGTTGATGGTTAAAAGAGGACAATCCCTAAGAGAGCAATTTCCCTTCCTCTCCTCTCCTCTCCTCTCCTCTCCTCTCCTCTCCTCTCCTCTCCTCTCCTCTCCTCTCCTCTCCTCTCCTCTCCTCTCCTCTCCTCTCCTCTCCTCTCCTCTCCTCTCCTCTCCTCTCCTCTCCTCTCCTCTCCTCTCCTCTCCTCTCCTCTCCTCTCCTCTCCTCTCCTCTCCTCTCCTCTCCTCTCCTCTCCTCTCCTCTCCTCTCCTCTCCTCTCCTCTCCTCTCCTCTCCTCTCCTCTCCTCTCCTCTCCTCTCCTCGAGTCTCCTCTCCTCTCCTCGAGTCTCCTCTCCTCTCCTCTCCTCTCCTCTCCTCTCCTCTCCTCTCCTCTCCTCTCCTCTCCTCTCCTCTCCTCTCCTCTCCTCTCCTCTCCTCTCCTCTCCTCTCCTCTCCTCTCCTCTCCTCTCCTCTCCTCTCCTCTCCTCTCCTCTCCTCTCCTCTCCTCTCCTCTCCTCTCCTCTCCTCGAGTCTCCTCTCCTCTCCTCTCCTCTCCTCTCCTCTCCTCTCCTCTCCTCTCCTCTCCTCTCCTCTCCTCTCCTCTCCTCTCCTCTCCTCTCCTCGAGTCTCCTCTCCTCGAGTCTCCTCTCCTCGAGTCTCCTCTCCTCTCCTCTCCTCGAGTCTCCTCTCCTCGAGTCTCCTCTCCTCGAGTCTCCTCTCCTCTCCTCTCCTCTCCTCTCCTCTCCTCTCCTCTCCTCTCCTCTCCTCTCCTCTCCTCTCCTCTCCTCTCCTCTCCTCTCCTCGAGTCTCCTCGAGTCTCCTCGAGTCTCCTCGAGTCTCCTCGAGTCTCCTCGAGTCTCCTCGAGTCTCCTCTCCTCGAGTCTCCTCGAGTCTCCTCGAGTCTCCTCTCCTCGAGTCTCCTCTCCTCGAGTCTCCTCTCCTCGAGTCTCCTCTCCTCTCCTCGAGTCTCCTCTCCTCTCCTCTCCTCTCCTCTCCTCTCCTCTCCTCTCCTCTCCTCTCCTCTCCTCTCCTCTCCTCTCCTCTCCTCTCCTCTCCTCTCCTCTCCTCTCCTCTCCTCTCCTCTCCTCTCCTCTCCTCTCCTCTCCTCTCCTCTCCTCTCCTCTCCTCTCCTCTCCTCTCCTCTCCTCGAGTCTCCTCTCCTCGAGTCTCCTCTCCTCGAGTCTCCTCTCCTCGAGTCTCCTCTCCTCTCCTCTAGTCTCCTCTCCTCGAGTCTCCTCTCCTCTCCTCTCCTCTCCTCTCCTCTCCTCTCCTCTCCTCTCCTCTCCTCTCCTCTCCTCTCCTCTCCTCTCCTCTCCTCTCCTCTCCTCTCCTCTCCTCTCCTCTCCTCTCCTCTCCTCTCCTCTCCTCTCCTCTCCTCTCCTCTCCTCTCCTCTCCTCTCCTCTCCTCTCCTCTCCTCTCCTCTCCTCTCCTCTCCTCTCCTCTCCTCTCCTCGAGTCTCCTCTCCTCGAGTCTCCTCTCCTCGAGTCTCCTCTCCTCTCCTCTCCTCGAGTCTCCTCTCCTCGAGTCTCCTCTCCTCGAGTCTCCTCTCCTCTCCTCTCCTCTCCTCTCCTCTCCTCTCCTCTCCTCTCCTCTCCTCGAGTCTCCTCTCCTCGAGTCTCCTCTCCTCTCCTCTCCTCTCCTCTCCTCTCCTCTCCTCTCCTCTCCTCTCCTCGAGTCTCCTCTCCTCGAGTCTCCTCTCCTCGAGTCTCCTCTCCTCGAGTCTCCTCTCCTCTCCTCTCCTCTCCTCTCCTCGAGTCTCCTCTCCTCGAGTCTCCTCTCCTCTCCTCTCCTCGAGTCTCCTCTCCTCGAGTCTCCTCTCCTCTCCTCTCCTCTCCTCTCCTCTCCTCTCCTCTCCTCTCCTCTCCTCTCCTCTCCTCTCCTCTCCTCTCCTCTCCTCTCCTCTCCTCTCCTCTCCTCTCCTCTCCTCTCCTCTCCTCTCCTCTCCTCTCCTCTCCTCTCCTCTCCTCTCCTCTCCTCTCCTCTCCTCTCCTCTCCTCTCCTCTCCTCTCCTCTCCTCTCCTCTCCTCTCCTCTCCTCTCCTCTCCTCTCCTCTCCTCTCCTCTCCTCTCCTCTCCTCTCCTCTCCTCTCCTCTCCTCTCCTCTCCTCTCCTCGAGTCTCCTCTCCTCGAGTCTCCTCTCCTCTCCTCTCCTCGAGTCTCCTCTCCTCGAGTCTCCTCTCCTCTCCTCTCCTCGAGTCTCCTCTCCTCGAGTCTCCTCTCCTCGAGTCTCCTCTCCTCGAGTCTCCTCTCCTCTCCGAACTTCTCCTCTCTTACAATTACTCTATCCTGTTACTATGAGTTTTGCTCTTTCACTTCTTCTTGTCATCCTCTGCATCCATTAGGAAAAATTTATTTGTCCACAAAAACATCCCCACAGTGAACACAGATGCCAAAATTCCCATCCTTGTCTCCAGTTGTGTCCAGCTGCTCTGGAAACCCCTAGCACTGGTCCTGCAGAAGTTCTGGCAGCCTTCAAGATCCTGATATGTTTTGCAAAAGCAGATGTTACTAATTTGTAAAGCATCTTTGAACTTCTCAAGGGGGGGCTGACACATTTAGTGTTGTTTCTAACCAAATGGGGATTTTTTTTTTTTTGTCTTTCTGTTTTTCACCAGGATGTTTTTTGGGTTTCTATATCATCTCTTGACAACCCATCCAGCTATGCCAACCACCTCTTCATTTCTGCATCTCAGTCTCTCCCTCATAGCTTTTCAAGAGGAACATACTCAATCATGTCTTTCCCATTACTCTTGGAAATGACATGAAATTTTATCCTTTTTGCAGGTCTCCAGATGAGCTGATCCCTGAAATTGCCATGGACTGGTCTAAAAATTATAGCATGTGTCAGGTGGGCCCTGTGTGACGTGTACCAGCCTGGGTAGACACAACCCAAATTCCTCATTCCTCTTGTGTTTCCTGCCTGTGCAGCCTTTCTGGTCACTCTCTGGATACTGTCACCAGCAGGGACAGGCAATCAATGTTGACGCTTTAATGGCATTTTTATTTAGGTTTGGCATCCCCTGTTACTTGTAGAGAGGGTTAACTTGTGACCTGATCTGACTGCTAGTCCTTATCTCTGGAAATGATCCACACCCAAGCAGGAATGAAAGGAAACAATCTTTTTAGGTTTTGCACCCAGTGATACCATTTGGGGTTGCATTTGGGGAGGTTCTTTTTGTTTTCTTTGCAGAATAAACAAAATTCTCACAAAACTTACAAGGAGAACAAAATGTTTTACTTTTTTTTTTTTTTTTTTTTTTTTTTTTGAGGAAGACAGAGGGGGAATCAGGAAGAAAATTCCAATCTTTTCATCAAGCAACAAAAATACCAGCCAAAAGAAAAATATATTCAACACTGTGTTTGGAAAATCTTTAAGAGTAGCAAAGATGTAACTATATTAGTTATACTTTCTCAGCTTTATACAAACACTTATAAAACATGAATGAATACCAGAGGGAATATTTTTCTAAACAAAAAATTAAAACACAAGCTTTTAATACCTATCCCAGGAAAACCAGTTCATTTATTTATAGAAACCAGAAAATAAACCAATAAAAAGTAGTTACTTTCCTATGGATTTGAATTTTGGAGTTAAAAATCTCTTGATGGCTTCTAGGGAAGCCTAAGTTCTGTAATAATTCTTAGGAAACAGCATTGCTGACTCCAGCAGAAAACAATTCAAATTGTGGTGATGTGGGAGGCAGAGCCTTTGAAACTGGTGGAGCTTATGGAGGAGTCAGAACCTTAAGAAATGCCAACATTATTTCTAAAGGGGGAAAAAAAAATGTATTTCCAAAAGGACCAAGAGTGGAAGGTAGTGAGAGTCAGCTTCTGTGTTCTGCTTGGACTGAAGCTCACATTTGAAAGCTGATATGGGCTTTTCCAAGTGCAGGGATAGTTTCAAGCATTAACATTATCAGCTACGGATACTGATGCCTAAAACCCCACTGCTTGAGCAGAAGTCAGTTTGTAAATGCCTAATAAAGGATATGATGGACTTTTCTTTTTTAATGAGATAATCAAGAAACAGATTTTACTTCATATTTTAAGAAATTAACTATATCAAATGTGTAATAAAAATATTTTCTATAGGATTTTAAAATATATACATATATAAACTACCTAAATTTTTAATGCCCTGTTGATATTGATGTGGTCTCTACAGGTTTTAAGTGTAACTAAGTGAGGCTGCCCAGCAACCTCAATTATACCTCAAACAGTGACTACAAAACTTGAAGCTTTGTCCACACTGTAACTTAAACCTGCTTGAGAATGGGATCTGAAATTTCCTGCTGGACCTGATCCAGCACCCACTCATAGGCTAAGTCCACTCCTGACTGCAGGATTAGGTCTTAGACAGAGTCCCAAAATTATGTAGTTTCCAACCTGCTTGGCTGACCAATGATAAAGGCACCTGAGTGAGTTACTGAGAGCCTTGAGGCACTTCTTGGAAAAATGAAAGTTGTTATATATTTGATTTAGAATAGTTAAGGATATACAGGAACAGTCTTAAGACAGTTTGGGCACATCTATACCTCGTGCTGAAGAGAGGCACAAACTGCCTGAGTCTCAGTTGTAGCCTATGCCCAGGCACTGGATGTAGACTTCAGTCAAGCTCAAGCAGGATTGAGAGCCTGGGGGTGAGCAAAGGACATCCATGCCTTCCTCCTTCCCACCGCATTCATCCCTAGATCACAAGCCTTGCTTGCCCAGCCCATGAGGAGGAGGTAAACTGGCAGGAAGAACTCCTGTGTCAAGTGCCTGCAATGGCCCAGAGGGCTGGGCTGGCACTTCCATCAAAGACAACCTGGAGGTGTTGGAGGTGGAGGTGGGTGAGGAAGGAGAAGCACAGATGACTGTCTGGTCCTGTGTCCACTGAGAACAGCGAGGACACGGCTTTGGGCAGTTCCAAATCCAGATGGCATTCCTGTTTAAACTGGCACCGTGTCTAAAGCAAGTTCAGATTCATTTTCCATGCAAGGTTTGAAGCACAGCGTAGACAAAGTGTGTGAGGGCCAGACCCTGATCTAATGCAGACAAAATTCACCATTACCACTGGCCTGAGCACTTACCCTTGCATTATACTTTAAGGTAGGTACCATGGGAGTTCTCCTGCTTCAAAGAGTTAATATAGGGGATTTGACCACCTGCAGAGGAAAGTTTCTCACTGAGCTTTCGGTTCACCAGCTCCATGTGCCTGGAGTTTTTCCTGGCTTGCCGGAGAGACCTCTTGACTTTCTTCACTCGATCCCGCAGCTGCTTGTTGCGCTTCTCCAGCGATGCCACTTTCTGCTGCAGCTTCTTCACTCTATCCTCCTCCTCAAACAGGGCCTTCTGCACTGAGGAGCACATGAGCTGTGGGGACAGCAGAGGTGAGCTTTGCACAAAAAAGTTATCATAACAAGGGTTAATTCAGACACTGCAGAAAACACCTCACAACTTCTCAAAAACAAAATGCTTATCTGGAGTAACTTTTACTTTATTTTTATATATTTTTAAGTAAAATCCTCTCTCTCACTTATGGATTTAGTTAAAACCAAAAATTGTAAATCTTAATGATAACAGTGATTCAAAATTACTTTTATGAACTGTTTTTTCAGACCTGTCCAGTGCACTTAGGCTACATTGAGTTTATGAAGAAAGGCTGCCCTGGTATTAAACTTGGGTAAAGAGGTGTCACTTTTGGAAAACTAGCTTTGATTCAGCTCATTAGCCCTTCAGAAACCCCAGACTCTGATGAGAGCCTGCCCGTTGCTCTTTGTGTCAACATGTGAAATGAGAACCACACCTGCCAAACACAGAACTTGTTCTTTTGCCTTTCCAAGAACAGAGGTATCTTCAACAACCCATTACATTGTCTTGTTTAAGAAAAATCCCTAGAGGGTAAGATCTCAGCAGTCTCTAGGAGCATCCATGATCCCAGAACTTTAACAGAAGTTATTATTTAGGGGGTCATTGCCTGAAAAGTTCCCCTTCCACTCTACCCTATACAACTTACTGCAATCTTGCCCCCAGAAGGGACATCAAGTTCTTGATGTTCACTCATGCCAGTGGCTCTTATATACGAAATAAAAAAGAGAGGTGGTTTCAAAGATGTTGTCCCCAAGGCATCACTAGAAGAATACCTCACAGGGCATTTTCAAATCCACTGGGTTGGGTGATGGTACAATTGCAAAAGATCTGTTGGACAAGTATTCATCTTCTACTACCTCATCCTAGGATGACCCAAAAGATGTCACTTATCTCATGGGCATGTTTATGGTCTCACTTGTTTCCTGCTTGTAGGTGCAGCAACAGGAGTGGGATGACAAACACCAGCCAAAGGGCTGCTGAATAGTTTCAGTTCAAATAAGTTCAGTTTCTGACACACAGCCTCACTTGGGATGGGATTCAGCTGCCTTCTCTTAAGCAGCTAAAAGTGAGACTCAGGTCTGGGCTCCTCTCTTTGCATTTTTCCCCTGTAATGTCTGCAGGGAGAGACACCCTTCCAGGGGCTGACTTGCACCTTCTAGGGCAGAGGGAGGAATCACCCTCTGAACACAACCATCTCCTTTTACTGACCGCAAAGACACCAAGTTCCATTTTTTTCTACCTGGAACACATTTTCCAGGCAGAAAAAGATGAGCTCAAGGACAGCTCCACCAAAAAATTTCTGATTTAGAAGATCCACATCAAAATTCATTTCTCCTCAGGTGCCTCCTGCTTTTTTTTTTTCCTACAAAAAACACCCTGAGATATTTTATTGTGCCTGTGGGACTTTCATCTTGCTGCTGCACTGTGAGGACAGGCAGAGTATTCTGCTGGATTTATCTTCAAAATATGTCTAGAAATTCTTCTATGTGTGTCAAGCACTCCTGGAGTTTGGATGGGCTTTCTCTGGCAGAACATTTGGAACAGACAGGGAATCTAAATAAACAAGTAAATCCTGACTGTGATGATGAAGGATTACATGTTTCTTTCCATCTTACTTTGTAGTATTTTCAACAACTGAAAGTTGGGGAGGGAGCCTGCCTTGATGAATAACATTTCATTTGCTTTGGAAACCCCCAGCAGTGGGAAACCATGGCCAGTCAACACAAAAATAGCAACTGCTTCCACTCCCTTGGAAGCTCTTGTTCCTTGAGCAAAAGCACTGCAGGGTTTTGCTATATGGCAAATTCTTATCCCAACTGTTCTCTCACTAGGGTTCTTTTACAAATGAATGCTAGCGAGATGGGGAGCTCACAGATAGAGGGCCAGGAATTGTGTTGAAAAGGAGAGTTTGGTTTTGATCACAGTTCATTCCAAGAGCTCTTTGAAAACAGCCAGCACATCTTGGCTTTTGTGTTTGCCAAACCCTTGCAAAACCTCAAGCAGAACACTTCTTGAATTTAAATCCCCATAAAGGAGGACACTGAGTTAGGGAAATATGTTTGTTGGGAAGACATGAGGTGGAAACTCTGCTTCTCAAGTGATTTCCTGTATTTTCCATGGCTGCAGTGATAGGTATGGCCTATGCCAGAGTCCAGTGCAGAGGAACAAACACTTCATGCAGCTGAAGTGGGAGGTTGTGTGAACCCAACTGCATTTCTGTCTGGGCTGGCTGATGGGGGAATAGCAAACATCAGGGATGGTATTATCCTCATCTCAGAGACACTCCCAAACATTTTAAGGTTGGTCCTCTGTCAGCAGAGGTAGAACTGCTCTACAGAGCCACTCAGAAACTTCTCAAACACCATCAAAAAGCTAACCAGCTCATTTGCTTATACTGTTTTTATACAGTCCTCACTCTCCAGTCTGAAACACACAGTTCAGTGCTTAAATTATCTGGAGATATACAGAGACATCACGGGAACAGCACAGTTCTAAAAAACAGAGGTACTCTGTGACATGCACAGCTTTGTTTGCCAACAGGATAGGTGATAAGAAGAGCCCAGCTTGATAACTGGATGCCTGCCTGCAACTCTAACACTACCAGCTGGAAAATAAATACTTTGTTCCTTCTACATGGGGAAAAATAACAAGGTGGAGTCCTCTCATTCTCACTGGCAGGTTACACGCAGCATTTTTCACAGGACTCTGCAGTGGAGATGATGATGAGGATGATGATAATGATGATGATGTTTAAGTGTGACTGCTGTCCTGTCTTTGCTGTTACTGCCTGGGGCTGGGATTCACCTGACTGCAACCAAGTTATCCTTAAACTTATGCTGAGAACTGTGTTACTGTGACAGCTGAGAGCTCAGGACAGCCTGGATAACCAACCCAGCTGCTGAACAAGCTGGTGAGAAGTTAAGCAGTCCAAGTAGCTACTTGGATGCTTGGGAAATGAAGAGAAGGACAAGGCAAACCTTATAGGTAATTTTCCAAATTCCCTTCAAAATTTGAATCCCTTAATGACCCATAATTCAGAAGAGTTGTTTGGTCTGAAGATCTGTCTGCATGTCTCCTTGTTCCACAGTTTTGTTAGGAAGGCATCCTCAGCAGTGGTACACTCAGGTTCAGAGCAGTACCAGGAGATGTCATGAGAAAGGTGGCACAAGAACCATACAGATCCTGAGGATTTATCCCAGACAATCTACAGCTGTGAAACACCTATAAATATATTTGAGTATTCATCTGAGAGACCACATCACAAATCTACCGAGTTTAAAGTTTCACCATACCTAGGAGATTTACAAAGTCTGCCAAAGAAATCAGCATGTAATAAATAGAATAGAATCACAGAATCATTGAGGTTAGAAAAGACCTCCAAGATCATCCAGTCCAATCACTAATCTAACAAACTGATTTTGGAGCATCACATTAGAGGCATGCGCGCCCCTTACCAAACACCCTGAACTGAGATATATATATATAGATAGATATATATAGATATAGATATAGATATAGATATAGATATATAGATATAGATATAGATATAGATATAGATATAGATATAGATATAGATATAGATATAGATATAGATATAGATATAGATATAGATATAGATATAGATATAGATATAGATATAGATATAGATATAGATATAGATATAGATATAGATATAGATATAGATATAGATATAGATATAGATATAGATATAGATATAGATATAGATATGTGTGTGTGTATATGTATATATATATGTATATATGTATATATGTATATATGTATATATGTATATATGTATATATGTATATATGTATATATGTATATATGTGTATATATATATATGTGTATGTATATACACTTATTGACAGATACACACTTGTCTTCTACAAGCTTGAGTGGCCCAGTGGATAAAGGTGCCATGGATAAGGGTGTGATGGTAGTGTTCAGCCACCACAAAATGTCCAAAAGTGGTTGAAGTTAGTGTTACAGAACTCAAGTCACTCAAAACCCTGCAGTGGCACCCAAGTCTTGCTCTTCACTTACCCAAGGGACTCATGTTGAGTCCCAGCTATCTCCTCATGCACGCTCCTTATGGCAACAGTGCTAAAAACCACTGGAGTCCCACTACCTAAAAGTCTTTCCTGTGGGAGTGAGTGTGTTGCATGGAAAGAGAGACAAGGAATCAAAGAATAATGGGAGAGGTCTGGCAGAGGGGAGTATTGGGTTTGGGATGGAGTGACTTAACCTCCAGTTACTGGGATTTTTCAGCCAAGACTAACACTTGTGCTGAAGTGTGGAAAAGTCCCTGTCAGCACTGTTAAAGCCTTGTGTTGGGTGAAGTGCTGGGGGCATGGCAGTGGTGAATTAAACCACCTTTGCTTGCTGCAAGAAATGCATTTTCAGAGGTACAGAATTGGGGTCCCAAGGACATATCCAGCACCACTGACATTAATGGACATGAGCTGGGATTTCATCCTAGGAGCTCATATGAATCAGCAAAATGCATATCCCATCTCCTGGATGGAGAAAGAAATTGTTGTGGCTGTTGTTACCTTGCTGAGTGCTGGGTCAGCATTTGCCACAAGAAATGTAATGGTTGTAGCACAACTCTCCAGTTCATTCAAAATATTAGAGATAGGAATTTCTTTGGGGTATGAAACACTACCTACAGGAAGCCTCTGCCAGGCCACACCCACCCAGAAGTATCTCAGCACTGTTTTTCTTCCTCATTTCACTCCTCACTAAAAGTAGATTTTCTCTTTAAGCTCCTTAGATGCAGCTAGTCAAGGGAAGTCATCTTTCTCAACAGTCATCAGAGAGGAATGGGCACATCCTAGAGGAGGTATCTTGCACACTTTAGACACTTCCATTCAGTGGACAAGCTTTGGAGACTCCTGCCTAGATAACTATCTCAGAGTGGGATGCATGTCACTGTGAGTCCTATCAAATGCCATCTGAATGACACTGACTTCCCAGGGCAGGCTGCAAGGGCAGGATACAGATAATTTTCTTGGAGTTTGGAGAAATTTCCCCTGGAAACAGACACAAATCCATGTCCATAGGCACTTGGGGGTCTTTAAAACGAGCTTTTTTCTGATCTGCATCAAACCACTGCTTGGTGTGAAGGTATTTGAACTGCTGGTGGCTCTCACCTGCAGTGGGTTTTGCTGGCATCCATTGCAAAACCCCACACTTCCCCTTCAAGCTCACAGCCCTTACACCTCTGTTCTGGCTGGCAGTGGTTTTACAGGATGCAGAGTCATTACAGGGCACTTGAGAACTGGTGAAAAGAGCTTCAGACATGGAGGTACCTGAAGAGAGGTCTCCGGCCCCAAAACTACACCTAGAACTTGTCCTGAGGCATTGCTTTCCCCTGGCACTTGGAGCCCTGAAGCCTGAGATGCTGCTGGGAGGATGGAAACAAAGATACCAAGTGACAGTCGCATCAAGACACCTCTGCCAGGACTGGAAATGGGGATGGGAATACATCATCACAGTCACCACCAGTGCCCAGGAAGGGATCAACACCTTATCCCCTATACTTGTGTAGGATAAAAGTCAATAGTTTAGCAAGTATAGAAACCACACTAATCATGAAGACAAGAAAGAGGGAAAAAAAAATGTGTAGGGTATGAGCCAGACTGCCTACCACAGGCACCTCACTCGTGCCAAGTGAGCAGATAAGTCAGTCCTGACAGTAAATCCCTAAATTCCCTGCCCAGGCAGTGGGAGACAGAAGGTCTCCAGGAAGAGAAAAATAAATCAGGAGGGTGCGAGCTCATTCTGGGGCATCAACAAGTTCCTTTCCTAGGCTCACTGAGCACGCAGTCAGCACGGGAGGCACACAGGAGCCAGCCCGCTGCTTTTCCCCGGCACTGAGGCGGAGGAACGCCGCTCTTGCCTTGTTTCCTTTGAATACGTTCCTCCGAGCGATTCGCCCTGGATGCCGCAGGAATGCGGTGGTGAACTGGGAGGGGATCTGCAGGGAAGTCTCGGTCTAAGCTGTTTAACAGGAGTAGCCGAACTCCTGCTCCACGACTGAGCTCCGTGCTCAGCCCCACCTGCCCCATCCCTTGTGCCTTCTGCATTCCCAGGAGCTTCCCAGCAATGTGTACCTGCTGAGATGGGCCACGGCTGGGGAGGCAGAGAGTCTTAGAGCCCTCACAGGGCTTTACCCCCGTGCAACTCTGCCAGCCTCTTTGCCTAGACTCGCATCACCCTCCTCGGACTCCCTCCACCAGAACTTCTCAGCGTGGCCAGTGGAATAAGGAGCCGTGGGGTGGCACACGGCTCCGTGGCGTACAAAAGCAGAGACGGCAGCCGGGACACCACTCCTGGCTCTCCCCCCTGTTCCAGGGGATGTACAGAGCTCATTGCAAGGGCGGCGAGCTCACAGCTCTGCAGCACAGCTGTTTGCCAGGCAGAAACACAACCCAAGCAAACGCAGCCTCTGCCTTCGCTCCTTATAAGCACCACGCGTGGCTGGTGGGTATTCCCGGTACACCTCTGTCCTGTTCTGGTCAGGAGCACACGGGGCAGGTCTGGATTAAGCTGTTCGGTTATAGGTAAATGATTCTGAATGTTAAAATGCAGTACCCAGCTGAGCTAAAATGAAAATGTTTTGAGGAAGGACAAACAAAATATTTTCTCCACAGTTTCAATGGGAAAATGTGTGTTTATGTCTACCTTACAAGACAGGCTGCTTCAGAGATTTCTGCATTTTGCTCTGCCTGAACACTGAAAATGTCCAAATAACAGAATCTTTTTTTTTTTTTTTTTTGGTCTCAGAGCCGATTGCAGTTTCAGCAGAGCTTCAGAAGTCTCTGTGTGAGGCTTTTTTTCCCAACAATATGTACAGAACCTTTCCATTACCACAGCTACTAAAATTACCAAAACTTGCTATCCACTTTAATTTTCAACTCAGCTTTTCCCCACCTAGTATTACTATTGTCAAAATAAAACCAATTAGGTCTGATATGCCTAAAACTACTTTGCTAATATACCTTAGCCCAAGTGTATTGTTCTCTAACTGAAAGTTGCTCCATCTAAACTTGTTTTACTTGGCTTGTATTTCAATAGGATTAGATCACCATTCCCCACACGCATACACACAGAGAGCTAATTAAATACCAAGGAAGGGATAAAACCAGCAAGACCCAAAATCAAAGTGTATTGTGTCCTTTCTTTTCATTGGTGGGAACTCAGGGAAAGGAGAAACTTCTGATCACTGCAGCATAGTATCTTGTGATTTGCTCCTATTTACTGAATTTTTTTTAATGAACTGACCTTTATCTTGCGTTACAACAGCTTGTAGAAACCTCCTTTATTTTAGTAGTCCTGTCAAGTAGAGGATGTAGATACTAACTCTGTAACAGAGAGCTTGTGAAACTGCAGGCCATATAGCTTCTCAGTCTTGCCTGAGAAGCTAGCCTGAGAAATTCAGGGGAAGATTTAAAACAATCCTCACAGACAGAAAACAGCCTTGCCAAGTGCTGTTTGTCTGTCCCTTGTTTTCTTTGCAGGAGAAGGCCAGGGGGTAGTGTGCCACTGACCAATGATGGGTAATGTAGTAGCTTACTAACCAATAAGAGTTTCCTTTCTGTACTTTCCATGTATCGGTCTATAAAACAGAGCTAAAGTAATAAACTACAAGAAATTCTCCTGAGTAACTCCTAGAGAGTCTGTGTCGCCTCTTCCCAGCCATTCCTAATAGAGCGACAAGAGGGCATACACCTTATAGCACTGTAGCAGTGAGGGAAGTATAGGATATCCAAATATACCATCCCCAGATGCAGCTGAAGCTGAGCACCAGCATCAGATGGTGAAGAAAATTATTTATCTTTATTAGTATTAATTTGCATGAGAATAACATTGGTTTAATGTAGCGTTATACCTGGTCTGGGATCTTTACATCAAGTGTGATTTATTTCAGCCTGATGTATTACAGCTTGTAGAGTTAGTTCCCTGGCAGTCCTGACAGAGGTGACGGATGTTTTGGTGTGGCAGGTGCTGCAGGAATGCCTGTAAGCTGAGGTATACTTAAACATGGATGTAAGGGGTACAAAAGAACAGGTGGGAGACATGGACTGTGGGAAAACAAGGGACACATGGAAACAAGGTTGATTAAGCTCTTAAGGAATTCAGAACCACCTGGGGGTAAGGCCATGCCAGACCTCCCTGTACCCCTCAGCAGGTTCAGAGTGCAAATGTTCAGAGCCCACATCCTCTGCCACTGAGGAGGGAAGAATTTGGATCAGTAAATATATAACAAAATTAATGTTATGTATAATATGAAGAGAACCTTTGTTTCTCTGTCACCTATAAGTCAAAATGGGGAAAGAGAGAAGCCAAGCAAATCCCAGCAGGCTGTGGGTGAGTACTGGCAAATGGCCACAGTGTGACTGCAAAGCACTGAATGCTGCCTCTCAAGAAAGCAAAAAAATAGACATTTACTGTAGTTGGAGACCATGTCTCCTCCCCAGAAAATATATCATACCCAGGGGTGTTTGTATGCACAGGGGCAGAACCCATGCTGAGAAAGGCAAATCTTTAAAGTTAATGCAACATCTATAAAAGTCAAGTTCCCCTATAAATCCCTCCGCTCTGGATGTGTTGGCTTCACACTGCACACAAGCTGCTGCAGCTCAGCTGCCTTTACAAACAGATAGGATTTCCTTGGCTGAAGGCTCAGCTGGAAGCCCTGAGCGTGCCCTGCTGCTGTGCACGGCTTCTGGATTTCAAAGAGAAATTGAAGGTGCCCCATGGCAACCTGCTGCCCCACGGTGCCACTGGGGAGGGGGAATGTTCACATCTCTCCTGAGCATCCATAGGAACTTCTGGTGACATTTCACTTTAATTCCCGGGTCTATTTGGGTCCAGAAAAGCACAGGAATTGAAAAGACAACACTCAGACTTGTATTTATCTCTGTTTGGTGGGGGTCCCTTCTGTGGAAATGTTTCCTACTCAGGACTGAGGTTACATATTTTAGCAGGCTTTCTGATCTTTTTCTACAGTCTTTACAGAGATAGAAATTCCTTGGGAGGATGAGTCAGAGGAATTAATTTAGAGCAGGGAATCAGGCACTAAAGCCGAGTTGAATAGTACGGAAACAACTCCAACACGGTGCTTACGCACATGGTGGAGATGCCCCTGTGATGGCAGGAGCAGGACAAGAGGCCCTAATGAAGCCTTTTCCTGCAAGCAGTAAGGGATTTGTGAAACCTGAATGGAAGTGATGGCAGCAGCATTGAAGTCAGGCTGGGTGAAACACACAGGCTTGACAAAGGGCGTCTGCATCTGCTCTGCAAGCCCAGAGCAAAGAGGAGACCTCAGCAAGGAGCTGTTTGCTGTGCCCTGTGCCAGCAGCCTTGGGAGAGGTGACCGAGCCAGCAGGGCTGAGGACCAGGTCCAGCCCTTATTCAAACATGGAAGTACCACAGGTTGCCACAGCATGAAGTGGAAAAGCCTCAGTGAGGTTGAAGAAGCAAAGACAAAGGGAGGGAAAAACAAACATCTGTGATCTGTGGGGGCTCTCTGACTAATGTCAGTGTTGAGAAAGGGACCAAGTGCCTGAGAGACTAATCAGCATCTCTGAACAACAAGCTCCAAGTACTAACATCTGGCTGACGGGAGCTCACTGCTACTCACAGATATTCCTGTCCCACCAGGCAGCCCAGAGCAGGCTGTCCACTGTTCCCGCTGCTGCGTGGGCTATAAATCCTGAAAGGGCCCCAGACCACCCTGGGTGAGATAAATGGGCAACAGGGTATTATGAAGATGGAAGGATTTGGCAAATAGACAATTTTCAAGGTGGAAAGATACGATATTTAGAGGACCACCCTCCTGCTTGCATGTACTGAGATGGCCCTAAGCATTCGGGGCACTAATGGCTATTTCTATAGGAGACAAAAGCTGTTTTCACTCCAGTATAATTCTTCAGATCAGGTTCTATTCCTGGGCCAGTATTTCAATTCTCAACAGAAACACAGGGTCAGGGAAATACAAGGTCATATTTTAAATCCAATGTTGTATTTAGTGGCCAAAATTTCTCCCTGCTGCTTTGCTGCACTTCATACAGACACAGAAGCACCAGAAACTCCCACCATGTGCTGCACATCTTACTGCTTTATACAAGGAAAAGCTTTTCACACAGGGCTGGCTACAATGCCCATGGAAAGTAAGGTCATAAGGGAAGCATGAGTCAGGCCTCCCCATACACACAAGCCTGGAGCACTCTTTCCAGCCTGATTTCAGGAGATGGAGGTCTGCAGCCACAGCTACACAGGACAAAATGCCCACAGGGCTGGTGGATGCCCTGTGGTGAACTCTTCCCTGCAAGCATCTAAATTATAGAGCACGCATCCCACTGCTAGTTAATGTTGCAGTGGTGGCTCTCAACTGTTTAATCCTATGTTAATAATTGTGCTGGAGAGAGATAATTACATAGTAAGTGCCACACCACTTCACAGTGAGCACATGGTGATACCTTTGAGCTACAGTACAATCATGCACTACCTTGGGGTTTGGCTCTTTTGTGAATAACTGCACTGAGGTCTGAAAAATCTCATCATATCCTGCTGTTATGTCTTTTTACCTGTAAAATCTGCTATTGTTCCTAGCCAAATACTTAGGGACAGACAGCAAATGCCTGTAAGTCTGCATTACTGTTTGTGTATGCATGGACTTTAACTGTGGTTATGAAATTAATTTTCTCTATCAGTCCAAAATTCTTCTGTGGAATTTGTTATGCTTTTTCCATATTTCTCTGACACAGAAGTTATCTGTACTTTCACCAGCTTTGTATTGCATAACTTTAGCAATAGTAATGGCCAGGGAATGGACAGCCTTGAAGAGCAGATGATCTGTATTGCCTCACACCCCTCCTGCAGCAGCAATCACAGTACCCACACCAGTCACCATCCACACAACTCCACAAAAATTGCCTAACATGATAGAATTTAAAACAAAACAAAACAAACCCAAAAAAAGATAGCAAACCCACTCTGAGGAATTCAGGACCTGGGCTCCAGTCTAGCCCCATAATTAGGACATCTTTTGGCAATTATAATGTTGGAAGAACAAAATCTCTATCATTCTGTGTTATCTGAACAGCTTGCTCTCATTAAGCAGCACGTGCATTTCACACCTCATCAAAGAGGGCAGATAAAACACTCTTCCTTATCAGAGGAATGGGACTGGAGGTCTCCACTACAGTGAGGGCAATAACCAGTTAGGGGATATTAAGTCCAGTAAATAGCTTCCCTGTGCTTCGATTCCCTGTCTCCAAAAATGGGGATTACAGAACATCTGTGATTTATAGAGTTTCTGAGTCATTATAATCTAATCCACAAAGGTCCATATTCAAAGCCTGAGCAGTGTGTATGGGACAGGAGCAATAGCAGAGCCAGGACTCATGGGCAGATATTTCACTTGCATACTGAATGGCCACAGTGCTTCTCTGTGCAAATTCAGACTATGAGCCCAGAAACCAGGTTTTTCCTTAAGTGTTGGTAGGCATTGCCCGTAACAGCAGCCTTGTTTCCTGCAATCTGGAAACATATTGTTCAGTAAGGATCCTGGACAAATTGCCCATCACTGGACCATGTGAGAGATTCAACTTTCAGTATTGAGGGATTTAGTCAATACAAGTTTGCAATATGAAAGTTGTATCTTTTTGTGTCATTGATCAAGGCATTTAAGTTCACATTATCCAAGAAGGGGAAAAAGGCTTTGTGAACATGGCTTAGATATGGCTCAGATACAGGAGCAATGTCCATGGTCCCAAGACCAAGATTTCAAGTATGATCAAAGGGACAACTTCCAGCAACTGCATTTATTGGGCCATGGAAAACAAAACAAACTATTCCTTAGGCACGGTTCACCAACAAAATGGGTGTGAGTGGTTAGGCAACAACATAGTAATGGTCATTCCTCTTATCATTCTGGACCTAAGGGTCAGTAAACGAGCAGAAAAGCCAGCAGAAGAATACACTAGGGGTTTTTACAGGAATGAAAGAAAACTTTTATTCTCACCCATTACCTCGGTCAGAAATTAATGGGTGTGCGAGGTAATCTGGAGCAGCACAGCAAGAACATGGCACTAAGCCTCTGGAGGGAATGGTAAGCACCCTTTCCTGCAGCTATTTGAGGCCTCTCTTCATCAGCCAGATGTGGTTTAGGGTTAGGACATGTAAAGTGCAACACAAACTCAGCTGATAAAACTGGATGACCAATTTGTTTAATCTGAGCCCCATTCAGGTGATTTCTCTGTTCTGCCTTGCTCTGTTTAATCCTGCTAATAAGTACATCCCTGTACTGGCATACAGCACCTGCACTTCTCATGGCAGTCAGTGTTACTGAAAGCCAATTAAACTGATGATCTATCCTGCTCCATCCAGATATTTGTGAGGCATTTCAAGTCTAGAAAAACAAACAAACAAAAAGAATCCTAGGAAATTGCATAATTTCAAAAGTTTTTCCTTTCACATTCTCCCCACCCTAGAGACTCTGCCACTTAGTAACATTTCTTTATTTAATCCCTTCCTAAAATACTCTTTCACCATTGAGAAGTTTGCAACTGTTTTGGAGTGGGCCGAGTTGTTTGCTGTTTTGATGGAGAGAAACAAAATTGTTTCCTGGCTGAGATTTATGCGTCAAGATTTAGCTTGCAGCCAGATTTTTTTTTAGCCAAGTTATAAAATCTGAAGATAATTCCAGCTCTCATCGTCAGTGACTTTTATGAAGCAATTCAGGATATGTACAGGAATAAAAAGAAACTCCTCACCATGGAGGTTTTAATGGAAATGAAGAGACACATTCCTGCACAGAAGGAAAGGGCAGGAACATATGTCAGCCTAAGCAGAGCTGTCAGAAAGCAGAATCCCAGTTTACTAAAAACTCATGACCATTATTGACAAACCCAGGTTTCTTTAGTGCTTTGGATGCAAACTGAGAGTGAAGCAGAGGTTGCACTTGCCTGTGGACAAAACAAAGCTGAGTTTTGCCTAAGATATCAGGCTTTTGGAAATTCAAGATCAAACACTTGATGTGATACTCTAAAGATTCCTGAGATTATTAAAATCAGTGCTGGTCATCTGGAAGGTATTATGGCCATGTTTTCTACCAAAAGGACACAGAAACGCCTCACTAAGCCAAGGATAATGTTCTGCTTCTCCACATCTTCTGTCACATTTGCCATGTCAGACCCTGATGGGCTGACCTATGTCTGAGCAGTAAGGTGGCCAGAACACGTGTCAGTGGACAGGCTTAAAGGAAAGAATAGAGAGGAAGAAGAGACAAGTAACTGAAAGTTCCAGAAACCCACAGTGAGACTTGTTGGCCTAAAAATGAAGGTCTCAGGTGAGACACCCCAAAAAGACTGGGACTGTCGGCTGCATCCACAAGATCAAGTTAATTTGAGCAAGAGGAATGTATCTGTAGACTGAAAATCTAGATGTGTTTGGGGTGAGCAAACAGACAGGGAAAGGCATCAGAAGGTCTGTGAAGGACCAGCTGTGGATCCCTCATGTTCCCCTTAGGAGCTGGTGCACATCATACAGGCATCAGGAGCAGTCTGGCTGTGTTTCCCCCAGGAGGAATCTACTCATTGTGCAGCAAAACCTCTCTGTGAATTGAACCAACAGTTGTCAAGCAAAGTTATGTGTCTCCTACTCACCAGACCCATTCCCTGTCATGATGGAGATTGCACTGATTTGGCACATCTGGCAAACTAAAACAGCTCTTGTTCACTCGGGTGTTTTGCCTGAGCTCCGTGGCTTGGGAAACTTCAAACAGGAGACCTCACAACCGTTGCAAAACCTGCAATGCAACTGGTTTCACATTTGCCTCTCATCCTTCCTGATGGGCCAGCTCCAGGCTCTGGAGGTGTTTGGGGTGGAGGCCCCTCACAACTCATTTGAGGACGGGAGGTGGGGATAGATGTGCAGTGAAGCTCTGGGATTGTGAAATCCAATTATAACTCAGAAACAGCAGCTAGTGGCTCCCCAGCGTCATCTCCTACCACAGGTCATTTCTCTCCCTGAAGTCCCTCTAGAAGGCTCAAGCAAAGAGGAGGCTAGCTGAGCTCTAAAACAGCTCACCTATTTCCTGCCACTTGATGCACCACAAAACTTTACTGGTGCTGACATCCATGCTCTCTCAAACTCCTACATTTTTTAAGAACAGTTGAACAAGTGCTGGGAGAACACTGAGCCTGTGAAGCCACCTTGGCTGTTTCAATTCTTCTAGAAAGATCCTAATGCCACACAGACATTTATGATATGTTTGTACTTGCAACTAAGTGCTGGCTACACTTGAGGTTGTCTGTAATGAACTCTCTCCACAATACCACATGTGAAATACAAGCAAAGAGACAGGCATATTGGTTTCAGAGTTATGTGGGAAGGAAGGCAGATGTCTAGCAGCAAAAAGAACTCAGTAGATGCAAGGATATTGCCCCCCAGTTCTGCTAATCACTGTCCATGCCTTAGAGCCAGGTAAAAATTGCTGAAGTGAGTTGCTGAGATATCACCAGAACAACTGTGAGGCTGGAGCTGGACTGAGTTCCACCAGATGTTCAAATCCACTAAAAAATATCAAGAAATGTGGCTGACCTTTTGTTTTTGAGGCTGGAGAGTGACAGACTGGAGAAGACACTTTACTAAGGACTCAAGGCTGTGAGTCCAAGACTTGCTTACATGACCAGACAGCAATCTGAATATGGCAACAGAAAGGAGACCAAAAGTAATGTGGTAGCAGATAAAGAAGCTGCCATCTGTCCAACAGCTCATGACAGCTCGGTCATGCCTTTTGGAGTCAGTGGTGTCATTGCTGGGGAGGTGTAAATCATGTTTTACATTAACGACTTAAATACTTAAATTTAAGGAAGACTGTTGAAAATGCATTCCACATCCTTTGATTGCTGAGGTAATATTTATGAGGTATTTCAAAGTTTAATTATTAGAAAAACTTTTCAGTCAACTAGAACTGACGCATACAAAACAATAATAAAGAAACACAAAAATTATAGGGATAATTCAACTTAAACATGAGTTGATTCAATTACTGGGCTCAGCCCTCAAAGTTCAGATGAAAGAAGATCTCACAAGCAATGTTCCACCTCTACCACTTCTCAAAGTAGACCAATACTCTAAACTAACAAAGCTACTTTCATCCAAAAAATTTCTGAATGTGGTTTCCTATTCCAAACTCATTTATTGCTTTACTTTCCATGTATAACTTGTAGTTTGTAAGAGCTATACAAAACCACATAAAAGGGAAGAGGAAAGGGAGGGGTGCTGTAATAAATTCTGCATTACCTGAGAAGACAGGTAAGTGTCTTCTTGTGCCAGCTCCCCTTGGTGTTAAATTGCAGGAAGGGGTTATATGCAGTTATAAACTCATTGATTCTGAGCTGAGTTTTGAATATTGGGTGGTGACACAGTGGTTATAATTGTGGGTTGCCTGGACTTGACAAATGTGGTTAAATTACAGTAAAGTTACAGTAATGGCCATGACAAAGAATGTCTGTAGCAACCACAAATGAGCACTCCTCAATCTTCACCCTGTTATGAGTTTTACCACTACAGGCATTACGGCTCACAAGGAATTCTCACACAGCATCTTCAAAGCTTGCAGAAGCTCAGAGGAAGAGGACACAGCTCTGATCAGCTCTGACAAATTACAATCAAGTCACTGTTACAGATTGTCCATGTCTTCCAGGGCAATACAGTATTGTGGGGCACTTTCACTCCTTATAGCCAGCTGGGTCAAGAGCTTCCTGAAGGCTACCCCAAAAATCTGTCTCCTTATTTCATCAGGACCAAAAAACCCTGACCCTGTAGCAGCTGTGTGAAGATGTTATTCCGTCATCCCTTTCAACGACTACTGGACACTTCCAAGCACAGTCTGCAGCAGCAGGACCAGCATGATGCATCACTGTGTCCCCAGCTGCTGGCAGGTCAGCAGTGTGCTGTAGATCTACATCTCCTTCCTGCTCCTTTTCAAACTCCACCATGTCAGCTGAGTTGAACCAGTTTTCTGGATGCCTTCCCACTTCCTTAATACTTCAGCAAACAGCACTAAGAGTGTGAAAGGGCTCAGTGCACATCTTTGAAGGAACCCAGGCCTGACAAGCTCCTCTTGGCTGTCACTGCTGTGTCAGAGATCTATTTGCCTTTGTTTTCCCCTTGTTTTTAAAGCTGCTCTATAGTGTGTTTTACTGCATTTGATGGGGAACTTTAATAGGCTCCACACAGCAATGCTTTTTCTCACCCTGACTCCTCAGCTGTAGTAGAAATTGGAAAGATGGTGCCTTGGACAGCTTCTGACCCTGCTCTCAAGGCTGCTTCTTATTCACTCCCGTGGTTCAGATTTCTTTGTAAACATAGCTGTACATGACTTCTTATGACCCACATGGAGGAAAATCCCTAAGAATGGGCTTGGGGCAAGGACACTGAATTCTCCATTACATGTAATCCCAAACCCCATATTTCCTGCCAGACAAACTGGGAAATAACCCACTGTCCAATATGAGGCAATGAGGGGAAAAAAAATCAATTCTCTTTAAACCAGATTGTATCAGACTTCCTGTATAAAATTGTTGGAAGTCATTCCTTTTGCTCACCAAATGACCTCAGCAGGTGCATATCTTTCCTAGAAAAGAGATCCAGCCTATTTTTCAGTGATAGAAAATCCATCATGACCCCTGGCAAACTAAAGATTAATGATCTACTTCACTTTAAAACCCCACTGTATTTAGGTTGGGTTATATGGACGCAGTTTCAAGCTGCAGGTCAAAAAAGAAAAATATTTAAGGCAGAATAGTTCCGGTTTGATTTCTGAGTCAGGAAATCCTTGCTGTAATTGCAGTCTCCCAGGTAAGACACACTTCCCCCCTGTGCTCTCACCCAGACCACATCCAGGTGTTTGAGGAGGTTCTACTTTCCTCTTCAGAGAAACACAGTGGCCTCTAGCAATGGCTAATTACCACTCTGCTGATTGACAAAGTGCCAAAGAGTGAGCACTGCTACCTCCATAACCAATAATTACATTTTTGTCAGGCTGCCAAGGTCCTCACACACACCTGCACGCTGCCCACACAGTAGTTACAAAGAGATTTATAATTAATTGTAGCATTCCTATCACGCATCTCCCCACCCGCTTCCAGCAGTAACACGTGAATCCAAAGATGAGCATGTCTAACTTCCTCTCCTTGTTAACCTTAGAGTAAAGCCAGTTAAGAACATCTTCTGCTTGCATCCTTTGAAGCCTTGAGCCATTTTTCTTCCTGACATCCTAATTTAATTCTAGGTGAGGAATCAAACCTTTTTCTCTTCTTCTTCAATTTTACTCTGGTTATTTGTTCACGCCTTCCAGACTAGTCTAGACAGTCCTACCACTTATGATTTTCCTGAGATGGATGCTTTCCAAACAGTACAGCTCTCCTCCCACAGAACATGGGCCAAGCTTCACAAAACCAAACCTCTTCCCACGGATCACCATTTCCCCAGCTAGCAATTAACTTCCAGAACTGAAGAGGTAGGAACTAAAGACCATGCAAGATATTCACATCCCAATTTCCAAAGGCATCTAATGTCCATGTAGCATCCCATCAAGCTGCATCCCTCATTTTTATCCCCTCCCTACTTTGTGCTCACCCCTGGAACTTCTCAACCTGCTAACAGTGATGAGCCCCTGTTGCAGTTCTTGTCTTGCTGGTCCTCATGTTACCCTTTTTGGGAAAGCAAAAAGTCCCACTGAAATTTTCCTTCTCCCTGATTTGCTTCTAATCTGTTTTGCATTTTATTCTTTCTTTTTCTCTCTCTCTCTTTTTTTTTTTTTTTCCTTACCATGCTCTTTTTTTTACATCCTTCTCAGTTTTCACTTTCTCTCACAGGTTGCTGGCACTATTGACATTCATCTGCATTTAATCTTCTTGGGGTTAAGTCTTACACACAAATATTTGCTTTCCCTGTTGGCACTTCCAACAGTCTAGGCAAAACTTTGAAATTTCCCTGTGGCAATAGCAGTGGGAGGTCTCAGACAGCCAGGGAAGGGGTTTTACTTGCTCTTTTCTCAAGAACTTGCATTGCAGAGTGTTAGTGGTACCTGATTCCTATCCAGAATAGGGGAGGAACAACCTTCTCTGAGGCTCAGACATTAAGCTTGGTCTGTAATTTTGAGTCCTGTGAGAGGGTGGAAGATAAAGGTCTACACAACCATGAATGCTATGAAGGGACAATATAGACTGATAACATCTTCCAGCAGAAGAACTGAGAGTATCAGATAATAAAGTAGGAAACAGGTTGAAGGCAATCAAAAAGTTGTGATTCTCAAGAAAAAGCTGGACAGCTTTGTGAGAGCTAAATTGACTGGATGTCATTGAATCTATAGAAACAAATATATAGAAATCACTTCACCACAGAGACTTCTTTACCTGAAAACACCGAAGAATGGGAGAGCGTCAGCTAGAACTCTCTTCCTGTATGCTTCCATTGATACCTGACTTAGGTATCTCTTGGCATACTGTGGGTCTTGGGGTTGGGACATGGGAGAATGCTGACAGCCTTTTACTTTACTTCCTCAGAAAACTGCCATTTTGCACCAGTTCAGGACTTCTGACAATAAAGCACCTAACAAAGGGACTCTTGTACCCCACTCCACTGCTGGCTGAAGCACTCTAGTTGTTGTAAGAATTACATACAACATACATGTTGTATGCAATGAAATTCAATCTTTCCTCACATTGTAAGATCAATACTGAAGTAGACAAGCTCCTTAACTCCATTCAGCTAATACTTAAATACACCCAGTCAAGAAGACAATCCAAAGCCAGAATATTTATCATTAAATGCATAGGAGAAATATGTCCAGAGTCACATCTACAGTGTATACTTGAAGTTCAAACAGAAAAAGCTCTAAAATAAATGTTGAATTAATTCAAATAGCCTCATGACTGCTCCAATAATGTTGACTGCATTAGAAAGATTATTCCAGTTATTCTGCAAGCTTTAGAGTTAAAGGCTTTCTGTGTCAGAGACAATGTTCCCTTTTGGTATTGACAACATATGTGTCCTCTCTTTTTTTTTTTTTTTTCTTTTCCTAACATTATTTTTAAAGTGTTTTTTATTTATTTTACACATTTTGCACCATTTCCTAAATCAGTTTGTGATTGACCACAGGCCCTAAAAAAAGGGGAGACAGAGGTTTCAGAATTTCAAAACACAAGGAATTGCTTTAAACAATTTAGAAGATTGGATTTAAATTCACAAAACAAAACTCTACATCCTTCATGCATTCAGCAAATTTTATCCAAAAGGTTTTATAAGCTAGAAGATAAAGACTCCAAAATGCATCATAAGCTCCAGCCAAATTCAAGCCACCTGCTCCACACAGCAACAGATACAGAAGGAGGACTCCAGGAATGCTGCAGTGCTTGATTCAAGTTCTGGATTTTTCCTCATCCACTGAATCTAAACTGGAACTGCTATACCCAGGAAAAGAAGCCAGTAAGACAGAGCCACAGTCGTGGTCAAGGTGTTGTGGCATAAATGGCCCAGGACCATGTCAGTCCCTTTTAGACACAAATAAGTTCATATGTGGCCAAGGCCAGACCACAATTTGAGCTCAAATGACCTCTGTTCCTGCAACTGATATATTGTTTTTGCCCTGAAAGCCAGCAGAATCTGAAAACATCTGGGTGCAACATTAGGAGATCTTTCTACTCCCATATTGTGCTGGGCAAGGATTTCCAAATCCCTGTGCTGCTTTAGAGATGTCAGGAATACTGACTGCAGATGAAACTGCAAGGGAAGGAAAAGGAAAAAGGAAAAAGGAAAAAGGAAAAAGGAAAAGGAAAAAGAAAAGGAAAAGGAAAAGGAAAAGGAAAAGGAAAAGGAAAAGGAAAAGGAAAAGGAAAAGGAAAAGGAAAAGGAAAAGAAAAAGAAAAAGAAAAAGAAAAAGAAAAAGAAAAAGAAAAAGAAAAAGAAAAAGAAAAAGAAAAAGAAAAAGAAAAAGAAAAAGAAAAAGAAAAAAAAGAAAAAGAAAAAGAAAAAGAAAAAGAAAAAGAAAAAGAAAAAGAAAAAGAAAAAGAAAAAGAAAAAGAAAAAGAAAAAGAAAAAGAAAAAGAAAAAGAAAAAGAAAAAGAAAAATCCTAGGACCTGGAAAAGAGGAAGGATATTGTGTCTGATAAATATTGAGAGCGAACATCAACACTTCAGTAGCCACATTCCCAGCTCGATAGCTGTGGGGTTGAGGCCGCCCCAGGACACTGCCATGTGTAAGTTAATGTTTAAAGATACGTGTGGGTTTAGGAGCAGATTACAGTACACAATGAGCCCTGGGCAAGCCTGAGATTTCTCCATTTCAAAACATAGGAAATGCTGTAAATACCATAGCAAATGCAATTACCAGAGCGTGATAAACACCACTTCGTTAGCAGAGACCACAGGAGGCTTCTCCTGCTTCAGACATTTCTGACAATGAGCAGGAACCAGAGGTCAATCCTGATGTCCGGACACAGAACAGGCAGGCAAATGCATCCAGTCTGGGATTTTGTTTTTAGCCCTTCTCTGTCCTGATGCTTTGATGGAAAGTGTCTGCTCCTTCATATCCTCAACATCTGTAATGTGTTTCATGAGCAATGACTGTCTGTAAGGACAAGATGCATTCCAGTGGCTCCACTGTGCCGCTGATTTGGAAGCACCAGGACATTTCCCATCAGTAGTTCAGGTGCTTTCAGATATGGGTTAAATATAGGAGGATTTTGTCACTGGATGTGGTTTTGAGCCATTTTTATTACAGCAGGCATGATTTGAGCACAAAGTATTATTTCCAGGACACATTTAATCGATGATTCTACACCTTTGGGAAAAGAATCAAGACTCACATTTGTTCCTCTGTCCTTTGAAACCAAGGCTTAAGAAAACACAGGCTCCATTAGGATTTCAAGGGACAGATTGTGAAGTGTTCACTCAACCCAAACAAAACGTGCCTGAACTTAAAATGTATAAAAGGACAAAAACCAAATCATTGATGGTAGTAACAACCCCTCTGTAGAGTCTTCTTTAAGTGTTTGTTTCCAATCCTGAGAGGCTTCCACAACACCAGCACTCATGTCCAGCATGGCACAGAGAACTTAGAAGTGATTTTTAAAAATATTCACTCCAGGTTGTCTTTTTTAATCCAGCTGATGGAGTTGGGCTTTGGATGCTACCTGGTTCCTTCTGAAGCTGCTCAGAGTGGGGGAAATAAACCCTCTCCAAGGAGAGCAGCACAGACATCCAGTTTCAAGAGTAACAGGACAGGGACAGGGTGCTCTAAAAGCCTATACAGCCCCTCCCAGAGCCATGTCATGAGCCATGCAATGACTCTTCCTCCAGAAGCAGACAGCAGAGAGGAATGACTTCTTCTGACCCACCTAAATCTCACAGCTTGACCCAAGCTTTGTAAATAATGGAGATTTTACCACATCAGTGGGTCACACATTTTGGTGGGTTATTTCTTCATTTACTATTTCCATGAGTTATTTTAATTTCCTCTCATTTACATTGTTATTTTTGCTTTGTCTCTACTCACAGACAACTCTCCAGCAGAGGTACTTACAGACTAAGTAAGTTTCTTTCCCCCTAGATAAGCCATGTACATAGATATTCTCACTAAAGGCAACATTTATAGATCATAAATAAACTCTCTCCCAGCCAACCCAGAACTCAGAACTCTTTTAAAGTATGAGCATGTGGCAAAGGTGCCCTATGATTACTGTGACTAAGCCCCTTCCTCATTACTGCTCATCATCCACACATAAGGATGCTGCTTTAAAGGTGGAAAACAGCTTCCCCACTCTGCAACAAAATGGAACATTTTGAGTGGATGTGGCTGCTGTGTTTTTGCTTCAAAGGCTCTGAAACAGGATATCCTTCTTCCCCCATGTAAGAGAAATCAGGACTTAAAGCATCTGAATTTCCATTTCTATCTTGAGCCATTGTCAATACAAGCTGTTCCTCCACTTTGACTTTCCCTCCTTTCACTCCCCAGCCACCATCTAGTTAAGCAATTAAATCATTTTCCACAATAAAAAAATCTAATAAACAACATCCAGAAGAACATATTTGTGTTTGTACCCTGTTTAAAGGCTCTGGAAACACATAAAGAAAGCCAAACAAACAATTGTGCTCTGAAATGAGTGTACAGCAAAGACAAATGAAGGCAATAAACTCATTGCATTTTGAGGAAATGAAGAGGATATGAGATACTATTCACCTGAAGAAGGAAGCCAGACTTCATACCACCAACATGCTCTTTTTGAGCATAAACAACCAAACCCCAGCTTCTCATGTGTCACCCAGCTGAAAAAAACTCCCTACTCAAAGTACAGCACTACCTGTGCAATAAGGCTGGAAATCATGGGAGGTGAAGGGCACAGGATTTCAACAAATAAGTTTACCAGCAAAAAAATAGTTCAGACAGTTGTTTCTAATCCCAGAGGGCAGGAATCTGGGATCAAAAAGAATTGTCTCCACTGGACTGGGACACAGAGCCCAACACACCTGCCTTGCTTTTACCTCTGCAGAATGGAGAGTTCTCCTGCTGCCCCTGCATAGTGAAGAAGATAGGTCAGTTTGAGGATAGAGGATGTAAATATCAGCTTGCATTTTAGTCTCACATCTTGTCTCAATATAAAAATTGCACCAACATTCCCCCTTGCAGTTGCTACTGGTTCCTTACTGATCTAAGAAATGCAAAAATACTGCAGAAAAAGTCCATTAAGTGCTTTCAGATCTCAGGAAATACTGTTTTTCCTTGCTTGCTCATAAATTTTTTGGGCAGAAATTTAGACCTTTGTCATATTATTTTCTTTTTGTATTTTACAGTGTCATGGAAACTTGCTTCTCCCTCAGTGTATTTTCTCCTGCTGTCATTCCTTTTACAGATAACTTGACTAACAGTTGCAGCAGCCTTGTTCCAAAAAAAGTTGACAGACTGGGGCAGCAAGAGGAGGGAGTCACTGCATCAGCTGCCA
Source organism: Poecile atricapillus (assembly GCF_030490865.1). Lineage (NCBI taxonomy): Eukaryota > Metazoa > Chordata > Aves > Passeriformes > Paridae > Poecile > Poecile atricapillus. The sequence goes on from NC_081288.1 coordinate 6,931,190, forward strand.
GAGGCATCTGCAATGATTTGTGCAGAAATCAGCTGCAATTGGTCCACCAAAACCATATGTTCCCAGTCCCTTGAAACCAGGTTTGTCACTTCATATTAGCTGCTGCAAGGGGCTGAGTGCTGCCAGGGCCAGCAGCCAAGCCAAGCCTGGCACCACATGGCTGCTCCTGGCTGAGCACAACAGGGCAAGGACGCTTCTCCAGGGGAATTTGGAAAGGTACTTGGCTGGTAGAGGCAGGACCAGTTTAAAAGGTTCCATCTGCAGCTTCCATTAGGGACTTGAACTCCTGCTGCCTCAGAGCCAACTTGGCTTGTCATTTGTGAAACTAAACATCAAAATGCATGGGCTGGGAGAAAATATGTCCCAAATTAAAAGATCTCCCTTCAAGCCACAATGGCTGATCTGGTTACAGACAGCATCACAGGTGTCCTGTCTGCCAGCTGCCAGCTGGATTTTGGTGGCCGTTGATTTTAATAAATGTTTTGCTCCATCTTTTTCTGTATCTATCTCACAGGTGGGTCAGGAGAGAAAGAGGATTTGAAAGAAAATACTTTCCCTGATTCAAGGTCAACTGGATCCAGCAACTAAACCAAAGGACAGGTCTGCCCACAGTGCCTGTAGGAGCATCACATTCATCAAAGAGAGATCCTGGTGCAACACTACTGAACTACATGAATCATCCTTTCCACCTGCTGACCAACACAAAGTATCAATTTGCACACAAAAACCACACAACTCATCTATAGACTCACAGATTTACAGAAGGGCATGGTGGCTTGCATAACTGGGTTGAACAACACATAACGTGTGTACTTCCATCATTAATTTTGGCAGATCTTGTTCCAGAAAACTCGCCTGAAACTCATTCTGAATGCATTCCCCAAGAGCTGGCTCTAGGAAAGGTCTAAGAAAATCCAAACAGGTGGAGAGCCATGTGCAGCCAGCTATAATGTTTGCTTTCCCCTCCTGCTCCCAACCCAATCAAAAGCCCTGGAATAGCCACAGTGTGTTACTGTGATCAGGATGCCAGGACTAAGATTTGAGCATCAAATCATCTTTCAGTGGCTCCCAGGCAAAGTCAGTACCTTCACCCTCTGAGACTGAAATGTCATGGGACAAGTATGACTTGCAAGCATGACTGTATTAAAAAAAAACAAAACAAAACACCAAAAATTATTAGTAGTATTAGTATTAGTATTAGTATTGGTATTAGTATTAGTATTAGTATTAATAATAATATATTTATAATTGATACTTAATAGTTAATAAATATTCATAATCATAATCATAATCATAATTAAACAAAAAAAACAACCCCCAAAACCCCATGATCTGCTTCTTTGGACGGCACATTCTGTTTTGCCTAGGGTTAGTAAAATGATACACCCACCTTAAGAACACTCTTTTCCTTGGAGAACATGTCCCAGGTATCTGAGGAGCACCTTGAGTACACAAATCACTGTCGAGGAAGGGGATTTGGCTGTGAACACAAGCTCTCTCAAGCATCCATTGCCCAGCACCACTCAATTTCACAGTCCAGATCCCCACCAACCTTTTCCCTGTACCTCTCCCTTCATCTTTCACAGTCTACATGTGGTGGGATGTCCCTTCTCACTTTCCCACTCTGGGAAGGCTGTGAACAGGAGGGCAGGAAAGCAGAGGTATCACTCACACACAGGGAAGGAGACAGTGGACCGAAGTCAGCCTCTTCACATCTTCTAGTTGCCACTTTTCCCATGACAGTGTCATCTCCAGAGGGGGTGGATGAGAGGGCCACTGCTCACTACAATGCTGCAATTCTCAGCCCACCTTCAGATATGGATGCTCAGGGTGGGCTTCAACCTTCCCACTGCCCCCTCTGAAGGAGGTATCAGCCCCCTCAGCCACTTCTGTGTTAGCACAGAGGGAACATGACCAGCTCAGTGAAAGCTCATGACCACTTCTCCTACCTACACAGTGCCTTTGCCCTTGGCTAAGAGGCTTCCAAAGGTCAGGGGCTCCCAAAAAACTCTCCATCCAGCTAAGAAAGCACTGCAGCAGGATTTGTGCCCAGCAGCCCAAATCCATCACTGCAAGTCTCTCAACTATGTCTGGGCTGGAAAGCCCAAGGGTATGGCATCCCTGCAGACAGCCTTGGATGTGAAACAGAGGAGGGACAACCAGGTCTCTTCAGCCCCACCTTTGTGTCTCTCAACATGCAGAGCTCAGCCTACAACTATCAACTGTCTCTGTGGCCACCAGCCAAATGAAGAACCTGAAAGGTGTCTTGTGGGCTGGGGTCAGATGTCAAGTTGAACTTGGCCACCAAGTTCAAGTACAGCAGTAGATAGCCTTGTGCCACAAAATATGGAATGATTTAGAGCGTTTGGCAGAACTTCATTAAAATGTGACTCTGGATAATTAAAAGCAGCCTGAAGCCATGTGGGTCTCCTTTCCCTGCCAATTCCTGGAAGGATTGCTGCTTCACCCTTCGAGGAGGCAGCAGTACATACACACACACACACACACACACACACACACACACCCCCACACCCCTGGTTGTTTTGGCATTTCCTTGCTTGGCAAGCTGGAAACTGGATATTTTTAAGGATATTATGTACTTGGATGTGCCTGAGACACAGTCAGAGAGAGCTGTGCTCTGGACTAGTCTACATTGCCTGATAGGCAGCAAGTTGGTCCAGACACGTTCACCAGCAGCTGTAGCACACATTGGGGCTCCCCTGTTGGTACCAGGAGGGTGCTGAGTGGGGGTCTCACCTCGGCACCTTCTCGCCAGCACGGCTGCCATGGGGACCAGAGTTCAGATGGGTGGGAAAAAGCTCCATTTTCAATCCTAAATTCTAACTGTTCACAAATGATATCAAATCCAAGGCTCCGTTATGCCGCATCATGCCCCCTGCATTGTGTATGAAAACCATTCAACCTACCCCCAACAGAAATAATGTGCCTCTAATAAACAACTGAAAACCAGAGAAATCACCTTATTTTTCTCCTGGGAAGCACTGCTCAGATCACCTACTGGGTGTTAAAAATATGATAAAGACCACACGCTATAGAAACATTCTGTGGATATGTTATTATGTATTCCTTTGTGCTCTTTTACTCTGCATTTTATCAGCCTGTATGCATGTGGAAAAATAGAAAACTGATAGGGATATGCCAATCAGAACTCTAAGAGTCCTCTATCACAGCCTGGGTGTGAAAATTCAGAAAAGAATCAATGCAATTTCTGTGCCAAAAGGCTCCTGGGGATGTTACCCAAGTGTATCAATTGTCTCGTGGTCTTCCCTTGCCCCAGACACTCGTCAGCAGTTCTCCATTTCATCTGATATTGCTTACATGTACTCAAATTAAACACAGATCATAGGGAGGGGATATGCCCTGGGTGGGTTTCTGGGAGGAAGACAAAAGCACTGTAAATCACTACAAAAACAATCCAGAAGTGATGGCATTTTCTATCATGCTATTAGGCTCATGGAGAAACAACTTCTTTAACCAATGCCAGGGCAAGAAACCACATTTAAAAGAAGATTTTCAAACCTCCAGATACTGGACTTCACTTTAATTCTATTTTGAGGTCTTTTTGTACTTCCCTTGCCATGTAGCACTGTTTTTAACTGAGATTATTTTGTATTTCCCTAGTGTCTTAAGACCAGAGAAGGGAGAATGTCTAATGTAGATCATACAACAAGCAAACACAAAAACTTGGGACATGGGAATTAAAGAGAACTGTCTCCACCAAGCCCAGATGCTACCTGCTCTTTTTCAGACTGCTTCTTCTCCTAAGACTGCTGACTCTGGACTCTATGACCAGCATTCTCCAGTCTTTAAATTCATCTCCCAGAACTCAGAGCAGAGAGGGAACTCTGCAAGCACAGAAGCTCTTAACTTTAATAAGAGAAAAAAATACTACTTTTTCATTTTAATTTTGTGGATAACATTAATTATCCTGGATAGCACAGTTTTCAGCTTGTTTTTCCTAGTAGCCAGGATTTGCAAGACTCACAGAGCAGAGTCACTTTCGGCATCAGCAATGTCCATCACAGCTACCACAGGAAGACCTCTGGCCCATGCATCCAAGGCAGCTGAGGCTCTCTCAGGACATGATACTATTTAATCACTTCCAAAAGCAGGCTGGCCTGAAAAATTATGGGGACTTCCCCAACTTTCCTTCTTTCTTCATCATCTCTGGGGGCATGTTATTTGAGAGATGGATGAAAACAAGTCCCCATAGCAAACATCATGTGAACAAGCTCTTCTCTAGTAGGCAAAGAGCTTTAGTACAAGCGGCTATTTCTCTGTGCCTTGTCCCCTCGTGGTGCCGTGAAGTGTCAGTGATGGAGACCCTCTAGCATTGACCTGGTTGAGAGCATCAGGGAAGAGACAGGCTGGGACCAGCAGATGTGCTGCTGCCTGCAGATGGACTCAGGGATTCACCCAACTCAGTGGGTCCCAGTACATGCACACAGGAGTTGCTAAAATACAAATAATTCTGAAACTCTGTCCTCTACTTCCACAGAGGAAGAATGTAATTTAATTTAATTTTTGCTTTGCACAGTAATGGCAAGGCCATTTATGCAATTACATTGCTTTTCTTATCTAGCTAGCTTTTCTGCTGCTCCAAAGTCTTCCAGGTGTCCCAGTCAGGTCATTAGTCTGTTACAGCAGCCGTGGTGCCACCAGAGAAGATCCAAACCCAAAGATGCTAAACAGATGCTTGTAGACTGCCAGGCTACCCCACTAATTACCTTGCTTTTTATTTGGGACACTGACTACTCTCATGAAAGCTCTATTATTACCCAGAAAAAGCTCTGGTGGTCTCTCAGAAGACAAGTCCATTCATCTAAATCAATTGAGGTAACAGCATGGTTGTGGGTCTGCTGCTTGAGTCAATGCAGGGAGACAGGCTTAATAAAAGGTACAGTCTCCTCCTGCAATCTCTGAGCTCAATTGAAGTTATCAGACTCCTTAATTTCCATGAGCTTTATCTCAGTGCTCTTGCTGTTGCTCACAATTGGGCCAGTCCCTTGTTGTGGTGTGCATGGGGTCATTTTGCAGCTCTCCTGCACAGATAATGGGGGAGGCCAAAAGAACAAATTTCCTTACCAACCTGTTGACAAAACCAGTTCAAGCCCCTCTGAATAATAAATACAAGTGCTGCTACAGATTTCTACAGTCCTTACTGACACCAGACCTCAAGTCGCTTCTTGTGCAATCCCTTGTGTGCAAACAAAGCAACAAGGTCCTCTTTATGAGATCACACAACCCTGCAGAAGGCCAGGAGGAGAAATTACAGCTCCTATATTTGCACTAAAATGGTGAAACTCTGCAAGGGGGCTAGATTTCAAACACCATGTACTGTAACACCCCTTGGTTTTAGAAACAAGCTTGTGGAAATCTCTGTAATAACAAGCTGGATTAAAGCAAGAGACCTGCAAACATCACTAAGGGCTGAGACAAGATGAAAAAGTCAAGATGAAGCCACATTAGTATTTGCCTCTGCAAACACAGAGGCCAAAATGCAAGTGCCTAAAGAAATAACAGCAGGAGCTATCATTGCATTCTGAAACGGCCAGAACAAGCGCCTAAGTGAATTTATGAGATTGTGGGGTTATTGGAAAACTATGGAAAGCAGTATTTGGCTCTTAGCCCAGATTGCAAGGGGCTTAAAAATGCAGCTGGAATTAGCTTACAGCAAAAGCAGCAGGCCCAGGATGAGGGAAGTATTATACTCAATGAGATGTGCCTTGGGTCTGACCTCTTTTCATCACATGCCATGGGGCTTTCCAAAAGCTGAAAGCATTTTACAGTGATGGAAAAGGCAGGTGGCACATCCCAGTGCATGAAAAAGTTCCTGCACATCTCTTTGCTCTCTTTTGCATCACCAGACACATTTGCTAGAAGGAGGAAAAGGCTGTCAGTTTCCCTAGTTTAACCCCTTGGGCAGCCCAGACAAGGCTGCCTGCATGCAAGGAGCACTGCAGACAGAAGAGATCAAGCAGGAAGACAATGTCAGTGGTCACTTTTGGGTCACCTGCCCCATGGCCAGCTTAAGCACACCCTGCAGAAGGGACCTCTTGCTTGGAGTAGAGTGACATAAGGCAAAGACATTCATCCACCATGGGATTTTCTGGCTGAGCATGCCAGAGCTGCAAATACAAATCATCCATTGCAATTGCACATACTTCTAGCACCAAAATCTCCCTTAAAGTGTCCACCCCAGAAATATGTAAAGAGCAGGATTCCAAAAGACTTCTAGAGTATGAGATTTGGCTGTAAAAAGAAAATTTCATTATTCCTTTATTCCAAACCTCCTCTGGCCTACTACTTTCTAAGCTGTCCCTGCATGCAGCTGTTCCAACACCTGGAGGCAGGACCCTACCTATGAACTGGAATGAGACATTCATCCCAACTGCCTTCTGCTCTGACTATCTCTCCTCACCTCTCCTCTCTGACTGCACAAAACATCCATGATGTATTTTAAGCAACAATTTATATCAGTACATGGCAGCTAGTGAGATCCCTGACTCCTCACTATAGTATAAGCCTCATCAGACAACCCTTCATTCTCTGTCCAAGCTCTTCCCAACTTGACACCATCACAGAACCCCTGCTTTGGATGTACCCAGGCTCCCAAACATTTATTTTGTTATTATATTTGTTATTTTTCAAAAACTTCAAGAATAATGCTCTGAGTTATGTTCACTGTCTGTGCCATGAAGCTGGCACACACCACACATTGCAGCTTAGGAGTCAGCATGGGGCAGCTCAGCTGAGCATATTTGGAAACAAATTGTTCACCCTGTGACGGGATGTGAGAAGACATGGTGACAATTGGGAAAGCCACCACTACATGTAACAAGGCAGAGAAAGAAGGGAAACACTAAAGAGAGCTGTACCTGGGAAGAGCTGAGGAACAAAGTTCTAATATTGCAGCAGCCAGAAATGTCATCCCTTTCCCAGGCTGGGGGACACAGGCGCCGGGAGCCGGCGCTCGGCTGGGCAAACACAGATGCAGGAGCTGAATGGGAGCACAGTCAGCCCCAACTATTTTTAACTGGTGCAGAGGAAGCTTTTACTTTTCATTATGAAGGCGAAACAAAGTGTCCATCAGTTGTGCTGAATTTGTTCACTTGACGGGTGGGGGTTGAAGCATGTAAAGCCCCCAGCCCCTGTCTGTGGGACCAGCAGCCCTAATCCCCCCCAGTCTGCTCACAGCTGCGTGGGTCAAAGAGTGCAACAGCTGAAATGCACTTTTGATACATATGCTGAGGGTTGTCCCAACTTACCCTGGGGGTTTCTGCCTGCTGATTTCCATTAAAGCTGACCAGTGAGATTCACTGCTGGCATAAACAAGCACCAGCCCATCAAGATCCCCTGCATTTAGCTCAGCATGATGAAATAAACATTGCAGAGGCATCAGAAGCAGACACTAGCAGTTGGATCTGGTGGTCCCTCAATGCCACTTTGCTACCCTGGACAAAAATCCGTGTATTTGGCAGCAGCAGCACCTTTACTTGCCAAGTATGTTGCTTGTGGCAACAAGGGACAACTGGGGAGCAGGGGAGGGGGGAGAGAGGAGGCAGGGCTGGGACCAGAGCTCTCCACCTCCCCCTTCTTGCCCAGACAGGGTTACAGCTCTGCAATTTAATTGTAGGATAATTAATTTCCTCTTAAACATCAATTTCTGCTGCTGTCCCCTCACATATATTTGAACAGCACCATTCCACACTCCCTCCCCAAAATATCAGTAGCAAGAAAACACTTGCTCATGGGGCATCCCAAGGAGAGGAGCTGTGTCACTGGCCAGATGGCCACACAGCAGCTCAAACTGTGTATGCTGGCATTTGGCCAGGTGGTGAAAGGAAAAGGTTCAGCCAGTTACTGAATTCCCTGCATCCATCTCCCAAACAAGCCACTCATACATCTGCTGTCACATATAAATATCACACCTCAGGTGAATCCACAGAAGACACAAGTGATGATACCTGTCCTGTCCATCCTGACCTACAGAAGTGCTTAAAATGTTCTCAGCTACCAGGGGAAACCACCAGCCTCACAAAACAAGGTTTGGCACTAAACCAGCTTTCCAAATTCCACTTTTTCAAAAGTATATGCACATCCAGAACATGCACACACATGACAACAGGTTGTTCCTTTCTGCCAAATAAGCATTTATTAAAATCCTGCATTTATTACACACACTACAATCCCATAAAGGGGCTCAGAAATCTCCAACAGTGGGCCTCTTTGGACTTTACATACGTTCTTAAGGGAGGATTGCCAAGAGGGTGAACTGCTTTCTGTGGCCTTCCTTGAAAGGAGAAAGACACATTTCATCTGTCTTGTTCAGAAGTAAGTGCTGGCATCACTCAAAGGAACTCTACCCTCATCACTCACATAAAACATGCCCTCAAGAGTCTATTTTTCCCCAGCTGCTACAAAGGCAGCTCAGGGCGATTAGTTCAGTAGATGTTTATGCTGTTATGTGGAGTCAGGCAAGAATAATCCCTTACAGTCTATCATGGTCCAGGCACTGCTCTTGCTACATGAGATGAACACAGGGGTTCAAGAGCAAAGATCTGCTCCTGAACATTTCAGCTGAAATTAAAAAATGAAGTCTAGAGATAGCAAACCCAGGAATGATCTGGGTGGGGGAGGACAGGATCACAAGTAATACTATTTTCAACCTATTGCTCATGAACAAGTTGATATCGAGCTTTGCTCAAATCCACTGGAAGCTAAAGAGGTTAACGTGGAGGTCAACTTTGAAAACAGTTTAATATTTCCTCACCAGTGTGTTACTTTGCTAGTGATACTACCCAAGGAACGGGAAAATCAGGGACCTACTGCTCTGCATTCATATACATATGTCCACAAGGGACATGGAAATGCTTGTGCTCACTTTGAAAACAAGGACTGGAAAGCAAATGAATCCCTTACCCGGTTGTCCTCTTGAATCTCCCAGTCACTGGAGAAACTCAGCACATGCTGTGCCTGCGAGCAGTTTGAAAACTGGAAAAGGCTGGCAAACATCCTTCTATTCTCCTGGGTATCAGGGAAAATTGCCTCCTGGAAGTTGACTCCATGTGGCAGAAGAATGTAGTTCTCATCCATTCTGGAACACAGATTGCAAGCGCAGCCCACTGTGAGAATGAACAGCACTCTCTCTCCTGCAGAAGTCACCCGTCATGCTTCAGTGTGGCTCAACAAAAAGTCACACAGACTTTTAGCCAGCAAGTGGCTCTCAGCTCTCCTAGCACATAAGTCACCAAAATGACTTTTTCCACCACAAGGACCAGATCAGGCAGCAGCAGTAAGGACCAAATAGGCTCCTTCCACCCTGTAGACACCTGTGAAACCCCAAGGAAGGGGTGAAGGAAGCAAATCTGTATTTTGGGCCAAAGTTTCTACTGAATTTGCATCACTTTGCCCTTAAGCCCAGAGTTTAGGTACTCCTTCAAGCAGTCAATAAATAACTTGTGTCAATAAAATGTGTTTAAAGATGTTGCTGCAGACTAAGCCCTAGACAGCATCAAAATTAGTTTTGTTATGCACCCAGTGTAAGGATATACCAAGTATTTCAAAACAAGCCACTGAGCAGTATTTCGCAAATGCTCCTGAATTAAAAGGTCATGGTGATGGCTCTGTTCCCACATTGTGGTTTATTTTCTTATTCTTTCGATGAGCCCAAAGTCAGGGTTTGGCTGGGACTCGGGAGAGTCGATGGAAAGCTATCGGGTGAGTATTTGGGAATGGGTTTTAAACTCCCATGCCAAACTTCGGCAAACAGGCGCTGGCTTCTCTCCAGCTCTGTGACCGTCCCGCCGTAAAAACAAAAGCAGCAGCACTCGCGAGCTACTCAACAGCAGCTCCCTGTGCATGTGCTGGCCGACAGCGCTGGAATACTATGGGAGTTTGGCGTTTCGGGTTTTTCTTTCCCTATGAAACTGCGAGTGGCAGCGCTAAGCAGAAGGCGCTGCGCGGAGCGCGGCAGCGGGACGGAGCGAGCCCTGCGGGCAGGAGCGGGCGCGCATCCCCCGCCCGCAGAGATGCCCCGGAGCTGGGATGCGACATCCCAATCCCTCCCCGGACCCCCCTACCCCGGACTCACCGGAGGAAGAAGAAATAAGCGTAGCCCTGCATGACGGTGTGCGAGTGGCAGGAGAAGTAGCCGAGGCCGGTGAGGTTGAGGCGGGAGCCGGCGGGCACCTCCAGCATGCTGCCCCACGCCTGGTCGCACAGCAGCTCGATCTCGGCCGAGTAAAAGAGGTCCCCGGCTCCCTGCTGGGGGCCACCGGGGGGTCCCCTCTGCCAGGGCAGGTAGTTGTAGGCGCCGTAGGGGTCGGGGTGCAGCGCCAGCACCCGCGCGTACACGATGATCGCGGCCAGCTCGGCCCGGCAGCCCTCGCTGAGCGGCCGCCACTCTGCCGGCAGCTGACAGCCCCCCCCGCCGCCCGCCCGGCCCCCCAGCACCAGCACCAGCCCCAGCACCAGCACCGGCACCGGCACCGGCACCGGCACCGGCACCGGCACCGGCACCGGCAGAGGCGACATCACGGACGGCTCCGGGCCGGGGGTCAGGGGGGTTGGAGCTGGGGCTGGACGGCCCAGAGGGGCTGCGGGCTGCCCCGGAGGCTGCGGGGGACCGGGGGTGGGCGAGAGCGCAGGGAGGCAGCGAGGGGGAGATGGGAAGGGCTGGGGGTGCAAAGGGGAGGGAGGGAGGAGTGGAGGGCGCCAGGGGCAGATGCCCAGAGGGCTGAGAGCCGAGCAGACAAGGGGGCGAGGGGGCGAAGATGCAGAGGGGCAGGGGATGTACCGGGGCAGAGATGCGAGGAGTAGAGATGCAAAGGGGAGGGATGGGAAAAGGCAGAGATGAGAAGGGGGCAGAGAGGCAAAGGGGAGGGATGTATGTGAGAGAGGTGCAAAGGGGGAGGTGAAAAGGGAGGGATACAAAGGGGAGGGATGCAAAGGCAGAGTTGCAAAGAGGAGGAATGCAAAGGGAAGAGGTGGACAGGACGGAGACTGCAAAGAGGGAAGATGTAGAAGAGCAGAGATAGGAAAGGCAGGCACAGTCCGGGGTGAGGGCAGCTGCTGCCAAACACTCTCCGGGCCCGGGGTGAGCACTTGGTGGCACCCAGGGCTTTGGAAGGTGAAGGTGTGGCGCGTAGGGTTTTAGAAGTGCAAGGGTCCCAGTGGAGCAGGCGGCTGTGCACAGCTCCGCTGGGAAAGAAAATCCTGGGAAACTTAAGATGTGTTTGTGTAGAAACCTGTAACTCTAGTCATCCACTTCTCCCACTTCAAATGAGGCTGGAGAAAAACTTGCAAGTGTAAGAGACCAGATCTTCCTGGCAGCCTGCATTCATTTTCCAAAATACATCTGATGAGCAAGGTAAAACTAAAAGACCAGGTTTCAATACATTTTTACTTCCCACTGCTTCGTCCTAGAACAGTCTGATGCAGCTTAGGGCTTCTCCAGCTTTTTGGCAGATAGCTCAAAGACTGACCCTCTCCCCACATACAAACTGCTGTGGAGCTTCTCCCAAGGATCCCTGGGGGCCTTGCACCACTCATAGCCTCCAACAACCTCTTTTTATTTCAGTATTCTCCTTTTCCCACATCTGATCTTACTTGGAAAAATAGTCAGGAATGGGCATGCTTAAAATCTTTTGGAGCTTTATTTTTTGTATGAGTATCATGGAGGCACAGTCACAGTTAAAATCTCTCCCTGGCTGTAAAGGTTACTTGAAGTCTGTCAGCATGTCCTGGTTGGTTCCTTTAGTCTCACCCTCCATCTGTCTCCATCTGCCTCTCCAGCCCTCTACAAGGACTAGGAGCTCTTGGAAGCAGGAGGTGCTCTTTGTTCTATGCTCATGCTGCACCTGATATAGGAGGATCCTTGTGTAGGACTGAGGTTTGAAATAATATGCAAAATAATGAATCATCAGTTGAATATTGATGAGTCAACTTCATAATAGTGAGACAAAACATCTTCAGTGACAAGTGACTTCCTCTGGTCATCAGTCTCATCTGTGTGCTGAAGAGTTTAACAAAGTAGTATTCATATTTCATGATGGCAAGATGCTACAATATATTTCATCATAGCTTTATGCATGAACAGCAAAGTTGGTTCTTGCTAAGAGAAACAGATTTTGACTTTTTTCCCTAAAAAAAAATTCAGAATGGTAGATAGAGTTTTTCTAAATTTTTCCTCTGTTTCTCAAAGGTCAACAAATTGCTTTCAACTTTCAGGAAAAAGTTTAAAGGACAATTTTGAATTTTTTAAAGAAAATACCCTCAAGAAATCCTAAAAGACCAACAGGCTCAGTATTTCTTTAACGTTAACTATTATGAAAAACTGCTTTTTGCTTTGGAACCTGAAGGGACAAAACTGGTACACAAGGTTTCAGAGGCTCTTTCAGTAGGTTTTAGATAAATAAATAAAGAATAAAGAGTAAAACAAAGAATTGAGGCTGATGTTGACTTCAGATAAAGCTGAGGCAGTTTTGGAGGCATTTTGTGCAATCCAGTGTAAATGGAGGCTTTGATATGAACCTCAGGTTTCTGTTGAGAAATGGTATCTTGAAATACTGGCAAAGAATAAATAGAGAAGTGCTGCAAGGGGTGGGAGAGACATTCAGCCCATCCAAGACATTCTCTCCATGTCTGTCCATGTCTTTCCAAGTGTTATGACTGGTGTCAGAGCCTGGCAGCTTCAGCCACACAAATCTTGTGTTCAGTGTGGGCAGCAACATGCGAGTGTTTATGACTTCAGTGCCATTGCTCTGGAGGCAGAGCTCTAAGAATCTGAAGAGATGTTTGAAACCATAGGTTGGGTGGTTTTGTCCTGGGAACTAAATTCTCAGCTTGTGTGAAATGCAGTTGCTATTTCCTCTGTGTATACATAAAAGATTGATATCTTCTGGCTAGCAAAGCCTCACATTTAACCTTCATCTCTGTTTACTGTGTGTTGCAAGTAAGTAATGGTCAACTGTCCTCAAGCCACTTTGGAAATATCTGATCTAAGCTGTGATCTGTTCTGCTGTTCCTCACATTTCATTTAGCTACCATATAATTTAGCTGGGAGGGAAGACAGGGTGAGAAAGGACAGGCAGCTCACAAGCAAAATATGGAAGTCTTTCCTTAATGCTACTATTAATAGCCTAAACTGCTTGTATTTGACCAGAGTGTTTGAATCAGTGAGCCAGCTCAGAAAGCACAACAGCATTTGCTGGCATACTCTGATGCTGGCTGATGGTCTCCAAATTGCTTTTTGGTGGTGATCACCAGAGTGTGGATGCAAATAATTAATGTTCTGTGGAATTTCTCTGTCATTCTGCAGAGTGGTCATGTCAGCATTTTGAGGATATAGCAGGCATCCATGGAGCTGATTTCAGAGCTGGATGAGATGAAGGGGGCTCTAGCCATAACTCTGGAGCAGACACAGTAGGTGGGCAAGTCTGCACATAAAAATACCTCTCCCTTGGAAATGCCTGATTTCCTTGGTGTCTTCCATTCATGTTTGCTGATGTTGTGCCACTGTCACTGTAAGGACATGAGGTGACTCATCTTCTCCTGTGCCCTCTGTGACATGTCTCCAGCTGAGACCTCTCCCTGTCAGGAGTCTCTCTGGAGATTCATCAGTGTGTAACCTTTCCTGACCATACCAACAAGCTAATCCCTTTGCTGTTTCAGTTCATTAGCAGCTTTCAGATGGATATTTTGATAAAGAGTTCAAACCACCTACATTCAGTGATTTTGTTCTTAAATTTCACTCCACAGAAGCATCATCAATTTTCTTCTCTCTTCCTTCATTTCTGAAGTAGTGAAAAGTAACAGGAGCATCTGAATCTGTTCCAGGAGTCCTTTCTCTTCCAGCTCTAGATAACGAGGAATTAGTGACATGAAGTAAGGATTTAAAGCCCTCCCTGGAGACCACATCTTTCAGATCTGTGTTTGCTGTTTCTCTGCAGGGATCCACCGGCTGATCTGAGACATTCTTCAGTGCAGTGTGAATATTTTGTACTGTGAACTCAGCATGGGTCTGACAAGTGCTGTAGCCAAAACCAGCTAATCAGAGGAGCACCAATAGAGCCAATTACTGCTCAGGCTGCACTTTCAGCCACTCATGCATGTGCCACAGTTATTCATTCACTTCCTCTGCTTAGATAGTCTTCTAGACTTTGAGACAGGCTCATGATTTTCCCAGGCAGGAGCTCTTCAATTTTTTTCCACACATTTTTACAGATATTTAAATCAAAGGTTTCTCTCCCTGGGCTATGTAATTTTCTTTGCTGTTTCTGTGGCAATGTGGATGATTGAAACCTTTTATTAAAACATTGTTCTGCTCTCTTTGCCTCTAAAGTATTGACTGAGTTGAGTGTTAGTCCTGGTATCAAACTGGAGAGCATGGTGCTCAGTCTGCCTGCCTTTCTGGTGGGTATAGGTGATCTGAAACCTCAGCTCAGCTGTCTTTTATTTATATATCTGCACTGATTCCTTTGCAGTCCAGGGTACAAAATATCAAACTCAGATTTTTTTCCCCCCTCCCACCACTCTTTAAATTGGGTAACCTACAAAGATGAGTATTTGGCTGTGCTAGTGTCCCCACAGGAAGAGATGTTTTTTGTTAGTTTCTTCTATCTATGCTTCTCTAATTTGAGTCATTCTTCTCACAGTGTGACATTTGGTCCATTGCAGTTAACTATTTTTGTACCAACACTAGGCTGGCTGATTCCTATTAAAAAAAAAAAAAATCACATTCCCTGGCCATAGTTCTTCATGTTTTTTCTTTTGAAGAGTAATCACAACATTGAAGAAACTGGACCTGTCTTCGGGGATCAGCTGGGAATACACTGTTGTCTCAAAGAGTTTGGAAAGATTTATTTTATGCACAGCAGTAAAAAGACTTTCTGTAGAATCAATGAGAATTCAAATGGAAAAGTGATTAGAAGGATGAGGTAGTTGGTATAGATGGAGGTCTTTGGTTATACCTTCACTGTATCTTTCTTGTCTCTTTTGGCCTTTACCTTTTCCCCTGTCCATCTAGACAGAATCATAGAATGGGTTGGGTTGGAAGGGACCTTAAAAGATTCCCTAGTTCCAACCTCCCTGTCATGGGCAGGAACATCTTACACTATACCAAGTTGTTCAAAATCCCATCCAGCCTGACACTGAACACTGACACTGCTCAGGGATGGGGCATCCACAACTTCTCTGGGCAACCTGTTCCAGTGCCTCATCACCTCTCAGTAAAGAGTTTCTTCCTAATAGCTAATATAAACCTACTTTTAGTTTGAAACTAATTCCCCTTTTCCATTCTGCCCTCACTGTGGTCACTGAATCCTGCTCTCCTTTCCCTTTCCCTGATCTCTGACAAACCTCACCAATTCAAATGCAGTTTCCTTTGGATCTGGACCTCTGTCCTGTTAGCTCCTACCTTAGCCTGGTTCCCTGACATCTGAGGACATCTGGTCCTCATCTCAGATCCATTGTGTCTAAAGGGGAACTGTTTTTCTCTTATCTACCACTTGGACTTACAACCTGGATGACATCTTCACTTTAGACTTCCCTCTGTATTCTCAAGGTCGACACTTTCCCTGTAGCCTCTCCCAGACATTCTCCCTTTCCTGCCACTCACAAAACAAAGATGCTTTTTTGCCTCATACCTGGAATGCTGCAGCATCTTTTCCTGAGCAGATCCAGCCTTGGCCCACCACTGTTTATCCAACTAATTGCCACAGCCAGTCCTCTTCCAGCTCATCATGACTGAGCATGTTCACCTCCCATCTTTTCCCTGGATTCCCTTGGCTACCTACCTCCTCCACCCTCTGTTTACAGAAGAGCTCTGAGGCAAGGACTTCCTTGGCTCCACATTTCTGCAGCATCTGGATCGTGAGCTGTGACTACAGGTCCAAGAACAAGAATAGCAACAACATACAAGCTGATTCCAGCCCAAGTCAGGAGAGGCCAGAAGTTGCTCCACTCATAAGTCTGTTCATAAATCAGTGTAAATGTGCTGTCTGAATGTAGCTCCCAGTAGACACACATCTGCATAACACACCACTGACACAACCAGCGGTGGGAAAGACATCCAAACAGAGCATTCCCACAGCTGGGGAGAAAGGAATAAAGACACATAATTTCCCTGTCCCTGGGGTGAACCCTGGCTCAGGTAAATGCACTTTTTAAGCATCAGAGGTTTTGAAGGCAGAGGGACTGCTAGGAAACTCTAATCTGTTCACACTGATGATGTCACCCAGGGACTCCTGCGTCATGATCATTACTGAATTTAGAGGGAAGTGGAAGACACACAACTCTCACTTTAAAATCTCAGGTGGTAGAGAGAAGATAGGTCATCCCTTGGTCAGTTGTCCCAGTGCTAAAATCTTATACTTTTTCTCCTTCTGGATCTCCCTGGCTTCAGATTCCATCCATAGGTTCATGCCATGCTGTTATCTGCTATGTGAAAAAAAAAACTCCTCTTATTAGAAATTCTCACCCAGTTTTGGCATTTATAATTCAATAATCAAGCCTAGCCTCCAAAGAGCCAGGGAGAGAGCAGCATCACCACATCTATTTGGTTTTCTGCTCTTTTATCCAAGAACCACATTTATTCTGCTAGCCAGCATTACACAAGTATGGAACAATTTTCATTTGTCACTCCTGAAGAAAAAATTGTATTGGCAAAGTAAAACTTGCCCTTCAATCCAAGCTTCACTTATCAAGTGAAGGCAATTCTGGCCTGGTTTTAAGCCAGGGCAATAATCCCTCCAGCACCCAGTCACTCACACTGGTTCTTTTCAGCACAAGAGAGTGATGAAGAAAGTGATGCTTACATATCTAAGTCCTAATGTAACAGTCATATTGTAATATTTTGGTTTCTTGTCCAGAAATAAAAAGATAGAGATGTGAAATGTTTTGTCTTTGCTCAAGTTTTCTGGATTTTTATCTTGTCCCTCCTATGTTTCCTGAGAGTTGAATTTTCTTCAGTTTTCAAATCACAGCTGGAGGTAACATGTTTGACACAGTTTTCTTCTAGAGTGAATTTAGTGCCTAAATGGTAACAGATTGCTGGAGCTGACTTCCCTCTGTGCCCCCAGCAGAAGAGAAGCAGGACACACCAGAGCTGTGGAAGGGGTTTGCTTTCAAAAGGACTAAGATGCTCCCAAACAAAGCCCACTCTGTCTTTGTGAGTGCAGAGAAGATGTGCAGGTAGATCCAGCAGAAACAGGTCATCAGAGACAAGTATCCCTGTGCAGCCTATCTTCCTTCTTTACTCAGAAATCAGCACCTGGTCTCAGAGGGTCTTGTGTAGAGCCCAAATGGAAATAAGAATCATTATCCTCATGCTATTACTGTCTGAACAGCAATGGGCATTTGTGTACAGGAGGCTGCCCAGCCCCAGCTTGGGATGATACCACACAAATGAACATTTCTTGCAGTTTGGCTGGATAGAACAAAAAGGGGAAAAGGGCATCTTAAAATGAGGGACCTTGGCACCATGGATGGTTAATGCAATTGAACTCACTCTGCTCAGTTTTCACAACTGGGTTCTTACTTTGATGAGTTAATTCCCTTTGACGTCCCTTCTGTCCCTCCCCTGCTTTCATTGAGTCTAAAATAACCCAACTGTCCATCTTGCTTATGGAATTACTGAACTTTTAAGAGAACACAAAGTGCTCTCCCA
Organism: Poecile atricapillus; assembly: GCF_030490865.1. Lineage (NCBI taxonomy): Eukaryota > Metazoa > Chordata > Aves > Passeriformes > Paridae > Poecile > Poecile atricapillus. Next base: position 6,948,879 of record NC_081288.1, read on the forward strand.
CAAGGATTTGGGATTAAACCTCTCTTGTTTATGTTAAACATAACATCTCAATTCTTCCACTGCTGGAGGGCAAATGAGTCCACACAACCCCAAAGAAACCTGCTTTCAAGCCCTATAGCAAAGGTCAGTGTGATTTGTTTCTCATTACAGATGCTCTTTCCAGTAAAGTTGTCTCATAGTATATGACAGTTCTATTACAAAACACCTCTATATAATTTAAAGCATTTTTGTTTAAAATCTTTTCCATTATAAACTAACAGATGCTTAAGTTTCAGCACAATTCTCTTCTCTCAAACTGCACTAATCAATGGAGTACCTGATTATTATTCCTGGGATGGGGTGAGGAAAACAACTGTTTCCCATCCCACATCTCATTCAACACCCAATGAGATCTGGATTTGGAGTGGGTAATCCCACAGAAACTGGCATTTCTTTGAACTGGGTCTGACTTCAATCTCCTGGCTCTGGGGCTGTGTGTGCCTTATGTACAGATGCGTATGCACATCTGGAGGGGAAGACTTGTGGCAAAGAGGGGCAAGGCAGCACAGATTACTGAGTGATGGATTACTGTAGACTGCCATAGGGTTAGAAGTGCCTCTGCACCTCAGGAAACCCCACAGATGAAGGGGTAGGAAATAATGAGGGATGAGGCAGACACAGGGATGCAGAGCCCAAGAGAAAGTTAAAGACAGTGGGGAAAAAGCAGAGGAAGTGGGAGAAAGAGACTCAGGACAGGAAGAAAAAGACAGTAAGGGAAGTAGCTTGTCAAGGAAAATTTTAAGCAAAGAAGGAACAAATGAAAGAATTAAATTAACCAATTGAACAGTATATAGTAAAACCAGAGAAATAAGGACAAGAAAGGAAGGGAAATGAGGAAAAGGGAGGAAAATGAGAACCCTAAGCCTTTTTTTTTTTTTAACATGGCCACCAATTGGATTTGTCCCATCAGAGAAAGATGTACATCCCCACAGGAGTTGTCAGACCCTCTGTAACACCAGCTTTCACTCTCACACTGGCCAGTTTGCATTGCCTCTTGTCCTGCAGAAAGCTGTGCTTAGTCTGAGTGTCATGTCCTGCCTCATGCCCTCTCTCAGGTGCTTCCTGTTCTCCTGACCCTCCTGGAGCCAGGGAGCTGCTGAGCCTGCCCCATCACAACCCCACCATCACCTCCAAACCTTTTTTCTCATGGGCATTCCCTCACCTACTTCAATTTCTGGACCATTTTAAATGAAGTACCAAGAGGAGAGAGGTGAGTTTTCTTGTCTGGGGTGGCCTTATAAGCCGTGTCCTGACAGTGCAGGGTCATAACCTTCCCACCAACTTCCAGTAACACTCACATGAGAAGTGCCCACTCCCCACAAACCATCATTCCCCAACTGCCAGGCAGGAAGTTTCTCTCTTTAACTGCTGCTGAGAGGGCATTAAACAACCTAGAAAAGAACTCACAAAATGGGTCAAGGCCCTGCTCTATTACCATATGGGCTTTGTATTTTTCTGCCTTAAGTAGGTCTTATTCTTCTCTGCTATGCTGTAGAATAGAGCTCTATCCACAGATCAACTGACATGAAAGCACATCCCCTCACCATTGTGCAGGGGGTTTCTTTGAATTTTAAATATTACCTTTTGCAAATGATAAAAAGGCTGCACTTAACCCGGTGAGTGAACCCAAGCACATGGCTAAGGCAATGAAATGGGCTCTGATCCAGCTCCCTCATAGAGAATCCTCCTCTCCTCATGGCAATCAGCTGGCTTGGTGCTGAGCACAACTGTCCTAAGGGGAATTTCTTTTCTCTGGAGCTGGGTCAGCAATGCCACCAATATTCATGAAGGATTCACTTGAATGCTTGTGATGAGGGCAATGCTGCTGATGGGTTCCTATTGGTAATTTAGTCCTTGTCCCAAATTCCTTGGCAATGAGAAGTTCAGAACCTGCCTCTGCTGAAACTCACCCACACAAGTGCTGATGACCCAGTGGCAGAGGCAGCTGGCTGTGCTGCTGTGCAGGGATCGTTGCATTCGCACACACACAGCAGCCAGTGCAAGGCTGGCTAATTCACATCGTATGTCAAGGCCAGGACAGCTGTCCCCTGGCCACCATTTCAGGGGCTGGGGACATATGTACAAAACAGGTGCTGTTGGAGCCAGTGAAGGATACAAGGTCCAGCAGCAGCAGCCAAAGCAAATTATTTGCTGGATTATATGGCCCATCAGCAGAGCTGCCCGGCTCCTCCTTGGATTGTTTGGGCTGAAATATCACATTTTATATGCTTATCTGGAGTGAGATTTCTGTAGAAAAGATTTCAATGGTCTCTTCACCAGGGCAGTCTAAAGAGTAACGCCTTTTTTTTTCTTGTGTAGGAGACTTCTTCCTATGAGTAGAGGCAAGACTTTCATATCTGGCTGAAACATGGGGATGGAGAAAGAGATTGACTGGAAGGATAAGATTTGGGGACAAAAATGCCAAGGTAGGTCACTTGGGTACCAGCTTCTTACTTCATAAAGGGATTGTGAATTCACATCCATTAACCTCTTTATGGCACTCAGATAAAATGGAGACAAGCACCACAGGAAAGTCCATATGGGTGTTAATACTTCTGCCTCCCAAGTTCTGCCTCTCAAATTGTTACAGATTCAAGGATGGGATTTCAGGACATTTGCACACTGAGCAGTGAAGATAAAACGTAAGTGCTCACTAGGAGGGCACATTTCAAACTGTTGCTCATGGCTCAGTGCCCTGAAGAGACAGCAGGAGTTTTTGTGCTACTGAAAATTTACCATTATTCATTTGCATCTATGTGCACGTAGCACTGAGACAGAGGGAGAGACCTCCTCTGTTCATCCCATCTCCAATGCAACAGTTAGAGAAGAGCTGCTTTTTGCAGATATCCTGCTAAAAACCCTGCAGTACAGAGATTTGCTGGAGCTGGGCAAAGGCAAACCTGAGGTTCTGAAGCACTTAGAAATGGCATTCATAATGTAGACAGCCCAATGAAGTTGTCCACCTTACTTGGAGAGTCAATCGACAGCAGGAATTTCTGGGAATAAGAGCACAAAGTCATTTGCTCACAGCTTTCCCATTGCAGCCCTCTGTCCTCTCACCATGAGTTTGCTGCTAAATTCATCTCCAAGCCCTGTCTGCTACACAGGTGATAACAACCACAGGGGGAAGGGAAATATCTCTTCCACAGAGGTGCATGTTAATCTCTAGTTTGGATTAAATATATCTCAGCTGCTAGAAACAGCTGGGAAAGATTTTTTTTCTTTGCTGTTTTTAAGTGTGATGCATTCTTCCTCTTCATCATCCCTTCATGAAGGGGGAAAGAAAAGCTTGGATAAAAGCCTTACTCCAGGGCAAGAAAAGATCCAAACTGTAGCTTTGCATAAATCTGTCACTTTGATTCCCCTGAGAACAACTACAAATGTGAAAAATGGCAGAGTAAAGCAAGTAGAGGTGTTAAGCCCTCTTTTTTTTAATTGTGAGGAGAAAAAAAGGGAGAAAACCTTTTTTTGTGGGTTGTGAGCAGCCCCCTGAGCATGGTGCCTTTCACTCAGCTTTATGCTTCATTAGCTCTTCCAGAACTATCTCTATGTCCATGAAATCTTGTTTCTAAATGAAAAAGGAAACGGGGAAATTGTCCCTCATCAGTATCTGCAAAATCCGCATTAATCTCTCTTTGTTGTGTCTGCTGTTTTATTCGCTCTCTAGAACAATTTGTAGGGCTTTTCCCCCTCTCTCTCACTTTTAAACACTAGTGGATCAAGGATTTTTCTGAGTTTGGCTCATGTGTGGGAGGGCAGCTTCTGAGGACACTCAGTGATGTTTCACCCCAGGGTCAGCTTTGCATCCTGCATTAAACTTGGCTCTTTAACTTGCAACAAAGGAACATTGTTGTTACAAACACTTTTTTCTGTCCTCAGTCCTTTCACTTCCAAACGCTTCTGCAACAAGTGGCCAGATCTTGCTCAGGCAAGTGATGGCAGCCGTGGGGGCTGAATTCATCTTTGCTGGCAGTGCTCTGGTTGCACCCAGCAGGACCGACAGCACCTGGAGGCAGGGGCTGCCCCTCGGTGGCACCTGGATTTGGGGCATGCTGCAGGGCCCCTCACACCAGCAGGAACGGCACAGGCACCTCCTGCTCTGCCTGGGGCTCCTCCTGCCCCCAGCCATCCCACGCAGACCCTGTCTGGCTGCAGCCCAGCTCCACACCCCTACCTTTGTCCCTTAATCTTCCATGCTCTCATTAAGCAGGAGGTGTTTTCCTTAAGGCTCCATTGTGCAGAAGGAAATTGCTTTTGCCACTGCAGTCCCAAGGGCTGTACATTTCTCAGGCAATTAGGCCTTTATCAGGCTCAACGGTGTAGAGATAAGGATTGCTGAATATCTGTTGGCTGACACAGACTGACATAGACATATAGCTTAATTAATGTAAGTGAAATGTTTTGAAGTCCTTTTTATTCTTCTTTTGGGGCTGTTTTTGTTTGTTTGTTCGGGGTTTTTTTATGTTGTTGTTCACTTGTCTGTTTTAAGTCTTTGCCCAGTAAATTGGTAAAAGTATATTTGGAGTAAATGCAGTGAAATTATTTAGGACATTGTTGAGTACCACTAGTCACCCTGTCTAAGTCTGGCAAGCTGCTCTCTCCAGTCGCGATGGCATTGGTGACTATTTCCCTCCTGTGACAGTCTCAGGACCTGATGGGACTGGAGACCCCAGATTGCTCACCACTTTCTCACACTCAATCACAGCAGGACTCAGGGTGCTGAGCCAGGAGCCCCATCTCTTGCTCTGACATTGGAGAAAGCTGCCCACACCAGGACATCTCTAATCCTACTCAGCTATAAGCCGATCGGATGTGGAAAATGGTTTACCCACCAAGGGAGTTTTGTATTACAGTGCTGCGCTGCTTGTGCTGGAAGCCAAATTAACAGTAAGGTTTGGCCAAGTTCTGCATAGTTTGAAACCTGATTTTTGACTCAGTTTCTGTCTGACAAAGAGCACGATTTTGGCATCTCCATCAGCAGCTTTGTTTTCTGGGCTGTTACTCCCATTCCAACAAGCAAGGCACAGGTGGCCTATGCTCAGACAGGATTCCTGTGTGTCTTGTGACTTGTGTCAAGGGCATTACATGGGGATGAGTTTAAACAGATGAAAAGTGAGAATTTGTGGAATTTCAGCAACCTCTACAATTAATATGCAATGACAGAGGTAGGATGAATTCCACCATTGCAGTTTTTTCCTGGGGACATGCAGTCCAGGCTAATGCACAGCTCTGCTCCTTTTGTGGTGACTGAGAGATCACACAGAATCACACCAAGAGTTGTGCTGGATTGTGATTGGAGTTTCTCATTTCAGTGATCGACCAACCCTCACTGAAACAAACAGGAGGCTAAAACAGACGTTTTTAATGTGACTTGGGTTGGCTGTTGAAACCCAGCATTATTTGTGATCATCTCTCTTACATCCCTCTGAGATTGAAGAAACATATTATGGACAAGTGCAATCATATACAGATATGATGAACATATTATATGATTAATACTCCACAATTTAGATCAGAGTTCAAATGTCTCTTAAGCAAAAGATCTTTTTCTGCCCAATATCCAGAAGCTAGAAGACAGTTTCCCAAGAGGAATCCTTAGTTCTTAAGATTGCTTCCCTCTTGGTTCATCTTTCCTTAAAGGCATTTGAGAACATGATGAGTTCTGCACATACTGGAAATTGCAGAATATTTTCTGAAAGAGAAATGCATTGTAAGACAGTAAAACCTAACTGGTCTAGCAGGAGCTGGAGTCAGGACACCAGAGTGTAATTCTCCTTCCTGCCTCTGTGACATTTTGGGCAAGTCACCAAAAGTCCCACTGTACCCCAGATTCTCATTTGTAACTAGGGATAACACCATTTTCTTTGATCACAACGCTGTGGTGAAGAGATCCTGGAATATGATGATACTATATAGTAATGGGGACTACATGAATAAAACTCATGTTGCAGGAAAGACTACTAGCAAAGGATTGATAGCTAGCAAATTGAGGAAAAGAAATACAGCAGTGAAATGTTAAGAGCTGCTAACTGTGTGTTTAAAGATTTGGGAAAATGCCTAGAGCTGTAAGTAGATGCCAGATAAATCAATTATTATAATAAAACTTCTGGGAAGAGGTTGAAATGCTGGAATGATCAGATCATGTGTAATTATGAACAATATTTTCTGTCCTCTTGGTAACACAGAGTTGCAAGGAATGTGTGTGTTGCCTCCAGAAATATGAGGGGCCAGGATGTCATTCTTTCAGAAACAAAACAGACAAGAACTGAAAAGGAAAGGGAAAAAGAAAAAAAAAAAAAAAAAAAAAGGAAGAAAAAGAAAATAAAAGCCAAACTAAACAAATGCCTCACAGGTCAATATGCAGCAGCCAGAACTTTGAAAGGCAGCCAAGGGAAATTCCCTGCAAACCTTCCCTCTGCTCACATAGGAATTCCTTGCCCCTAATCTTTGTTTGGGATAAGCTGAATCATGCTATATGGTCTTATTTTTCTTTCCAGCTGTACACCTCCAGGCTGCACACATGCAAGTGGATCATCAGGGATAAACAAGCCTCTACTTTTCTTTCCTATGGCCCTTGAGTTCATGGTTGGAATTTTTTGTTCAAACTAGTGGTCTCTGCTGGAGCCACCTTGGTCTCAAAGGGTGATGGGCAGCACCCACAAGACCAGAAGTGGTTGCTGCAGCTGAGAGCTATGCAATTGCTCCTTCACTGACATATTTAATGACAATATGTGCTGCTCACTGCAAAAAAATTATTCATAAAAATCCAGCCATTTATGGATGACTGATGGCAAGTTGGCAGCACAATTACCTAAACTGTCTGTATACACAGTTCAGGTCACTGGTGACTGTTTAGGCTGTGCTGTTTCAAGATGAATTAATTGCCTCCTGGGTTTCCCCTGGCTCTGCAAGGTTTTTCTGGATTTACACATGCTGCCAACTGCTGCACAGAAAGCCAAAGGCAAAAGATAGAGCTCGGAGAGAAGATACTGATGGGTCCTATCTAGAAAAGCTTTAGTTTCATTTGCCTCTGGATATCATAATCTCTTCGTGCCACAACTCTTGTTGTGTCACAGGCCATTGAAAAGAAATAATAAAAAACCACATTGCAAGCCATACAAATAAAAGGCTTTGATCTTGTTCTGCTGTTTGGGAGAAAAGCTACAAACTCCACCCTGCTGAAATGCAGCCCTAGCTGAGCTTTTCGTAAACTCACTCCTACAGGCTTCATCCAAATAACAAACTGGGTCCCCATCTGGAGTTTGTGTCATCCTTTTAAAGGACACTTTGATACACAGCAGTAGGATTCCCCCAAGCATCAGTTCATAATGTTTTCTTGATTCTTCCCCTTTACAGAGATGACAGGCAGTTTTTGCTCCTTGCAGAAATGGCATGCAAGTGTCAATGGGATAACTTGGTGCATCACATGGCTCATCCTCAACGCCACCTAACAGCCCTGATGCAGTGAGTGTTCAGCACCACCCCAGAGTGTTGTCCTTGTGGATGCTCCCATCCCTTGCCAATATTTTAACACCTTTAATTCAGGCTGTCTGCCTCCTCACACTACTTAGGATTCAGAGCACTTTTCCTAGACACACTGCAAAAGGAACCCAGGAGATTCCCTGAAAGAAAGGAAAACTTGACATGGTATTTTTTATCTTTTGGCTCTGCAGTGATGCTATCATGCATCTCCTGGATTGCTGACACCTTGGCATTAATCCTCATTGAATTCCTTTGCCAGCTATATCCTGCTGTCTCAGATATGATTTATGTCTTTACTGATGTTCTGCCCCATTAAAACAAGACTATCCCTCAGAGAAGACCCCTCTTCTCAATATTTATGAGCAGGTTTGATCTAGAGATTCCCAAACCCAGTACTTTCAAAGAAGACATCATGTAGGCAACTTTCGCCTATAAATTGCAGAAGCCACCAGGGTGGTATGACAATGTAATGTGAGATCCTACTGCTGAATGGTTTGCTGGGATTAAAAGACCATGTCCCTTAAGCACTGTGTAATTTCACTAGGAGTGTTTGGAGTTTATTGCAGTCTTTTCCAGAAATGGCAGCATTTCAGTGAGAGGGTGTTGTGGAGCATCACATTCTAGTGGGGTTCTCACCCTGAATTGTGAGAGTATCCAAATGCCCTTCAGAAACATTTCCAGTAGTGTGCTTTTTGCCTTTTTTCTTTTTTTCCACTCCCCAAGTTAAAAGCTCAGACTCTTTTATTCTTTGTGTACTTTATACGATCAGCTCTCAATAAGTACATGATTTATGCTTTAGGATGAAACCTGGAAATAGCACTCAGACCCCTGGAGAGTTCATTCCTACAAACTAAAGATGCTTTCAAACCATTCTGCCTGATTGCATCCCGATACAGAATGATTCAAGAGAGCAAGCCTTATTCACTTCTACCACTCCTTTGGAGAGAATCACGACAGCACAGCACAGGGGGGAGCCAGCTGTTTGGCTTTTTTATTTTATTTTGGTGGTTTTATCCCATTTTCTTCCTCAGCCTGTACCTAATTCTCAGATACATTAGCTCAAGCCAGGAGTAACTGCTCTGATTTCAAGTGAGATGGGGTTTACTCAGCTGGCTGCCTACTTTGCTCAATTATTAATGTCGGAACACTATTGATTTTGCCTCCCTGAGCTTAGTGGCGAACAAGTGCTGAAAAATGAAAGTGGCAAGCACAGGAACAAGGAGAAAACAGCACATTTTTCCAACACAGTTCAGTCATCTGAAATCCGAGTGGTCCTTGAAATATATTAATCTTTTCCTTAGAAAATAATTTCCTTAGAAATTATTTTTTCTCTCTCAAATTCCCCTAGTTACATTCACTCAACATTATTCTTTTTTCCCAGGTTCAAGGATGAGATGTTTCTGGGGTAATGGTTTGGGCAAATGATACTTCTATGGGAGCTGGCTGTAATCTAGGAAGCTCTTTGAGATTTCATATGTAGAGATATCACACTGAAGAGTTTACAAAGGAAAAAAAAAAAGTAATATATTAACCCAGCTCTCACTCTCAGACACAATCTTCCCCTGCTCAATCCCAAAATGCACTTTACTGGTTACACTCTCAGGCAGCCCAAAATCTTAGATGGCCCTTTGCTTGCAAAGAATAAAGAAGAGAAAATGCCTCTTAAGAAGTTTACCTTCCTGAGCTCCCCTGCCCCAGCACTAAGTTCACAAATCCTAGACAAAAATCCTCCAGGACCCTAAAGCGCCTTCCCATATTTTCTCTCTACTCTGGAACACACTATTGGTGCCAAAACTCACTATGTCCAGCTGTGATTCAGCAGCACTTGTGTTCAGCTCAGACTTGGCCTCAAGGAGCAACTACTGGGGCTTTTAAAGAGATTTGTATTAAATCCCCACCCAGAGCACAGCCTATAAAAAAAAGGGATGGTTTCAAAGGGAAAGTTATCAGGCCAAGAAAAAAAACTTACAGAAATCAGAACAGGTTGTGTATAGATCTATAGGCTTTTTACTACAGCATCAGGGGCAGCTCAGACCCTACAGTGATACACTACAGAAAAACTGAAAATAGAAACAATCTCTTAAATGGAAATCTTGTTGGGAATAGTGGCAGTGATATCTGATATTAGTGATGTTTGACATTGGGCTTGATTTAGATTTTGTCACAGGTCCTTTTCCTGAAGAATGATAGGCTAAACCAAAGCAATGGGACCTGGACAGGAACTCTGTCACTTGAACCCTACTCTGACATTGCAAGGCTAATAAATGCATAAGGAAAAAATAATGTAATAGTCTAACTAATAATATCTTCATAGTATCCTAACCCTTCAGTGAGAGAAACTGCCTAAAAATTTTTAAATTTACTTCCCCTTTCATTGTCTCTTGAATAAATTGATAGACAGAAGTTGTGATGTAATTTAAGCACTAGACTGACTTTTCTTTCTCTTCAGCACAGAGTTGAGGCCATGTACCCTTTCTCCTTTGTACCCTCTAACCTAATGGCCAACCAAAAAAATCAGGTAGCTGGGGGAAAACAGAGAAATAAGAAGAGGTGGCTGCAAGTGAGACAGAAAACACGATACCAAGAGGGTGCTTGGGCACAGGCTCCCAAGGGAAGTGGTCACAACACCAAGCCTATCTGAGTTCAAGAAGTGCTTGGACAACACTCAGACACATGGTGGGATTCTTGGGCTTGTCCTGCGTGGGGCCAGGATCTGGACTTGATGGTCCCTGTGGGCCCCTTCCAACTTAGGATATTCTATGATTCTATGATAGGAATTACTGCAAAGAAACTGCCTGGGTTCCTGTCTGGGCCTGCATCATGTCCTGTTCACTTTGAGGGAGCTGGGGAAATAGAAGTAACCACAAGTGTTTACCTCCTGTACACTACATTATCCAATAATCTACCCAAATAAAACAATATCCCTTTACATAAGACAGCAAAGAAACAAGTGAAAATGAGAGGAAAAATAAAATACATATACAGCAAGCAGCAGTTTTGAGGCTACAACCTGTGTGTTAATAAGATATTTTAATAGGCTGTTTCCCTGTCCTCACAGAACTCAGCAAATCTAGAAACATATTTTTTATAGCTGGCTTTCTATGACACCAGCTTGTTCCCATCTCTGTAACTAGCTTATTGCAGTTATGATATTAATTGCTCAAATTGTAAACCTGATTATAAGGTCTGCTCCCTCATCTGCTTTATTCCTTGGCTGGATGTCACTTTAGGGAGCAGCAGGGATTTAGAGTGGTGTCTGTCTGTGGCATCCATCCCCTCCCCGACTTGCCATTAAGGCTGCCTGATTCAGGAAGCACAGTCTGCCTCCAGTGGAGAAGCTGGTTACAGAGCCTCCAGCCATCAACCCCACCCGGGTCTGCTCCTGGCTGGGGAGAGAAGATCAAAGTTGCAGAGGGAGGCAGAAAGGCTGGCAGGAGGGATAAAATGCCTCTGTCTCGTGCTGTTGAATCCCACAGACCTCATGGGTCACACCTGTGAGACACTGACGTGCCCAGAGGTCCATGTTCTTCAAACAGCCACTGGGTCTGACAGTTGTAGTACTGCCTAGAGCATCCAAAGGCCAAAGATAGACAATATGTTAAGTAGGAGACGTCCAAGAGAGATCACTTGCCACTGGGAACACCCACAGGCTACCCCTTGAGAAATCCACTTTGAGTCACCCCCAGCAGATCTGACAGGCAGCAACATGGATTCAACCATTTGACATCTGGGTATCAGTCTGAATCTCATCAGGCAGCTGGACTTGATTTCTGGATATCTCTCCCTTTAATACCTAGGTACTTCCTCATGTGGAGAAAATAGATGGTCCCTGTGCTGCCTGGCTCTACCATGAGGAATTTGTATGTTGCCAAAGGCATTTCTTATATTATTGGAAATGCTTAGATGGGTTGGGAATCCCACATTATGAGTTCTGAGACATTATGTTTTCTCAGTGAAGAGTGTAATGGGACAAGGGAAACATGCTCTACCATTTCTCTTCAGAATCATTTCTCTGTGCTTCATCCCTCAGCAGGGAAACCGAGGCACTCAGTAGCTCAAGAGCCAAGTCCTGTGCTCAGGGATGAACAGAAGATCCCTCCCAAAGGTCTCTCATGCCAGCTGCAGCCTGGCTGTGTGGTCACAGAAGACAAAGAGGAAGACATTTGTTCCATGACACAATGTAGAGCCTTGGGTGCCAGGGCACCTGAACAAAAAATGGTGGCCCCGGCCATGCCTTGAGGCTCTGCACAGCTCAAGTTAGGAGACACCATCATAGCCACATTGTCATACACAAACCCTAAATTAAGACATTTATCACCATGCACACGTGTACCCAAGAGAGATTAGTTACATGCCCAATGTCAAATAGCCTTGCAAGTCACAGGTCCTTTAATTTAATTACCAGTACTTGAAAATGCAGATCAAAGTTTCTGTGGATGAAAACAAGGCTGACTCAAAAATCCTTAACTTTCTAAGCCAAGATGTCCCTTTACAGCTGAAAAAATTACAGAAATGACTGCCACAATAAGTAGATTAACCTCTCTTCTAAAGACATGAAGTATCCAACTAAGAAATACTTTAGTTGCAGTAATTATTTGACTTTAATAAAGTAAGTGCATGTATTAAGTGTATTTCGTCAAAGTAAACTAATTTTTATTCATACCACTAGAGGTAATAATAAGAGTTAACAAATCAGACACATTGTTTTGTGTCCTAAGAAGCTTTAGAAGCACTAAGGAATTAAGGATTTGCTAATAAAAAGTGGTGAACAAACAAAAACCACTGAACAATTTTAAGAAGCTTGAATAAGCTAGAGAAATCAATGCAAGATAAATGAGAATCTAGAGAAATCTGATTTATATTAAAAATCCCTAAAAAGAATCATGCATCATAGTCTGGGTGGAACAAAATTACTGTGTCTTTTTTCCATACCTGAACAGACGCCCCAAAATGCAGATTCCACCACAGGAAAGGACATTTCTTGGGACATTTGGGACAGCTATAGGGGGTGGTTCTGGCAAAGGTGTGTCATGCAAAGAAGCATATCTGTGATAATGATAAAACCAGGATGAGAGAAAACTGACAGAAGATAACCAGAATCACAAATACACAGGTATATGAGCCTAACATTTTTCTCTGGTTCTATTTCTATGGTGCTACTTGAAATTGCAATAAATAAACAAAACCCTGCTGCTTCAGAAGGGGAAATCAGTGATCAGAGTTCTTTCAAGGTGCCATTAAAATCAAGGCAATAAATTTATGCTTGTACTGAAGCACATAAGCAGTTATTTAACCAGCTCTGGGTTCGTCATTTTTCAGCTATTGGTTATGCTGGACCCTGAGCCCCATCCCAGGCATTGCTCACCAGCAGTGCTATGTGTGGTTAGAGCATTTTAGTGCTGTAACTTTAAAGCCCAAACCTGCAGAACGCAAACCTCACTTCAGAAGTGCTTAGCGCCCTCAGCTGCCTGAAAAGCACTTTGTTTTCTCACAAAATTTCAGTCTGAGTTTACTGCCTCAAATAGCCTCAGAAAAATTCTCCTTCTCTACCTTTTCTTGCAAACCAAATTATTCCCAGTATCCACTGGTCTCCCAGTGCCATGGGCAGGAACACCTTCCACTAGATCAGGCTTCTCAAAGCCCCATCCAACCCGGCCTTGAATACTTCCAGAAATTGAGCATCCATCCATAGCTTTTCTGGTCGACTTGGGCCCATTTTCATCACCCTCCTTGCAAAAATACTCTTATGTACATTCTAAACCTACCCTCTTTCATTTTAAAACTGTTTTCCTTTATCTTGTTGCTACTAGTCCTGTTAAAAAGTCTCTCTCCATCGTTATTACAAGCCCCCTTTCAGTATTGAAATGCTTCAATAAGGTCTCCCAGAGCCTTTTCCTCTCCAAGCTGAACAACTCCAACTCTTTTAGCCTGTCTTCACAGGAGAGGTGCTTCAGCCCTTTGTTAATTGTCATGGTCTTCCTCTGGACCTGTTCCAACAGGCCCAAAGGCTATTTCTCCCCAGCCTTCTACCTTAACCATGTGAGCATGTTTTGAGTCAGCACAAGTGAAATTCTTTTAGGTAAAAACTGATCCAGGTTAAAAACCTCTGGCCTGATCCACTCTGATCTGGTTGTCTGTTCAATGGCAGTGTTGTCTCAAAGAGGCTTAAACACCATACAAACTGCAATCAAAGCCTCCTTGCAGCAGTTATATTCATTCCCAGGTATGCTGGGGTATTCCTACAGTCATCACAGAGACAAGCCAAGGCTTCAACATGAGAATATCTCTTAAATTATCAGGGGAATACTGCAATTTATGACATGTGCTTGCAAACTTCACTTCCACCCAGCAGAAACCACAGTATCTCAAGAGCAAGATGAGGATATGGTCCCATGGAGAACTGTTGAAAGTTCATGGCTTGTAGGCCTGGAAGACGCTCTAGAAAAAAAATCCAGTTAGGTCCTATCAAGACTGTGATTTGGCGTGTCTTATTGGGAAACACTATACTGTAACAACGTCCATAAAATTCTGGAATTTTCCTTTTAGTGGTTTGTCTTTGCTGCATCCCATCAAAAATACCAGTGCAGCTCAGTTCACTGGGATAGCACTATTTCCCTCCTCCAGATTGTGTAAAAGAGAAAGAGTGATGAGTGCAATTACACAACCCACTAGAATGACATTTTCCACATTTAGCAGGAAAGCAGCTTGTGGAGTCGAAGAGCTCTTCAACCAAAAATCCTAGCAAGACATTTGAGGTAAAGAGAAAAGAAGGGGCATGTATGACTGAAAACATTAGACAGATATTTTAAAAAAGGATTTAAGTGATAAAATTGAGGAAGAACTCATTTTCTTCCAGGCTATAGTTGAGAGATATGTTTTTTTAAAATAATGTTTTAAAAATAATGTAATGCTTTTTTTACATTTAAAACAACGTTACACCTAAATATTTTTCTTTTGACCATCTCTTTGCAGCCAGGAAGCAATGCATTCTTTATGTCATAATGTATGATGGGAGCCTGGCTCATCCCTCCCCATGGCCCACTTGGTGGTATGGAGCTGTTCTCTTCTAATGACAAACACCAATGCATTACAGGATAAAGGAAACATTCTTATCTGTGAGAGATCTTTGCCACAGTACTTTCTGAAGAGAGGCTTCCTCAAGTCCATTCATGTTAAATTTCCTATTGAAGATTTATACAAACATTAAGAAGTCACTTCTTGCAAGGGGAGCCTGCTGTGTTGGACAGTCCACTGTGTGTGATTCTTCCTCTACAAGTTGCACTGTCATTCCTCCTTGGCTGTCCAAGACTTCTCCATCTGACCTGGAATCCTCACATTACATTCCCTTCTTCCATGGCTCTCCAATTCCTTCTCAGTTAAACCCTAAAATAGTCCCACTTTTACTTTTGATCATCCTGAGGCAAAAGTAAACCTCCCTCCCCCACCTCTGAGCCCTGGGTCGTGTTTGCTCATTGATCTGCCTGTGTTTTCCTGGCATGGCTGTACTTGGCAGCACTGCCACATTACAAGGGCTTCAGACATTTTTTCAGTCCACTGTCTTCTTGGTGCAAATTTCACACTCAGAAAGAGTAAAAGAAAAGGGCAAAGATGCCTGTATTTTTAAACTCTGGTATTCTGGAGCTCCTGACCTGTTCAACTGATGATGATCTGGAAAGAGAATTGCTGCCATCTATTGGAAAGAGAAAAGGATGGTAGTCAGTTTGGTCTTTAGCTTTTCTGCACATTTATCCATCTTATTTTTGGCATGGCAGCTGTTAAATTAAATGTACTGCATCCTGAGTTGACACCAGTATCTGCTGAGCGGTCACAAAAGAGAAGACAGCCTGAACAAGGACCCTGCAGTGCTGTCTGTGGTAGTTATTCCACAGTCATGAGTCAGTTCATCTCCTCTGCAATGACAAAGACAAAATCACAAAACCACCAGACTTGTGGTTAATATTTTGCTCTTCTCCTCTGCAAAAATTCTAAAGCAGCTTACTGACAGGTAAAAAATTACTTTGTCATCAGAGCTTCTAAGGCAGGGCCAGGTACCTAGAGGAAATGGTGTGGAATACTTTTCATGGCTGCTGCTCATGCTAGACTGAGGATAAGTGGGATACTTTTGTTAGTTTGACTCAAATCACTAAAATTATTAGAAAATTTATTTTATTATAAAAAAAATTACAGATAATATTTTTGACTGATGACAGAATGAGTTGGCTTCAATAAAGAAATCAGAGCCGCTGGTGAAGAATTCCAGCAACTTGTCACAATCAAACTGCAACTCACTAGAGGAAGAAAGATCTGGAAAATAAAACCCTGACATTACAATTTCCCTACATGCCAGCAGTCTTTTCATTAGATCATCCAAAAATTGCACTAGACCATCTTTGCTATCCTGTGTCATTGCACAGGAGAGTTATATAACTGCAGTTGTAAAAGTTATCCATTTGACAGTATGTGGGGGGGGAAGAGGTACACAACATACTGCATTAAACTCGCAACTGGCCAAAAGCAGTTAGTTAGGCACATTCTTGGCACTACCTTTGCTTTGCATATCCTGCCCACAGCTGGGTTATTAGATTGAAAATAGGACCTCGGGTCATTTTTTTTTCTACTGCTTTATTTCTGTCATCTTTTGGCTTCCTGGACTTCCTTTTTGATTAATTTCCTGTGGAAGGTAAGAACAGTATCAATAGTAATAGGTTCAACACTGGACTGATAATCAAAAATCCATGATGATCCCAGATTTAACATGTCATACCATCTGTCAGTGGCAGATAAACATTTAGATCATACACCTTACTTTCATGCTCTTTGTAGCTGTTTTACTGTAGATGATAATCTAAGGCCTGACACTGCTTAATGTAAATTTTTACCAGCTGGCTCTGAGCGCTCTCCAGGCCATGATAGCACTGAATTGTTGGAAGCAATGAATGCATTTCATGATCTTACTTCTCTCTAGGTTATGGTGACATTCATCACAGAGTACTGCTGACTGCAGAAGTTGGATGTGCTTTATAACAACCCCTCTCCCCCATTTAGTCTGCTGAAAGTCTGCAAAGAACATATCTTTATGGTGTTTTCAAATTACCTGTCAGTTGGAAATTAGGCTTAATCAGCAAATCTGAAGTCACAGCAAACACTCCAGCATTTACGCTGGCAAGAAGCCCAGGTATTAATCAAGGTTAGTAGTTCTTCCACAGACATGCAGATAGCTCTGTGGCAGAATAAAGTAAAGCCTCTTTAGGCACCTGAGCTGCTCAGAAGTGATCCAGACCAGGATAGTGCATATTCCTTGTGTCCTGAGAGAGAAGTCAGTTTTTGGGCTATGTCTGTACATTATCTATGGGATCCTGGCCAAAATCAGGAGTTTCCAGCAGCTACTGCAGCAACAGTCAAGAAGGCAATGCTGAGACTTGAAAGACAGGAAGAGTAAAGCCAACATAAGAGTTTCAGAGGCACATGAGTTCCACATAATCCACGACAGACAGAGAGACGGATAAACCATAAGCCCTGAGTGTATATATGTAGAGATATTCATAGATAGGTGTTCTTTGTACCAAAGCCTTCCAAAGTTCAAGCCTTGGCTGATTCTCAGAACTCAGCTCCCAGATAACTGCAAAAACAGTACGTAAGATGTTAGCCCAGACTGATGTGATAATTCAGCGCAATTCTCCATCATTTCAGACTAAGCTAAATTGAATTATCCCACATTTGCTAGGGAGTCAGGGTGTACACAAAGACTGTTTCCATACCTCAGATGCCACATGGAAATTTCTTAAGTAACTTGACTGCATCTGCATCTCAGACTGCACCTGAGCCCTCAGACCCAAAGATGACCTAGGTCTTTTTTTGCAAACAAATGTTATGGAGTAGTTTGGGAAAAACTGGACACTTTTATACCTCTTGCATATAAATATTTATTATCTGTGCCACACAGCACCGTACAGAGAGATGTGCTACTCCTAACTCAGCCCAGCAGTTCAGACCACTCACCAGGAGAACCAGCACAGATCTCCTTCCTACACAGAGCCCACATATCTAATTTCTGTGTGTCACCTGTAACCTTCAGAATGGACTAAAGGATTCATTACATGAGAAACTGTGGTGAAAAAAATATCTGAATAAAATAGGGGGGCCCAACAATTGCTTTATCCCTTGTATTCCCACAAGGGTATGTGCAACAGGAGTTTTGTGCAAATACTTTAATCTTCCTTAGACAGAAACCATTTTTTCTTTCATGTAAATAAATAATCTCATATTTTTTATTTTTCATAAAGCCTCTTTGGTTATTTATCTCCTTTCCATATCTACAAGGACTCTAATTTTTCTTTAGCTTTTAAAAAGTAAAGTGTTTCATTCCTCAGAATCAGATATATGACATCTGCTTCCAGTTAACCCACCTCAATTTTAGAACTGCAAGCAAGGACTATTCTTGCATTTGGATCTTTTCAAAGAATTGTGAGATACATAAATCTTACTGGCAGTGAAACACACACTGAAAAGATAAACTGCTCCCCCAAAAATTGGGTATTTGTGGCTAAAATAAGACCTGTTCCCAAAAATTAAGTCTGGGTACTAAAACCAGACCTGGGATTACTGAGGGAACAAACAACTATCAGGACTGTAAAAAAATAGCAAATTTATTTAAAGTCCTCTGACAAGTATAACTCAATTTTCTTCGCTGCACATGCAGTAAGGTCTTGCTGTCTGCAATAACTTAGCTCAGAGCTCAAATAAAAAGCCATGATGAGCTGCTAGTAATTCTGTTCCTCGTCTCTCAGAAGGTTCCTTTATTGCCCCTGTAACTCCCATGCACTCCTGTCTAACATCCAGCCACAGATGCAGTGATGGGAGATGACAGCAATTCCAAGATCACGCTCCCTCACACAGAGAAGGTCTCACTGTAACATCAAGGAGACAGACTCTGTTCATTAGCAGTGCAAGCAAAAAGCACATGGATTATGGACTCAGCACGCATAAATCTGCTATCAGACCTGTTCCTTGCCATGTACATGGTCCCAAATGTTTGCTGACTTCATTTTTTGGGAGATTTGTAAGCTGCACCCTGTTTAAATGCTGAACCTGTAAAAGGACTCCTCCCTACCAGTGTCCACCATTCACCATCTGGTGGGCACCTTACTTTTCTCCTTCATCCTAGGAAATTCCTGGCTGTGGCACTTGGAGGGCAGCTGGTGACACCAGCCCGTGGAAAAGCATGATTTCATTAAACAACAGACAGTTCACAACTCCTAGGTGATGTCAAAGCAACACTTTCAAATCAAAAGAGCTTATTTTTGAGCCATGGGTTGTTTTAATGAAAGATTGGTATTTTCCACATCAGAAACTGACATTTTAGCTACAATGGCTACAGTTTACAATTCTTCACATTGTAAACGAAGGAACCAAAACGTTGTGGTTGGTTTTATTACTTAAGAACAGGCAGTTGAAGTACTCTTGGGCCCACATCCTGCTAAGCACAGTCAAAAAGCACCGGGCTGTGCAGGGTGAATGACCCCAGCTAAACCCATCCCTGGGACCTGGCGTTTAAAGGATTCCAGGGTCAGATACTACATCCAGCCACATCGTTTGACAGCCATTAATGGACTATATCCCCACAGCACGGCAAACCCCTTCCTAATTGATTTGATCCTGTGGCAAAAATCACTAAAATGTCCTGCAAAATAATGTTCCCTTTTGTTCACCTCACACCTACCTCTCGATCCTGTCTTTTAGGCCACATGCCAGGAGAAGCCATTCCTCCCCCTTGCACGGGGCAGTGGCGAGGCCACCCCTCGAGTGCTGTGCTCAGTTCTGGGTCCCTCAATTCAAGGACACTGAGGTGCTGCAGGGGATTCAGAGAAGGGCAGCGGAGCTGGGGAACGGTTTGGAGCATCAGTCCTGTGAGGAGCAGCTGAGGGAGATGGGTTTGTTTATCCTGGAGAAAAGGAGACTCAACGGTGACCTTACCGCTCCCTACAAGTCCCTGACAGGAGGGTGTAGCCAGGTGGGGGTCGGGCTCTGCCCCCAGGAAATCAGCGACGGGATGAGAGGACATGGCCTCAAGCTGTTCTAGGGAAGGTTTAGCCTGGACATTGGGATGAATTTCTTCACGTAAAGGGTGATTCGACGTTGGAACGGGCTGCCCATGGAGGTGGTGGAGTCACTGTCCCTGGAGGTGACTGTAAAGGAAAGTCTGGAAGTGCCATTGCCTGGTTGACAAGGTGGTGCTCAATCATAAACTGGACTCGAAGATCTCAGAGTTCTTTTCCAACGTCATCGACCCGCTGGATTTTTTCCCCCTGAGGGGCAGAGCTCCCCTCACGACCTTGCTGCTCCATGGGGGACTTGGCTCCCGCTCCCGCCGGACCTCAGGGTCGGAGCAGGCAGAGCAAGAAGGAAGCGCAGGCTGCGTGCCCGGGAGGAGGGAGGTGCGGAGCTGGAAAGTCCCCGCGGAGGAGGAGGAGGAGGAGGAGGAGGAGGAGGAGGAGGAGGCGGGGAGGGCGGGCAGTCCGTCCGTCAGCTGAGCGGGGCCGCTGCCGCCATGGGCGAGCCGTGAGGGGTGAGCCGGGACGGGGTCCCTGAGGCCAGCCCAGAGCGGGGGGCGGCGGTCGCCATGGCCGGGCTCGCCCGGTGACTCGGCGGATCCGGGGTGGGCCTGCGGGAAAGGAAGGTTAAGGCGGGGGAATGCTGTTTTGCGGCTCCCGGGGGCCAGTCTGGCCCAGGGACGGAGCGGCCGTGCCCGGGCAGCGGCCAGTGCAGGCGCCGCAGCCTCCCAGCGCCGCGGTGGGGTATGCAGGAGAACGGGAAAAGGGGATATGAAAGCGAAAATGAAAGTTAAAAATCAGCGGAAACGGGCTCTCAGTGTGAAAGGCGGCGCCGGGGCGCCGACAGGGCCGGGCGGGCGGCGGGGCCCGAGTGCTGTCAGGGCTGGGAAGGGAGGGGGCGAGGCGGGAGTCTCCTTTCATTCCCAGGGAAGTGGGCTCCTGAGGACGAGTTGGTTAGCCCGAAAGACGTCTTGGGGGCCATGTGTTTTAGGCCCATGGGGGATTAACGTAAACTCATGGATATTCTGGTGTAGCGGGGTTAGAGGGATTGAAGGTGCCTCTGTGCTGTGACAAGGCATGGTGGCTTGCATGTGTTAATAAAATGAGTGTGTGATTATGCTTTCTTCATAATTTGGCACGAAATTGAAAGTGTTCACCTGGCAAACCTTGTAACAGCTGCTTCAGAGATGTCCAGCAAGTTGAAGGGCCGTCCTGCTGAAAATGGAGAGGATTCCAAGAGTAAAATAGAAAATGGAATGGACAGCATGGCTGCCCCAGCCCTTAGCACCTACACCCCGGAAGAGATGGTGCAGCAGATGAAAGAACTAATCACTGAGAACAATGAGTTAAAAGGTGAATGTGCACGTGAGCTGGTCTTTAAATGCAAGAGCCCCAGTCCCTTCTGAAGGGTTTGTTTTGTCCCATGAGTGTGAATTCTGTGCTTGTTTGCCCTTGCTGGGTAGCATTCACTGTATAAACAGCTCTGCAAGTGACAATGCCAGTTTGATAAGATACATCAATAGGATGGTAGCACACATCAAATTGAATTGGTGTGGTAGATTAGGGGGAGAGCAGCCCAATGTAAAGGTAACTTACTTGCTCTAGAGTTTCATGCATAAGCGGTATAGCACTGTGTATTTTGGAAGGTGACATGAAAAATCTCTTTCTATGATGTGCTATTTGCTCATCAACCTCTAAAAGATTTTTTTTAGTTTTTCTTGTAAAACTGTTGGCTCCATTACAAACATTTTGCCAAACCTGCATTAGGAGGGGTGGGTACTGAACCTTCTGTACTTCAGAAAGGAGTGGTGGCTATGGCAGGGTATATCTGGGAGAAACCAATAGCCTTCCCTGATGATTTGAGTCCTTTGTGTGAGATAGATTTACTTCTGAATCTGGAATTTAGGTGATTCTTTTCTTTAAACAGTTACAGCAAAACTGAGGGGATCTTTAGAGTTCTCTGTGTAGAAGACAGAGGTATCTCACTGTTTATATGATAGCAGAACATGGAGTCACATATCTCCTGTATTGTGATTTTACACTGGTGTTTAAATGCTTCCTGAATCACTTTTGGACATGGTCCAAGTTCTCTGTCTCATGGGAATCTAGCAGGAAAGTTGTTTGTAGAAGTATATCTGGTATTTTGCTAAAAGGCCTTATATAAGATAATATTCTGGGACATATTTACAGCTGCTGTAACCCATAACTTGCAGAATCATTCTCCAGACTATTTTTTTTTTTATTTTTCAAAACCTGAAGGATTTATGACATATGACATATGGATGTAATGGAAGTTACTGGAAAGTACAAGTATAAAGGATTTTTAAGCAGCCGGCTTTGAGTTGGTTGTTTTAAAAAAAGCATGTCTAAAATAATTTAATTGACTAAGAGTCTTGTAAGCATTTTGCAATAGTAAGACTGGTATTGTTACATACTGATTTAGTTACTTACAGGGAACTGACTTGGCTGTAAGTTGTTTGGTATATTTTTCAATGCTTGCAATTGCATCTTAACCAAATGTTGGGGGACAGCATTGTTGGGCTTATTTGATACATTTGATTTGATAGCATTTGTTTCCATGCAGTTATTTATCAGTCTAGGATGTTTTCCCTGCCAGGTCTCAGTCATTTCAGAAGCTCCATTCAGCAGTTTCATGTGGGCTGATCATGTAAATACCACACACAGCAAAATACCAGGTATCTCTTGTGAACAGTCCTTCTGGCTTCTTGGTTTAGGAAAAAGTCAAGAAGTCCATGAGTGTGGGCATGTGATCTCAGCAGTGGATTCAAAGCTATTTATTGTAGTGCTAACGGACTAGGATAAGTTTAGTTTTGGCTTGGTATTTAAGGTACGCCAGACAGAGGCTCACATTTCATACCTAATTATTGCCAACCCATTTGACGCTGAAGAATGCTGAGCTCAGTGTAGTGGAAATCTGCTGTTTCATGGGTAGAGTGTTAGTGTGATTCACTGTCTTCTCTCTGGCTACCATTCAGAAGCCATGAAGTTGCACAACCAAGCTATGAAGGACCGATATGAGGAGCTTTCCACCTGGAGAGAGAAGCAGAAAGAAGAACGAGAATTTTATGAGTTAAAGTTTAAGGAGGCAAAGCAGTGCTTGCAGGCCAAGTGCATTGAAAATGAACAGCTACAGCAGCAACTTCAGAGCTTAAAGGAAAGAGAAGAAGGAACTGAAATGGTAAATAAGGAACTGGTTAGATTGACATGCTTTTGAATTAATTGAAAATCTGGAGCATTCAGTCCCTTCTATGGTTCTAGGGTTCATCACACTGGGATGGTTCGGAGATTTGTTAACATCTCCATTTTTATCCTTAGCTCTAAGGAATTGTCTTGACCTGACTTACTTTATAAAGTGAGGCCTTTCAGAGTATAGTAACAGAAAATTATGGCACACGTGAGATAATTTACTTTTTTTTCAGCATTTAGTAAACAATAATAGTTAAACTTTTTTACATAATAAATAAGAACTAGCATTTCTTGCTGATTTTTCATTTATTCTTGGATATCTCTTTATTCTTCCCTTTATTTGTTATATTATCTGTCCCTCATGTTCATTTAATTGCTTTTTGTATTATGTTTCCAGGGAGAAGTTGACGTGTAAACAAGCAAAAAAAATTACGTGTCATCTATTTTTATTGTATCAGTCTTCTTTTATGAAAGCTCTTTTACTGAGGTCAGATTAAGACTTGTGCTTCTGCTGTTCCATTTGAGTCTGAGCTGTCTCTCTCTGTCCTGCCTTTGGCTCAGTTACACATCATTTCTAATGTTGCAGGTGGTTGCACAGTAGCCAGGCAACATTTTGCAGGTGGTACTGAAGGCGTCTGTGGGCAAAGCTGATCAAAACAAAATCTGCTTTGTGTCCCAAATGGTCATGTGAAAAGTTACTTAAGAAGTTCCATGCAGAGCCAAACTGATGCATTCTGATGACTGGTACCTCCAGGACCCATGTGAATTCTCTGTTTGATAAATTATGAGTGTATTAACCTTTTTCTCAACAGAATCACTAGTAGACATCTCTCCTCTCCCTCTCCCTCTCCCTCTCCCTCTCCCTCTCCCTCTCCCTCTCCCTCTCCCTCTCCCTCTCCCTCTCCCTCTCCCTCTCCCTCTCCCTCTCCCTCTCCCTCTCCCTCTCCCTCTCCCTCTCCCTCTCCCTCTCCCTCTCCCTCTCCCTCTCCCTCTCCCTCTGTTTTATGGAACTCTGTAAAAACTATTTCAGCATGTAAATCAAAATCAGCCAGTAAGCTCAGAACATGCAAGGGGGAGAAAAGCCATGTTTAAATAGTGTAAGTATTACTTACACAGTCTTTACAGGCTGAAAGTTGTGTTTCAGGATTGTCAAGTAAATTCAGGATTTCATAAATCATTCAGAATTTCATAAATCTGGAACATTCTTTAAAGGAAGGTAGAGGATTTATAATCCTTCTATCTGCTGTAGAACTTCTTGTACTTTGAATGCCTAAAGCATGCTGTTGCCAGAGTTTTCCAGCCTGCTTGAGAAATCTAAAATCTCTCTCCTTCCCTGGAATTGACTCTAAATGCATCATCTTACAGTATAAGAAAAAAAAAAAAAAAAAAAAAAAGAGGCAGCAGCAGGTCAGGGCCAGAGTGGTATTGTGGGATGAGAGACACTGTCAACGTAGAGATAATTTGGAGATTTGGTATAATCATAACTTAGAATGTAATTCAGACTCCAGGAATTGTTCAGAATTTGCATTGATATTATGAGATGTAATAAAGGTATTATCAGGAGGTGGAAGCTCAGATGACAAAATGAAGAAGAAACAACCTCACAGGGAAAGTTTAATAATGGGGAGTAGCATTTAAAGGAGAGGGAAAAACTAGTCTTGCTGGTCATGTAGAGGTTTAAGAGACGGTTTTGAGTAACCTAGAGAAAGGGAAGAGGCAGAAGGTAAAGGAGATGGTCAGGATTGGAAGGAGATAAGTTTGGGGAGAATCTCTGAGGAACAGAGACTTTGTGGAAGGGATCTAGGACTTTGTGTGAAGGTCAAGGAATTGTGAAGATGGAAATGGGGTACAAAGAAGCTAGATGGTGGGTAAAGGCAAAAAATGGGGTGTGTGGGAAAGGTCGCTGCCCACAGGTTTATTCTCCCTTGAATCTTAGTTAGATTTGGGAAAAGAGGAATAGGGATATGGGTGAAAAAATGCAATAGTTCTGGAGGTTGGCTGATCCCCTTTGTGGTAGCAAAAAGCATAGGTTCAGGCAAAGATTTACATCCTAATTATCTGTGCATTCAGAGAACCAGTCCCATATTTTCCAGCAGTGGGATGCCCAGTGTTTGATTAACTTGGTTTCACAGTTTAAACTTCTTGCTGTTGAGTGAACCAAAACAGTTTAGGGGTCTGTCCTGTGGGGTTTTCAGGCAAGCCTGAACAGGAAAGAAGGGATGTAGGATGCTGTTATTCAGCTGATGTTCAGGCTGTGTGCTCCTTGGCTGGCGTTCCCTTTGGGTTGGCTAATGCAGAGTACGTTTATCCCAGGAGGGCTGCACGGCTCCCGAGAAGGAAGTGAGGCAGCTGAAGTCCCAGGTGCAGCGGCTCCAGGCTGAGAAGGCAGATCTGCTCGCCATCATTTCAGAGCTGCAGGTCAAGCTGAACATCTCAGCAGAGGATTCCTTTGTGGAGATTGGGATGAATGTAAGTAAAGGGAATAACAGGAACACAATAACCTGCAGCCAGGTGCCAGTATAAATAATTCTGTAATTCATTGGTCTCTCACGTTACCTGTCGTAGAGCACTTGTGGATTACAAGATAGTGTAAAGGTAGTGGTAAAGGACTTGGAATTAATTTCTGTCCTTCCACTTTAAAGCTCTAAGTAAACTAATTTCATAGATAGCCCCTATTACTAGTTAAAAATGTTAAGTCTTGTCTTAGCTGGAATTTCTGGGAACATCAGTACTATGTTTTGTTAAGAGGCAACACCTGTGCACAGATGGCATTTTCTTTTGACAATGGGGCTTACTTCCTACTGAGAGGTAAGTAGAGATGCAGACAAACAAAACTTAAGTGCAAAACTTTAGAGATTATTCCCTAGAGGCATAAAAATCTACTTCCTTTACTCTTCTTATATCTGGAAAACCTTCACAGGCAAACTGAAATGTGAAAATGCACATTTCTGCTATCTTTCTATTCCCCATATCTTCTCTCTGAAAAGTAGATGTGCAACAAGAAATTTAAAAAATGTAATTAAAATGTGTTTGGAGTTGTCAGACAAAACTCAGGGGTGCATTCTCCTTTTAATTTGATAGAAGAAGTCTCCTTTGGGCTACAAAGATCAAGGAGTGGGGTTTGTAGTGGGAAAGAAGACTGCTTTTAGGAGGCTGGAGAGTAGGTTCTAGGTTTATGTTGAATGTCACCTGCAGTGTCATTGACTTGCTCAGTGGTGCTTAGTCATCTTCACAGGGGAGAGTGGCTGTGGAAATTGCTGATTAATGGAGAAGGGCAAATCTCATTGTTGTCTCAATTCTCTAATCAAGCTGTAAGAGATACAGGGAAAGGCATGTGAAATATTTAAATTAAGAATTTCCAAACATGAGGATGATCTGTAGGAGTTTATTTATCTGTATTGCCATGATAGCAATTCTCCCTGTTTTTCTTCTTTTCCTAACTCAAATAAATAAAACCCTGTCCTGCTTATTCCAAATACTGAGCTAATAGTGTTTTTTTCTCTCCTAGGAAGGGGAAATAAATAGAACTGCAAAGGAGCATCAAGACAATAGCGGTGAAATGCCCAGTAATGTTGCTGTCTACATGTACGTAGGTTCTTGTGTGATATGTGTGATTCAGACTTCTGCTTTGGGTTTCATTTTCAGTGTAAGGGAACTTCTTTCTATGAGGAATGCACTAGAAGATCCTCTTTTTCTTTGGCTTTGCACTCCTCCATTGCAGTAGCTCTACCTTCCTAGCATGCGGTTAGACCCCCAGCTCTCTGACAGTTTTCCTTCCAGTTTTTACTAGCTGACAAGAGGGAGTGCATATTCTGGCCAGCTGACCAGGCATTTATGGACATTCTGACTTGCCAACTCTTCAGGCTTTTAAGGGAGGCCAAACAGAAAAGAAAAATATAGAGGCTGCAGGGGCTTCTTCCCTCCTAACCATTGGAAACCATCTAATAGAGCATCTGTCCTCTACCTGATTATACTGATGTTAGTAAGAGTCAGAGATCTTGTAGTCTTTCAGATCTGACCCTGTTTGTGTGTAATTGGTATGAAGTGTATCCATGATGGGGTAGACACAGTGCAATATAGTCCTTGCTTTTCAGGTTACTGGGTTTAAGATACCAGCATTCTGTTCAGGTTACTTCTCAAAATTTGATCTTTACATCAGCTCCAGGACACAAGGGACTTTCTTGCCCCTGGCTGAACCTTTACACCTTGTGGACATAGACATCTGATACTGTTCAACTTTCCATTTTGGATACTGCCCAATTTAGCAGCTAGATGGCTTTGGCTGAACTCTTGTTTACTCTGCGCCTTTACTTTTGAAAAGGAAGGATACGAAAAATGCTAAGGACATAGCAGGCCAGAAAGCTGTGCTCCGTATTGTCACTTCCTATGTCACTGCAAGGGAGAAGAGTGCTTCAGTGTAGTATCACAGAAGCTTGTCCCTCAGCATGCAGATAAGAAGTTGAAGGAGGAAAAAAAAAGGGGTGTTAAAATTGTGGACAAAACTGGGAGTTGCTGATCACAGACCAAGCCATGAGTATTAAGCTTGTTGTTAGTTGTGGCTTGTGAGAACACTGATTATGAGAAGACGTTCCCTGTGGAACTAGCTTACCTTTGGAGGAGAATCTGGGCCATATCTACAAGAACAGGGGTCATACGTACCTCTTAAAATATTTCCAGTGTCACCACGTGTCTTTGTCCAGCCCTGAAACTTTAGATGGGTGCTGTTAACAGGTTCAAAGAAATGTGATCCACTCAGGATGGATTTATTTCTGTAAGGGTAGAACTGCACTAAAAATCCCCTGATAAAAGTTATTTACTTAAAATATCCTGGCTGAACACTGTCTTTTGTGTATTGAATTTTGCTCACCAGAGATTTCTAGCTCTCAGAAGCACACAGAAGATTCTGCTTTCTTTTCTGAATGACAAAAGTAGAATTTTTAACACATGCTGTTCTACAGCTGAGACTGAAATATACAGTCTAGCTTGTCTGTCTTCCATACAGTTTGGGGATTTTGACTTTCTGTCTAGATGGACATAAAATACTGTAATGGAATACAGTATTTTATCACCCTATTTTTTTGAGCTTTGTATTTTTTCTGGTTCAATTTACAGTAGAATAATGTGATTTTGAAAATAAATATAGAATTTGAGGAGGGTGAAACATTAAAGATATTTATTTCTGAAAAATGAAGTGATTTCTGATGTAAAATAGGTCAGAATAAGTGAATTGGGTTTTGTGTTGTCATGGCTGCTTTTGCTTTCCTTGCTTAAGTGCTAAATTGTTCCCTCAGCTGGAAGGGGGCTGCCTGTGCCCTTCATTTGCACTCACAGGGCTGTGGCTACTGGTCTTGGCTCTTGGTATTTAGGAATGAGCCCTTTGGTCAGAGCACTGGTTTCCAGCACTGTGTGAAATGGTGGCCTCTCAGACTGAATCCCAGCATTAGGGTTAAGGGAGTGCACTGCTGAAGGGGTAGCTGTTGTTATTTATATCTGGTTTCGTTTGAAGCAGGAGCAGATCAGCAGATGAATCTAAGAATTTGGAGTCTGAGGAGCTAACTGTGAGCCAGCTGCTCTGCTGCCTTAGAAATGAAACTCAGAAGAGGGAAGAACTTGAGAAGGAGCTGCAGGATCACAAAGAGAGGTATGAAGTAGGTGCACTGTAACATTTGGAGCTGTTTTCTTTCAGGGCTGTTGCAGTTATCAAGTCTCAGAATGATCAGCAACAAGCTGAAATACCAGTGTGATTTGGATGGGGAATTTCCTGAGCACTGAGTTGTAATAACATTTGTGGTTGTCTATATGGGGATAAACCACAGTTCTCTTCCATGGGCAAAAGAGATTTTGATTTCCTGAAGTGCCACAAATCAAAGCAAGTTACCCATTTCCTCTAGTGTTTGAACTATCCCTGCGTTATTCAGAAAGACAGGATGACTAGTTGAGGCTGTTCTCTCCATTCACTCCTCCACAGTTACTTGGTTTTGTATGAATCATCTCTGCAGCCTTAACCAAATCACTATGTCTAAAACAGGATTATAGTCCTCTTCGTGATATTTAGCAGTGTGTGAGCTTGCAAAAGCTCCTTAGAAATGTCTAAAATAAGTTTAATTCCAAACTTTTCTAAGAGAGAGAGTTTTCACATTGAGACCTGTATGAGGGTCTGTCGCAGCTCAGTTCTGTGGGTGTAAATCAGCACAACTGTTCACAAGTGGCAAATTCCCCAAGCAGTTCCAGCTCCCCATTTCATAGAGACAGAGTAAGACTTGCTGGACATTATCTACTATGAAAGGTTGGTGTCACAGTAATGGCTTCTATGTGGTCTTGCTAGAAGAGGTAATGAGCCATAACCAAACAATTCTTAGAAACCTCAGCCCCTGAAAATACCACAGGAAAATAGAAGCAATACTAATCACTGGATTCACTGAACAGAATGACCTATTTCCAAAGAGCTGGCAGTTTTTGACTGTACCAAAGATCAGTCCCTTTGGACTGACTGTCATGACCGTCACCACACCTGCAGACTTTCACATGTATTTTAATTAAATATACACAGTGTCCTGTGTTCTTCAGGAACCCCCTTCATTGTGCATGTCTGTGCTTTTCATTCTGCCTTGTGTTTTTTTTGTAGCTGTGATGTTACAAAGAGAGTACATAAGCCAAATCCATCATTATTGGCTCCTTCTCTTTTCCAGACTGTCAAAGCTGGAGAAGGACACCAGAAACTGCCTGGAGAGTGGGACACAAACTGAACAGGAAGAAGAGAGTTCAGAAGCTGTAAGTACCTGTCCTCAGCCAAGATAAAACATCATACAGCTGACTTGTTGAGGTCACCAACCTCAGCGTCTAGATTTCTACTTGCACTCAGGGAGCAAAGGGCGATTGTCCTGCATGGGTAATGGAAGTGAACTTTGATGTAGCTTAGATGTGGTTCCAAATTACACAAGCCACTGCGGTAGGATTGGGGACCAAGTATTTGGGAGGCTTGGCATAACTGCAGTTATACCACATTGCCCTGGCCATGCCCAGTAAACAGAGAGAAATACAGTAATTTCTAGCTCCAGAAATCATCTAGACTGCATGAATTTCCTCACTGCTGCCTAGGGCAGCTTTTGGATCAGAATCCAGTGACAGCATACTGTAAAACAGAGTTTAAATGTGAAGCTCGTATGGCACCTGCTTTAGGGTTGTTCATGTTTTTAGAGGGATTACAATGGTGGGGTATAACTATCTTGGATTGAGACACAGTTCCAGGCAAAATCTTAGTCCTGATGTTTTCAATTAAGGTTTGAAAGAATGCTGGGGTTGGGATTCAGCTCCAGTAAGATGCTTAAACTTCTGTGCCTGCAGCTGTAAGCTTCTGTGTGAGCTGAGAGTGCAATCCCATAGCCTTGGAGGTCCATTCTGGTTCAGTGAAACTGCGTAATACAGGCAACTAAGAGTGTTTGTATGTGAGGTGTGTGAGTTCTTGCAGTGCTGCATGGGGCTTGGAAATATGCTCTGGGACCTGATGCAGGTCAACACAAGTATTTTAGGTCAGGGTTGGGTTGATTTAACAAGACCAGTCTGCAGTGAGGCCAAGAGATGCCCTTCCAAGGGAAAGCAGATGATGTCTCGGTTAATTAATGTTTCCAGTGCTCTTATCTCCGCTTTGCCTGAGTACAGCCTGGGCCCAACACTCCTCATTGAAGCGGATACTGAGGTCAGCGCTTGTGCTTGTGCTGGCAGCCGTTTCCATGTACACTGTTGTGTTTCTTCAGAGGCTCTTGTCAGCAGAGTTCATGTTACCTACCTCTGTGGTAAAATGTAGATCGTTAGTGGAACAGGGTGGGTATAGTGTGGAATAATTGTAAAGCCTTGTAGATGAGGCCTTACTACTGAGTATAGACTGTAACCTAAACTAACTTAGGCTGTTTTCTCTAGAGTGAGATTTACTTCTTATCTTTCTTAGCCTGTAACTTTACTATCTTGAATTGTCCATATGTAATTTTCATTATTTTTTCTCTAAAAGGTTGGCAGTGAAGTAGAAACCCTGAATCTGCAAGTTTGTGCTCTGTTTAAAGAGCTTCAGGAAGCCCATGAAAAGTTAAAAGAAGCAGAATTGATTCAGAAGAAACTTCAAGAAAAGTAAGGCTCAGAAGAGCAAAAGTTCTGTCATGGCACCCAGTACATACTTGTACGGCAACTCCCATCTTGGGAAACTCACCAGCTCTACAAATATCAAATAACTGTTTCATATAAGTGCTGTTAAGAAATGCTTTCTTTGTAAGTGGTGAAGTGCAGAAATACAGCAATTGTCAGAAAATCTGAGCTACCAACCTAGTTCTACAGATAGAACCTCAGTGCTTTGAATTGTAAGATTTAGGTTTTAACCTTTCATGATGTAAAGAAAAATAATTTCTGTTTTCTCCTTCACATAATCAATCCCTATTCTGGCTTTAGGGGAAAAAGTCGAGGGACTTGGTTATAACCTTTTCACATTAGCTGTCTGGGCTTTTGAAGAAAATTGTCTAGGTTATAGAAGTGGTTACAAGACCCTCATTTTTTTGCTTAGCTTCCTGTCAAATTCCAATTCTTTGAGATCCATAATAGTAAGTAAGTTTTCTGATGGTTGTATATAGACTGATTTTTGTCTTTCCATGTTCTTCATCAAAATAAGCCTTTAAAGTGTACTATACAAATATTCTTTTTGCTGTATGCTTTGTGGGGAAAATCTATCAGGAGAGGGTGAACAGAAGAGATCAACCTTTTTTTCTTTTCTATCAGATGCCAGGTACTGGAAAGAAAAAGCTTGGCTGCTGCATCAGAATTGGAGGAGAAGCAGCAGCTAATATACACCATCAAGAAGCTGGAACTTCAGGTGGAGAGCATGCAGGCAGAGGTCAAGCTGGAACAAGCCAAGACACATGAAGAAAAGTGAGTACGACTTGGTTTTGTATTCCAGGAAGGTATTGTCAGTGAAGAAGCGAAGCCCAAGGGAACCTGGCCTTTTGTGTCCTGCACCCTTTGAAACCATGCTGTCTTTGTAGATTATGAAGTAGAAGTCTGTATTCTTTTATCTACTGAACCCTTCACTTAGGAATACTCGAGCTGTCAACTCTGACTAGTATCTTCCTTCAGTCATAAAGTCAAAGGTGGAATAGAGCTGGATGTAACATACAAGTGGAGGAAGCAGAGAAGTGACAACAGCTGTGCCATGGACTAGCTGGGGTAAATGCAGAACATCCTGGAGGGCAGGGACAAGTCAGGTGGTGACAGTGCTCGGAAAGTGACTTTAATGAAGAGGTCTGCAATCCCTACAATATGTTTGCACTAGGAGAGTCAAGTGTGTGGTGAGGGTGAGGTAAAGTGAGGCTGTTTGCTTTGGCTCCCCACTCCCTTTCATGTGCATTCCATGTAAGGAGTGTGAAAATGTCAGTCCAAGCTGTTCAGAGAGGCTGAACTTCCTGAAGGACACATCTTCAGCTGCTGCAGAAGCTGCTTGTTATCTCTAAAGTCTGTGTCTGGTTATTCTGATGAATTCTCCTTCCCTTGAAGTCTGAGTCAAGACTTGGATATCTTCCTAAGAGGGGTGTTATATTTTGAACAAAATTTGTGAGCTTCATATAAAAATACTGAGTGATGGATTCTTCACTATGAAATGCACATGATCAGTAAGGACACTGGTTTGTACTCAATCCATGGATAGAGCAGCACACAACTCATTGGAAGAGAAATGTTGAGACACGGAGCATGACTTTTTCTCACCAGAAATGCAGGCTCATTTGCAAGGAGCTGGTAGTGGCTTAAGTTCTAACATAATTTAGATGTCAAAGAATTGTTTAAAACCTTCATCTCTTTTCTTGTCATAAACAGGGCAAGATACAATAACCTTCAGGATTCATATAGCAAACTCCTTCCAGAACTCACTGAGGCAATGAAAAAAATTGATGAAATGAAACTCAAAGAGGTAAACTCATCACAAAAAGAAATCATAATTAATTAGGGGTGAGGGGGAAGGGATGGAAGAACATCTTTAGAATCAAATTTGGGCAGGAAACAACTGTCATCCCTTCTGTATAATTACATGCAACATAGCAGCACTGCTCTGATAAACATAGATCCTGTGCTGTCAGTTACAGAAAACTTTATCCACACATCAGTACTTCCATGGTGTTTTCTGGGTAAGGTCTAATCTGCAGTGCAGTGCAGCATAGAGTCCAGTCCTTAGACAGAAGTGATAGGTACATCAGTGTTCCTGCAGCATCATTTATAAAAATGTGGGAAGGTAAGTCTCTAAACATTTTTTTAATGTATTCTTAAATAGAATGCCTGCCATGGTGAGGTCTTGTTAGGAGCTGAACCACCATGGAAGTGCCATGTTGTTCTGTGTAATTTCAGAAACTAGGAAAAGGTCTTTTACAGTGTCCACTAGGGGGTTGTCTTTTAACTTACTACAATGTAGTTCGAAAGCGCAAAACTAATCTTTAGGGTAAAATATCAGTCACCACTGCAGGCTTAGTTCAAGTTCCTTTGGTGTCCTTTTCCAAGGACAGGAGGAGTAAGAAGCAAATGTTAACTTTGAGGAGGGTCATATTTGGAGTTCATCTCATAATCACAGTTCTTCTTTGCAGCTGGACAGAGTAGATAAAGCTGTGGTGGAACAACTGACAGCGAAGGTGGAGTTGGCAGAACAAGCCCTTGCTGCAAAGCAACTCCAGATAGATGAAATGAAGCAGATAATTGCTAAGCAAGAGGAGGACCTTGAAACTATGTCTGTGCTCCGTGCTCAGGTAACAGCTCTTCACAAACTGTCTACTTCCCCCACCCAATTTTCAGAAACCAGGAGGAATTTAATGGCTCACTCTGAAATGCTGAATACATTTTCTCAGCTTCAAAGCTTAAGTCCCTGTACTTGGCTTGCCTTGCAGATCCCTGCAGAGCCTTTACCCACTATATTCTAGGGCTCTGTAGGAGGAACTGTGTATGCTGGGGTCTGGCTCAACAAACAGAAGTTGGGAGTAGATGTGTATTTAGAACCACTGGCTTAAGAATCACTGCATATGTTATAGGAATGACTTTACTCAAACCAGTATGTGTTAAGTGACTAAAAAGGGTTTGCCTCACATTTAAGGCACAGAACCAGCATCTTGGCCTGGTTCCACTCTCTGAACCACAGATTTGTCAGTGTAATCAATCAAATCACCTCGTCACTGCTCGTCTATGCCTCATTTCTGCACAGCAGAGGCAATACCTGTGTCCCAAGTAAGACACTTTGAGTATCTTTTACAGAGTCCAGAAACTGTTAGGTCTCCTTCACCTTGTGAGAAGTGCAGGTGTTAGCTTTGCAGTGTGTGGTGTTTTGAGTAGTTGCAGATTATGATACAGATTTGTGATTTTGACATATACAAATATGGTTCGGTCAAAGTTACAAATTTTCAGCCTGATCTCATTTCTCTGATCAGATGGAGGTTTATTGTTCTGATTTCCATGCTGAGAGGGCAGCAAGAGAGAAGATCCATGAGGAGAAGGAGCAGTTGGCTGTCCAGCTGGCATACCTACTAAAAGAGCAACAAAACCTTGAAGATCTTGGCCGGTGAGAACAGACTTCAGCTGCCTTTGCACAGTCCTGTTACTCCTGTTACTCTGTGTTGTTACTGTGTTGACCAGCATTGTCTTGTGAGCGTCTCAGTAGAAAAGCAAATAACTTTGCAGACATTTCTTGCTTAACTTGAATTTAAAAAGAGAAAAAAAGTGAATTGGCTTACTTCTCAATTTTCTGGTAGTATCTCTGTAAAGTGTGTTAGTTCTTAGTTGGGTGCCTTATTAAGTTTTCATTTTGGGTGATTCATGCTTGGTAGATTCTCTCTGTTGATCCATGTGAGTTTCTTTGGGTTCTGGCCTAAATTTTAGCTGTGAATCTGCAGCAAATCTTGCTCTGTGTGTGTACCAGGAATATCTGCTGCTCCTCCAGTAGGCAGTGGTGAGTACACAGTTCTGGGTACAGTGGTAATTGAATCAAGTTACATTTCACATTAACTGTGCACTGAGTCCTTTTTATGGTACAACTTGTTTTCTACTTAAAGCAAATTTGCAATTTTCTCTGAACAGCTGGGAGTCCTTGGAGCTTTCCAGAGAAATGTGCCCTAGATCCCTAGGTGTGTAGCTGCCCAAATCCTGCTGCTGGTGTCATTTGCATGATTTCAGCAGACCTCTGGCATGATCTCACAAAGCAGTGGCATTTCTAGTCCTGTTTCTGAGCAGCAGTTGTGATCTAAATGCATGACCAGTTGACAGGAGTCTGTCTTCAAAGCCCTTGACTTATGATCCACAGAACCTCTCTGGCAGAGATGCAGAGTCGCCACGGAGCCAGGATGCCGGATCGGGAGCACTCGCCTCACCTTGTCCAAAGAGGTACTGCAAGCACCTTCTCAGCCCTCAGGGTCAGGGTCAGGTTCAGGCTCCCCACTCCCTTAAACCAGCTTTGC
Source organism: Poecile atricapillus (assembly GCF_030490865.1). Classification (NCBI taxonomy): domain Eukaryota; kingdom Metazoa; phylum Chordata; class Aves; order Passeriformes; family Paridae; genus Poecile; species Poecile atricapillus. The sequence continues at coordinate 6,984,118 of NC_081288.1, forward strand.
TTGGCTGCAGACAGCTTCCCTGTGGTTATTCTGGCAGCTGGGTAGCTGTAGAGAGCAAAATTGGGTAATACAAGAGTTAATAATTTTTCTTCTCTGCTTGCAGGAACTAGTAGTCAAGATTGGCCAGAGCAGCGGAATATTTCAATCTATTCATGTCCTAAATGTGAAGAAATTCTACCTGATTTGGACACACTGCAGATTCACGTTATGGACTGCATTAATTGAGTGATGCCCTCCAATTCTTGGTCTTTGGGAATTTCACCTGCCAGACACTTTGGGTTTTTTACCTTCTTGCTCAAATAGTGCTCAGCTCTTATGTCCTATGAAGGAGGTTTTCAGGGGTTTGCTTATTAATTAAATATGAAAAGGGTAAAACTCTTCCCCTGCCCTGTAGTCACTAATCTTGTAATCTGCTTTAGGGAAGGAGTTTTCATAGATTAACAACATGGATGTGCTAGAGAACACGCAGTGTGTCTGCTGCTATGAAACCTTTCAGGAGCATTCCCCTGAAGTGCTCTGCTCTATGGCTAATCTGCAGAATGGGGCTGAATTACTGAAGTCAGAGGAGAGATGAGATATTTGCTGATCAAATATATATATAAATACCAAATATATGTGAGGCTGTAAATACTTCATCTCTTACATACTATATACCAGGAAAGTAATACACGAAAAAAGATGTTTGAGAAGCTTTCAGCAAAATAGAATAATGCTGTATTCATCGAGCATTTGAAGTGAACCCTGCTCTTTCTCCAGATGGCCATTTCATTGCTGCCCTTGTGACCATACTAATCTGATGTTAAATTTTTGATGGCTTATGTAACTTCTTGCTTTAGCCAGATGTGGGTAAGGTTTAAAATGGATCAGCTAGGTCTGATATATGTAGCTCCTGGTGTACTCAAGTCACTTGGTTTTCTAGAACTGTTAATTTTTATGATGTTGTTTTAATTTTTCTTTATTACAGTAAAAGCATTTGAACTTGTACAGTATTGTGGTAGAAAGCACTGAGATGAATGTAACCTAATTTAAAGAGAGTATAGTGGATTTTCTTGTATCAAAATAAATCTATTACAATTATAAATTTATCTCTGCCTGTGAATACTTGGGAGACTGAAACGGGATTGCAAATTCCTATGCCAGAAAAGCTTGTCTAGAAACAGCTGTAGTAGATTAGTTCTATTTTTGTTCTCACAGGTGTTTTTATCTCAACAATAGGGAGACAATCCCTTTTTTGCCATTGTAATTCAAGTAAATTTTTTGCTTTGTTTGTTGTCCCTGTTGTTCTAATTATCACTTTTAGACTCTGGATTCTTATTTTCTGTTATAGCTCATCTATAGCTTCATCCATAATTTCAGGTAACACAAGAGCTGACTGTTGTGAAGAGGTATTCCTGAGCCTTGTTGTAACCTACATCAATTACAAGTAGTCCCAGCAGATGCAATCTTTTACTGGCTTTTAATTGGTTCCTTGTGACAGTAGGATTTATGGGCTTATTTTACCCTGAATCCCATTTTATTATGGGAGCTTTGTGACAGTTACAGATTCTGCAATGATTAAAATCTGATAGAAATGCTACTAGGCCAGAAGCAGACTAACAGAATGATAATAGAGCTGATTTCATCTGAGAAGTATTAACCTTAATGAAAACACAGAAAATCAATGTGAAAGGCCAAAGAAGGAATAATTTATGCGTTTGTCAAGTCAAAATGAATCATCCAAGGGGGTTTCAGAGAGAGGAGATGTTAGCGCAGGAATGAATGCTAGCAGGAAAATATGGGCATTAGGTGAAATAGGTCTTCATAGAAAGATAAAAGGACAGGTCTAATAGTACAAATCAGGAGGGGTAAGGAACTCCAAAGAATAAAGCCACAATACACTGAAGCCTGTTCATGTTACAGGGAAGATTATTTTTTGTTGTCATTACCAACTGCAGTCCAGCAATGAGCTTGTACATCTGCAGAAATATTTTTCGTAGAATTATAGTTGTACCAAAGAAAACTGACCAAACTACAAAATTCTGTTCACTGCATGTGACTAGGATTGAATTTGATGGTATAACACAAGTGTTGACAATGTTTAGGTTATCCAGATGGGGATGCACCTGCTGTGACCCCTCCCTCGGCAGACTCTCTCTGCCCAGACAGGGACAATTCTGCAGTTAAATGGGCTTAACCAGAGCCTGTATCAGGAATAATGTACCCAGCAGGACCAGGGGTGTGATTCTTCCCTCTGTTGTGGGCACTGGTGTGGCCACAACTTGAATCCTGTGTCCAGTTCTGGCCCCTCAGCTCAGGAAAGGCACTGAGGTGCTGCGTGTGTCCAGGGAAGGGCAATGGAGCTGGGCAGGGGCTGGAGCACAGGTCTGAAGAGGAACAGCTGAGGGAGCTGGGCGCGCAGCCTGGAGAAAAGGGCACTCGGGGGGACCTTGTCGGTCCCTAAAAGTCCCTGACAAGAGGGTGTAGCCAGGTGGGGGTCGGGCTCTGCTCCTGGCTAACCAGTGACCGAATGAGAGGACATGGCGTCAAGCTGCACCAGGGGACGTTTAGGCTGGACTACTGGGAGGAATTTCTTTCCGTAAAGGGTGATTCGAAACTAGAACGGGCTGCCCAAGGAGGTGGAGGAGTGACCGTCCCTATAGATGTTTAAGGAAAGTCCGGACGTGGCCCTCAGTGCCACGATCTGGTTGACAGGTGGTGATCTGTTATAGGTTGGACTCGATAGGACTTTTCCAGTCCCATCGATTCCGTGCTCCACACGCCGCTATCGCCGCCCCTCAGCGGGCACCCGCCACTTCCCCTCCGCCCGCCCACAGCCAAGATGGCGCCGGGCAGCGCCGCGGCTGCCAGCACTAAAGATGTTCACTAAAGATGATCCGCGCGTGCGCGGAAGGGGCGGGGCCGGTCCGAATTCTGGCGGGTACTGGCAGCGCGCGCTGCGGTGAGCGGGGTGCGTGAGGGGATCGGGGCGATCGGGGCGATCGGGGCACAGGAGCGATCCCAGGGCACAGGAGCGATCCCGGGGCACACGGATCGATCCCGGGGCACAGGAGCGATCCCGGGACACACGGAGCGATCCCGGGGCACAGGAGCGATCCCGGGACACACGGAGCGATCCCGGGGCACAGGAGCGATCCCGGGGCACACGGAGCGATCCCGGGACACACGGAGCGATCCCGGGACACAGGAGCGATCCCGGGGCACACGGAGCGATCCCGGGGCATGGAGCCTGGTCCGAAGGTCGGGGAGCCCCAGAGGAGGTTGGGGTTCTGCTGGGTGGGAGAGGCGGCCGAGCGGAGGCCCGAGAGCGGAACCGTGAGGGAAAAAGCGCGGGGTCCGCGGTGCTCATTAGCCTTCTCTGCTGGTGCGAATTATGCAGTGTTGCTAAAAATGAATATTCTGGAGCGTGAGAAAATTATCAAAAGCTGAGTTTATGGGCGAAACAAAAGATTCTGCATCATGAAGTTCTGTTAGCACAGTTAGACTTTGGGTTTGTGACTCATTCGGTCTCAGTGGATATCCCATCTGTCTTATCCAAGCTTCCCTGGCCCATTCATGTCCGCCCGTGCTGATTGTTTTTCGCAGACCCTTCTCCATTAAATGGAGAAGCTGTGAGAAACGCAGAATGCGCACTTTTGAGAATAACAACAGTTAGACTTTAATAACTAGTTAAATGCTAGTTGTAATTATGGTGTACTCAGTGTAATCAGATGAGGTGGAAATGGTTATTACTATGAGAACGTGGTAGGCATTTCTTAAATTCTCTGTCTGTAATGGGATTTTTTTTTTTATAAAAGTAGTATCCTTACACTGCAGCAGGTTCAGCGTGGGTCAGACTTTTGATGTAGAAAATGTATGTGCAAGTTTAAATGTGAAAGTTTTAAATGGAGCCCTCATCTGCAGCTGTAAACAAAACCAAGTTGGTGGATTGCAAGTTGTCAAATAAGGAGTCTGAACACAATATATATTTCTAGATGAGGTATATGTACTTTAACAGTTTCACTTTTGTCCTCCCCATAACAGAATATTTTGTCTTGAGGGGCTCTTGAAGAAGTCCTGGTGAAACTATGGACGGTAAGGGAGAAAATTTTCTTTCTTTCAGTGGAAAGCTTGTCTTCTTATCAGCCTGTTAGTTAGTAAGTTCAAGTGTTCAGAAAACCCAGTAAGGCTTTTAGCAAAGGAATTTACATTCCACTGAGTTTATTTGCTGAGGTTGCCTCTTGCTTTCCTTCTTGTCACTTTCCTGTGAGGCTGCTCTGTGCCTTCCCTGGTTTGGTGTTTTCCTCAGCAGCAAAGGCTAAATCAGTTTCTTGGTTTTCATTTCTGCTCTGTCTGTCGCGTTTTTCTCTCTGTACTTACTCTTCTCCATTTTTGTCCCTTTGTCCCTGCTTCTTTGTTCTCTGTGTTTTTCCATGAGCTAACTATATCCGAAGATATGCTTTGTTGCCTGCCTTGCACCTCCCTCTTTCCCTTCCATTGGCAAAAGCCACATGGGTGTCTGTTGGCTACAAGTTTACAGGTTCCAGGCTTTTCTGTATAACAGCAGCTACTGTTGAAGGAACTTCATAGGAGGAAAAGCCAGTGCTGAGTAGCTGGCAAGTTTTCTGCTGAGTTCATAACCTGTGCCACAAGCTGAGAGCATCTGCAACTACTTTTCCATCTGGCCTCACAGCCAGAAGCTTCTCTAGATGCCTTTAGCTAAACCTGAAGTGTATTTTTTTTTTTAATGCTGCTTGCTGCTTTGATTTAGTTTCAGTTGTCATTAGCTTGTAATCAAGGTGTCTTGGATGTTTTATTCCTTAGCAGCTTTTCTTTAACTGGAGAGAAATAACTCTGAGTCTGATTTTTGCCTTAGCTGATGATGACTTGGATCTGTTGGCTTCCCTCCTGGAAGAAAACGAAGCAACTGAGGAAAGGAATTCTCCTGAGGAGGAAGATGCTCCAGAGGATGAGGGTGGAGAACCAGATGAATACGATGAGCTCTTTGATGCAGAAGATGATGCATCCTACACTGAGGAGGTTGATGCTGAGAACAGCATGATTGATGAGGAGAAGGAGAACTTGGCTACATTGTTCGGAGATGTAGATGACCTGCTGGAAGAGGAGGAGGCAGAGAAAGCTGTCCCCACTTCAGCTCCCAGTCAGGCAAAGGAGAAAACCAATGAAGAACTGCAAGGTTTCTGAAACAGCATCTTTGATCTGTTTTGTTTGATATATTCTGTCTCTAGAGAGCTAATGGGCAGGAGATATGGCCTCCCTCTTATTGATTATGGCTGGAGAGGAAATACTGAAAGGCCTTGTGAGAGATTCTAAGTTCAGTTTTCAGTGTCCAGTGGCCAAATTCACCAAACCTCTTTTCCTAAAAGAAAGGCAGAGGACTTAAGTAAGCCAGGGAGACTAATAGAGCTGTGCTGAGTAGCATAGGGAGGGCTGCCTGTGTACCTATGCCTTGTCTGATGAAGAGCAATCTTGCTGCAGCCTTCAGGGCAGGCATCAGACACCATCCTGGCATCTTTCACCAGCACACCAGTACTTTCCCCCTCAGGGCTTAATGACAGGAGGTTCTGCCCTACAAGTGTGGAAGTTATTGTGGCAGCAGAGTCAGCCACAGCTTTCCTGTGTCCAGGCTGTGTATTTGATTATATAAGGAAATACTTCTTTATGCTAAGGAGTGCAATCATCAGCCATTTAAATTGTCTGATGGTGAGTAAGAAAGTTTTATTCAGCGTGGGAAGGAACATGCCACAATTAAGTAAAATATTTTTCTGAGAGGACCCAGCTCCGGACTATGTGGAAAAGTTTGCCTTCACTATGAGCTGTGTAGAATCAAGTAAATCTGCATTGTGACTCAAGTTTTCATTTTCTAAGTTTCCGTGATGCAGTAAGACTGCCAGACTTCCAGGGATCTCATAAATCCCTGTTTGCAATGGCTTCCTGCTGTCTTCATTATTATCCTTTTTCTTCTCCTTTCTTTCCTAGCTGAGCTGAGAAAATTGCAAGAACAGATGAAGACGTTACAGGAGCAGTTGCAGAAGACTGCTCTTGGGCAACAATCCAGTTCAGGCCCTGAGAAGAAAACCCCTGGTAATGATGGTAATGAAATGGATTAATTAATTAAATGGATTTATTATTTATTTGCTTACAAATGTGAGTTTGTAGGCAGAATTTAAAATAATCCTGAAGTGGGCACTAAGTAGCAAGGAGCAATGGCGGTCTGGTATATTCTCACACAGGTTGTTTCTTACAGGTACAGATTAAATCAGTTTTGGTCTCTGCATCATGAATTAATTCTACATTGAGCACCTTTCATGACTAAGTGCTCCAGACTCTTCTGGAGGTGTCCCTTCTTACTGGCAGATGTTTGTACACCCAGTATATACAGCTGTGTCCATTGCTATAGCTTGTTGGATGTCGTAATGAAACTTCATGGAAAGATTGCAAAATAGGATGTTTCTACTTTCCACACCTTTGAGGTTGCAGTGACATCCAAAGTCTTAAGTTGTCATGGGGAAGAGTCTTTGGGGCTTTTTCAGCTGTTGCATTTCAGCTGACAGCTTGGCTGAAAGATTTTCATGTAGGGCACTGGCTTGGATTTATTATTCGGGAATTACACATTTTGGAGCAGAGCTTAGAGTCTGAATCCAGATCCCGAGGTCTCATAGTTTTTTGTTCCTTTTGCCAGGTAAATCTCCCTGTCTACCCTTAAAGGAAAGGAAACTTCAGAAGCTGCAAGAGTCACCATGCTTCTCAACCCAGCTGGGCAATCCTTTACCACCAGCCAAGCGAGGAATGCAGAAATCAAAAGCATCCTCAGCAGGTACCATTCTCAGTCCACATTTTATTAAACACACTGAGCCTCTGTCGAAAACTTATAGTTCCCAGTAGTGGTGTGGACACATCCAGGATAGTGTTATACTACTCACTGCACCAGGAGTGGTTTGGTCACAGTGGCAGAGAGCTTATTACAGTTAATTATTGCATTCTTTGTAATGGGACCTATGCCTTTTTTCTTCTGCTGAAGAGAACAAGATTCCTCCTCCACGGCAAGTCCTCAGTCTGGCGTTCCAGCCCCTCAGGTCTGCCGTAGGGAACACACCCAGTAAGGTGACCAGAGAGAAGACTTCTCACGTGCCTGCATGCTCCAGTGCAACCACTCAGCCAGTGTCTGTGGAAAGCTTCTCAGGACTGAGATTAAGGTCAGCAGCTGGGCTCGGAGCCCTGTCTGGGGACAGCCCCTCCAGTAAAGGCAAAGAAAACACAATGTATATACATGGTTTAACTATGTCAGATTAGTCACTTGTCATCAGGGGATGTAACACAAAGCCACAGCAGGGGCTGGTTGATCAGTACTCGTGTAACATTGACTTTCATCTTGGTACCACATTTCTGTTTTCACCTCTGCTCTTTTCTAAGAGAAAAGCTCTTATTTCATTAGCGCTGCCTTTCCTGGGGCATCCTCAGGGGTGGAGCAGGGAAGCAGTGGGCATGTGCAAAGCCCAGCTGAGCTCCAGTTGAGCCAGTTTTTGCTGTACACAGAAACCTCAGGAGCCACTCACCATCCCTATACTCAGTGTGGCCACAAGAGGACTCTGAATCCTCACGGTGTCCTCACCAGAACCCAAGCTGTATTCCCAGCTCAGTCAGCCATTCTTGGTTAGTCTGAAATTAGCAGAGTTTAGTGCAGGCTTGGGGCTGATTTGCAATGCACCTATTTGGACAAAAACCAAGTGTCCACGACCAAGTGTCATCAGTAGTTTTCTGATATGGGAGGTTTTATTTCAAGTGACTTCCGGGTGAAGTAAGGCACAGAGGTGTAAGATGTAGTCTCCCCAGGAAAGTGCTGGTTGGTTTTGATTTGTGCCAATGAATGTGTTGTCTTTTACCTGCTTTCACTGGATCTAGAAAGCCCCGGGTGTCTTCAGCTGAAATGGACAGGAAAATGGCTAACAGGAAGCTCATCCGACTGTCACAGCTGAAGAACAAACTTGCTACTGAAAATCTGGAGGAAATAGACTGGGTCACATTTGGAGTCATAGTGAAGAAGGTCACTCCTCAGAGTGCAAATAATGTAAGTGACTTCATTGTATCCCTTGCTCAGTTCAAGTGAAATGCTGGTCATCTTTCCTGAGAAACTTTCCTAGATCTTCAAATTAATTAGCCAGCTTCATGTAGTTAATGGAAAACTTCTGTATTCAAGATCTTTGCTTGTCTGGTTTCATCCAGTATTGTATGTATCCCATAGAAAGTTACTGATGAAATAAATCTGGATATGCCGTGGTTTTGTGTGTTCAGTGGGGTAAAAACCTCTTTATTCAACAAACAAGTGTGCTGCCCAGTTTTGATATCAGAAAGGTTGGTGGTAGCAGAATTATTTGCTGTTTTGGCCTGTAAGAACTCCAGAACTGGCAACATGGATGGCTGGAGATACTGTGTCTAAGCTCTCCTGAGGTTACAAATTATGCTTTTCTAAATCAGGAAAATCTTGGGGAAAAGTCAGAATATCTCTTTAAAAGAAACAGCCAGAGGGGATGCGGTCAGTGTGTCTCCATCAGAGCTGAAAGGAAAAGGAATGTCTTCCAGGGCAGGACCTTCAGTATCTGGCGGCTGAACGACCTGCGGGACCTCAACGAGTGCGTCTCACTCTTCCTGTTTGGTGAGGTCCACAAGGAGCACTGGAAGACTGACCAAGGCACAGTCATTGGCCTGCTTAATGCCAACCCTATGAAACCCAAAGAAGGCTCAGATGAGGTGAGAGGACTTTTCATTCAACTGTGGATAAAAACCTATAGCTGAACCTTTTCATATTTGGTTGAGATTTAGCTTTATAACATATCTTCAGGTTGAAATTGCAGCAGTCTGCCCAACAAGTTTGAATTGCATTCAGGTAGTTGCATGGTGTGTATCTGCTCCTGGGCTCCTGGAAGACTGGACTTCAATAAGTCCTATTAAGCATTTAAACCCAGAGTTTATTTCAGTTTTTAATCTGCTCTTGGTAGCAGTTGGCTTTTCCACAAATATAGGGAGTGCATTTTCATTTAATTTTATTCAGCTACTCCAGTGCAACACCTATTTCAACCTAGAGGTCTCTCAAAGCCCAAAAAGGTGAAGCACTTTCTCTCGTCTAATTCAAGCATGAGATACAATTACAAAATGTTTCTGATTCAAAAATCACAACAGAGAAGCAGCAACATTTGATTTATTAGACAAACAATGTATTATGTAAATATGTCAGTTGATACATAGTAGTTCACTTGTTTAATTAATTATTTATAAATGCAGAACATTAAAGATGGCTTCATTTTACTAATAAATCAATATATTTTTAATTGCACTGCAATGTAATCTGTTTCCAGTTACTTCTGTCAAGGGGAATTTCAGTCTAGTAGCTGATCACATAGTGTTCTGCATTTTAAATTGTCCAAATAGAAAAATTAAGGATCTCATTAATTGTCTTTTAAGCTGTAGAATAGCTTAAGCTAGCATGACTAGGCAGTAGATAGTCCCATTGGTGAGCAAAAAGGCACACCAGATTTAAGAGGAAGGCTGCATTTAACTGAAGAATGGCTCTCCGTAGCTAAAATGTTCACATTTATTACTACATTAAAACTGACTTCTGAAATTGTCCCCAGCTACAGACAACAGTCCCTGGTGTATTTGGTTGTGTGAATTGGACACTCCTCTTGCACAGGACTCAGTTTTGATTGGACCAAGACATTTGGAGAAGGACAGAGAGCCCTGGTACAGCTCTTCCTCCCATCCCCTGCTGGATATGGGGGTCACGATGGTGTCAGAGTCAAGCAGCTGTACAGGAGCATTTACAGCACAATTTGAGCTGCCTTAGGCGCTTTTTGGTTTCCTGAGGCTCTGAGCATAGAACACAAATGTCTTTCATCTCTTTGTGAGAAACAAATTCACCTTTTTCTTTTTAACTGAGCCATTTCTCAACCTAAATAGGACACTTGGTTTTCTTAAGCTAGGCCTGCATTTGAAGACTATGTTGTTAGTACCAGAGGTACTGAACCAGATCAAAGACAAACAAGTGACATCTAGAAAGAGGCCTATCCAGGAGTGTTCTGATTTCTGTCCAGGTGTGTTTGTCCGTTGACCATCCCCAGAAGATCCTTCTTATGGGAGAAGCTCTGGATATGGGCACCTGCAAAGCCAGAAAGAAGAATGGTGATCCTTGTGCACAAATTGTGAACCTGGTCTGTATCTCAGTAGTCAGGGCATTCCTAAACTGCTGGTGAAAATCTGGCTGATGATTTTGTACTGATACTCTGACTTTTTTACTTGTTTCTGGATCTTGACTTGCAACTAACTAAAGTGGGTGGAGAAAGTGAGAAATGAAACCCAGAGGAGCTGTTTCTGTGCTGTCACTGTGCAGGGGATTTCCCTAAATGTAAGGCTGGTGCTGCAGTGAAAGGAGATGGTCTTGACCCATGATGCCATACCCTTTCACTCTCCTTTGCTCCAGTGCAAGCTTCCATGCACTGCGCTAGAGAACTCATCCAGGGAAAAATAACATAAGATTTTTTTGGGGGGGGAATGGCTATTTTTTTTTTAATGATTTTAACCCAATGAGCTCTCTTGTCCAGCATAGTTGCAAGTTGTTACACCTGAATGTGGGGCACTAGAGATGAGAGAAAAAACGGTGTTGGGATCCTTCTTTTAGGACGTTACTGACTTGTAGTAGTTTAAAGGACTTGTGGATTATGTTACTTCATGGCTATGGAGATGCTGTGATACCGAAAGGAACCTCATATCAGTCAGAAGGGCTGTAGATAGTAGAGTATCAGAAGGAGCAGAAAAAAATGAAGGAATGAAGAACTGGGGAAGAGCTGGACGTGTGGGAAGTGGGAAGACAAATTCAGAAGGTACTTGTACTGAATGAGGACTGTGATTGCAGATCCACTCCAGGAGGAGGCTCTGCATACAGTACATAAAACTGAGTAGAGTCAAGAATACAGAGTCTGGGCAAGAGGTCCTGGGTGGGATATGAGTTGACTTAAAGGAATAGCCTTAAAATTCCTTGATGCACAGAGTTGTTTCCAGTGATGAGTATAGGCAATTTAACTTTGTTTTTTGTTGCTCAAGTGTGGGCATATTTTTGCTTAGTTGATCAAATGCTGGCATACCACAGTGGAGATGTTATTTCATTTTAGCCATACAAGGGTGCATGTGGGTGAGAGGAATGAAGGAAATTGTAATTGCTGATGTTCTGTAACAGGCTTCTCCCGTTTCTTTTCAGAATGACTGTGAATATTGTCAGTATCACATACAATCCCAGTACAAGAAGGTCAGCTCAAAGCGGGCAGATCTGCAGTCCACCTTTTCTGGTGGCCGCATTCCCAAAAGATTTGGTCGGAAAAATCCCACTTTGAAGGAGAGGCTGTGTCAGGATGGGTTTTACTATGGAGGAGTCTCTTCAGCAGCATATGCTGCCTCAGTGTAAGATAAACCATTTCTTTCCCTTGTTCTTGAACAGAATTTCCCTCTCCAGTACAAGGGAGCCTGAAGCTATATCTAAGGGAGTCTATTCATTTAGAGAATGCCTTTGCCTTAACTACATTCACCAAATAGGAATAAAGCCCCACATTTGGCATAATCCTACAGGCCACATGGGATAACAGAGCTGCTGTTTGACAGGAAAAAATTTAAGTTGGTACTAAGATGTGGTGAGGGTTGTTTTTACCTCTACATTACTACTGTGGTGTGAAGCCAGGCAGCTTTGTGTTTCAGAAGATTAATGGGCTTTGAGATCATGATATCCCAAGCATTCAAGTCTCTGAGATTGTAACTGTATTTTCTTATGGCTTACTGCATTTAATCCCAGAGTCAGAGTTTTCTGCATTTCCTCATGTCTTCTTTGGCTGAAATAATAGTGTCACTCTGGGTTAATGAGGAAATAGGATTGACCAAGATCAGTGTGCATCCCATAATGGCCGAGTCCTTTATCCAAATCCCATGAAGACAGCCGTGGAAAGATGAGTCACAGCTGGATCCAGCCCTGTGCTTGGACACAGCTTTTATTCCCTTACCACTGCCTTCTGATACCTGGTGTGACTCCACAGTAATGAAGCAGTTCCAACCTCCTTTCTGTCCCTGGAACAACCTGTGAGCAAAGCAAAGCTTTGATCTATGTTTAGTTTTCCATTAATGCATAGGAAATACATATCTCAACAAAAGGAGAAATGGGAGATCCTAAACATTATGCTGGAATTTGAATTTAGATTCACATCCTTCCAAAAAACAGACAGATGGCCCTTTGGGGTGGCTGGAGTTTTGTTGTATCATTGGGCTAGTATTCAGGCTTCTGTCCTTGCTCTAAGCATGGGAAAACTGAAGTTTTATATTTGTTTCCTCTTTCTAGTGCAGCAGCTGCTGTGCCAAAAAGGAAGATTCAAACCACTCTCTCCAACCTGGTCGTGAAAGGATCTGATGCAATTGTCCAGGAAACCAGGCAGAAAATTGGTACCCAGTTACCCCCAAGTAGTCTCTTCACTCTTTAGATGTTTTCAGTTCAATGTGTAGATGTGTCCTAGGGCCTTCTAGTCGCTGAATGAACCTGGCAGTCACTTTGGTGCAGAAGGGGTCATTTGCAGGCAGCTTCCTCAGTTGGTGAAAACTCCTCTTCCCTCTTGAGATCACAATTTCAAGGCAAATGTAACTAAGCAACTGCGTGGCTCCATGCATCTTTTTTACATCAGTGCCCCCAAATTAAGTCTCCTGTTCTGTCTTTGGACAGTGACAGAAGATCTTTGCCAGATTAATGGGAATTGGAAATTTTAAGAACTTTGAACCGGAGAATTTATTTTATTTGATTAAAATAAATTACTTCTGTCAACCTTGAAAGCTTCTAATGAATACTAAGTATAAATCAGTCAGGTTTGCAATGCAGAAGACCTCCTGAGAACCCACCTTGTTTCTAGTGCTTTTCTTTTGTGTCAAAGCATGTTCCTTTTGTCGCCCCTGGGATGTCACCAGTCTTCTCTGCCTCTGCTTTGTTTCTATAAAGCACTTAATATTTATGCTCCTTGTAGAGCAGGTGACAGATTATTCAAACTGTGTTCTAGATGCCACTTATTCTTATTTGCATCTTTCAGTTCCATCAGTTGCCTCAGACAACATAGTGTATGTCCATAGCAGCTTTTAGCTGCTCTTAATTCTTCAGGGATAAAGTATGGAGGGCTTCAGGACTCCAAGCATCCTAAAAATGGGAATGGTGGGAGTAACAGAGACAGCCAAGGCTGATGAGGAACTGAGTGACTGAGTTCCTGAAGGGATAGAAATGTCTGTGACAAATGACAAAACCTTGGGCAGCCAAATAGAATGTAAATGTTGGTCTTGCTTTGAGAAGTGGTCAGGTGACCTTCAAGGGTTTCTTCCGACCTAGACAACTTTACATCCCGAAAGCCAGGCCTGCTTTCCTTCCTCACTTCAAATCTGTTGTATTTCTGCCTCTTCCACTCAGGTGCAGCAAAGAGACCCATGCAGTGTTCTGAAGAATTCAGGGAACTGCTGGCACAGCCAACTTTCGGAGCACGAAATCTCTGCAAACACTGGACCAAAACAGGTATTGTCCTTTTGCCTGAAGGAAGACCCACTCCTAAAATCACTCCACCTCCTTCTGAACAAAGTGGCTTTTTATTTTGGTTTATTCTTTTTTCCCAGATGCTGAAAAGAAGCAACGGGCAAATTTCCAGTCTATCTCTGCTTCAGCACTGCTCAAGCAACAGAAACAGAAATTGCTGGAGGCCCGAAAAAAGCGGTCTGAAGAGATTCAGAGGCGGTAAGACAAACTGGCTTTCACAGGAAGGGCTCTGTTATTGTAGCCTTAAGGATAGCTGTGTTTTCACTTCTTACTTCTCAGCTTTGAGTGATGCTTCTCTCTGATTTTAGCTTTGAAAACAATTGGTCATTCACTCTTTCTGGTGACTTTTTCAAGTCATTCTTGATTTCAGTGATCCCCAGTGAGTCCTTTACCAGTCTCGTTTTCTTCTCCCAAATACCAAAATTGCTGTGTGTTTCTTTTAGCAATTAAAAGGCCAAATAGTAAAAAATCATAGTCTGCATCCCCTCCAATTTGTGTCTTAAACATTTCTATCTCTGACTTGTGTCCCTAACTGAATGATTATTCTTGTCTTACAAGGTTTCTTCAGAACACAGGTAAAGCCAGCACTCCTGCTCTCCCGTCCTCCTCCAGACAGACCTCCCTCCATTCCCCAGTGCCTGGGGCGGAATTTCCCAAAGCTGCAAAAATATCAACTCCTAAAAGGCCCAGGCTAGGTACAGGCTTCTCAGAAGGAGAAGATATCCTCTTCTTTGACAAGTCTCCACCTCCAAGGCCAAAGCTAGACAGCTTGGCAGAAGCCAAAAAGGTACCAGCTCTTTTGATCTTTTAAGTATTAAAGAGAGGTTAAGGGAAATTTGGTTTGTCGTAGGAGTCTTTGGTCAGATATGGCCCAGCTCAGTTCTGGTGTTAGTGAAGTTTCTCATTTGTGGGACCACACTGGCCTACATTGCAGCACACAGGATACCTGTGGTTCCTGATAGCTGTTAATGCCAAAGTCCATGCTGCCATCTTGCCTTCAGTCAGTCTCTTAAGGCAAGGGATTTGTGCTGAGAATCCCTGGAGTGCTAAACTCTGGCATTGCTAGTGCGGTGTATTGCAGGTGTTTTCTGTTTGACAGGTAGGCAAACAACTGATTTAGCTGTGTTGTGTCACGAGTCTGGATAATTTTGTTTTCTAGCCAAAACAGACTGGATCTTTTTTTTGGCAAAAATATGTTCATTTGTTTGTCAAAGACACTTTTCCAGCTAGAATGAGGAAGTCTTAGCATTCTGGGAGTATGAGAAGGAATAATACTAAGAAATTTTCTATTAGTTCCAAATTATTATTATCAGTTTATGTGGAAATCTCAAGTGATTTAATTTCTCTGAAAAACTTACTGATTTGTGAATCGGGTAAAGCTCAGCTGCAGAGACACTAGGCCTGGTAACACCTGTGGAGAAGTGATTTTATGGTTTGGGAAGTCACGAGAGGTTGGGTGTATGTCAGAGCTGGGAATTTTGTTGGGCCTCTCTCCAGCCAGCTCCATGCTCAGGCCAGTGGATGTTCTCTCTTCCAGTGAGTGGATGTTCTCTCTTCCTCTGCTATTTCTGGAAGTAGGAGCTGGGAGACAGACAGGTCACCAACACTTCCCCTGCTCTTTCCTGTTTTCTAGCTGGCGGCAATACAACGACTACGAGCAAAAGGCCACATTCTCCCTAAAACGGATCCAAACAGTGTCAAGAGAAAACGGACTGATGCTGAGGATGTCCTAGAAATTGTTGAACGAGTTGAGAAAAATGTTGCTCAGCCACAAGGTGCAGAAGCAGACAATGGTATGTACTGTTAGCTTCTGGAACAGAAAAAAAAAGTGCTTCTGTCCTACTGACAGAGCAGGACTTGCTCTGGGTTAAGGACTTAATTGCTGTACTGAAAAGAGGCGAAATTAGGTCCGTTTGGAACTTCAAGGGTTTGTTGGACAGACTAAAAAAATCTCTAACCCTGTGGAGAAAGTGTGAAATGTAATCTCTGATAGCTCCCTGTGCTCATCTCTGTTCCCTTTCTTCCGGGACTTGAGCATCTGCAGTGCAAGGCTGACTTCACCAAGGGAAACCAAGAACTAATCCCACCTGGGGAAGTATCTGAATTTTTTGTGGGAACTTGAGATTGCCTGCTGGTGATTTACTGTGTGATGTTATATGAATTGTTTAATTCCCTTTAAAGTTTCTTCATCAGTCAGTGAGGGAACACTGCTTGCACTCCTGGGAGTAATGTGAAAATTCCTAGTACAGTGCTTTGAGAGAAGATGCAATGTTATTTTTAAAAAATTATTTTATTTTTCTGAAGCTATATTTTGAACTTGTTTTCATGTTCCCAAACTATGAAAGGCTGCTGTTTGACCTCAACATCTGCCTGGGAGAGCTGAGACTTCCAGAATCTCTTGCAGTGAGCAAGTTTAGCCATCACAGCCTTGTTTTGTAGGACTGAACCTTTTTGTCTCCCTAGAAATGGATGAACTGGAACCTGCTCAAAAGAAACGGCGTGAGCAGCTGGCCTATCTGGAGTCAGAAGAGTTCCAGAAAATCCTGAAGGCCAAGTCCAAGCACACAGATGTCCTAAAAGAGGTATGGCCTCCATCCAGCCATGACTGAGGGCTTAGAACTGGGAGCTGACTGGTCTTTGTGATTTCAGCAAGAAGCAGGCACCCAAACATCTCATAGGCTCCAGATTGTCCCAAGGACTAGGGCTGGGTGTCTCTGGGCACACAGGGCACAGTGCCTGCAAGTCAGCACTTTTGCCTTAGGGGTGAGGTCATGTTGCCAGTTGACATCAGGTTTTTTTGTTGTGTTTGGAAGAATCAGTGAAGTTTCCTATTGGTGGATAATCAAAGAAACCCCTCTGCCTTAAAATCAAATGAGCCATATGCCTATTTTGTCCCTCATTACTTGGCATCTTGGCCACATAAAGCCAGCTGCCACCTTCATCTGTGGCTCATGTCAGCTGTGAAATGCCATCAGGTGCCCTGAAGAGCTGAGGTTGGGTTTCTCACACTGGGGACTCTGCTGAACACTTTCTCAGGGTTACAGCACCTCCAACGGCACAGGACTCTTATCTTGGACACTTATTGGCATGAAGTCATAGTTGTTTTAAGGTCTTCTGGGGAGTAGTATTTGGCTAAGACCCTCTTCCATTAATTACATCTGCCTACCTGACTTCTCTCTGCACTGTCCTCATGGATGTGTGCTTATTTCAGTACTTCCTGCTGTTGTTAAACCTTCCTACTCTGCATTTCAGAGGTGGCTCATTTCAGTGCTGGTGAACTACAGCCTTTATACAATAATGGATTATTTGAAGCAAGAGAGATGTGTTTCTCTGCTTCCAGACTGCAGTCTGCTTCAAGCAGGCCTAGTAATAATTTGCCCTAAGGCCATTTATGGAGTGGCTTCTCCCCTCTTTGTGTCCTCACAACCCATTTTGTGTGCCCCACAGGCTGAGGCTGAACTGCAGGAGCAATACTTTCAGCCACTGGTGAAAAAGGAAGAACTGGAAGAGAAGATGAGGAACATTAAAGCAGTGAAATGCCGAGTTGTGACGTGTAAAACGGTGAGTGAAGGGGAGCCAGGGTACCAGCAGGGGACTGGAACACGGATTCTACAAAATGGTGCTGAATTATCCTGCAGATTCCCATCTGTCACTGTGTTGGCTGTGGTCCAGTGCAGGGATTGATGTTTTGTTCCTTATGCCTGTTGCTGAGAGCAGCCTGTGCATGGAGCGACTGAGACATGGCAAGGTTTAGTGCTGTGCTCAACATCTCAGCTCAGTGCTTATGCCAGTGCTTCCATGGGTATTGCTGTCCTGAATTTCTGTTTCTTCCGGCAAGTGCTTCATACCAGGACCCTCAGTTGCCCATATTTCATGAAAAAATAAGCAAAGTCCTTGAAAACATTAACACTGGGTGGGCAGGAATCCTCTGTCTGCATTTCCAGGGATTTTGCCATCAGGAAGAGGAGTGGAGCTTTTTGACTGTCCCAGATGTACTGAGAGGAAGGGAAGCATTACCTCTCACAAAGTTTCAGCCCCTGCTGAACTTACCCTCTTGCTGCCTTCCCTACCTGTTTTGGGATTGCACAGAGGGACGCTTGTGCCCTATGAAGTGCTGGGAGCAGGACCATGGTGGTGGCAAGGGGAGGATGGCATTAGAAGAAGCAGTGACAAAGCCTAGGGTGGTGATCCAACTGCTGGGCTCCTCAGGATGGGAGAGGACAGGGATGCTTTCCTCTGAACATTCGGCTGTTGCCAGCCCTCACAACAGGTCTCATATGCTCGTTCTCTCTCCTCCCTGACAGTGTAATTACACCTATTTCAAGCCTCTGGAGACCTGTGTGCAGGATAACCATGACTACCTCTGGCACGATGCCATCAAGAGATTTTTCAAATGTCCTTGTGGAAGCAGAGCTATTTCCCTTGACAGGCTTCCAAAAAAGCACTGCAGGTAAGAAATGAGCTTCATGAAATAGTGACTGGGACTACGGTACTGTCCCTTCACAAGTAACTTGTTGTGAGTCACATACCTGTGTCCTAAAAGGGGAATATTAGCCCTTGTGCTAAGGGCCCCACATGGGCTGGGTGTGGGGCTACTTTAGGATCCCCTCACACTGTGTAGCAGACACAGCACAGTGGTCCTCACTTGCCATCTTCATCTTTCAGTAACTGTGGCCTCTTCAAGTGGGAGCGAGATGGGATGCTAAAGGTAAGTGTGAGCCAGCAGTTCTGAGCACCTCAGCACTCCAGCTGCTTCCTGTGGTACTTTTGTCCCTCTCTTTGGTTCTGTGCCCGTACGAGCTCCCAGCAAAGCCAAGCAGCTCTGCATTTCATCAGGCACACACAGGTGCCTGCAGGCTGTGTTAGAGTGGACTTCTACTTTTTGCTTTCTGTTCTCAAAGATTTGTTTTATTTAACCATGGGGAAATGGCTTTTGAACAAAATTGTAAGAGTTCAGAATGTCAAGGTCCTTAGAGGGTCTGTCAATGTTTAGTCAGGTAATTTAGCCCTACCACAGTTTCTGCCAGAGAAGTGTTTGGGAGACACCACACATTCAACTTATTTTCTTCATGGTTAATGTTTCCAGGAGAAAAAAGGCCCGAAGATTGGTGGAGAAACGCTTTTGCCAAGAGGAGAAGAACAACCAAAATTTCTCAATAGTCTTAAGTGACCTGGAGTTGATTTTTTTTCACAACATATGGATGGATTTTTGTGTCTGAAACACACATTTATACTGGACTGCCAAGAGGATTCAGATTTTAGTGATGAATCAGTAGGGGAATCAGTTTTTGATGAAAATATCATCTGCCAAGTGTCCACCAGGCCACTTGGATATTGCATGTGCATGGATATTGAACTTTGATATTTTTTTAATTGACTGAATAAGACTGCATGTGAAATACATATTCATGCCTGTTCTTTCCAACTACCAACACAAGAGTGATTTCACTATTAGGTGACAGACATCATGAATGGGAATGATTGTAGATTCCATAAGCACTTATGAAATTAATACTCTGATGTGTTCATGCCAACCTGTCTTCAGCTCGTGGACAAAAAGGGGTGTGAGAGGGTTGTAGGCACTGAGTATTCTCCATTGGCTTCAAAATTACTCATTCTGAACCCCTAAGAATAGATGTCAAACAGTAGTTCTATGCTTTTCCTTGGTTTACCTGTTATAAAACTCTTCCATGACTTTGGCCCTGCTAGCCAGCAGTGTTTATGCTGGAGACACGGAGCTCCCTGTCCCCCAGCACCATCCACACTACAGTGTTCTTGTGGCTACAGACCTGTAGCTCCCATTTAAAAAAAAAAAAATCAGTGAATCTGGCACCATTTTGTGAGTGGTTTTAAAGAGCTGAGTGATTATATTTAAAAGCTTTTACGCTTTTTCTGGTGTTTTAAAGAGGAACAGTAGCTGTCTCAGACCAAGCAGGATCAAATCTCCCTCCAAGTGGTGGCTCCTGAGAACTGCTGTCACTGTACAGGCATTTTTCTGACAGCACATCTCTGTAGGAATGCCTGGGGCATTTAACCAGCTTTTCCTGGACCTGAGCCTTTTCCTGGCCCTGCCTTTTCTTCCATGCACAGTAGGATCACAGGGTATTTTTAAATGCCTAAACCCCCTCTGACCTTAGTGATTTGATCAAAGTGCCACTAAACGTCTCACATGGCCCGGCAGTCCTGTTGATGCCTGTTGTTTGCTTGCACAGGGGCTGGAAGATAAATTACTTCATTTGAAGCAACTGGACAGATTCACCTCAGCATTCTGCAGCCCTCATCTCTTACTGGTGCTTTTATTGGTGCAACTTGGCTGATAGCATTCATTTCAGTTTCCTGTTGGTACCATTTGCTGAGTGGGGTGTCACTGCCAGGGGACAAAATCAGTAACTGTGACATTGCTTGGCAACATCTCCTGTGGATTCCTCATTCAGAATAAATAGAGTACAGAATAAAACACTCCCTGGGTCTGCATGGTATTTCTCTGAGGAGGGGGAAGAGTTGCTTCCTCAGCATCTTTGTTTGCCCACAAGCTCAGTGCAGAATCACCAAAAGGAAATGATTTTTGGTCTGTAATTTTGGCTTTTACAGAATTTACTCATTCAGACTTAACAGGAGTTTCTCACCTAGAGTCACAAGACCACCATGAAACTCCACATTGGTATCAGTCTTCAGCCAGCACGTTGAAAGGTTCACACTTTTTCTAGTTCCTGCCTCTTGGGCCCAAGGAAAGGAGGTTCTGCAGAAATGAAGATGTCAAAAGAGGGTTAATGCTTTATTTTCATAAATGCCTCTAGGACTGGGATATGTAAGACATGTATCTCTGTGGGAGTGTGGAAGCAATGCTTGTCTGCAAAAATAGGGTGAAGAAAACCAAACCAGTTGCTTTGCTAAACCTCTAACAGTAAACAAGGAGTGGAATGGGGGAGATGAATGTATTGAATTTATGTGCCTCACTATTTTGAGATGCTTTTCTTGTGCCAGAGATTGCACTACCACCCTGATCCCAGAATACTGGCTTCTAGCAACAGGGACACTAGGGTCAGTCAGGATGGTCACAGCAAGGAGATGAGGAGATAATGGCAGGTGCTTTGCTCAAAGCTGTCTCAAAAATGGGTTTGGCCCAAACATCCTGCAGGACCAGCAGTTACTGGATTTTTGGGTGACTCCCAGCTGCAGCACCTTGGTGTTTCCCTTAGACCCAGCACCTGCCTCACCAGGGTTCACTTTGGTTATTCAGCCACACAAGCCACAATAGAATTTTTGAGCCACAGAAATAATCTAGTGCAGCCATTAAAGCTGGTTTTGCTACAATTTAATATTTATTTCAAAAATAAAATAAAATCCACATTTTCCATCAGTACCAATGACTTCCCATGTAAGCTTGTACTGAAAGTGATTCACTGGTTGATTTTGTCCAGAAAAGGATGTTAAAATCCTTAAACACATAATCACACATGGAATTTTATATTAATATGATTTTGCCAACTATATTAGTTATCTTACATTAATAGAATATATATATATATATATATATGTATATAAAAGTATATCAAGAGAGTGACCAGAAAAAATAAATAATGCACAACTCATCATAATCTTTGATTACCTGAAGTAGCTGCAGCAATCTGATTTTGTAGGTCAGGTTTTCTTTGAAGTCCATCAGCTGTTCAGCCTTGCTGCACCTGTTTTGTATTAGCATGAAATGCTTTTGTAATGCAGCATTTGGGGCAAGTTCCTTACATGGGGGCAAAAAGCACACAGATCTGGCTCCTCAGAGGCTGGGGCTCAGGCACAGATTTCCCATCCTGGTCTTTAGAGGTCACTTTAAAGTTTGATCTTTTTCCTTGCACTACCTTTGCTAGCTTCTTCCAAACTGTCTGCATTAAGAAACCCCACAAAACAACAGCAACAACAAATCTAGAAAACAGAATCTTTGAATGCAGTATTTCCTTCTTGTTCCTGGTATGAGCAGATCTGTTTGGCCATAAAAACACCCATTAACTTATTCACTGTCTCTTCAAAGCCTCAAACAGAAATGTACAGACAACACTAAATTAAATTAAAAGCTACAAGCTCCAATGCACAAAACCCTGTTTGGTGTAAGCCAAAAGGCTCATTGGACCGATGTGAGCAGAGAAGGTGCTTGGATGGATGTTTTATAAATTATGTCCTTCTTGCAAATCCAGTTACAGAAGGACTGAGTAACAGCCTCTCCTACCTAAATACCTGCTGACACAAGCTTGTCCTACCTGGGCTGATTTGCACTGAAAAGATAGCAAAGCACATGGATGAAATCAATTTTGGCAGCCCAGAGGTGGGAATGGTGATGAGTAGAGCTGGAGGAGAAATTTGCAGAGCTGCTGGGCTGATTTCCAGGGGTGTGAAGGGGCTGTCTGTGGAGCAAGGGCGCTTCTCCAGCACAGGCAGGCAGCAAGAAGCCTTATCAGCAGAAAGGCCAAAATTACTTGTGAGTTACAAGACAATAGCACAAGGTCTGGAGCAGAAACTATTTTCTATTTTGCATGTCCAAATTCAATTACTTCTTTCTCCAGCTGCTCCTGGATCATGTTCTTAACATCACTGTAATAACACTCTAAGATGGTGAGGTGAGAACTGTGTGAAGACACTGAGCATCACTCACTGCCACTTTGATTACAAATGACTGCTGGAAAAGGACCTCCCACATCCCAGATCAGCTTATAGAGTCAAATCTACTTTGAAAAAACTATAATGTAGTTAATTAAACTTCCTTTTTTCCCCCATTTCTCTTGCATGAAGTAGGACTTTGATCTACAGCATAGAAGCCAAAGCCAGGATTCAAAATCCTTCCTTTGGCACCTACCCAGTGTCTTCACATCAAAGCGCTGAGCGCACAACCGCTGTCAGCAAGGCCAGGAGTCAGACTAAATCTGACATTTCTGAACTGCTAGTCTGGAAAATAGCACATAAATTCCAAGCAAAAGATCTTCTCTGTGTTTATTGTCTTTTACCAAGCTCCAGGAAGCCTTTGTTTTCAACACATGTGAAATGTCAAGGCAAATAAAGTGTCTGAAACACCGGGGCTTCATGCAACTGCAGATGGCCAAATAAGCAGCTGGATGTCTAATTTTTACATGTTCCTTTTTGAAACTTGGATGCTGCTATTAAAAAAATATAGTAGAAGGAGAGCTAACATGGTTAATCTAAACTGCAGGAACATGAAGTTAGTTGGAAACAAAGTTTTAGATGTAACACACAGTTACATAAATTTAGGAGCACACCTACCTCCAGTGTGAACTTAACACCTACAGCAAATTTTAAGAAACACCCCACCAAGCCAAGGCTAAACTAAAACACAGTATTACCAAATCACTTTAAATATTTTGCTTTTAATTTCAAGCAACTTTTCTCATAGGGTAAGTGCTGCTCCACTATAACACACAGCAACCCAAGCCTTTCAACAGCTTCTGCATTTCCCTGACCCTTGAAGCTCTGCTAATGAATCTGGAAGTTTATTTCTCAAAGGTATTATTGCTACAGGGGAGGTATCCAGCAACACCACACATCCATTCTGGGAGAATCCAGCTTCATCCAACTGTGTTCTCCCCATCAGAACAAGCACAGCCTGCCCCAGAGGGCTGTTACCAAACAGAGTCGGAGGAATGAGGACACAAGTTTCATCGGGTAGGACAATGAGTTTAGATGACCTCTGAGGTCGTTGATGGGTTTGTTCTTCTGAAAGAGACAATTTTAAGCCTCAATCCATAGGCAGAGGTGTATAAATTTTTAAAAACAAAGCTAACCTTCCGTCTCTTTCCTGGCCATAGTAAGAGAAATTCAGTCTTGAAAGTGGGAATGTGACACCTGTCGCTCTTCTCTGTGGTCACAGCTCCCTCTGCAGTTAACCCTGCTCCACCAGTGATGCCAGACAGGGAAGTCTCTTCATGAATCCTGTGCTGTGAACCAGACACAATACACCAAGTTCTCACAAAAATCCCATGAAAAGGACTCAGCAGAGGGATCTCCAACTCACTGGAAATCATTCATCTGGGCCCATGCTCTCCACAGGAGCTGATCAGTGCCAGGGTTACAGAGGGTATGTGCAACCAGGACACCCAAAATCACCTGCTAAACCGGGCTGGGGGGTCTGTCCTAAGTGACCCCTCATCAGACTTCTTGGTGTTGTGGTCAAACCAGAGGCTGCTGAGAGGATGTCTGTGTCCATGTGGGAACCACAGCCCAGACACCTCACTCCAGCACCAAGGGTGTAGGACCAATAATTAACTGCTCAAACCTCACCTTTAAAAAACAAACAAACAAGAAAACCTAGAGATGCTGCACGAAGATAAAGAATCACAAACCAAGGCAGAAGGTGCCACAAGAGCCCATCACTGCAGCCTTTGGTGCTGTTTTGACATCTTTGGGTGGACTGGGGGGAAATGGAAACAAGCTGAGGGTTGATGCTTTGCACTGGGGTGTTCAATGACACTGCCAGTTTCTGAGCAGCAGCAATGACACAACACAGCCCTTGAGTGCAGTTTCACTCTGGTTTATTCTTTATTTCAAAAAATAGATTATAAGAGCAAAAGAATCTTTCAAAAAGCAAGGAAAAACACTGTGAAAGGCAAGAGGATCATTTCAGTGTGCATCACTCCACCCTGCCACCACTGCATCCTGGGGAGCATCCAAACACTTCTTCAACCTGGCAGCAGCCAAAGGTACCTTTTCCCAGACCTGCCAGACTCAAAGGATTCCCTCACTTCACACAGCCTTGGTTCAGTTGTGCAAGGCCAGTGGGAGGCTGTTTTGTTGGCCCAGTAGCTCCCAACACTGTCAGACTCATATTTCACCTGTGCCAGAGCTGCTTGGTCAGGTATGATGCCACGCCAAACCACGCTTGAGGAACTCTATCAGCAATCATATTCCTGTCCATAAATCCCATTTTTCTCTGTGAGTGGTTGCTGCTTTCTCTTTAGCCATTTCCTTACACCGTTGATTCTTCTGGTACCAGCACCCACATCTTCACCCCATGTCACTGAGGGCTTGTCTGAAACTCTGATTTTTTTTATTTCTTTTTTTGCATAGGAAAGGGAGTTGGAAATTCTTGCATAAAATCTTACGTTGCTCTAGCATCATTCTAAAGGTGTGTTATGCTAAAAACTTTTAAGAAACAAGAACGAAAACACCAAGAAAATCAAGGTGTTCTTTCAAGACTTTGATTCTTCTATTGTTTAAGACACCTGCCACAAATCTGTTTTTCTACCTTTGTTTTCCTTTGACATACATCAGCTGTCCAAGCTCAGTGCAATTATTCTGAATTAGCATAAAACAAATTTTCAGCATTTGGCTAAGTTACCATTACAGAGATCAACAAAGGGAATTCTGCCTGCCCAGGCAGGGTCTATGTTCATCTCTCAGAGAACCTCATTCTCAGGCCCATTTTCCATCCTGCTCTTCACAGGGTCTTCTACAGGTTGATTCTTTCCCCTTGCACAAGCCGTGCTCGGAAGTTCCAAATATCCTTCAAAACAAAAATGAGACAAAAGAAAATCACCTTGAGTGCCAGAAAAAACAGTGACCAGGATTCCAGTTTACAGAGATGGGAATAGAGGATTACTTAGCTCTTATCATCTTGTGAAGGCAAAATAAGACCTGGGCACTCCTCTGGGAAAAAACTTCAACTCTGGCTAAAAAACATCCTTAAATCTACACAAAAACACAGAGACTTCTCTGGGGTTTGTAAGAGCAACCTCATTTCCACTCAGGAGAAGAAGAGAGCCTCACTACATATCCCTTCAGATTTCACCAAGTACCTAAATAACCCAGGAACTGAAAGCCAAGCAAGCCGTGGTTTCACAGACATGAAAGATCAGTTTGCAAAACACAGCTGGGCACTTCACCACACCCAGCACACTGGGGGGAAACACGCAGAACAACACAAAAATGCCAAGGCTGAAAAAGAAAGTCCCCCCTCCAGAAAGCCCCAGATATTGTAAAACATCTACATTTTAGAAGAAAATTGCTGCTTTTACATCTAGACTTTACTGCATTGATAGTGGCTTTGCACACCCTTGGGAATTGCTGTGGATTAAGGTATTCAGAACATTTTCACCCCAGTAACAAGGTTTATTTTTCTTTCAGTGCCTGGATCCCTGAAGAATTTACATTTGCTTTCTATTTTACTCAATGGTCTCAGTTATTCAGCAAGAGTCCATTAGTCCCACATTTTTTTTTTTTTCCAGGCAGATGTGTATCACTGCTGGCAAACCTGCTGTAGCCTGGAGTATAAACAACTGATGTGGAATTATATTTAAGCAAAAAAAATCCATTTGTTATTGCGATCAGATGTGGCTACTTGTTTTAAAAGGAAAATCCACCCACCCTTAGGAGGGGAAACTCTAACAATGTGGACGTACAAACTGGACAAGCACTGAATATATTCCAACTTACAGTTTTGAATTCAGGGCAAATGACCACAATTTTTTTATTTACAAGCAGGGCTTCAGAAGGAACTTTTGGAGCTCCAGGGATTTGAAGAGGCTGCCAGAGAGCAAGGCATGTTGAGGAAAAAGGCCCCAAAAAAGCCTGCCAATCATCCTCTGAACATCAGGTCTTTTATCCTGCCAAGCACCTTTGCCTGCTACAGCTGATCTGCCAAACTAGGCATAGCAAAGAGCACCAATCTGTCACACGAGAGACTTGGGAAAGGAAACTGACCTGGTTTGCAACAAAGGGCACTGAGCCAAGTCTCACCTTGAGCTCCACAGAAGTCGCATCGTATTTCTTGCAAACCATTTCCTGCATCTCCTTCTCCAGGTCTTCCTGAGTTGTGTTCTTGACATCAATGTAGTGGCACTCTGAGCTGGCGAAGTGGCAGCTGATGCTCTGAGTGAGGAAAGTGGGCACCACTCACTGTCACATCAACTACAAACAACTGCTGGAAAAAAATCTCGTGCATTCCAGATTGTGGACACATCCCTCCTTCCTTACAGATCATGTCAGCAAATTCCTTCCTTTCCAAGTGTTCCAGAAAGCATCCCCTTTGAGAAATACTCTGGCTGCTGACATCCTCTTCTTCCTTCCCTTTTCCCCCTCACTCCCTCAGCCTGAGCTGCACTACTTGATCTCAGAATATCAGCAGCTGGAGTAGAAAAAGAGAGAGTCAGGGCTGGGGCAGACCTGTGTGTTCTGAAAGGGCTCTCGGTTCCTGCACCCAGAGGGTCACAACCCACTTATTTTGAATCCACCAATAAACTGCCACAGGGGCTGAAAGAACAGGCCACACAATGGGCAAACCAAAATAAAACCAGAGCAGCCCGTGCTGCAGTGCCTGGATGAATCACTTCTGAGACAGGACCAGGCCTCCAAACAAGGGCACTTTTGCCTGTTTCAGTTAAATAATCATGCAAGTCAACAAATCTTTTATAGAAAAATGGGTTGTGTGATCATATAAATAAATATTTTTTACTGAATGATGGTGACTCCTGTTATCCAGAGATAGTATACCAAGAAGACAGGGGAAAAAAATTAGGGAAAGTCCTGATATCTGGGACAGCTGAAAGGGAACTTTCAGAAAAGCAAGTACAGCCAGACAGGCTTTAATTTAAACATAGATTCAACATCTAATTTCTACTCCTGTTCTGTTTTTCTGAAGCAGCTGCACAGCGTGCTCTTCTAACAGAAGACAGATGTTTAAAAATAAAATAAAAAAAACAAGAGAGTGCTGAAGTATAATAGGAAGATAAAAACTGCTTGAAACATCCACATATTCATGAACTGAGAATAGATCCAAAGGGGGTGGGGGTTAACAGTAGAAAGAGGGATAACAGCTGGATACTTTTTTTTAAAAGCATCAAGAATATAAAAAACTATATCAAGAGGTGTTTTCCTACCTTTCGGAACCCTGACGTCCTGTTTATCCCAGAGCCATGAATGAGCAGGGGATGGAAGAACACTGTGTCTCCCTTCTCCATGACGAGGTGAACCTTGGGAATCTTCTCATCCTCATCAAGCAGCCCATGGAAAAGTTTGTTGGTTTTACTCTAGGAACGAAAAAGGCTGAACTGAAATCACACAGTTAAAATTAGAGGAAGTGCTGATTTTCAGAGCACAGTAGGGCAGTAAGGACAGCTATGGATCTGCTTTCCCCTGCAAAGAGTATTCCATATGCCAAGCTGGAAGTCTGACTATTACCTACTAGTCCTTCTACCTCCAGCCTGACATACAGAAAAATTGTATTTTCTGTATTTTCTGCAGCTGGGTTTGGACAAAGACATTCTCAGTTGGAGAGAGCACTGGGAAACCCCACAAAGGTGGCCGATGCCACTGCTGGAGTCCAGCCTTCTGCTCCTGGTGTAACCACCACCAGTGACAGTCCAGGCCAGGAAACACACACTCTTAAGGGGAAGATACCACTTGGTATTTTATTCCATCCAGTTGTTTACTGTCAGACTTCTCCTCTTTGGAGCAGCACACATGCTACCAGGCAGGAACAAGTTAACAGGAGACAGAGCACCCAGACTTGGCACGGGCAGTGGAAAATACTGGCATGTGTTTATGCTGTCATGCCACAACGTGCTGGACATTTCCCAGGTGAAAGTGGGAAGAGAGGCAAATCTACCCATGTCACATGGAGTGATGTCACCCAAGAAACTGTCTCCCAAATCAATGTCAGTATTTGCATAAACAGAAAAAAAAAAAAAAAGCCATCACTGAAAGCCTCAGCTTTGACCTGCACATCCTTCCCCTACAGTTAGTTCTTCCCAGCCAAAACACATTCCCTTCCTGCATGCCCTTCCCAAGCCCTCCATGACACTCTACCTCCCGCTCTGGATAACCATGAGGCTTCAGGCTTGTCTTGTGTGTCCCTGGCTGCACGACCAGGCAGCCGTTGTCCTGGTGAGCCCTCTCCATGGCGGTCCAGGCACACACGATGCGGGACGCGGGCCGGAACGGGAAATAGTGCAGGTCCTGATGCATGGGGTGCAGAAAAGTCTGTTTGTCTGCAATACAGGTTCAGAAACCTTCAGCTTCATCAAATGTGACACAGCCTTTTCCTCCCTGTTGAACCACTGTAGCACACCCCAAGGAGCTGCTGCTTCCTGCTGAAGACACTTGGTGTACTCAGTGTCTGCTCCAGCCCAGCCACAGAAGCCAAGGAAGTGAGCTGCCATCCCACCCCAAAATGGACCATGGAGGTGACTCTTGGGTCACACAGTGAAAGCCAGGAGGCTGCTTAGCTCTGTGACCCCTCAGAAGGCTCCTGTTGCTGACCTTCACCACCACCACCACACATTTTCATCACTCATTTTGGCTGCTCTCCGGTTTTGAGAACTTTGACCAGCACAGTGTTGCACAAAGCTCCAACAGCTGTGCTGTCTGCAGGCACTGGATGTACTGCTGTGATGCAAGCAGAATCAGCCCTGTCTGTGCTGCACCCCTGCTCATGTTTATTTAGCTTTCTCTTTAAAAAAAGGGGAAAAAAAAATCTCAATTTATGGACTGCAGCCTCCACAGAGAGTCCATGCCCTAGAGGCTCTCTTCCATTAAGTCTAAACAAAAATAAATATTCTTGAAGTTTTGCTTGTTATTTTTTCTCCCCCATGGAAATGGAAACATCGTCCACACCAAAAGAGCCTTTTATATATAATTTATATACTTCTTTTGCCATTGATTTTGCTCCTCAAATAGACACAGTTAGGATATTTCTACTTCCCTCATTTGCCATTCTATTTAAACTTTGTGCAGCCTCAAAAACTCTCCTGTGTTTTCTCATGTTGTCTCATTAAACCAAGGTAAAAATCAAACAAAACTATCACCAAAATGGCTTTATAAATTTTCAGTGTTATTTGGGTTTAATTTGTTTTACAGCTTTTCTAAAATACTAAGTTCAATTCTGGCATACATCTGGCATACACACAATAATTTACCCATTTTCCTCTAATCCAAGCTTTCCTTACCAGAATCTGGAAGTTTATTTATCAGCATGGTGTGCATTGCCATGATGTTTGGCCCTGTGAAGCACTCAACATATTTGAGGACCTACAAGGAAAAAAACTTTAGGACAAAAAAATAGAAACATGAAGAACAAGAGGAAATATTCTGAGGAAACACTGGGCACTTGGTGTTTGGCTGAGGACAAGGGTACAGAAGGAGACAGGGGAGGATGGAGGGATGCAGGACAGGAGGAAGGATCTGGCATGGCACACAAATGGAAATGGTGGGAGGAGGCCAAGAGGGAAGATGGTGCTGCAGGCTGCTGGGAGGGGTAGAAAAGATGGGGAAGGTACTCCCAGAGAGCAGTGTCTGCCACATGAGTATCAGCTGCAAGGCTGGACCTGCCCAGGGACAGATGTTTGCCTGGATAAAACACATTCAAAAGATGCTGCTGATCTTTCCCTCTAGCCTGGCATGGTTTGGTGAAGTCACATTCCTGACTGGCTCCATATTAGGGGCAGAGCAGCACTGCTTTAAGTCTTCTGCCCCAACCTCCAACCATGCCCTGTTCATGCAGAACACTCTTAAAAGCTGACCTGATCTTCCTTCCTCACTTGTGTGTTTATGGGAGTGACCTGCAGGGTCAGATATCTTCATACACACTCTTCTACCACCACCACCCTTTGTTTTACCTCTGGCAGAGTGCAGTATCTGAACAGCTCTTCATCTTCCTGGAAGTCCTGCACCTTATTAACCACTTTTTCAGACTGACCAAACTGGGACTTCAGGGACTCGTCTTTCATAATCATAATTCCTGGTGGCTTCACCTCTCTTTTACAGATCCTCGTGAACTCCTTCCTGCAAACCAGAGGGAACGTCCATGTTGGAAGAACCCAACCATCTCCAGCTTCCCAGAGTTCCCCCCAGGCAACTGCCTTGTACCTGAAGCGCTCAATGTCCTCATCAGAAACGAGATTCTTGATGAGCAGGTACCCATTGTCTTCATAGAACTGCCTCTGCTCTGTGGTCAGCAGATCATTGTCCAGGGTATAGCTGGGACACACAGGGACACGTTAACCATGTCTGGTGACCAACACGTGTGCTTGGGGGAAGGAAGAACTGAGCTCTGAAGGTTGCTTTGCTTCTATCTCTACCAAGGAAGATGGAGCTTACCAAAACCTCCCAGAATGAGGAGCAACACTGACTTGGGCTGAAGTAGGAATGCTTATCTGGGGTGGGAATTAAGGAATATACAATCAAGCAAAATAGATTAGAACATAAACATGAGACCTCGTTCCTGTGTGCTGCTCATCTTAAAGGCAGGTGCTGTGCTGGACACTCAATCCATGTTCATGTTCATTTTGCTTCTATAATAATAAATGATAATAAGAAATATTCTAAAAATGAAAATAATCTAAAACAATAAGCAGCAGGGGTAAACCTGAGGTTTCACATTCTCGTACACCACCGCAAACCCTCATCTTCCCTCCAGTTACTGCAAAGATCAGGTCCCTCCCAAATGACAGGGACAGCAGGAAGAGAGGAGAGCTTTAGGCTTGTCCTCCACTTCATTTCAACAGGTTTTGAAAATGAATTTGTTTTCTCTTATGCAGAGACACATTCTCATCAACAGGGCAATTAAACCTGACTTGCTAAAGAAGCCTCACAACAGCTTTAGGCATGATACTGAAGCGTCCTCCGTAACAAAAATGAGCATTTTCATGCTGATCTTTTGGTCTGCACATGCATGTTTGCTTCAGAGTTTTATGAAAACCACTGACTTTCCTCTACTGCTCAAAAATGCATGAATGCTTTGGGAATAAGAAATAGGTTTCTTCAAGCAGCTATGTCTATGGTCCCCACACCAGGAAGCTTAAACTTTATCTTGTCAAAAGTCACGTACAGTGGGAGAAGAACGACACATGCAAAAACATGTGGCAAAAATGATGAGACAAGGGAGAAAAAGGTGATGGGAACTGGATGGAAGACAGAGAGAAGATGGGGAGACCAGCTGGCAACCACCACAGCAGTCCCCGAGCAAGGAATCCCCCAAGTGAGGGCAGTAGTGCCCCACACACCCCACATTTCAAGCCTAACTTCAGTGAATACAGGACTCCTGACCATTCTGGCTCCTAAATGTCCACAGACAGCTGATGGAGACACAGGCCCTGCTGAACCCCAGAACAGGGCCTTCCTCAGCACCTCCACCTCCCCAAATGGAGGGACAGCAGACAAGTCCACCCAGTGCTGGACTCCATTTCAGCACCTTCCTCCCAGGCTCTGCAGTGCCTCTTCCTCTCACTGGTTTTGCTCTTGACACTTTGCAACACTCAGAGGACAAATCTGGGTTGATTGGACAACTGAAATCATGAGAGATTAAAACAAAATCAGCAAACTGACGTACCATTTGGTGCATCAAAGAAATCTGTTCTTATTAGAGTCTGTCATTTACTTTATCCATGCACCTTTCTTGCTCTAGCACAGCTTAGTCATGTTTATGTCCAAAGCTATTTGCATCATGACCCAGATTTAAAAACAAACAGGTTGTGCAGCACCTCTCCCTACTTCCTGTATCTTTACAACCAGGGTGTTTTTCCTACCATTTATTCCTAATTTTGTGTTCCTACTTGTGTTATAGCAGTCTGAGTCAACAACTATCCATCTGCCCTCATATTTTTAATCGATTTGAGGACTCCTACATCCTGTTCAATCACATCCTCTTCTATGTATTATAATTCAGAGGTAACTTGTCAGCATTCTCCCCTGTGAAAAAGCAGCTTTTTTTTAAGCAACCTTTATGACAGCAGCTTTAAAAATATTCTCAGCAAGCAGTCTCCACTTGACTTTTGGAACCATGGGACATATCATCGCAAAAACTTATTTCTGCCCAGGCTTCCTTTGCCTTATGCCAGCAGCCTCCAACATTTCCACCTCGGTTCCCATTCACAAACCAAACCTTGATGTTTTTCCTGCTGCTGCTCTGCCAGTCGAATCTGTACCTTTCAAAGAAATCTGACTTGCCGTGCAATTTCTAAGTCATGCAGAGTTTACCTCCTCAACCCCCCTGAATCTTTAAGAGGAAAATTCACTGCAGGGAAGCCTGTGGCTCGGTGCTGGGGGGGCTGTGCTGAGGCCTTGCCAAGATGCTCATCCCAGCTCCCCACAGGCTGCGGGGCTGAAGCTCAGAGAGAGGTTTTGAGGTGGGTCAGGTGCTGACCCCAAAATTCCAGTCAGGGCTGCCACGGAAGCGCTGTTCTCGGCAGCAGGACACAAGGCAGGACTCGCCCTGTGTGTCCTTCCCAGGCCGGTGTCCCTGTAGGACAAACCACGGACCCACAAGGGCGCGGGGAGCGAGGGGCAGAGTGCGCCGGGCTGGGGGAAGCGGAGCCCCGACCCACAGGGAGCCAAAGTCTTGGCTGCTACCGGCCCTTCCCGATCCCACAGCGTAAAGGATACAGGAGCCGGGACCGCTGCCAGCCGCGGGGAGAGGTGCCGCAGGATGGTGTCCAGCCGGGCCGCCGAGCGCTGCCCGAGACGCTCCCCGAACCGCTCCATGGCGCTCAGGAGGCCTCAGCGCTGTCCCGGCCGGGGCGGAGCCGAGGCCGCCGCATGCTCAGAGCCCGAGCGCCCTCAGAGCCCCGGGTCAGCCGGGAGACGCGGGACGGCGGTGGGAAGGGCCTGAGGGAAGCCAGGGCGGGCCCGGATCCCGCCGGGAGCCGCGGGCCGGCAGCACCCCGGGGCCGGAACGGCTTGAGGGAGGCCAGGCCGGGCGTGCGGAGGGTTCGGAATTTCCCGAGCGGATTTCTTTACGTTCGTCCTCCCGCTTCCCCTCTTTTTCCCGTTCTCTGCCAGCAGCGACTGCTGCTGATTATCAGCCCCGTGTGGAGAGCAGTGCTTTGCACAATGCACTGCTGAGGCCGGCATGGATCGGTGCCTTATCTCCTGTCTCTAAGGAGACCGTCAGAGTTTGCCTCATCCCTCCATGAAAACGTCTGGAGAGATTTTGTTTTGCTGCCCCAGTGTGAAAACAGATCTCACACCTGCCGGCTTGTCCATAAAAGCCTCGCTCATGAGCAATCCAGGCCCTGCTCCCAAAGAGGCACCATCACAAGCCTCCTGTAGCTCCAGGCAGTCTCATGGTGACGGGGTGCGCAGCAAAATTCTGCTTACAGCTGCTTTAGGAAGCTTACCTCCCATTTAACAGGTTTTGCTGGAATCTGTGGTGATGTTGATGGATCAGAAACTCAGCTGTCAATACACTAAGCTTCCTGTTAGTGCTGCAGATGAACAGAACCAAGGCATGGTTAGGAAGGGCTCCTGTACAAAACCTGTATCCTGGAAACTGGTTCCTTTAAAATTCAGTGGCAGAACTCCTGCTGATTAAAGTGAACTACAGCGGGTTTACAAACGGCTCTGGTCTGTGGTGCATTCGTGTTTATGGCTCTTATGGTATGCTTGGTGGATAACAAAGGGGGCATAACAGAACAGGCTATTCACAGAAGTCGGACAAACAAGGTTGGGAACCCAGGAAAAAACCCTCTCTAAACGATTTTGTGTAGTCACAGAGGCAAGAGTACAGGCACTGTGAAGGTACAACAGCAGCAGCAGTGACAGCACCCTTCATTGCCAACAAAATTAGACCTTTGACTACTGAGCCATAGGAAAACTCTTAGGCATAAGAGAACAGAAAGTTAATAAAAGTCTCTCAAATCAAACTAGTGAGGGGGAACAGAAAAAAAAAAGCAACTAGAGTAATGGCTTTATTATTGAAGTCCTAATTATAACTCCATCAAAAGGCCTATATATAATTCAGATCTATGCTGCAATTGCTTTCACAATCCAAACTGAAACAGAAACCTCAATAAATCTCATCTGTTTAAAAGTTTAGGTAAAAGCCCCATCAAAAAGATGAAGCAGAATAATACTACACATGCCTATTGTAGCATGGACCTGTTTGCAATATAGATATTTCTTTCACAGGTGTGTGTTTGACGTCTGTTTTGTCTTATGCAAAAGTGTCTTTCATACCTGAAAAAAATAACAAAAAGTAGAGATTTGGCTGTACTGACTTAGGAGTTTGAGAACTAAGATGTTTTTATATATACTTAATTCATTCTTACATAAATATAAATAGAATCATAGAACATCCTGAATTAGAAGGGACCTACAAGAACCATCACTTAACTCCTGGCCCAGCCCAAGACAAGCCCACCCTGTGCCTGAGAATATTGTCCTAAGGCTTCTTGAACTCTGTCAGCCTTGGTCCTGCGACAACTTCCCTGGGGAGCCTGTCCGAGTGCTCAACCATCCTCTGGATAAAGAACATTTTCCTAATATATGCACTTTTAAACAAGAAGAGCCTCAAAAAACCCTAATATCTCTGTGCATTAAATCCCATTATTCCTTTTTCCTTACAGCCTCTCTGGCAATCTTGATACCAGTAAGTCCCATGTCACTGGACTGTCCTGTTGTATTCCATCACACCCCAAAGAATTCAGGACACCTCACCCACCCTGGCAAGAGCAGCGGGTGGCTGAGGTCATTGCCCTGTATTTGTACCCTCCTGCAGATGGATCGAACTTTAACACAACAAAAGATCAATCTCGGCCACTGCTGGCACCACACAGTGACACGGGGACTGCCTGTGGTGTGGCCACATGCCCTAGTCTATTTAGACAAGTAAAAAAACCCAAACCATCCTTTGCATCTAAACAGTCCGGAGTGAATAATCTTCAAATCCTTTGATAAGCATCACTGAAATACAGGCTGAATCTCATGAACCCAGGAAAAGAAATAAGGGAGAAACTTCCTTTGTTAAGGAAACTGATGGTGGCATTAATTATTGTATTAAAATGGAGGCATTTAAGAGAGGCTGTGTCTTTGCAAAGTACTTTTACAGCTATGTCTGTCAGTTTCCTGAATTTTATAGAACATTTTTATACAGATGGTTTGCATTTGGCTTTTAGTTTTAATGTTTTCTGTTCATTAAATCACAAAACTAATAAAAACTAAACGATTGAGATTCCTCTAGCAGCAACAGGAACATTCCTGATGCAGTCTTATAATTTAATAAGCATCTCAATTGACTATTAAAATCCACATTATGATCAGAACTGTAATTCCAAAGATGAGGTCTTCTGAAAGCTTAATTTACTGTGGTGGGAAGTGGCAGCTGCTCCAACTCAGCAAAATTATCTTTTTTAACTGAGATGCCAGGGAAAACAGATGTTGATGAGACAATAACAAGAACAACAAAATCCACCACCACACACATGCAGGTTCATTTCTCATCACCAGAGGAGTCAAGAAGGGCTTCTATGGATGCATAAAAGGGAGAAGGAGAGAAAGGGAGATGTGGATCCATCAGAGAACAACATAAGGGGCATAGTGACAAATGACACGGAAAGGGTCAAGGGTCTCAATGACTTCTCTGCCTTGGGCTTTGCTTTAGCTCCTGACCTCTGCTGAATTCCAAGCCAGGCTTCTCTCCAGCTGTCCCGAACTTCTCAGCTGGGGATGCCCACCCATTCCTTATTGACACAGTGTTACACTATTTTTCTAAATGCACTACAACACAGATCCCTTTGGAAATACCAGAGAACAGCTGGATCCACCAGTGCTCTGAGCAGAGAGTGTAAAAGACCCCATTTGTTGTTGGCTCTTGTGGTGCCAGCCAACCTCAGCAGCCAGTGAACCAGAAGGGAAATGTCTCCTTCACGGACATGTTGCTCCGATTGATGTCCACAGCTCCCAAAAGGGATCCCATTCTCCCTCATGACCACCCAGCTGGGAAAACACCTACCATAGGGCTGAGCAAGAGGGTATTTTATTACCTTTACCGTTTCGAAGCATCAGTCACAGGGGCTGCAATCACATCTCGTGGTCAGAATAGAGATGTGAACTCCTTTGACTCTTCCCAACTGCTCACCTGACTCACTTGACCTGAGTGAAAAATCAGTGAAGCACTAAGTATCAGCCACCGTGCCCACCCACTCCCCGTGGTCACTCAGGTTTGCTGCCCTCTCACTGCAGCTGCCACATTAATTTTAATTTTCTCCTTATCAGAAAAGATTCAATCCTGAATTTAGAGCAGAACGTGAAATCAAAATAATGCCTAACAAAAAGGACCAAACTATTCTGGCTTTATATACTGCCACAGAATTTAAGAATGTTATTTTTCCCTGATGCAGGGGGGGCAAAGCAAAACGCTGAGGAAAACAACAGGCTAAAGAGCAACAAGTGCTACAAACTTTCCAAAAATATATGCTACTTATCAAATGTGTTGATTAGCCTAGTGAATATTTAGATTATTAAATGCTTTCCTTACAAACAAAGATTTTTTTTCTCCACTCTTTTCACAACTTGGATGGAGTTTTACAAGCAGGAATGGGAGCTGGCACATGCAGAGATTCCTGTGTATGTACATTATGTTTGTATAAATGACCGGACATGGCTACTAAAAACAGCTGTTCACTGTTGCTTTCTCACAGCTTTTTGACACCAGCATCTCAAAAACCCTTTCATTTATATTCATTAGAGGAATCTCTAAGTGTCTTGCTTAATGGTGAAGGATTCAGGACTTGTCAGTCCCTTACAATATATCCTCCTACAGCTCAATGGGATCTACAACCTCTGATTTAGCAAAACAAATAAAACTTTGTAAACAAGGGTGATGCTCACAGAGGACTTCCCCAGTTATCACCCACTCAGCGGCACACCAGGAAGCACTTTGAGATGTAAATTCCAGCCATCAGGAAGCACTGGGAGAGGCTTTTAAAAAGCTCACCCGAGGGGTTTTCCTTGTAGGTTCCTCCAGCAACAGGAAATCTTCCTCCAGAAGTCCAGAGATAAGCAGCTTCCTTCAGACACCTTCCCTTGGAGATGAACCTTCTGCCGTTCAGGGCACATCTAGGGAAGGACCAGGGCAGGTTTCACACCTGGCTGATGAACCCATTATCACAATAAGTGAAAAAACCCAACAGTATCGACCACAAGGACCTTCTTCTGCCGGAGGGGAACTGACACACATGCAGAGCCAGTTTCAACTACAACAGACCTTTGTAACAGAAGGACTCAACTTGTTCTGCACCCATTTGATCTACTTTAGGGTTTTTAAAAACGAAAATAACATATATAGGTAGTCTTGCCCATGACCGTAGAGAACATGAGCAGAATAAACATCGCAAAATAGCAGGGAAAAAAAAAAAAAGAAATCAGTATTTTTGTCACAACTGGCTTTTGATACTTTATTTTCAGTACTGCCGTGAAAAACCTAACAGTTTTTAGGATTTTTTTCTCAAAGAAAAGTCAAAAGCTTGGTTACTGCTTTGAGGTTTTGTGGTGAACCCACTACTCTCAAGACTTCCATGAAAAGAAGCGTGAGGGACTGTGTGGTTTAAGCTACTCACAAGGGGGGGGAATTAAAAAAAAAAAAGCATTCTAGCTTTGCAAAAGATGTCTGTGGAAAACACTGTTGAGTGGAAAAAAGATGAGCCAAGTTTTGCCAGAGATGCCATTATGAGGAAGACTGGAAATTTAAACCTTGCATGATGTACAAGACACGATGTGACCCAGTAATTTGTTTTTTATAGGTGGAAGCCTTTGTAATTCTTGCTGCAGTGACAACTATCCAAGCTTTTCTTCTTGTTGGTCTGAATATCAAGAAGGAAATTCCAGAACCTGGGAGAAGCTTCACAAGTGGGTTCAGTGCAGTTCAGGACAGCAGGGAGTGTCTGGGCAGAGCAGGGTCAGCAGTGAGGCTGCTGTGAGGGGCGGCTCCCCATGCTGGCTGGGAAAAGAGGGGCTCCAGCATCCATTCCACAAGCTTTCCTCTTGCTGACAGCAGGCACAGGAGCACTTGCAGGGGAAACAATTCAAAATGTTGCAGACTTGGTGCTGGTAAGTAAAATAAACAAAATCAAGTGGGTAATATACTTGGAGATAACCTGCTTGCCCTCAGCTTTACTTGAGGTTACCATTGGACATCAGAGCTTGAAGAACTGATTCAAGGAGTGATCACAATTATCAGTAAAGTCACACATGCAATAAACATTTTAAAAATTACCATTTCTCCTCTTTCCAGTGACTAATTCAGCTAGGAATCAAAAAAGTTCATGCACTTATACAAGAGCAATAAAAAAAATTAAATATTTATTTTGAATAACAAGCTTAAGTTCAAGCTGCATTGTTGGCAATGTTGGTTTTAAACACAGATCACAAAAGCGTGCAGAAAATTGTATTTGAGCAAAGAACAAAATAATACTAAGAATTATACTAAACAGCTGCTGATTTTTAAAGAAACAAAAAAAAGGCTTGTAATCACTATACAAAATATAAAATGTATTAAACACTACCATCCACAGAACAGAGGTTTATTTTAGTTTGATTATATTTAAAAATTATTTGTGTAGTTATTTATATAGTGAATTGTAAAT
Organism: Poecile atricapillus; assembly: GCF_030490865.1. NCBI lineage: Eukaryota > Metazoa > Chordata > Aves > Passeriformes > Paridae > Poecile > Poecile atricapillus. Next base: position 7,023,058 of record NC_081288.1, read on the forward strand.
GAATATTATACAGTAACCTCCTTTTGGTCTGCAAAACCTTTGTTGCACTATAGCACATCCAATCACATTGCAAAAAAAAAAAAAAAAAATTATTTGTCCTTACTATCAATAAAGAAAACAATCATTGATAATACAGTAAATATTGTCAGGTCTACAAATAATGAAATTCAAAATGACTCCCTCGACTCTGAAGCGCTTTCCATGCAAAAAGTCAGCACTTGCTGTTTAAACTGAGTGCACTACCAAGCAATGTCCAGGGTCGCAGATGTTCTTGGTAAGACTAAGCCTTACAAAAAATTTAGAAAATAAAATAAAATTAAAAAAAAAAAAAATCAAAGATTGAATGCAATCATGCAACCTCTTACTACTGGGTAACCCACTGTGTCACTTGTTAATTTATTGCCTTCCTGGAATATCACTCAAGGCATCAAAATTAGATTCATGATAAATATACACATAATGAAAGGACACAAACTGCTATTCGACACTACTACTGGTAATGTCTGTGCTACGTGAAAGCACCTTTAAAAAGAGCCTATGCGGCAAGAGATAAGTGTCTAAAGATTCAAAATGAATCAACAGTATTGGATAACAATATAATTCTCAACTCAGAAGCTGCCTCAAGATTAGGTGCATCTTCAGTTAATGTAACAGGAAAAAAAGGCAATGGATTTTATTATTTGTATCCACTCATAAACTGACCTAAGGCCACCAGATGTGCAGACACAACAAGTTTTCTTTTCTTTTTACAGTTCTTTAAATTGTAGGATGATACGGGAATAGATCTATTCAAAAACAAACAGCTATTTCATCTCTATTAAGAGGTGGCACCAGGCGTGGGGTTCACGTTCTGAGTGGCCACCTGTGGTGCCACTTCGATGATCCGGGGTTTGTCTATAATCCTGGCCGTGCGGTTGCCCTTCTCTACAATGCCAATAATCCACGCCTGGTGGCCTTCGCCGTATTTCGGGGACTTGATCTCGGCGCAGAAACGCGCTGCCTGCTCTCGTGGTAAACAGATGAGGAGACCTCCTGAAAACAAAGAGAGCAGAGCATCAGAACATCTGACTGCAAAGTATTTCAGCCTTGGTCTGCCAGACCCCTACTTGGACAAGCGCTTGGTGACTTCAGTGGAGTCTGCTGAACTCCAAACATTCCAAGAAAAGACACAGTGGAAGTCCAAGCTCTTGCTCTACAGCAAGATGTCTGTGCCTGAATGCAGTGTTTAGTTTCATATAAATGAAGCCAAATATACACAAAAGATGTTGGCAAAAGGATGTGGTAGTGATGCCAACAAATGACATACTAAAACAACACCAGCACTGTAACCTTCCTCAGAGGATTGCAGAGTGCCTCTACACAGGAACATTTTGGATAAAGGTCATATGCAGATACCTGTAACCACATATTGGTGGCAGCTGATTCTGTGAGTAATCCCATTGCCTGCAATGAAATCATTCATCAAAGCAGGAACCATTGCCCTGCTGAGACTGCAAGAGGCAAAACATGAAACACAGGCCTGATCCAGTGTTCCTTGTGACAGCCCTTGTGACCCCCTTGTCTGACAATTTTCTAACCTGTTTAGCCTTTCTTGAAAGTTTTTTTTTCTCAGACACGACTGAAATTACTTCATTTACTAATGAATGCTTTCAGAAGCAGCACAGTAATGAGTCAGAAAGCTCACCATTGCAGGAGTAAACCTAAAAGCACTTCCATTCTTAGAATCCTAAAGCACTGAAAAAGGTAGGTTGGCAAGTGAATAGAAAATATTTAGCGAACACAGGAAGAGAGTAGATTCACACACCCCTGAATTTGGGCACATGCTGAGACTTGCTTACTCTTTGACCCAAAGCATTCTCATCCTTGCAAGTTCTACAACCAGCTCTGAGCCAGTCCTGGGGCAAAGGGCCACCTGCTGAGCAGGTCACCCCGCACTCAGATGCCACCTCCTCCTCCTCCACAGACAACTCCTCAGCACAGTCGGTACCTTGATGTTTGCTCTTCTGGGCACATAGTCCCTTCTGTGGAGACTAAAGACATTTTTCATTTAGGGCCATGAAGAAGCAGATACTGAACATGAGGAGTTAATTAAAAGGTTAAGTGGAAGTGTGAAAGTGATCTTTTTAGAAAAGCCAGCCAAAAAATGTCTACCTCTCTGACATTTCAAAATAACATCCCGGTATTTCTATCAAACACAACAAAAATCCCATAAGCTTGAATGACAGTGCCTGTAACTACTCCAAATGTAACAGACAAATCAGTTGCAAAGGACTTATGTGACATTCCCAGGGAAAGCTCTAAACCCAACTGAAGAGAAACTTAAGTCATGGTGCAGGCAAGTCAGAGGAGAGGTTTGCAAGTGGCAGTGCAGAGAAGGTGCTAACTAGCCAGAAAGGAGGTGTGCAAGTATGGTAAAAAACAAGAGCAGAATAATAATCTTCACTCTATTTTTCACACACAGTCTCTTCCTGCACTTTCGTATCATTTGTACACATAGCCCCTTATCATTCTCTGACAAGATCAAAAAAATTATCAAAATCCCAGTTTCTGGTAAAAAAAAAAAAATCACTTCCCACCTGATGGCTACATCCCAGTCTGATCGATAATGTTTAAAAAGGCCATGAGCTACTCTCAACCAGCAGCAGGCTTCCTGTATGCAGGGATTATAGTTATTTCTCTGCTACACTGACCAGTCTCTTTAACCCTTTGGGTAAGTCCTTAAAGGTTCTCCACTACATTTTTTAGACAAGTTTGTGTTCTTGGCATTCCCAGCTGCTCTGCTTTTTGGGGATTAAAAGGATGCAGATATTTGGTCGCTGTCCTGGCTTATTTTTGTAAGAACAAAAGGGGGTTTTTTGCAAGAGGCATTAAATATTGCTGGTTTTAACAAGTAGTATTTCAAGCAGGGAAGTAAACACAGAACACTTCAAAAGCAGGCCAGACAAAACTGTGTAATTAAGAGCAGAGATACAAATAGTTCATGAATCAAAACCAAGTCCTTGCTCCTGCTAATGGCTTTCTCTCACAATGACTTATAACAGGATGACATCATTAGCCTTGCCTCTTGTCAGGCACTGACACTGCCCTTCTTTTCCATCCATCTGCCTATTTCCACCAAGTCTCCACAAATACCAAGTTGCTGAGATACCTCTACTACACTAAAAGAGTCATCTGACACCATCCAAAAGTTATTAGGACTGAAAAATACATACATGTATCAATGTCCCAGAGTAACTCTTCGACTTATCTCTGCAAGTAGCCACTCTAAAAAAAGCCTCATTATTTTGAAACCAAATGCCCAACTGCAACTTTAACCATTACCAAGGAGTTCCCTAAAAGAGATTGCAGAATCATATAAAAGTGCACTTTTAGGAGCCATTAGCAAGAGTGCCTAAAGGATGGAACAGATGACATAATACATCTTTTCAACACTGGCTTTTGTCAACAGGTGCCCAGCAAATGCACATAGGGGAAAAAAACTCCAACACAATAACCTTAAGATCCATTCAAATAGTTTCCCAGTAAATTTCTTATTGCCTGCCCACTCTGCTGCAAAACATCTGTTCCCAGATGAAGAAGCTACAGACAGAGTGTGTCTAGAAGTTTAAGCCAATAGAGAAGTGTCTGTGTTAGAGTAAGCAGAGCCTTGAGCAAGCCTCCCCACAGCTGGGTATCAGGCACAGCAAGGCAGGCCTTGGCCTTCATATAAATCAATCCCAGGACAGGAGGTGTGCAAACAGCCTGGTCTGAATGCAAACGAGCCATGCCAGCAGAGCCTGCCCAGCTCACATTGCTGATACACGCCAGGCCCTGCAGTGCAAGCCCAAAGCCTGTGGGTGGTCATTCAGCTTCCAGAGCCTGGCCAGTGTGTCCACGTGGCTACAGATCTTTTGGGTATCTGGCAGACACTGTCCTGTGACAAATCCCTGTAGCCACCTCCAATGGGAGAAACACAGCACTGTGACCAAATCAGACAGACGTGTTTTGAGGCACCCACAGTTCACCACCAACCAGATCTGTCTCGCTGTTTTTCCCATCATCATCCATCTCTGCCCCAACTCTGCAAGCTGCTCAGCATTTCAAAGAGACCTCTTGCTCTCACTCCCAGAAGAGATTCTGAAGTCAAGCATTTCCCACTTCCCAGCAGTGCATCCATCTGCACTGTTTTACATTCCTTCAGTGAAAAGAGAACTGGGTATCCCCAAGGTGCAGGATGGGCAGCTCTGAAGACATAAGCACGTGGTTTGCAGCTAAACCATTCCCACACCAACTGCTATCCAAACCTCTACTACAGCCACTCACCTGGAAGAGCACCTTGCAGTTCCAGCTGTGTCATGCTATTTTTTGTGCTTTTTCTAAATAACAAATGCTATTGACACTCCAGCTATGTGGGCTCCTGGGTAGTAAGAATCTGATTGGTTCTACCAACCTTTTTGACACAGCTTGCCAAGCTGTCACCAGATATTTCTACCCCCTTCTGACTGACTCTGGATTTGGAAAGGGTTCACATCCCATATCCTGTTACACATCATCTGAGCCACACAGTCTCTGCAGGACAGAGTGTCTGTGCAAGCACAGATGGCCAAGGAACAACTCAGCAGATCAGGGTAGGTTATGTATTCACTAGGGGAAAAGTTTATGGCTCTCACTGTGATGCCTTTTTTCCAGATCTTCAGACTGTTTTGCTTCAAGGGGCCCCCTCTGTTGTGAATGGCAGAGAACACAAATAATACTTCTGAAAAGCCAGAAGATGACAGGGAAATGAGATAAGAGAAAAAGACAGATTTGTTGCTACATCTCTCCATTTCCCAAAGAGAAAGACAAGTCAGACTAAATTACAAAAAACAAAATTAAACAGGAGAGAAGGTTCAAGGGGAAAGTGAAGTAGAAAGACATCCAGCAGACAACAGTGATCATGCTCATCAGAGAAGAGCCTACTCTTAATAAGGCAACTTAAAAAATAACCATTAGAGGGTCTCATCACCTGATGATTCTGTAAATATTTTTGTCCATAGCCAGCTTTTCAGTACAATCTGTTGTACTGACTGTCACTGCAAATAGTAGCTTTATTGCACTCAAGTAATAAATGGGTCAGAGAGCAACATTTATTTTTTTGCTCCTAGTCACGATCCCTAAAGTCAGATTTCATAAAAGTAAGGGAGAAAAGCTGTATTCTTGGATGTCTCTATGCTGTGGACAGAGAAGGCCTCAGTTGCCAACACTGGTCCACCCAATAACTAACTAAATGTTATTGTAACAAACCAAACACCATCCTTTGTCAGGCAAAACTACTGCCAGTGGCTTTGCTTTTGAGAAAACTGACAGATGTGGCAGAATTTCCAGGTATTCACTGTTCTGGAGTTAACAGAGAAAAACAAGTTTCAAAAGAATTCAGAATCATCACTAACTTCTTACTGCAAACTGGAGAGTTGCAGAGTTTCTGTAACAGTGTTCCATATGGGAACAGAAGACATTCAGGACAGGATGGTGGTTTGGAAGTCAGGCTGAAGGAGTTAGTTGTGAACAGCTGTGTGGCTGCTGCTCATTAGCCTGGCCACATGCCAAACCAGCTGTGACTCTGGACGCACAGCATGCGATTTGTGTGTTTGAAATGGAATTCTGAGGTGCAGGTGTAGGGAAGGAAGAGGGTGGCACTGCTGTCACCTACCTGAAGTCTCTGGACAAGTGCCGTGCATGAGGCCGAACATGTTGCCACAGGCCTTACTGACAGCAGCCATCTTAGCCAGGACGGGGAGGTTGTGGATAACAAAGGACACCTCGTTCCGCTGCTGCTTGGCAAGGTTTTGTGCATGCCCCAGGATCCCAAATCCTGTGATGTCTGTAGCTGCATGTGCATTGAAAGTGTGCATGAGTCCAGCAGCTACAAGAGAGGGAGATGGAAAGAACACCAAATCAGAAAACACCAAATTATCAGGAAAGTGCTTTAACAATATTGTGCACAGTCCAAATGAAGTTGCATACCTTTAATGCAAACCAGATTGGGTTAAATTAATAAAATAAATAAAATCGTGCTCGAAGAGAACTGGAATTCACCAATAGTGCACGTAACATTTAAAAAATTCAATTTGCATTTAAGATATTAAATCATGCTGAAAATCCATCATGGAAGTTGCGTTTATGAGCATGGTCTATTAGACATGTGCTATTCATTTATATTGGCAGTCTAAGAAACAGGGGTTTGCTTCAGATCCAAACTCCCCAAAGCTGAGGGCCAGGGAGGTTCTGAGGTCAGCTTTGCTCCACTAAGGGCAGGAACCAGACACAGCTCACACCTCTTCCCCTGCTACCCTGCAATGGTGACATCACGACTTGAGATGGGAACACTCAAAGTTTAAGAGCTGAAGAACAAAGCCGGAGGCTGTGAGCAGAGGGCCCCAGCCTCCCCACCTATACATTCATGGAATTCCTGCACATTTGCAGCTTCTGGGTGGGAAAACGGCATCCCTGAATGCAGGACAATAGCACCAGTTAAGAGTATTTAAGTGTTGTTAAAGGTGTCTGACAAGAATAGAGGAAAAACACCACCAAGAACACTTTGAAGCTTTGACTTTCTTTGGGTGCTTCCCAACACATGAACTGGACAAGTTCTTTTCCATAAGATAATACTGGTCGTTTATATTCTTTCCTGGAAGGCTTTTGCAAAGAGCGAAAAACCAGGGGGATGACATAAGAAATGAAAACTGAATAAACGGGAAAAGTGATATTTAACTATTCCTGTTCCTTCTACTGAGAAGTAAAGAAACTCTTAATTCTCCACTCTGCCAAAAGATACCTTGAAAAATGAAGGGAAATCCTGGATTAAAACTTCTAGGGTAAAAGCAGAATCTTTCCTCTACCAAAATTAAAAGAAAAAAAAAATAAAACAAAACCCCCCTACAGGAATAGGAAAAAGACAAAGAGGAAAAAAAGCATATTCCACATACATACTCCACACTGTGGAAAGCACAGTACAAGACCGAAGTGGAAGAAAGTAAATTTTTTTTTAAATCAAAACTTAAATTGAAACTTATATAAGTTTTCCTTTTTTTACTCTATTTCAAATTATTTTAACTTTATCACAGTCAGGTCTTCTCTATGGAAGAAAATAAGGAACAAATCCAATATTTTTCCCTTTAAAACACCCTTTAACTCACTGGAATGTTACTTGCAGCACTCACATGAGTCATAATCATATCCAGCAGCTTTGTGTTTTTGCTATATAATTACAAGAGGGCGTTTGATTTTAATTTGCTGGTTTCACTAACACTGAACAGCAGAGAGATAGGGCAGAATGAAAGGGACAAAGTGGCTGTGTCACAGTTCCCCAACACATTGAAATAAAATTGATTTGGAATTGAAAAAACTCACAATCCCTCCCCTCCAACACAAACATCTCTTCTTACCTGTCCTGTTCAGCCGTGCCATATTCATCATTGCCTCCTGGTATGCTAGTTCTACATCTTCCTGTGTTACCACGAGTTTGATTTTATTCCACTTTTCAGGCTAATAGATGAAATAAAGATGTTTCTTTAAGATTTTCAGCTGTACATTTCAAAGCACACCCTGACCACTTAAAAAAAACCCCAAACCCTTAAAACAAAATGTATTATTTTTTTTAACAGTTAAAGAGGGGCAAAATGTTCCAGTCAGAGGTGTGTGCCTTAGTCTGCTGCACCCTAAATCCTACTTTCAGGAGCTGAGTGGAGCAGAATAAACTACCATAGGGAAAGAACCCCTTCAAGGTAACTCTCTGGATTTAACTCCAACAGCCAAATTAAAGTAACTTTGTTGCTGGATGTTGAGATTTGTAATTTCTGGCTTCTTGGGTTTTTAAGAGATTGTTCTTGATTTCACACCTGGACACCTTGATCAGGAAAGACCACTGATATCCACCAGTCCTGGTCAGAGGAATGCATGCTAAGGCAAGATTTAATCATTCTAGTTTAGGATTAAGGCAGTTTCATAAGCCTCCTTTACAATTTAAAACCATCATCTTTCACCCATTCTCCAGTATCTGGTATGGTGTCATCTCTTCATCATATTCCCATAAATGCTCTTTGTCCCAGAAGGGATTCCAGATCCAGAATTAAACAAAGCAACTATTTTATTTTTAAAAGCCACACTACAAACTGATTTAACTTTTTTTTTTTCAATGAAAATAAAATTACAAAGAAAACACAGGAGTTTTGAAGGCACAATACCTACACTGCCATTCCATAGATTAAATGCATAGAACAAATATCTTAACAAAAGGTGCAGGAACTACTAAGAAATGGTAGGTGATGGTACACTGGGGAAGGATCTTGTCTTAAATGAGTGCTGACTTCAAGGGGCGTAAGAGAATCCAGAAGTGACAAAAAGGGGAAAGACTGGTCAGCCAAAATAAATTGTTAAAGAGCAAGGAACAATGGCAGTGGGACCAGAGTTTCTGATACTGGGTTGAACTGGATCTACTAATTAAAGAAAAGCATTTTTGCTTACACAAATGAGAGACCAAGTCAAGAAATAAAATGTGGCTGCTACAGAGATGACAGAATAGGGACTATTCTTACTCTGGGTATGACTGAAAAAAACCTGAGCAGTCATTCTGCCTTAAGTTTCAGAAACGGTTCTGAGGCTGATCACAGGATGGAAACTGTCAGGTGATGGCAATGGAAATCACAAATGATGTGGAAGCAGAACTCAAGGCTGAGGGTAGAAGAGCTACAAACACAGGTAAGATATGAATTGGAGGCAAATTCCACTACAGCAATCAAGATACTGGAGTTAGTCAACATGGAATTGAGACAGATAAGTTTGCAAAAACTTCCAAACAGGTTTTAAAAGCAAGATTGTATTTCCAAATAGGAAGGGTCTGTAGACAACAGCAAAGAGCTAGAAAACCCTCTCTGAAGGGGCACGGCACAGCACAGCACCCCCTTTCATGCCTTTAAACATGCATATCTCTACACTCCGGTTTCCCTTCCTTGCCTGTGCATAAACTTGCTATACATACTACACCTTCTCCCACACAGTTTTTAATATGAAGTCCTATTCCCCGCCAAAATTTGATTTACAGGTGGATTTGTGATGGGTAATTAATTCTAGTTCCACTTTCCCTGTATTTTCACCAAACAACGCTAAAGAAAAGGTAGCACAGCTACTCAAAAATTTTCTTCCCACAATCAAAGATATATTCTGTTTACACATAATAACAATATTGATTTCCTGGCTGTCCTCATTTTTCAGACCAGAAGGTTTTTCTGTTTGACAGTTGAGGAAATTAGTAGTATTTGAAATACATGGAAATTCAGAATAGCCTTAATTTGCAAGTCTGCTCATCAGGACAAGATGGTATGTTAAGAAGTTAAGATTATGGCCAGAAAACACACTATAGAATTGGGGTCTTGTTGTTTCACGCTTCATTTTCATATCAAGATTATCTGAGGCCCTGATTCTTCTATCTGTGGAAAACACAGGATTCTGAAGAGGTCAAAATTTCTAAGCCAGACCCTGTGAAGAAGGAGAAAAATATTTTTCTCTTGCTGCTCACACTTCAGACTCCAGTGAAGGTTTAAGCTAGTTCTCTCCCACTTTGCTAACACTAGCTATGTTAATTAGAATTCATCTGACAATGCAGTGGCCAACAGCCAAATCAAAGTAGATTCCATCTCACTCCTCTGCCAGTCTATTGGCTCAGGAGTCTCAAAAGTAGAAAGGATGCATCTTTTTAGAGTGTAAACTGAGCAGTTATAATTCAGAAGACACGTACTGGGAGCCAGACAACATAAGCAGATGCCAATTTTGCAGTTACTTTTCAGTTCAGTAGTTACATTTTTGCCTGAAGTAACAGATGGAAGTATGTCTACATCCATAACGCTGCTAGAAATATTCTTCCTGAATGCACAGGGCAATACATGTGAAACGCAGATAAACTTCCATGTACACAAGCAGAAAGCCCAAGAACACAGAGAGCATTCTTGGCCTAATTGCCATCAGTAAGTGTTGCCAATTACTTTGGCAGGTGGAGTAGGGCATAATGTTGCCCAGGGTGATAGTCTGTTGTTCTGTTAGTAAACAATTTTGGTTATTAGTGCAATGCCTGAGAAATAACTAAGAATTAGGTGCAATTAAGATGGGCTCACTAAGCACAAAATTGTAAATTGCCTTGATTCCAAAGGAATTTTGCACACAAGTAGGGAAGGCTGGAGCATATCAAGGAGGAAGGAGGAGAGAGAGGTGACAGATGACTGTTATACGACCTGAACTTTGTCATGTTGAGAGAATGAGGAAGGTCATCTTTAATTCACACCCCTCTTCCCCGTTCCATTTTTTGCAGTGTACTCACAATATCTAGCCACTGGTGGACAGCTACAGCCACTTGTGTTCCCAAGGGTTTAGTTAATACAAGCACATCTCCTGGCACTGCATTGTCTGGCCTGGAAACAAAGAATTCATATATTAACTACACAGTGAAATTCAAACACATTATTAGGAATAAGTGCTGATAATTACATTTTCACAGACCCACGCATCTTACTGCACAGTTAAAAAACTGACTAATTGTAGCATTACCCTTTGGGATTCATTGCCATGCAATATTATTGAGGAAAATGTTGCAAACTTGCTTTAAAAGTGCTAATCCTTCTTTTTTGGAAAACACAATGCTTGCAGTCAGACACACTCCAAATTACATCTCTTCTTTCAATTTTTGGGGGACATAAGAGAGGATAAGAGAAAAAAAAATACCTTTTTTTACCCAGGGCATACGATATCCAGAATTAGGATCATGCACAAGTTCATTTGTAGAGTGCCACAGTGGGACATTCAAAATCATCTGTTAAATGGACAGAATGCTCTAAAGACAGCAGTTCTGTAGTTCTCTACAGCCATTAACAGGAAAATTGGGACATGGTTTAGAAATGTATGCAAAAATGTGGCATAAATTTTTGTTCAAAACAGTCTCCACTACCTTTAAAGATTAGAAGCTTAATTCTCCTGTTAAAAAGAGAATAGGATCAAAAGAGACTGGGGAGAAGTAAAATGACATCCTGCTTAAAAAAAGCAAGTATATACAAAGAGATGTGGCATCTGTTGAGTGCTAAGGACAAACACAAGCAGAAGGTACTGCTTTATTCATCAGGAGACACACCAAAAGATCACAACACGGTGCTTAAAGGATTTTTACTGTATCCCTCAGACCAGTGCCTTTGACTGTTTAGTGATTTAACTTACATTATAAATTCATTAGGCTGACAGACTGTCGTGGCCACTCCTCCTAAAACAATCCAGGGATTTAACACTGTTTGGCCACCAGTAACAGATGTTCCTGCCTCTTCTGCTGCATCTTTGAAACCCTGGATAATTAGAGGCATCACTTTGTCTCTTTCCTAGAGATCGAAACAGAAGTCAGAGTTCCATACACAGCAGTATCATTGCAAGACTGGTCCAAGGCTTTAACCACTCCAACCCTCATGGCAAATACTTCATGACAGAAAAGCAGCCCTTAGGAAGAGTCTGGCCTCCTGAAAACTCCATGTATCCCACAGAGTCACAGTTTTAGCTGTGTGTAGAAGAGGTGCAAAGACACTCTTACACTGAAGAAACATTCTAGAAAAGGTCATGTAAGAGTAATCAGAGTTCTGGAAACTCAGAACAACTATCCTGCTGCTGTAATCAGGTACAGCCACAGCAGTGTAGTGCCAAGAGGCAACATTTAATCAAGATGCATTTGGGCTCCATTAACCATCAAGTTTTCAACTTGCATCCTTCTAAGAATAAATATCCCTTTTTTACTAAGCAAAATAAACATACATGCTGATCACTTCCACAAAAAAAAAAAAAAATTTAAAAATATATAAAAAGAATAAAAAGAATGCAAAACCAATCCATAATTATCTATCCAGATTGATAGATTAATTGGTAATCAAATGCTGGCCTTTGGCAGAAGGAGGCACCCCCTTTTGGCAGGGATCAAGGTAGCAGATGACAATGCCACAGAAAACTGAACTTTTAGCACATGACCTCAGAATGTTTATGAGGTCATGAATTAAGCCAGTCAATAAGACCATCTCTTCTTTAAATGGCTTCAAACTTTGATGAGAAAATACACTTAAGGTAAATATATTCCGAGCACATTTAGCTGTTTGAGTCTTCATTCAAGATAAAGTGCCAAAAATCTTACCCTATCTGTCATTTTATTGCTGATTCCAAGGAGCATCAACATGTTGTCACATTCTGTAACCCCCATGGCATAAAGGTCACTTAGGACATTGGCACACGCTATTCGTCCCTGAAAAACAAAGAGAGACAAGAAAAAAAAAATCTGCAGCACTGTTGGTGAATGTTTAAATACCTTCCACAAGCAAAGCTTCCAGTTTGAGTTTGCATTCTGACACAGCTTCTTACTCCACAGCATTAAGAAACTCAGCCAGAGATGTGGTATGATCCACTATGTGCCTACCTAGAAGTGCAAGTATCCTTCCTTTTACAGGTATGGAGAGAATTCACCACAGCTGTCTTGGTCAACACACTCTCCCAGTAACTCCATAGGAATCACAGAGTTCAGAATGGATGCCCAATCTGAGAGGCTGAAGCTAAGACCAACAGCTATCTTTGATAACAAGCTCTGTTTATTTAACATAGTATATTCCTATTAACTTTATTCCAGCACAAAACTGTATATCCTGATGGAGAAGGCCATGGCATGGAATTCATAACTGCTAGGAAGTTAATCCAAAAAGCAAATATTGCTGAACTTCTGCATCAGAATACACAGGAGACAGGTCCTTGAGAAAGAGGTTTGTTCCCTGCCCTGCTCTGGAGCCATGTCTGCACTCCTCAGTTTCAAGGATAGAACTCTTCTTCCCACAGGATACAGCTGTGCTGCCAGCACACACCCACACTGGGCTGCTTCCTCTGCTCTGGGGGTGACAGCATGTGCAGGGAATAAAGGAGCTCAGGGCTCCTAGGAACTGGATTTGCCACCACTGAGGGAAGCTCTGCATCCCCACATAGTGAGAGAGATGTGCTTGTCTGTCACTTTCCAGGTGACAAGATCAGGCTTACAGCACCAACAACTTTTCTGACTGCTGTGTGTGCATGTATCTCCACTAACAAAAACTTGTACAAGAGACAAACTGCCTGCTGAAGATTCCTCTAACAAGTCAGGAAGCTGACAGGATCAAGAAGGCATCACTTTCATTGCATGAAGTTACTCTAATTTTACTAAATTAATGGATCTGAGTCAAGGTTTCTGAGGCATGGACCCAGCACAGATGAGACACCAAGTTTCCTGATGAAGATGCAGAACTTCCTCACACAGGGTGTGCCCTAAGGGACAGCAAAATATTTTAAAATACAACACAAATTCTGTTATGGTACTCTGGAAGACTCCATGCATTCTATGAAAGTTGTTTTAGGTTTACAGCTGCAGAACTGTAACCAACACATGGCTTTATGATATAAAGTTTGTGCTTTTCATTATGTTCAAAGGCAACACCACCATGGTAAAAGCAACAACATGCTTATTTGATGCAATTTGCAGAAAATGTAGTATTTCGAGGCAGTAACTTCACTTGCTGATGACATGAAATAACATCTCCAAATCACAAATAAATATAATACAGTTTTTCATAATTTCAAGATTTTTCAGTGGCATATGGGGAGTCCCTGATATTTGGAACTGGAATATATTTTAATAATTTAAGTCTTAAATTATTAAGAAAAGAATTGTGTACTGCACTGTTTTATGGATATTGGCTGTTAAAATTTCTATATACCTGCCATTTCCCTTGTGGAACTATCAAGCTATTCTCTGTTATCTTCAGTATTTACCAAGCAAACTGCTGGTTTGTGCCCTGTTAGGAATGACAGATAAATTTTTAAAACCATAATGACAACACCTCTGATAGTCAGAGATCAGTCTAATAATATTTTTGCCAAGACCCAAAACCACTACGGAAACAAATTCAGGGAACTGCAATTCCCAAGTCTGAAGGAACAGAGAGAACACAGGGCTTTTGTGAATACCAGCAAACCCAACAGGGCTCACAAACAGGGGTCAGCCTGGCCTGGTCCTGCAGGCCACCTGCCTGCTTGCATAGTGTCCTGAAACACAAAGATCTGTGTGCAACACACTATTTGTAAGGGCAAAGGATGAAGAATCAGACACCCATTTCCAGTCCTAAGTGAAGGTTCTTAAAACAGCAACAAAAAGGTTTCTGGATGGAAAGGGAAAGATGTACTCTCTCAAACCAGCCAGTTCCCTGCTCCTGTACTCAAACAGGTGTCTCCAGAGTGCTACAACAGAGCCCAGTATCCAGTACTAGTCCCAGTGGATTGATGCTTATTACAAAACCCTTTTTCAATTGCCTGTAACTTTTCTAATAAACCATTTAAGCTGAATAAATCCTATGCTTGGTATAGATTTTACAGGTGCACATCCTAGGGACAATTTTGCATGAGTGTTTTCAAGGACAAAGCCAAAGTGAAGGAGAAAGAGGAAAAGAAGGAAGAATGATTTTGCATATAACTGCAGAACTTAGTTTTAAAATAGGCAGTGCCAGAATGAGAGAAAGCTTTTCTGAAGCAGAAATTGGAAGTTCAGCTGAGTCCACAAGCAGTTTTGCCTTCCTCAGCTGTTTCCTAATCCCTTCTGTCACAGCACCCAGCTTGGAGTTAATCTGCACTTTTGGCTCTCCCTCTTTGCTTCCTCTCCTCTAGTAAGGAAGAGAGATGAGATAAGGAGCTGTAGGTAAACCCTGTGCACAGAGAAAGGAAGAGACTCTAGAGCAGGGAACACCGCCCAAAACCAGTCTGGAAGTGGCTGGGTAAGGAGACTGAGGGGAAGGTCAAGGAGAGTGTACACTGCATGTGAGTGATACTGGTAACATAGTAGGTATGGGGACACCTGGACCTAAACCAGGGAAAGAAGCAGTTGGAGAAGCAGGGGAGCAGTAACCTGTCTTGAGCAGAGGAGGCCAGAGCACACCCCTTTATACAGCCTGGACACTGACTCAAAATTCCCAAGTCTCCCAATTCCTCTGCTTGTAACAAACATCCTTAAGCCCCATGGCAAACTGTATTTGACTGTCCTCTAGCCAATGTTGGTCCACACAAGTATGAGGTAATCTATACTGTCCCTTGGGGTACTCTGACCCTCCAGAAAGAGGTCTGAGCAGAGGGTCCAGGAGCAATAATCCTGCTGGAGCATCACTGGTGGTATCAGCAAGAAGGCTCAAGACAGAATCCCCATCCTCAGTTAGCTCTTAGGGAGAAACAGACATATCTAAACAGATTAGGAAGCGGCCAGCCACCAGATCAAAATAAATGCCCTCAAGAATGAAAAGTGAAGGACTTGAGAGTGAAGACAGCACCACAGTTACAGCTGCTGGTGCATGTAGATCACAGCACAGACTGTAACTATGATGCAACCACTGAAGTTGGACTAAGGCCAAATTTACATTCCACTCCTACCACACTGACCTAAACCTCATCTGGGCACAGGCCCATCTATCTACTTCTGTGGCATTTCAAACCCTTTGTATCTCCAAACAAAGCAACCCTCCCCCTTCACTGCAGCCTTTAACACTGACCGTCAAGTTTTTGTTACAAGGTGAGAAAAAAGCTTCAGATGATGAGCTTGAACACAGATCTCCAAAACATTTTTTTTTTTCCCCTGACAAGTTCCCACATGATGTTAAAGCAACCCATTTGAATCAAATTTCTCAGGAGAGCTCAACAACTCCATACTCCAGAGACCAGCTTGAGATTTTTGGCTGCCCAGTTTACAGAAAGAGAGCTCTCCTGGAAGAGAAATCACAGGAGCTAGGCTTACACAGGCACTCAACACGTGGTCAAGCATGCAAAAGAAAAAAAAGAGATGGTCCTAATCTCAAACTGTGTCCAAAACCTACCAGACAGGTCTCACAGAGCAAACAAACTGAAAGCAGCACATAAAACATTCAGTCACACTAACAGCAGTAAAAGCAATAGTCACATTCAAACCACAGAAAACACGAATTCTAGCACCTTTCATTTAACTTCTGTCCTTATAGCTTTATTTAAGTCTTTTTTTTAAAGCTCATTTATATCCCAGGGTCTGTTCAAGTCAATACTGATCACTGCCACATATGCAGGAATCTCTGCTGAGACAGACTAAATGTGACAGGAACACAGAAGGAACCAAGGCCAAAGTGCACACACGTTCCAACCTGTCATTTCAATGTGTCCATGTTCAAGTGGAGGTAGCACCACAGGAAAGCTGGAGTTCACACACCACTCTGAAATTGCCAGGTGCTGTTACTTACTACTGACATTAGATATTTCCAGTTCTAATGGGTTACCCGGTTATTTCAATATCTCAAAAAAGGCCAATTACAACGTGGTTCTGCTCGTAAGTGGAGTTTACTCACTGCTGCTTCACAGGCTGCTCTTTTTCCCCCTTTTGGGCTCTTCAAACCAAATCCCACAGAACAAGAGATGCAGGGAAATCTGAACTAAAGGTGGCAGTTCTCCCAACTTTCACCTACATAGAAAGCAGCACTGCAGCATTCCTGGCCAATATGGGAGATTCCAGGATGAAATTATGCCTTTTCCTCTTCATGTCTATTCAGGAAAGACTCTGAATGCAATTAATCAGACAATTAGCATTGCACATCTAGAAGAAAGTGTCAGAACTGCCATCAGGTTGGTGAGAAGCCCAAATCAGTAATAGACCCAAGAACAAAGTTTAGCCAACTTACCATCATATAAGGGTCATCCACAATAGGATAAATATAATCTGTCGTCTGGACTAATGACAAACCTCCATGTCTCAATGGAATAACACAAGTGTCCATCCCAATTCCTGCAAAGACAGAAATCCGTGAGTGAGGTGGGTAACTGTGCCCTGAATTATCTGTTGCTCTTAACAAAAGAGTTTATAAAATATGTCTGTGAAATACAACTCCTAACATTGCCTAAACAGACATGCCAAATTCCTTCATCAGAGAAAGCGCATAGCACAAGAGGAAAAAACAAGCAAAGAAAGAACACTCCTGGTTGGAACTGAATGTAAATGCAAATGGCTGAAGGCAAGAATTAAACTACAGTGTTCTTTATTCTTTTGCAGCAGCATAATGGCACATCAAGAACATCTGTGCTTTTATGTAAGTACATTTAAAGTTAAGAGGAACTAAGTACATTGATATTGTCAAAAGCAAATAGCTTTTCCTGTCACTCAGATCTCAACAAAAACATGGTGACAGTTGTGAAGGGACACAGCATCTCATAAAGGACATTCCCTCACTTCAGAAGGAACAAGAGCTCTACAGGTCATAGCCCGAGACCTTGGTGAAGGATGATTCACCCACTCGGAGCTTTAGCAATCGCATTAACCTTGCCTCGCAAAAGGAAGGCAGCAGACCACTTGATAGATACAGAACTCCTTGGAGAAACCCACAACTCTGAGTACCACAACCTTTTCCCTGACAGTGGATATTTCAAACAGAACATGTGATTTTAGAACCTCCCAGCATTTGCTGCAGTGGAAGAGCTCACACTAAAGGGGCAGGTGACAACATGCTGGCTGAGCCACACTCCCTCCCCTATGGATAGCCTTGTGCCTTGCAGCAATGGCAGGAAGCTTACCTCCTTCTTGGGCTGGCAGCAAGCTGCCTGGAATTACTCTGCAAGCCCCACAGGTCAAGAGTCTTCAAAAGAGCCCATTTTTAGGGAGCAGATGTCATACAGGAGCCTTTCACCATGTATTAATGAAACACTACCCTAGCAAGAGCTACAAACCAGTGTTTGGCAGTGTCCTGTACAGGGATGGAGCAAGTTGCCATCACTGGAGTCTTACTGAGGGGACAGAGGTCTACCGGACAGTTGGTATATAGGTGGAGAGGATCTTGCCTCATCCACCTAGAGACACTAGAGATCTTGCCTTGGAGGAGAGCACACACTGACAAGCTCCCAAGCAGTAGTTTAGGGTTGCTCAGTCTCCAGAGAACCTCCCAAGCCACTACACCTGATGTGCAGTGTCTCCAGGGAAGGGCACATAAGCAGTTACAGAGAAGTGGCCCAGGTGCAGGAGATGTTTTGCCCTCAGTTCACCTATTCATGCCATAATGCTGCAAGACCAACTTCACTTGTGCATTTTTCCAGTTTCAGCAAAAGTGCTGCTTGACAGACAGGTCAAGGGCAAGCAAATCTGTTCAGAGCCATGACTGATTTCAGGTCTGTAACAGCTCTGAGAATAAACACCAGATTTGCAGTTTCTTATTCACAGTCATATTTAAGTTTGCTCTGGGTAACAGCCCTTGCAGAACTAAAAAGGGGAGAGCTTGAGCCTGCTGCTGGCAAATGACTGCATTTCAACAGCATGGTGCCTACGCACAGGTGGCAAAGTTACCTGTCTATACCTTTTAAGCACAAAACATCAAAGGCAAATCCCACCAAACTTATCCAAAGACACATCTGCTAAAGGGATAGCCATCACAAAAGCTTATTTTAAAAGAGACCTGAACTCTTCACCTTCTATTACTAACAGATTTTCTGTTACATAGTACACACTAACAGAGTAAATCTACTTTTATGTCTTTTCATATAGCTGTAGAAGAAAAGTCTACTAGCAGCTCTATTATTGTTTAGAGCCTGTAAGTTTGTAAGAGAAAAAAATCTAAACCAAAATACTGCCAATTTTAGAAAATTGCCAAATTGAAATGCTGCTGTGAACATCTTAATTTAGAAAAATACATAAATATAGCCATTTGGGGATGAAAAAAGATGGAAGTGTCCTCCATCAGGGAATATTAAATTATAGTGCCACCCCAGCTTCACACAATTGCTGCTTAGATATTTCATACAAAGATCCCCATTGTTTAAGCAAGAGCATGGGTGCCTAACTAATCTCTCATTATATTCAATCTCTACCAGAATAATGGGTTGCAACCTGTTACCCTGCTAACAGACAATTAGCAATGTTTATATAATTTTAAATAAGGTTATTAAACACTAAACTGATAATGAAATAACTTCAGAATAAATGCTCCACTGATATTCCTAAGTTGAGTGGTAAAAAAAAAACATTCTGCACTGCAAAGAGATTGAATATGCAGGGCTGAGTAAACAGACAAACGGAATTAAAAGTGTCATTAAACACATTATCTACAATAATTTATCTATATCAATATTAGGTACAGTAGCTGGTATCAAAATACCTACGTTTGCCCTGTTCCCCATGTAGGTGGCTTGTGCAGGTTGTTTTCCCTTATTGCTTGCATCATTGTGCAAATATCAAAGAGAAAGTGAAGCTGGCAAGAACACAGAGGTCTTGGAAAGGCAGCCTTTCCCAGGCAGCTTCTACAGGTGAGCAAAAGAGTTAGAGTGGGGAACAATGAAAGGAGGAATAATGACAATTGTGAAACAATTCGCTCCCAGTCAGCTGAAGCAAGGAAGTTCTCTTGCTCACTTTCTGTGACCCAGGAACAGAGGGATGGGGAAGGAGAGGGGAAATTCACCTGGGAGTCATCCCAATTCATTCATCCATTGCAACAAATTCCAAATGCAATGCATGAACATAGAAGTCTAGAACTGACAGGACTTCAGTTTGCACAGCATCTACTGGGGGGAAGGGGAGGAACAGACTAACACCTAAGCATGTGCCCATCACAATGGCCATTCCTGAGTGTTTTGCCTTTGTAGTTGAGTGCACTGCAGGATGATAAATAATTAAGATAATATTCTTGTATCCCAGATGCCAACAAATGTCAGCATGAGATTCATCCTTCAGCTTTCTGGATGCTGTGCATGCATTATACAACACACAATTTTCAAACTGGTTAAACAAACCACAGGTGTGATCATGTCACTAAGCAAACCGAGCAGAAAGACCACCAATGTCCAGAGAAGCAACTACTTACCCAACCTGGGCATAACTGCCCCCAAGAACTGTTCATCTTCCTGAAAATGGTTTTCTTGTAGAGATTCGAGCAGTTTCTGTAAGACATCCTGTGGCACTTTGCAGCCTGTGCCCTTCAGTTCAGTGAATCGGGTCAGACGGAAGCTCTTGTCCAGTTCATAACTTTCTGGGTTAAAGGACTCCCGAACAGACATGGTTCTCTCCCACAGACTGCCGGCCTCTCCCACCCCAGAGCAATGGGATCAGTTTCTCTGCTGATCAGTCTTATTAAAAAATAAAAATAAGAATTAAAAAAAAATAATTAGAAATTCCTATGACCTGCAAGACAACAAGTTTTCCACATGGCACAAGTTAAAAGAAAAAGAAAGCGCTCATTGCTGTTGTTCACCTGTTAAGACAGGTGTGCACACCTCACACAACTCATTTCCCTACGACTACAAAGGGATGACTCCTCATCCTACCTTCTGACATTTAAAACTATAACTATGTCAGGTGAATCAGAGAATTAACTTCTTTTCCAGATATGCTGTGTAAGGTTTTCATTAAAAAAAGAAACTAACACAATTACCGACCTCATTTAACACAGAGGTAATGAAAGAAATAATAGTTCCCAGAGCATAGAGGCCAACTTCCAAAAGGCAGCCTGGGCTCTGATCCTGCAGCAGGCTCAGCAGAGACATCTGTTTGTACTAAGCTCAGTGTGCAGTCATAATTTTAGCCATTAAAATATTAATACCAAAAATAAGATGCTTTTCAAATAATGGCTCTGCTGCGGTCCTGAAGTAAGAAGCTGAAGTTCCATAATACACCTGTTCTCCTTGGGAGAAAACACAGTCCTGGTGTTCTGTTAGTACAGGTAGCAGAACAAGGAGGCCGTATTTAAGCAGAGGTTCACCTACAAGCACGCCAGTTTACCTTTTAGCATGTTCACAGACAAAATAATGCTGAAAAGAAAAGTTTCTTGCCTCTTCAGCCCTTTTTTAGTCAACTAATGATACGGAGAATCAGAGAATTACCCATTAAAACGGTAATGTAAAAAGACACTGATGCAATTCATTTAATAAAATTCTTAACAATGCATGTCTAATTTTAGAACGTTTTTCCACTCTGACTCACATCCACCACACTCCAAAACTAATAAGAGGCCTAACCGAGACACTGAGTTCTAATCAAGAACGGCTGTGATAAAACACAAATTATCTTTCTCAGAGAACAAGTTTTCAGGAATTACTAAAAGCAACCTGTCTAGTAGTAGTTTCTTAGAAAGCAATGATCCTGTGTAACAGCAACAAGAACAGAGTTCAATGGCATCACTGAAAAAACCTGATACTGATGGTCATGCCCTAATGAGGTTAAGCTGAAAAGAAGAATGCAAGTGACTGGTATTTGCCAAGTTCAACTTTGCTAAATGAAGTAAAGAAGTAAATCTACAGCCTGTGCTGTATCTGCCCTACACAGCATTTATTAACAAGTACATCTGTTCCATAAACCGTTAAGTCCATTTATTGACTATAATTTGTAGGAACCGAAGTTTTAAGTTCCCTGAGAACTTTTGATGTGAAGCCCAACTCCCCTTCACTGTTGTTTCCCCTCCTTCTCTGGGAGGTGTGGCACTTATTTAAAACAAATCTTCCAAAGCCTAGACTCGGGCAGAAATCCAAACTCCAGTTACAAGAACGTGTCTTGGATGAGCAATGAATTCAGTTCCTAGCTGTTGTCTTCCAGTGCAAGACACTAAGCACTTGCAATTAAAAAAAAAAAAAAAAAGTGTCTGGAAAACAACCTGTCAACAGAAATAGGAGACAAAAGATTTTCGGGGGTGGGGGGAACTTTTTCTTTTCTTCATTTTTTTTTAACACTTCATTCTAATTAATTCCAGAAAATTATATAAAGCAGTTTGCCCCACAGGGGAAACATCTTCCTTCATCTAACGAATAAGTGCAATAGGCTTAGCACCCTCTGTCTATTTACACAGCGATGGATGCAGAGGCCATAGCCTACCAGGAACTTTTTGCAGCCTTGAGGACTGTAAGGACAGAGTTGCCCCCTTTGAAAACTACTCGTGAAACAAACAAGATAATTTCACTTAATGGTAAACATCCCCAGTGCATGAATACGGTAACCTTGCTAATAAAGATCTGATTAAGCTGCATGCAACTGTGTCATTCACAGACTCCCGTGGGAGCAACATTCCCCGCCAAGACCAAGTTTGGGTGGTCACAGCACCGCGCCCGGCAGAGTTCGCGAAGCGTTTGGACAACTCTCAGGCACAAGGTGTGATTCTAAGGGCAGTCTTGTGCAGAGCCAACAGCTGGACTGATGGCCCTTGTGAGTCCCTCGCAACTCGGAACATTCTGCAATTCTGGCAGTCCATGCAGCATTGCAATGTGAGCGACAAGCATCCCTCCCCCAGCAGCAGACAACACCTCCTAACCCAGACGTTTCTTACTTTAAAAGAGCGGCATAATAAATATTAAAAGCTAAAGTTTAACCCTTGCCTTCCTAAAGAGCAGAGAGAGGAGAGCACAGGAGCGAAAAGAGGGGGAGGGAGGGAGAACTGGAGCCAGGTACATACCCCAAACAAACCCCAGAGCACCCACTGCCAGCCCGACCGCCCGAGACACGCGAGGCGAGGCGCTGTAACCACCATCGATCCGGGGAATGCGGCGGAGAGCGCTGCGGGCAGACATGGCTCCGGGACACCTTAAATTTCCAGCCGCTGCCTTTAGAGGCAAACCCGGGGCCTTCGCTGCCGCTCTTTGTGCGGCCGGAGAGGCGGCGGGGAAGAGGACGAGGAGGAAGAAGCTGCGCCCGGAGCGGCGGTGGCAGCGGCCCCTTCCCGAGGTGCGGCGGGGACGGAACCCGCGGGTGTCCGACTCCGGCGTCCCCCGTGTCCCCACGTGCAGGTACGGTGTCACCGGGGCGGGGTTCGCCCCTCGCTGGCGGGGACGGCCGGCGGGATGTTGGGAGCAGGCCCCCCCCTCCCCCCCCCCCCCCCCCGCCGACACTCCGTAATGGGGAGGGAGGGAAGCACGGCGGTGGGGGGGAGGAATGGGGGGGGGGAAGGAGGGAAAAGGGAAAAAAATGTCGGCGAGCGAAAAATTTAACCCATCCGCTGCCGGCGTTCAAATTTTTTTAAAGCGGCCGCATCGCGGTGAGGCGCTGCCCCCCCCCATCCCCGCTCCTTCCTCCGCCCTTCCCCCGGGGCCGGGCCGAGGGAGGGCGGCGGGGCCCGGGCCAGGCGGGCACCCCGCGCCCCGGCCGCGCCGCGCCGCCCCCCGCGCCCGGCCCGGCGGGAACGGCGGAGGCGAATTCCCCTTTAAATCTCTCCGCCTTGCACCCCCCCCTCCTCCTCCTCCTCCTCCCTCCTCAGGTCTCCCTCTCACCGGCTCTCGCCGCCTCCTCGCCCTCCGCCTCCTCCCGCGAACGGGACTCCCAGCGCGGTCCCACAATGCACCGGGCGCGACGGGCTCCCTCAGCGCCGCCTGAATAGAAAATGCCGCCGCCGCCGCCGGGCACGGGGGGGTTAAACCCCCCCTTTTCCTCCCTTTCCCTGCTTTTCCCTCCCTTTCCCTCCCGCCTACCCGCTCCGCGCTTCCCGCCCCCTCCCGCTCCCCCTCACACCGCATCCCACGCGCGTTCCCGCGCGGAGGCGCGCGCCGTTGCAGCGCGACATGTCGCGACACCGCCCCCCCCCCCGCCCCTCAGTGCAGCACGTGTGGGCAGCCACGGTGTGTGGAGAGGGTCTGGTCCCTTCCTGCAATCACGGGATCATCAGGGTTGGAAGCGACCTTTAAGATGAACCAGTCCAGCCCAGCACTGCCACTGTAACCCCTTAAATACTAAACCTCCCCAGCCAGCGCCGGACCCAGGCACCTCTCAGACTTTTAACTCCAGGGACCGTGACTCCACCACCTGCCTGCGCAACCTGTGCCAATGCCTGACCACCCTAACGGTGACAAATACTTCTTGAATATCTGATCTGAATCTCTGTCTCTGTTTAAGGCCATTTCCCTTCACCGATTAGAAATCGATCGGAAAAGACCTCTCAGATGGAGTCCAACCTATAATCAAACACCACCGTGTCAACCAGACCATGGCACTGAGTGCCACATCCAGGCTTTCCTTAAACACCTCCAGGGACCGTGGCTCCTCCACCTCCTTGGGAACCTGTTCTAGTGTCTAATCATTCCTTCTGTGAAGAAATTCTTCCTCACACAGACTGATGTTTCCCCTGAGAAGCATGAATCTGCCTGTAGAACGCCTTGCTCTGACACCTTCTCCTACAATATGAAAACTTGGCGATTTGGAACAATTTGGGTGGGAAATTTAACCATAGCTGAATTCACCGATGCTGAATTTTTGCCCAGGAGCTGTACAAAAAGTCACATTTTATCCATGTTACACCAAAATGTTGGGCAAGAAGGAAAGTGAGGGGATCAAATGGACCTTACAATGGGCAAAATTTGGCCAACATTAAATTTTTCTGATTGCAGAACCAAGACTACAGCCCCAGGAAGATAAAGGTGTCATTTCCTCAGGTGTCATCTCCAAGGGGTTTGATCAGTGTGTTCCCTATGGAAGGCTGCAGGTACCACAGCAGAAGCACTGCAACATGGCTGAGTGTGTCAACTGGTGACTTTTTTTTTTACCCAGAATATGTTCTTGAGCATGCTTCAGGGAAAATGTAATCCTGTTTTGCAGCAGGTGGTGATGGGTTCAGCACAACTCTAGGAAGCTGTGCTGTGTTTTAGTACCCAACAGCCAGGATTGTCACAGACTACTTGCTCAAGTCAACCTTTTTCCATCACTGATTTGCAAAGCATCCCATTTTTTCTTATGCATTTAATATATAAATCACTGGAATCTAACATGTCTTTAATGTGTCTGATTTCCAGTGTCTTCTCAGTTAATTTTTCTCCATTAAAGTGATTTTTGTGCTTTCAAAGACCCTTTCCTCAAACGATTAAAGCCAGAATTCAGATAACTCTCTTGCTTTACATGCGAGACAAGTTTTCTCTAGAAAGGAGGGAATTTCTGTGTTAGGGATAGCACAGGGCCCAGTTTACATTTCCAAATAGCGAAACCAGGCATTTTGCTTCATGTAATTTGCAGCTAAGTATCTAATTAAGTAATTGCCTATTAGTTCAAAGATTGCTTTTCGTGCAACTGGCTTTGAAAAGTCCTGCCTAAAAACAAGCAGAAAGAGGAAAAATTAAAGCATTGCTTTTCTTGCCTGATTTTAATTACTGTTTTTGTTTCCCAGAGAATGTAGTGCCCCAGGATTGTGGTGCAGGGGACCAGAGGTGCATGGGAGCTCCCAGTGCTGAGCACATTTAGGAAGTCACTAATATTTGTATAATTAATTGATTTTCAGGCTCCTCCGTGGTGCTCTCTGAAAGCATTTCAAGCTCGACACACAGAAGCTGTTTCTCCATGAGCAGCTGTGGGGCATTTGGCTGATGGTTTTGACAGCAGAGATGAATTGAGGACGTGGCATCTGCAGTCCTGACCTGGAATTTGAGCCCTTTAGTGCCTCTCCCTCCTCCCAGACAGAGAGGAGGCGGAAGATCTCGGAATCTTCTGATTGCCATCGATCTGATTTTGCTGAGCACTGGACTTCTATCACGTCTGTGTGTTCCTTGAGAGATGATTTCAACCTGAAAAAAAACCCCTGTAAGTATCTTGAGAGCTGGAAATCAGATGCTCTGATCTAGCATTTCTCCAGCATTTAGCCATCACCTCTACAACCAGCACCTCATTTAAAAAAACCAACAAAACAAACATGAAACATAAGGAAAACCATGAGATAATGTTGCTGATTTTGAGCCCTGACTTACATGTGTTTCCTTTCTGATATTTTTGGAGGGAAGAATTGGATCTTCTTTTTTTTTTTTTTTTTTTCCCCACCTCTGTGAGGACTAGACACTTCTTTACCAGAGGGGGAAAAATAAATTGAGATTTCCAGGTGGTAACATGGCTGAAAGAAAACATATATACATGGAAATTCATGCTCATTACTACTGGCACAGATGTGGCTCTGTAGAGCTGAAGCTAACCAGGTTGTAGAGATGAGAACTGCATATAATTGAAGCCCTGATTAATTAAAAGCAATTTCTTGGCACAGACAATGATGGAGCATTCTTGGGTGGATCTGCAAATGTCCCAGTGGATGTGTGCACCAGGGCCTGCTGCCTGTGCTGGGGTGAGGCTTTGTGTGGGCAAACAAGGGGTAGAAAAGTGGCTTTGCCAAGAAAGCCAAGCCAAGAGGAGCAGCGAGCCACCTCTCCACTGCAGCTTCAGGTGTGTTGCTGCACCCAGCACACACGTGCCCCATGCTTCTCCAGGGCTCTACACTTGGAACAGCTGCTGGAGGAAGTGTGGGATCAGGAAAGGAATTTTGTGCACACAGGGCAATGTCCTTATCGTGCAGGATCATAAGCAAAACCCTGAAAGAGTAGTGATAGATCCAGCAGCCCTGGGAACACTGCTGGAACCACCAGCTTCATGGAACATTTTCCTGGAGTCCAGTAGGGGTTTTCTGGAGTTAAAAATTGATCAAATTTCCTTCCTTTCCTCCCCCGCTCCCAAAGGCTTTTTTGCTGTCTGTGTCCAAAATCTACAGCAGAAACTCCATGATTGGAGCAGTTTGGTCCAATGCCATGAGAAGGGACTGCTCCACACACCTTAGGAAGTGCAAAAAGGAGAAAGAAAAGAAAGTAGAACCCTTCATGCTGTGCCTGATTGCTCATCAAAGCCAGCTGCCTCCTGTGCTGACCTGAGGACATGACAGATGTCTGTAGCCTTTACAGGTGCAGGGCCTGCATTTCATCAGTCTTTTTTCCATGGATGACCTGGAGTGTGGATTATTAGCAGCTCCGATTTCTTTGGCCAAGGTGCTTTGTTGTGTACACATCCGGGTTAAATCAAAGCAATATTTCTGATCCATGTAGGCTTCTGAGTTGGTTCTGCTTCTCTGGTGTTTACAAAATGATCAGAGTTTGAACTCTCCCTGTTCTGTTTCTTAAATGTCAGCAGAAACTTTTGTTTTTTTAAATAAAACAATGCAGCCTTCCCCTGCAATGTTTGTAACCAAGAAACTGTGGCATCACAAGAGCATGAAGAAATACTGGCTGATTAAAACCAGGGTAAGAAATGACAGAGAAAGTGTTTGTCTTTTTTTTTTTCCTCATTTCAGATTTCACAATGAAGTGGCTGGTAAAATGGGACCAGCTGGTTCAGCCCCACTTGGGCTGACTACGACATTTAATGTGATGAAACTACTTCCACTGGCAAACTTTAGTGTGATAATTTAATTTCTCATGCAAAGCACATCTCACAGAATAACTTTTTTCCCTACCTCCCTCTGTTTTGACAAACTAAAGTAAGTTTGGGCTATTGGCTTTCTTTGCCTTGTTTTTTGTCTTTTTCCTGCCTCTCATTAATATAAAAGTGGTATTAAATAGTAATGATGCCAGTATTGACCTCTGCTGTTCCTTGGTGTTTGCTCATTTTTGCTTCAAGGAGCAGATGTTCTCTTTGTTTTCTGTTGCCAAATGGGGACTTTGCCCCTTTAACCTTTGATAAGGTGCTTTAATAGTCTCTGACGTGAGATTTTATCGAAAGCCAAGTAAATGATACCTGCCTGACAGCTTCTGTTAAACATTCCCATCATGGTTTACAGCAGTTCAAGAAAGAGCAGTTTCCTCTGTGTTTTTGCAGGCTGTATTTATGCCCTGCACCCAGGTGAGCATCCTCCATGGAGGGAGCACCCATGGGCACGAGTCCTGGGGTTCTGCTCCTTGTTGATACTCCAGCACCAGTCCCTTGCTAGCCTCCACCATGTACCAGTCAAACAGGGTGATGTTTCCTATGAGTGGTCAATGGGGTCTGACTAGACTCGCCTGGGCCCTATTTTCCATCAATTGCTGATGTGAGATGGAAAGGGTGGTGTGTACACAGCTGCTGCTGGGGTCTTGGTGCTTGTTCCCTTGCTGTGTGCCCAGCAAGGGGCCCCTGGCTGCTTTTGCAGCAGCAGTTAAACACCACTGTGCTATAAAGCTGCTCTAACCCTTCCTGTGAAGAGGTGCCCTCACAACATCTGTTTCTTCCTCATTCCTTTTTGCAGCATTTCGTACTTGCTTCTGCACTTGGCCACCTCAAAAGCCCCAAGGGAAAGCATTTTTTTGCCCCGGCACCTCTATGGCTTGTACAAGCAGCCACCAGCCCTGGGCTGGGGTGGTGAGGGCTCATCCCAGGGCAGGCAAGCTGAGTTGTACCTCAGGTAGAATCATGCTTGGCTCTGGGACACCTTGTGGGCAGTTTGGGAAGGTGGCATTTTGTGTCTGAGATGTGCCTGTGTGCTCTCCCATGACCTCTTGCAGTGTTAGGGGTGGCTTCTGCTGAACCCCTCTTGGATTTATCCATATTACTCCAAAACTGCATTGGATTTGGTATTCCCACTTAGCCTTTGCTGTCTTGGCCTGTCACATCCCTGCTGTGTCACACCTGGGGAGAATTTCATCGACCCCCTTTGTTCTGCCAGTCTGGGGCAGCAGGCACGGCACAGCTGCTCTCTGTTACTGGCCACCACATGGAAAATAAAACAATCACACGGGGCTTGGTGATGCAGCAGCCTCTGCCACACTCCTCAGCCTATTTGGGAAACACCTCCTTCATCCTCCAGACCTGGAAGTTCACCTGTGCCAACAATACCTGCACTGGGGACAAGTCTCGTGCCCTGCATTGCTCACTAGAATGATCCTTGTGTCCTTCTCCCTTTGTAGGGCTTCGTGTCCCTAAGCCACATCCCACCACTGAGCCTGGGCATCCCCAGACATTTTCCACCTCCTTTGGCAGGGATGTGCCCTGTGCAGAGCTGCTCCTGCAGTGCAGGTGGCAGGGCACAGCCCCATCATCACCGCCATGGCCTTTGGTCCCAAGTATCAGCCGTGCTTTTCTGTGCCAAGGTTTTTCCCAAGGCTGGAGCCTATAAATAATCCAGGAGTGTCTCCTCCTGCCCAGCTCTGCACTCTGCTTCCTCTCTTTGTTTGAGAACGAGTTGTGTGATTCTGCCAGCCAGACCTGCAGCCACCCGATACAGGCTCCCTCGGGATGAGCCTCGAACACTGACTTCCCAAATTACTGTCTGGAGCGATGGGTGCAGCCAAGCTGAGCCAGCAATCCTATTCCAGCTGCTGGCACTCGCCGAAACATCTGCCTCGCCTGTGCTGTGCTTGTTGATGGAGCTGTGAGCAGCTCCCAGCATGTCATTTGGGAATATAAATTGAGTTCCTCTGAGCTGGAACCACCTGCTTCAGATAATTTCTCTGGCAAGGAGTCTTCTATCTTATTCTCCATCCAGGATTTTCCTGCTTTCCACTGCTGCCAGCCTCGTGCAGGAGCTGGGGGGGTTGGTACTGATGATGGGAATTTAGGTGGATCCATAGGGGAAATGCTCTGCTGCCAAAGCACAGCAGAGGGTAAATGTGCTGTTTAAACCATAGAATTTTAGAATCACAGACTGGTTTGAATTGGAAAGGACCTTTAAATTTCATCTAGTTCAAACTCTGTGCCATGGACAGGGACAGCTTTTGATATATTGGGTTGCTCAAGGCCAACCTGGCCTTGAACACTTCCAGGGATGGGGCATCCACAGCTTTTTGAAATGCCAGGCACTTGTTGATGCTGAACTAAGGCTGGTTGGATACACAAGCAAGGAAACAAACAGCTCCCCGGGAAAACAGGTGGCTGTTGCAAGGAGCAAACCTGCTGGTAACCAGGGTTGTGGGAGTGAAGGATGCTGCTGCTTCCAGCTTCCCTTTTCCCTCCCTAGGGTGACGTGCAGCCAGCCCTCCAGGTCTGTCCCTGCCCCTTCTTCTTCTGCCCCAGCAGTATCCATTATCTGATCATGTAATTAGGATCCCCTAAACACACCTGAATTGTTGTCAGTCAAAACAGAGCTGAATTCCGCCCGGAATTGTGCCAACCAGGCACTTAAAACTTGAGCTAATGGGGAAAAGTGGTTTATATGGGAAACAGGTTTAACATCAGCAAAATGCTCTCAGAGCTGCAGGTGAGGTGCTCTGGAAGAGACCAGGTGTGCCCAATGCCACCTCTCATCTCCTCAGGGATAACCACTGTGCAATGGTGTGTTTTCCCCATTGGAAAAGCAAAAATTAACCAAACTCAAGCCCCTAAGCAGGGGCGGGGTGGTTTGATCTCCTTGAGGGCTTGGATGTGAGTGTGTTGCCATAGCAGTCTCACAGCAGAGGAGGCACTGAAACATCTCTCCTGCTCCCAGTCCAGCTAGCAGGGGGAATGAGGATTGCTGAGCCCACAGGCAGTGGCTCCCTCGAGAAACTCCTGGAAAGCCCCTGATTTGCATGCACCAAGAGATGCAAAGCCTGTTTCAATGGAGTGATGGATCCTTGGAGCTGCCAGGAGATGAGACCCCTCTGGTGGGACTGGCTGGGATGTGGGGGTGGATAGAGGAGGGTGTCAGGGCTCTCCATATCTCTGTACCCCCAAATGCAGCCCTGCACTCTGCAAGTGCACCTGGCAGTAGTGGGAAGTGCTGTAATGTGGTGCTCCACATTCTCCTAAAGGGTTTTTTTCCAGCATTTAAAAGTAAAAACCACAAAATCACACAGGGAGAGAAATGATCACACATTAACTCTTCCCGTTTCTCCGTTTCTTTCCCATTCCCTGCATCCCATTGCTCCTCCTCCTCTCCTTGCAGCCAGATTTGTGTGTTTTCCTAGGATTTGTGCCCAGCATTGGCATTAAGTAAACTCAGCATCTGTCTTTGCAGGACCTCACGCTTGGATGGTGCTGTGGGATAATGCTGTGGAAAGGGGCAAATGCTCGGAGTGACCCGGGGGTCCCTGGGGAGAGACATCCCTCCAGGTGAGGTATTTCCCTGTGCAAAGGAGAAGGTAAAGCCGGCTGATGGGCAGCGCCTGGGGGTAGCAGAGACCAGCAGACAGCCCCCAGTGCTGGCTGCTTTGATTTCCAGAAAGGCAATTAACACCCGCCCGATGCAGCTCCATTCCAGAGAGCGAAGCAGCAGGAAGTAGCTGCTCTTCCCAAATGCAAAGCATTGCCCCGAGCCCTGTCTGCTCCCAGCTTGAGTGATCCCTGTGGAGCCCAGGGAGTCACAGCAGAGCCAAGACTCAGCCTTGTTTTTAACTCAGTTTTTGATTTAATCCAAGCTGCAGAGCTACATCTCGCTATGACAAATATTCTTAGCACTATCCATATATCTAGAGCATAACCGATAGGTCAGGGAATAGATGTGTGCTCCAAAAAATGGAATTTCTCCACTTTACTTTAGGTTTGGTTTGATCAGGGTGGCTCTGCAAAAGCTGTTGTGGATGTGGGGGCGTGAGACAGGGTGAGCAGATTGCAGCAGAGGAACATGGGGAGCTGCGGCTGGTCTGCTTGTGCCACTGAAACTGCCACCAAACATCAGCTTCATGTGCACCTCCTGACAGTGAGCAGGTAACACTGAGGCCAAAGCAGTGAACCCTTCCCATTCCTACCAGTTTGGACAAAATCTGCCTGCAGGCACTGGAATGTCTTTTGCTCATAGGATCACAGAATGGTTTGGGGTGAAGGTGCCTTTAGAAGTCACCTGGTTCCAAACCCCCTGCCATGAACAGGGACATCTTCAACTAAATCGGGTTGTTCAGAGCCCCAGCAAACCTGACTGAATGTTTCCAGGGATGGGGCATGTACCACCTCTCTGGGAAACCTCGTGTTTCATCACTTTCACTGTAAAAAATATTTTCTTTCTATGGAGTCTACCATCCCCAAGGTGATCTTTGTGGTCCACAACACAAAGCACAGGTGGCCATGGTGGCCCTGCACTGCTGCTGGTGCCATCTTGCACTGCACCCTCAGCATCCCACACTGGTGGGACTGTTGGCGTGACTGGGATTGGCTTGCTCCAAGGGAATCCCCACTCCTAGGAGATGCCTGCAGTGCTCATGAGAGTCCAAGTATCCCACTGAGTGAGTCAACTGCTCCTAGAAGCAAATACTGTGTGCAGTTTTGGGCACCACAATATGAGAAAGAAGTTAAGCTATTAGAGAGTGGGCAAAAGAGGGCCACAAGGATGGTAAAGGGTCTGGAGGGGGAAGCTGTATGTGTAGGGGCTAAGGTCACTTGGTTTGTTCAGCCTGGAGAAAGTTGAGACTGAGGGGAGACCTCATTGTGCTCTTCAATATCCTCCTGAGGGGAAGGGGAGGGCCAGGCACTGAACTCTGCAGTGACCAGTGGCAGCACCAGAGGGAATGGCCTGAAGTTGTGTAAGGGAACATTAGGTTGGATAATAGAAAAAGGTTTTTTATATGGAGGGTGGTTGGGCACTGGACCAGGCTCTGTAGGGAGGTGGTCACAGCACCAAGCCTGAGAGAGTTCAAGAAGTGTTTGGACAATGCTCTCAGGCACAGGGTGTGACTCTTGGGGTGTCTTGTGCAGGGCCAGAAGCTGGACTTGATAACCCTTGTGGGTCCCTTCCAACTCAGCATATTCTGTGATAATATTTTAGAGGTGATCTTGAACAGGGGACAGTATTCCAGTGAGTTATAGACTGAGGAGGCACAGTTCAGGGTAGAAAATTGCTTATAAGTTCAGCCATTTAAGATATCAGCATTAGTTTTGCTTCTAAAACTTCCTGAGTGTGAGCAAGAATCACCTTACCCACCCACACTCACTAAATATTTAGTCATTTTTAACAAGTTAAACAAAGCCCTTTGATTGGATTTATGCTAATGGCTCCTCCGTAGGCATTTCTGATTCATTTACATTTCATTTTAAAATTGCCTGTGTACACTGCTGATTCTCACCAACACCATTAGCAGATAAAGGGAACAAGTAACGGGTCACAGATGCCACAAGATGGCAATAGTTGAAGAGCAATTTGTTTCTGGAGGAAGAGATCTGGGGTTCGGCAGCGAACCCTCTGTGGGAGGGCAGCACTGCTGTGCATTAACCTTGGCACTCACAGAGGGGTCTGTGGCCCACCGAAGCAAAGTGGTTTGAGTAGAGGGTGGGTGGGTTCACCTGCCCCCCCTCGGAGGAGGATGGAGAACATGGGAGAGCTGCTCAAGGTCAGCCTGGCAGTGTTCTGCTTCATGGTTTCAAGGACCAAATCTTGCAGTGTGAAGCAGAAAGGGTTTGCATGCCCGGACACGGAGCTTCTAAGCCCTGGCTCTGCGTGCCAAGGCTGGGTTTTGCTGGGTCAGAACCTCTCAGGGTGTTGCTGTGCCAGAATCTTGTGTGCATCTGCAGCACATGATTTGCCACGTCAGAAGAAGAGGTCTCAGCCCCACAGCACCCCTAGATCCAGCACGAGGTGTTTGAATGGATGGGAGTGTCTCTGACTCCATGGTCAGGCTCAGTGGTGCCGCTGATGTGCTGGAGGGAAGGGATGCCACCCAGAGGAACTTGCACAGGCTTGAGGAGTGGGTCGGTGTTAACCTCATGAGGTTCAACAAGGCCAAGTGCAAAGTCTGGCTTGTGGATCAGGGCAATCCCCAGGGACACCATCCCACTGGGATGGGTGCTGGGGGCCTGCATGGGGCAGGAATCTCCTCTGCTCCAAGGCCTCCCCAAAGGGACTTTAAGTGAGAGATGGGCTATGATGCATCATGCTCAGTGAAAGGCAGCAAAGGAGCAATGTGAGAGCTCGTTTGTTATGAATGTTAAATGTAAAATCTATGTTAATGCACTGGGGTTTGGCACTCTGTGCTGTCCAGAGGATGAAGCTGGGAACATGGTGCCCTGATGAGCAGAGGATCTAGGAGGTGGAGGTCTTGGAGCAGCACTCCATCTCTGTGGGATACAGCACATCCACTGCCATTCCTTGAGGGCTGGCAGCAGCACCTGGATGTGCAGGGTAGCCATGGGATGCTCAGGAGCCTCTGTCTGTGTTTTAGCCCCAGGGGAAGGAGTGAAGGCAGCAGGACCCCCTTGCAGGATGGGACTACATGGTGTCAGAGCACATGCGGTACCCAGGACCAGAGGGACAGAAAGGACAAATTCATGGTGCGTCATTGGCTGTCACTGATGCTGTTACATTGTCCAGCCAGACTGTGGTGGTTGGGCAAGTTTCATGCAGGCAAAGGTTACTCCTAACCCTGAGGCAAACCCCATATCCTGCAGGATGTCCACCCCAGCCTTGGCTCTCCCCACAGCGTCAGAGCAGTGGATGCAGGAAGTGGATTCCTCACTGGTGCTGCCAGCATCAGGCCAGGGAGGTGGAGGTCTGTCAGTTTTGAGGATGGAGCCATCACCAGGAAAAAGTCAAGAAAACAAAGGCTGGATGATATCACAATTCTCACCAGCCAAAAAGTGAGGCAGGGCCTACCACAGCTGTGTAAGAAGGCAGGGATGTGGCAGCAGGGAGAGCTGGGCACTGAGGGCCTGTGCAGGAACTCGGGAAAAGGGGAATCAGGAGGGAGCAGAGGTCCAGCTAAGAGCAGAGCAGTTTACACACATCCCCTGTGCTGTGATGAATGGAGACATGAGATACAGTCAGTGAATCCTGAAATCTCTTGGGATTAAATGATTACATTAATCTTTGCTTTCCCTAAGCCGTGGTAATGGCAGTAGCCACATGCTGGTTCCAGTCCAGATCCATCCCTGTTAACTTCCCGGTGACTCGCTGGGGAGCTGGCATGGGCTCACACTGTCCTGACACACAAATTCCCCCCTCATCCTTCTCTAGCTGACACCCCTTTCACCTGATGTCTCCAGGGCAGTGCTGGGCATGGGGCAAAGGTAGAGCAGGGATCCTGTGGTACGCGAGTATTGCTGCTAGTGAGGTTTCTTAGTCTCCTGGATTGATTTCCTTTGCTGGAGTGCACACGCAGTCCATACAATTTGCTGAACCATCCTGGGGCAGGAAAGGTCCTTCAGGCAACCTGAGGGTCAGTGGATGGCAGAACTACGTGGGCTGGCCTTTTCCATCCATCCCCATCTGTGCAGGACATCACCTGAAAATGACATTTCTCCTGGTGTGCTGGTGATGGACGTGGCCAGGGGACATCTCTGCCCATGGTGATGGTTTCCACCCCAAGCTGGCCCTGTGGCCAGGCTCCAGCAGGAGCCAAAGGCCACCATGGTACTCTCACCTGTGATGGCTCTTGCTGGGCAGAGGTGGATGAAGCTCTTCATCCCATGCTTGTTGGTAGCTTCAGGGGCAACTGTGGCTTTGTAAGCACTTTAACATGAAGTTACGTTGGATTTCTCTACACCTCTGAGGATCTAGGTGGAGGAAGGAGGCAGTGCTGAAACACAAGGCGTGTGTTCCTCCCATTTCCAAATTCCCCCAAAATTAACTGTTTTTTGCCCTTGTTATCACCTGGGTGTAACAGCATATGCATGGAGGGTAGAGAAAAAGCTGATGGAATTATTTAGTTTTTTTAAAATTGATGTTTACACACTGGAGCTAAATTATTTATACACGTAATGTTACAGGTTTCACATCGGTGGCTTTTATTAGCAGTTGGCGGATGAGAAATCATACTTGACCTACTTGTACAACCCCCTCTCGTGCCTCTCTGTGATTACAGCGTGGCAGGAAGGAATGAAGGTGCTCACCCCATCCCAGCCACGGGGATGTTCAAGCAGTGGGAGAACCAGTGGAAGGAGAACAGATATCTCAGCACCTCCTACAAGTCATTTTGCTGCTTTGGATTTGGGGGCGAATATGCACACAATGGGGTTATTTTTGCAAAGTCTTGCACAATGCTGGTGATGTCTGTTTCTCTAGGATGACGTGGCCTCATGGGTTTTTTCCTAGCACCATGCACCCTCCCTTCCCCAGTGAAGGAGAAATTCACTTCCCAGTGATGCCCCAGCAGAGGGTAGGCTTTTTGGGGAGAACGTTTCTCTAGAGGAGGGGTGGCTGCATCAGGACCACCCATCCCCAAACCACTCTGATGTGACAGTGTGTTTCCCCTGAAAGACTCAGCCAGCCGTTTCTAAACCAACATGTCACAGGCACTTGAGATGACTTTCTTCTTGTCTCACAATTAATGCATTTTTTATAAAGCCCAGGCTCCAGTTTCCTTTCATGTTACCAGGAGGATATCCTTTTTCCTTTTCAGCTTCAGAAGGATTTTTTTCACCCAAAGTATTAATCTCCAGTCTCCTGTACTCGGGACAGAGGGATGCACTGGTGGACTGGGCCAGCAAGGAGGCAGGAGTGTGGCTGGAGCTCAGGTGTGGGTGCAGGCAGTGTCACTTGCTCCATCCCAAAGCTGTTTCAACAGGTGAACCTGCAGCCTGGCAGCAGCACGGGCTGGTGGCTCTGCAGCACAGTTGAGATTTAGTGCTGTGCAGATCGCAGCACACAGGGACATTTCTTGCTCATAATTGTACCTTAAACACAATTTAATGTGCTCCACTTGAATGTTACAAGCAACAGTGTATCAGCCTGGTCCCTGTTTTTAAAAATGCAAGCGAGACAAAGCCACACTTTAACATCCTGGCCTGTATCAGCAACACTGTGACCAGTAGGACCAAGACAGTGATTGTCCCCCTGAACTTGGCACACACCTTGAATCCTGGGAACACTTTTGAGTTCCCCACTACAATAAAGACATTGAGGTGATGGAGTGTGTCCAGAGAAGGGCAACAGAGCTGGGGGTGGTTTTGGAGCACAAGTCTGAGGAGCAGCTGAGGGAGCTCTGGGGGGGGGGGGGCTCAGCCCAGAGAAAAGGAGACCTTAGAGTGGTGTTTCAGTACTGAAAGGGGGCTTGTTAGAAAGATAGAGAGGGACTTTTTACTAAAGCCTGTAGGGACAGGACGAGAGGCAACAGTTTTGAACTAAGAGAACGTTAGATTTATATTAGATATTAAGAAAAACAGTTTTACATTGAGGTTGGATTACAATGAGGCTCTGTAACAGGTTGCCCAAAGAAGCTGTGGATGCTCTATCCCTGGAAGTGTTCAAGACCAGTTTGGACGGGGTTTTGGCCAACCTCATCTTGTGCAAGATGCTCCTGCCCATGGCAGGGGTTGGAGCTTTAAAGGTCCCTTCTAACCTAAACCATTCTGTGACCGAGATGCTCTTCCAGCACCCCGCAGAGGGGATGGCTTGCGCTGGCTCCTGTCACATCGCCGATGCAGGATGTGCACCAGGCTTCAGCCAATCTGGGCTGCCACTGAAATGTGAAGGAAGCTCTCACTGGGAATTTTTACCAGCAGTGTCTCCATAGTGCTCCTTGTATAAAGCCAAAAAGGTGTGGTGAGCTGCTGCTTCACTTTGCTTCACTGGCTCCTTGGAACTGATGGAAGATTACCAGGAACGTGTTTTCACAGGAAGTATTTTTTAAGGCTAAACATTTGATGAGGGTGTGATCATGAATTACCAAGAATGTATCTTTGCAGCTACTCCAACCTATGAGTATGTCCTTCCTGTGTGTTGTTTCCATAGAAGCAGAGCTTAACCTTTTAAGTGCAGATTATAAAGGCACCTAATTCAATTAAAATCAGACTTCAAGCATATCAGTACTTAATACTCAAGAGTTATTACGTGATTGGATATAGATGTTGTTGTGATTGGCAAGGCAGTGTGGTTTCTGGCTGAGCCAGCTGGAAAAACAGTATCATGGTGGTAGCTTTCAGGGTTTTCCTATGTGTAGTCCACTGGTGGTATAGTAATTCCTCCAAAATACGGGAACCCAGCATAGAACACATGAACACACATGCAATTAAAGTTATTTATTGTAGGTTTTTTTTTCTGAACTGACAAAGAGGATTTCCCAGAGATCGGTAACACGACACAATGTTATACACCATTTCACAACTAGTCCCTTGTCGCTTTATTAAGAACATAGTAATTTAAAAATATCTAAATATTTACATATTAATAAAACATATATACAGAAGATTGAGACATTTTTACCTAAATATGGAATGATTTTTTTTTCTTCTCTCTAATAAACCCTATAAAAAGATTTCTGAAGAAAGTCTGAACAGTAGTCACAGTAAGTAAACACAAATGCAATCTTCCAAATTTACAAAACGTTGATTTCATTGCTGAAGGGTTACAACACAACGGACTGGTGCCCCCTGCCCAATGCAGGCAACTCCAAGCCATGAAGGAAGGAAAGACTCAAAATTTAAGGTTCGCAGTGCACATTCAATCTATTCCACAGTTTCAGAGAGAACATGGTCATTCCTAGAAGTCCATGGAAAGCGGGCGGGGAACAGCTGGGAGCCTGTTTTCTCAGGTGCCAAGAGAACAAACTGTTCATGTTGGCTTCAGTGTTATTTGTGGGTATTCTGTGACACCCGAGAAACAGGTTTTAGGATTGTTAAAAAAAGGTTGAATATTTTGAAAACCATCCCACTCTGTAATAGCACTTCTGTTGAGACGCTCACAGGCCAAATAGTTTCCAAAAAAAAAAAAAAGTACCTAAGATACACAGAGGGAAAGGAAACATGATGGCAAAGGCTCTAGCAAGCTCTTCCTCGAATTGCAGGAAACGTGCTCAAACTGCCTGGTGATCAACAGGTGTTGCAGGTAAGACCTTCCAGATTTCTTTGCAACATTTCTAAAGTGAATTTAGTGCTGATGAAAGGTGCAGAAATGAAGGTTCGCAGGGAGGGCCGCACATGGTTTTACCTTAGTCCTGACCCAAAATGACCAACCCTTTCAGTGTCTAAGAGGGTAGTGCAATTTCTTGATCGATTCACTTGTCTTAACTGCTGAGATATCAATACAGTGCCAGCTGAAAGGTGACTTGTTTTTTTTTAAATAGGTGAGTATTGTTGCCAAGGACAGTGGCTGCAAAATCACAGTGAGCAGACCCTCTTCTCAGAAAACAGAAAATTAATACATTTTGAAATTGATGTGGTAGAGCAAACTGGGGGCAACACTGAGGGGAAAATGACCACCTCCAGCAACCTGCACTATAAAGATGCTCAAGAGCCATCCCACTAGGACCACGTAGGGGAAATTGTTTGAGGAACAGCTTCTCCTTGCTGTAACTAGGAACGTGGGCACTGCTGGGAGAAATCCTGCTTTATTTCCTCCTAAACCCAGTAAGGCCTTCTTAATCAGAGCTGTGTGTGGCTGGTCATTGGTACCGCAGCAGCCAGGAAAGGAAAGTGGGTCTGCAGAAGCAAAGAGCTTCACCAAGTCAGATGCTCATTAAGCCCCCAGGGTTCATGGTGGAGAGAGAGGCCACCCTGGTCCCTGGGGACAGGAAGAGTCACAATTTCTGCGTGGTTTAAGATCAAACACTGCTGGCAAGCATACAAACGTGGAAAAATACAATCATGGAGGAGAAATACAGGCAAGAGAATGACCTCAGAGTGGATACCCCGCTAATTCAGTAATACATTGGATGGGGAGGGAAATCATCCTTAATTAAGATGAAGAACAGTGAAGCAATCTGGTGGTTTCATTACTTGAGGTTACATGGAAAATGCATCAAAAAAATATAGACTTGTAAGAAAAACTGTATGGATGCCCATGTCTTGTGGTACACTGAAGTTCTCGTGCTGAGCTTGCAGGAACATTACTCAAAGGAGAGGATGTTTCTATCTGCTAAGAACACTGATGCAGGATGTGAAATTCAAACTGAAAAATCTGGGTTTGCATCTATCAGATGGTCTGTTGTGGTGTCGAAAAGGTTACCTGAAGGGAGAAAGAATTTGAAGGAATCAGTTAAAAAAATGTAAGATTTTAAGATACCAGTAATTTGCAACAAAAAATTTAGTATTTTAGAATGATGGAAATTATGTATTTGAGTTTTAACTTTAATTAGTGATGGGGTTGAACTGTGAGTGTGCATACAGGCAGTGCTGCTGAATTCCATTTAGAGTACAGCTCAATTGACTAAAGCAAATTAAATAGATTTTTTGAATACAAAATCTGCCAGACAAGTTTTTCACACAACATACAGTGCAGCCCACTTCAGATGTAAAGCGCTCCATTAGTCTTCAGCACAAACTGCACTGCAATGCTCACCCCTTTGAAGTTTCAGTTCTGAAGAAGTGCAAAAAAAGCACCCCATGAATTTTAAACCTTGAGTATATACTTTGGGATCTTATTTGGTAAAAACCCCCACCAGTCCACAGCAGTCTAAGTGCACATAGGAGAAAAAAAAAATTATATATATATATATATATACATACACCTATGAAAGGTGCGCTGTATGATTATATCCCATCTTTTTTAAAGCACTTTAAGAATGTGCTTTTTCTAAACAGAACAATGAAAAGATGGACAGAAGAATTACAACGAGAGTGCTAAGAACACAGGGCAAAGAGAAGACAGACATCAATCAGCCTGAGAGGCAAATACACCCCAATGAAAAGGGAAGATTCATACAATCACGCATTGAAAAGATAAAGATTTATATTACAATAAAGGATTTATATTTAAGGTTTTGGAAAAGGTTTTTCTTTTTTTTTTTTCCCCAAGTTTCATTTTCTTGATATTGTATTTCGAGTGAAAAGGAGACAACCTATATAGAATTGGATTGTTGCTGTTTTCTTATCATCCATTTCTTTACCAAGAGATTGCTCTCATCTTTTCACAAAGCTGTATCACCCCCAGACCTGAGGATTGGGATGTTAGTGTTTCAGCTTCCGTTAGGGATATCAAAATTCTTTCTCATCTTGAAATTAACCCCAGTGTGGAGAAACTACACAAATTCTCAGCATGGCTGTGGTCCAAAGCAGGAGTAAGGAGTGCTACCTCATGGTCCTATACCTGCCTACATCTTTCCAATCAAATTTACAAGATGAGGATTCAAGAAAAGGGTATTGCAGCTGGCTTACAGCTTGTTTGTTCTCACATGCAGAACTTATGGGTTATGCCTTCCTTTTGTTTTACTTTTAAAGCACAAAATCCCAACGTTTTGCATAAATTGTACACTGAAATAAGATGAGCGTTTTCACAATACCAACTTGCACAGAAAGACTCTAAAAGCTGCCACATCCTCATCCTGATAAAGATCTATCTCACACCCTCCAGGTATCCTGTATCACCAAGAAACTAATCAGCCTTTCCACTGAGCCCACGATAATTACCCCTGGAGCTGTCTGATCTGTCTGAGCTCAGGTCTGGACACAGCCTGCAGCTTTAGGTAGGTGCAAAAGCTGGAACTCTCCAAGACCTGAGCTTTGATAACATTTGTTGGGGACAATTCTTCTAGTATTTTCTTGAGATTTATCTGCCAATGAACCAAAGTTCCCAGCAAGTTTAACTGCCACAGTTCTTCCAATTTACTTTAAACACCCTTCAATCAACAGCCTTTAAAGCCAAGGCCCTCTTAGTGTAGAGGGTGATATTACCACAGGAGCATCATTTCTGCTCAGGAGTGCTAAAATATAATTGGGGGAAAATGTCTTCCTTAGCTTTATGAGGATGTACCAGCTTCATTTTTTTTTAACCAGACTTTTGAGTTCCAAAAGAGATTTCTGAAAACAAAGCACCCCCTGCTTTCCTCAAATCCCAGGACTTTGCTACTTTGTGGGCACAAAGGGAGCTGGTTCAGACCTGTCTGTGGGCACTGGCACCAATTAACTGCACTCGGACCCTGGTCCTGCTGGCACCAAAGAAGAGACACCTTCAAATGCAACTGCAGCTGACCTGGCCTTCCCTCTGGAAGCAGCTCTCTTCCCACCAATGATGGTGAGAGTTGAGAGCAACCACACCTCTGAATGAGGTGTCAGCCAGAGGCTATAATCCAAAATTGTACAGACTGAGACATTTCAGCATCACTAGTCCACATATGCCCAGATCTCGTTCATAATGTCATCAGTGTCAGAGGCAGGACTGACATAGCTGGAAAGGCAAATTAAAGGCATTCAAGTTTTTTGGCACCAATGCTTATCACTGATTCAAATAATTCTCCCTGGGCGCTTTTACTTCACAGTTTGTTCAGTTATTGAAGATCAAGAGAGCAACAGATTCACTGATAGCTCCCACACCCCATCTTTTCTTCCCATCCAGTCTTCTGCAAGATCCCTTCAAGCAACACAATTCACTCTGGTTTTATTGTACCAAAGCAGCAGGTTAATCACTGATCACAGAATTACACGATCATTTAGGTTGGAAAAGATACTTAAGATCCTGCACTGCTAAATCCACCACTTCTCTGAACAGCCTGTCCCAGTGCTTGACAATACTTTTGGGGAAGAAATTTTTCCTAATACCTGAGGCCACGATTTATCTGATATTAGCTGTCATCTGCAACCAAGGCCCATCGCATGAGGCACTGCACAAACACACAGTCAGAGAGACTTTTCCCCAAAGATTTTTCCAGCTAAACAGAGAAGACAGCTGAATAAATTGCATGCAGACTCTCTTTAAAGAACCTGTCAAACACCCCTTTGTAAAACCAGCTATACTAAAACAGGAAAAGACCCCTGTAAAAATAATATTCCACCTCTTTTTCTACATTCCTTGATAGAAAGCATCTATATTTTGGCTCTGTCTCGTAATTACTGTCATTATATTGTCTGTGTATCACTTTAAATAATCTGCTTCCAACAACAGTATGATATTACACAGATATGTCCTATAAAGAGGCACTGGCACACATAATAATGGGTGTGAGTCAAATTCTTGGCTCACAGCCTGTGAGCATCACCTCCACCCCATGCAAACTGCAGTGTGGTTTATTTAGGCATCCTTCCACAGGTAGTGTGGAGCAGTACACATCACACACAAGCACTTGAGCTCAAAAGCTGCATGCATGGATGCTCAAAGGTGTACAAGCATAGACTGCAAGGGTGATCTGCAGTGGAGTGGAAAGGGAATCGCCTTCTCTACCACAACCATCTCAGCACGTTCATTTCCATCCCTGATGTACAACCCAAGTAGCGACTACAGAAACCGCTCCAAGAAACGTACAGCAAACTAAATTCTGCTCCTTAATGCGATTACCGGAGCAATGAAAAGATAACACCACATCACATTAACAACCTTTATTAGGGTCCTCTTGCAGCGGAATTGCTTCCCTCCCTGATAAAAGAAACCGACAGGATGTCGCTTGGAAGGGACCTTTCAATGCAGAGCTTCCTGCATCTTTCATCACAGCCGTACCCAGAAATATTATTCAGCGTCTGGCCAGGAAAGTAGGACGGCAGCTCCCAGGCAGCGCGTGCTCCCAGCCCCTCCTGGGTCTATGCCAGAACCAGACTATAGCTGCTTGTCCTCCCAACTGCTCCGCTGGTCCTATTCCTTAGTAACTGCACGTGCTCCGACAGCGCTCCACGGCTGGCAGCTGCTGCTCCAGCACACAGCAGCGGGGTGTGAAAGCTCCTTCTCCAGCCCTTACGCAAGAGAGATTAGGGAGTCCTGGCACAGGAGACAGATGCTGGGATGGTCACCAGTAGTCTCCCGTCCTCCCCACAGCTGTCAGGTACCGTGTGATGTGCTCAGAAACCCAGTACCAGCCCTGTCCTGCTCTTCCAGCAATGGATTCCATTGCTGATCTCCAACTACCCTTTGTTGTTAAGTGAAGTAACACAAAACCGCACTATAATCAATGACCTTATTTGT
Organism: Poecile atricapillus; assembly: GCF_030490865.1. Classification (NCBI taxonomy): domain Eukaryota; kingdom Metazoa; phylum Chordata; class Aves; order Passeriformes; family Paridae; genus Poecile; species Poecile atricapillus. Next base: position 7,066,479 of record NC_081288.1, read on the forward strand.
GTGTCTAAGATCCTCTCTCCTTTGGGGATAAGAAGCAGCATCTCAGTCACGTTATAGACTATGAAATGCAGGGAAATGACCATCTCCTCAGACTCTGACCTCACTGGATTTTCAGAGGATGGCAGCTCAGCTCCTATCATCATGGCACCTACTGAAGAACCAACTCTTAATGTGAGGGTGCTTCAAATTTCTTTCTCAGTCTGGTGAGACTGATGATTTCAACACCAAATTTAACAGTGTGGAAAAATGTTATTTCCCAGTCTACTCAGCTGCACAGCCAAGCTGCTGTACAGCAATTGTCAAGCTTTAAAGGCAGGGTGGCTGCACTTCAAGAAAAAGTAAACTAACACTTAACTAGCATGTAAATATGTCTGGAATCCTTCTGTGAGTCCAAGATATTATGGCTAATACCTCCAACAACTCAACAGACGTGACACTACAAATTATTGTGTTTGTCCCTACCAATAACTCTGCTAAGAGATAAAAAATACTCCCAAAAATATCAGGGATGAGCACAAGTCCCTATCTGGCATAAGAAGTGTAACTTACGGGCCTTATTAGCTTAGCTGCTCCCATAGACCTTGAGGTTTTATGAATATGAAATTGAGGGGAAAATTGTAAGATTCTGATGCATTTGTTTTTTAACACAGACCATTCAAAACTTTAGATGGCAGAGTCCTGTGTGCAATTACCCAGCTGTACACGGCAAGTCAGAATTATTGAAAAGTGCTTCTGTGCCATAAATAAACAAAAACACATATGGGAGACTGATAAAAATTTTAATGCATTTTACCTGTTTGTAGTAGAGAAATGTCCGGCTTCTCATCACAGTCAGTTGCCTCTGCTGATTACAAATATAAACAAGAAATCTCATTACTTTTACTGAATATGGGAATGCGATTAAAAAGCTACAGACTGTGAAGTGATTTTGCATTTTCTATCTACTTTCCTCAGCTGCAATTTGCAAGTACTCAGTTAAAAACTCACTGCTTGGAGGAAAAGTTCATATAATAAAAATGCAAACTTGGAAGAGGGAGTTGGGTATTAAGAAGCAATTGTGCCAGCAATGGGATGGAGTAACACTTGCTCTTTTTAAGGTTTCAAGATATCTGTATGATAAAAGGAGTTGTGATCATTTGGTAAACTCACAAGCAAAGTCCCCAGTGGTCCGTAGAGAAAGAGCCTTGCAGGCTAGAACTCCACCCTCTGACAGTCATCCGATGCCTGCAGGGAAAGGAACACTCCCTCTCCTGCACCCAAATTTCCCATGACCACAGGCAAACTCATTTTGGAGGGACAGATTTACTAGGGCAAAGCGTATTCAAAGATGCAGGAGGGTGCCTGGTGTACTTAAAAAAGCATGTGACCACATTGGCAATTAACGTGTATATACACACACGTGCTTTCAACCCACATCTTATGCAAAAGCATTTGACTTAATTTGGCCCACGGTGAAGGGAGGCTAAAAGCCTAATTTGTTCATTTTGTGTTTGCCAGAGGCCAAGGGAATGCACAGACATAGCTGGTCTCACTCAGCAGATGTGCAGGGACTTGTTAGGCTGCAGTACCTGGGACGGGCATGTGAACCCTGAGTAAGTCAAAGGTGTGTAACAGGAAATACATGTCTAACCTACACAAGCCCTACTCAAAATCCTATTACCTTTGTATTTTGGCACTGCAGCATGAGATTTAAAGCCTTTGAAGCACAATGAGATTTTTGAGGGCACTTCAGCAAATGAGGTGTGGTCATTCAAGACAAGCCCATTATCACTGAATCACAGAATAGTCTGGGTTGGAAGGGACCTTATATCAGCAGGGAAAGAGCTTCAACTAGATCAGGTTGCCCAGAGCTCTGACCTTGAATAATTCCAGGGATGCGGCATCCAGCACCTCTGAGCAGCCTGTGCCAGTGTTTCACCACCCTCATTGTAAAAAATTCTTCCTTATATCGAATCTAAATCAACTGTGTTGTAGTTTAAAATGATCACCCCTTGTCCTACAAACTACATTGTACAAGGTCAGTATGGTGGATATGCTCACATCTATTCACTGCATAATATCCGCACAGATCAAAACCAAGGCTGCAGATGCACTAAGTTCACCTCCCATTTGAAACTAAGCTAACTGTCCCAATCATCTTTTTCATGGCTCTGCACCCGAGGATGTTGAGTTGCCCTCATGATGATAATGTCTAATCCAGCTCCTAATCCATCCCTGGACCAAGAGACTGCTGTCTCTCTCACATGCCTGGATGCCAGGTTAGTTTTTAGCTATATGCTCTCAGTTCTACAAAATTAACTGAACCAAAGAAAACATAAACAAACTAAAACCCTAGTATCAGGCAGCTTTCCTCCCACAAAAGGTTTAAATGCAGAGCCCTGATAAATTCATGGCACAGCACTGCAAGTGACTCAGTGCCTGGAATTGATACCTTTTTCTGCTTCCTGTGAGAAGGTGGCATCCTGAGCAGAAACAAATTCAGTGCCTGGTGCAGCTCACTGTGAAAAGCTTGAATTTTGGAAGGGACACCTAGGGTGGTTTGAATCTGGACCAGACTGTCAGTGCTGGAAGGCCTGGGTGTGCAAGGGTAGAGACAGCATGGTGCAATGAAAAGCTGAGACCCAGCCAATGGGATATACACAGCTGAAAAAATCATAAATGTCACTCTGAGGCCAACTTCTAGCAGTGCTGTGAAGAGCTACCTGCACCAGGTGGTTCTGTGGCACAGCAACTCAGCATTCAAGGGACAAAGCTGCATCTGACCCTTTGGGTAGAAGGGACCCAAGCTATGAAAATGGGGGAAGCCAAGTCTGAGTGCTGGCAATGGACTGGAGAGATTTCCCTCTATGAATATCAGGGGTGGTGTCAATGGGCTGCCCACTGTAGTGACAACTTTTCTAGAAATCTCTGCAGCAATTCCTGAAGTAACTCCAGAGATGTGGTCATCTTTCTGCCTAACTGCTCTTCTTACACCAGAGGAAGGCAATAATACAGAAAGAAACAAATGGAAATGAGGAACTTTCAGAAGATAAGGACTTGAGTCTTCACCTCGGCAGAACCAGAAATTGCCTGGCCATTTTAATCTGGCAGAAGACTGATAGATGAAGTTCAGCTCTCCACCAATTGTTTCAGCCTCATTCCTCATGCCAGCACAAAGGTTTATACAGTCACAAAAGATCAGATCCAGTTAAAAACTGACAACATGGCCACAGGAATGCCTGTGCCGGCACCAGAAAGGGAGTGGGAGTGAGTGCAGCAGATGCCCAGAGAGCTACTCACTCTTCTCAGCAGCTGCCAGGATTTGTTTTATGAGACTGGATGTGTTTCATAGCAGCTCCAGGTGAAGTACAACACAGAGAAATGGCAAACATCTCGACCTCCTAACATGGATATAAACCACCAGTCTCTTACATGTCATTCCAAGAAGGAAGGAAGGTTTGCTTTTGACAACCACACCCACAGCTTTATTTGACTGCCAGCCAAACCTTACTGTCTTGAGCCAGCTTGCAAGACAAGGCAAGCAGGAAGAGAGCCCACTGTGGGAACTCAGAGCCTCTTCTCTATCCTTTGCTTAGAGTGCAGCAGTTCTTGCAAAATAACTGGTAGTCATTTCCTCAGATTCCCCCCAAAATTGTGTAGCTTCTGAGGTACATGTCTGTCTGTTAAGTGTACACTTGCTGCTTTCGTCCTTGGACAGAAGTACACACGTGCTCAGGGCTGGGAAGTTGAATACAGCAGCTACTATTTAATTATTGCTGTTTTTTATCTAAAACACTGGCCACAAACACACTGTCCACATTCTGGACTTCATCCTACATCCTTCCTGGCCCTGTATGTATTGCTAAGCAAAAATCAAACCAATCTCTTGCAGTATGTAGATATTGTGTCAAAAGCACAAACCAGGGAATCAAAAAGCGGAAGAAAAACAGAAAGAAGAAAAAAACCTCATGCAAAACAATGGAAGCAGTAATTTGAACAAGGACATGGGAGAAAAGAAAAACTGATTTTTTCCTTCTTCCCCACTATTTTACACTGCAACTAAGTAATGTTAATTTTAAACAACAATTCAAGGATGAAGCATCATTGCACACAATTTATTTAAATTAATCTTGCCTGAACATTTTCAGCATATTTTCCAAAACTGCTGTATTTTCCTTTAAGGAGTTAGGCAATCCAAAGGTTCCTGCATTCTGGGTTACACACAAAGTAATCACTTGGTATGAACAGCTCCTAGCCCATGTACTGAGGCAGTGTTAGAACAGAATCATAGGATATCCCGAGTTGGAAGGGACCCATAAGGATCATCCAAGTCCAACGCCTGGCCCTGCACAGGACAGCCCCAGGAATCCCACCATGTTATAATTTATGTATTATTGTTATTCTATATTACCTCCACAGCATCAGCTTTCCCATGGACAGCTGCTATGGAATAATGGCTCATGGGCTCTTCAAAACATAAAAAGGGAGGAAGAACTTACTGTGGGAGATGTGTGAACCCTGACCTGCTGCTTATTAATGGATGGAGAGTTTAGTAATCAAAAGGCTTGAATGCAGTGCCTGCACAGAGGTGACAGGAACAGCCAGTCAGCTCCCTCTGATTTTACCCGTTTTAAGATCTCTGTGATAATGGCTGACTGTCTCCCTCTGTGCTGCCACTGGCAAGGCCACCAGACACCTGCTCATGTTCTCTTTTGCAGGGTGAAGAGACCACGCTGGGGCAAGCCCAGCACCGTAAATTACGAGGCAATTTGCATTGTAATTCATGCTGCTTTAAGAGGGGAAACCTATGCACATGCATTTCCTTTGAGTTCTTCCCTTCCAGGGCAACTTTGCATCCCATCCCGTCCACCAAATTGGTTCAGCTTCTCTTCTGGAAGAAGACAGACCTGGCATCATGAAGCTGTGCTCCACTATGCTGTGCTGTTGGCATGATATGGGCAATAGTCAAGGCTGAAGAATATTATCATACGCTTTAATTTTAATTATAACATCTGTTTGTAACATTAACCTCGCAGTCTCTTCTCCCCTTTGTGACAGCTAACTTGTGAAATTTTGAAAAGACTGAACAAGGCAAATAAAAATTTAATGGCAGCGGCAGCTTTATTCTCACATCTAACAAATAAAAAAACCCTACCCAAGTCTCAGATCTCAGGCAATAATCTAAAAGAACTAGAAAAAGCTGAAGAAAAATAAATAAATTAAAAAATAGAATATTTCCAGCTATGAAAAATATTGTCATTGATTCAGAACGTAAATGAATTTTTATTTGGCTTAGGATAACAACCTTTCAGAATCTACATGGGGGAACGATTTTCTAGAAAGCAGAATTTTAAAGTGTCTTTTTTGATTAGCTTTTGAAATAAGGAGCTTTTTCAGTCCCTAATTCTAGGACATGAGCCAAACTTGATAAACAAGGTTGAAGCTGGGCAGCATCTATGATCTAGTGATCATAATTTCATTTAATTTGGAAACACTCATGGGAGTACACCCTATAGAAGGGGCTACAAAAAGCAGATCCACCCCAGTCGTTTGATAGAATTCTCTGAAATTATTACTGTAATTGAAAGATAGAGCAGGATTTATGTTTTCAGACTGAAATAATATTTCACAGGATAAAGTGGAGAGGGCTGGTCATGAATGCAGTGTCTTACTGTCTGCTTTGAAATTAAAAACTCATCCGAGGATGTACTGAATGGCTCAGGGGAAGGAAAGCAGGATGAAAAGCCTGTCCCTTCTCTCTTAAATACTTCTGCTGTTAAAATTTAGCCCAACATAGTGCTGACTAAAAAGTTGTCATGTGGCCTCTGAAATAAATGGATCTTCTTAAGCTTTCTCCATATAAAGCCTGTGCATTACGACAAACCAGGAACAGTAGATAAATAATGAGATCAAGCACCAGGGAGACACATTCGTTCAGAAAGTGTGGGTGAAGTTAGATTAATGCTGGCTCAGATTTGTTCTTTGGGCCCCTTAGTCTGTCCCCAGAAGATCAGCTGGCATGTTCCAGTGAGCAAGTGGAGAAAAACTCCAAAAAGAGAATGACCTGGGAGTGTGGACATAAGACACTTGCTCAGCTTCTGCTCCACTGGCCACAGGCAGACTGGAAGAGCTCAAGAGCTCAGCCAGAACAGCAATGAATCCCACATCCCAGTGGCTGCAAGTTTTAAAATACTTAAAAGCCAAGGTTTACAACATTAAGTCCTGGAAGAGCTTCTCCCTCCTTGTTTGCCCTCCCCTCCTGTTTTGGTCTCTGTAAATTACACATAATTTTGGTATGGTTGCACAATGAATAGAGAATTTGTGCATAATTCCACATCACCAGTTCTATATCAGGATAAAGCTGTTGAGGGCTGAGAGACTATTCTACCAACACCACAACATCCTTCCCTCAGTCTTACAGACCCCCCCAGGCATCTGCTAACAGCCAATGCTGGACACAAAATACAGGAGTAGAACAGAGACAAATCTGTTGCGCAGTCATCTCTAGATGCCTCATATCAGGAGCTCACAGTTGTAGCACAAAAGTACCAACAAACCTGATTTAAACAACACGAGGATGTTACCGCAACCAGCTGTCTGCTCCTGCCTCTCTGCTCCCATCTACTGTTTTGCTGTCACAAAGGCCTGGGAAACTTCTCTGCTTCAGTGCAAGGTCAGGCTGAGTTAGCTATAGCCACCAGAGGAGACGGCAGTGGCTGGAAAGGTGCAAGTGGCCACAGTGGTGTGTGTGTTCAGTCACTCCTGACACACTGAAAACAGCATGTCTGCCTGTGGCCACATTAGAGAGAAAGCAGGGCACTTCAGGGATTGGCCAGTAAACAGCACAAAAAAAGAGCTTTTCTACCAATCTAGGTACTGTGCAGTTTTATTTTCAACAAATAAACTTGAGGGGCTGCTAGGTACGCTGCTGCTCACTATGCATCCACATACAGGTGAACAAGTTACCTTCCCTCTGCAGCACAGACAGGGGAGCCTATCTGATTCTGGTACACTACCCAGCTTCACTTATTTTCCTTCATAGTCTTACTAGCTTAGACACAATATCCTCTGCTTAGATTCTCCCATCCTGAGGAAGGACCAGAGATAGAGGTGGCCCCATTTGAAAAGCAAAAGCTGAATGTCATTGTCATTTTAATTAATATCCTGCAGAGGCAAGAAGAAAAGCAAATAAAAAAGGATAAAAGAAAATAAAAATCAAAACAAAATTAGGTCAATTCTCCTTCCTGAGGGATCTTTTGCAGACAACCCAAGGACCCTCTGCTCCCCACATCCTGCACTGCACCCTTCACCTTATTGTAGCCTGACATCCCACTTCCACCCTCCTGTCCTGGGGAGGCTGAAAGGCAGCCTTGGAAGGGGCAGAAAGCAATCCTGTTGTACAACACCAGTAATCTGACACTGCCTTTAACAAGATTATCTTGTATCCCTCTGTCCTCCCTCCCCCCAACACACAAGAAACCCTTTTTCAGGCCAGTGCTGGTTTGTTTCTCTACCCTGGGAAGCTTATGCTACTGAATAATCTGTACTTTCGTCCTCCCCCTGCGTTATTTCTGTCTCTGGGTGTTTCTCATTTTCCTCCGTCTTATGCTTTTCCCTCCTGGCATTAATAACATTGCGGAGAATGATTTCAGATGCCAGCCTAAGTGTGTGTTTCAGAGATGTGGCTTTGGATGGAAAAGGTTGGCTCTATGAGACAGGGAGATGGAGAAGACATTTCCTGCGGTCTTGCTCACCACCAGGGACCACGGGGTGAGCATCCCCCGCGGAGCCATCAGGTTTTCCATCCCATGGATGCTAACAGGCACTTAATCGTGGTGATGGGCAGAAGGGAAGAAGGGAAAAGGCAGGCAGCTAAACACAGTAAAGACTGTGTTTAAGGAGGTGGCACAAGTGAAGTGCCCCAGACAACAGCGTCAGATATGCCCAGGAAGAGACAGGCAAGAAATGCAGCCCTGAGAGAGCCTTAAGAAAACTGCAGGATGAGAAAGAGAAGTGAAGTCTTTTATGGAGAAAGCCCCTTGTAGAACTGGAGGCATGAAGGTGGGAAGGAGACTAGTTATGGTTTATAAGGTAATTGCATGTCTCTTAATCAGCAGCATTTCTTTCCCAAGAATCCTACTGGAGATTTCCAGGCTGCACGTTCATGGCTGGAGCTGAGGGCTCAGGAGCCGCACGCTGTCAGGGGGAGAGCTCAGCACTGAGCTCGCTGCAGCCTGGTCCCAAGCATCCAGGTTATCCCAGCCCAAGCTGAGCAGCTTTGCTGCAAAACCCTGCCTAGATTACCTGTCACTGCTGGCAAGCTGCCTCCCACGTATTGCAGAGCCTTGCTGGCACAACCAGGGTGGGTGGCTGGGTTTTCTTTTGGGGTTCTTTTGCTGATTCTTTCACAAGGAATGTGAGAAGACTCATCTATTCTTCCAGACACATACAGTTTAGAGGGAAAGGTCAGCTGGGTTATGTCTTAACAGTACAGTGAGTGGCTTGTCAGACTAAATAACAGAATTAAAAAAACTTCTACCTGCAACCCTGAATGGATCATCTAATTTCTGGAAAGAAGAGTTTGGATGCTAAAGGAAAGGAGACAACATTTGAGAAAGACTCAAACATAACTTGTCTGTAGAGACACCTCCTAAACCTGCCAGCATTCCAAACCCACAGAAACCTGCTAAAGTGTTAGAGTTCGAGTTTCCATAGAATGAACAAGCATAACTCTACAGTCAACAGAAAAAATACTTCTGTGGATACAAAGGCTCTAAGCTTTTAATCTTACACTCACATATTGTTCCTCATATTTTTATACATACCTGAGCCTCTTTTTAATCGTCTTCTTGCAAGTTTAATTTGATCCTGAAGAATCTGGACCCAGTCCCTAGGACCAGGAAGTTTATCCACACGGTTAGCAGTGCAGTATTTTTCTGTAAAGACTGAAACAAAAAGATACCACCTTTTTGAAACATGCCACCAAAAATGGAGAAAAGGAGATGGGAGAGCATTTTAATCAAAATATATGAAATTATTCAATTATCAAAAAGAATTTAAGTTGCTAAATGTAGGATTGTGAGAATAAAGTCCAACTCAGCATTTCACAAGTTCATAATTCAGAAGTGACTTGGCTGCATAAATATGACAGGAATGGCATCATTATGTATATATTTATATTTATATACTATGTATAAAAGCCTTTCCCAGTGAAATGTTCTACATCTGATGTCTACATGAATTTCACACAAAATGATCACAGAAAAATAACAGTGCATTTAGAACTGAGTCTCAGCTGTGGCAGGCACTTGTAAATGCTGCCTTTCATATGATACAGGTAGAGAGCTGAAGCTCTGGTCATTTGGTGGCCTCTTGGTCAGATTCCTAAGGCTGCAGGCAAAGTGATGAAAGAGTAAAGTCCTACCACTGTGGAAATCTCCAGAGTTTTTATACTGCCAAACCAGATGGAATAGAATTTGTATAAACCTACTAAAGAAAGGGGAAAATAAAAGAAAAAAAGAAAAAAAAAAGAAAAAAAAAAAGAGTGCAGCACCATTACAGAGAAGAAAAGAAATATCCTACAGGTCTAATTTTGTGTTTTGTAAAAAAGGTACAGATAAGGTCAACATTATCTTTAAATCCATATTTACAGCAAACCTAACAGTGTTATACCAAAAATACGGAATTATAAATGGAGTGAAACTGATGCAATTGATTTTCATCATGCAGCTGAGAGGTGTGCAAAAAATAAACAAGTGCAGAAATAGAAAAAATATTCTTGCTGATAGTATTGCTATTGTAAACTTGGTCAGAGGTCTCAGAGCCCAGTGTCCAATTATGACTGGCAAACAAAGAGAGAAAGCTGGTCCCAGCTCAAGGGATTTGTAATCCTTGAGAATAAATATCACACAAATGGGATCAGGAAATGTGTAACAAAACAATGACAATTTCAGTATTTTTGTACACACACTTTTGAAGCAGCACTACTTGCTAAGTACAAGGGAACCAAAAGCAATCTCCCCCCCCCCAAACACCTTCCATGTTAAAAGTTCACAAAACCATGGCAAGGCAGACATCAGCAACACTTTCCTGGGCAGTCTGATCTACAAGGACATCAGACCAACTCTGAGGGCTGCCCACAGAAGTCAATACATCCCTACACATTCACAGTGTTTGACTTGCAATAAACATCAACTTTGTGAAGGTAGAAATAATCTTTCCCTTCTGAATCCATATGGTAGCTGACACAACAGGAACCTACCTGATCAATGACTTGTGACTCCTGTTTACTTAAAACAGGCAACTGCTCAATGTGTGGTCAGAGAAATAACAGTGTGGGCAGAAAGGAACGGGAATGCAACAGCAAGGAAGCAGGAGAATTGGGACCTGCCCGTTCTAGTCCACCCAAGCTGTAAGGTATTGACAAACCCTCTGTCATAGAAACATAGACTAGTTTGAACTTAAAGGGGACTTCAGAGATCATCTAGTCCAACCCCACTGGCATGAGTAGGGACATCTTGCACTTTATCAGATTGCTCAACACCCTGTCCAAGTTGATCTTAAACACTTTCAGGGATGGAGCACCCACAGCTTCTCTGGGCAAACTGTTCCAATGTCTCACTACCATCATCATCAAAAAAAAAAGCTTTCTAATGTCCAACTAAATGTACCCTCTTTCAATTTAAAGCTACTGCCCCCTTGTCCTGTCACTACAGGTTTTGGTAAAATATTCATTCTCATCTTTCTTACAAGCCCCTTTTATATATTAAAATGCCACAATAAGGTCTCCTTAGAACTTTCTCTTCTTCAGGCTGAGCCACATCAATCTCTCAGCCTGTCCTCATAGCAGAGGTGTTCCAGCCCTCTGACCATCCTGGTGGTCTCCTCTGGAATTGCTACAATAGGTCCATGCCTTTCCTCTGCTGGAGACCCCAGAGCTGGATGCAGAGCTGTAGGTGGGGTCTCATCACAGTGGAGCAGAGGCACAGAATCATGCCCACAGTTCTTGTGATAGCACCTGGGACACAGCTGACCTTCTGAGCTATGACATTGCTGGCTCATATCTAATTTTCTGTCTATCAGTACCCCAAGTCCTTCTCTGCAGGGTTGCTCTCAATCCCTTCATCCACCAGTCTATAATGATACTGGAGATTGCCCCGACCCAGATCCAGGACCTTGCACTTGGTCTTGTCAAACATCAGGAGGTTCACATGGACTCACTCCTTCAGCCTGCAAGGTCCTGGATGCATCCCTTCCCTCTTGTCAACCAATCACACCACTCAGCCTGGTGTCATCTGCAAACCTGCAGAGGGTGCCCTAGAAACCAGTGCCTGTGTCATTGCTGAAAATATTAAATTGTAGTGGTCCCACTATGGATCCCTGAGGGACACATCACACTTATATCTGAACACAGCTCATTGATTTCTGCAGGGAAGGATTTCACTGGCTGAATTTCTAGTCAACAACACAAAGGAAAAATAACTGCTTCTGACTAGTTTTATTTTTTTCACCTTTTTTTTTTTCCGCAATTCTGAGTGAAAGACTCACAAGAGAAGCTGATTGCCCAGGAGAAACACTGCAACTGATAAAACAAGTGCCACTGAATACCCAAAGTCAAATGAGTGAATCCCTGGCTCATCATTCTGTTGCAGAAGCATTAAATTACTTGTAAGGACAGCAATGAAAATGTTTTCAGACAGGAAGAGTGATTTTCAAGCATACAGTCCCTCCTTTAAATTCTCTGCCCATCTTTGTCATGAATGTAGCCTTTTGTACCTCTGTCATGGAAAAGGACTAAAAGTGCCACTAAAGGATATCTGGGCACGTGGTAATGTCCTAATGATAATAATGCAAACAACATGATGTTGTTCTTGTAGAGATTTCATACTGGCTCAGTTATTTCTTGGAATAAATGAAACCTCAGTGTCTGATAAGCCCAGCTCCTTGGAGGGAAGAAGGGTGCTATTGGAGCCAGACTGAGTGAAGATCCACAGGATGTCAGACCTTGGCATCTTATTCCATCACAGCTTTTAGGGACAGGCTTCCCTATCAGGGATCAGGCACTAGCATTAGGGCAATACTCTAAATGCCAATAAAGGTCACTGTTATGGCAGTGGTACCTAGTAGTACCAACAGAGATTAAATGTTTCTGTTGGAACTACAAGTCCCTCCTTTCTTCTTTTAAACTCAAGGGAAGAGGCTAAGCCAAGCCTCAGAATCTGCTCCACTAATACAATCTTAGCTACTGAGAAACACTGCTTTCTGCAGTGGGTACCAGCTGCTATTTTAATAGTGCTGTTGCATTTACTGTAAAACATTTATTTTATCAAGAGCTGTTCAAATTAGAGTGGGTTTTTTGGAAGTAATTTTGAACTCCTCTCTCTTTCATTTACTTATTTATTAAAGCTTTTAAGGAATAATGAGATACAGATAGAGAGAATTCAGACTCAAATTTTTACAGATTACTGAGCTCAAGAAAAGAAAGTACAGAACTGTTTGTGATTTAAACGTAAATACAAGTGTAACTGTGTCAGCTGCTATGACATAAGCACAACATACACTTTGTGGCAGACGTGCACACTTGAGAGGGTCCTCTGAAGGCCTGCATGCCCAGCCTGCTGCTCAAAGCATGGTCAACTAGATCATAATGCTCTGGCCTGTGACCAGTCACATTTTGAATATTTCCAGGGATGGAAATCCTTCAGCCTCTCTGAGCCCCTACTGCACTGCTCAACCATCCTTATGCCAAAAGTGCTTCTCCTTAGCAATTTTCCACATGTTCAGTGCTTCTTTTGCCTTTGGGAAGAGTCTGACTCCACTTCTCTGTATCATCCCATTAGGTCGTTGTGAATAGCAGTAAGGCTTCTCCTGAATAATTTTCTCTCCAGTTTTCTCAGACTCTCCTCATTTGGTACTGAAGCAGGAAAGTGGTGAAGTCATAAGCCTTGGTGGTCCCTGTACTGGACTCCAGCCAATTTGTCAATGCCTTTCTTTCATGGGAAGAGGGGTCCAAAAGTTGGCACAGAGGTGACCGCAGAAGATTTTCCTGCCTCCTTCTGCTGCCAATGCACTCACAGAAGCTCTTCTTATTGCCCTATGTCTCCTAAGTTAGCAATCTGTACCTGAGAACAAGTCACAGCATTACTCTTAAAGCTTAATTCTGGCCAGTCTTTTGGTAATGTGGATATTGTCCCTACAATATCAGATTTTGAAACAGAATCCTGTTCAGAATCTCTGGCCTAATACCAGCTCTTTATATACTGTCATCACAGAGTTTGAAGGTATATGTATTCTTCTGGAAGCTAGATAGCAGTGATTGCTATGAAAAATCACCTGGCAAAAGGTGCTTACACCAAGAAATTTGCTTCCCCAATAGGAGGGCCACTGTACTTATGAGCATCAAACTCATCTCATGCCAGTATTGTCTTCCTCCATCTCTCCCCAATTCAGCCACCAACTATTGAGAAAAATTTACAGAGCAGACACAGTCAAATACAGTGCAAGATTCAGAACTTTGATTGAAGGGTATCAGTTACACTATCATTATGTTTTCAAGATTTCTTTGCATCTCTGATATCTGGGGGAAAAAAATAATTATCTTACATGAACATTGAGTTTCTAACCTTAGAGCCTGACTTCAGAAACCAGGATCACTGGCTTAAAATTAACACAAGCTGTCCCCGTAGAAGCTATTTTTAACAAGTGAATGAAAGAGAATAAAAATAAGACTGCATATTTTAATAGACCTAACACACGTCAGAAATTCTAATCCCCTTATACTCTCCTTAGCTGAGAGTTCTAATTACACATATGAAAGAAAGCAGAAAACATACCTTTTATTGCACCCACAATATTTTGGTCTAGTCCTTTCCGGTTGTCATTGAGCCCTCTTTTCCTTTTGCCATTTGGTAAAGAGTTAGCCAAAGTCTTGTCATCAAAAAATGCACAGACCAGCTTCCTAAAGAGCAGACTTCCTGAGCGAGTATAGTTTGATAGTATAGAGTCCAGCTGAGATTTCGGCATGAAGACGTCAAAGCCTTCTGCAAGTTGCACTTCTGGCTACCAAAAGAATACAAATGTTTTAATTAAACGAGCATTCAAAGACATTATTTTACTACAATCATGCATCTGGTGAGACTTTACAATCACTTCATCAAACCATGAATCTCTACCAAGCTATTCAGGACCACAGCAGCTTAATTCATTGAAATCAAACCCCATCAGTGAATAAGCACCTTAAAAGGCAAATCAAACAATCACACTCCTTGTCTAGCATCTGTAAAAGTTAACAATTACTGACATCATTTCTAGGCATACAGCTAACAAAAAGACAAGAGATACCTTTCAGTGTTGGGTAATAACGACAAAGCACAGGATCATCCCAGAGCAGGGCTCCTAAGTGATGCTTTTTGGACATTTATCTAACCATTTAATGGACTTGTTTCACTGCCAAATGCTGTGAACGAGCGTGCTGTGGGGCAGCCAGGCACTTCCAAGAAGCACAAATGCAGGGATACTGGCCCATTCCACGTGGCTTCCCAAGAGGGATTCCAGTGAAGATATGGCCCATATGAGTATAAGCAGATGATGAATTCAAGGCTGCCCCTGGAGCCAGCACTTGCTGAGCATCCATTTGTCCCTCCTTCTCATAATCCCAAAACGCACGTTTAAAGAGGATGATGTTAGACAGACAGCTTATTTCAGTACAAAAATCTGCAGCACTGAATCACTGAAGGGATTTAAGTTGACTGCCAGAAGGTGAAATGGAGGAGAAAAGAAAACCTGCTTATATTTCACTAGAGTCTTCTCTCAAGTACACTGAGGGCCAAAATAGACAAGGCCTTTGAGGAAGTCCCCTTACCAAGAGTCTTTTTGCTGCCCCTGTCTGTACATATCAGAAATTACATGAACAGCATTTGCAGAATTTTCTTCTGTGAGTACCATACAATGCTTATAGGAAGATTTCTTCATGGCATAATTATATATCTAGAATAAAGACACATTGTGAATAAACTAAAATTCTGAAAATATTGTTTAGAAGTTGGCAAGGAGGTAAAAGAATCAGTGATCATGACATGAGGAAACAAGCCAACATTACAGCCTTACTCCTAAGAATTTGCCCTTTTTATCCCCTATATGAAATACATTCAGCAATGATGATGAATTTTCAGAGGAGTTTACAGAGCAAGAGCAAATGCCATCTCCCATCATATCACCTGCAAACATCTTGAGTCTAGACAGAAGAAAGGGCTGCCAGTCTCAGAACAATTTAGCTGTGTAATTCTTTTCCCATGGATTTCTAAAAATCAGTATGAAGAGTGTTGCAGCAAGTAGAGTATTTCCAAAGCATGTACTGTCATGGGACATGGATGAGTACTGTGTGATAAAACTGAAGATTACAATGCTTTGGGATGCCAGGATGAAGAATCTTAAAATATGCAGATAGCAATAACAACAACAAAATTCTAAGAAGTATGTAGTTCCTCGGCTTTTTCTGGATGAAAATTTGATTTTTTACCTCAAGAACTTTCAAAATACTGGATCCAGCAAAACAGTCAGTTACTGACATTTGGCAATATTCAAATGTAGGTGCATTTTTAATACGTTACTTCTAAACTTCTGGTGACAGAAAAGACTTTCAAGAGTAAATAAATGCGGGCCAAGTTCACAACTTGGGAAAAATTCTACTTCATGTAAATCAAAAACGACAATTCAGCTGACATGGTGATGAAGGATACCTGTCCTGTTCTGTTCCTTTGGTCTTTTGATAGCCATCTAACATGACCTCAATGATACAGACACTCAGGGCAGAGGAACTATAGAACCATAGAAATTTAGGTTGGAAAAAACCCTAAAGATCATTAAGTCCAGACACTAACTCATCACTAAACCATGTCCCCAGATGCCACATTTACACATGTTTTAAATACCCTCAGTGTCTCTGTTGTGAGGAGCCCAAAACTGATGCTAGGATTTGAGGTGAGGCCTCACCAGTGCTGAGTACAGAGGGACAGTCACTGCCTTGGTCCTGCTGGCCCCACTGTTGCTGGTACCCTCACCAAAGGACAGTTGTTCCTGTGGTACCTTTTCTGACACCTCCTACTTAAAACCCAAAAAGGCAGAAGGATCACAAGACCCTGCTATTAACTTCTGTATTTGTACTGAAAAATCAAGTGAGCTTTTTCTCTTCTCTTCTGTGGGTGGTTTCCCTCTTCCCTGGTCTTACGTTAGGACACCTGCCTTACACTTTGGCAGGTGCACCAACCACCCTACAATACAGCTGTAAAATATATTTCAAACCTTACCGTTGTACCAGGGTGGAGGAGTCTGTATTATTTTAGTTTTGACTGGTTTATTCTTAATATAGGGATCAATTTGTTTATCAGTAAAACAGTTAAAGGCAAAATTATGATTTATTCTTGCTTTCCTTTAGTAGTTAACTATTCTTCAAAGATAATCAGTAACCATTTGAACTTCACGATCACTTTGAATGTGATTTCTCAAAGAAAAAGCACTTATTAATAGATAATGATTATGGCAAAAGGAACTGGAGGGTAAACTATTTGTGAACAACAAAATAAAGAAGACCTGAATGCTAAAGGCATTTGCTGTGCTAAAATTAACAGCCAGTGAATTAGATTTAGTCCTAGATAGTTTAGTAGGTTGTATATGTAGATTAAAAATGATTAGGTTATAAATGAAATATTACAACTGTAAAACAAACACAAGTTCAACTAAAGAGTTGTAATCAGATTCTCTGATCCATGGGCCAGATTAAGGGCTTGTCTCACAAAGACATTTTCCGCCTCTCTAAGTAGCATTATTTCATCTCAGCAGGTCTGAACTAATTGCACTAGTTTTGGCAGCCCTGATTTTATACCCATTAAATTTGGATCCTTCTTAAAGTTCAATAAATGTTGGCAAAATTGCAGTGGCAGCAGTGGTGATGTATGACACAGCACACACTACAGACAACCTGTGGAATATTCTCAAGGGAACATTTTACATGGTGCTTTGTAAAATCTTTCAGGTTTTTTCAGGCATACAGACATACTGGTTGTGACCACACCAGAGATGTGTGTTTTATGCTTAAAAAAAAGTAGAAAAAGATAATGTTGCCATTCATTCTCAAAGAAGTGACTTTCTTAAGCCTTCACAAAATATTTAAGGTCACATTTTATTTTCACATTAAATATATCTGTTTTCAGAACTCAAATGTTTTCTTTCCAAAGAGAAAACAAAATCAATTTGTTTGTCTTGGGGTTCTGGCTCTGTAGATTTAGTCAAACAACTGTTGTGGCAAGCAGGGGCTCAAGCATGGAAGGACAGATGAAGACCTGATTTATAAGCCACATGTTTTCTCTTCTTTTTTTCCTTAGGTCAAACTGACAACTACAAAGAATCGTGTCCAGCGATGGAACACATTCATAAAGCCAAATTAAATTCCATTGCAAGCACAAAACTGTTTTCAAAACCATGAAAGAAAGCAAAAAAAAAATTATAAGCACAAATTGCATGCTGGAGACAAATTACCAGTCCTCCCCAAACCTTTACCTCAAACATTATTAAGCTCAGTACTACAAAAGGAAGCCCTCTGCAAAAAAGCATCAAACTAGTTATTCTGTATCACTACACTGACTCTGTGGCATGAGACTGAAACCTAATTAGTGGTGTGGCTTGCATCTCTGTAACTGAATTATCCTGACTGCTCTTTTTTATTATTAGTTCCCTCTTCCAGAAGGATAGAATATTATCTGCTGCATTGTTTTCATTTATGCTTATTGATACTGAATTTAATTATGTTTTTCTAGCTCATAGTACTTAGGAAATTGGAAAGAGCTGCTCAAAATTAAAAATATATTAGAGGAATTAATGAACAGTTTACTCGTCAGTGAACTGGTTTGGATGACATCAATTTGGTCATTAAACAAAGCCATTCATCCACCAGATACATGGAATTTCTATCAGCACATGCATGAATCAAGAAAACATGCTTACTGCAATTTTCTATAGGAAAAGTGCACACTCTTAGAGCAGCAAATTTTGGCCTTTTTAGTCACACTGACAACATCAACAGTATGGAGGCCCTATTCCAGCGCATAGCAATCAAGACAAAATGACCCAATTCAGCAAAAATGAATTTTCTAGACATGAAGAGTCCCCCCAAAATCAGTGGGACCAGAAAAGCAGGAAAGCACATAAATACTCCTTGGCAAGATAAAGATATATGTGTGGACTACATGGTCTCATCAGCAATGACAGGGCTTTGAATGCTTTACACACCTTGCACTTTTCATGGCTCCTCATCTCAACAGTGGCTCTTGGCATTGGGGAGATGAAGAACAAGTTTCCACTGAAAACTCAAAAAACAGGAGCCTTGAACTCAAGGGAAAACTTCGAGCTCTCATGCTTGTTAAAGTTGGGAAAAAAACCCAGAATCCTGTAATGAGCACTTCACACATCTAACTCTAACATCTCCAATCACTCCTACCCAAGATTTGCTTGTTTATTCTAACAAAAAGTGGGAAGATGCATCAATGTGACTTGAGTACTGAATCTCCTGAATGAGTCAGTATTTCAAAACCTTGCAATCCTGCATATTAAAATTTTAACTTACATCTGATGAGGCCGATTCAAGGATAATTCCAAACCCTGAAACAGGGGTCTCTGGCTTCAGGGGCGGTTCAATTGCTTCCAGACTCGATTGTTCCGAGTTTGCTGTCAGCCTCTTCTCATTCTCTGGAGAGCTGGGTCTCTTATTCATGGTAACTGCTTCAACAGCTTTGAGGGGCAGTTTTCTCTTTTTATTTCTCTTTCTTGATATTGTTGACTTCTGTGCACAAATCAGAGGAACAGGAGGCTGCTGTCTGTTTTGAGTCCCAACTGAATGAAAGGAATTAATGCATTAATTTTATAGACAAAAGCCCATGAATAACCACACAGATGCAACATTAAACTACTGACTCACTGAACTTATTTTCTAGATAAGTGATGTGATTTTCAGGGCTGCTGGTGCATGGGAAACAAATAAGTTTTATCACCTTTGCATAATTTTTCCATCTGTACAATGAGGATAATGACAGTGAGGCTTTTCAAGCCATACTGATGAACAGTATTTAAAGAAAATTAGGAATACACAGTTCTTTTTCCTACTGACCATTGGATAGTTGGTGACATGAAGTACTTAAGTGATGATTAATTTGTGTGCCCTCTGAATGACTGAGAATCTCACTGTCTTTGAGGATTTCTTCCTGATAAAGTAAGATAATACAATTGCTAATGCAATTACAGTTATTTTTATGACTGTGGTCTCCAAGTTAATTAGCTCAGCAAGAACATTTCAAGTACCATTATGTCAAGAATGAGTGAAAACACTATTCAATAGTTTAATTTCTGGGGGAAAAAAGTAACCCAAAGTGTGTTTTGCTCATACACAAAAACTGGCATGTATTACCTCTGAAGTGTAAGAAAACATATTTTACATTTATCAGTATTTCGCAATTTCCAGTATCCACAATCACTTGTATAAATTAAGGCACCAATCCTGAACCTGTACCAATATGAATAAGCCCTCTAGAGAAGAACACTATCAAGATACGATTACATGTGTGGATAAATCACTAAGATCAAGGTCAAAACAAACAAAGAAAAAGCCGTAAGTGCTATACATGTAGATCAAGTTCATTCAAAATATGAGCAAGCTACAAAAAGTCCTCATCTACAAAGCTTCAGGAAAAAAACTAACCTCAGACTATTGATTATTAAAAGATTTCTGGAATATTTAATTTCTGGCAAGGATTTACAAGACTGGGATGTGTAGTTTGTAATTAAGACATTAGGGTGTTTGCATACTAAAGTAAGTTATTACACTTTCACTTACAAGTTTGAATTTTAGCATTTTTTTCTTTTAGCAACAAAAATGCCAAATTATTTTTTTTTTCCTCTGTAAAACCATAATTTCAGAAACTATGAAGTATTCCAAGTGAATCAAAAGATTCACAAATTAGCAAAGGTACTTACTCTGTAGATACATAATAAAAAATAAATGTTCTGCTACTGAGGAGTCAGCTCTTCTGGCATAGACCCCAGTTTTCTAACTCTCACTCACAAGCCATTTTTCAATCAACCATGTGATTTCAATGAAATTGGTGTGACTGCATAAAGAATCCCATGTACCAGCAAAAATTGTAAAACTGGGCTTTTGTGTTCTTCTTTGTAAATTGATGACTTCTAGAAAAGCATTTTTATGTGTGTCAACAGATATTACAAAACCTGTCTGATCGTTCCCATCACTCACTCAGACATTATACACCGTGGAGACAAGGAGTTTAGTCAGCCCTTCACTCCACCCATATTTCAGTTAATTACTCAACACTCCCTTTCCTTACAGAGGTCTTATCCAGCCTCTCCATGAGGGAAGCCTTCACAGCTCCAGTCCCCATCACTCATGCTGGATGGACAAGTCAACTGACAAAATCTCCAACATCTCTATCTCCTCATTAGTATTAACACTAACTTTTAGGTAGCACAGAGTCTGCAGCTTCACATCAGCCTATGACAACTCTACCTACCATGTTCTCATTATCTTGCTGGCTCAACTACTCTTCTGGCTCTGCACTGTTCTGTTTCAGCTCCCAACCTAGGAGAAAACTAGACTCAATAGTTTTCCCCAGTGAACAGATACACAGCTGGTATACACACTGAAAGCTGGTACTTCACAGCCAGAGGAAGGGTGGAGGCCATGACATGCAGTGGCTAGCTCAGCTGAGACTACCACAGAGCTAAAAGAGGTTTGAATGAAAAGCTATTTGGTAACTTTCAGCTACCTTCAAATTTTATGTTTCTTACCCCTAAGATTAGTGAACTGGTAAGCAGAATACGAGTGAAGTAGCATTTGGCACCCTTGAATCACTGCACCGTGAAAACAAACTGCACATGGTTATGGCATATTGACCTGTCCACTCAGCTCTCATTATGGATCTGATCACATTAATTTTCTTTTCAATTAAGCCTTAAAAGGCTACAAGATAAAATCCCATATTACAGTTAAGGATCTGAAAAGTAGAAATTGCATTTCCAAGAAACTTGTGAAAATTTGACTTTGGCCAATATGTTAGGAGAGCAGGAAACAATCCAGGTTTTCCTGAGTGCCCACACAGATTTTACTTTCCTAGACCATTCCCCAACAGGAAGACCACAGAATCATAGAACAGTTTGGGTTTGGAAGGGATCTCCAAAGACCATCTCGTCCAACACCCTGCTACAAGCTGGGCCATCCTCAACTCAATGCTTGTCACAGGTACACACATATGGGACTGCTCACTGTACCTGCTTGAATCTGCATCAACTTTCGCATGGTCTTGAGCTCTTGAAGAATCGCCTGCAGGGTTGACTGGCAATTACATGTACAGCAGTTTGGTCCAACTGACGAATTCACCATTGGGATTTCTCCTGAAAGAGAGGGGAATGAAATGGGAGAGATGTAACCCAAACAAAATCACCCAGACAACAATTAGCAGGTGTTTGAAACTATGATCAATATATCAGATTGTAAAATTAGATCAAAAGCATGAAAGGAAATAATTTTAAACATGATTCCTTTTAAGAGGAAGGGACCACTAGTTTTTATTCAATTACTAATACATGCAATTATATTGAGTTGGGATGCAATGTTACATGGGCTGGACAAGACTGCTCAGTGTGAATGTAATGCACTCCTCACAGCTGGGCTCTCTATTGTCAGGCTGGTTCAACTTGAATAACAAAAGTACCAAACCTCATTACAAACGTACTCATTTTATCACACACATACACACACAAAAAAAAAAAGCCTTAAAAGAATGAAGACAGTCTGTGCAATAAAGGTTTTTACTGTACATAAAATGAGGGTCTAGGAATTTTTAAACTACTTGAATGTTACAGGTGATTCTTTACCATGTGAAGAAGAGAGAATGAAAATAAAATACTCTACTTGGAGAAAAAAAAACCCCAAAAACATGACAGAAAAGAACCACCAGAAACAAAAACTTTCAAATTTGCTCTTCTGTTTGCTAGCATGGGTTTGTTTTCTATGACGTTTTCCATCACTGTGACCTACAAGATGGGCTTTCCATAGTTTCCCTTTGAAAATTAATGTATTAGTTCAAGAGATTCCTTTTCTCTAGAATTCTTACTAGATTTTAACTGAACTTACATAGTTCTAGTTCTAGCCATCAGCAGTGCTTTCATTACTGCTTTACTTTTCAGAAGTTTTGCATTTTTTGTTCTGAATTAGAACAGGCTGTAACAGCTGATGGATTTCAAACTTTGCTGGATAGTTGTATCCTGCATTTAAGCTTAAGACAGCTGTATCCCTAGTTTTAATGCTGCAAATAAAAATTTCAGAATTCAACAAAACACCTAACAGTATCTGATTGAAACTGAGGCTAGATGGGATGCACCTCCCTTCCTTTCCAAATGTCCTTACAGTCATTTAAATTGATGGCTATTTTACTGCTCAAGACTGCAGGAGGAGGGATGACCATTTTATGAAGATAGGTACAAATACACCTAACAAAATAACCTCACTTGGTGTCACTGTGGACTTCAGCCAGTGTATTTCCCTTTTTCTTCCATAGTCCAACACTTCCCAGGTGCCCTTTAATCATTACGTAGCTAAAGTGAATATAAGAAATTAATTTAATCTCCACTTACAAATCTTCACATTTTTCATTATTACTTCCGCTTTCCTCTGAAGCCAAACCAGATTACTGATACCTTTTTAGGTTTGGGTTGTGTTCTTTCATCAGAAATACCTGATGTCAGACCCACACAGATCCCCTGACTTTAATCCTTATTTGAAGTAACTGAAAATCTGGCCACCACCAGGCACTTGTTCTCTACCTCCTTCTATACAGTCCTTCAGATCTGAAGCAACATCTATCAGGCTTGAGCAAACTCATGGTCACAAGTAGCTCCAAAGGTGAGCTACTTGTAAAGTTAAACTAATGCATCACTTAAAGACATCTGACATCTTCTGGGTGTCACACTCCTCTTTTCCTCAGATAGTAGGATTCTCCACACTACTGCAATTACCAATTTTGGCATTTTAAAATATCATACATGGATAAAATCTGTTAAAACTGTATTAAGACAAACAGAGTAGTTAAAAAAATTTCTGCAAATCTAGCAAATGCAATAGCACTACTGGCTTCAACTGTTCAAAGTTTCAGCTGCAAATAAAATGATTTTTTAGAACAAAAAAGTTATTTGGAAAACAGGCTGAGAATCCCAAGAAGAAACAAAAAGGTTTCTGACTCAGCAGGACTCTGCCTAGTTTGATTTCACCCTTCCTTTGTCAATTCGTTGGAAGCTCCTTGGGGCATGGATGGGATTTTACCTTTTCAATGGTCCATAAAGTGTTCAGCCCATTGTTACAAGTACAGAGGGGAAAAAAGAATGCTATCTTTAGCTTTGCAGCAAATTAATCAGAGTTCCTCAACTTGGCTCCACCAAAACCCTTTAGCTCCCTGTTATTAGTGGACTTTTAAGTAGATTAATTTCAAGACTACTTGGAATTTAATAACATCAGCATAACTCTGTACCTTTCAGTAAGACAAGCAGGTACCCCAGAAATGGGAGCCCCAGAAATTAAAAGAGTTTTATTAACAGGCAAAAATACAAAGCAAGACCATCCTTCCCTCAGTCCTTTCTCAGTTGTTTTAGACTAAAAGATCCTCAGGATAAAGCCTGTCCTTTCTCTTGATCAGAATTCAATATTCTAGTGGGCTTCTGGAAATTATATCTGAAAGATAGTGGGGGGGAAACAGGGTTGTTGGCTTTTGTTTCCTTCTTAAGGAACTGCATGTGAAACCTTGAAAAAATTGTATCAGTAAATACCTGTACATCTTGCCTTTTGCAATATAACATGTTCCTAATGAAAACACACAGGCACACAGGCTCCTGATGGAAAACCAAAGGGTCTATTTTCCTATTGAGGCATACGGGATTTACTTTATAATCCCCATTAGCATTGATAGAAATTACCCATGTAAATCTACCATAGGTACTGGAAATAGGAAAAGAGACCACCAATATTTCAAATCAAAGCAGGGTTCTACTGACTCCTTGCATATTCATGAGGGTTTTTTATTTTCTTTCTATTCTCCCTCCTCTGATCAGTTATTGTGTTGTAAGAAATATCTAGTAGAGCATTCTCAGTCATTGTTCTAAGCACTATCTTTATCATTTTTAGAGGACAAAAGCAACCCTTTTCCACTTGTTATAAATCAATTTTTAATTTTAAAAGGAGATCAGACTTTTTATTTTTATGAAGGAGTCTTTAAAGAGCCATCTCCCTCTCTTTTGGAAGCTAGCCAGCAGGCAAATTTGATACCTGCCTGAGAGAAGGAAATGACACAAGTACAGCAGTTGCTTCCCCCATGCGAGCAGCAAGTAGCCCAGGACAGTGTTTCCTTCCAACTGGATCTGCTGTAAGGAATTCACTCACTGTAACTAATATTGCTACCAGTTCATACTGGAAAAGTATGCAAGAACTACCCAGTGAAAATGATCTTGATACAGCCTAAAAGCAATTCAGCTGCTGTATCACTGCTGGATTTGGTACAGAACACAAGAAATGAAACTCAAGTGTGAGTTTGTTGTCTCTAATAGACAGACATGGTGCTCACTGTTTGCAGTCCCAGCTGGCTTCCACTAAAAACAGTAGGTAACAGATGCCTACCTAACATCCTGACTTGTGGAACCACTACCTTAAGTCTGGTTTGGAATCCCTTTGGTTTTCAAGTATGCTCCTACTCTTCCCTCTGTTGCAGCAATGTCTAGGCTTGCCCTGTTCCTCCTTTACTCTATTTTTGTTGATGCCTTAAGTTTTAGCTCATATTTTTCAGATTCTGTACTGCATTAGTATATAACTCTGAACTTCATACAAAGTGTTAGCAAGTTCTCTTCACAGTTCAGACAAAACAATCCTTTTCCAGCCTGAGAACAAAGGTCACAGTTGCAGCTTCAGGCCCCCAAAAAGTATAAACCAAAGTGATTTGGGGGGAGTAAAACTATGAGAATGTGACTTCATTATCTGAAGCTGTAATTGGACAATTAACCCCAATATGCAAATGGATCAAACTTTTAAAAGTGTGAAAAACTTGTGACATGTCATCCATCTTGAGTGTAGCCTTGGCCAGGCTCTTGTACTGCCCCAGCTGTATCCTTTGAAGGCCTTTTTAATAAATACCTATTTTATTTCTCTGTCTAGCCTCTGTTCTAGGTAGCCTCCCCAGGCATCATTGTCAATAGCCTTCTCATTAATGTTTTCTATACCAGCACCTATTAAACATCTATTGCAGCCTCTCCTTGAACCATCTTTACCCTGTAAGTAGATAAGTGCACCAGTGAGATGGACTTGATGTGTCTATTACATTCAACTTTGAGCAATTCAGATGGCTTACAACATATATTTTCATTTTTTATAAAGTATCTATCCACTGCAAACAGGAAGAGTTTCTGGACTCAGATCACCTACTACAGATGCCTGAACATCTCCCCAGTGATAACCTAAGTCTGACAGCCCCAGGTAATAAGGTTATGTCTGTCAGTTTTGCTCTTGTAACTTAAACACTATGATAAGTACCTAAGAGTAGTATCTCCCTTGAAGTATTGTTCAGCATTTCTACTTCCAGCATTTAAGAACTTTGTCAATCCTCTGAATAACATCTAAAATACTGAGTTTGATGCTCAACTCCCAGTGCAAGGGATGGATGTTAAAATGCCCAGAAGAGCTGTGGGCTGGGTAAGGAGCAGTTTCAGGGCTTACTCACTGCCCAGAGAAGTATCAAAAGCTTGATACTTCCTTCCCTAGAGACCAGGCTTCGGAGTCCAACCAGCAGTCAGGATCATAACACCCCATCAGAGGTAGACACCTCAAACCAAATTGTTATGCAGATCATCTTTCCAAAGGTGGCCAGAGGAAAGGGCCCACACCCTCCTTTATGTAACCCAAAAGATTGCATTCCTTTCAGCAGCAGGACAGCTGCAATGGGAGGTGCCTCCTGGGGTGCTCCCACAAGAGCTGGGAGCCTGGGCATTCCTCCTGTCCAGTTCAGGAAGTTACTCAACCTGACCCTTCCGTGTCCCATAGACCACTCCAAACCTGTACAAGATCATAAGTCAACTGAATCCTTCCTCCATATACAAAAAATCAAAGCTGACATTTTCTTGCGTATAGGGCCAAATCCTGTCAACACATTTTAGCTCACATGCTGAATCAGGCCCCTGAGGGGATAGAGGTGCTGCTCCACCTACTTTCTGGATTTGGGAACAAGGCACCTAATCTTTGCAGGCTTGGGCACTTCTGTGCATGCAGAGAACTGTCCCTGCCAGTGCCCAGGGCCTCTAAGGACAAAGAAGGAGATGTGTAATGAATTTTGGGTCTTTCCATATTTAGAAGATTGTTATGGTGGGGTTTTGACAGCAGAGTTTTTTTAATCTGGCAGCAAAACTTCCATTCTCTGGGACTTAGTAAGAAAAAGGCATTTTAAAGGCACACTGCCATCTACTTCAGGGCAGAATTCTCTGCCAGTACTGGATTGGCCACACTCTAGTACATGCTGTTCACAGGGAGACTCCATCATCTCTTTTCTGCAATAGTCTCACTGGAATAAAAGCCTAAGGCTGTGATGGAATTTTGTACCTGCAGTTCAGTGGCCTTTATAAGGCTGATGCCATCCCCTTATGAAAGGCAGCAGAATCCTGCTCCACAAGTGGTGTCACAACAGTGCTATATTACTCACGGCAAAGAGGAGTGGTAGAGGTTGACATTTAATTAGCCATGAATTTAATAACAATGACAAAAGCTGTTTTAGTAAGTACTGTATAGAAATTAAGCTTGTAAAGGCATTGAGTAATTCAATCCTATCACCAGGAAACCATTGTAAAAGCTAAGGCAGATGGTAGCAGAATGCACAGTGCCCACTTTCACACCTTTTTGAAGTGATAACTATGTGCTCATTTTGTAGACTCTGAACCATAACTGCTTTCAGTGCAGTGGTACAATACATCATCACAACAAAGGTAGATATTTAGTAGAGAACAAGGAGAGGGGGAAAAAAGGCACCATTCTCAGTGTCTAACAGGTCATACCATTGGATGCCACAGTTCGAGCCTGATTTTGGAACGTTTTGGATCGAGTTCCGTATTGCCCTGAAAAATGGCTGGCTTGGGATGATAACTCATTCCATGCACCGCTCTGTGACGGATGAAGGCTCGCCTGGGACTCCGCAGGGGGATTCAGGCGCTGGGCCCAGGCTAAGTCTAAATCTTGGGGCTCTTCCTTCAGTTTTTCTCCTTCTTTGCCAACTCGTTGATAGATTCTTCCAGTGCTGTCATTCAGTAATCTTCTCATCCCTGTAATTTGTTTTTTAATTTCCCGGCTTTCATCTCCTAATGAAAACAGAGCCACAGTTATCACTGTAAATTAGCAAAAACAGTAATGGGTAGCAATTAGTGGTTTTAGATGCCAATAAGGGTTGGAGCACATAAATAAATAAATAACAACAAGAAAGGAAAGGGATGGTTGAGTGGTCGTTGGGATGTACCAGGCTATGCTTTCACACAGCCATGGCTGACAGCTCTTGTGCCTGAAAGACCTGCTGAACTTGGCTTTCTTGATGCTGTTTCTAAGGCTTTGATGAGTAAGATTATTTTTTTGCCAGAAGGAAATAATAATAGCTACAGCAGTTTCAAATAAACTGTCCTTTTAAGAGACTGATCTTATTCAGGCATTGATATCAGTGGATATTTTCCTTGAGAAAAGCCCAAAGGATCAGACCCTTTATGTATTAGTTTGCTGTATGCTGAAGGATAGATCCTACCCAAAAAAAAAAAAATAAAGCAGAGAAAGCACCACACCACACACATGCAGAGCAGCACTGCATCTATTGATTTTAATGAACAGAATCAGTTCCTTATTCCACAGAGTTTAGTAATACTGGATTATACAGGAATAAATTAAACAGGAGCTAATATGTGTGTAACTGCAGATAGCTGAATCGCTGGATGTCTTAAAAATGTAGATTTTAAAAAGAAAATGAAAATATATACAAGAAAACTGTTCCAAATAAATTCAGGGCACTTAAATAATGAAAGTTACATACTTAATACTCCTGGCACCATTTAACTATTAATTTTACATATGAAACTGCTGATTGCACAATGAATAGATGTGTTTTAGGCAGATAGCAGCTATTTCGCTCATTAAAGCATACATTACATTTCATGAGTAGTAAGGAAGTGTTCATTGCCCTTTCTGAAGAAAGAAGCTTCTGGTTTTCTTACTGGTAATAGAAAAAACAAATATCCTAAGCAAATGTCATAAGTAAGATCTAGAAATGGATGAATCAACCTTCCTTTATAGAATACTTAATACAATAATGCCTGGTATCCTCTACTCAATTTATATTTGTACTTCCCAAAATAAACCCGTTTTTGGCAAAGGAACTGTACAAAGGAAACTTCAGAAAAAAAAAAGCTACTCTCCAAAAATCCAAGATGCAAGGTGTGCTGTCTCTGGTTCAACAAGGTACTTGAAAGTGTGTTAAATGCCAGGCATGTGAACAATTTTATCAACTCAATGGCACTATTCAGCTGCCTACCAGACAGCTAAAAGAGCAGCAAACCCCTCCTCAACACAGGCCAAGCTGAACGTGGCTGGGACTGCTGCAAGCCCGGTGTAACCAGGGACACTGAATACCCCAAAGAGGGAGGTTTTATTTTAGGAGGAGAACAAGCAGAAGGGGAGAGGAGCTGAGCAATGTGCTGCAGCTTCTGCTGGATCCCAACATCTCTTGCTTGACCTGGCGCACCGGTTCCCTGGGCTGGTGCCAGCTGGCTCCAGCCCACCCCGATCCAGCAAGGAGAGTGGGTGGCTTGCAAGAAAGCTTTGAGTCCAAACTTAGAAAAATATTTGACAACCCCGTACAGCAACACTCCAGCA
Source organism: Poecile atricapillus (assembly GCF_030490865.1). Classification (NCBI taxonomy): domain Eukaryota; kingdom Metazoa; phylum Chordata; class Aves; order Passeriformes; family Paridae; genus Poecile; species Poecile atricapillus. The sequence continues at coordinate 7,095,445 of NC_081288.1, forward strand.
CCATTTCCACTCCAGCTAAAGTGGCGAGAAAAACCCTCTGCAAGGAAGTTCTGCACTGTATTTATTTATTTTGTTGGTTTGCCTGCAGATATATGTGTGCGGGTGTGATTTAATTAACAGTAACAGCACCAATTCCTTTAAAATGACACTTTTTGGCCCCAACCCAAACAGGGGTTGATTGTTTGCAGTTCCCAACCTCAAAATGCTGCAGAGTAGCACTGGACTCCAATTCCTGATATACTCACACCCATACACTGCACCCTGCCTTTCTCCTGTACATGGCTGTACCTGCCCATATCCCAGCTCCAAATGCTGCCACCACACCACAGCCTGGAGCAACTCCTTCCTGATGTGGCATTTAACATTACCCTGGGAGTTTTAGGTTGGCAATTTGGATTTGTACTCACTGGCAAAATGTATGTGAGTATCAAAACAGCTTCCCACCCACCTCCTCCTCCTCCAGGGTGCAGGAACTCTGCTTCGTGTCTGGTCGGGTGACATGTTGTTAGAAAGATTAAATTTCCGTTACCCAATTACATGAAATATTAATGTTAATTGAGCTTATTCAGCCTTGATTCTGTTCCCTTGTTCCTTTATATAGAAGTCCTCCTATACAGTGACTTGAACATACTTAACCCCAGATAGAAAAAACGCTACATTTATGTTACAATAAATCCTGAACTTGCACCCTACCTAAACCTATCTTTTTGTTTTGGTAGATCCTTACTTAAACAGGAAGATTCACCCTTTGTAAAAATGTTTGTTGGGGTTTGAGTTTTGGGATTTTTTTCAGGTATTTTTCTGTTTTGTTTTTAAAATATGTCTTCCCTTTTAGAAGAAAGGCTTATAGCCTGTTGGTTCTTAATGCCCTAACAGTCTTCAGTGCAAGTTTATATCCCTCCTCTCCCAATCATGCCCTTTTCCAGCTTTTCGTTTGTAGCTGACCAGCAACAGCAGCATCCTCCCCATAGGAGTGAAGATGATGTTATACCATCTGAATCTGCAGATGGGTGCAATACCAGTTACAGATTTAATTTCTTGCTCCCTGGTTATCTCATTTGGCTATTAGCTCTAGAGCCCAAAGACAGCATTTTGTTATCAGTTATTCCACTGCTGATAATTTTCACAGATAATAACCATGTAATTTAAAGATGAAAAAACAGTTGATGGGACACAGAGAAAACACAACAACTCAAATTAGTACGTCCTATGGAAGAGACACCCTTCTTTTAAATGCTAAATAGAATAATAAAGCACTGGAAAAAATGGTTTATTACTATTTTAATACTATTCTACTATTACAGAATTCTGCATTATCTATCTGTATAAATATTTCCAAGATAGATGCTGAGGCCTGAGAAGAGTGGTACATACTAAAGCCTCTCTCTGTACACATACCAGAGCTCCTCACCATTTCCAAAGAGATGGGGATGCCTCCAAAGGCTGCCTACAGGATTTGCCATTTGGATAACGCATGTAAGGCCCTGGGTTTTATCTGAAACCATTAAAGTTACTTGCAAAACACTAAGACACTTACAAAATGCTACTCAAAATAGAACCATGGCAAGTTAGAGTCATATTTAGGACCTTGTATATAGAGATGTCAAGTGTCATAACAAAAACGTATTAACAATTTTTAATAACCACTGTTATAGTTGTTTTCATGATGGCCCCCTTACAAACAACCTGGGATTTTTCCTACATGACCTGACTGTAATCTTATAAAACAAAAACAAACCAACCAACCAACCAAACTCCCCCACAAAACCAAAAATAAAAAAAAAACAAAACAAAGCTGTTTAATAAATTTAATAAATCATAAAAGTCTTTTTTTCAAAATTCATTTCAATCTATTTCCTTACTGAAAGTGTACAGGACATAAAAACTTCCTGGCTTGAAAACTGCAAGAATGTTTAAAATTACAAAGGAACAAATGTAAACCAGAACTGTCCCACAGTACAGTAGCATCCACATGCTAAGTGTGAAGCTGCCTGAAGCAACAGGCCCGTAAACAACTCCAGTTAACAATATGTTAATGATAATTCATTTATTACACTCTTCACTCCTATACGCCTGTCCATCTTTTCATTATTATGTTTATTAAACTTAATATATAATATTGCCTACCAACATGTTGTTATACTTTTCCTGAACAGTTTATCAAAAATTATTATAGCACTGCAAATAATTATAAAATTATATGCAACCATATTGATGTGTTCAAGCATTAATTTTATCACAGTATCAGAGAAATGGTAACCATGTCTGTATTAATGCATGTGCTTTAAAGAGTATAAATGGGTGAACAGAATTAAGGTTGGACAATCATCTGTATTTGATATTTCCTTCCTTCGACTCATAAAACCAAATAACCATCATGTTCTCTTTGTCCAGTATTTTGCAATTACTTTATTTCTAACACTTATGTTTCTCATATGTTTTGGGAAATATTCACAAGTTGACTTTTAAAATGCAGTTTTTCTATTAATTATAGTTTATGTTTTTTGGACAGATGAAATGCTTATGGAACTTTCTCCTTTCTTGACCATACAAATAGGGCCTTTTCCTGGATCAGGCTGCTTACTGAAGTCACTTTTATCCCAGATTTCCACCTTTGTTTCCAACTAGTCTGAAATTGGTGGAGCTGTTGCGAGGGTAGGAATGGCAACAACAGACAGCCAGACAAGCACATGTGAGCTGACAACAAGAGCCTGGTTTGTATGGAAACAAGGCTTCAGAGGTGAGAAAAAGTGGAAGTTGAAGCATATGGCGTGAAAATTCAACAACAAAAAAATAAATAAGTGCAAAGGGTTATATAATTAAGCATATTAAATTGCAATTTATTAGATGCCACTTGAATGCTGCCCTCTTTGGAAGGGGGCCAGCAAAACTTGCCTGCTGGGTTTGAAGACTGTAAGGACTGACTCAGAGCAGCTCAAGAAAATGGGAAGCATGTGCACACAGGGCACACATCTCCATTGCTCAGCCAGGCTGAACTCACCAAAACACCTTTCAGAATGCTACACGGTGTTCAGGTATTTCCTTCAGAGACAGTTATCCTAGAAGGAAGCTCAGCATCCCTCCTCAGCAATAACTATATCCACATCAAATCAATAATTTTCAAAAAACAAGGTATTTTTTGGTCATCTTGTACCACCTGTTGTCCTGAAACAGAAAGTTGCGGAGGTCAGCATAGGGAAAACAGAGGATCCATGTGCACAATTCCTTATCAGAGCAAAGGTCTCCTAAATCACGTGGAATCTTACTGTGACTTCTCTGTGCATAATTGGAATTGGGCATCTGCGTAACTAAAGTGATGGGGTAAGCATACATTTCCCAAAAAAGCGATCCCAGGTCTTTGCCAGCATATAAGATTTTACACAGAAGAAAGAACACAGGAAACAACACCCTTTGCAAATTAAAAACCTAAACCCCAAGTCAGTGGGGAGGGCAGTCGTCAAGAATGGTGTCAGACAGTCACACAAGAAGCATGAATTATAAACTGGAGAATTTAAATCTTGTAAACTAACACGTGGGGATATTGAAGCTGTCTAAGTTGAGGCATCTTAGCAATGCTCTAGAACGTCACCTCAAAGCACTTTCCTATTCTCATGTCACCACACAAAACACTAGGATTAGATATGCTGGAAAACTGGATCACCCTCAAATCAGGCCTCTTACTCCCAAAGCAAACACAGAAACACATGGTTCTATGACCCTGCCTATTATGAGACAAACAAAGTTATTAAGTCCCACAAACACTAATGTAAGCAAAGAAATTTGAAGAATCAACCCCAGGACTAGACCCTCAGACCACTCAGGATTTGGGCGTTATTTCCCAGGAAACTAGGTCATACCAGGTGGCCAGCCACCACTCCCACTGCAAACAAAATAAGTGTGGAAGAGCCTGGTGAAACAGTTTCAAAACACCCAACAAGACAAGCTGCAGAAGCCAAAGTTACACACTTTCATGCCACGCGTGCCAGCTAAATCACTCGGGAAGGGACAAATGAGCAACTGTTCAATAAAAGTATATATTAATGGGGTCATATAATTAAAAAAGTAATAATAGACATGCAACAACTTCTCCCAGTTCTTGGAAATATCCCAGGCCAAGACCGCTTTAGCCCCAAAGGGAAATACTTTACAAAGTTAGATCATTAGAGAACACAGATACATAAAATAAACTTTTATGCAGTCTTAATTACAGAAGCCACTACTGCAACAACCAGACTTGGGATATAATCGTATTAACAGTAACACAAGTCTGCAAAGTTACTTGTTAAGTCAACTTTTTCTCTGTGAATAAATTGCAAGGGATATTATTTCTGGGACAGAATAAATTCTGGAAATAAGTGAGTAACTTATGCATCGCTCCCCTGCTCCAAGAACACATTATTTATTTTTACCATGACACAGCGAAGTTATTAATCAGCTGCCTTCCATTTCAACAAAGCGAAATGCTGTAAAATGCACAGACACCTGCATTACAGTACATTTCAGTTCCACTTTATATCAGTCATAAACATCTCTGTTTTGGACATCTCTTCAAAACAAATGCTCCAAGCACACTGCGTGTAGCATGCAATTTTATGAAACTATAAAAGTTCTTCACTGTTAATTACACAGACAAATGTCTCATCACACATTTGATTACCAGGATAATATAATTAGTTTTCTGCATTAACCTTTCAAACACAGAGCCTGAATTTCAAGTTGAAAGCATTGTAAAAACACTCAGTCTGGAAGTATACTATATATCCACTTTTTTGTGATGGTAATAAAATATTAAGACTGAATACACTATGGTGTATGCAAATTTTTTTTTTTTTTAATACAGTGTAAGTTTAATCATCACTTTCCACAAGACACAGGTGTACATAGTCCCTTCAAGGGCTTGTAATACCAAGTCTGGGCTAGCAGCTCTGTGGATTTACTGGAAAAACTGAAGTCAGGTCTGTTTTAAATCTCACCCATGTTTGAGGTTTAAGCATTTCACTCTGGGCTGCCTCCTCCTTCTCAGGCTGAGCAGTCTCTCCTGGTACCAGATAACAAAGCCCTTTCCTTCAAAACAAAGGACATGCCAGTCCTCATCCACAAAATATAGTAGTGATATTCCACGTTCCCCTGCAATTTTGTAAAGACTGTGGTTAGCATGTCCTTCATCTAGAAAGATGTGACTTCTTGTTCATCATCTTATCAGAACAAAGGACTGGGGGAGAGGACACGCCACCACATCTCCCACTCCCAACACTGCACTACATGAGAAAACTTCCCAAGCTCTATTCAGATAGCAGCTGGACTCTACACCACTGCAACCATCAGAGATCATGTCCAGTACCATGTTCCTTTAACTGCACTGAAGCTTCCTCCAATTTTCAGCCTATATTTACACAAAACTGTATTTTGCCCATCTGTGCTGGTGCAAAAAAGACCATCTAGGTTCATCAGGTCTTTCTTGACAGTTCATCCTTAATTTATCTGTACGTTAAACAAACTGGATTCTTCTGATTTACTCATTTACCCTAGCAGCTCCCCTCTTCTCAACAGCAGTTTTGAGGTAACCATGCTCAGCTGTGCAACAAAGGCATTTCCACATTCCTGATAAAGTTTCACTCATTTACAGACTGCTACTAAAATTTTACCTTCCCGAAAGGTAATAGTTTCAATGCTGAATCATACTATCCATTCCATCCTAAAGGCTCCATCACACTTAGGTTTCAACTGCTGATGCCATGGATCACTTAAACTGGAGAACAAACTTGACTCTAAATCAACAAGTTGGAATAAACATCCTTCTATAATAAATTTTGGCATAAAGCAGTGAAATCAAGTGAAGCAGCAATTATACCCTGACTATACCTGATAAGGAAGCTCCTTGATAGGCTTCACATTGTTAAAGGTTAAATTCTGACTGACTCTTGAAATAGGTGAACTTAAGGCACTTAAATGTCAGAGCACCTTCAGTCACAATGAAAAGCTGGACATACTAAAAACAAACAAACAAACAAATCTAAGGACAACACAACCAAGCCAAAATCAAGATCAGTTGGTCTGACTCACAGCACAAATGTCAAAGCACAGACTTCTGCACATTTTTAGGGCACCCTGGCTGATGCCTAATTCTTGCCAAAGCTTTATCATGACTTAGAGCTGGAAAAAAAAAACATTTCAAGTAAACCTCTGGTGGAGTTCACTCCATCAGGTTTATCATACTTCACCAAAAGTGCTTGCAGAACACAAAATCCAAACACAAAGCAAAGCAACTGCCTTTGCTTCTCCCTGGAAATGGGTGTAGGGAAGAAATACTTGCTCAAAATCCTAATGGTGAAAAGGTGAGAAGGGAATTTAAGGCAGCTCCCACCTCTGTTTTAGTACATCCTCCTATTCTCTCCCATTTGCTGCTGACCTCTAGAAGGGGATGTGGCACTATGAATTTAGGAGACAAAGGCATTTTGCACACTTCAGGTGCTGATTCCCATATTCCAATGCTCCTTACTGGCTCCAGGTGGCAACACACACAGACTACAGAAACCTTAAATCACCGTACAAAAATGTTTATGCTCCTGGTGCTGAAAAGGAGAGGCAAGGCAAATTTCTTGCTGCAAAGTCATCTGCTTTGTCCAAAGCCCAAACAAAGTGTTCACAAGCTTGCTTTATACAGCTGAAAAAGCTGGTCCCTCCTTATTTGAATTTAGCATGCCAAATCCTTGCCAAGAGGGGCTTTATCCAGGTGAGGTCCTGGATGCAACTGGAAGGGGACCAAAGCATGAAAGGAAGAAGCACTCTGCAGCTGAGGCGTTATACAGGATAAAAAGCACATGAGAAAGGTAAAGGTGCACTGATAGCCAGCCACTGATATGCTGTAATACATAGCATGCTGCAGACTCTATATTACTTCCCTATTTTCTTTACACATTTTTAACTGTTGATTTAATTTAATTTTGCCATGGCAGGATTAGCAGGCAAGCTCCAGAGGTGAAAGGACATTACATTAAGACAGCACATTAATCCTCTATCCCACCCAAGGCAGAAGCAAAACCAAACAAATAGCAGCTTCCTGGAAATTGAATTTCTGTTATCCAGATGTCAAAGATGTAATACCCCAATTACACAAACTATTGCCAGTGAAGCATGCCAGGGAATATGCAATGTAAATGGGGTGAGCACAGAGCTGCAAAACTGCAGAGTCAGCATCTGGCTCTCTGAGTGAGTGATAATTAGCACTGTGTGTAGACACTAATAAACATTTATGTCTGAAATTACAACTTTTAGCAGTGTTAATAAAGGATATATTGGCAATTCATAGAATAAAAGGGTCTTGAAAAGAACGTCATATTAAACAATGGCAGGCGCTTTCTGTGCTTGCACAGAGGTTTTTTCTCCCTAATTGCAAATGGCCACGCAATGTTGCTTGAAAATTAATCAACACAAGCACATACCTAAAAAAGCTGGTTGTGTTTCTTTGGTCTCCCCATTAACATCACTGCTGTAGTCAGAGATCTTATATATCTCATGATGGTAATCTGGAATGAAAAACGATAAAAAAAATTAGAACTGAAGTGATCTGGAAAAAATGAACACCGAACACATTGCTACAGTTTTACTACACAATTTATCAATATATATGCAGTTTATTTCATGTACATCAAATTAACCACAGAAAATGTGTTCTGTATCAGCACCTCCTAAAAAACCTTTGCTCACACTGGAGAGACTCAGCTCAAATCTTTCACAGATTTTAGGGAATAGCTATGCCTGCCCTAAATTACTGTGTTCATTTTCACAGCAAATTATCCCACCAGATGCCAATTATCTGGCTTCTTGCTTTACAGAAGGAAAGCAGATTTTATAATGAAAACTTAACCTTCCCAGAGACCAAGGAAAACTTTCAAACTTCACCTCAGTAAGGGATCAGCAATGTACATCAGGGCTGTATTGCTCAGTTGTCCTAACTCATACTGATGTCACTGGCCTCCCAGTTCTGAAGAAAGGAGGATCAGAGACACCTTAGGATATTCACCTATAGAAATTAATGCCTGTGATGTCCTGAAGAATTAGCATTGGTATCTCATATACAGAGATGTTACAAGATATTAAAAATAAAAAAAAAATCACCACTGAGTTTCTATTTTAAATAAAATAATATTTTGCTGTGAAGGTCTCTGTTTTAACCCTAGGCAGGTGTTCACTAAAACCAGAGCTTTGTTTACACATGTGCACAGAGGGAATAGTAAGTCCAAGGTGAAAAAAGTGTCTAAAGGCAGCTCTCCTGGATGCTGTTTCTGACTCTGATACTGGCACACAGTCTGTCCTTCAGCAAATCACTCAAGACTGAACAATATATTCAGTGTCTTGAAAGAGCCACCTCCCTACCTCACTCCTTCAGTCCCCTCCTCCCAGTTCCCAACACTCTCAGCTACTCCCTCCATAAACTGGTTTTGTTTACCTGCCTCACAAAAAGCGAGGCAGAGAGAGATTAACTCATGGAAGGGACTTCGGGGGATTCACTTAAAAGGTGTAACACAAGTGGAGGGCGGCATAAGCAGCTCCTTCTCCCACAAGCAGCACATCTGACCAAACAGCCACAGGACTGGAAAAGTCTCCTGGAAGTCACGTTTTGTTACATGCTGTTTATTTGTACACCACAACTGTCTCGAAGACACAAGAGGAGGAACAACCCAGTAAGTCAACTAAAATGGAGCCTAACACAGCAATGCAATAGAATGAAAAGGGCCTGGAAAGAAAATGAGGGTAAAATAACCACACCACAGAACTGAAGAGGTCAGCGATGAGGTGCTACACAAAGGGTTCCTCTGCTTCCTGAGCACACCCAGCCACTGAAATGGGTAAAGGTGAAGTTTGAGATATGACATTGAGGAAGTAACAGCTTCTTTCATGAGACTAAACTGGCAGGATTTATGCTGCCTTCCATGATCACTAGCCATCCTGTTGAACAGAGGGTGTAATGAAGTGGCTTGGTGGGCACCTGATGGCCACTCAGGGTCTACTTGCCACACTCTGCACCTTCATCCTCTCAAGGACATTCCAGAATCTGTGGGAGCAAGTACATGGAAGCTAGGACTCAAATGACGTATGGACTCATGGTCCTTAGATACACAGATTACACATGCCTTCTTCTCTAGCACTTCCCTGTACATCCAGCTGGTCACAACATTCTTCTGGTCTGCAGCTGCTGCCTTGAAGTCATCACATTTCACCCCAGAAGTGGCTGGATGGTTGATGGATTTTCTCTTGATTTGATCATTATTGGTCATTTGATAAGGTGCTCTGAAGTTATTTTTGGGACAGAATAAGCATTGTATGGGCACACATCAATAGCAGATGATGTGTTACCAACCAATTCATACAGCATAGAGTTTTCTCTTTGGTTTCCTCCTTTTGCCTTGGATGTCACAGTCCAGGAACTGGAAAACCGTATCAATTTCCCAACAGTAAACACTACAATGTGACATTACAGAATAACTCCTGCAAGAGGCAAAGGCCAATTACAAGAGACAACTATTTATATGTAATTATCTTTCTAATCAACTGTGATAGAAAAGAGTATGAGAGTGCAGACTCACATACAAAAGGTGGTTTTTATCTCCTCCATTCTCAAAGTACAAAGACATAATTTTCTCTCTAGGATATTCTCTTAGTGTAGCTTTCTATTTGACTTTCTACATTCAAAAAGAGACCCCAGATAAAATATTATTAATAATATACCATCATAACTGGATTTACCTATTAAAATAAAGTTAAATAGATTGTCTTATACACTGAGGCTTATTTAAGCCTGTAAGAAGTGGCAACTGAGACTGGTAAAATAGTCACCTATTTCTAGCACATACTCTTTTAAGAGGTCCATTAAGACAGAAAGAAACAAAGCAAAATTTCAGTTTTGTTTTTCCACAATTTTCTTTCACCACCTCCATGCTCCAGCCCAGTTGTGCACTAACTCTGCCTCCAAGTAGGGAGCATGTTCAGTACCAAGACCCCACAAACCAAACCTATTCTCGGTAAAAATTACATCCTTGATAGGTTTGCTAATGGATACAGACCTCCAATGCATTTCAGACACGTCTGGCAAGTCCCTGCCCCTCTAGTTTTAATAGGGACCATGTGTGATGCCCCAGACCCCCCTACGACAATACAGCAGTCATTATTTACTATTCCCACCAAGTGAGTTTATTTTCATCTTTGAATTTCTTTGCTTCAAACGTAATTTTGAAGACCAGTCCTCAGACAGACACTCGTGTGTGTGTCCCCCTTTTCAGTATTGTGACATTACACCCAAGTAGTCACCTGTCTTGAACTTGGCATGCAGGACACACACAGCGTTTCATGGAGATATTCCCGTCCAATACTTGGGAACACAAAAGGAGAAACGATCTCGAGTCAAATCCATCAGAGCAAAAACATCTCATCGGCTGGAGAAGGGATAAATCCCCAACCAAAATAAATCCCTAGGGGTGGGAAGTCCACCTGTTAAAATGCCTACCAACGGCTGTATCTTTTTTCCCCTTTAATTAAAGAAAACAACAACAAGACTGAAACACAGAGCTGTGCTTCTTGCCCGACATGAATTCAAATATTTCTCCCCTCACTATCTCTTTTAAAATATCCTCTTTTCCAAAAGCAAACACACCCTGAGTGAACAAGTTACACGCCAGCGGCTCTCCCCTGCCCACGTACAATTAATTACCTGCGTGGATTTTTAATAAAGCAATCTCGATTCAGCTTTTCTTTGAAATACACGGATGTACACAGCCGAGGAGAGGAAAAAAACCACCCCAAATACAATAAATCCACAAGAGTTGAATACTAAGAAGGTCTGTCGCTGCTCAAGTGTCATTTTTCGCTAGCTTCCCGATTTTGCCTTTCCCCCCCCGCCCCGCTCAAGCAGGATTTACAACGAAACACGATCCAACTTTATTTTGTGCAAGGTCTGCTTGGAAAAAAATAACACGTCCACCTGAGGTGGTGGGGGGGGGGAGGCTTGAGGTGGTGGTTTTGCAACAACACGTAACACACATGCAAAAAATTATAAAAAAAAAAAAAAAAAAAAAAAAAGAGGAAACGGGAAGAGGGTGAAAGAAATAAAATTTAAAAAAAAAAAAAAAAAAAAGAAGAAAGGCAGGCAATGCAATGCAATGGTTTTGGGGAGTTCAGGCAGAGGATTGCGGAGTTCAATAACAGAGCCGGGAGGAAGCGGCGGCCCGGGGGCGCCGGCGTTTCATAACGCCCCGCTCCCCCCGGGGCAAAAGTCGGGGCTGCCCCCGGCCAGCGAACAAAGCCCGGCCGCCCTCGCCTTACCTTCGTTGACCAGTTTAAAGCTTTGAGATTTCCTGCTCCTCTTCCTCTGGGCGAACTCCATGGTGCGGGCAGGAAGGAGCGGGGCGGACACAGGACCGAGCTCCGTCCCTCCGATCAGCAATACACGCGGGGGTTGGGAGAGACGGCGGCTCCGGCGGCGAATAAAGGGATCCGGGACAAGTTGGCTCCGGTCTCCCCCCCGCTCCCGCCCCGAACTTTGAGGGAAAGCGGGGTGCGGCGGGGGGATCCCCGCGGGGGCGATGCCGCCGCCTTCCCCCCCGCCGGCTGCGCGGCCGCGGCCCGGCGGCGAAGGGCGGCCCGCAATGGCTTCGCCGCCGGCGCCGGGACCCCGGTGCCACCTGCTGGGGGAAGGAAGGCGGCGGTTCCGCCGGCCGGGAGCCGCCGCCACCCCGGGGCCGGCCCGCCGCCACTCGGCCCCGCCGCGGGCTGAGGGCGAGGGGCTGAGGGGCAGCGCCATTTTGTGTCCCCCTCCCGCCGCGCGCTTTACACACGGGCACCGGCGCTGCCCGCTCAGCCCCGCGGTGCTGCCCGCGGCTCCCCTCAGGGGCTGAGCGGGGCAACTCTTCGTGTTTAGCGGGACTGGGCCAGGGCCGGCGGGGAGGGGGTTGAAGTTGAGGTGCGGAAGTGGGTAAACCTCAGGAACTGCTAGCAACACCTGTTTGTTGCCGTGTTTTACAGGGATTATCGCAGCTATGTGTCCGCTGGTGTCATGGACCGAGGCCTGGAGAAGAACGCCGAGCCGCCAGCTGGGCTGAGCGATGTTGAGCTCTGCCAAACCTGGATCGCCTTAGCAAGAGGAAGAGAGTCCCTCAGCCAAAAACTGGATCGCCTTAGCAAGAGGATGAGAGTCACGGCTCTCCAGAGGAGCGAGATTTAGGGCGTCTGGCAACCCTCCCGACGGTCACCGTGAGGTCATTGCAGCCATACGGCTGGCCCAAGCACAGCTGAAATTAGTGCTTTGATTTATTCACCACTTGACGCCTTCAGCCACACTTCCAGTTCGCTCAGTGTGCTAAATTCACCGAGGGTGGAGTGGTTTTTTTTACAGCCGAGAGTGCTTTTGCCTGTTGCCTGCAGAGAAAGGACCCAGGCGTTTACAGTTATGACTACTGATAACTGCAAACACAGCTCCGATCATCATCTTGTGTTTTACATGTAGTCAGACTGTGTTGTGACAAGGAGAAGACTATGTGATACTTGCATACGCCTACTTGAACAGATGCAAATACAGATCTTGCCTTGGTCTCCTCAGAGTACTCAGGAGAATCCCGTTAGCTCCAGTAATATTGACCGACCCTATCACTCAGAATAATGACATAAAATGAGCAGGAGGGAAGCAAATTGAATACTAACAGTAGTGATTCGTATCCTAACTGTGTGCATAGGCATAGTCAGACCTGAATTCTTTGGTGCAAGGTGCCATCCAGACACCACACAGGGTATATATGGTTCTGAAAAGTAAAATTGGGAAATAGCCTTAATGGTGAAGCAACATCAGAAAATATGCCTAATGGTAAAATTTATTATCTGCTGGAGAATTAAATTCACAGGGGAGATTACCCTCACAGATTGGGTAGGGGTGTAATTTTCTATTAAATTTTCAAGTGGAAAATCCCAGAGGCAATCAATATGCTACTTTTGGAATTTTCCTAAACTTCTCTGTAGGACTTTGTGAAAGGAAACTGGGCTAATGTACTATTTAAAATCCTGCATTATGTATTTTTGGGAGGATGCTGAAGCAGCAAAGGTAGATGGATGTCATATGCTGTTTCCTGGATTTTGTGGGTTCAATTAATCTCTTGTACAGTGCAATGATGTTGGGTCTGAAACGCAGCAGCAGTGTGCCTGAATTTTTCCAACAAAAAGAGTATTTTATCCTTTTTTTTTTCCCCCCCCCCAGATTGCTGATTCCTGTCTGCTAACTAACTTTATTTACAGGACTTAGAGCATTGCTGAAACTGTTGTGTTTGACTCTCATCCTTCCTGGGACAATAGGAGAATTTTTATAAAGCATAAGGCCCTCATTTACAGTTCAGCTCACATGATGAGCTTTATCCTACATTTGCCAAAGGAATCTGCTACAAAAATCTTTTCTGTTTTCCTATGTTACTCAATTTTGTGGAACATTTTAGGGTATAATTAATGAAAAAGTGATGGCAGTGTTTTATCAGCTGCTCTCTTACTGGTTTTAGTTCTTTCTACCCTGTGCTGATATTTTGCTTAAAGGGACACTCGTGGTTTTAAATGACATTACAGTCTGGGAAATGCAGTTTCCAGTAATGTTTTACAAAGGTTAGCACATCCCCTTTTTCACTGATATTTCTCATATTCCTTTTTAGTCAATTAGAGAGAACCATCCTTTTCATGCAGAATAAGCCTGATCCTGCAAGCTAACCTAATTGTGGTCACTCAGATGAATAAATCTTGCAGCTTTCATTTCTGATAGTATGAGCCAGTGTGGATACCACGGCCCTGATCCTGCCATCTCATCTGCATAAAAGTGAATTAGAAACTAGGACAAGGTGACTTTAGGTCAAAGTCTTGTAGTTATCCACACAACACGTAGGAGGATCCGGTAGCTGGAAACAGCTTTCTGTCCTGCACTGCTGGTGTTTCTCAGCTGGGACTTAGAAAAAACTACACAAACTCAAAGGCACACAAAGGTACAGGGAGCTGTGAGCCTGTTGTTGGGCATTTTGGGGTGGGCATCCTAAAACTGGACTGGGATCATCTGCTCGTTTGTCACAGGCCACCATTGCATTATTCCAGCTGGAGAAATGAAGAGATGAAAGTCCTCTTTATCCCCATTAGAATGGCTGCCTTGTGTCACTCTAGATAGTCACTGGCTGCATCACTGTGGCAGCCAAGTGACTTAGGATAAAGTGCACACTGGCTCTGAGGGGCAGATAGCTTTTAATTTCATCTTTTATTTCAGTTTCTGTCTTGGTATTATATTGTTATTATTACATATGAAGAACCCATAGGTGCTTTTTTTTTTTTTTTCTTGGTGAAACTGAAAAATTCTGAGCATCTTGTCTCTATTCATGAATGGTTTTAAAGCATTTCCTCAGACCATTAACTGAGTAATGTTTTTTTCCAAAATGCCACGAAATAAGCCAACTAAATAAGGGCTTTATCTTTCAACATGTCCCAAGTCAGTATGATCATCCCTGATTATTTCTTAGTTAACATTTTATTATGCTTCAAGTAATTTTCTAACTGATAGTAATTTTCCCAACAATTTTCTGCTGTATAAAACTTTTTTTCATTTCAGATCATGAGCTAGCTGATTAAATATAATTAATCTAGTAATATTTCAGTATTAACAGCAGCAGTGCTTTTCACACAGGATGTCCCAGACTTTTTCTTTGTCTCCAGGTATGTCCAGTTCATTATAATTTATTATTCAGAAGAAGGATGGTATAGGACAAAGATGACTAAAGAGTCCTAGAGCAGAGGAGAATTAAATATGTGTACTAAGAACCCCTCAGCTTTTCATTTGGGAAAAATATACTGGAGAAGGTCGCATAAACTCAGTGATTTGATCTGAGGCTTAAAATCTAATGTCAAGGAATTCATATGAGGCCATGTGAAGTGGGAAGAGGCTACTGACTGTCATATTAATAGCACAATGATTACCACTCATCTTGGAGCCTGACAAGGTTCCACGTGGTATTAGGAAGCAGGGGAAGGGTGAAGAGGTAAATTGAAGATCAGGAGCTGCACAGGTGACAGGTTAATAGGTGAGCTATTTTGGCTAGTTATGTGTAATGAATGGCATTAAGGATTTTATAAACTGTAGTAGTGTTTCCAGTGGTGGTTTTGTGGTCATATGACATATGTGGGCAGTGCTTAGCCCCCAGGCTGACAATAGGCCATGTTGTGCACTCTCACTACAAACCTTCCCTTTCAGCAGGCTCTCAGGCTGGCATAACCAAGGACTGGGTCATTAGAGAGGAAGGTGTCTGAAAGTCCTAAAGAATTTTGAAGTCAATAGTGCAGTTTAACTTGTTTTCCAATCCTTAAGTTTTTACTGTACCATTTGAGTCACAGTACTTGACATTTCATGTCTCTGTCCTTACTCTGTTTTTCTTTTGGAACACAGTTTTGAAATGCCTTCTTGTCCATTCTGTTCTTGTTAATCTTCCTCATATAAATTTTAAAGAAAAAAATTACAGGACATACCAATGTTTTCATCTGTTTGCCGGCTCAGGGAGACCAAAACATTCCAGAACTGTTTCAACAATAAAGAATATAACTGAATCTATGTACAAAGTGTTCTTTGTGTGTGAAGTCACAAACCCTCTGAATATTTCCATATCAGAATGCAAACGTCCTGAACATTTCCGTAGCAGAATGCAAACCTCCATCTGACTGTAAGGTTGGACTTTTCCCCCACCTCTGTGAATTTATGTACAGCCTGGACTAAGGTTGCAAGGAAGGGCACTGTATTCTAAGAGTCAACACTTGATGGTCATCCACTCTGACCCAATACTTGTGGGATAATTGGCTTTTAAGGTATTAAGTCTTCCCTAGGACAAACCAGTGTTTGGATTTGAATTCTTGGAGGAGTGGAGAAGAGACCAGGGTGTCTAAGCAACAGGCGTGGTTGAAGGATAAAGAAGAAAAGGTCTCAACAATGCTCTTTTTTATGAAAGAGGATGTGAAGGATATACATGGACATCCTCTGTTTCTCTGCAGCATGGAGAAACCATGAGCTGAACTAATTTTGCCCTTACAACCTGAGTGCTTCAAGGGAGCTGTGGACAATGTGCGTAGGGCTTGTTATTTTGCCTAGAAATTTGAACTTTTGTCCTATATTAAGAGTAATAGTGCTTAGAAATTTTAGTCTGGAAGTGTCTTTGCATCACTACCATCTCTGCCTAAGAGATGCAATGTAAAGGCAGGCTGCTGTCCTCAGAAAGGGCATGTTTGAGCTTTGGGTCATCCCAGAGTCAATGTCAATCATACCAGCCCAAGCACAGTAGTCAGCAGTCCCAATTCTGATGGATGCTGCAGGCACAGATTGCAGCAAGCTCAGCTCAGGGTCCAGCAGCCCAGCGAGCCCCCAGCTAGGGAGAGCTCCAAGAGGGTCATGCTGCTAATCATTCCTCCATTTTTGTGTCACTTTGCTTCAGCCACAGCAGCTGAAGGCAGACATAAGAGTGCAGCGATGCAATCGCTGGAGCTACGGATGGAAAACGAAATGCAGCATCAGCTGCAGGAACAAAAGCATTTAACACTCTTAGACAGCTCCTTGAGCCTGTGGGATGAAGCCCAGGCAGCAGCCATCCTTCTCTAAGTCCTGACTGAGCCTGATGTGGGGATGTTACACTGTGCTCCCCAGCCCAGCCTCTTGCCGTTTCCAGCTTGCCACAGGGACCTGCTCTCCATGTCTCGATTCTGCCTTGATCCTCTTCCGTTTCTCCTGCCACACATTAGTAAATGCACTTGCAGTAAAATCAATGGGAGTTTGAAAACTAAAAGTAATGTGTGCTTTGGTATGCTACTAATCCACTTATTTGGATCCTCTTACTGCTCCTCTGGGCTGCCCTGATCCTCTCTATCAGCCCACCCAGCTGCTCTGATCTGCTCTCTAAACTTCTGCCGTGGCTATATTAGCATCCCTGTCAACTCACAGGGCTGCTGCCTCGATGCCATCAATCCCCTCTCCCAATGAGAGTTTCTCCACTAAATTATAATCCCTGTAGCTCAGAATACTGATGCAAACTAAAATAAATTCATGAAAAGTTGCTGCAGCTCCTACTAAGATGTTCTATATTCCTAAATGTTTTCCAACAGTACTTACATTTCAGGCTGGTAAAATAGCTTCAGACACATTCATAACCACCTGCCTGCTTTTCAGTTCTAAAAAATAAAATTTCATTGCAAGGTACAATGGAGTTCAAAATCTACTCACACATGCACTTTTTAAAGAGAGATTATGTGAATTTTAAATCTCTGTCAGGCTGGAGACTGCCAACATCTGAAAATAGTGCTTTTATTCAGCAGTAAGATACACACAGCAGCATTTTCATTAATGTGACCCCCCCTTGCTTTACCTTCAGAGGTGTAGATACTGAAGACTCCATCACCCATTCAATCCCTGACCTCTCTGCTGAGGCAGCCAGCGCACCTGCATGGGCATTTTCTCTGAGATGGACACATCCTGCAGGGATCAAACTGACAACATAGAACTATGATCATTTAGTAGTAACTTTGAGAGATTTCTTGCCTGCATTGAATAGAAGCTAATGAACTCAGAAGTACAATACTTTATGCTCAACCGTTTATCTTCTGTACACATTAAAGTGGAAGAAAAATAGATGTTTTTATGTGCTTTTATACCATTCAACAAGATCTGCTGTTTGGCTGGTGGTGTCTGTTAATACAACTAAAATGTCTCAAACCCAAGGGATGTTAAGTGTAGACATTGCTTTGGGGAAGATTGAAGAAAGAGACAATTATATGAATCTAAAACACAGTGCATGAAGTTTGACAACCCAGTCTGCATTTGTAGGGCTTAGTCCTGTAACTGCACCTTTCCTGGAAAGACTGTTGTTTGAGTGAGTATGTGTAGTACAGACTGATGCTGGGAGTAAGGATGTTCAATGCTTCACTTCATTTGCCCTGCACTGTTGGAGTGCTAGAAAGAAGAGCTATAAAAATACCAACAACAGCAAAAAACCAAAACCAAAATGACAAAAAAACACGGCATGATCATTTTCCTCCAAGTTGTTTTGGGTACTTGAACAGCCACAAATGGCCTCTGCTGTCAAAAAAGCGCAGTCTCCCTAGTGACATCTTGGGATCGATTCATTAGAAGCTCTGATGACACAGTGTCATAAGCTGAGCTATGAATACTGTTCCTGAAACAACAGAATTTTCATCAGGTATCTCACATACCAGCCAGGTTGGCAATAAATAAGCTGTTCTTAAATGCAAAGCTTTTTAGAAACAACAATGTGTTTTTACACCACCTCAGTTTTACATATAATAAAGCTGCTGGGATAGGAAAGACTCATGCATCCTATAGACAACCAAACAATGCTCATAAATATTCCCCTGTCAAAATCAGAGGATAATTAGCAGCCAAACAGTTATTTCAAGCATGTTTCTAAAAGCCACACTAGCCCTACTAACCAGTAACATCCATATCGATGTCACTACTTTCCTAACTATTTTAACAGTGCATTACAGAGGTGTGTCCTGGCAGATAGGAGCTGCAGGGGTTGACTTACCATGAGAACTAATCAAGTGATACTTTAAAAAGCAAACCAAACCAAATTCAAATGCTACCTTCATGATACACAGATGTCATACACTTTGGAAGACTTATGTTTGTTAGAAATGTAAGAACCTTTTTTCTGCCATTTCCTCCCCCATGAGCTTTCGTTGTCTTTGCAGTGGGATTTGGACACCTGTGGTGGAGTGCTATCCCCAACTTCTTCCTCAGGCTTCCCTCTAGCTGAGTGTTTCTCTGACTGTGACCTCCTGGGGAGTGTGTGCTATTTGGAAAGGTGAACAAGAAAGTGAAAGCCCAGAGCTTAAACTGACTAAATGGAGGGGATGGGCCCATCTCCAAAGTTAAGATTGCAGGGAAGTGCAGTTTGCAATCCTTTGCAGAAATATTAACATGTTTGATAGAACACCTGGAGGTGCCCTGTAGATGTGACAAGCTGAAGGTACCTGTAAGCAAAGTAGATGTGGGGGCAAAGAATGGGGAATTGGGTGGGTTAATCCCACACAGAAAGTTAGGGGCTGCTTTAATAAAAAAAGAAAAGACTGAGATTGGATGTAGAGCTCCTTTTGCCAGAAGTGGACATACTTAGTCATGGTGTAAAGGCAATTTTATCCAATGTCTTTTTTGGTATAGTGTTTTGAAGATGAATAAAAGGAACTATGTGCTTACCTGAAAAGGGTTTCCAAGAGTCATCTCTGCCCTTGTTACTTGAAATGAGTTCTGCAATCTTGGTCAGCTGCAAGGCATCAATTCTGCCTCCTGTGTGTGAGTAAAAACATACGCTGGCTTAACTGGGGGTTTCCTCTGTTTTAATATCAAATAGATAAGTGAAACTGGATGCCCATAAAGATATGACCTGAAAACGACTAAATGTAAATTGAATACAACCACTGAGAGCAGTCAAAATTATTCTGATCCATTTTACCACTTTGGAAAATAGATGACATCTGGGTTATTTGAGTAAAACTAGGTTATTTGAGCTGCCTTCAAAAATCTGTCTGTAGGTTGACAGTTGGCTTGCAGCAGATAAAGCTGAGCAATCACTTAACCAGCTAGAAATTGGAATGAAACACCTCATGTATGTTTTAAGCTTGTATTTCTATTGCTTACAAGGCTCTTATGAATGTTCCAAGATTTTGAATAACTTCTAGATTTCCCTTTCCAGTCTTGATTTCATGTTGTGAAGAAAATTACTTCAAAGTAGCTTTGTGGTTAACTCTGTGGGGTTGTTCCAGAGGTCTGCAGAAACCTGGATCTAGGGAAAACATGGGTAACACTATTGCTTCCAGATCCAAGCTCAGTTGCTGGGAGCTCTCAAGGTTCTGCAAGTGGTTTTGGGAGAGCTTAAAGGCCTGACTACAGCCACAACAGCAAATACCATATTTATTAATCACACAAGAGACAGAAATACACAGCCATAGTGGTACCAAACCAGCAGGACTGCCCTGAAAAGCAAAACAGGAGCAGTAGAAAACAAATAGTCAAGCTTTGGATTTATAGCAATGATCTAATTGAGCAGAGTAATGCCATGTATGATGAACTGATAATTTGAAATACAGCTTGGAAAAGCACACATTTCACTGTGTTAAAAATATCTTGTATAGTGATGTCATCTAAGGGATCATTGCATGGATGAGGGACTGGCACAGGGAAAGAATTGTCTGAAGGAACTTCACAACACAGTTAAACAGTTTCCACTCTCTGAGGGCTCCTCAGAACAGTGGTGACTTGGAGAAATCCTTCTGCAGTGTGGAGGAGCAGTTTCCACTATGTGATCCAAGGATGAGATCTCACACTGTGAGCTTTCATGTGCACCATGAGTTTGTCCAGCAAGCGGAGCTCCAGACATCCACCCTAGAGCCAAGAAGTGTGTGTGAATGGAGACAGTCAGAAGTTGAGAGATCCATAATGAAGCAAGTGGGACCATAACAAATTGCCAGCATAGATATTGCCTCAGGAAGATGTTCTGAAGAACAGAGGAGCTTTGAACTGTGTCCATTTGAAACCTGACCCAGCCATCTCAACAATCCATGTCCCTCAGAAAATGCTGCCCTGACCTCAAGGCAAAGAGGAGTCTAACAGATTTGCCATCCTGGAGAGGAGACAGGAAGCAAGAGTGGATTTCTTCATGAAGTGTCAGTGAAAGAAAAAAGATACCACCTCTTCTTATACTTTACAAGGTTTTGTAACCTCTTCAAAAAGAGAAATCTCAAATGGATGGATGACATGAAAGATTTTTTTTCTCTCTTTCCTTCTTTGGGGAGATATTGGTGAATGTCCTCAGAAAAACAGAATAACTACGTACTTGCATGCATACGGTTTGGGAGATGTAGTACTCTGTAGATTGCCACTTCTTGTCCATAGGACAAGACAATCTCTTGATCACAGAGGGGATTTACATTACAGGATGCTTTGATTTGGAGGCAAGAGAGCACAGAACCACACGTACTGGAAAAAAGAGCAGCTGTGGAAGGTTGAGTCATCGGTCAACTTCTAGGCAGCTTTTAGAGGTACAGCATTACTTTCCAACTTTGCCAAAGTTGTTTCACCAACATAAACTAATCATCTGCTTCCTTGTGCCTTTTACCACTCCCTGACACCTTATTTATTTTTTTTTTTAAACTGGGAGATCTTTGGTCTAAGAGTCACCTGACAGTAACTGAATCTTTCTCACAAATACTGTGTGTGAGTTGGCTTTCCTCCTTCCTTTTATACTGTCTCTAATTGAGGTATAATATCTGTCATGGTTTAATCCCAGATGGTGCACAGGCTCTCTCTCACTCTCCTCCAGCTACAGAGGGATGTGGGAGACAATTGGAAAAGTGAAAGTGAGAAGACTTCTGGATTGAAAGATAGTTCAATGGGACAGAAAAGGAAGAAAATAACAACAACAATAATAATAACAACAATAACAACAACATAATATACAAAACAACTGATGCACAATGCAATTGCTCACCACCTGCTCACCACAGCCCCCAACCAACTTTCCCCCCAGATTATATATTGAGTGTGATGCCATACAATATGGAATACCTTTCTGGTCAGCTGGGTCAGCTGTCCTGACTGCCTTATGTTCCCCAGTCTCATTGCTGGCAGGTTATGAGAAGCTGAAAAGACCTTGACTTAGTATAAACTTTGGTTAGCAACAACTAAAACATCAGTGTGTTATCAGTTATTCTCATACTTGATCCAAACCGCAGAACTGCACTAGGTAGTAGGAAGAAAATTACCTGTATCCCTGCCAAAACCAGGCCAGTGTCAGACTGGAGCAGGAAATGAAGCAAGGTGTAAGGTTATGTGTACTTTAGAGTAAATTGAGGGGGCAGCTGGCACTCTGACATAAGCATCTGGATTCACTTACCATAAAGTCCACTACAGAGTATTCCTACAACCTCCTGACTTATGCCCTTATCCAAATGTGGGCACATTCCCTCAGGACTCACACAGAGACATTCTTGGATTCTATCACCATCAGATGTGATATAATTTCCTTTTATAGAACTATGAAAAGCGTAGGAGGACTGTTCCTGCTTCTTCATTGCAAAACGATTGCATTCAAGCCTGAGGTAAAGCAGAGCATGACTTCTAAATGCAGAACCCTCCAGCCTGGAGTTAAACAACCCCTGTAAATCACTGTGCATTTTCTACATGGAAGAGTCATGGCACACAGCTCAGGTTATCTGAAGTGGGTGAAAAGCCAGTTGTGGTTACAGCTCTCCAAAACAGCTACTGGGGCTTACAATGGGGAAAGACAAGGAAGAAATCTGTGAGGACCTAAAGGCGAAAAAAAATCTGACAGGAGTTCTTAATCATTCTTCAAAGCATCTTCTGGACCTTTTGACTTTATAGGCCACAGGGTAGAAATAGTTAGAGAAAATCAGGTAAATAAGGAAAATAAGAGATTTCTTGATGTTACTGCCTGTGTCACAAATGCTGAGTGATGGATGACAGAGGCATTTATCTCTGGTATGTGTACACTAAGGGGCTCAGTCCCTACCGTCTACCCTCAGTCCTTAAGGCCTGAAGGAAGCAGATACCAGATATCACAGGCATCCCACCCTCCTACATGGCATTTGCACCCTGTGTGGCTGGCCAGTAACCAGCCTCACTAAATTATTTAGGTTGGAAAAGACCTCTAAAGTCATCAAATCCAATCATTAACCCTGCCAAGTCCACCAATAACCACATCCCCATGTCCCACATCTACACATCTTTTAAATACCTCCCAGGACAGTGACTCCACCACTTCTCTGACCAGACTGTCCCAGTGCTTGACAATACTTTTGGGGAAGAAATTTTTCCCAATACCCGAGGCCAGGATTTATCTGATATTAGCTGTCATCTGCAACCAAGGCCCATCGCATGAGGCACTGCACAAACACACAGTCAGAGAGACTTTTCCCCAAAGATTTTTCAAGCTAAACAGAGAAGACAGCTGAATAAATTGCATGCAGACTCTCTTTAAAGAACCTGTCAAACACCCCTTTGTAAAACCAGCTATACTAAACCAGGGAAAGACCTCTGTAGAAGTCATATTCCATCTCTTTTGCTACATTCCTTGATAGAAAGCACCTATATTTTGTCTCTGTCTCATAATTACTGTCATTTATATTGTCTGTGTATCACTTTAAATAATCTGCTTCCAACAACAGTATGATAGTACATACACACGGAAGAAACTTTTCCTAATAGCCAATCTGAAGGTCTCCTGGCACAACTTGAGGCCATCTCCTCTCCTCCTGTCACTTGTCACTCGGGAGAAGGGACTGACACGCTGCCAACGCCGCCGCTCCTCCCAGCCACCAGGGGGCGCCGCTCGGCGGCGCCACCTCCCCGGAAGTGACGGTGTTGTTTTCCTGCGGAGCTTCCCGTGGCCGCCATGGACATCCTGAAGCGGGAGATCAGCAGGAAGCGCCAGCAGCTGGAGGAGAAGGAGCTCCTGGGGGTGAGGGCGGCCGGCGTGGACACCAGGAGCCGCCTGTGGGCCCGGGGAAGGGCGGCGGGGGTGAGGCGGGAGCGGCCCGGGATGGGCCGAGGAAGGCGGCGCGGGGCGGCCCAGGGCCGAGCTTCCCAAAGCCGGGGTGATCCAGGATGGCATCGGGCAGGAGCCAGGAGGAGTTTGGGGGCGCGGATGCAGCCTGGCTTCAGCCTCGCTGCGTTTCGTGGGCTTTTGGGGCTGGTTTAGTTTATTTCGGGCACCTAGAGATGAGAAAAGTCAGCGCGAACTTTGGTGAGCAGTGTGGTTTCTTTCCTCCCCCCAGTCGAGTACTGTCCATACCCGGGCAGGGTCTGAGCGGTGTGTGTGTGTAAAAACCCCAAACCCGGGCAGGGTCTGAGCGGTGTGTGTGTGTAAAAACCCCAAACCCGGGCAGGGTCTGAGAGGTGTGTGTATGTAAAAACCCCAAACCCGGGCAGGGTCTGAGCGGTGTGTGTGTGTAAAAACCCCAAACCCGGGCAGGGTCTGAGCGGTGTGTGTGTGTAAAAACACCAAACCCGGGCAGGGTCTGAGCGGTGTGTGTGTAAAAACCCCAAACCCGGGCAGGGTCTGAGAGGTGTGTGTGCCTAAAAACCCCAAACGCGGGCAGGGTCTGAGAGGTGTGCGTGTGTAAAAACCCCAAACCCGGGCAGGGTCTGAGCGGTGTGTGTGTGTAAAAACCCCAAACCCGGGCAAGGTCTGAGAGGTGTGTGTGCCTAAAAACCCCAAACCCGGGCAGGGTCTGAGCGGTGTGTGTGTGTAAAAACCCCAAACCCGGGCAGGGTCTGAGAGGTGTGTGTGCCTAAAAACACCAAACCCGGGCAGGGTCTGAGAGGTGTGTGTGCCTAAAAACACCAAACCCGGGCAAGGTCTGAGCAGTGTTTGCCTAAAAACCCCAAACGCGGGCAGGGTCTGAGAGGTGTGTGTGTGTAAAAACCCCATACCCGGGCAGGGTCTGAGCGGTGTGTGTATGTAAAAACCCCAAACCCGGGCAAGGTCTGAGAGGTGTGTGTGTAAAAACCCCAAACCCGGGCAGGGTCTGAGAGGTGTGTGTGTAAAAACCCCAAACCCGGGCAGGGTCTGAGAGGTGTGTGTGTAAAAACCCCAAACCCGGGCAGGGTCTGAGCAGTGTGTGTGTGTAAAAACCCCAAACCCGGGCAGGGTCTGAGAGGTGTGTGTATGTAAAAACCCCAAACCCGGGCAAGGTCTGAGCGGTGTGTGTGTGTAAAAACCCCAAACCCGGGCAAGGTCTGAGCAGTGTTTGACTAAAAACCTCACAGCAGAGCTGAGCCCCTTTCAGGGGTATCTGATTTTGCATTTTGGCATCAGAAGCTGAAGTCAGGAGCAGCGGTCAGAGGCTGTTGTATGTCAGGCAAAGCATGAAGGAAGAAGTTGTAGTTTGTACTAATCAAGGAAAATGCTTTGGGATGACCACATTTTCCAGCTGTTGTGTGTCTGGAATGCCTTTTCAGGCACATTTCTACAAAGTTGCTCCAAGCAAGCTTATAAAATACTGTGTATAAAGGTAATCTCTCCCACATCCTTGATTTAATGTCAAATGATGTGGGTAGTGTGCTTTATCTAAACAATCTGGGCCTGGTTGTGCACATCTGAAGTGAAGCTTTACGCCAAAGACCACCAAGGCCTTACAGGACAAAAAATTTGGGTTTTCTAAAGTGCTGACAAGCACATTGTATTTTAATTCTGCTTATATGTATATCCTGCAAGGTAACTCTATATTGCTGATTTCAGAGGTGCTTCCAACTAGTTCCCTTTCTGTGGCAATGTAGGCATCTCTGGGAAAGGATGTAGCTGAATTCACCAAGCCAAGTAAGAAAGTTTAAGCCATTTTTGCTCAGTCATGCAAAACTGTGAACTGGTAACAGCTGTCCTCTCTTTTAGGGAAATAAGAAGTATTTCAAACGCAGTGAGTTAGCCAAAAAGGAAGAGGAGGCCTACTTCCAGAGATGTGGCTACAAGGTATGGAAATTGTTCTTCCAGGACTTGGTGTGTTTATTTTGAAGTCTGCATTTTTTATCAACAATAACAATGTTGTTAATGGTAATTGTTGTTCTTTGTTCAATCTGTTAATGTTATACATTAGCCTGTAAATGAGAAGCCACCTGGAGAGGTATGATTTTCTGAAATCATTTTCAATGCAGGAGAAGATATGCATGACATACAGCTATTTAAGTTTGTGTTATGGTTTGGCTTTTATTTTTCGTTTGTTTGTTTTTATTTGTGGAAAGCATGAAGTGGCTCGGGATCAAAGCTTGTCTTCCTTTCTTATTAAATCGTGATGTTAGGCATGAACACTGGATCTGATATAGCCACCTTGCTCCCCTTATTGAGAAAAATGGATACATCTGGATAATTTTATCTGATCTTCATTGTCAAAAAGTCAAAAAGAAATCAGTATAGTGTGGGTGTGCATCAACAAGATCTGCCAACTCTCCTAAATTTGTATTTGGGTTTTGGCCATTAAACACCCAGCACTGAAGCACACAACAGCATTTATGTTCCTGCTGGAAAAATATTAGAAACAATTGGTAACCTCGGGTGCATTTTGCAACAAATGGGTGATCTGGAAGGCTTTATCTGCCTTGTAATGGTGTCAGGGCAAGAGTTTAATGAAATGGAAAGAATGTTGTTGTCTTTTATAAGTGTGTGTGCCTGCCTGCCTGATGGGGTGTCTGGGAGGGGAATGCATTTTCTGGGGAAGACAGTTTCATAATCTTGTTTGCTGTTAGAGGGCATAAATAGGAGCTTTGTTTTCAAGTGACCTTTACCCAGTTAGTGACTTATTCTGAAACCTTGATCTATTTGTGCGTATTTGAACGTCAATGCCAAAATGATTCTCGGAATGTGCAGCATAAAGTCATGGGAAAGTTCTGTGAATCCAGCTGCTCTTCCAAGTGCAAATGTCTGCCTGATGCCTTTTGAGCATTAGCTTGAATTCATCAGAACCTGATGTGGTTCCTGATGTGTTACCTGTGCCGCTGCAGCACCGGTTATGGTGTGAAATGCAGCCCTGAAAATGGTTTTAAAATAAGTTACTTTGTTAAATTTAGTATCTTTTTAGAGCCTCCCATATTTCTGCATTTGTTCTTTATTCTGTTAATGAGACACGGAACACAGACTGATTTCCTTTTAAATTCAGGTTCCTTTTTGCTTTGCTTAGACTTAGTAAGTTGGAATAATTTCACTTACTTGAAGAAAGCATTGAAACAAAAATAACAGTGGTAAAGATACTGCTTATAACTTGGAGTCCAGCTGACAGAATGGATCAAATATTTTCTTCCAGTGCTGCTATCTCTTTATGATTTCAAGAATGTTTGTAAGTTAAAATTTGTGTGTATCCTTCTGCTCTGGGAGTATATTTTTAAAAAAAAATTTACACTGTTCTTCCATACTTTCTGTACCCTGTCAATTCCTCTTTCCCTGCATTGATGGAAATTTTATTTTTCCCCTCCCTTTATGTTAAACATTGATTTAATTGTCTTTCCCTTGTTCATTCCGTACACCTGTACTTGTAGGATTGATTTTTTCTGTGTTTACTAATAGAGCATTGAATGTAGATTTGTAGCTGAATCTTGTAGCTGGAGCCCCAGGAGTGAATCCTGCCAAGCACATGGAGTCACACTGACACCTGAGCAAGGCTGGCACCATGGCCTGAAAGAATAAAAAAGCCTCTTTTTTAAAAAAAATAAAAATAAATGCTGTCCAGTACCTTCTTCAAAATGATCAACCCAAGTGCAGTCTGCCCATGCACAGGGAATGCTGCAGGCTGCTCTAGCATTAATTGGATTGTTTCCCTTTTAGCAAGTACACAAAGGAAATAAATTAAGGAAAAACAAGGATATATTTCCTTATTATAGGAATATTACCACCAGCAATCTGCTCCTGCTCTCAGAAGTGTTGAATATGAGCTTATACAGGGAGCTGTAGTTACATGGCTGCTGTCGCAAAGTTACTTTGATCAAAGAGTTGTTTTGAATTATTAAAATACTGAATAATGAAGAAGAAATGCTCTCTTTGATTCAGGGACCTTCTTTTAGACTAATGATATTCTGTTCCTGTGAGGAGTTGTCTTTTCTGTTTTTTTTGGTTTTTTTTTTTTTTTTTTTTTTTACCTGCAAGAAACTGGCAAGGTTCTTAGAGAGGTGCATTACCTAAAACAAGGTTAGAGAGGTGCATTACCTCTCAAAACCCAGCAGAAACTGTGGATCACTGTTAACTGCTCAGCTTGCTGAAGCTGCAGGTAATAAACACTGTAACTGACACTGGAAGAAGCAGCTCCACTCACCCTGCTCTGGGGTTTTCCTTCCTGTCCGTCTGTCTGTGCATGTGCTGGTCCTGGGGAGCTGGATGAGGAAGTGAAGCAGGCTGGGAACAGTACCAGTATTTGTGTTTGTCAGAGTATTTTCTGTTTGAATAATTTCCCCCTTCTGGTTTATCACACAGTGATGCAAATGGTCTTGCATGGGTAGGAAGGACGGAACAGGGGCAGGAATCAACAGGCAGAGGGTGGTTTTGCTATTTTTGGCACCAGTGCTGGTATCTGCCTGCTAAAGTGACAGTCAAACTTCAGCAATTGTCCTTTCTGTTTGCTGGAGAGACTAACACTTCGGCGGGTTGCAGGAAGCAGTTAATTACTGATACTGTCAAGTATACTATACTGATACTATCAAGAACAACTATTGTTCTAATTTTATGGACCATAAAACTATGAAACTAAAGGTTTATATTATCATGTTAAGTCTGTGTTCCAGAGCTCTGTATCTTGCCATCATTTCTCATCAATATGTGGGTTTGTTTCTGTTGCACATGAGTAACTGTGTCTGTTGAATGTAGGTACAGCAGCAGGAAGAGGAGGAGAAACCACTGGCTGCATCAAATCCAGTGCTGGAACTGGAACTGGCAGAGGAAAAGTTACCAATGACTCTTTCCAGACAGGAGGTAAAATCAGTCACCATAAACTGACCCCTTGAGTTTACAGCAAATGCACCTGTAATTTCTCGTTAGGGCTGTTTCATCCAGTGAACTGTACTTTTTATGGCACTTTTATTAAATAATAAGCTTCCATGTTTGCAGTCAGCAGTTAATGATCATCTTTGCTTATCAGCGCTCTGCTGTCCAATTGAATGCATAGGGAGGTACAGATGGGTAGAGCCTCTCTGTTACAGGGATTTACACAGCTATAACATTTTACAGCTCTTTCAGAGTGATACTCTGAATATCAGCATTATCCTTGGATAGTACTGAGGATGGCATGCTGACTTTTTCCAAGATTTTTTTCTCCTGGGCTTCTTTTCTTTGTAACTCATTGGTCTGAACACAAATTTAGAAACTAAGTTTTGGAAGTTCACCTTAGCCTGTAGAGGAAACGGTCCTAAAGCCAGAGCAGCTGGGATGTTCTTTGCCTTTTCTATGTATAAAAATGCCTATTTAGATTTAAGTTCACAAACAGATCCACACCCCAAAGCAGAAGCAGGAAGTTCAGAAGTACAGAATGTACTCTAATCTTGGAAATACTGAAATTCACAGCTGAGGTCATCCAAACATGTCACACCTCCCCTTAATTTGTCAGGATATTCAGGTTTTTACAGGACTTGTAATGAGGGTTGTTAGTTTTGTGTTTGGTTTCAGGTTTGAATCAAATTGAGGGAGACTTTTTCACTTCTATTATATCTACTTTTAAATTAACTATCCCATTAGATTTTGGGACTTCATATTTCCAGATGTTTAATGATGGGGGTTTTCAGCAGATCATCTTGTAGCTGTGCTCGGACAACCTGCAGCCCAGTTAGTATTTTTATTGTCAAGACAAGTAGGTGAGTAAGATTATTGTCGAGTTCCTTTGTGATTTTGAAAGTGGTTTTTAAGCTCTGCCAAAGGCATGATTTTTGTGTATTTGTTAGAACAAGTCAGAGCAGGAAGAAGTCGGCTGTATCAAACAGCCTGGGATTTTATTCAAAATTTGGATCAGTAATATTTGGAATGACCTTTCACTGAAATACCGTGGGAATTTTATATTTAGATTGTAAAGTGTCTGGAACATTTTTCTGCTGCTTAAAATACTGCCATTTCCTCTCCAGTTCAGCTCAGCTTGTTATTCTAAGCAAAGTAAATAAATCTGTCATTCTGGATTTTATTTTGCTTCCTTTATGCGTCAGGGAGCGCTTTGATTCTTTTCAGGTTATCAGGAGGTTACGAGAGAGGGGTGAGCCCATCAGGCTGTTTGGAGAAACAGATTATGATGCATTTCAACGTCTGAGGAAGATAGAAATTCTTGCACCTGAAGTGAACAAGGTAAGACTGGCTCTTAGTTACTTATTTGTGGTGGGGTAATCAATAAGTAACCCTAGAAAAGTTACCGAAAATCGCTTTCAGTAACTGTTAATATTCAGGAGGAGAGGTACTAGACAGCAAAGAGAATACGGTGCTCTTGTCTCATTTTTTTTCTGAGAAACTATGTTAAGTATCAGATTTTTGTGCACAATTACATTATGTTAGAGAGTTCAGCTCTAGAAATCTACCAGGCCCTTGTCAGTTGGAAAGGGTTTTTGGGTGGCACCAATACTTCAGCTTGTTCTGCCCTTTCTTTTTAATGAGCAGAGAACAGTCATTTACTGTTAAAATAATCCTGTGTTTGTGGTTATGTGCACCCCTGGGAAGGCACAAGTAAGTAAGAGCAGGACTGCATACTGTCTCTCTGGGATATAAATGATTTTTCAAATCCCTGTATTCCAGAGCTATAACTTGTTATGGAAATGTCATTTTACCCCTTCTCTTTAAAGTAGCCATCAGCTCAGTAGCTGACTTGATGATATAATTAATTTATTCATTTTGTCTTAAGAAATGAACAGTTAAGTGAGGAGATAGATCTGGGGTTTGTTCTACATTCACTGTTAACCAAATTTACAGCCTTATTAACAAAATGACGATTTGCATTTTCTTCTCTAATTTGTGGCAAACTGAATTGTTTTAAATGTCTTTCCTGAGGCTGCCCATAAAAGGGAAGCCTTTTCCTCTCCAGCTCTTTAAAATAAAGATAAACACATCTAGAAATAAAAGCTCTGCTAATGAAAGCTTCCCCTCCAGCAGCATTGATCACAGGAGCAGGATTAGGAAATAGAGAGCCCATAAATACAGTTGTGCTGGATTGTTGTTACATGTTTCAGTCACTCTTGTTGCTGTCTAGGGAGATTCTGCATGTTGCTTAGTCAATCAGCCTTGTGGTTCAGACATTTTTAGAGTAACTAAATGATTAATA
This sequence comes from Poecile atricapillus, assembly GCF_030490865.1. Taxonomy (NCBI): domain Eukaryota; kingdom Metazoa; phylum Chordata; class Aves; order Passeriformes; family Paridae; genus Poecile; species Poecile atricapillus. The sequence continues at coordinate 7,126,282 of NC_081288.1, forward strand.
GAAATGCTTCAGACAGCCAAGCTTGATGATAGAAGAGGGGAAGTAACTGTGCATATCCATTCCCTGTAGAGTGGCTGAATTTATCTGAGGGTAAAAAATGTCATACTCCTTTATAGAACTTTATATTTTATGTCTCAAGACGAGAAGGCAAATCCTTCAACTGTGGTTAAGGCAAGTTGTGTTCTATTTGAAAGGACCTTTTAATTTTATATATATAGTTTTAAACTGATTCTGGTTTTTTTTAGTCACCTGTTCCAAAGCTGAGGGTTAAACAGTGAATCTATATAAAACATTCTACTATGTTTAAATAATTTGTAATAAAAGAAAACAACATAATTGTTTTATGTCTGGCACTGAAGGAGTGTTACCTTATTTACAGCTTTTTTCAGGGCAGATATGAAAACTTGGAGATCTGATGATGGTTATGGTCTGGTTTTCATTTGTTTTGGGGTGGTTTAGTGCATTGCTTGGAGAAAATGACTCAAAGAAAGTCCTAAAGGCTGATTCCATCCTCCAGGGTTTTTTTTTTGGTGAAAATACTGTAAAAAGTATTTTTCATAGGTATGAGCACTTTAGAAGTTCATGCACCTGTTTTTTGTTAGGTGCTGAAGCAGAAACTGTTCTTGGAGTTCAGTTAAATTCAAACAACAACACTAAACCCTTATGTGTGTGTTTACAGAATTTGCAGCTTAAACAGAAGTTGGATACTCACAGTGACAGTACTGAAATACTTTTATTTACCTGAGGGTTTTTTTAATAAATCATTCTATTTTTTTTTTTTCCTAGGGCCTGAGAAATGACCTGAAGGCTGCTTTGGATAAGATTGACCAGCAGTACCTGAATGAAATTGTAGGCGGCCAAGAAGCCGGAGATGATGACTCCCAGAATGACCTGAAAGTCCATGAGGAGAATACTACTATTGAAGAACTAGAAGTATGGGATAGATCATAGCTAAGGGGTGTTAGATATAGTATGTTGCTGTGAGAAAGCTTCAGGATTGTTTAGACAAAGTTGACTTTTTTTCAACAGCTGACTTAGGCATTTGGAAGTATTCTTATAGAGAAAATTTAGGTTTCCAAACCTGGAGTTGCACTGTAGGTGCCTACAAAAGACAAGTGAAAACTCAAGTGGTCTTTTTTTACAACACTTCAGCCCAAAGGGGACAGGTGTGGCCTGCAAAGACAGTGGTACAGTTAAGATCCATTCTCCAGGCATTTCAGAAGTAGAGAATTTAATTGCAATACCTGGTCATAAATGCCAATGCCTTTCCAATGAATATTTGAGAGGGTAATAAGGTCAGTACCAATTAATTTTCCCTATACAAGGAGGAAGGACTCTGAAAAACAGACACACAGGAAGAATGTTTGATATGAAAACATCTAGGATAAAAAAAAAAAGAAGAGCATCAGATGTAGGCAGACCACAGGAAATATAAGAAGTGCAGAGATAATGTGTCCCAGAAACTTGAGTGGAAATGGCTGCTCTGTTCTGAAAGAATCCTGTGATGTTTGTGTGAGCAAGTGGAGAGTAAGTGCCAGGAAATGCATTCATCACCTGGTATTTCAGGATAATGTTTTGAAAAGCACATTAACTTGAGCTGAAGACTTTTACCCTTAATCTTCAAAACTCTTTGCAGGAGTTAATCTTCATAACGTCCTTCCAAAAGCGTTTTTAAGAACTAATACGATTTATAGCTGAAAGCTGAAGTGAATACATTATTATTAAGAAATAGTCTGGGGTTTTTGTTAATGGTGCCAGGGGTTCTGGTTTAAAATAACTGCAGTACCACAGTGGATAGCAGCAGTGGTATTGGAGCTGCATTTTATTGATCTGTTAGCTCTCAAAATAACCCCTTTATGTGGTAATAGGGCAGGCTTGGTTTGAGCCATGCAAACAATCTGTTTCTAAAAAGTTTGAAAACACTGCATCTTAAATTTTGTTACTTCAGCTGTATTGCCTTGAGCATAAAGGCTTATATTGAATTTGACTCCAAATCTAGGACATTTTTTAAAATAAATCTCACTTTGGAAATGTGAGGGCAATGGAAATAGATTCTAAATCCAACTATACCTACTGGAAAATGTTTGTAAAACTTACTGTTAGTATTTACAGTTTCGAGGTTTTGGAGTATTGGAGCATACAGCTGGGCTTTTTTAGTGGTTTGTTGCTTCGTTGTTTGGAGTTTTTTTTTAGATTTTTTTCCCTCAAATTCACAATTGCAATTAAATGATAAAAAGCCTCAGTGCATTAGAGAATTGAAATAGCATAACAAAATAACTAGGTTAATTGATGGCTTTGGGGATCTCAAAAAATGCAGAGCACCCACAGTTCCCCTTCATACAGTGCTGTCAGACATCTGCTAATAATAATTGCTAATAATTGCTAATGCAAATAATATAGTAGTTAATGATTGAGGAATTACTGTTGTATTGACTTTTCAGAAATAATCATATTGGCATTGTGATGTAAATGTTTTTAATAGATTAATGAATTTCAGTAGCATTTGTAGCTGTTTCATGATCAGTGTTTGGGATTTCTTGTGGAATTTATTGCAGTTTGTGGTGCAGTGAACCATGCTCTGCTCTGGTGGTGCTGGCAGACTAGACAAAGTAGAAATAATGGCCCTTTTTTTCCCCCCCCTCTTCCAGGCTTTGGGAGAATCCTTAGGACGGGGTGATGATCACTATGATATGGACATCATAACAAAGTTCTTGAAGGTAACAGACTCTGATTATTCTGCAGTTGTGTCATTTTATTACTGCCATGCAGATACATTTCAAGAATAGGAGAGTGGGTTTCAGCTGCTTGAGAGGAAAATCTCACATGTTATGTGTAAGATGTGGTTTTTTTGAAATACTTGGCACTCCACAGTCTTTGTTAGTCACAACAGTGACTTGTGCCAGATCTGGGGAAGAGCTCTTGGGAGAGCGGTGTTCAAAATCTGGTCCTGCTTTTCCAGACAAAATAAATACGGTTTTGATTTTCATGTGATATTTGAGGCAGTTGTCTGTAGTTGCCTCTGTGTAGTGCTGTGGCATCAAAACTTTTGGAGGAGTTTCCTTGGAACAGTGCAAGCTGAATTGGAATGTCACCTAATACTGTTAGTGAAATTAGAGTTTTAAAGGAAGTCCACAGGTTCAAGTGGATGGCAGGAAATTGTTTGCCTTGTTTCCTGGCAAGAAACCTGTGTTGCCTCTCAGCTGAGTCAGCCAGTGCCTGTGTGACTGTTGTGGTGATCAAAGTCACAGCAAGAACTGAAGCTTTAATTTGTGTGTATACATTTAAGATAAGTTGCTGTCCCTCCTTGCCTACCCTTCTGAAAAAGGTTTTACCTTTGTAAAACTTCTCCAGAAAACTCACTTTGCCTTGGTTGCTTAGCCCTCTGTTCCGTCTGATGTGCTGGGGAAGTCACTAGATGGCACCATGACACAGATGTGCTTGCTCCCTGCAGTTCCTCCTGGGAGTTTGGGCCAAGGAGTTGAATGCCAGAGAGGACTATGTGAAACGGGGCGTGCAGGGGAAGCTGAACAGCGCCACTCAGAAACAGACAGAGTCCTACCTGCGGCCGCTCTTCAGAAAGCTCCGCAAAAGGGTAAACCACCTTTAAATGCCACTTCCAGGTACCCAGAATTAGTGCCCTTTCTAGGGCAGTCTTAGCCTCACTGAAGGAGAGGGGATAAGTGAGTTGGTCACGGTTTCTATATCTAGAGCTCCTGACACTCAGTTCTGACTATCTCAATCAGTGAAATCTGCCCATCCACTGCTTTTCCAGCTGTTTAAAGTAGCACCTGCTCCCTGAGTTGCAAACAGGGCAGAAAACTGAGGTTGCATTTTGCACTTTGCCATCAGCTACCAGGTGTAACTGCTTAACCTCTCCTCTTCAGATCCTTCATTTGAATAATGAACATGTTTTCCTTTGTGAAACTCCAAATAAGGGTAGTTGCTAAACTTTATATAAATGCTGAGTAAGATGATTTTCCTGAGCTGCTGTTCTGCAGTAAATGTCTTTTTTTTTCTTTCCTGTCTCTCCTGTAGACACTTCCTGCAGACATCAAAGAATCAATAACAGATATTATTAAATTTATGTTGCAAAGAGAATACGTGAAGGTATGTTTGTTTGTACTCTTCCATTATGTTCACACTGTCTGGTTTTAAAAGATTGAGTTTATTGCTTCAGCATTCCCATTTTTTTTTCATTTTGAAGATGCATAGCTGGAAATAAAGCATCTATCCCAACAAAATGGAAAATGGCTGTGAAATGTTAGGCTCCAAGTAGTGTTTGATCCACAGTCTGATAGAAGACCTTTTGAGGTTCATGAAACTGCACAGCTTTGTAAATATGAAGAAGATTTTTCTCAGAGATGTGTATATTAAGTTGCAGAGCATTCCTCTAGGGGAAACCTGATGTCCTTAGATTAAATGAAGGTATTGAATAGTAATAGGATGTTGATTAATTAATTAGGAATTAATTGAGGCAAACTGAGTTATTGAATATGAAGCACTGTCCCTTTCTTTGTCTACACTCACATTAAGTGGCCTGGTAAAGTTGAGGTAAGTAGAAAAGATTTTTTGGATGAAGTCTTCTCACTGGAGGAAGCAGAAGTACTTTGAGACACAAGATCCAAGACAATGTTAGGTTTTATTTGTGGCTGCCTTCAGAAGTGAAATTCAAATACCAGTAGCATTTGCTGAAGTAGCCTGTGTATGCAGGCAAAACCGAACTGTCTTTTGCCTTTGAATTTCTAGTATTTCTTACTGTTCTTGTGAGGATTTGACATAATTAGTCAAGTAAGCATGCAAACCTGCTTTTGATGCTGAAAAAAACTTTATATGGCCTAAGGCAAATTTAATCCAAATCATTTGTAAGCAGAACTGAACATGTGGGATGTATGATAGTGGGGTTTTATTTTGAAGCATTTTTTTTCTCTTGGTTGTCATCATTATGTGGAAATTCCCTTTCCAATACCTTCCCAAATGAATGAGCATGCAGGAATGTGGTGTATCTCTGGGTTAATCAGCAGTGCTTCTGTCTCCTGGAGGTGCTTACCTTTAAGTAAACTTCACAGAGAGATTTTGAGTACACTTAAGTACACATTTGAATGTTTTGTTTTGCTTTTTCTTACATTAGGCTAATTGTTTTACAGATACTCACATCCTTTTCAATTTCCTAAGAGACTTGTCTCTTTTTGCATGCTCTTGTCTTCTGTTTCTTTTTGCCTGCTGCTTGCTTTATGCAGCCGAGTGAATGCTGTCAGCCACAAATTCTTGCTATTTTGTTGGTTGAAAAGCTTGAAAGATTTTAATTTTGAAATCAATGTGTTGACAGCAGGCAAATGCCAGAATGCAAGGTGTCCACTCAGCCTTAATTAACCCTGTTGTGACAGTCCTGCAAGGGCCTTTAATTGCATGTTCACATACTGTTCATCACAAAAGTATATTTAAGTCAGCAAGTAGGCATTTGACTAAGACTGTTCAGATTCTGCCTCATGCAGGCAGTGACTAAGCTCTGTCCCCTCTTCAGATTTGCTTTTAGGTCTGTCTGCCACCCCCTGCCTTTTTCATTATTCACCTCCCAGTTTGTTCAGTGCTAGCTGGAAAGGAATCTGCACCCACTGGTCATGATTGCTGCTTCTTATTGTCCAGTTTTTGAATAGGAGTTGATAAATTAACTTTTTACTAGTGAGTTTTGTAGCTGCTTTCTAATAGACAAGGAATGTCCTGTTCCATGTCCTTTGGGTTTTTTTGTAATTATGTCTGTCACTTGCTGGTTCTCAGTTGTTATGTTGGGGTTTTTTTTAAGCTCTATACTTCTCTTCCTTTCTTCCTTTCTTTCTATTAATTTTCCCTTTGAGTTCTATCCCTGTTTTTTCCAGGTATGTTCTCTGTTACAGCTTTAAAACAGGATCTGTGCTCTTCATGGGAAAATTCCTGATTGATTTACTGTTGCTACTGCTCTGGCCATAAGCATGGTTACAAATGTAACCTTTTTTAACCAGAGATGGTTGAGTTGAAAATAATCCCAGTAAACCCTAGTTTTGACCAAGGTAACCAAGCTGCCTTATCCAGTTACTTTTTTTCTTCAGGGAAAGTCCATAGTCCTCACTTCCCTTGGAGTTCCATGTGGGAATGTGTGTTGTGCAGTTGGTTAATACCATGCAGTAACCCCAGATCAGAGAGACTGAAATGGGTGTTTAACTGCACGTGGCAGTGCAAAAATGCTTTGTGTGGTGCTGTTGCTGTGGTGCTGAGTGATGCCCTTCCCTGTCCAGGCGAACGATGCCTATCTGCAGATGGCCATTGGCAACGCCCCCTGGCCCATCGGCGTCACCATGGTCGGCATCCACGCGCGGACGGGGCGCGAGAAGATTTTCTCCAAGCACGTGGCCCACGTGCTCAATGATGAAACTCAGAGGAAATACATACAGGTAATGTCAGCTTTGGAAATCAGGTCTGCTTGTGTAGGGGCATCTTTGAGAAACATCAGTGTCAGGTGATGTGGTAAAAGGGTACTGGAAGTGGACAGGTTAATTTGGGTCAAACAGGACATCCAGGTAATAGGTAGCTTATCCTGGACCTAAATGTTCTTCAGTGCTGGGCCAGGAACAGTCTAATGAGTTTTTCTGAACTGCTGTGATCATGCTTGAACACCATATCAGCTGTGAAGACAGGCTTGATTTTTCTGTTTAACTCATGCTTTAAACATCATGCACAGAATTAAATACTGTTAAATTCAGTCCTTCTGACTATTTCTGCAACTAGATAAATGCCAGGTTTAGTTCTTCCTGGGCATCTTCACACCTATGTAGACTTCTGATTGTGGAATTAGTAGCAGTGCTGTTTTTCTACTCTGTCCTTTCAACACAGTGGGTGGACAGGTCTGAGGAAACAAGCCTTCTCTCTTTATATTATTAAATGTGTTTGGCTCTTGCCAGTTGCAGTTTCATTGAGATAAAAAACCTTCGGGGATAACTCTGAAGCCTCCAGAGCAGTATCATGGAGCTCAGAGCTCCTGGCAGGGGAGGTTTACAGAAACATCTTCCTTCTGCAGCAACAGGACTCCTGTTGCTTTTCAGCTTCTGCAGATGTCTGCAAGGAAATTGTTTGCAAAATGCAACTTCGCCTTCTGTTCTGAGTCTTTAAGTTTTTGGGCTGCGAATATAACCTTTGGTTTTTCTTCAACTATAATTTTTAATAGCATAACCTGAAAAAATACTGTTGTGAAGTCACAGTTTGGTTCTTGCCTTGGCTGTGCAGCTTGTTTTGAAATTGTTTTTTGCTCTTTAGAATTAATTTTCATTTTCAGCTTTCTTGTAAATATAATTAATTATATAATTTGGTGATAAAGAGGGATTAAAGAATTGCTGTGATCCTTCATGGTGAGTCTTACCAGGTGGGACTGAAGCTGTTGCCTTTTTGATTATGCCACAGACTCCTCTAATATTGAAGAGAACCTCAAACTTTGAACAGAATAATGACCAAAATAAAAATCCCAACCTCAAAATATCAACCTTTTCTTTTTAATTCTTCTTGTTAAGCTTAAGAATACTGTAGGCTATTGAGTTTGTTCAACAGCTGCAGCCTTATTACAGAACTGTCCTTGTTTTGTTAATTCCTAGGGGCTGAAGAGGCTCATGACCATTTGCCAGAAGCACTTCCCAACAGACCCATCCAAATGTGTGGAGTACAATGCACTGTGAGGCTCTGTGGGGGCCAGGATGGAACTCACATTTTGGACTCCAACACCCAGAGAGGATGGAAGAGGCAGAGTTTGAGCCTGAACACCAACAAGAACTTGGCTTTGTAAAAAAAGCAGAAAGGAGATTTTTTTATAGCTTCCTTTTTCTGAGCCCCATTTATTTAGGTTTATTTTGAAATATGTGCTTTTTGCTGAACACATCCAATGTACAGCAGAGGGGTGGGTTTTGAAGAGTTTAAGACCAAGACAATGACCAAGGGAAAATGCACATGACAGCTGCTTTTATTTCAGTTTGTTATTCAGGGAACTGTGCAAACTGAACTGTTTCCCATATTTTAGAGCTTTAGGTGAGTCTCAGCCCTGCAAGGAGCATGTGTGGAGTTTTTTTTTGGCTGCTTTTGCATTGGAGACTGACGTGGGGAGATGATTAGAGGGAAGCAGTTGAATCTGAATCTTGGTTATTTCTGTAAATATAAAGACTTTATTGGATAATCTTTCATGTGGTATTTATCAGGAATAAAAAAAAAAGGTTTATATATTTCTCAGCCTCAGTGCAAAGTTTTTGATCTTGAATGCATCTGATTTGGCTTTTTTTTTTTTTCCTGGTAACGACATTTTTAATATAAACCTTCTGGGCTTGGGGGAAGTAATCTTATGGCTCTTGAGGCTTTCAAATTCCATTTTTATACATCTGGAGAAAATTTTCAGTCTGCTGGGTATTGCAGAGAAAATAATTAGGACCTCCCATGACCATGAACAGTATTTCTACCAGCCACAAATCTTTACCATTGTGTATCCTGACTGGGAATGGTGAGGAAACTCATGGGAACGATGTCTAATTCTGCAGAAACAGTGAAATACTGAAACTTTGTTAGTTTTGAGCAGAACCACTTCCTCAAGAAATGTGTCATTATTCCATTGAATGGGTTTGCCTGGGTCCTCACCTCGTCTGGCAGCTTGGAGCTGGAACTGGAGCCCTCTTCTCAAGGAGTGACCCGTCTCCCTTGGGTGTTCCCAGTGTCCTGTCGGGGATGTGAGCTGGGAGGAGTATCTTGGAGAACTTCAGGTTCTTCTGGAGATTCCTAGATTCTGAAGTGCTTCTTTGGACACAAAGTTTTCAGTCTGGAGTGTTTTACCCCAGAAAAAATGTCAAGAGCTTAGTGTTTAGAAGAAATAAAATGAGGCTGATGAGACCTCACTGTCTCTTGGGGGAGGGGCTTTAGGGGAGGAGATGGGGATTTGTGGGGAGAAGCTGGGCAGATGTCAGGAGCATGGAAGAGTTTCATTAACAGTGGTTTCTGGTGATTTTCTTTGCAGTGCTCTGTACAGATACTCTTTGGGGGCGTTATTATAACGGAAACATTTGTAACGCTGCAACTTTATCCCTCTCCCCACCCAGACTGTTTCCTGAACTGTTTCTAAATCTTTATCTTGACCTTAGTTTTGAACTCTGTAAATAATTGAGGGACAATATTGTCCCTTGTTCAGAAGAGCTGTAATTTCCCTGGAAACTGTAGCGAGTGAGTAGCCAGGAGATGGTTTAAGGAGCATTGTATCGTCTGCTGTAGCGGGAAGCGGATTCCTTAGGGGCTCTGTAACAGTGCTAGATGGATTTTTCCTTCCTGCCTTAGAGCTAATTATTGAGGAGAATTTTAATGGTACCCTGAGTGCTGGTTTGAGTGGGGATGCGCCTCCTGTAGGGATGTAAATTTGAGGTTGGAATGTCTTAGTCTGATCAGGTTTTAAGGAATGCAGTTTAAGCAATGTGCCTCCTTGCTGACAGTCCCTGAAATACAGCCACCTTGCTTGAATGAATCCCATGACGGAAGAAGTTTATCCCCTTGCAATCCATGGAATGGTGCTGTATGGGGAACCGAGGAGCTGGGAGCTACTTTCTCACGGCATATCCGTGTAAGAGTTTCCAGCTGTCCAGCACGTGAGAGCCAGCTCTGGTCCTCGGGGGATGGTGGGCCAGGGGGACACTGTTATGGCAGCTGCTTTTCATCATCGCTTGGAGGCTCTTTGCAGCTGGATGGCCCCAAATTGCAGCTTCCAGACTGTGATCAAATAGTTAATAATGCCTCTTAGCCAAAAAAAATCCCAGCCCTCGGTGTAGTTTAGGGAGGAGTGGGTGTGGTGCAGCTGTCACACTGCTTGACAGTTTGGGGTTTTTTTGTGGGGAGGGTATGTTTCAGTTTAGCAATTTACTTTTCCCTCTAGGCTTTTCCAGATGTTTATTTCTGATAATTCTTGCATTAGGCGGAAATAACTCTGCTGAATCCAAAGACTTGTAGCCTTAGGATGAAATCATGAGTTTGCCATAGCGGTGCCTGGAGTGGTTTTGGGACTTCAGTGCCCCTGGTCATTTGATGCAGTCCCTGACACTTCCTCAAGCCTGGCCGTGGCAGGGCTTGTGCAAGATGAACTCTAAAACTATTGGTACCTGTCTGATACTGGTATTATTGTGCCTGGTGGTGGTTAAATGCCTTAAATTCCCTATTTGCTATTTGTGCTGCTGGAAGGTTTCTTAGGGTAGGTGTATGTGGGATAAGTTTATTTTAATGGAGGAACTTGGTTCCTTTTCAGCTGGCTGCCATAACATCACCACCATTGATCCAGTCCTGCCCAAAGAACGAACCTGATTAGGATGTAAGTGGCTTCACTTCTCAGGGGGCAAAAAGTGCTCTGACTCCTTGACCCAGGGGACAAGAGCATAACGTGGTGCCTTCCAAGAGGGCTGGTGCAAGGTGGGCAGTGCTGGTATCAGGTCTGGAGCAGGCTGCCCTAAAGCTGCTCCTGGGGTGGTGAAGAGTGACCTGCAGCACTACTGGAGTCACTGTCAGGAAATCTGAGCCAAGGTCCCGGAGTTTGGTGTCTGAAAACCTTCACTGTGGCTGTTTGATCCATCCCAGACCCTCCTGGGCATTTACTGCAGGCAGTGATTCCCCACTTGGCAGTGTTGGGTGATGGTCACAGGGGCTGCCTGGCTCTGGGCTGCTGCCACTGGTGGTTCCCTGTGGGATGTGGGGGGGATTGGGTGGATGATACAGGAGGTGCTGAGAGCGGAAGAGGCTCCCTGGACAGTGGAAATAAATGGAAGGAGTGGGAAGCAACAGCACTGGGAAGTGTGGGAGGCCCCATGTGAGACTCTGGCTGTTGGAAGCTGCCTGTGGTTTTGGGGGGTGCTGGGTGGCCAAAGGGGTCACTGCTGCCCACAGAGGGAACGGAACAACAGTGATGTTAAGTGATGTCCCTAACCCTGTGCAGGGGTCACTGCTGCCCTGCTGAGCTAGAGCAGCCTCTTGGAGTGGGTTGCCTTGGGAAGTCACCAAGCAAGCAGTTCCTCAGAGCATGGGGAATGTGCTGGTGCTGAAGCCTGTCCCACAGCTGGTGGCATTGCTGAAACAGCCTTGCAGCAGCCTGGCATCCAATCCATAGAAGTGAGCATTAATTTTAGTTATTTCAAGTTGTGTGTTGGAAGTAAATATTATTTGTGACTTTGCTTCCCACAGTGGTGGTACATCAGTCACACTGGGTCCTCCTGAGCCCCTGGGACCAGAGCTTGGGAGAGCGTGGATCTGCTGGGTGCTGGATCCCGAGGGATCTCTGGAGGATGGGCTTTTTGGGGGAATGCCAGTGTTCTGCAGTCAGGCCCTGGGGCAGCCAAGGAGCAGGTCCCTCATGAACACCCTGGCCAGCTGTGCACACATCTGGACCCAGCGTCTCTAGCAGTGGTAAGGATTGCCTGGGCTCTGCTCTCCCAAAGAGACCACAGCAAGGTTTCATTTTGAAAATGCTTTAATAAGGAAGTGTTGACAACACCGTTTTGCAAAATGTAAAGGTAACTATACAAATTCTTAATACAAAAAGAATAAATTAAAAGCAGATCTTTTTTAATTCTGCAACTTTTTCTACAACATACATATTTTTTTCCTTGATTACAGTTGAACAGAATCCAGTAAAATCATTTTCCATGCTCTAAAGTCAATTTCAGGAGAGACCTAATTTTTTTTCTTCTTTTTTTTTTCCTTTTTTTTAAACTAGAGAGTCCATTTTACACAACTTGTAATAAAACTATTGACAGTAATATATATGTAAAACTTTACATCTAGTTAACTAAGCAGTAACTGGTCATCTGATAGCACCTGAATGGGGATCGGCTATGCCTGAAACTAAAACTAATACAGAGTGAAAACAAATTGGACTGTTTCAACATTTTCAACACTCGACTGCATATAATATCATTTGAAAATAAACCCTGCCTCCCAGCACGGCCCCGTGAGGGACCATCCCCGGCTCCTGCCCACACAGAGGGAGTGTCAGACACAGAGACTGAACGCGGTTGTGGCTTTATGGCAGATGGAGCCTTGAAAAATAAAAAAGTAAAGGAGGGGCTAAGTTGGTAGTCAAGTGCTTGTCTATAATAGCTATGTATATACCCCTCCATGTTATACTTAAATATGTTAATCTTATATGATTAACATTTTATGTACATTTGTGTTTAATTGAATTGAGCTAAACAGTAAAACCTGTTTTACTTAATCTGTCTTTACTACCAGACTGGCTGCTCACATGTGCCTTGATTGCAAACCAGAAAAGCAGAACACAAAGCAAAACTCAATCTGTTTCTAGAAAGCTTTTTCTCCACTCCAGCCTGTCTGCAATTCAGGCTAAATATTTTTACTTTTCCCCTTAATTTCAGGGCTGCCACCTTTTAACCTTTGCTGCAAAACTGCAGAGCTGGTCTTGGAGGAATTAATGTTTCTTCCTGTAGTGCCCAGAGGCCTTAGTGCCGCTGTTGTTGAATTCTTTTTAATTAAAAGAAGGTACACAGAAAAAAACCCAAAAACAAATCCAAAGCACTTACCAGGGAAATTAAAAAGAAAACAGACAGTTGCTCAGAGCCCCTAAAAATCCTTGGGCTAAATTATTTGCTGTAGCTTAATTTGGTCCTTATTTAATCCTTTTACTTTAGCTACCAAATCTTATCAGTAAATGTCATTAATCAGTACTATCTCTTATCCAGCTAAAAATCCAATTAGGAGCTTGAAATAATTCCCATGTTAAAGACCCCAAAGCACAAAGAGATGGTGGAAACAGCATTCTGTGTGTCCAGATAAAGGCTGCAATCTCACCACTGGCTGTTCTTCCAGAATTGAAAGTAAGGCTTCAGTTACTGTCACAGTGCGTTGCACTCCCGGGTGATGCTTCAGGGAGGTCCAGAAGCACAAGGTTTGTGTGGTCACCTTTGTAAACCCTTTGCCAGTGTTTTTGTGGGTTTTTTTTCAGAGGGATAATTCATTTATGCTTCATGTGTGAACATGAAAGCGTTTCCTTATCACAGAATTATGGAAGGGTTTGTGTTGGAAGTGACATCATCCGGTTCCAACCCCTGCCATGGGGCAGGGACACCTTCCACTAGACCAGGTTGCTCAGAGCCCTATCCAGCCTGGCCTCTTGCCCCTTCCAATCCCATCTCTGTCACAGGTTTCCCTGGACAAATAACAGCCTTTCTGCTGTCGCTGCCTCATCTCTGCAAGGCCTCCTCCTCACCTCCAGTGATGTGAGGCAGCAGTGCAGGGAACCAAAGCCAACACTTCTGGTGTGAGTTGCAGAAAGGAATTGGCATGAGCTGCTTGCATTAAGGTTTAGAAACCCCATTGTATTTCAAAGCCTAATTACACAGAACCCATTCTCTTTTAAAGCCTGGAATGCAGTTTTCCAGCAATCTTAATACCAAAAGGTGTGGCAGCCCCCCAAGTCGTGGTGTTTAATTTGAAACGTTTTGCTCTACTTTGTCTGGTAGACGCTGTTGTTATTCTTGGAACACACACACACGCACACACACACACACTCACACTTTTTTTTTTCCTTTTTCCTTAAACTAAAGCTAACTTCAGTTTCTGCTTTTCACAAAGTAACCCCCTCCAGCCGTTTCTTTTAATGCCTTTCCCATAGGAAATCATCGTTTGCACGCACCAACAGGGGAAGGCTGGGTGCCCGCCCCCATCGAGTGGCAATAAAAACAGCATAGCACCGCAGTGAAGACTAAGACGTGCCAGCTTCAACATCCACCTAGATTGTGCACTTGTTCGTTACAAAAGTGTCTTTGAGGCCTTTGAAAGTTCCATGGCTTGACATGTATAAAGCATTGCTCTAAAGTATGTGTAAACTTGCAGCTCCTTCCAGGCCGCGCTCGTGCTACTCCGTTTGGTGTCCGCAGGCTGCTCCCGCTCGTGTCCGACGCCTGGCTCGGGCGCTTCTCTTTCTCTCTCACAAGGGGAAGGTTTGCCTGTCTGCTCGTTGTCCAACCCCGCTCCAGGAGCCTTCCCGCTTCCCACCAGACCGGTTCTCCCACACGGCAGCACACGGGTGACGAGCCCTTTGCTACACTGGTGCTAACGAAGGGAAGAGGAGTGGAACTGATATGTGAACGCAGCTTGGCCGTGTCAGGTTGATCGCGACGTGCTTTCCCTTGGATTTCCCATTAATGCTTTGTGCAGAAATAGATTCGAATTTATTGGCTGTATCTGCTTGTGGAAAGGGTTTTTTTGGCAATTTTTATCTGTATCAAAACAACCAATACAATCCCAACCTCTCCATGTATTGGTGGGCACTCTGTGCCAGCCACAGAGATGCTGTGAGTGCAGTACTTGCCTCTGCTTTAGGTAATGCCTTTGTAAACCTTGTCTGTCCAGTTCAATATTGGCTCGCAGACAGTGATGCTGCGATACCAGCCCAGACCTCAGGTGTGTCTGCAGCACAGGGGGTTGTTCTGCTTGCGTGTAGGTGGACTCCAAATGAAGAAGGAAATGCCATTTTGCAGGGGGTGGTCATGTCTGCTATCAAGTTAAAGAAGGGAGATGTTCTTGTAACTAGAACTTGCTGCGCAACTCATCCTGCCAACAGTGGTGTGGAGATCTTTGGCAGTGCTGACCTGATGGTGAGACTGACCCATCTCTGAAGTGATGGGATTTACTGTTTCAGAACAGATGCACTTTCAGGAATACGGTCTCCATTTCTCAGTCTCTGTCCTATTCCCACCCTGTTAAAACTAATGCTGTTGGCTTCAGCTCGCAGGTCATGGAATTCTTACTGCTGTTAAGTGCTGGGCAACACTAACCTTTGATATAAGCCTTGAAAAGCTTCCATCATTTCAAAGGAAAACCAATTTTGAAACTGACTCTTCAGATGGCTGCTCCTCTCCACCCGCTGCCCCATGGCCGTGGGAGGGATGGGCACCCGTCTGGCGATGGGATGTGCTGCGCTCCTCGCTGCCGTGGTGGATGTCTCGGGGCCAGTGTTCCATAAATGTCTTGAATTGCATCGTGAAAAAAGTGCTTAGAGTTGAAGCTGGTGCTGGGTGACAGTGCATCTGGGTAAGGCAAATGAGAGGCAGTGAGGTGATCTCAGAATGGCATTGATGTGATTAACTTGAGGTCAGGGGTTCACACTAGAGTTCCAGGCTTGGCTTTTTCCTGCCCATACCACTGGACATCTGCTAATTCTGGATAGAGGGGAGAATCCAGGAAACAGCTATCATTGTAGTTCCTGCAGGAGAAAGAAAACTTTGTCAGGATGGTGAGTGCTCCTGGGAAGTTCAACTGTGAGCATAAAACATTGTGTTATGGGTGGAGAGGAATGCAGGGTATTCACAGACCCCACTGCATTCTGCCTGTGTCTTCTTCCCCCAGCCCTGGTGACAGCAGCAGTGCTGTGCCTCTGCCCTGTCTGAGGGCTCTGCTGCTGTCCTGCTCAGTAGCAGGTTGGGATAGAGATTTTTTCTATAGGATGCTTTCCAAGGAACAAGTCCTTAGAGCAGCTCACTTGGACATGGGCTGTATCACCAGTGGGAACATTGAAGGAGGAGGGTGGTGGCACTTTCTGTAGCACTTTTGCTCTGGGCAGAGGCTTGTGCATCACCGAGCAGTCCCAGAGTTACGTGGCTTTCCAGGGATGAACCAGGAAGGGATTAGTGAGAGCATGCCAGGTCTGATGTGGAAAGGACCAGGTCTGATGTGGAAAGGACAGTGTTCTGCTGCAATAGCCTAGTCCTCATCTTGGGCTATGTTTCCTGACAAGCTACTGCTTCTTTTGCTGCTTGGCTTTTTCTTTGCCTGTACTGAGCAGATGAAACAATTAGTAAGAATTTTCATTGCTATTTACATTAAGACTAACCAGTGTCAGCTCCTGGCTTAGGCTGTGGACCTCCTTCCCAGAGGAAAACAGGTCAAAATCTGGATCTTTTGAAAAGTGACTGCTATATCTGTGCAGTCATAGCCAGAATTGATGTCTCTCACTTAAACTTTGATTTGATCCAACTTCCAAACTAGAGATTGTTTTAAGGCCAAAAGCAAGAGATGCTTATTTTTTTTGTTTACTGAGGATCATTCACTCCTTCCTGCATTCCCTCCCCACCTCACAGGACTGATCTCGCATCTGGTGCAGTTCCTGCTTCCTCTGCCCTGTTTTCCACCTGGTTTCCCCGGGATTGGTGTCTGAGAGGAACCTCAAGGTGCAAGGGCATCGACATTTGCATGTTAAAGAGCCTTTTGTTTTGCAGCTCTGTGCTGGAGTACAGAAGTTTATGGGATAACTCTAGAAAGCTGGGCTTGAAATACCTGACAAATGCCAGCTGGGAATGGTTGTAGATTCAAATGAGAGTGTCAGACAGCGATGGCAGTTTAATTAAAACAGAAATACTCCAAAGGTTTTTTTGTTCCTCCACCCTTCCCCCTCTGTCTTCCCACAGGAATGGGGCCAGGTTGTTCCTTGTTCCATAAAACCTCTCTGCTCAGCCTCAGCTCTGCAGCAGGGAGGGAGGGAGGGAGGGAGGAAGAAGGGGTGACGGAGCTGTGGCTGGAGCAAGGCCGGGAGCTCTGGCCAGGTCCTCTGAGCTTACCCAGCGTCCCCACCACGCTGCTCCCAGCCTGTTCCCACAGCACTCTGCCCACGCTGCTTTTGACTGTCCCGAGCTACAGATTTGTTGCCCCCCCTCCCCTCTTTCTGTGCCCGTTCAGGCTCCGCAGGGACACGGAGTGGGCTGCCCCCAAGTCCCTTTCACGGGAAAGTGCTACTCTCCCAGGCTGGCTGAAAAGGCACAGAGGGGGCTTTGAGCTCTCCCAGGCGCTGCAGGAAGCCTCGCTGGCACAAACGGGCACACGGCTAAAGGGACAGCGGGGGCCGGGCTCGCACTGTGCTCACGGACTGTGGGGCACAAGGAGGAAAGAACAAAACGTTCCCTTACTATACCTCTATTCATCAGTACTTTGGTGGGTTGGAGACTGAGACTCATCCATAGTGGGTGAGTTGTCTGTTGCTTCTCTGAACAAAGGAAAGCAAAAAAGGAGGAAAGAGGAGAGAGGAAATGTTAAAGAAAAGAAGTGACACAGACATTGTTATGAGCTTATTAATCCAGTGGGGAAACAAGTTGATGAATCATCTTTAGAAAAAGTTAGTGACACAAAAACATGTCGGGGAGAACTGTCAATCTGATGAGTCGTGCTGGGTGGGCACAGCCGCTCCTGCAGTGGAGGAATCTGTGTTGTGCATCTAATGGCAGACTGGACCCACTCCTGTATTTATACACCTTGGGTGCTATGCTCAGGCATGAAATAAATGTTGATTTGTCTCCAATTATTTTTGCATTGGTTGTTGTTGCAAGGCCTAAGCTATAAATCCAGGTAGCTTCTCTTTTACCAGCTGAGAATTTGGCTTGATTTTTTTTACCGTGAGAGATAAGATACAGGACTTAGCTTGAATAGAAAAATAATAAAAGCTGGGATTATCCAAACAGATGTCTCAGCTGGCTGCTCACCAGTTTTGATTCTGATCATCACTGAGATGGAGCCTAAGATTTGAATTTAAACTCAAACCCTTAACAGTGGAAATTTCAGTGTATGGTAAAGGTAGGTACCATTTTGCCAAACTTGGTATCCCTTGACTTTTTGTGAAATGGGACCAAGAACATTCTCCTGTTCTAAAGCCGAAGCACGTGCAAAGACCATATGAGGCTGGATGTCAAATGTGTGAATTTAAAATCCAGGTAAGCCTAAGGGTTGTGGTTATGGTTCCACTCATCTCCATTTTAAAGTGCAGTCACAAGCAGTGTTGGAGTAAAATCAGAGGTCAAACCTGGTCATAGGTGACATGGGTAATTAAAGAGCAGTAGATTTTCCAGTGGCTGCACAGTGAAATATTTTCAAAGTTAGTCCCTATTCATGACTCAGGGTATCAGATCTGTTTTCCTATTCAAAGGACTAGGGTATTTTGAGAACTGTAGTGTCAGATCTAGCTGATCTCACCAAAATCTCATCCCACAATCTGGGATGTGCTGAGTTAGATGGGATCTGGAAATGACCTTTATTTTACATGGCAGGACAGAACTGCTGGACAGAGAGTACTAGAGAATACACATGGGAGCTTGCAAAAGGCTGTTTATTTACTCCTGGAACTCCCCGCCTTGTAAAGAGGTGCCAAAGAACCCAATTACTGTATTTACATTTGTAATGGCTATGGGTGTGTAATGCTTCCCTCACACTCTGGTGAAGCACATTCATGTTAGTGGTAGCAGAAAAAAGATGTCTTTAAAAGTCATGCAGACGCATTGCTGGTGAAAACTGAGCAGAAAAATGAGGTTGCTAAACACACAGGTATGGCAGGCATTGAACCTTGCCTCTTCAACAAGGTCTTGGTGTGGACAGCCAGTGTGATGGCTGCTAAAAAATAAACATCAGCTATTTCAACATACAAAGAAGACTGGAGGAAGGAGACTGTCCAAGCAGGAGGAACCTGCAAGGCTCCTTTCCTTATGGATCTGACACTGCTTGGAGCAGTGCTGGGTCTGGATGACTCGGCCATGTCTTGGCCAGCCTAAATCAGAGCTCCACCACGAGAGCACAGGTGGGAGACTGGAAATGCTCCATGTGGATGTAGGCTATGGAGCATATGGGAAACATTCCCCATAGCTGTGCTTGTGTGTGGGTAGCTTTTTCTCACTGTCACTAAGTGAGAGGTGGATTCTCTAACCTGACCCCACAGACACTCACCCAGTCTGCCACGTGAGAATGTGGTGGGGACTGCCCGGCGGCGTGGCTGCAAGCTCGCTTGACGGAGTGGAACTCCTCTGGCTGTGAGGTAAGGCAGCTGGAAAACAACCAAGGGTGGAGAAAAACGACTGGTGAGGTGAGAACACAAAGGTCAGGGTGGTTCAGAAACATCAGCTGGTCAGACCAGCAGAAACATGTCTGGCTGTGAGTAAACACAGCTTGGGACAGACCTCGCCCTGTTCCTGGGTGATTGTGCCTGAACATGGCACAAGAGCACAGCCTCTGCTGACAGTGCTGCACGTCACAGGCTGGATCTGGCCTCAGCTCTGCAGGAACACTCAGTCTCCAGCTGAACTCAGCCACCCAGACTCTCCAGATCCTGCCTGGGACACACCACATTCCTCCCAGCACAGAAACTTGGTAGCTGCTGCCTGGACTCCATGGGTCCTCAACTGGAGCAGCTCAGCCTGCCAGGCTCAGCCCCCTGTTTCCAGGGGTGGTGTGAGATGGTCTGTGTCCCAAGGAGCCAGGGCTGGCAGCAGTACACTATTCATGTGCTAAGGAGGAAGGCAGCTCTGAAGATTTCAAAAGCTACAACTTCCTTTCACTGTGAATTTATAAAATTGCCTGGCTTTGTTGACAGTCCTATTATGGACCAAGCAAAGGCTTAGCTTACTTGAAGGAAGACAGAAGGAAGCTGGACTATCAATGGGCAGTGGTTCTTGGGGGAATTTCCCTGGTGAGGGTCCTGCAAATAAATCCACCTGACTAATCTTTCCTCCTCTTCAAGTAGCCCCTGTGTTGACCCTTTGAATTTAATATATGCCTAGAAGTCTGATCCTCTTTGAAGGACAATGTGCAGCCCAATTAACCTATCAGCTAGGACTGATCAGCTGAAATTACAGAGGCTTCTACCTGGCACCCCTCTCTCTGCTGTTAAATTCTTTAGCTGGTGCCAAATTACACTTAAAGGGAAAAACAAATTTTAATCTGCTTCTTGGAGCTGACAGCTCCTGAGGTCAGTATCCTCCCATGGCTGTGATTGGGAACAGACTGTGAACACAAAACCAATCTCAGCTGCCAACTGGTCAGGCCATGCTGTGATTACTGAACATATCTGTGCTGCACAGGTATCACATTTAGGTTTAAAGACCCAGCTGAGTGGGAGAATGGACTGACTGACAGACATTTTTAGGTGCTCTCACCCCAACCCCACCATTTTCCTGAACTCATACCATTTCCAAGACTAACCAAAAGCTTCCCAGTGTTGAAGCATTTTCTCTTGCTGCATGGAACAGAAGTTTCCATGAACCAAAGGGAGGAAGACAGATTTTCACAGGGAGACACAGGGTGGTTCTAGCAGCTCCTCAGTTGCGTCTTGGCCCACCCCTGGTATTCCTATGAGTGTTGGCATCACACATCAATCAGGCTCTTTTGGGCAGCTGTTGGTGGCCCACAAGGAGCCTCTGACTCCACACTGGAGTTGGCAAGGGCAGGGCCCCACTGGTGCCAGCATGGTGGTCACCATGGACTGGACACCAAGCTGGGATGGCAGAAGGCCAGCAGCCAGTATGGGTGGACAATGCACTGGTTGCTTGGAAGGCAGTGGCAAGTGCAGCCGGAGCAATGGTGTCTCCCATGCTGAGGCTGAGGCATGTGACTCAGGTTTTTAGCAAGTCCTTGATCTGTCCTGACTGGCTGGACAAGGAGTGACTGATGGCCAGTAAATATTTAACCTTGGACTGTTTCACAGCACATTGTAGCCTTCCCAGTGTAACGAATTTGACTGTTTTCTTACTGTTTAATATTAACAGCACAGAGGTGTGCAATGCTCTGTACATAACACAGAGGCAAAATACTCCACAAACTTCAGCACCAGTTATTGGAGCTGCATGGGAAAACCAAGTCTCAGCAGTGCACAAAGATGTCATTGCTCAAACATTTTTGTGGGGGGTGGTGGGGCTGGGATGCCCCACTTAACCTTTCTCATGCCTTTGGAGTACTTTCACTGAGTACATATATTCTCCTGGTCTGTGCTGAACCCCTGCTTGCCTCATCGATCCCCTCGCTGTGATTATGAATAGTGATGCTTCCCGTGGCTTTGTCACCTTCAGCCTCTAGTGCCATCACCCAAAACCCATCTGCATTCTGACGAAAGACCTGGCAATAACTGGGCTTTGGTCCCTCTCTGTCTTTTGAGCCCATCATTGAGAAGCGATGATTTCCATTGCCATTGATGAATGTCTTGGATAAGGCTTGCCCCACAGTATTACACCTCCAGGCTTGGTGAGCAGTGTGTGCAGGCCAGATACCGTGCTGTGTTCTGGCTCTGCTCTCCAGCTGGGGTGTAACACCTGGCATGGATCCAGGCTGAATGAGGCTCCCATCCCTCCCACCCGTCTGCCTGGGCCTGGCTCTCACCTGATGTTGCTTTACACATCTGAGGCATTCTCGTGACCCGGCTGTGTGCCACAAAGGTGCTTTGAGAAGATGTGCTGTACTGGGAGCTGCTGTCTGAGGAGGTGGAGCTCGTGTGCGAGAGGCGGCTGTGCTCCTTGTGGGAGGCTGTGGACCGCTGGTACCAGAGCCGGAGCTCGTCCGACACCGCAGTCCTACCCGAGCCCTTCTCATGGCCCTCCCTGCCCAGAGATGGAGTCCTTATGATCTGGGAGCGGGATGGGGTGAGCCTGACTGAGTCCACTTCATCCCCGTGCCAGTTCTCCTTAAACATCCCCCCTGCTGTGTAGGAGTTGGAGGTTTTGAATTGTGCTTTCACGCTGTAGTGTCCCTCCTGGTCGTTCTCCAGGCTCCGCACCACCACGGGTGTGGAGCTGCCCTCGATATACAGGGGATATTCTTTGATCCTGTACTGGGAGGAGGGCTGGCTCTGGCTGTGCAGGTAGACACGGTGGTGTCCTGTCCCGTTCCTCGCAGCCAGGTTGGGCATACTCCCTGAATTGGAAGAGACCAGGTTGCCTGCTGATTTGTGCCTTTGCCTCTGCCGTTCTCTGGCTTTCGATGGGGAATCCTCTGCCAGGGTGGAGTAGTTGGGGTTCATCTGAGCAGGGTAGTAGTGCTCTGAGCTGGAATGGCTGGTGCAGGAAGAGCAGTCGTCCATGGGGTCAGAGCCGTTACTGCTACGAGTCCTTGGGGTGTAGAAATCAGGGCTCCCTGTCTCATTTTCTGAGCCGAGGAGTTTTCCTTGTGACTCCAAACTGGAGCTCCGGTGTCTAAAGTGCTGAGCTAAGCTGTGCAGTCTGGTTGGGCTGATATCTACTGACCTGCAGGTACCAGGAAAAAAACCAGGCTGTAAGTCTACAGGTTGAATCATTCCCCATCCCTGTCTGTACACACAGCCACCATGGAAATCTGAGGACATTGAAAACCTGAACTCTCCCAGCACTGCTTGGGGCTGCCTGCAATGCAATCTGCTTCCCTTCTGCAGGGCTTGAGGTGATTAGGTCCTGTCCCTGTTTCTCTCCAGTTCCTTGGTGGTGACATTCAGTCTGCAGCACCATGAGGGACATAAACCCCCGCTCAATCCAATTCCTCTGTGACACCACCCTGGGAAAAGCCCAGAATGAAGGATAAAGCTTGGGAACTTCAAGCCTTGGCTTTGCTCGTTCATCTCTCTCATGGCAGAGCTGTTTGGGTCAGCATCATGCCTTTGATACCAGGTTCACCTCATGCCACCCTGCAAATCCCAAAACTTCACAGGCCACAAAGGTGGTGAGATTCCCTTACAAGTGGCCCATGAAAGTCCTGCACTGGTGCAATCCACCTGATGACAGACAGACTGCCCATACTTAGCCCTGAACGCTGTGATTTCTCCACTGGTCACTGAAAAACCACCCCTTGTCAAGCAGCTTGGTGCTACTGGGGCCCAGCCACAAGTAGCGAGTGCGGGATTCTCATTGGTGACAGCCCTTCAGGCAACCACCCCAAATCATGGTTTACAAGGCTTGATTCATGGCCAAGTCTGAGAGGTCTCTATTCACCCCAACTGTTTAAGAGCTCCACCAATCCCTTCAAGGAGCAGAAACACATCTACCTGAAGGATGGCCAAGGCCAGGGCATGCAGAATGAGTTACAGACTGAGCAATGGTTGTTTCAAACACCCAGAGGGCTCCTACCCAGTCAAGGCCACTTTTGAAGCCCTGTGCCAGGCTCATTTCTCATACAGCTTGGCTCCAGCATTAACAGACATTGCACCATTGAAAGGTATCCTCAGCTAAAGGTTTGTAACAAACTTAACCCAGGCTTTTAATGCTTTGCCTGAGGCTAATGTGTTGGCATAACTCTTGATTTATTCTGAGCTAGAGGATGGTAGCACTTCCCCTTAGGGCAGGACACCGACAGCACACAGGTCTGGCTCAGTTCTGTTCCCTGCAGTGTCCATGGAGTTTGTTACAAAAGCAAAAGAGCAATGAAGCTGAACAGTTTGTAAAAATCCTGCTGAAAATCACAGTCAAATTTAGCCCCACATATCAAATCACCTTCCTTACACACTTCAATTCTTTCCTCTGTCAACCCTGGGCTAAATTCCACTGCCATCTGGGTCCCCGGCTGGAGTGCTTTATACAGGCTCTTGATCTCCACATAACATCACACACGTGCAAACATTTTATACATGAGGGAAAATTAACACTATTCAACATTTTGTATCAGACAGGAAGCAACATGTTCTGTCCAGCTGGATCCATGGAGGAATTTACTGCAGAACTTAGCAGTAGCACCACATGCATTTTAAAAGTGGCTTGTAGAGCCTATAAACAGTCTGAGATGAAAGGTCCCAGCAGAAGAAAAACTTGATCACTTCAGGGGAGGGGTGAGGGGCAGAACTGTGTTTATCTGAAGGGATTTCATGATGTCAGTTCAGGAGAGATTGTCTACTGGCATGAGCACATGAGCCTCTTATGTGAACAGGACTGGCTTGTGTCCTTTCCTGAACTGGGAATTAATTCATACCCTGAGGGAAGGATAAAGCAAGGCAAATTTATTTCAGGGTTAGCAAGGTGAAGCTGGAGCTGGGAAGACTTACCGTGTGGAGTGGACGTAGTGCGGACTGCGTACCCGTAGATCCGGTGTCGATGGCATGCTGGACTGGGAATTCCAGTGGGGAAGGCTCCGGATGGGGCTGTTCTGCAGCGAGCTGCTCCCTCCTGCCTCGGCACAGCTCCCGGTGCTGGGGAACCGCTTGTGACTGCTGCAGAGGAAACACCCTGCTTCAGCTCTCACACAGGAATTTGGGGAAGTGGCTCCCATGCATCCTTCTAGATCTCAGGCATGTGCCTGGGATCTTGTGGGGGTGAGTGGGAGTTGGGTCAGCTGCTGCTCTGACTTGTGTCCCAGCGCTTGCTCTTCCATAGTGCCAGAGGTCAAGGCCAAGTCCTGTCAAAGCCCTCAGATGATCCACCATCCTACTCTTCTAAATGTTTTGTAGGATA
The DNA here is from genome assembly GCF_030490865.1 of Poecile atricapillus. Classification (NCBI taxonomy): domain Eukaryota; kingdom Metazoa; phylum Chordata; class Aves; order Passeriformes; family Paridae; genus Poecile; species Poecile atricapillus. The sequence continues at coordinate 7,150,473 of NC_081288.1, forward strand.
ACACTGAGATACCAAACAGAAATTATGTGGCTGTAGCCTGTTTTAATGACCTGCCTACTGGCCAAAACACTTAAAAGTCTCCTTTTAGTAAGGGACAACTTTGTACATTTTGAAAGGGCTCTCACCTGTCCCTCCTGAAAGCAAGGAATATCTCTGCAATGGAGCTTCAAGAGAGCTGGCTCACCTGGAATGGCTGTGTGAGGAGCGCTTCTTGACCTTCTCATAGGGCTCATCCAGGGATGACTCACTCCACATCTTGGGTTTGATGGGGGACTTGTCGTAGTCGTTGCGGTGGAAATGCATCTGGCGAAGGCCTTCCAGTGACTGCGGGGGAGGTGGCCGGTTGTGCAGCGGTGGCCGGGGAGGGAGGCCTTTGTGTGGAGACTGCAGAGGGGAGATTGTGCTGGTGACCTGAGAGTCCTCTGTGAAGAGAAGGGAGAGAGGTGATGGCTGTGTGCCACCTCCAGTGGCAGCACAGCCCTGAGAAATGCTATCACAGCTCCAGAGCCTGCTTCCTTACCCTGCTTCCCTTGGCTGTGTTCAGGGCCATCCCGAAGACCTGACTCTCAGAAGGGCACTGGCTGACGTTCCCATTTTGGGAGAGAATGGCCAGCAAGAGTGTGTGATGCATTAAAAAGAGTGAAACTTAAGGAAAAATAAGGGGGCATTCTAGGATTTTCTTTTGAAATAATTCAGAGCAGTAACCACAGCAATACTCACTGCTCCAGGCCTGATGTCTGACTACAAGATACAGTCAGGGGAAAGGAAGCTTTTTGCTGCTGGGATCTATCAGTGGACTATTACACAGAACAGTAATTCCATTTTGAGTGTCAATCAGAAGTTCACACATCCCTTCTCATTCTCTAGAACATACAGCAGCCAACATACCATCCTCGAGAACAAGGGCATCTGACAGGGAGCTGTCTTCACTGGCAATGTTTCCTTCTGAAGAGAGGAAAATACAAAGAGGGTCAGATGGTGCCAAGAATTGCAGTGACTGAGTGCTGAATTGCACCATGATCTTTGTCCACTAAGACTTAGCCTTAAGCAGTCACCTATGCCTTCCTCCTCCCAGAGCAAAAGGCAAAATTCCTATGAACGCTTGACTCAGCCCACTCTCAGTCTGGGAGGGCAGAGCTGCAGGTCGGGTCTCACAGTAGCAGGCTGCCTTTCAAGGAGCTGCTAACTCTTTTCAATAATTGGGGATTAAGACTGAGTCACAACATAGAGCTGAGATCCCCAGAGCATGCAAACTGGCACAGTGCCATTAGCAAGATTTACATCTTGGCCCTCAAGGACTCTGGGTTTCATCTATCTTCTTAAAATGATCATCCTGTTGCTAACTAAAGGCTCACACAAAGTACCAGTTCAAGGAAATGTTTTCAGAGCATCCTCTGCAGCAGCAGAAAAAGCTCTCAGGTCCTTGGCATACAGGTATTTGAGCTGCCTCCCCCAGCCTGTGTCCTCTTGGCTGGCTGTTATCTCTGACTGAGGTGCAATTTGGTACCCAGATCACAAATACAGCAGCTCTGAGCTCCTGCCACAAAGGCACAGAGAAAAGCTCTGCAAGTCAAAGGGAAAGGGGAAAATCCGCAAGGGATAAAGAACCACGGCAGAAAGTTAATGGATTTCATGAAAAACCATTCAACAACCCAGTAAACCATAAAGTACTGTGAGAATTACATTGTTTAAAAAAAATAAAAAGAAAAAGAAAAGAAATATTTGAAAACAGCAGTGACACTGCTCCCACTTTGATTTTACAGATGCCTTTGAGCCAGAGAGCTCACCCCAATCTGCTAACATTAATTACATTTGTACTGCACAGCTCTGGAGGAGATGCCAAGAGAGCAATTTTATAGGTGAACAAAGGAGTCACAGCCTGCTCTGCTGACAACCTGATCACCCACAGCACAACACGATTTTGCTACTGTGACCCAGCACATCCCTAACGCACAGCACCCTCTGACAGCACCCCTGGGGTCCTCCAGACAGGAGAGGGAAGAGGAGGGAGAGGAAATTTGGTGAAAGTTTTGTTCCCTGCCCTCCACAGACCCTCCATGATGCTGTGGGCACCAAGTCCCACTTACCATCTATGATCAGGGAGGCTCTCTGGGTTGGCTTCTTCCCAGATTTGATGCGATACTCATTGATGGCGTTCTCGATCTCCTGCAGTTTCTTCAGGGCATTCAGGTAGGATGTCTTCCTCTGCTTCTTCAGCTTTTTGCTGACGTTCGGGTCACTCGCCAGGCGCCGCGCAGCCTCCGTGATCTGGGACTGAATGGCAAATTCCCTCTCCAGGCGCTCCAGCTCTGCCTCCTGGTGAAAGGCAAGTGGATTCTGGTTAGCACCAAACTCACTGAGCCCACCTATGTGGAAGCTCTCCAGAACCTGACCAGTGGCCTCCAACAAAGGCTCTCCATCAGCAAAGCATCCACAGTCATGCTGCTGTCATCAGAGCCTCCTTGAGCATACCCATCATGCCTTCACCTGCTCTCAAAAGTTCCTGGAAGCACAGCTGGTGGAAGGGATGACCCATACAAGGAGGACATGTGTGCTCCAGCCCTAACCCTGATGTGCTGTTTGACTTTTACTGCAGTTCAATATGTCCAAGTTCAATGGTGCTCTACTACACTTTCATCCTTTTACACCCATCTGTGGGTCACACCTGCCTCCCACCTGCTCCTTCTCCCTGTTTTCTATCTCCATATTTAAGCCCCATTTGATTTCATTGCTATGTCTTGATGCAAAGGCACAGCTTTAACCTCCTTGAAAGGTTTGCTTGGCACCCACCAAACACTTTGGGGTAAAAGACAGGTTAAGTCCTCCCCAGTGTATAGCTGTCGAAATGAAGGCGTGAGTTGAGCTGAAGTAATTATGAGCTGCTCTAACTGATGGCACCAGAAAATTGTCCCCTCGAGTTACCAGCCAGGAAGGTGATCTGAGAGCCAGCAGTGTGTAACAGCAAGCTCTCTGTATGCCAGAAAGAACCAGTGCCCTCAGCGTTAGTCCTTGCAGGGCCTCAGCTGAGTTTTTAAATGCAATCAGGTGTACCCTGGAAGCTATCTATCCATTTTTGGTTATTCTCCAAAGTCAAGGGACTTAGGACAATTTATGCCAAAGCATAAGCTGATATCGAGCTTCCCAGTCTGCACCAGGACCCCAAGCTGTGAGCTTCAAAGGGCCTTGCTAATCTGCAACGGATCTGGCTACCTCCCCCAGCTCAATGGAATTAGTCTGTTAGAAAGAGGAATCCAGTACATTGCAAATTAAAAAAGAAGACAAGTTTTTCTACTTTTAGTGAACGGTGAGACAGTCATATATTTATGGAGATCCCCATTACACAAGTTCAAATCCCCTCTTTGTTCAGCAGCAGTGTAAGAGCTGATGCTGTGGGATTTAATCAGACTGAAGGCGTTCTCTGAAGTTTTTATTCTGGGCTTCTTAAAAAATAGACCTTTGCTATCAGTGGTGAGTCAGCATCCCCTTAAAACTATAATTATTATTTCTCTCACTTCACTGAAGACTGAACCTACCTTCTGTCCTTTTAACAGATCCCTTTTTGCTTTGAAGACTTTATAAACTCTATTAGTGCCAGACTTATTAAAAGTGAACTTGACGCCATGGGGTTTTAAGGCCTGGAACTTGACTCATCATCTTCTGGTAAAAGCCTTCCCAGAGTCGGGAATTACAGACCAGGTAAAGGTGATTACCAAGAAAAAAACCAGGACCCTTCCCTGAAAGTCTTGGTCTGACAAAGGTCTTGCTAAAGGTATGCTGAGTTTGATGTGAGAGCTGTCATTTCAGACCTTCACAGATTCAGCTCTAAATCATTCAGCATATCCTAAGAAAAATATATGAAAAAATTTTCTTCCTGTCCATAATTGTCTATTTTCTTCCAGTGAGACCCCATAAATAAAGCCTCTGGAAATAAGAGCTATCATCTGCCTTCAGATGGAACTGTCTTGCTTCAGGTCCTTGTCACAGCTAGTAATTTCAGTTCTGGATTTACGTGGTTGAGGGAATATTTCACCTTTTGTTTTAAATTGATTTTCCAGTATTTGCACTTGCTGAAAAGTGCATGAAAACCATTGCTGGCCTCCCTAAATGCTTTTAAACTGGCAGCCAAACACATCTCAACATCATTCTTCGAGAATAGAAATTTATGGTTTTCAACACAGCCTTAAAATTTGACAGATGAAGAGAAAGGCAGAGAAAAGCTGAGTAAGCGTGTTTGGATTGCTGGTGCTAAAAGTCTGAGTGCCTGCACTGGGGAGGAGCTGCTTTACCTTCCTGCTCTCCCCACCTAACCTTGCCACTGGAGTAAGGAGATTCCTCACTCACTGGCCCCAAAAGCTGCCCTGTAGCAATAGGAGCTGGGGAAGCTGGAGATCAGGTTATAACTGAGCAGCCAACAGACTGCAGGGGTTTTAGGAGTAATTCAGCTAAGACATGCTTCCCTTTGAAAAGCTTAATTAAATGTGCTAGCTCATGAATATTTGACTGCGGTGGAATTCCTCTCCCAGGCTCCATTGAGAACAAAACTAAAGAGCTCCAGCTGTTTATTTTTTCAGCAGAAGGAAAATGCCAACAAAACGACAAACAGTCCCTGGCTGAACTGAGCCTCAAACCACACAGTCGCACCAGCTTCAGTCTTTCCTCCTACAAAAATAAAAAGGAAACTCAAGACTGGAACATACACAAGTGTCTTGAGACAAATGTGCCTCCACAGACAATAGCTGTTCTGTGAATCCGGTCCTGCCTTACAGCTGCTGCAGGCCTGTTTTCACAGCCACGGTTCAGGGCACTGACCCAGCACATTGTGGGAGCAAGGAAGGGAACAAACACTCCCTGGCAAACTTAGAAAAATGTAACTCCAGCTCCCCATAGGTAGGGATGAAGGCTCTTTTGTTTAAGGACTGGGGAGCAAAATGCTTTTATCTTGCTGTGGCAGGGCTGAAATGGATTAATGGTGATGCTTTTCTCCCTGGTTTGAGGGGGCCTGAATTTGGATTGCTACTGGAGTGGAAAGCAAGTGGCTGTTTGCAAAAACTAGACAGGCAGAAGCAGGGCTCAGATGGCTTGGGGGGCTCCTGATATGCTCCCTGCTCACACAAATCATTGCACTTTGTCACCAGAGCACTTGCGCTGCCATGGTCTAGTTGGTCACCCAGGCTATTCCTGTTACCTCTAGCAAAGCAAGGGCTGAACCTCAAGCATTTCACCTTTACTCCAAGTCTGAAGTAAAGTCCCCAGCTCTCTCACTGCTTCCCCATTCTGATGGATATAAAAAAACCCCAAATAGGTACAGTGACCAATTACAGTAATTAAAAAAAAAAAAAAAGACCACAGGACTGATGGCTCCTGTGTGATGCTCAATGGACATTTTATAGACCTGAGGTGGGGACATGGGTCTGGAAGGGAAGGGCACAGCCTCACCTCTCCCTTAGGCAGGATTTTCTGCTCATCCAGTTTAAAGGCAGTTCCTATTCTTCTCCTTACAATAGGTGGCTCCTCCCCAGGATCCAGGGGGTATTCTCGTGGCAGCTTTCCTGTGAGCTCCTGTAAGCAGAAAATGCTGTTAGTGCTCTGGGAAATCCTGCACCAGAGCAAAGCACACCACGACTCTTGTGTGACCCTAAAATGACAGGTATTCATTAGCAACATATCCAGTTCAGCCAGCTGATAAACACACAGGAGAGCACCCAGCTCTTCAAACTCAGAACCTGACACTCAGGGTGGGGACCTCTTCTCTAACCTGTGCACGAATACAGATCTTTGTGGCCTGTAAGTGCAGGCCTGTAAGCAGGTCTGTAAGTGGTGCCCATCCCTAGGCTGTCAGGGCCTGAGGCTGAGCAGGCTTGCAGCACACAAGCTTTCATCTCTGCTGCAGGGTGAACAGGAACCAAGAGCTCCTATCTACTGAGCTGCCTCTGACAGGGGTGAGCAGACCCAAGATCCTTCCTGCAGGATGCAGGTCTGCTGAGTCAGAAAGCTGCAATGGTAACAGCCGTACAGGTTATGACCTGCACAGAAAAACATTCCCACCTGATTCATGATGTGTCTGAGAGGAATGCAGTGGAAATGGTCACTAAAAGCAGTGCCTGGTACCTCATTACCTGTCCGATAACACTTCATGTATTAGAGTGCCTTCCAAACCCCAATGATGTCATGGGCAGCTTTGGAGCAATTACTGGCTGATACTCTGTCAGACTGATGGGGTTATTTGCACAGATATGCTCAAAATCTGAAGCAAACCTCACAGAATTTCAGAATATGTGAACCACAGGAAGCAGCACCACTACTGGTATTAATGCTGTAGGGTTTTCCCCCCAGACTATACAATACAGGCACACATATCTGAACTGAAGGCATTGAACTGCCTACAGAAAAAGGTAGGAGCCTATCAGCACAGCCCCAACTCCTTGTACTCAAAAGTCTCCCCATGAAGGACAAAAGGCTTTTGTGTTCCTTAGCATCAGCCTTGAGAGGATCCAGCTGGCAGAGTAACCTAAATCATCTGAATCCCAAAGAACAGCAGCTGACCTTAATGCGAGTGTGGGTGCACAGCCCAGCCCCTGCCTGCCCTGGCCTCTCCCCCACTCCCTAATGGGGTTTTTTCTTTCTACTCTTTTCAGATCACTAGGAAACAAGGACCTGGCCTTTTCAAATCTTCCCTTTAAGCAATTCCCAGCAAAATGGGTTTGCAGCAGAGCTCCGTGTTGATGTGCACAGCCCCCTATTGTGAGAGGCATGGCTGCAATGTCTCAGAGTCCCACTCGGCATTGCCCCTCCAGCCCTGTGGGGTTATTTTAGTTTTTCTTTCAAAATACGTTCCTTGTACTGAGATGTGGCTCTAAGCACTGCACAGAGACACAGATTCCTGTATTCTGAGGGCAACAGGGATATTTTCTTTATAATTCCTAATGTGATATGAAGCAGGGCAGTGGGTGAAGAGTTAATCTTCTGTAAAATCTGTAAAGATCAGAGTAAAACAAAATGAATGTGGGCTACTATGCTGCCTCCACAAGCTAAAAAGTATTCAAAGGCACGATCATGAAATGTAATCTAAATTAATAAGTAACTGGAGTAGTGATGGCTCAAAGTAACCTGATGCCAGCATTATGAGTAGTTCTGGCCATGCTTTATTAATTATGTCCTCACTTTTAACTCTTTTTAATCTCCTGGTTTGCCACCTTCTTCCTCTGTTTTCGCCATTCTCATGCCAAAGAAAAAGGAAGAAGTGCAGCCTGAGAGGAAGCTTTCAACTACCAGCTGCTGATGGATGAGCTGTAGGTTGCAAGATGGGGTCAGATTCCAAATGTCCATTAACTGCCTCTCTCAAATCACCTGTGGAAAGCACGAACACTTTCTACCAGCTCTTAATGTGCTGACAGATGGTCAGCCTTGCCACAACACATTAAGGAGTTATTGCTCCTCATCCCCAGCTCCATGCCCCAGTGGGAGCTTTTGCCTGCATCCTGGTTGCTCCTGAAGTGCTGAGGCTGCACCAAAACCAGGGCTGGGTTAAAGGGAAGGCACTGGGCTGTGAGCTCCTGCAGCTGTGGCACAGACACCTCTACCCCTGCATGCAGTGCTGCTGCAAGGATTAGTCATCAGCAGTCGGGCAGGGTTAGCTTAGGGTAGTAAATTCCTCTGGGCCAAGTAGAGCCTCCAGGCCTTGACTATCAGCCCCTGAAGAGCTGTGATTTTTTCCTGTGGATGATCTCAGCTCAGTGGACTTAGAGATTGGATCTGGTCCTGTGACCTTTCTCACAGCACAAGTTGTTTGCTGAAATCAACCAAGACTTCCCAGGTGGGAAGGGATTGTTCCCATGGAGCGAAGAATGGCAACAGGGGCAGCAGAGATATCTGCTGATGTTCTTTGTTGAGAGGTATTTTCCCCAACTTGCTCTTTTTGGCATTAAAACTATACATTAATCAAAACAAAGTGCAATGAGATCTAAATCAGTGATCCATTTCTCCCATTTTTGTAAAAAGGCAGATACACATCAAATATTAAGCAAGAACTGGAAGATCTTTGTGCCACTGTCTGCAGCCAGCTTCCTGTTGTGTTACATGTCACAATTTGTTATTAAAATCAGATAGACAGGCCTGGCAAACATGGGAGGATTGCTGAATGACCTGAGTACACAGGCTGCTAATCTCCACAAACAGCTGCAGCAGGGCTGTGATTTCCCCAAGCATTAAACTGATCACTAAATGGCCTCTTACGTACTCCAAAATGAGCTGGCAGGTGAGTGGGAAGGTTATGAGTTCCTGGGCTGTCCTGCATGACCTGGGATGACCACAGTGTTTTCTCTTTGCAAGATCTGCCACCACACTGGCATTCCTTCCCAGCAGTGCCAGAGCTGACTGGATGAAGGCAATCTACATGGAGCAGATGAGACCTTGTGTACTGTAGGCAGAGCATGCTCAGAGAAGATAAGTATGTAAAATTGGGCCTGGTCTAAGAAGAAAGTGTGCCAGCCTTGGGGTTTTTTTTTTGGCTAATGGAGTCAAAAGTCTCTGAGAAGTGATGACCAGCACATAGAAAAGCCTTCCTATGTCATATATGGGAGGTAGCAGAATATTCTTATAAAAGTTAATAAGATGCCTGGCTGGATGCAACTTATTCACAGTTTCAAGAAGCAGACATGGATGCTGAGCATCCTCGTCACCCCAAGCCAACTGGACCCAACTGATGTAGGGTCCCCTTCTCTGGGGGAAAAAAGCCCTGGACTTTGCAGTCTGGAGTTGAAACAGCTGGATCTCCCTGAGGCCATTGTACAACGGCTTTTGTAAGAGGTGACTGTGGAAGGAATCTCATCTCCTGACCCCACCCCACCTCCAAACAAGGAGCATGCCATAACAAAGTGAGAAACAAAGTATTCCAGGTTATAAAATATCCACTGCCTACCGCTTCCCGCAGGCACAGCTTCTTTAGCTCCTCCAACCGTTGGCGCAGTGTCTCCTCCAAAGCTTCTTGCCTGGACTTCAGTGCAGCCAGCATGTCTTTTTTGGCAGACTGAGAACTGTCTGACTCTTGGGAACCTGTCAACAAACAATGATTTCACTAAGCCAGCTGACAGCAGAATTCACATCTGGAGTTCTTGTAATTTTACCAAAGCCTGGATGCGTCCTTCCAAAAAGAAATCGGACTAAGACATGAAGTAGGTGTTACCCAGTCATGTTTGTTTACATCAAATCCTTAATGTTTAAGCTAACAGTCAGAGATTTGACAGTGGAGAACATAAAGACATTTGTAACCATTATCTGGAAAAATAAAAGCAGAAAAATTATTCATCTAAAGGAATTCCATCTTAGAGGAAACCCACATACAATTCCCATGAAAGCTCCCAGTGGCAAAGTACAGTTTACAAAGCCCTGGAGATGCATTTTTGGAAATTAAGTCTAGGAGAAACCATTTGACAATACAGCCTACTTCATAAGAACTGCAATTATCCTAGTAGCAAACATGTAATTCAATCCACTTACAGCCTGTTCTATGAAAAACTGTAATGAAACAAAATTACCTAGCAAGATTTCTGTAAAATACACCAAAAAACCCCAACCATTGCTCCTTCTGGGGTAGTAGCTGTTTCTTGTGAAGATGTAGGTCAAGATATTTAACTGCATGTCCAAATGGCTTGGCTTTTCAAGTGGCAATTACCAGCAGCTCCCACTGAAGCAGGTCTGCGCATTGAGTCAGATTTTGTAGCTCAGATGTCAAGACAACATTTGTAATTTCATTTCGGGGGCACTTCTTGATGGCGTAACCTCATCCTTTGTCACTGTGTTTCCTCCACATATAATAAAGGATGGATATTCTCCTTATCCCTCCTTTTGCTGTTGGTGTATCAATAGAAGCATTTTTTTTTACAGCAGTGACCTATTCCCTGCCCCTCTTGAGCAATGACACAGAGAAAGCAGACCTTTATTATCTGCAGGAGTCAGATACAACAGAATGCTACATGGAATTTTCTGTGCACCTGTCGTCAGATGGGGGCTAGAGTGGGCTCCTAGATACATCGGCAGTTTGGCCTCCAAGCATTCAGTGAAAACACTCAGCCCAAGGAAGATGAAAAGGCTGTTATTTCACAGAGCTTTGGAAGGAATCTGGGAGCAATTCTTCATTTTGGCAGCAAAACAGTGAAATTTGTGCTTTCAGCTTCATCTTTCATTGCTACTATTCCAGCAGACCATTAAACCTAAACTGAAAGAGGATTGAGGCAAAAATTGCCACAAAACAGTTCTGCATTGGCTCAGGGGAAGCAGAGAATCTTACAGATCTTTTTCACCGGTATTTTCTGCAGTTTTCATGAAGAAAGACAGCTGGAATTTATTCAATGAAACACCACTCTGCTTCCTTAAACCCTTTACTGGGCTGTCCTGAAGTGGGGGTGGTGGAAGAGATCTCTCTAAAGGCCAGCCAGGCTGAGCACTATCAAACAAAGGAGGAGAACCTCACGGTAAGATGCTTGTGTAATTACTGTAGTCATCCTCATTTTATTGGTGTTTGCCCTCATAAAACAACAAAACTCAATTCTGCAGACATGTCTGTGCTGGAAGAACCTGATGGGACCTTCTAGGGGAGCCCTGTATTTGCACTGGCAGGGAAACTCCTCTCCAGCACTTACCAACTCTTAATAGTAACCCTGGTGAGTAGTTATTAGCAAAACTGAACTGCTGAATTTCTTCATAAACTTGTCAACAAACTGCCGAGCCCTGGTAAAAAGTTGTTCAGATTCCAGCAGATGTTTTGAACCTTTTTCTTTTTTTTGTTTTATGACTACTTAAATGACCTATGTTTTCCTTTCAACTGCTCTTCCCCTTTCCTTCCTCTGTCTGCTCCATACCTTCACGCCAGCCTCGGATTTATTTTTAAAAGCTATTCATTTTTTCTCTGTGGGTTTCCACAGCAGCTACACAGAAATATTTACAAGCATATGAACAGCCTGGCCAGACCCCTGTGCTGATGCAGGGTATGCCCATGAGAAGGAAACAAAAGGCTTCTGGCTGAGCTGGTAGGGATCCAAATCAAGCCCAGACAGTTCACAGCATCTTCTCCAGCTGTGCTTTCCCTGTGTGAGAACCATGCTGGTCTTGACCCTGATGCAATTGATGCACATTTTGTCCACTGAGTGCCCATTTTGCTGTCTTTTTCACTGCTCCCAAAAAGCAAAGGAACTGGAGGGGACATGGAAGTGCGCTATCACATTCTGAACGAAGCAATGGGATTACTGCTGAAACCAAAGTCATCCACTCACTGGCACTTATGTTTGGTTTTGAATTTTAATTTAAAAGCTGAATTATTTTGCAATGTATTTTTAGATTCTTTTATTGGCTGGATTCTCTGCTTGTTCTCATGGGTGAAAAACAAATGGAAACTTGATCAGTCAAGAGAACCACACCTGTATGAGATGACTGTAAATGAGCAGAGAACAATGTTTTGTATTGCTGGGTGCCTATGGCTTCTGTTAGAGGCTCTTTATTTATAAATATGTATCAATCCTACCTTGAATAAAGCTGTGATCAGAGACCCACTTTAAACTCAGGGGTAATTGACCCAAAAATGTCAGGACAAATCAAAATACCATAAAAACAACCAAGAAATAATCAAAGACCAGCACAAACCTAATCAAAGACCAGCACAAACCAAACCAATCAAGCAGATACTACCTTAAATCAGCCTTATTAGATATGGTCACTGAGTCATAGCTGCCCAGTGCCTTTCAAAGGGGATCACCAACAGAGAAAAATCAATCCTGAGAGATCAGTCCTAACACAAGAGGCTCTTGCTGCAACAGAAATGGTTGTCTGGGAGGCTTTCTCTGGTGTTTTATCTCCCACAATTAGGGTTAATTCCTAATGCAGTAAATGGGAGAAATGTTGCTGAAATATATAGTTTTACTGTATGGCATTTGAACCTTTTTGTGAAAATTATTCTTCAGCCTCCCCATTTGCAGTGCAAGGATTTACCAAACTTTGCATTTTAGCACATACTTCTGCAGAACCACTTGATGTCCCCAAAACAAAAAGGGTGAAAACATACCAGGTAGCAGGCACAGGGCCTTCTCTCAGGTGGACACCAGGAACCTGCTGAAATGGGGGTTATTTTTATGAGTATGTGCCCTTTCTTTCTCAGCATACAGGATGAAACACAGGTCTTGGTGACATAAATGTCCACTCAATACCCTATTAATTTGTAGAAACAATAATCATCTTCTGATACCCACATGTCCTCTCTGGGTGATTTCTTCATTCACTGACATTCAGGAGAACATGAGCTGAGAAATGCAGGGGGAACATGGTCCTCCCTGTCCAACTCCTTCTACAGTAGATTTCATGGCTGAACTTTACCAATGTTAACAGGGTGGATTCTGCTCACTTCTATGCTGGTGAGGTCAGGACAGTCTTGGTGAAGGTGACATGCAGCACATGGGTCACACCCCTGAAAGATCTGGTCAAGTGTTACGCAGGTGCAGGTCTGCTGGGGTCCAAGAAAAGCTTTGCTTTAAAGCCTGCCAAAGGGGTGAGACCGGACACTGCTTTGGAGAGAAAAGTCCTACCAGTGACTCATTGTTTGTCTCTATTTCCTCCATCTATTGTAGCAGAGTGGAGTCAGCTTGGCAAAGGGATAAATGAAAAGGATGGAAACAAGCAGGGAGGACAGATGGGATGCTGAAGAGCAGAGAGAGACAAGTCTTGGTGACACCAGCTGTGTGAGGAGATACAACAAGGAGGCTGAGCAGCAGCAGCAGCAGCAAGGCAAAAGCACCCAGGCATCTCTTTCTCATTCTCCAAGTCTCCTGCTCTGGGAAAAACACATCTAAATATGGCAAACCCTTCACGCTACATCCGGCTGATGGCTCCAGCTCACTGGTGTTTGGCTGAGCTCCCTGTGGAAGGCTGTCCCCTGAGCAGGGAGGGAAGTTTCCCCCACGCTCACCCCGTGCCAGAGCCCGGGCTGACTCACTGCACCAGGATGTCAGCGCACAACAACCAGCAGCCCCAGACAGCCCCTATCTCTGGTCTCTGCCCAACACATGGGATTTCCTCCGCGGCGCGCGGGAGCTCAGCCGGAGCTGCTCGACACAGGATACGCTCAGACATCCTGTGAGCGCCTCGTCCTCACCAGCCCCCGCACTCGCGGGCCACGCGGGTGCTGCTTATGCGCTGCAACGCGGTCCAGCTGGGCCACAGCCCCACCGGATGCAGCAGCAGGGCCTGGGAACTGCCTGGCTGGACTCTGTTGTGGCGTTTTCAAACATAAACAGGCCCCTGCACAGGAAACCTCCACTGCTGCAGAAGGAATGGGCTTAGGGGCTGGAGGCTCCTTGAATGCGACTGCAGAGCTGAAGCAGAGATGCTCCTCTGTGGTGTCTCCTCTGCCCACAGAGATGTCACAGAGATGACTGGGGGTCGGTCCAACCATAACCCAGTGACTACAGGGCTCCTCGCTAGCTTGGAGACCTGCAGAGCTCTTATGGCACGGACTCCAAAGGAAAAATCAACCTTAGAACTAACTTGGCTGTTTTGCTGGCTTTGATTTGGTTCCTGCCTGTGTGAAAGCAGAGCAGGGCAAACCCTTCTTCCCCAGATGTCCAGGGATGGCCCACAGATCCTGAGCAGAAGATCCCTGAGCTAAATCACAGCAGCCCACTGTCCTAGGGAGGCCCCTTTTGATACAAAATGAAGACAAAAGTTAGAGTCAGCTTGTCAGAAATGGACTTGGGCATCAAAACTACAAATCTGCAGTGGACAGCCTGAGATCAAGAGCATGGGGAAAGTGGAGGAGCTGAGGCTTTGGTCTTGAATTGCTGTAATCATGAGGAAGCCACTTCCCAGTGTGAGACTCCATCTCCTCTCTGCTGTCTCTTGAGACTGCAAGTGATGTGGGGCAGTGACTGCCTTGTACTGCACAGCAGGATCTTCTCCAGACAGTGTGACAGCTGGAAGCAACACAAACTTTTCCTTGCAGACTTGCTGCAAGCCCAGGGGAGACATGCCAGTTTTGGCATGCTCCTCATGGTGCTGACAGCCCCTCCAGCGAGGAGGAGTGAGATGGCAGGAGGAAATGACTACAAGTAATTTTCAGGAAAAAAAAGACTGGGAATAGTAGGGAAGTGGGGACAAACAGAGATTCAGTCCTGACCTTGTGATTTCGAGTCACTTGAGGTATTTATAGCCTGGAAGTCTACTGTGGCCACTTAATCATTTGCACTTACTCTCTCCAGTGTGCCGGCTGTACTGCGATAACTCATCATTGTTGTGGTTGTGTGCCGATAATCTTTGGCACAATGGGAGGAAACACAAAGCCTGGGACAGAGCCAGTGACTGTGCCCAGTGGGACAGACAATGAATGCCCCCTCCCATCCAGTGGGACAGAGATGGGACACCCCCACCAGCCAGGCTCGAGGGAAGGGGATCTTACAGCAGAGGGGTCTGAGCACGGAAGCAATCCAGGGTTTCCAATTCCCTGGTGCCTGACCTCTGCCAGACGCCTTCCCTCAATACTTTCTTATAGCTCCTGGAAGGCACACAGCAGCAGCACACTGCAGCTCTCCTCAGCATTTTGGGGAGAGCCCTGTCCTCAGAGCCGGCAGGATGTAACAGGCAGCTCTGAATAAAGGAACACGAAGGGAGCCATGCTCGCCTGGCCCACTAGCAGCACCTTGACAGAAACAGAGGTTCACACAGTCCTGTGAAGGCACCCAGGCAGGCAGATCCACCTACCCAGGATGGAAGAAATGACTCACTGGTCAATGAACTCTGGGTGGGTCTAGTCACTACTGCAATTCAGATGAGTCCACAAATCCTGTGCTCAGCCAGAAAGGTGCAGGGAGCACAAGAGTACAAAAACGAAAGCATGGGCAGCTCCCAGTTTGGAATTTCCATACACTTAACCCTGATAGATGCTGGGCCTACACCAGCTTTTCTGGGTCTGATTTTTTGCTGGCTTTCACATAGCTACGGCTCTCTCCAGGTGTAAGAGCAGAAGCAGACCCCAGTGTTTGTTTTTCCAGGAACACAAAAAGTCCATGTATTAACACAGAAACAGGATTACTACCAAGTAGCTCTCACAAACTTAGGAATGGTGCCCAGGAGGCTGAGATCTTGGAAAGACCTTAAGAGCTTTCTTGAGGTACTTAACATTATTTACTTTCCAGCAGGAAAGCTGGAAAAAATGCTAAACAAACAAAGACTTCCAACAACCTGACACCAGTGTGGGAGCTGCTGAGGTACTGCAACTCCCTAAGACATGGGAGGCACAGACAGTGGATTATACACTTCTTGTTGTCAGGAAGACCTCAGGAGCAGAAAGGCAACTCTGTTTTCAGGCAAGGCAAGGAATCGCACATCAAGCAGCTCTGGAAGCACTGCACATTTTAACTACATGCTGAACATTTTCCAAGCAGGGTTTTAGTAGACATAAAGGCTACAGTGATGCAAAGCTGATCTACTACATCAGTGTGGGTTCAGTTTTAAAGCATTTTCACTCTTAGATGCATTCTTTCTTTGTCCAAGCCTGAGAAAGTTATTCTCTGCTGTTGCACATCTCAACACAGGTTTTGATAACTTGATGTCATGCTTAACAGAAAGTATTTAATTGTTTGAAACTGTTAATTACAGTGATAACAAAAACCTTGCCCTCCTGAAGACCTCACCTATGCAGCTTCAAGCTCTTTGCTAAATATCACCCCCTACTTTAAGCCTGCAGTGACATTTATCACTGTTTTACACACAGCTTACCTGGTTCAGACTGACAGAAGAGTATCAAAGAGACACAACCTCCTGACCCCACTTCTCCAGCCCTTCTCCCCTCCTGCTCTAGCTCTCCTCTGCATCATCTTCCCATGGGTTTCTCTTACATGTGACATCTTCCTCACACAAGAAAGTGCTCTAAGCCACAACAAGAAACCTTCAGGTCCTTGGCACTGGTAGAGTATTAGGGAATCGTTCTTTTGAGCCTGGGACAGCAGCCAAATCCCAACAACACAGGGCAAAGCAGATGTGCACTCGGTGAAGAAGACACCCTGTCTCAACAATGCTGAGGAACACCACCAGTTCCCAGCCATGGTTTCCCTTGTGAGCTACACTGGGTGACTGCTTCCCCACTCCTGGCTGGGCACTCCTTCACAAACCCATCTGCCTCAGGATAAGCTGGATACCAAGGGATGGTTAGGGTAGAAATTGTGAAGAGAGACCAGGTTTCAGCTGGAAATTGAGAGGCTGGAGATGACATCCTGGAGTCAAGGAGGAAATGAGTGTTGGTAAAGAGAGAGGGGGAGGCTGCTGCCTGTGCTGTTTGTGGAGTAACGTGCTGAGAGATGGACTGCTACCTGGACAGACAGAAAGGCTAAAGGGAAGTGACTTTCATTTCTGCAGTGCAGCTTCTGACTGCTCCCCATTATACCATGGCCATGACACTTCCCACCATACTCCCTCCAGTTACAGGACAAAGGACCTACCTGATGACAGAAGACTCCCGCTGCTTCCGCTGATAATTTTGCCTTTACTCCCCATGTTGGCCAGCTTTGAGGTCTTGAGTGTTCCAGTTTCAGTCAAGTCAATTGCAATCTCACTCAGGCTTCTTGCAGCATGAATCTTGGACTGGAGGTGGAAACAGGAGTTAGTAATGATCTAATGCCTCTTGAAACCTCACAGAAGGAAAAAGATCTTTTGCTGTAGCAGGAAATAGGCCTCCACAGCAAACTTGGATTATTTTACAAGAATAGAAGCAACCTGGCACAGTATCCACTGTTGTACTTTTTACATTCTTAAGTGGGTACAGTTCTGGCATCGCTTCCTGTTGTTTGGGTTTTTCTCTGCTTTGCCATGCACATTTTTCTCTCTTAAACAAAGGATGTATGGAGTCACTGTTTTACCACATACAATAAGAAACCTTCAGAAATGCCATCATAATAACCTGCTGAAAAGCTCAAAGGCTAGAGACCATCTCTAGCATTTAAAGGAAGCCAGAACTACTGCTTCACAAATCAGCAGTAAGCTTTGGAACAAGACACAGTGAGGACATGCTTTAAATGGGGTGTCATGAGAAGCTGGAAGAAAACAGAGACAGGGAAACACATTTAGGTTATTGTCCAGACTAACAAGCTGCATGCAATGCCCCTACTCTGAGGGACCTCTTCAAAGCATTAACCTTACTCTAGTAGGAAACAGCCAGCCCAGCTCAGTAACTAGACACATTAGGGTATGGCCATTGTTCCTCATCAAATGTCAACAAGATTGTTGCAATTTGTAATTACAAGAAAGTAAATTATGCATAGTACATAAACACAGAGAACAGGACAGGACAGAACAGAATAAAATAGAATATTTCAGATGGATTTGACCTCCAACAGTCATCTCAGCCCATTGTTCAAATCTTACAAGCACTGTGCTCCTGAGCTTCAATTAGTCTGCCCTTGCAGGGCCACTGACCCGCAATTTTAATTTCCCAGAACACAGAAAGCTGTTGGTACATTTTGCCAAGACTCTCCAACTGCAAGAAGAATTTTATTCAAAAGGGGGTAAAGCCCCAGTTCAAGATCACTTGACCATTCACCTCTGCACCTTCTCAAGGCCAGAAGAGACTCAGCCCTGGCCATACAGCTCAGGGGATGGGCACATCATTACTGTGCTAACAAATCAAAGCTGATTGATGTCCACATACCAGGGTGTGATCTGTTCCCACTGGAAATAACATGAAACAGGACAACAAGGAGTGCTTGTCACAATGGGATTTTCAGTGTTACTCCACATCCTCAGGAAAAAGAAACCATTCCAACAAGAACTAAGCCTGAATTGACGTCTGAGTGCTCACCACTGAGCTTCTTAGTTCTGTTACTGATCTACTGTGGGGCTTTGGGTAAGACACTTTAGGTTAAGCTTTTAGAGATCCCCACCTCTGTTTGCATATCAGTGAAATAATAAGGGAAAGAAAATGTCTCCCTGTAGCACACTCTATTTTTAAGATTAATTTAAGACTGCAAATGAAGACAGCACTGGGAAAGTCTTCCACTGAAAACACCCTCAGAAGTATTATCATAATTTAATATTCTTGGGTATTTATAGGCTCCATCATTACCATTCCAAGGTACCCAAATGCCTCACAAGCTTATTTCCACAACAACCCCAATAACAGGGTGTGTGTTCTCACTTGTGTTGCAAGAGTGAACAGTGCTTGTGAATGCAGAGGCTGAACTACCCGACAAGATATCAGAGCAGATCAGTCAGCCAGTACTGGCCCTCTTCAACTAATGTTGCAACCAGTTAGACCCTTCTCATTTTCTAGTCATTCCTCCCTAAAATCAGCCCCAGGAGAAGGACAGCACTCTTTAGCTTCTTGGGTCAGATGTTTCTGGTCAGAAACAAGGCCTGTAAAACATCTTCAAATAGTTCTGGAAGGTTAGTTCCAGGTGAAGAGGAAAATCACTGCTTTTATCTAATGAGATTTCCTTTACTAAAGTCTTCATTAGGAGCCTAAGCATGAACTGCTGTCTTGCTGTAATGACAGACCTTTGGAGGTAACAAGCCTTCCAATGGCCTTTGTCCTGCTGATAAATCCCCTGCAGGTGTATATATGCTGTATAACCCTATGTGTATGTAGGGCTATGTGTACTTTGTATAACCCTAGAACAACTACATTGATCAAACCCAGTGTCTGCCTGACCCAACACACTGAGTCCTGGCAGTGGATGCCTCAGAAAGGCACAAACCCCAGGTCTGCATGGACAGATCCATCCCTCCTGCTCCATGAAGCAGTGGTTTTCCTGTTTTTGTGGGATAGTTACAGCAAGCAGCCCTGTAGTTTATTTCCACTCATTTTCAGAAGGCAAATTAGGGCACACTTTGGCCCTACCTGTCTGACTGGGCACCAACCAAAGTGCTGAGTGAAGGCAATGTGACTACTGGTGCTTTTGTGGTCCTGGCCAAGCCAGCGGTGGCTGGAAGTATACCCTATCTAGGGCAAACAAAAAGGTGATATAAGACCAAAGCCTGGCATCCTTGGAGCCATGAGAGAGTTAAAGCAAACCAGCAAACAGGATTAGCAGGGCAGAGTGAGCTTCCTCTGCAGAGGGTACAATTCAAACGTGCTGAAACTTTGGGAGAAGGTTTTAGATCCGATCGCAGTTGTGCTAATGGTGCCCTGTACTGAACAGTTCAGATAAAACATCTCCTGAAAGGAATGGGGTTGATTTTCCTCACTGCTCAGTCCCTGCTGCCTCTGCTGCCTACAGCAATGCCAGTCAGTGTCAGGTGGTCTCGTGCATTGGGCAGGCTCTCAGCAGCAGCAGGAATCAGAGCAACAGCTCATTTCACACAGGCCACTGAGCAGCCAGCACGAGGCCTGTGCAGGCTGTGTGCTGCAGCAGAGCACTGCAAGGCTGGGTTGCACCCCATTAGCGCTCCCCCAAGACCCCCAGTCCCTCCAGGCTCAGAAATTTTAAAGCACTTAGCGCAGACCTGCCAAGTCTCATTTACATGGAGGAGGACTGGCTCATTCATGAGTCATTTCAAAGCGTGGGGGCAAACTGATCCCTAGTGCTGTTCTGACAGGGTCAGAGGGTGAAGAAAAATCCGTAAGTGAAATAAGGAAGAAGATGGACACTAGGGATAAATTCATCCCTCTTGCTGCAGTGATGGGGCTTTGCTGGAGGTGATTTTTTTAAACCCTTGGCCTATTTTCTACCAGTTCATTCAGCCAAGAAGACTTGCACTTGGAGGAACATGGTGTTGAAAATTCCCACAAAATGGGACTTCTCAAGGTTTCTAGGCCAAGAGTTTGATTGACTCAGTGCAGTCAACAGTGCACAGACATGCCTTCAAGTCCTGCTGCATCTGTCTCCCAAAAAAAAGGGAAGCTTGACAGGATTTCTGCACGCTGACAAGCTCACTCGGGAAGCTGGAGATCTTTTCAGTCTCCATGTTATGCTTCAATTGCAGGCAGAGAGAGACAGATCAGCAGGGAGTGAGACGCTGGGAACTCGACGAGCTGGCAGGAGTTCAGCATGGAGTGAGGCTGCAGAAATGTTTGGGACCTCACTTGCAAAAGGGTCAGAATCCAGGCAAAGCGGATTTTATTTCTTTTTAAAATCAAATGAAGGGTTTTCTTTCCAGTGGAGCTGTTGGTCCAGATCCAACTGGTGCCCAGTTATGTGAGGAGCACAGAGTTCAAGCTTTCTTTATCACTATGTCACATCTCCCGCCATCTAATCTACATCACTGGAGCAAAGGCTCAGCTGTGCATTGAGCTCCAGCAGGCTTTTTCCTCTAAGTTTGTTTTTATTTTTCTTTCTTTTGTCAAAATGATATGAAATGCCAAGTTTGGACATGAAAGGAAGGAATATCTAAGTTTTGCTTTGAAGTTGAGGATTCAATTGAAGTGGGGCCTGAGATTTAAGGGGCTGCAAACCCATGCGACCTGAAACTCAATAAATGTTTGTCTAGGCCCCTGAGAGTTGAACCAAAGACATTTCACATCACCCTGCTCTGGGATATGATTTACTAGTTTTCCAAAGCAAAGTTCATATTAGCACTGTGTCCTTGAAGTGACCAGCAGGATGAACTGATCAATAAAAATAGATGGATCTATCAATATTGACAGTGTCACATCAAAGATGAGGACAACAGATGAAAATATCAGTTCCCTTAAGAGAAAGGGACAAAACTTTAACTTCAAAGCCTCAGCACGAGGACTGGGATTATTGTGACAAAGCATGCTGACATGGTAACAGATGTGACAGGTTGACAAACGAGGGCTGGTGGGTGGTGCTGCCTGTAGGAGTGTGAGAGGGGAGATAAAATTGAAACACAATCTGCCAACAACAAAAGGAGTCACTGAAGGGAAGTCCTGGGTGTTTCAGAGACCCATTTTCTTACCAAAGAAATGGGAGGAGGAGGGAATCTCCTTTTGTTTGTTGGTTGCTTGTGAACTAAATACCTTGCAGCTAGATCAGCAAATCCATCTGGCTAAAAGTAAAGAAAAATAAACTTCTATTTGCTTAAAATTTATCTCTGAGTTGACAGAGAACTATGCACTGCCCTGATGATCCTGAGCAGAGAAGGGACAGGAAATCTTCCCTTGGTATCAGTGAGTATGCAATTATGTCCATATTTAAAGTAGCAAGATATTAAGATTGCTTCAGGCATTTGGAGGATCATCACCTGCACATTCTGCCATTTCATCAGAGATGAGGACCAATGCAGGTACCCACTCAATACAGGCTCTGTCTTCTCTGTGAAGCTTTACACTTCTCTGTGAAGTGTGCTCATATGGAGAGGGAAGTCTGCATGAGAAGTTTTTTCTCTGTATCAGAGTAATCTCAAAGTGATCAAAGCGATCTCCTGCTGCTCCGGGTATGCCTAAAATTACTGATGAAAGGAATTAAGAGGGAGAACACACACCCCTCTGGTTTCAAGGTGGTTTCTTTTGTGTATTGCGTGGCCCTTTGTGCAGCAGTAGTTTGCGATAGCTCTGTGTACCGCCAGGCTGTCAAGCCTCCTGCCCCCTCTTAAAATAATATCCCTACCCCTCCTTTCTAGGAAAATACAACAGTAAAAATCAAGGGACAGCAAGAAGAATCCAGAGACAGTTGTAGGTTGGGAAGCTGCTTTGAACTCAGTTATTGGAAGCTGCCCTAACTTACGACAGACATGGAAGATGTGAAAACCATTCAGACAGTGATGTTAACTGTTTCTGCTTGCTAACTTTGGGTCCTACAATTTGGCCACAGTTCAATACAACCTTTTCCTCAATCCTTACTCCCATAGGCATGAGTTTGATACAAATTTTCTCAGTCTGGTCAGGACTAGAAAATGTCTTCAGTCAATTCACCTTTTTTTTGCTCTCGAGTATAAAGGGAGGGCAGGAAAGAAGCCGCCATCTGGACTTGATGTGTCTGGGACTGTGGGGAGTGAGAAGGACTCAACTGGCACTTCTCATGCTTACCTTGCTTTGCTTCCTGTCCAGGTAGAACTGATGTTGACTAATGGCCATAGCCCAGATAGACTTTATTAATGCTGGACAGGCATACCATGTATGTACAGCAATGCCACTATGCCCAAAAGTCCTCCTGGTCACAGATGCCCTGGAGAGAAGAAAAGAATGAACTGGGGTTACACAAAGGTTTCACCAGATTGCTTTCTGTGGCAGAACCTGTAACAGATCTCAGTAAAAGCTGCTGTCTTTACTGTGCAGCAATAAATATCTAATCAAACCAGGAGAGCATTTACTTCAAATATGGCCTCAAGGTAGCAAGCTCCAGAGGACTAACAGTTTGTCCAGCTCAGACTGTATCCCTGGATTTGGCTGATGCTGACTTGCTGCATATCCCAGGGGAGCTACCAAGGCCAAAGCCTGTGTGAATCCTCCGTGTCTCATCACATGCAGAGACATCTCAGGCCAAGTCCTCACACCCTCCACTGCCTCTGTCTTTGGACAGTGGCTCCCAAATATTAGGACCCAGGCAACAACTAAAGATTCACAGGATCAATGGCTGCTTTAGGGAGTGTGAGACAAACTCTTCAGGAACCTTAATTCCCCCACTTGTAAACAGATGTAGCAGGATTTGCCACATGGTATGGGGGCAGGGAGTTGTGAGGCTCAGAGGGGGCTGCCTAGTGCCCTGCAGAGGAGAATGGGACTCAGTGATTAGCTGAGTGAATTTAAAAACAGGAAAAATAAGAGCTAAATATTTCCTCTCTGGGACTCCCAATTGTTCTCAAACATTAGCAAAAAAACACAGGTTAGGTTTCCCCATGCTTTCACAGCTGTACAAACCTGCTTGATTATTCCTCCCCATCTCTCAAAAGCAACCCCACCAGCAGAGCCCCTGACACCAGCACAGTGCACATTCAGGCTCTCAGGATCCTGGTCTGTGGAACTCCTCCCACTGCAGGGATGCAGATCTGGCTGGAATAAACCACACCACTGACCTACAGAGCACCAAATAAATGAGGGCCTCTTCTCCAGTCTGTTAAGATGGGTCTTGTGGTAGAGTAGGATTATGAAATGATGTGACATGAGGACAGAGGCTTGCTCAGAAATGTGACACCTTTAGGGACATGGATGGTGAAGAGGGAGCAATGCAAGAGACAGCCTGGAGAACAGGTGTGCTACAGAGGGGCCGCCAGAGACCACAATCAGCAGGGACTCTGAGCCATGCAGGTGTAGAGGTGATACTGCAGGACTGCTCAGGAGCTTTACCGTGCCATGCAAGGGGGAGTCAATTCTTTTACCAGCACTCACAAGTCCTCAAGCCTGCTATGGCTCCCCTCCTGCACCTGTATCTGCACTGGCCACCTCTCTTCTGGTGCCTGTGGGCCACTGCCTTGTCCAAAGTTGGAGGTGAACACGGAGGGGTGAACAGTTGAATAAAGTTGTGACAGAGCCAAGAACAAAAGAAAACCAAAACTGCAGCAAAATGAGAACTGTTGGAAATGTTCAGTCTGGGAGAGGACTGACAGCCATTGCATCAGGGCTTTTTCAGTCCTTCAAAATGTGTTAAAATCAAATTATGGAGCTACAAATCAGAGTGAAATTTCTGAGAAA
Source organism: Poecile atricapillus (assembly GCF_030490865.1). NCBI lineage: Eukaryota > Metazoa > Chordata > Aves > Passeriformes > Paridae > Poecile > Poecile atricapillus. The sequence continues at coordinate 7,174,030 of NC_081288.1, forward strand.
ACAGATGTGGCCAATGCAAACAAGGTCTGAGACAAGTGGGATCTCATGTTTCAGCGTTACCCTGTACTGAGTTCTTTCCTTGTGAATGGTGCTAGAGACCTCGTCCTATTATGAGTATTGTTCTTGTGAGAGAAGTCTCCACGGATGCAACAGGACAGTACTGATGGTGATAGGCTGCCTCATTCCTGTCACTGGACAGGGAATGAAGGCTGTGCTGGGAGGTGATCCTGAAACTGAGACTGGAGAGTGGATCCAGCTCTGGATGCTTTACACTGGTCTAAGGACACAAACCACTGCAGCACACTGGCACATAAAGCTTTAAGGAAATTAGGGCACTCAAACATGGGCTGAAGCCTTAATTCTGGTGTCATCCTATTCAGTTCAAACACAATTACTCCTGAATTCTTAGAAACATACTCTGCAAATCATTAATCTTCTCACTGTGAAAGTAGTGATTTCTAATTATTTTCCTTTTTGGAATCTGTACACGTTTCCGATCAAAACAGCAGACTCCATCAGAACATCTGCAGACTGTTGGTCAAACCTGTGGACTTGTTTTTCACAGCTGTGTTTGAAGACCTGAGAAATATGGCCCATGGGTGTTTTTTCCATGACTTCCCATACATTCTCATGTATGCTACATGAGCTAAGGAATTAACCCTGTTGTTAGATCCTAAAATGTATCATTTTCCTCCTTTATGGGAAAAGTAACTGCAATGAAAGGAGGTGAAATGGCCTGTTGGGGACAGGAAGCCATGGGGCAGAGGCAGGGCTTAAAAACATACATTGTGCTGCCCAGCCCTGGCCACAACCACGGAGCTCTGCTTGCTCTCCTGACTGTGGCTTCGCTGACTCAGGCTCTGGTTTGGCTAGGAGGAGAGGAATGTGGAGAGAGCACTGTGTTGGCTACTCCTCCGCCTCCACAAGCTGAACAACTCCTCGCAGGAGTCCATCCCACTTGGCTGGGAGACTACAACCCGAGCTGTCTTCCCACCATGCCATGGCAACGTGCTGCACTGCATCACAGCCCGAGTACCAGCTCCACCTGGATGGTGCCACTCTGGATACAAAATCCAATCAAAATTATACAAAATCTAACCAAACTAATTCCTTTGTATCATGAAAGTACCAGGCTGACAACCCAGGACAGGGCTTTGTCCTCCTGGTGTTAAGGCAGAGAAACAAAGCAATGCAATAAAGAATGGAAGCTCTTCTGTGTCACTAATTCCCATAATCTAAATACAAGTGAAAGAGAAGAGGCAGCTCTGTGTGGTCACATTTCATGCATGACATCGAGTTGCAAATGTCACCATGATTTTAAGGTCCCAGAGCTATTTCCTTTCTTTTTCTTGCAACTGCTCCTTCCAGGAAACAGACAAAATTTAGGGCATTTAGGGGCTTCTGCCTGCTAATCACTCGCAGCACACGTTGCTGACGCCTCTCTGGGTGCTGGAGCCTTGGTGGGGGAAGGAGTGCGCTACCCCCAGCTCCTGCTGCTGGAAGATCTCCCAGTGTATTCTCGACTTTGGGAATTTGCTCTGCTAGATTTCATGTGACTGTTTACGTACTTAATATTAAGCAGATGCTTTGAGGTTCTGCTGACCTGGAGCTGCACAATGACATGAGCTGCTTTACTCGGTGTTTGTTTTAACAAATGCACCTTATGCAGACAGGCACCGTTGTACTGGTGTGACTGTGCTCAGATCAGGGTAAATAAGGATGGAAACTGCATGCAAAATTCCCATAATAAAAGTACATCTATTAGTACACAGATAGGCATGGGAAACAGGTGAAACTGGATCACAGCTGAGTGATCAGCACAACACTCTACTACCAGCAACACATCCAATCAGTCTGGGCAGAGAGATGGCTTCCATCAGTGATATCATACCGTGCAAACGAGACATTGCTTTTAGTCAGGACAACTTTCAGAGCCACACACTCCCTGCATGCAGTAACCACCCAGTAACGCAGACACACCAGCGGTGCTGAATGCACTGATGGGATGCAGCACAGTCCCTTGAACTCTCACATTAGGATTCCGAAGTAAGAAAAAAAGGCTCCTGTGCCAAAAGACTGATGGGCTTTCATCCAGGCTGCCGGCGGTAAATCTCTGGTTCTGTGCCACTCCTTTCAGTTGCACTACTGAATATTTATTTACAAAGAAGCATGAGTACAAAATCTGGCGCTCATCTCCGGGCTCTGAGTGAAACACGGGGACAAGGCAAAACACCCCTTTCAAACACGAGGGTTGCCAGCACTGCAGCTGAGGCATTGGAGCCGTACAGTCCCGGGGGTCACAAGGTGCCAGAACAGAGGGAAAGGGGAAAAAAAATACCGCTAGCAGCCGAGGGGAAACCCATCCTCAAAAACGCACACCAGAACCCGAAATGTCCCGCTGAAAGGAAGCAGCAGCCCTCGGCGTGGTACCCGCTGCCTCTCTCTTACGTGCTCCCCAGCTCCCAAGCGCAGCCAGCCCCGCACAGCAGCGGAGGCAGCGCGGCTCGTGGGACCCGGCTCAGCCCGGCTCGGCACTGCACAGCCCGGCTCAGCCCGGCCCATCTCGTAGCTCACCTGCGCGGATCGTGCACCTCCACCGAGAACTTCTTCTCGCGGAAATAGAGGTTCTCCAGCTGCCTCCATTGGAAGATCTGCGGGGAGAAGAAGGGGATGAGGCGCCTCCGCGCGCTCCCTCGCCAGCCCTGCCCGCCGCTTCCTCCCGGCGCTGCGGCGGGAATGCCCCGCTGCGCTGCGCTCCGCCCCGGGCCCGCGGCCCGCCCGCGCCCCCCGCCCCGCACCCGCGGGGCAGCCCCGGGGGCGGGCGGCGGCCTCCGTCCCTCCCTCCATCCCTCCCTCCATCCCTCAGTTCCCCCCGCCAGCCGGGCCCCCGCTGCCCGCGACGGGCTCGGTGCCGGGGCAAGCGGGCTCGGGCGCCGGTTTCACTTTGCGAGACCAAATGTGTTGAAAACACATATAAACTCCGGGCAAACCGGGATTCAACTACACTCTCCTTGTAAGGCTGACACCTGGGGTGCTGCATCGCCCTCTGGCACAGCAGACTCTCCCGGGGCGAAGGAGATGAGACCCCTGCTTCACTCAAGTGCTAATACCCAACTCTGCTTTTATGCCGCCATCCACGTAAAACTGGCACGAGCATGAGCCGAGTGGAGCCAGTTTATCTGTCCCAAGCTCTGTCAGACTCGTGGTGGCGATGCCCGAGGCTCCAGGCGCTCCCGGCGGTACAAGACAGGGCAATGAGCACGTTATATCTCAGCCTCTGCTTTACGGACTGCCCTGCCGGGACATCTCAGAGCAGCATTGAGACAAAGCCAACACCACCACCAAGGGGGAAACCGAGGCACGAAGCTCTTCATGGGAGTGAAATGCGGCGTGCTCTCGTCCCCGAGTCAGCCTGGGCCAGCCCTGGAGGTGCTTCTGGGCAGTGGGACGCAGTTACACGGCCCCTGTGCCCACCCTTCTCCCGTGAAATAACGCCCATCTCCCGGGCAGGACGGCGGAGCGACCTCAGGAGCAACGCGAAGGACGCGCTGACAGCGAAATAGTGCCAGCTCCGCGAGCTATCACACCGTCACCACTGCGGGCAGGTCCGCCACTGCCTCTTCGTTTACAGATGAGTAAGCCAAAATCCAAACCCTGGCTTCCAGGCTGCTAACCCACAGGTAGGAGGCAGCCTCCACCCCCTCAGGGCATGTCGGACTTCGGCTTCCCTGCACTGCCCCTAGCAAGCAGCAGAGCTTGGGGAACGTGGCCCCGCTGCTGGAGAGCACAGGCAGCAGAGCTTTCCCTGATTTACACCCCTTCTCCCACTCCAAGTAGCTTCTGCGGAGTTCCTGTTCTGCCCCCAAGGAAGGCGCTGGCTCCTGACACGCCAAGATAAGCCTGGGCTGCCAGTGTCAGCGCTTTGAAGATGAGTAAACAGAAGGCGTAATTTGATTTGCACTGATATAGCTGCTGGTGGAGCTGAAATCTACAGAATAAAACAAACCACAGAGAGGACCCAAAATTTTCTCCTTGCTGGTATTTCAGGGGCAGCAAAACTGAAAGTATTTGTTAAAGGTTCCAGGCAAGATTGGGAGTATTTTCTTTTTTTTTTTTTTTTTCCCCTTCTGTAACAGGGTGCTTCTGGGAAGGAAGGATAGGGGTTAAGAAGGGCATTGAGCTGCCCCTTATTCTAGGGCTGTCCACATTGCTGAAGAGTAGGGGAAGAAGGGAGCCAGTAGAGATAGGAAGTCTGAAAGGCTGAGTTACATTGTCCTTAGGGGATTATCTTATTCCTCCACTGAAAATATGAATTGCTGCACAAAACATGTAAACACCAAACAGAGCACAGAAACACCCACTATTTTACCCACTGAGGGAGGACAGGCACAGGGTGAAAGGGTTAAGCAGGGAGCTGAAGTCTGACTCCTCTTTAAGTGCCTGGCTTCAAAGGCATGAAAAGGAAGTTTGGGGCCTAAACTCCCACAGACAACAACTGGGGTCAAGCTGAAAACATCCCTCCATGCTTCCAGATGCCCATCTGCAAGGCGGGGAGGACAACGCGGCTGTGCTGAACGGCATGTGCGGAGGACGTGTTTGGGAGGCGCTCAGACATGTGGAACTCATAAGAATCTAAAAAGCCAGCAGATCACACCCTTTAGAAAATATCCCTATGTCCCCAGGTCCCCCGTTGTCATTTATGACTAAACTTCGGCGTGGCGCAGAAGGAATTTGAAACTTTTCCGAGCTGCTGGCAGCTGCTCTTCTTGGATGCTCTCCTGCTCATCCTCCCCCTCTGACTCTGCTGGACTGTCCCCTGTGCTCGGATCCTTTTCTATTTTACCCTCTCTGTTACCAAATCTCACTGTGCTGTTTGCTAAGGGAAGCTCTGTTTCTTGTTTCTCTTCGATGATTAACTCCAACTGTCCAAACACAAGGGCTCTGGGGAAGCTGTTCAGATGCCCAAATGTAGGCATGGAGTGCCCTTTTCCATGCCCCGGGTCTCCCTGCCTGGCCCCTGGCTCCTGCCCCAGGTGGAAGGGAGCCTGACATAGATCTGGTGCTCTATCTGCCAGCCCCACATAGATGTCTTGGATCACCAGCAGTGCCTAAACAGCATTAGACACCTACGGTTTGGGCACTGGAGCAGATCCCCAGATTGCAGCATTTTTATATTTAGATTTGATGTCTTCCTTGGCAGAAGGAGGCAAATCTCTCAATCCAGACTCTTGGGAGGGAGGGGGTGAAAGTGATCCCACAACCTAAGTTTGTGTCTTTTATTCCATAGCTCTGCTCTCCCGAACGTACACATATGTTTTACCATTGCTGTAATTGTGCTCCATTTGCTCCCCAAGTATTACTCTACAGTGTCCCACTCCTTTTTCCCACATTGATCTGAGAGGTCTCCCCCTTCCTATACAAAAGGAATCCAGACTGAAAAAATGTGAATACCAACAAGAAAGTATCCACTTTCCTATTAGCTGATCACAATCCCTCCAGAGAAACAAAGCCAAAGGTCCCCCTTCAGCCAGACCTCCTAATGTAAGCAAGCTGTTCCTTTCACCAGTTGCCTGCCTTATGTACAGTCTCAAATTGATGTTGTTAATGCAGTGACAGATGCACAAGGTGCCATTAGTGGGTCTTCCTAAATGGAAGCATAATTTTTACCCATCAAGATCCTTTTACCATGCTGGTACTTGCAACCTTCACTGGGGAATAGAGCCCCAGTAGGGAGCTGGTTGTAATTTCAACAGGATCTTGTGTAAATGCAGTGACAACAGATGCATGCTGGTTTTGGGGCTGGTTTGAGTCAAAGCATCCATGTTCATGGCAGGTTTGCCTCTCCCTGCACCGAGGCTGGGTCTGGTTTTGGGTTATTTGGCTTATGATGGCCTTTGGTTAATTTCCTGGGTTGAATTCAATGCCTGCACATGTGGGTGGGACAATTTGTATTGGTTTTAGTGGGAGTGACCCTTTGACAAAAAGTACCTCAGCAGGGACTGGGACAGCATCTCCCAAAACACACTGGAAATGGGGCTTAGGAGAAACTCAATCATTAACACAAGCTCAGAGCACAGTTCCCCTGCCCTTGAGTGGCTGCCTTCACTCAGTGCCCGCAGACAAGGGCACAATTAGCGGTGCTGCAGAGGGCCAAGTCTGTGATGTGGTGTTTTGCCCTCTGGGTTCTCTTCTGAGGTCAGCAGCTCGTTTTGGATCATACAGCACTGGGCAGCTTTCAGATGGGAACAATTTTTGGTAGTGGCCATCATTACAGGCTGCACATGAGATGATTTAATCTTCAACAGATACTTAAGGAAGTATCCATGAGACTGGCTTTTGAGCAGAGCTGCACACTCACACATGCATGTTAAAGGGGCTAGTAAAAGAGGAGAAAAGAATTACCCTTATTCCCCCCTCCTCCTCTGAGGGGCTTGTCCCCACCGTGATCTCTGTTTCATCATGCCAGTAAAACCGGAACTGACACTATCACTTGAATTTGAAAAACTGCTTATCAGCTTGTGAACATTCAAGGGAATAACTGTTCCCCATCAGACCACGTGCACTGTTTAAAATGTGTTGGGGTGGGTGGGGAGGCCATGATGGGGAAACTAGTGCCAGAAATGGTTTCTACAAAAGCTGGCAGCTTAGAAGAGGAGCCAGGAGAGAGATCCGAGTGCTGCATGGTGCGCTGCAGAGAATTCAGGTGCAAGCTACAGGAATTTTCTCACTGGAAACCCCTTCCAAGAGGCTGGCAAGCTTGCCAGGCACCAGATGTTTGTGACTAGTTATAAAGAGCTGCAGTCAAAACCCTTCAGACGCAAGCTTCTTTTGTGAGCACACTTGTGGTTTGCTGGCTGGCTCTTAATTAAGCTGAGCCTGGAGGAGAGGAGGCCCAGGGATCTGCATCCATTTCAGCCATGTGAGTCTGAAGGATTTTTTACCATTTTTATTGACCATGAGGCTGGTAGTGTGAAGTTTGCACATGTCAGGAGGTAGGGTCAGCATCAGAGTATTTGAAAAATGCTGGAGGTTTCTGATAAAGAAGGGAATGTCTCTTGTGAATGAAATGCCAGGGATTGCTTCTAGCTTGGTCACTCATGGGTGACCTGGACTTTTGGAGAGGTGTGGGGACCTGAGTTAGTGCTAGGCCCTGGGCTGTGCTCTGTCCCTTTGTGCTCAGGGAGCTTTGCCTGAGTATTCAGTGAAGGTACTGTGCCATTCATTTGGGAACCCCTGGCAGTAATGGGGTTATTGCTTGCTCCTGTGCTGCCCTTCAGCTCAGGCACAGGACACAGAGGGGGTTGCTGAAGGCCAGCACTGGAGGTTGGTGCACAGTGCTGTCTGGACTATGGCACCTAGAGAAACATGCCCAAATGGTACCTTTTGGAATAATTCCAAGTCTTGAGGTTGGGGTTCAGGGTCCCTGATACTGTCTTCTGCCTGCTGTGCCCAGAAGAGCCAAACTCAGCACTGAACTGGGGAGCATGCACTATGGCTGGGCATGACGTGGAAACACAGTATGAACCATTTTGCATTTGGTCTCTTAAGAACCAAATATAAATGGCCAGGAGTCTCATTTTCTTTCTGTTTTCTGTGTGCTGAATCACCTGAGATGAGGCACAGGCTGAATGCAGACACTCTCAAGGGTTCCAGATAACATGCTTGGTGACTGTTCAGAATCAAACCATCTGCAGAAATCTAAAGAGGATCTACATGTTAGCTCTGTTTTATGATCCAAAGGGAATTTATAAAGAACATAGAGACAGACTTTGCTCAGAGGTGCCCAGTGAAAGTATAAGAGGCAACAGACACAGGCTGTAGGGTTGCAGCAAGGAAAATTATTAGAAGATAAATAAATTAAAATCCCAAGTCCCAAAACAACCAGTGCAGATGGTCAAATACTAGGGCCATGAGTAACCAGATCAAACTCTGAAGGTGGTCCAGCTATTAGCAGGAGGTTGGACTAGAGACCTCCAGAGGCCTTTCTGACCCATATTTTCCTTTGATTCTAAAGATCTAATAAATGACTAACTGTAATTGATGTTGGACTTGCTGACCTATATAGCATCTCCCAGTCCTTCAAGTCTTGCCTCTTCCTGGATGATTAATGCCTTGTTAAATCACACTATGCAGAAGGAACAATCATCCCTCCAAATGCATGGACTACCACCCAGACTGGATGCTCTGAATGGCTTGTAGGAAAGGCAGAGAAATAATGTAGAACATTTCTAACAGCCCCAATGCAACCCCTTCCCTTGCCTATGCTGTGGTGAAGAGCCAGCACTGGATGACATCCCAATACTAAAACTGGTATAAAACAATGGAACTAAAACAATGAGAGTATTTTCACACAGCTTGCATGAGTGAAGCTACAAACTCCCAAGTCTTTCGTCCTGCAGTTTAAAGACAAAACAAACATAACAAAAAAAATTCCTCCTTGGAGATGTAATTTCCTCCACTGAACAAACCAGCAAGCTCAATTCTAGGAGCTGAGTTATGCGGGAGGTCAGGATGGAGGTTGTGAGCGGTCCCTTTTTGGCCTTAAACTCTATGGAAATCACAGCTCCAGTGAAGTCAATGGCAGTTTTGTCCCAGTGATTTCAGTGGGGCCATGGTTTCCGGGCATGGATTTGTGTTCTGCCTCAAGCCAACCCTGCTCCCATCAATCATACCTCTGTCAAACTAGTTAGAGTGAAGGAGGAAGGACTTCGTTGAGGCAGAACAGCAGCATCTTAGCTCAAACAAATGGGCTCTTGTTTCGGGGGCAGATTTACCAAGAGATTTCCGTGGGCTGTCACCTGTGACTTAGTGCGACCCACTGCTGGGGTGCCCCTGGGTCATGAGATGGGGATGCTGCTGCACCATAACTTAGTCCTCCATCCTGCTACACTTCCATTCATTCCTTTATTTTTATTAGTTTGGGCTATTTTTTTTTTTCCTTTTGCTTCTCAAAACAAGAAAAAAAAAAAAAGAAAATATTTCCTGTGTGATTTGATGTGGGAAAAGCCCTACCAATGATCTTCCCAGAGGCTTGCCGTTCTCCCTTCGCGCATGGAATGAGAGAATGGCTTGACTAAGTGGGACTTTCAGTGGTCTGTCAGCAATCCCAGCTCACTATCTAATTACTTCTTCGCCTCAGGCTTTAGGCCTTTTCTTTTTTTTTTTTTTTTTTTGCCAAACAGACAAACAATTTCTGGTCCAATTTGAGATCCCTTTTGCTGTGTGCTGTTCTTGTGAGACCACACCACCCCAGCAAACATTTCTGGCTTGACCAAACACAAATTGCATCTAGGTCTAAATAATAATGACTCTGCATTCATTTCCATTATGAAAACACAATTCCCTATTAAATTTCAAAGTGGCTTATTGGCTCAGAGAGACAGCAGAGCATCAGATCACAGAGGGAAGAGCTGCTATTTGGACAAAGCATTATTTGTCTAAATAATGCAACTTGATATTTGTGTCTGTAACTGCACACAGACTGGGAGATCAGACTTTGACTTTATATACAACCAAATCCACTTTCACTGCACATATATATCTGGTAGCTGCTGCTAGATTGTGCATTGCTGTCACCATGCTGTGTGTCTAAATCAATAGGTCTACAAAGAACCTTTTTCTTCATTGGTTTCAGTTAAACTTTCTCCCTTTTATTCTCTGAAAGGACATCAAAATGACTGGATCTTTCTGCATTAAAGAGCTCTCCTTTCTGGCACAATATACTATGTATTAGATAAAGGATGCCCAGTCTGTCGCCTATGAACCAGCTGTGGCACCCTAGAAGGATTCATGCTGCCCACAAACCACTACTGCTACTCTCTCTCCTAAGGATCCTCATATCTTCTCCAGTGACTTGGCTAAAGAACTTTTGTCTTGGAACCAAAAAATAGGAATCATCATTCTCATCCCATGATGCTGTGGCGATGCACAATAGTTTGTGTGGCTGAAAACACCCCTATGATGCTGGGTGTCTGCATGGGCAGTGCCATGGCAGCAGCAATCCCACTCTCGTGGTGATGGCTGCAGTGAACCTTCTGAGCTTTCTGCCCAGACCACTGACTAAAAGTGAGTCACAACCACCGAGCTGTGGGACCCCTGCCTGGCTTCATCTGATGATAAAAGTGCCCAGGCCTTCGGAGCAGCCCTGGTGAGCTTAGAGGCAGCATCTGAGCAGGGTGGGGTGTGGAGGAGTCTGCTGCCACTTCAGAGCCAAGCATAAGTGCTCAAGGAGGTTTCAATCTCTCTCCAGATCTCCACCCTAACTCCAGGGCTCTGAGGTCCAATTTGTTTCACTTTATGCTGTCAGAGTGATTTGTCTTTGCATCTTGTTGAAGTTCCTGCTGTGTGCTGCAGAATCATTTAAGACTTGGCTGCTGCTTTTACACAGAATTACTCTTTAAGACCTGAATACGACAAAGGACTTAGAGAAGGGAGTTTTATTTTGATGGGACTACTCGTATATTTAATGGTAGCCATGGGATTGACTTGGCTAGATCATGGGATGGGACGTCATGCTCTAGTCTATCTGAATGTAAATTCTCACAGAAAACCCTGGGAAACTCTATGTCTAATAGTATCTATCACCACAGCACACTAAACCACCAGAATAGTGCTGGTTTCTTTATAAAGCAGCAGTGCCTTAGACAATGTATTAAGGTTTGCAAGCACTGTAGTTGATAAAACTACTTATTTACCTACATAATGGAAATTGAGTATGACTACTGTATGATTCTAAAAAGTTCATTTACCTAGATAATCTACTCACCTGTCTGAAATCAGCCCGGTTTGGGAGACACACTGAAGCAAATTTTTATCAGCTTTTATGAGGAGGAAAAAGTGGTGATGATGACCTTATACCTAACTGTTAATTCATCCTTGTTCAACCACAACAAATTCCATGCAGTTGAACTCTTTCCAACTTGTTCTGAGCTGTGAAGCTCTTGTCTCACTCCACAAAGTTACTGTGTAGGTTAAGGGCTGTTTCTTTCTCTGGCTGCTGTGATTTATGCAGCTTGTATCCATATCCAGCTCCTACAGCTTTGCTGTAGCATACTGTTTGTGGGTCAGATGGTGAATGGGACTGGGAGCTGATTGAGATTAGGAGTGATCACTTTTTATGGCTGGGTGGTACTGAACCAGTCTGATCCCTTCTCTGGGGCAACTTCCTTTCCAACTGCATGACTATACCAGGATGGCTGAGGAAGGGGCCCAGGGGAGGAAGTGAGCAGTGGGGGCAGGATTGTGATGGGGGAGGAGAGTGCTGAAGGCCACTTCAGCTGATACTGCTGCCAAAAGAAATGTTCACTGAATCACAGCCCAGTGGCATGTCCAGCCAAATCCTGTGGAAGTTCTCAGTGTCATGGACATAATCCTGCTTTCCAGCCCAGTGTGCTTTGATGTCACTTATTCGTCTCCCAGTGTGTTTGGCAGCTCTTTGGCACACTGGTAAGGCATGGAATAGTGGGTGCTGAAAGGAGAAGTGCCTGGTGCTGGATGGTAGAAACCCCAAACCGAGGGCAAACAGCAGCAAAAAAGGTGCTGGTGAGAACATGATCTCCTGTCTAATGGGTATTTCAGCAGGGGAAGGTTTTAATCTGTGTCTGCTCTTCAGGGGTTGCAGGTCTGGGTATTATGTTTAAGGACAGAAATTGGGTGAGCAACTGCTCTCTATGAAAAGAAAGAGTGTGGTAAGGAACCTTGCTTTGTATATGTCTCCCTCCTCCCATCCTCCACATTTCCAAATACTAAACCAAGACTGAATTGCTGCACTACATAATGAGTTGAACCCACCGTGACCTGAAGACTGGTTCAGTTTACAGCCAAGTCCATAACCCAAGAAGCATGAAGGATCAGCAACGGGAAGAGAAATGAAAGCACACAGCAGAAGGAGTCAGCAGGTAGTCCTTAACAGCCTGCTAGTCACAGTGAATAATTTATTACAGCAATGCCACTGAGACTCCACAAGCTTTTAAACCAGTATTTCCTGGAAATGGTTTCTGCTCATTTTTTATCATTTGTAAATTTGAAATCTTCTATCCCTGTCTGCAATGCAAAGGTGTTTGCAAAGGTCCTAGAAAATGACGAGGAGCCCAGTGAAACATGAGTCCAATATATTTTATGACCTCACTTGATTCTGGATGCCCTAGAGAAGGTTCAGCCCATTCTGAATACACCCTGCGGCTCAGCAGCATGCCAACGAGAGGAGTGAGACACATGCTCCATACCTCTGACAACAGAAACCAACTTGGTGTCAAATCAAACACCCTCCTAGGACATGAGGATTTATAACCCCCTCCTAAAATCCTCTTTGAAAATAACCAACTCAGCGTTAAAACCCTGGATGGAAGGTCACACTTTTAGTGCTATCTTCAATCCTTCTGAACTCTTGGCCTCTATTATATCATGTGGCAAGGAGCTGTGGAAGTGAATTGGGCTCCCTGTAACTAATTTGAATTTTGTGTTTCTTTTGCCTTTTTGACTCTCCCGGTGTTCTATGATCAGTTAGGACAGAGAGCAATTTGTCAGCTTCCTCCTCCCCATAATTCACTACTTTCTGTACATTCACATCAATCCTTTATGTTTTTTTAAGTTACTGGTCTGTCATTCCATCACCACAGGAAGCACGAGTTTAACCACTCCATCAATGCAATTACTGACTTGACAATGCTTCATTATGCCCTAAAGCAGAGAGGATCTATTTGTTTTGCAATAAAGCAACTCTTAATTAGGCTATTGCTCCTCCTGTGTAAATATCTCATTTTGCCTCTGGAACTGGGAAAGTTCACTCTATCTCTTGTTTGGAAAAGGCCAAGTGGCACCGGACAGCAATCTTTCACTTTCTGGACACAATTTATGCGCTGATTATTTTGCTCAGGCTTTCAACAAGCAGTAGATATTTCTCTGATCAGGCACTTAAAACTACTGAATTTACTTGTGCTCTGCATTGCTTGGTAGGATGGGTCCAACTTGCCTCTTGTTTTTGCATGTTTAAACGGGAACCTGTTACTTTTGCTTTGGATTCATGATGACACTACAAACTAAAAATTAAATTCTTTGTCATGAGAACCCAAAGATTGTTGTGGAGATTTTATGGCAAGGGACAGAGCCTTCTCACAGCATGCTTCATTTAATCTCAGAGAAAGGGTAACGCTGAGAAGAAATGGCAGAAACTGGTGGCTGTCACAAGGAAATTTTTTGTCAAGTTATGTTAATGGCTGAATTTTGTGATGCCTCACATTTTATCTTATTTCTAAAAACCTTTATTCCCTTGGGTTCTCTTCAGTAACCAGATAATGTAAGCAGTGATAATGTTTATGAGTCTGAGAAAAAAGGCTCACTTTAGGTTTCATTACCACTAGCTTTCTGTAGAAGAAAATGAGATAACACTATATAGACATATCTCTTACAAAGCAACTAAACATTACCAGACTCTCCTTTAAGGTAATTTTATTTTTGGTGATAAGTTGAACATTTTCTCTGTTTTTTTATCTTCCATATGGAAGTCCTTTGGCTGACTTTGTTAATAATTCACTCTTCATCTTGGAGTTAATTGTTTACTAACTGTTAAGATGTTTGCACTAAAAAAATGCCTTTGGGCTCTTAAATCAGTGGGAATATCTCACTAGAACAACAAAGATATGCCTAGTGCTATTACTTGGGTGTGCAGATCTCACAGCTCCAGGCTACACTGCAGCTCTTTGTGTACATGTCTCTGGGGATGGAGTCACATCTCTGTGTGCTGGTTGAAATGGACACACACCACTCACAGACAAATGCTCACATAAGGCTGCTACAGTGCCTTGGCTTTCTTTCCAGTTGCCCTGAAATTCAAGCAAAAAACCCTCTAATGACCCTCCTCTGAAAACAAAGGGTTTGGTCTTTTCTCTTCGCAAGAAAGTGTTTGTAGCAGCTAAGTTTAACATAGAGGGAAATGGATTCTGTCCATCCTGGAAGCTGTGAGTTGCTACTACACAAATGACACTGGTTCCAGAATGCCTCAATATATGTTTGGCAGGACAGCTGCCATCTTTTCACATTTGATACTCCTTTCTGTTCAGCTGGAACGTTGGATTTTGTGTAGTATACCAAAACTTTTGCAAGTATTTTGTACCCAAGAATGAACAGCTATCAAATTATAACTCATAAGGACCTAACTTGCAATAGGACAGACAACATTCAAGAGGAAGCCTTTGACAGGGTTTGCTGAGTCTGTGAGCTAGCCCTCAACAGACAGAAGAAAAAGGATGACCCTCAAAGTGATGGCTTTGGGTAGATTCAGGGCTTCCACAAAATTCAAGCATGGGGAGGAAGGAACATAAAAATAGAAACATAGAGACACATTAGTCTCTGCAGTCTAGGTACAGCTGCATTCCAGTTTAATAGTCCTGCATTCCCATCTGAACCACCCAGGACTGGGTGCCAGATACCCATCTCAGCTTCATCCCCAGTAATGCTGGAGAACTTGATGCTTGAGTGAGAATAGTGCAAGCAGGATGAGGTTCTGGCCCTGCGTCAGCCTCAATTCCCCTCTCCAGTCTCATCTAACTTGCTGACAAACTTGGTTAGTTTTCTAGAGACACATGGCTGATTTACTCCAGCAATTTAATGAAATCATGGTTTTGAGTGACTGCTAATGGGATCGCCCGAGATAGGTTCAGCTGCTTAGTGTGCATTACAGTTTTACTCGCAAGCACAAGAAACATGGAAATCTATCTAAGATGACATATAGGAAAACATTACAGTCTCCCTCATAAGACAAGCAAGGTTTTTATTTGCACTTAATATAAATGTCTTGATTTCAGCTGGTTTCTTGCTAAAATCTTCTGCTTGTGTTTTTTCCAGGGAGACTTATTTTTCCATTGTAAGTTTTCAATTTGTTTCTGGCATCGGCAGTGTGCAGGAGCAAAATATTATAGATTAGAAAAGCCATAATCTCTTTCCTCCTCCCCCACTAATTTTACCTCGCAGAAAGTTCACTAAGGTTTACCCCTCCCGTTTGCACAGCAAAGAGTTGAACCAGCGCATGCTGGTGCAGTGAAATGAATCAGACACTGTGGCAGGCTGCTCCCAGATACCAGGGTTATCGAGTGCAATTTTACAATCTAATTAGCAGAGGATTAAACACTACACCTTGCTGAGGCAGTTGATCTGCTCTTGCCAGAGGGGTTTTACCACCTGTGTAGGGTAAGAAGTCTTTTTTACTTGCTCCACAGAAGGTAAATCACTCCATGGAGAAATAATGAAGCCTCAGCCACTCCGTCCAAGTCCCATCCCTGATTTAGGCTGTTCATTTTGGAATGGCTCTGCCAACAGATGGGGCTTGCAAGCATCATGTAGCAGAGAAATGCTCATCTAGGCTGTCTTTCACTGCTGTGGTCTCTGGGTTGTGGCAATGGACAGATCCAAGCCCGGAAATTCCTGCTTTCCCTTCCCACCCAACCTTCCCTCGCAGAAAAATGACCACTTCTGCCACAATTTTTAGTGGTTTATACATAAGGCAGCACCATTGTTTTGGGTCTGCTGGACTTCATACATGATTTGCTGAGACCATAAGAACTAATTCCCAATAAAGAGAAAACCAGCACCCTGACTTTTAGGGTTACACTTGCAGAAAAAGGATCAGAGGTGCCTAAAGCCCCTGATTTGAGGTGCAGTGTGAGTGCTAGAGGAAGGCTAGTGGGAACACAAGAGAGGCTGGTAAAGATTTTATCAAGCTCCAAAACCAATGCTACAAAGTAGATCACCCTGAACAGCTGAGAAGAGAAAGTAGAGAATCTGAGAAAGGAGGCTTAACCTTGCTGGTGGAAATGTGTCTCCTCTCATGCAGTCAGAGCACCTGATCTCCTCTCTCCTTCCTTCTGATGCTCTCCACTGACCTTCTCATCCCAAGAGGGCTGACAGTAATTGTTATAACGTGTGAAAGGCTGAGTCCTGTCATGGCAGGGCATTAATTTCTTCCAAAGGAATGCTTTTATTCCACAGACTGACTTCTGAAGGCATCTTTTAAGTACATGTCTTCCCTGGGGTGTTGGCACTACTGAAGATATGTGGGTGCAAACACCTAGCCTAGGCATGTTTGAAACTATGTTGTGTGAGGATGGCTTGTCCTGCAGGTAATGATTGATCCCAAATAGATGTGTCTTTTAGTCTTTGTGAAGACCTCCTTACTCTCCTCGTAATTTCTTTTAATGTATAAAAGTCCCATTAACAGCCTTCAGTGAATAAAAGGCTAATTGATGCACCTATTGTCTTGCTGCCTCCTTAGCAGTTCAGTTTTCTACCAAAACCTTGATTCCAGTTCATTTTAATAGAAGATGCTCCATGAGCACCAGGCAGTGTCCAACTTGAATGTGACCAGAGGACGTGAAAGAATTGATACAGAGACAGTGCAAAGAGAAATACAGTACATTAATTCACTGTGGAAGCTTTTGCATCCAGAGAAGAGCTGCCTAGTTGCTCCAAATCATCCAGTTCTGCAGGCTGCAAGCCAGCTTGAAGCCTTGCCTCCCGATGTCTCCACAGGTTTGCAGTGCAACAAACACTGTTGCTAACAGAATGTACATTCCCACCTGCAGGGCATGTGCTCAGGGATGAGGTTTTTTATATTAGATGGCATCCAAGGTGGGAAAATTGGAACACATGGGTCCCCCTCATAGGCTGAGCTCAAGAATCAGAGCTTCCCATGCCTTTTTTTAGGCATGTGTTGAAAGTCATCTTTCCCTGCTACCTTGACATTAACTCTTTAGTTAGGAAAATCATTGCTTATCAAATGTAATGCTGGTCCTGAGAAAGTCATGCAAGTTTCTTTTTGTAATAAATGGAAGCAGTTTTCCTGTCTCTTCATCTCTTTCTCTCTCAGATCATTTATTGGTTTGGTATCATTTATGGGTTGACAACACAGTATCAAGGGTTGGCTGATCACCCCCAATCCACCATTGCCAGTGAATGGAAGGCCTCTAACACCTGAGAGGATCAATCCTTGAGTTCCCATCCATGTCTTGTTAATCACACAAAAAAGAAATGTAAATTGCAAGATTAAGTTATGTTTATTTCCTCCAAACCCCACAACTTTTAATAAATTATGAGATTCCTTTGTCCATTAATTCTTTGCAGGCATTGGGACAAGTTTGGGAGAAAATTAACATCCTTCAAAAATCACATGAGTCAATGCCAGCATTTGATGTACATCACACCCTTGACTCAAGCTATGACATGTGTGACAAGCCCAGACCTTGGTAGAGAAGTAAACACTTACCTTTCTTGGCTTCACTTTGTCATGGTAGTCATATTGAAAAATCCCCTTGTAGCTAAGTCCTAACCACCATGGAATTCCCTGCTTGTCCTGAAAGAGAAAACAGAGGGAGTCATATTGAATACGATGGGGAAATGCTGGAGATTTCCTGTGCTGTTGTTCAAGATGAAGATTTGTTTCTAA
Source organism: Poecile atricapillus (assembly GCF_030490865.1). Classification (NCBI taxonomy): domain Eukaryota; kingdom Metazoa; phylum Chordata; class Aves; order Passeriformes; family Paridae; genus Poecile; species Poecile atricapillus. The sequence goes on from NC_081288.1 coordinate 7,191,464, forward strand.
GTAATATATTCGAATGGGTGTTGTTAAATTTCCCCCTGCCAAGTTCCCATAAGTCACAAAGCTCCATAGTGTTTAGAAGAGATCTCTTTCACTTTTGGCCATGACATATAAAACGATTTAAAATACATCACATGTGATCAAGTTACTCAAAATGCTGTTGGGGAGGTGAGGAGGTTTGACATGGGTCCCTTGTGCAGTGGTGCATCCTCTTTCTCTTCCCTGTAAATTATTCAGTCTGAACATTCAGAGATTGGAGAGGAAGGAAAGCAAATCATCCAGCTGACTTGAATTATGTGGAGGGATTTTAGCATTAGTCTTGAAAACGCAGCAGTAATGGGATCTGAGAGCTACCAAGTGATAAGGTCTGACAGGCTCGGACCCAACTGCTTTATGTCTGAGTGTGCAATAAAATGTCCTTATGGAGTAATGGCCGATATCTGATCCCAGTCTCTGCAATTTACTGAGCTGAAGTCCTCAATGAAATTACATCTGTTCTGTTAATGTGATAGAGAATGGCAGGGTAAAACACAGCAAAACCAAAACCCCCACATCAGGCAGAAGCAAACCCTATTATGTGCAATATTTGCTGCCTCATTGCTGCTCACTGCTGCTTATTGACCATGGGGAGCTCACTGGAATAGCTCTCAAGTCTTTGCAAGATTGAACATCCAGCCTAATCTACAAGATTTTTCTTGAGCAGTCCAAGAGATCTGGATGCAAAGGATGCTGGAGAAATCCTGTCCTCTGAGAAAAGATGAGACTAATGTTTTTTGTGAAATAATAATAACATTATTATTACATCCTAGAAACACATCTCCTGAGACATGTACAGTCAGATATTTGTGTTTTTATAGTGCCCCATGTGTGCAAGACATTACAGATGTATGAAAAACCATATGATCTGTGCACAGAGATAATGATGAAACACATCAAAACTTCAGGGGTGATAAATGAGGGAATATGCTCTGGGGAATGTGGCTCTAGCTTTCTTTCTATGTTTATTGATTTCTCAACTTAAAAAAACCAAACCAAACCTACCCAGCTGGTCAGACAGGGAAGTAATAATAATATGAGGCTGAAAATTTGGTTATAAATCATTAGACAAAAGAAATGAGGGACTTCATGAATAGCTGCATGAAGTCCATGTAGAAGTGGAGAGCTGTTTGGGGATGAGAATGTGCTACCTATCTCTAGAGTACAAGACTGTTCTGGCATTAAAAATATGTACAATCTCTGTATCCATCTACGTAACTCATGTCAGGGGAGCTGCAGTATGCAGGTCATGGCTGGCCATAGATGTGTATTCATGGATCTGCCATCTGGGAAAGATCTGACCCCCTGGAGCTACAAAAAGGATTGTCTGCCAGAGATGTGTCTGGCTTGTCCTTCTGGTGGTGGTTCACTGGCACTGCCATGCTGCTGACTGTGCTGAACACTCCAGCACAATAGGACTGCAAGAGTTTTATCTCCAAGAACAGGATTTTCCTCTTTGGAACTATATTTACTAAACATGCACACACAGCTGAAATAAGTTTATCCTACCTCAGGAAGTGAAACAAGACTTTAGTAGCAGTGTATTGTATTCTGAGAGCAGGATGGCTGTACCTCTCTCCCTCCCTCTCCAACAAGAGCTTAATTCAGTGAAGGACCCTTCTTGTAGCACGTACCTTTACTGCGTAATAATGCACTCCATATGTTGGGAGGGATTCTACAATGCTCATGTAACTGCAAAACAACACAGAAGAGAATAACACGTCTGAGAAGCTGAGAGGATGATCTGAAAAAAAACCTTTGATAAATAAATAATTATGCCAAGAAATACTTAAAAATGAAGCATTGCATGAGATGGGAAGCATAGTTATATATTGTATTTACAGTCCTGTATAAATACTTCCTAATAAAACAAAGGTCACAAAGAAATCATTCTTATTTCACTTACTTCACAATTGCTTGACCTCTTGTCTGACCATTTAGTTTCTTGTAATGTTCAATGACTCGATCCTCACTGTAAAGGAAAAAAAAAAAGATATTTTATATAATAGCATTATCATGACTAAAAATCTTGACAAAAGCTGAAGAGATACTTCTGTTAACACAGCTACTGACTGATGGAATCAAAAGATGCCAAGCAAAACCATTAGATGAGGGGATTTGGTACAGACCAGGGTAAACAAAAGGGAAGTCACAGACTGAGAATAAAAACGGTTATCCAAGAACTGGGTCTCTGGAAGAACCCCTTTTCCTCACAAACATGGTGCCTACTTGTACTGCCTTTTCTCTCTGCATTCCTTTCCCTATCTTAAAAATGATGCCCACAATACTACACTGAGGGCAAACAGATGTGTGTTGGAGCTGCTCAAGATCTGCTTTGTCCTAACTGCTGTACCTTCTTTTCAAGCCCATCATGTACTCTGAAAGATGGGCAGAACTGTCAGAAATTGGTGGCCAGTCATAGCCCTGACAGATTCCTCCTCACTGCAACTGCATATCTGCAGGTGCACTACTGGAAGTACTCTGGAGCAATCTCTCTCAGCAGGGAGCTGAATTCCTAGTGTACACAGAGGCAACAATAACAACAGTGACAGGACATTTCCAGGGCACTCAAACTTGAGTTTCTTTACTCTTAAAGTACTCATGTGCTTTTGCTTACTTTTGTGTTATACTAACTTGCATTCTCCCAGGCAAGTCCTGGCTTTGCACTGGTAGCTGGCATGAGCCAGGGCCCATTTCCAGCAGCTCTTTGGAGACAAAGATTATTTTATATTTTAGGAAGACATGAACCATGTCATCATGTGATCCAAGGTGAACCATGGAGACTGTTCCACATCAGTGGGCCTCTGTATCAGACAACAATTCTGAGTGTGTGCCAATAAGCAGTGGGGATAGAGCATCCAAGAGAGATCAGCATGACCCAAATGACAGATTTAGAGACACACGTAAATTCACTTTTAAAGAATTGCATTCATTCTTCTCCAGTGAATGGACAGCAGAGCTATTTGATGCATACAATCAGCTGTGCTAGCAAGGTCATAGCAGGGCAAACTACAAGCCAAGGATCCCGTGTAATGCACACAGGACCTGTTTTGCTACACTAGCATGACAAAACACTGAAATCCTCAGGTTTAAAACTAATTTCTTGCTCTTTATTTATTTTTGATTCCCAAGGACAGGGAATCTGTTGAGTTCCCTAGAGATATTGTACAGAACTTGCCAGACCAAGAGGAGGGAAACCTAAACTACTTTCATGCCACCTTAACATCCCCCCAACCTGGCCCTGCATGAACTTCCATCTGTCTTGTGTGTCTATCCCATGCCATCACGCTGCATGTGGTTTAGGGCAATGTGAACTGGCATTCCTCCCTCCCTGTGTCTCCTGGATCCAGCAGGACTCCCTAATGGGGCCTTTCACTTGTCCACCATGTGGTAATCCTTCCCCAGGCAGAACTGAAGCCAGTTGTATTGCTAGGCAGTGTGAAGGAACAGAGCAGTGTGGGATGATGTGGTAGATGACCTCACCACGTCTGCTCAGAGATGCCCACAGAGGCTTTTGTGGAGGACTGCAAAGCGTTTCACCAGCCCAGCTTAACATGACTGTATCTTCTCATTGCTGCCTTCCCCATTTGCACCCCTGTGCCAGAGAGGACAGAACCCCTTTTAGAAAGAGAGCCAGAATCTCCGGAGCCAAAACATCTTTTAGAAAGAAGAGGCACAGGGAAGCTGTGGATTGTGCAGCCCTAATAATGAAGAGAACCAGAAACATCAGTGAAGGCAGCAAAGAGCAATTCAGAGACAGTCTGTCGGATTGTCAGCAGGGCCAGTTTTTCCCTCACAAGCCTGTTGTTTATCTGAGAGTAACTGCTTTCCTTATTCACTCACCCAGTGGCTTTCCCCATTCATCCTACAAAAATAAAAGAGCCTTTTTGGGGTTGTCCCATCAGCAGGCCACAGCAGGAAGATGATGCTGACTGAGCCAGTGACACATTACATGGGTAAAGGAATGGTCCAGCTCTCCCACCAAATCCCTCAGAATCACTTCAATGCTTAGAAAATGATCTGTAAGTTCTAAATTCTACAGCTATGAAACCATATTCAGCACACTGATCTGAGCAACTACCACAGATGTTATGGGTATGCACATGAAGGCAGAGCCCAGGTCTCCTGTCATGATTATCATAAATAGGATTACTTTTGGAGCAACAACTGAATTACATGAGTGCTTAGTATTGGACAATCTCCAAAAAACATCATTCTTAATAAAAAAAGATAGACAGAGAGGGCTTACAGCCCTTTGAAATTACCTCTTAAAACCATGATTACATGTGGACGCAATTCCTCTGTCTCAGACAGGAACAAACCAGGAGTGACTTCTCAGAAAATAATGGAATTTCTCCAGTGGAAAACACTCCTAGCTTTATTTTCCACTCTGTGCAGTTTATTGCACAGATCAAGCTCTCATATTGCTGCCATTCAAGGAAAGTATAGAAGTACCTGGACATGCTGATTACTTAATGTGATTCTGGATGTGGAATCTGGATTCCGGAATGTGAATCCGGATGTGCTCTGCTTTCTTACAAATTATTATTATTATTACGAACAATTGATATGTTCCTAGACCATACTCTTTAGGTAGAGAAGTCAGTTGATGGCCCATTTCCTTCAAAAGGACAGATCAGATGTCAGGGAGCCTTTCTGAACAGCAGGACAGAGTTGTGTTTTTAACCCATGCTAGAAATGTGGGATAGTCCAGGCTTTACCCAGTTCTTCTAAACAAATGCAAGCAATGCTATACCTCCATTGCTCTATTAGGGTACTGATGATTTTCTTAGTAAAATGTTTTGTGATCTGAAGATGTTAAGTGCCAGGTTAAGTATCATCTTTGTTTCTTCTTTCCTTTGGACAAAAAATATAAAGCCTCAATTATCAATCAAGCCATATTTAAGAGTGGGATCTGTGGCCTTTCACCTTCCTGCAGCACTGGCCTTGTCACTGGGGAAAGAAATATGTACTCCAGAGCACAAATCATCCAATCTATTTTGTATAGATTCCTTGGGAGAAGGTTATTGCTGCTTCTCTCTGCTGACAGCAAAGGGAGCTGAGGGCACCTAGCTCAGTTAACAGGGTCCACACTGGAAAAACATTCACAGTCAGAACAATCTGTGTGACAGTCCCTCCTCTGATAACTCTCTGAACTTCCTTTTCCATCCCACTGCCCTGTGCAAGAAGGATCATCCAGCACAGAGGTTGCTTTCTGCCTCCAGCTCTGGGTTGGAGGGTTAAGCCCAGCACATGCCAGGGAAAACAAGCAAAATCATTCACGGGTCAGAAGGAGCATTAGCAGAGCCCATAAATGTACTCCCCTAAGATTTCAGCTGTTCATCTCAAGGCAGCTGCCATGCTGCTATTGACAGCTGGGAGAGTGCTGGGACACTGCTGGGACCACCAGCTGACGTCTCCTCTCCCCCTGCTCTGCCTTGTTGTTGTATTGGTGACACAGAAACTCATTCACAGTGCAGGGCTGGCAGAGGTTTCTTAACTAATGTGGAGACAGAGACGCAGAGGCTGCCGAAGCACTGCTGTCTGTTTGCCAGCTCATAAAGCATTTCCCTCAAAGCTGCAGAAATGAATACATGGATGATATCCTGCAGCAGACAACTCTGATAAAGATCTTTAGAAGTAACAAGAAATCCCTCCTGTCCCAGCAGCTTATAGAACTGGACAGCAGACAACTTGCAAGCAAATGCAGGCCTTGAGTTTCTCATCATCTGATCCAGATTTTCAAAGTTAGTTGCTCCCTCCCTCTCCTCCCAGCACACTGAGCTGTTTTAAATAGCTGACCACTCATTACTGTTCCTTAGTGTTATTCAAACCTGAATTTTAATTATGTTATTGAATAAATGTCTTTATTTGCAGTCATATGCTGTCCCTCTGATGCCACCAGCACCTCTTAGGCCAAGGGACCAAGAGGTGGACCAGGGCCTCAGGTTTGTGTTGAAGCAGAGAAAATCATTAAACAGTGATTTTCAACTGACATTTTCAGAGGTGGGTGTTCTGGCAACACTGATGCTTCAGGTTGCTAAAAATAAGCTCGCATTCAAAGTCTGTAGGAACCTGGGAGAAGTCCATCTTTCCCTGGTCTTTTGAAAATCCCAATCTAGCATTCACTTTTGTGTTGTTGCACCTCATATTGGCCTTATTACTGACAACTGAGTATGGGGCTGGCTTGTTAGGGAGGTTCTGAAATGAGATAAAATGCAATGACAAGTGTCTGGAAAGGAGCACTATGAGTTAACATGTTCTAAAGGTTCTCTCCAGTTTCTGTGATCGATTTCATGTTTGTTTCCATGCATGGCCAAGAGAAATCAAAACTTAGGGCCTCAACTCCTGGACTGTGTGGGAGGACCAGAAGCTCAGCTTTCATTTAAAAGAAAAAGAAACACAAACAAAACCACCAAAAAGCCCCTTCTTTCTTCATCAGTAATCAGAGAAGCCAAAAGATGCTTGAGAACAAGATGTGCAACTGATTATTCTGAGCCTGGAGAAAGCTGCAAGAGATTACAGTAAGGGAAAGGCCTACACCAAGGGTATGGAACCAGGAGACTCCATGAAGATTGAATCAGAGGCACAAAATGTGCTGATCTAAGAATCCAGGACTCATCCCACAGGTCTTACTATATTTGACAGGCACAACAGCTGATACTTTTTAATGGTGTGTGATGGAAATGTTGTATTATTTTATGAAGATCTTTTACATCATCTTGCCAAAGGTATCACAGTATTTACTTGATTATCCATTTTATTATCGCTTAATCCACTTCGGCTGATAAAAATATAGTACAAAGTTCTTTTGTTTGTCTGTTTTAAAATAACTAGAGCCATTACCCATCCCACCTTTAATGTTTTAAAAGTTCCTTTCCAAGGCTGGATATTCACTTGTGACTGCTTGTGCTAATGCTGAAGAAGGGCAGAATAAAACTGATTGCTCACAGAAAATGTTTGGATGAAATCTGCATCCAGTACATAATCTACATGTGATGTGAAGGAGTGTCAGAGAACACAGTTTTAAAAATCTGCTCCCTTAGATCACTGAAGTTTGATCAGTACTTTTGAAGCTTTTTGTCTGATTCACCAACAGATGCTTCCTGAGAGCATTAAGTGTTGCAGAAGGTGTTTAGAAAAAAGGCATCATTAAAAAATAATGAACTATTAATGTTAAAGAGGTCTTTCAGACTTGGTTACTGACATGAAATCACAAGGGAGTCACAGGACTGTAGCCTCTGATTTTATTACTCCATTGGCAACACCACCTTCCCAACCTGTGACCTGTTCTCAGTCACATGAGACCTCCCACAAAATTAAGTACAGCTGCAAGTGCTGTACTTTGTGTATAAATGCAAATACTCATATTCTGAGCACGAGGATTTTACACAGCTCTTCTCACTACGTGGCACTTTATTATGACCTTAGGCCATGTTGTTGCTGAAGGGTCAGATTTGCCCTCCCTGTCAATTCCTGCTTGTTCCCACCACTCCTCTTGAGATGGCTTGAGCTCCCAGTCTGTCAATCAGCCAGGCCACCTGGAAATGTACTGCTTTTGTGTATGTGGAGTAGTTTTTGGAAAAAGAAATACTCCTAAGAGGGAGACCATCCTTCCTCAATGAAATGGCAGCCTACATTTATCATTTTTCATGAAGATTATATTTGGTTCTTAGAGAGAAACATCAGGAAAATGTGATGATCTACAGTTACTGTGTTAGTGATCCTAATTTCAGCTGGGGACTCTGAATCTCTCCTTATATTCTCAGAAAGTGATTAGGAGACCTCACGATGAGCTTGCCTATGACTTGATATTAGGTACAGTTAATTCCACTGTTGTCATCATGCTAAGAGAAGAGGATGATCTTTTTGGCGAAGAGAAGAACAGAGATCATAGCCTACAAACTGATTTGTTTCCCCCTGCCATCCTCAGATTACCAAAATGCAGAAATTAAAAGAGTAGCAGATAAAGAAGTTCGATCCAACCCCCAGGCTTACAGCCTAATGCTTTAAAGGTAAACATGAAAGAGCAACAAGCAGAAAATGGAGTGGAAGTATCTCCCCTTTAATGAATAGTCTTTCCCCAAATTCTTTCCTATTTGCACCGATAAGAGGGATATGCAGGGTGGCACAAAGAATCTATGTGTGTGGCATGTAAAATCTAAATGTGACCCTGCTCCTACCCTGGGCTTATTTTTCAGTGCAATAAAGACAAAGCAAACAAGCATCCACCTCCAAACACTCATATAAAAGGAGATGAGTTCAGCTGTGCCATATAGAGTGGACTTGCAAGATCAAACTGAATCACTTAACACAGGGCAATGCAAAACATTGACATTTCCTACTGGGAAAACTCTTTCACAAATGCAAAGTGCTGTGATTGTAAATGGCACATTCGGCCTCTTGATTTCATTGGGACATTTGCACACTTACAGTGGATTTTTGGCCAGGCATTTGGCAGATAGGGAAACTGAGGCCCAGGATGGTAGTTCTATTTGTATTAAGTCATGCAGTGAGTCAGTGACAGACCCAGAGCCAGAAGGCAGGAATCTCTGCATCCCAGTTCCACTCTCAGACCACACTGCCAGAGGCAGGTCCTGCACAAGACACTGTGGAGAGTGATACATTACCAGTAAGCAAGGGAAGGATGCTCCTTCAGCGCTGGTGTTGGAAGGGCTGGCAGCTTCTTTAATTCACTCCTTACAACTTCATTGCTGAAAGAGAGTTCAAAAGGAGGATCAGGCTACAAGAAAACAACCACAATATGTGATATGACTTGACCTAGCTGGCAGGCTGCTACAGCTCTACATCTGTTCCTTCTTAACAAAAGGCACTGGGGTTTCCTTTTTCTCCTCTCTTTATTTGTTTTATGGCAGCCCAGTTAACTTTTCCCTCTATTATCAAAATTGGAGAGAAGCTCTCCCAGATGGTTATGTTGAAGCACTTCCTACCAGTGACTGGACACAAAAGCCACCATGCTACATGTCACTGAGCAGGGTGTCATGGACATGTTCATATAGGAAAAAAAAAACAAGGGGAAGAGAAAGTGATGCTTTCAGCTGCAACTAATGCAGCTTTATTTAATGCCTTACAAACTGCTGCAAAAGGTAATAATTTGCTTTCTTAGCATCACAGGTTGTTTCTTAACCTCTTGCCCAGTGACCTGTCCTTTGCAAACATCTTCACTGATAAGACTCCACTTTGAATTTGGGTCCTGCTACATAAAACCTCCCTACACAACCACCTCACTACCATTCTTCTCCCTGCAACCTCCAGTTACAATAGCCAGCTGGAGCAGCATCATTGTGAGCAGAGAGCAGGGAGAGCTCATGAAATGGGAGGCAGATTCTCACAGATGAAATGAAACCATGGGATTTTCTCCTACAAACCCCAAATGCCTCCCTTCCCACTTTTAAACACACATGGAATTGTGGGGAAAAAAAACCCAAAAAAACAAAAAAAAAAACAACAACAAAAAAAAAAGCCTTAAAGGCTTGGGAAGGAAGGCAGTGCTGCTATTAATTTTTAAAATTGTAGAAATACACAGCCAAGAGGGCTAGACAGGACACAGAGGAGTGCCAGAGAATTCATGTTTATTGGCTTACTTCTTGCCAGCAAGCTTTTATATCCTTCCCTTTATCCTACCCAAAAGTGTGGCTGTCCTGGAGCTGCAGAGAGAGATACCTCCTCCAGAGGCTCCAGATCTATACAGATCTCTCAGCCCACTGGCTTCCCCCATGGGGCTGGCAGATAAGCGTACGGGTAGTCTTGACCTCTCTGGCTGTAGACCAGAGATCCTGACATTTGCTGAAGACTCGAGGAGCTCTTGGACATCTTAGATCACCCTGGGTTTCATCCTTGTCTCTAGGACAGTCTGTATGTTGACTTGTAGAGAGGTGATACTGCTTCAGTTGTAAAAATCTTCCCACAGCATTTCTCCATTTGCACATCCCAGCAGCAGGCTCTACCTGAGACCTAGGTGGGTTTGTCTTAATTGGAGTCTGCAGGTTAATTGCTAGGTTGGGCCATAGGGTAAACCCCTCACATAAATCCTGGAGCAGGCATTTTGGGCATGTCTGCAGACATTTATTAATTATTTATTATTTATTATTTATGTAGTTCCTTGACAATCAATTAAGTAGTTTTAAAGCAGGACCAAACTTCTAGTCAGGACAAATCTGTGAGAGATGCCCAAGTCTCAATTAGGCTCAAATTTTGCAGAGTGAAGATATGCTCAATAGTGCGCAAGAACTGAGACAGCCACTGCCATTTCAAGCACTTGGAAAACCACTGTGTAACACCTCCTATGCCGAGCCAAAAGGCTCTGGACGGTGTTTGAACACCCACTCCTGCCCAAATCCCATGGTCATTTGGCCATCAGAGAGCTCTTCTCTTCTAAGTGCAAATGCTCAAAAACTATTTAAATTTATTCTTCCATGGCAGGTAAATATCTGCACAAGTCTGAACATGAAGCTGCTCTGCTCTGTGTTATCTGCTGATCTGGATGCTCTGTTCTGTGACTGACAGCCTAGAAAACAAGTTGCTACTTTTTAGAGTTTATTGCCCAGAGCTGTCTCCTCCACAGCATGTGCATACTCAGCTCTTACTGAGGTTTTTGATATTTTGAAAGAAACTGGGAAAAAAGAATAGAACTTGGGACAATCAGAGCACAAGCAGCAGTAACTGCCCTCAAATTAAGATTTTTCGAGGCTGGCTGCTCAGAGAAGGAAGTTGAGAGAGTTCCAAAACTTTTCTGGGAAAGCACAGAGTGAGTTCCAAACAGGGACTTTCTGAGCCCAGAAATCTATCAAATAGGGCAAGATTAGTGGTGACTAATGATCCCTGAGAGTCTGGGAAAAACTCTGAGTCAGTCAGTCTCCTATAAAAGAAAGAGCTAGCATCAGTCAGCTCTGTTTTTTATGTCAGTGGGGTGCACAGTACCACTGTGCTGTGATAAAGTCTTTCAAGAATCAGAGAAAAACATATTCTTAGTGATGTTGGGTGGGATTAACATTTCTGCTCAGCACCTAGAAAACATCATAAGGATAGTGCCTCAAGGCCTCAAAGCATCAAATGTATGTCAGATAATCACTTTCAGGAACAAAAAGGTATTTCATTCTGTGGTCCATGCATTCACTAAGCCTTCTGGAAAGACTCATCTCAAGACAAATTAATTTAGACTCCCAAAAAGATGTCAAATCAAAAAAAGAAAAAAAAAAAAGACTCACATTGCATTTGAACCAGTGGTCATGAGGTCACTTTCCTCTTGGATCCTTTTAAAACACTGAACCGCTCAATTTTCAAAATGTTTCCAGCAGGATCACAAGTGGTTTTGTTCTTACTGCCTTTCATGCTCTTTCTATTGAAATATCTCAGTGTGTTTATTTTATTACTGTATTTAGAAAGTTTGTTCAGTCCGGTCACTTATGCTGCATTTATTTTATATTCAGAAGTGTCCAGCCTCCAGGGCTGATATATACAGAAGGGTGTTTAGGGTACAGATCTATTAATATGCAGGAGAAAGGCTCCAAACACACTTTCTCTGTGTCTCCTAGACCACTTTATTCCCTTTTTTTTTCCTATGGTGGAAATGGTGATATTTAAAGGACTGAATAACAATATGAAAACTGAACTGGAAAAGCCATCTGCATGGGTTCCTGAAAGCTGGTTAGAAAACCAGAAGAGAGGTTCAGACTAACAATGAACCTAGAAAACAGAACTCCTTTTTCTTGGGTTTGTTCTGGTACTGCCTGTTCAATGAGTCTTGTTCAAATAAATTAGTCACCACCTCTTAGTGGTGATTCTTAGTATCTTTAACTACACATGGGGCAAAAGGCCTGCCTAGAACTTCACAAACATTTTGTGAAAAACAAGTTTTTGCATATTGTCTAAAGTAATTTTGAGCAAGATTACATATGCATTTGTCTCAAGAAATCCATGTATTTTCCAGCATGCGTAATAACAATGATCAGTAACAAAACAAAACTGAAGGCTACAGTTACCAACTTTCTCAGCATAGCAATTCATTCTGTAGAATGCAGGAGGAAATGCAGAGTCTGAGATTCTCAGATTAGATGGTACTTTTCAAAATACAGTGTTTAGGATCTTCACCATTAGGCTGTAAGAATGCAGCCTGGGTTTTGTAACCCTTTAATACATTCTAATTGGTTAAATATCAGTTGGTTACACAGAAAGAAAAGTAAGCCTGAAACTATGTTACCATCTCATTACCATCAACATTACCATCTGCCCAAACGTTGAAATTATTGTGAAATTCTGCCTAGCGGGAAGCTGGCTGTTAGCTTTTCTCCCTTGTTATTCTTTCATATATTGCTGGGAGATACTTAGAGTTCACTTGAAATGTGTCATATTGTTTAACTGGAAGAAATCTAGCAATGAGGAACTAGCTGCAGTGGTCCAGGATTTTGTTTTACTCAGAGGTTTTTCTTTCCCCAAACCGAGGGACAAATTATCAGTATGTGCCATTTCTTGCTGCTTTGACATACAAGCTATTTAAGGCCAATTATGAACATTTAAAAACAAAGCTGGTGTGAGTTTTCCAGAGATTTTGGGACTGGACTCTCAATCTGGCAGGATTAAATTAGGCGGGAAAAAATCTCAATTATTTTAACAATATGCTGTCTTCCCCCACAAATTAGCCAGGGTAGCCTTAGTAATTCCTTTAAGTAGACCTAAAGAATGTCACACCTGTAGGATTTGTGTCCATCTAAGGAACTGAAATTTGTTCTGCCCATGCTCTGCCAACCAAATCTGACTCAGCTCCCAGCTAGAAACAAGATTATTTTGAGCTAATAACCTTTAGACCCATCTGCAGGGTACTAGCACAGTACTTTATACATGCAATTCTATGCCTTTGAAGTCAAAATGTTTGCAGCTAATACTGAAAAGGACAAATCTAGTCTTAAGTGTCTGGTTCCACCTGAAAATCAGATGAACAGGGATACCTGATTGTCTGAAATTCAATGGTATGTTCCAGACTAAAAGTAAACACGTTTAAGTCTTGTCAGCTGAAGCATTTGGGCATTCTCTTTCAGTAACATGAAAATGCTCTTCTTTAGTGCAGAGGACTAGGAACTTCTTAAGAAGAAAAGCTTTTTATTTTAAACCTCGTTCTGCTTGAATCTTTATCAACCAAGAGATGGATGAGACTACTCACAGCAAACATAAAGAAATACTTTGTTGATCTAAACAGGCTCAGAACTCAGGGTTTCTGATGAGCTTGTTTTTGAAATTTAACACACATTAGAAATGGAAAAGGACTTAAAATAATTGCTCATTTAAACTGCTAAACTCATCTGTCAGGGCTGTTGTGGCATTTTACTTCAAGACAGGTGAGGGTGACTTGGACCGTGTTCCCCAGGCTTAGCAAAACCTGGGAATCACTGAGATGCCCAGGGTGACAAGAAGCAGTGATAACAGACTCATGCATGATAATATCCTACCAAAGGACTGTACTTGAAAACACAAGCTGGTTTTTGGAAAAGGAAAAAGGAGTACTCTGACCACAGTGATTATTCTGAGGTATGGGATGATTTCCTCAAAAGCAGCAGTGGGAGCTGCTGTCACCGAGGATGTATCAGTTCACAGAGACAGAAAGCTGACTGTTAGAGTTTGTAAGTTTGATTCTGTTTTTTGAGTTCCCACGAGGCCCAAAGAGCAGACTTGCAATTGCATTCAGGAGTCCTGAACCAGCTGCAGATCCTTCACCTGGCTGCAGTGGGGTTTGGAGGTAATCCCACTCTGGCCACCACAGACAGGTGCCAACACGCAGCTGGAGCTGTGACAGTTTGGCTTTCACTATCCCAGCACCTGAGGTGATCGGCAGTGACTCACAGGAGTGGGGAACAGCAATTCTCCCATCACTGCAAGTGAGCCAGCACTTATGCACTTTTCTGGATTGGGGCCAGAGAGAAACTTGTACTCTCACAAGCTATAAATCTGATGGTGGCAGCAGACAGGGCAGGTGTGGGAAAGCTCCAGTCTGCGTTCCAAGCATGCAACCCTTTAGAATTAAATTATTATCTCAAAAACAAAGGAGTTCAAGAGTTCAGCCTTCACACGACACATGCTGCCATGCACAACATATAATCTTTAAATCTGAGCGGCAAGACAATCACAACTGCAAAGCTTCTCTGTTTCAAAGAATTGCCACTTCCACTTTAAAAAGTATTTCAGCATCAACTAATTTCAGACACTGAAGCTAACTTCATCCTTAAGAGAAATCAGAACACTTGCCTTCATCTGCAGTTCCTCTGGCTGGCCTGAGGCTTGATTTGCCTGCCAGATTTTACACTGCTGATAGGATAACCACAAATCTCAGCAGGCAAAAATCTTGACCACAACAACCTCATGTTGACTACAGTAGCACCTGGATCTCACCCAGCACATAAACCTGTGTCAGTGCACATTAGATGGGAGCTGCTGGACAGACATCCCTGGGATATGCTGTCTTCTACACCATACAGGGTCGGGGTAGCATTCTTCTACCTTTCTCCAAGAACAGGCCTCAAACTGGTAGATTGCTTTGTCCCCAAAGTCCATTTATAAATTAAGATCCCTGGCAGTGCCCTCAAATTGTTATTATGACAACCCTTGTTTGCCTGACTGGGAAGTAATGAATCCCCCTTCCATTTCAAACCACTGTGATCCACAGGTGAAAGAACTCAGAGCTGTTTTAATGGGCTGGTGATGACAGCCACACTCATGTGGTGGGAGCAGTTAACATCATGGCTTGAGGTATCGTCTGTGCCCTCAGAGAAGATTCCTCATTTCTCTGTGGCCTAGAGAAATATACTGTGATAAACTCAACCACTCCTTTCACAAGGAACATCACACAACTTTTAGCAGGTGGATACTTTGCACCAGCTGTTTCCATTTCTGGTCTGGAAACAGGTACTTGAAGATAAAATGCTTTCAGTCCTATTACTCTGAACTATCTGATACCTTTCTGTCTTGCGTTTTGTAGCCTGAATGTACACTTTCCAAATCTGTCTTCACCATAACCAAGACATTCTGGGAAACAAATACTTTTCTTAGCAAAACCAAGTGTGGTTTATCACAGGTTGAAATGGCAAAACTTTGCTTGGCACAACTCTTCTGAACTGAATACTTGTCAGTGCATTGAAAACCAGACTGAAAAGTCAGAGCTACATGCACTCCAGTACCCCCTAAATAAACAGCACTGATAGCCAAGTTATTCCAAATCAGGCAGAACTGAAAAATGAAGTAAGACTGGCTTTCTGTCTCTGTGGTCAAATGCATGTCAGGATTTTGCAAGTTCAGAAAGGTTTTGAGAAATGATAAGGCAGAGCTTAAACTTCCTTTCAGCAAGGGCTGCCTTATGTCATCTCAGATCCCATGATGGGCAGGAGATATCTACAATGCAGTTTCTTTTCACTGATTTGTCACCATTTTAGCTGGCTAGAAGTCCAATCCATCAGAAAGTGGAACCTGCCTGTTCTTCATGGCCTCCCATCATGTTTCAGTGCATTGCTCTTCACAGCCTTTCAGTTATTTTTCAGTGTATTGCAATACTGACAAAATTAAGACAACACTTTAGGCTCACCTGACAATTCAATCCTACTGCTCACTTCTTTCCTTCTCTGAAACTAACTTTCATGGATATTGTGGTCCTCCAGCTGAACTCACATTCCGGTCAGCAAAAGTAAAACATGGACTATACAAAACTTTTAGCATCATCAGTTCTCTTGAGCATCACACTAAGAACTTCCACGTTTCTCACGTGAGACACCAAACAACCCCCTGACCTTTGGTTGCTTATTATTGCTTAATGTATAAATCACAGACACAGTCCACTTACAGGAAAATTCTTGGGCATTTCATTAACAGTATTCTGAAACACTAAGTACAGTCACCTCATTGAATTTCTTACAGTAAGTCTGAAGATCTGGCTCAAGGGATAGCAGAAGTTCAACAAAACCAATTATCGAATTTGTGATTTTGAGAACTGTCCAAATTTAAACTGAAATCTCAATTAGTGATGGAATGCTAATGTTGCCTCTAGCAGGATCTGTGATACAACAGTGATTTTAGAGTAATTTCCTTAGCAATTTCCTTCCAAAGACTAGTTTATTTCCTGAACTTAATGACCACATAATGAGATTTGTCAACAACAAAATCACAAACAATGCTGTTTGCAAGGCATGCTCTGGTCAAAGGTTGTGTTTGGTGAAGAAATTATGTCAGAAAACATGATGCCTTTGTTAGCAATGCACACACAGTTGCATTGCTAATAGGGGCAATCCTGTTGCTATACAGCTACTGAGTTGCATGTCTCACACAGGAATTTCACCAGATTTATTCTCACATCACACAATGGCAAAAACTTTTAAAGTTCACCTACCTTGAAAAATCTCCCTTTGCCTCCTGTAAAACAAGGAAGAGAAATTAAAAATATATAATTAAAAAGGAAAAAAAAAAAAAAAGAGAAGAAAAGGCTGTCCAAGATTTTCCATTTGCAAAATTAATTTAGCAGCAATTTCCTGTTCTAATTGATTCCTCATGCATTTTTTGGAATCGGTATCCAATGTCAAGTGCCATGATACAGTGAGTTGGGCAGATTAACAAACAAAAGATCTAACACAGGGCCAGTAGATTCCTCTTTCTGCTGTGGATACCTAAGATGCTACAGGAAATTATGCCAGTAAATAAGAAATTTTGGGTGCTACATTACTAAAAAATCTCTGAAGTCTCACTGGCTTTGCAGCCTCTGCGACTGCAAGTCCCCTGACTTTATTACAAGTATTCTGGACATTTTCTAGTACATAGACTTTCAAAAAGCTTGCTCACTGTCAGCTTTCAAGGGGATGCAAAACACAGGTTTCTCTAACTCCTTGCTGGATGTTTGGGGGAGTATTTAGCTCCCTTACTTGTACATCTAAATACTTCTATTTATTACCATCACAGCCTGATGTTGAAGGGTTGGATAGTGTTTCACTACAGTAGTTAGATTAGTCTTACTGCACACCTGGAGAATCCTCAAAATCTGGTGAGTGCCCTCCACAATAGATTTAGAACACATTTTGCATATTCCATTTACCACAGACAATATGCCTTTCATATGATTCATGCTAAAACACCTCATTTACCACCAGCTACACAGAAAGCACAGTGAAGAACATAATTTGTGCAGTGAGGGAGTTTCCACTGCCAAAAGGACTGGGCTTTGTATTCAGGTCTTTTGTCTTTGCATCCATTCATCTACCCGCAAAACCTGCCAGCCCACGTCCAGTGGTGTTTCAGTCCTGAGGCTGGGGTAAAGTTCAGAGCTCTGGTAGTACTTTAATTTGTTCTGGTAATAAAACAATTTGAAATAGGGCTACAGAATAAATCACTTGAGTTCTGACAGACCTTTACTATCTTTCCATTTCCCTCTAAGTGAACTGAATGGCAGATAAGTGCTTCTCTGGTTCATAGGAAGGAGTCTTTGAGCATGTCATGATTACAGCTCAACACAGAACAAAGCCCAAAGGATATGATCCAGCCTGCATGGGTGTGAGCATACTAAATGTAAAATCAATTTTGTAGGGTATATTCTTCATAATTCAGTGCTTTGACCTAAATGCTGCATCAAGAAGTAGAGCAAAATGCAGTATGATTCTTTTTGTTTTGCTTGGATCCTGTCACAAGCATGGGTTGTAGTAGTTTCTGGTTACAGGCAAACAAAGGTGTGGCTCGTTTTGACTGTTTTCATTAAGTTGCACATCAGACTACTACAGGAATAAGCGTAACATCCTGTATTTGTGGCAAGAAACAATCCCAGCAACAAAGGTTAGTTACAGTGGCAGCTCTGGGTCTGGCTGTACAATTACTAAACACTAAGTTATTTACTAGGATGAGCAGACAATAGATTCATAACCCCACTGCTGCTTCTCACAATGAGCCCCTTGTTTGATGTGTATTCCCCCAACAGCCAATATGTGATTTCTATAATGTGCTGCTAATTGAGTCCTCCATCCTCTCTCGCTCCATTCTTGTTACATAAAATTATTTTAATGAAGGTTCAAATCCCTACACGTTAATTGTTTCTTTAACATGGCTTTAAGAGTGCTCTAGAAGTGCAATGCATTGTTATTTATTAGTGCAGTCTGATGAGCTGGTTTGTTTGCTCACATGGCTCCTCATATAGCTTCATGGCTGATGGGAAAAAGTTAAAACTACAGACTGTAAGAGAGGGGAAACAAGGATCATCTGACAATTATGTCTGATCTGCTCCCACAGTCATGCTTCTAAAAAGAGAACTTTCACAAAACCCACCTCTGCTACCCTGAAAAGGTTCCCTTCTGGTAACCAGACATTTACCAAACACTTGGTCATTTCCTCTCTGACCCTCTTCTCTCTTCTTGATGAGAGGAACTTTGAATGCCAGTAATTAGGAAACTCTTTAAACCATTCTGCCCACTTGGAGAATACAGACAGTTGCACATGTAGAAGCTTATGTAGCTCATCAGAGGACCAAGCCCCATTGGGAAAACAAATGCAAGTAAAGTTGCTGGAGGAAAAACCCATTGCATATGGATTTCACCCAGGAATTCGCATTCATCACTTAGATTTTCTCTGGCTGTACATCATGCCCCAGAGTCTTGGACATCTGTGCTGGTGCAAACATAACACATTTCTGTATACAAAATGTTGGTAGTACCTGCTGCCTGGGTGTGGAGGTCTAGTTTGAGAGCCTTCCATAGCCATTTTGGCAGAAACAATGAAAACTGTGGAAAGACATCTTTTCCTGCAACTGGGGGGGAACCCCGACACTTCCACACAGCCATTGTGGATTTGGTAAATCAAAACATTTAATGCAGCATGAGGAATCACCTCATGTGAGAGAAGGCGGGTGCTTACCTGCAAGATGTACGCAGCCAGTTCAAACACCACTTCACTGTCAACCTCAATGAGTTCCTTGAAAGGTGAAGAAAACAAGAAAGAAAAAGAGAGTTGAGCTGCTGTAAGAAGGACATACATCTCCTCCTGATTACTGCATGGTGAAGCATGCAGTGCCAGTTTTCTCCCTTGGCTAGGCTTCAGAGTATTCCCTGTGCTCCTGGAGAGAAAAGGGAAGGAGAACCTGCCCATTAAGATATGGAAAAAGCCAAATATTCAGTGTAATGCATTGGTTAATGAAGCATAACTGGATGTGGCATGAAGGGATTCCTGAGGGAGAAATGAGGAGAAGGCAGGTGGAAGAGGTAGGATCAGGGTACATTTTATTTTCTTGTGGGATTCAGTGAAAAGCAGTCTAGGATATAGATTTTTTTTTTGCCCCCAGATTTAACCACGCTTCAAGAGAACACAGCTTGGTCCTTGGCTCATAGAAGCAAGGAATGAGAATTTGTCTTTGACACACTGAGGTGGTATCAAATTCCCCAATGCACTTCTCTGTCCCTAGCAAAAGATAAGCTCACAGGAAAATGAACCATATTTACTCTTGCAGGATTTGAGCCCTGGTTTTGGCCTTTTCACCCCCAAGAGCACTGAGGCTGGGGGTGGTTTGAGAATGAGCTGTGACAGCAAGTCTTTTTATAGATCTTCCTTGCTCCATTTTATAGGATCCTACCACTGATGAAAGCAATCTTGGAGGGTTTTACTTGGACACCATGGTCACATGAAGAACACCGATGGTCCCAACAGATCCTCTCAGGATTCCTCTGCTGTGCCTGAGACAGCAGTTACAAAACTAAGGGGTCCAGGCACTGCTCTGGCTGAATGTGCAGAACGCAGTCCAAGCATCAAAGATGCTTGAGATGGGAGGCACGAGCATTACTCTGGAGGCCAAGCATGTTATTCCTAGCTCTCTGGTCCCTGTCTTTGGGAAGCTAGTGGGCTTTTACTGAGATAATGTTTAGGTCTCCCTTCTGCAACTAGAACTCCTACATTGTCTCCTATGGACGTGGCTCAATAAACTGCGGCACTGTTCAGCTCATTCCTGTAGTGGTTTTTCTGTCGTATTTATTTAAGCTGCTGTTTTTAATATTTTACTTGATCTGGCAAGAAATGAGTGATCCAAATATAGATCACTGCTGTGATCCATGCTCCAGCCAAGTCATGGCCACACCTCATTTACAAGCCACAATTGCTGCATTGGCTTGTCTCTGGCAAAATCAAAAACAAAGGGAAAAAAACACAGGATAAGATCCAGGTGTCCTTGGCTTTCACCAGTGCCAGCTTTTTAAAATAAGTTCACCTCTTGCATAACAACTCCTTGGGGAGTGAAGAGCAGCTCTGCTACAGGCAATAAACACACCTTTCTCCTCTCAGCTGAACTGCCTGAGTCACCCAGGCACCTGCACCAATGATGAGCCTGTGCCAAGGGAAGCGGCTGGTGCAAGATGTTGATTCAGCCGCAGGCAGGGCCGGGCTGAGGTTATCAGGCACATCCCATAGCAAGAGGCAATGCAGACTAGAACCAGAGCACCTGGTCTTCCTCCTGGCTGGAAGCATCAGGCATGGCACAGACAAACCGGCCCATGCAACCATGTGTCAATGCTATGGCAAGTCTATACTGGCAGGTGAAGTGGGCCAGAGCCCATTTTCTGGCCCCAAGGGTACATGGGGTGTAGTACAGCTCATGAGTAAACACTCACCCTCTCCCCCCCAATCCCAGATGGGGTTTCCACCACTGGGTTGCCTGTTTGGAACAGGTGCGCATCCTTGATCAGTGCCGAAGCAACGCCTGGGGCGGAGCTAGTTGGCACAGGCCAAAGCCCATGCCAGAACGTGTGAGTAATTAAACAGCCTGTCTGATCAAGGGACAGTGCCCGATGCCAAGCCCTGTCTGCTTTGGTAGTACAAATGTGGCTTGGCCACTCTGGAAAAAAGTGGCTTGATGGTCCTGTGCAAGAGTTTGTGTGTGTGGGTTCATGAATATCACACTACTCGACAGCGTTGCTGAGTGGGGGCAGTGGGCAGAGCTGGAGGAGCACAGCACCCAACACAGGGCCAGGTGGCAACCCAGTGACCGGCAGTCCCAAACTGGGCCTCAGTTTTATTCTTTCCCAACCTGAGCAAGGGGATATTTGTGGATGTGTGTCTGGAGAATCAACAGGGGAAGGTCTGAGGTGCTAGCATAGTGTCGGGAAGTACGCTTATTTCATACACATTGGTCTTCCTGCGCTGCAGGAGAGCCAGGGGTGGAGGTATCCATGGAAAGTCCAATAAGGAAACTTTTGGTGCAACAAGGAAGCTCTCATGGTTTGGCAGCATGCGATATCACGTGCTAGCTGCAGGATTGATAAGCACTGTCTGTGCTTAGACACCGAGTTCCCCACAACAATACATCAGGAGGAATCTACCTGGTTGGGTGCTTGCCCTGAGTCTTAGCAGACACTGTGCACCCAACTTTCAAATTCAGAGTCCTTTTTAATAGCACTCTGCCTGGAAGTCAAATGGGGAAGGATCTTCATGGGAGACTGGGACTTCAGCAGGGCTATTTTTGGATAGAGACACTCAGCTTGAATGTGCAAAGTAATGGTTTCAGGAGAGGTCAGACTAAAATAGAGCAACCTAGATCTGTAGGCACTTTGTTTTCTTTATTTTTTTTTCTTCTCTTCTTCTTATTAAGCTTTCTCCAAAAAAAGAACAACAGTGTAAGCTTTCCCTGGCAGTACTTCAAAAAGGAACTTTCCCCAGGAACCAAAACGTGATGCTCACTGAGCTTGTTGCTGGAGAGGGCTGACTAAGCACATCTAATTGCAGCCTTGCCGGAGAGGAAAGCACTGCACAGCTCAGCTCGGCTCAGCTCAGCTCAGTAGCCCTGCCTAGTTCCTGGGCACTGAAAAAAGGGAATTTTCTGGCTTCTGCCCTGCATTTTAGAAAATACAAAGTTAGTCCCTACATTTTAGGACATATAAGTGTCAAATGTGGCTGCAGATTTGGTGTAATCTGCTTGGCTTAAGAGGTCACAAATGTACTGAGGGTTGTGGGATTGGCAGAACAATCTCTCCTTGACTACATCTGTCTTTTTCTACCACTTCCTCTCTGGCAGATGGAGGTGAGTCACAGGAATGGCCTCTGCCAGCACAGAGGGAGGTAGGAGGGATCCTCCCAGGGAATCCCAGCTGCTGACAAACCTCTCCCAGTCCCACACATCCAGCCCACCTGGCTGAGTCTGCACACTGCCAATCTCCTCCTCAGCATGGTCTGGGGCTGGTTGATTTTCTGGACCTTGCCATGTACAGCTGGCTTGTGGCATGAGAGGAATCAGCTTCATGGCTCTGCTGTGGGCACCCCTCCAAGCTGAGGATGTGCCAGGACACCGTTACCTCTGGCACAGACAGTACCTTGCAAGGGGCTGCTCTGAGCTGCAGTGCCAGGGACAGTGGCCTGGTCTCTCAGGATTGTACCAGGGAGAGCAATTACTCACACAAAACCATTTCTGAGTGCATAGCTTGTCCCACTATAAGGCAATCTTTGGTGCATATCTGCAGACACCTTTACCCCACTCACATATAAATCCATAAACTCCTCCTGTCCCACAAATCTGAGGTCACTTGGCTTGTTCAGCCTGGAGAAGAGCCTGAGGGGAGACCTCACGGTGATCTGCAACATCCTCACAAAGGGAAGTGGAAGGTCAGGCACTGAACTCTTATCTGGTGAGCAGTGACATGAATGACATGGAACTGAAAAGTGGTTGGATGTCAGGGAAAGCTTCTTCACCCAGAGGGTGGCTGGGCACCGGAACAGGCTCCCCACAGAAGCGGTCACAGCACTAAACCTGACAGCGTTCAAGATGCGTTTGGACAACACTCTCAGGAAGATGGTGGGATTCTTGGGGTTTATGCGTGCAGAGCCAAGAGCTGGACTCGACGATCCCTGCGGTTCCATTCCAACTGAGGCCATCCCATCTTTCCCTCTCCATGCTCCCCCTCACTCACACCGCTGCCCCGGCCCCGAAGATGGCGCCCGCGCCGCACTGCCGCCCTCTGCGGGCCGGAAACCCTCACGACAGCCGCTCGGCCCAGAGAGCGCTTTTCACACAAATCCAGACATTTCCTTCTAAATACGAGCCAGTTTGTAATTTTAGCAGCGCAGATTCCCTCTTGCCAGCCACAAGAGTTACTTCCAGAGCTGTCTGACCCCAGAACCACTCTCTGACAGGAAAGCTGCTGCCAAGTGAGGTGGTAGCTGGAGCCAGAGGAGAGAGGGAATTGTGTGAGGAGGAGGAGGAGGAGGAGAAGGTTGTATCTGGAAGTCCAGGTGTGAGCAGTGTAAATTTTGGGGCAGGGAATGCAGATCCAGGTGTCTCAGGCCACTCCGGTGCCACCCAGAGCTCCCCAAACCCTCACCTTGTAGATGCAGGACTTGGCATTCAAGAAAAACAGCTCTATGGTGGCATTGTCCTTCAGATAGGAGATGCTTTCAATGTAGAACCTGAAAGGGAAAGCAACAAGGGTGAGACACAAAGGAACTAGTGCAAAACAAAGAAATGCACTTATTAAAAGAAGAATGTGGTCAATGGAGTCATGAACAAATGAACTTTGTTCCATTAGCAGACTGAGGTGGTGAAGGACGCTCGTGCACGCTCCAGGATGTGATCAGTCACCACCACCCCAGACATACCAAAGGACCTGAATCATCAGGTAAATTATTTAGGTTCTAAATAATCCTTTGTTTTGTTTTTAGACTTATAATAAAGCTTTATTCTGATTTCTTGAAAATTCTTTGTTTGCCATCACATTTTCACCATCAGCATTTCTTCATTACTCCTTTACCCATCACAACAATTCTGTGCTGTTAACCTGCATCTTGTAAAATACTCATCTTCAGAAATGCTCTTCTGAATTCCTTCCCTGTCTCCTTCAGCTCTGCATAAAGCAAATTTTATAAAGGGTTCTTTACATATTATATCTATAGTCTCACAGTAAGGCAGTAGTTACTAACCTTATACAGTTCACCAGTACCATGAATAACAATGTTAGGGATGACAGGGAATGATCATAATCTAATTTTTTTGAACTGAAGTGACTTCTCAGAATGCAGGAGAAAGCTCAAATCCTCAGGGTCAGAAGAACCCACTCATTTGCATTGGCTGATTGCCCCAAACATTTGCAATTATGTTGAAAGCCCATGATACGTATGAATTTATTCAGTACTACATGTCCTGCCTGCTCTGAAGGTCTGATGTTTTGGCAATGAACTTTGCAAGAGCTTTGGGAGAATTGACTCCTGCCCTTAATTCTGCCTTGAGATCTGTTTTTTTTGGAAAAAAAAAGCTCTGGATACTGTCCATGTTAATAACTGATCATTCCCCAAAGGTATGTTGTGTGTTCCTGTAGTAACAGAGAAATGTTACTGAATATGTTCAGTGCATGTTAAGGTGAATTTTTCATTTACTTAGTGTTTTAGGTAAGGAAAAATAAATAGATCTTTCTGCTGATACTGTTTGGCAGTGATCTTCAAGTTGCAGTGCACTGATAGCAATGTTCCTTACATAAATTCCAGTGCTATCGTGCCTTGTCAGAGGCAATTAGAATGGGAAAGGTGCCAGGGAAATGGTGTCTGCACCAGGGACTTTAAAAAACCCAAATTCCTTAGAAGTCTGGGTTGACATGCTGGGGGTCCAGTTACAGAGAAACTGCACTCCCTGACCCCGCTGTCTGGGAGCAGACAGACCTGTGGACACTCCTGAGGCTTCACACAAACACTGAAGGGATTGTCCACATCCAGCTATTTGCAGAGTCCAGGGCCTTAAGTGTAACCTTCTTAGGGGCAAAGGTCAAAGCTTTGTAGTGCTCCTAAGTGTCCTCTGAAGGCTCTTCAAAACACTTTATTTCCTGACAGGCAGAATCAACTCCTTGCTTATTAGAGTGAGAGAAACATTTTGTTCATCTGCTGAAAGGCTCCTGTCTGTTTTACCCTTCCTTCTCCCACTTCAGAAGAGAAATAAAAATAAAACCTGAATAAAATAAAATAAACCCCAAGAAAGCACCAAGAAACAATCAAACCCACAAATCACCAAAAATATTTGAATGTAGCAATGATGAAAAACAAAGATTAAACTTATTTTTTTCCTGGTTTTCATTGTTTCACCTCCTGTCCTTAAAACACTTATTTTTTTCCTCTTTTTTTTTCTTTTTAATAAAAAAAAATATACTTGGCTATAGAAATTAAAAAACTGATTCATTAAAAAAGGAACCTTCTTACTTGATCTGCTCTCTGAGTACAACTGGCTTTTCATCTGCTGAATTCATGGAGAATAATGGTAATTTTACACATTCTGTGGCTCTTGAACAACGTTCTCTTCTTATCACTGCTACAAGTGCTCTCCGAGTTATGATGGTAGGTTTTCTTATTCCAAGGTCAGAAGAGAACAAGAACTTTTTTTCCATTTTGAATCCCAGTGAAGGTTAGCCAAAAGCTGTTCCACCAGCTCAAACGCGATCGTTCTCATCATCACTAGAGGGCAATATTGCATTTCTTAAGGCTGCAGGGAACTTTTCCCAAGGCTTTCCACATGGGCATAGATCGTTTTCTGTACAAAATTAAGTCTCTGGGAGCACAGAGCCTGCACACGATACTTCATCTCACAAAGAAAGCCCAATTCTCAAGTGATTTCCAGAGTGGAGAGTGAGCTGGGGAGCTACTGGCTCTCACACGTGCACCCAGACCAATGCAGAACATGTGCACCAGGAGATTGGTGCTACTTAAAAGAAAACAGATTTGTAAAGGGAGCTCTTACTGAATTTTCTGTGTTGCAAGCTTAGAAAACCTGAACTGGAGTAGTTTACCCTGAATTCACAGTTGGTGTAGTAATGACAAAAAGGACTTGGGTGGGGAAAGACACTTTTTTTTTTTTTTTTCATTTATGGCTAATTTATGTCATATCTCTTGTTTCCATCTTTTATGAACAGTGAAGGAACCCACACTTTACAATGACCAATGTCAATGACTAAGGAGGCAGGCAGGAGCATCCAGCTGCTAGGGCAATGAACCAACCAACCAAAAATCTGCACTGAATTCCCAACTCAGACACAGATTTCTTTGTGACCTTCAGAAAATCATTTAGCTGCTTGGGCTGTTGAGCTGGGCTTAGAAAACACCCCTCCCTTTTCTGCCCCCCTCTATCTGTTTTGCCTGTTAAGCTTAGGAGCCTTTCAAGGCATGTTTCAAGATCATCAGTTTTGAGAGGCAGCTCTCAGATTTCTGTTGAGGACTCCCCAGAGAGCAGCATTCTTTCATGTGATGTGAAGCTGATGTATCTGGGATATAATGGATAGGCTGGACAGGGAAACAGGCAGTACCATGTGTCCAAGACCTCTGCTCCACTACCTGCACCTCTTGCAATACACTCAGCAAATAGTTTTGCCTCCAGCAGCTCTGACAAGAGGTTCCTTGATAGCCAGCAACTGTGCCTGTGAGAAATTAGCTGTCTCTACAGGAAAGGGGGAACACTCCATGAGACTTGGTGAGTGTAAAAACCAAGGGAATAATTTTTGAGAAAATTTAAAAGATCAGCCAATGCTAATCTATTTCTGCATTCCTCTTCTCTCCCCACCCCCAGTAACTTGTAATTCATCAAGTACATTTTCCAAGCATTAATTAAATAGACCAGTGAATATTATGCTAGATAATGAACACAAAGTGCCTATCTTGGCTGCTCCCTCTCAGCAGCAGGGAAATAATAATGAGTACTGCAGAAGGTGTCTTGGAAGACTTCAGAAGCTGCTGCATCTGAAACATTTAAGTCTTTTTAGCTGAGAGGACATGTCTTGTACTGATCAGATTGCTCTCTATTAAGCGTTGGTTAACTGACAACTTTCTCTGAGACAGCTTAAGCCCCCTCACGCTGTGATGAATGGCAATTCCCATCGTAACCAGCCAAGCACAGACTCACAGTGGTGCTTGTGGAAGCTCCTGATCATTGCTGTGGGGAAACTGGTACTACCACCAATTTCTCCCTTGCATTACACACAGGCCCACCCACTTCTGACTCATGGGTCAGAGAAATGCCTGACTAGGTCCTGGACTCACCAGTTTGATTACTGGCTTGTCAGGAGATGGAGAATCCTCACTGCTGCTGCCAGTCTCATCTGTGAACCCAGGTGTGTGTGTGTGTGTGTGTGCAGATGGGCAAATTCAGCAGTGTTGGGAAAGTGTTTGAACACTACTGCTCTGTCCTTGCAGTGGGAATAGAAGAAATCAGGACTGCCAAGCACCTGAGCTGGTGGGATGCTTGTGTGCACAGTGAGAGAAAAAATAAGCAGCACTCTTGATCTCCATACACCAAAATAAACTGTCAAACACAAAATATTTAGCATTGCCTCTAACACTCAGCCCTAGACATATCCTGTCAGCCTGAACTTGGCCATCTATCACCTAGCAGGAACCAGGCTCTCAGCAGTCGAGTTGCTGACTGGGCAGATAGACTGTCATAGCATTTGAGAGCACAAGCCCATGTGTTTACTTCCAAGCAGAACCTGCCAAATGGTAAAAAAATACTTCACTGTGATCTTCAACACAATGGTATTTCAAAACATGGCCACAGCAAATGGATGTCTTGTCTATTTCAGGTGTTTATCTTTCCTGGGGCATTGATACCATCCTCATTCTTGTGAAGTTTGAGTCTGGTGGAAGCTAGCTAATAAAAGACTTCTATCCATGTCTTTCTCAGCTAACTGACTCTGATCTGGCTGGGATGCAGGACAGAGCTGTCAGCAGATCTCAGTGACCCTGTCAGTGGATTATCTCTCATTTCACTATTACAAAGCAATGAGTAAAGGAGAACACCCCTTTTCTGCCTCATCCATCCTGGGTCTGGCTCATTATCCCTCACCATGCCATTCAGAACCTCAGAGGATAATTTGAAAAATATGGGGCCATTTACTAACAGGAAAAGAAAAATTGTATTCGTTGGTATAATGGACTTAAATGCAGATGTCATTATGTCCAGTTTTTCATGCTAAATGAGTATTCTGAGCAGCACAGGCTGCACAGCTCCTTTTATGTCCCAGCCCTGTTTGCTAATAGTCATGGGTGTACACTTTTATGTGCTGACACTTAAAAGCAGACAATGCTCATGCTAAATAGTTAGCCTGTTAAGTAATCAGTCAGGAATTAAAATCAGCTAAAAAGCTTCATTTACCTCCCCTTCTGCATTCATTTTGCTTTGGAACCCATGTCCTGCCCCTTGTGCCTGTGTGTGCCCAGGTCCACCTAGTCCAGCACCAGGGATTGGTATGCAGGGGACAGGAGGCAGCAAGAGAGACCTGTGTCAACTTTTACCTCATTGCAGGGAAAGCCATAAAACTGGAGGTAAATTTGATTCCAGAAATACAGGAAACAGCAGCTAACAAAACAAAAAACCGTGGATATTGTTTAACCTAAGCCTATTCCCCTTTCTCTTTCTCACTAGCTGCACTGTATTATGAAGCTGACTGTGTCTTTACCTACTGTCAGGCAATTTTTCTTGGTGTTTCTAAAATATTGGTGCATTGAATCCCTGGAAAACCATGTGCTTTGGGGATATTTGCTCATTCCTATGCCTCATTCTCCATGTACAAAATACTTAGGGATCTGCTTTGGAATATATAGAGACCAACTCTCTTCATCTCTTTCAGG
The DNA here is from genome assembly GCF_030490865.1 of Poecile atricapillus. Lineage (NCBI taxonomy): Eukaryota > Metazoa > Chordata > Aves > Passeriformes > Paridae > Poecile > Poecile atricapillus. Next base: position 7,220,090 of record NC_081288.1, read on the forward strand.
CCGTATATCCTGGCAGTATCAACATAGAGAAGGAAAGGAATCAAGGCGGTAGTGCAGGTACATTCCTCCCTCAAATTTGGTTACAGCATCAAGCAAAGGCACTGACCTGAGTATGGTATGTCCTCTGCCTCCATGGGGAACCTGGCCTGCCCAAGCTATGAGAGCAGCAACCCAGCTCAACATAGTCTGTTAACTGCTCCACCACTGCAATGTCCCCTGGAGCTTAGCTTGGCTTGTAAGAGAAATGCATCTTTGTACAAAAAGATGTGGTTGTGTACAAAAGTTGTTGCAGCTCCTCTTGGCGTAGAGTCAGTCACCCAAATGTGAGGTGAGGGCAGTGACTGGATCACAGCAGCACACTGCCTTCCTCCTCTTCCCTCAGTCACCAGGGGAATTGCCCCTCAATCTCCTGAGCATCAGCACAGCCCTTTCCTGATTTTTGGTAAGTGCCAAGAGTCACATTTTGGCTATTAGAGGTAACTTGCTGGGTGTACTGTCTTGGATAACACCACCCCTCAGCATCTAAATCATATCTTTTATCTGAGGATTTTGGACCATTTTAGGAATAGAAATTCTTCTAGCTGCCCCATGTGTTGTCAGCAGCACATGAAGGTATGATTTGTCTGTCACAACTGGCATGAGGGTCACTTATTTACTGACTCAGCCCTTGGTCAATGCCACAGTGACAGGACCCCTCATAGCAGACCTTCCTGTTGCTGCACTGATGACAGCCCATCACACCTACTCATGTAAGTTATGAACACACAAATTGCAGTGAAAACAGAAACAATTCTGCGTGACTTTGACCCAGTCAGAGAATCCGTGCATAGGCACTGACACAGCTATTGCAGTTTGATCCAAATTAGCTACAAATCCTACACTGACAGAATCCATCATTTCTGCATGGTACCTATCAGCATTTATGCAGTCTAAATGCTTCCCAAAATTAGACAAGACAATGCTGCCAGCATCAACACACTCAAAACAACAAATTTTCAGAATGTCATTTTTTCTGCCCCCTCAGGTGGCTGAATGGAAAGGGAAAACAACTTATCCCCTTCTCTCCACACAGCTCACTTATACAAATATATTCCTAGTTAAGCAGAAAACAGAAATGATGTTATGGGACTCAAGAGCCAGACTGCTATTAAGATGTGTGTGTAATGGATGGCTTAGCTCAGAGCTGTGTGCTAAGTAGCAGAACCCCATTAGTTCCCTTCCTCAAGCAAAGGTCGGTTTTCACACAAGTAAATCTTCTGGCTGGACAGAAGTACCTCATATCTAAAGAGACTCTGAGGAGCACAGCCTCCCCACAGGCAATTTATTACACCTTCCCCCGGGTGAACAGAGCAGGGGGCCACCCTGGGAAGGCTGCAATAAATTGTCTGCAGGGAGCTTTGTCTTCCAGCACAAACAAGGTCTGAGTGGCTGTATTTATACAATGTGACTAGCTGGGAGGAGGGGGTTTGCAGGGCTGCTGGCTTTTGGGATCTTCCCGCTTAACATACACACAGCTGGTGCACACCAACCAGCAAAACACATGCTGTGCAAGGGGATCTAGGCTATGGCATGGACTTCATAGACAGTGCAGCTCACAGGAGCCCCTGAAAACAGCTTGGTGGAACTGGCTTGATTATGTGGGTTCAATATTCTGTTTTTCTTGCTACTATTTCTACAGCATCTCACAGCACTGCATGTAGATGTAGAGCTATAATGTGAGCAGGAGATGGCTCTTTGTTTCCTTTTATATGTAGCACAAATTCAGGGAGTTTCTGACTCGGTACTAGTACTGGCAGTGGGTGAGGGAGACAGCACAGCTGCAAGGAGGTCTGGGAAGAGACAGCTAGCCATGAGAATGTGGATGGAGCACCCCAAGGTGCTGAAGCATCTCAGGGCAGTTCCCTGAGCTCTCCTGGGATGATCAAGCTCCATGGCAAACTGGGATATGGCACTGCCCTCCTTACAGTGCAGAGGTCTGCACAGGATGAAGGAAGAGCAGAAGAGTACAGTGATTTGCGTATATGTAATTCTGCCCAGCAACTTCTCTGGCGTGGTAACAGGCATAATTAAACTTGGGTGAGAGCAAATTTTGCCACTTCTCTTCCTCTCCCTGGCTGCAAATTTAATGTGTTTGATAATTTGTTTGTGCATTTCCTCTAGTCCCTGTAAACACAGTTTCACACCATGGGACAGAAAAAGGCCTGTCTGCTCCTCCTCCCTCCTCAGAGGGGAGAGACAAGAGCTGTTGATTCCCTCATTCCCTGCCTGGAGCAAAGTGTTGGAGCACCACATACCCTTCTCTGGTGGGGAAAACTGTGGATGGAGAAACACAGCCCATTATCTGTGAATGAAATAAATTGCTGAGGTTAATTTTGTGTGGTTCTATTCAGCTCTTCCTGACAAGGCAGGCTGCTGTCATCACAACCCCTAATCTGATTTCTTGGAGAGAAGCAAAGCTGAGTGGATGTGAGTGGCATACACAGCCATGGTGTGCTGGGATCCCACGTAAGTCAGTTGGGGAAGTTGGGAGCAGGATGCTCTGAATCTGCACCTTATAAGTGTCTCTGGCCTGTAAGTGAGGCAGAAATGCATTTCAGAGACAAGCTCTAAGGTCCAGCTATCCCTATGAAGAACAACTGTGTCTCTTCCTTCCCAGGTCAGCTTTTGTTTCCAAATGGCCTTAGTGTTAGTCTTTTTCTAATGGAATACAGGTTTAAAGATGCCTATAATGAAGGGCTGAAAGACTAAAATAGCATAAGGCCTCATTAACAGCTGAAATCTGGTCCAATTCAATTTAGATAGTCAGGTGAAACAGTGTAGATAGGAAACGCTTCCTCAACCCTGGCTGTGCCAACCTGCTTGAAATAAAAATTTTAAATTTATAGACTTGATAGGACAGAGGGATGAATCAGGTGAATATGCCTACATCTGAGCAGGGGTCTGAGGTCAGAGAAGAGATACAGGTTTTTAAGCCTGAAACTTGCTGAATTCCAAAGCAGTCATCTTTGAATGAGTCAGGTAAAATAAGTCAGATTAATTGTTCCTGAAAGGTGCCTATTTCTTCCCAGTGGTTATACAGGGAGGGTGCACTAATTAGCTGTGACATAGAGCTGTCTGCCAGGTAAAGATCTTAGCTCTGGTGTGATGAATCTCATCTCAGACTACCCACCTGCCCCACCTGCTCAGACCTGGACCACCACAAGTGCAGACAGTTATGTTCCTTTGAGTTAAGGGGAGCACAGACACCCGTGAGCTTTGCATGCTGTACTTCAGTGCCAGTCTCTTATTTAGGGACACTTTGTTCTGTAGTAACTGTGGTAACCTGGCAAAATGTCTGGCCTCAATATTGAGAGTCCTGAGCCCCCAAAGCTCCCATGCTGACTTCAGCCTAGCCAGTACATATGAACACATGCCAGACATTGCTGAACACAGGCATTCCTTTGTGAGAATACTGCCAGCCCATAGATACAAACTTTGCCCCACAGTGTATTTGAGAATTGAGGATTTATTTCACATTTTTTTCCATGCCTTTCTGAAAGAAAAGCCTTTCCATGTGAGACATATTCTGATTTAGTGTGACGACTTCTACAGTGAGTTGTTTCACTGTTTAGCTGGTGGAGTTGCCCTGAGAACAAATATATTCATTCCTGGGAAAAGATCCACCAGTGGAGTGAATTTTATTTGCTAAGCTTGTTCATATAAATTAACAGCATGACAAACATACAGAAGATAAAGAGATCAGACCCATGCTGGTGGTTCCTTTGCTAAGGATTACTAATCTCATATGGCCATTGTTTGTGGATGAGAACTCACTGCAGAGCTTGGCCAACTTTGCTTTCCATGAGCAAACAGCGTGTCTGTGCTCTGGTTCTCTCTCACATCGCAGCTTTAGACAAAAAGGAGTAACTTTGCCTTCTTTCTGTCTGTATGAGTCCAAGCAAAATTCTTCCTTCCCAGCCAAAAGGATGTACCTGCATCTGAACCCCTGCAATCTCAATTTACCTCCTTTGCTTGCCCATGTCTCCACACTGTACTTAGGTTCCTGCACTTTACCCCAAAGCTCAGGTACATTTTCTGTGTTCTGTTCTGGCCTCAAAACACCTCTGTAAAATCGACTAATAAGGCAACCCCTCCTTTCTTCACCCCCATCCTTTGCTTCTCCTGGACATCAGTGATGACTCTCATCTGACTTGTAAACCCTCTAAGGCAGGGAGAATTAGTCTCACCAACAACCAAGCAACCAGAGCTATAGAAAGCCATCCAGGGAAGCTAATTCTAAGGTGAGAACTAGTATCACTCCCATTCTGTTACCCAACATCCCTCCTCCCCTACAAGACACATGGCACTCCCTCTTGCTTTCCTGTGCATCTTTAGAGCTGTGTAAACAGATACTAGCAGAGTCTTATAAAATAATATTGCACAATAGCCATGGGGCAGTTCACAGCTGCCCAAGATTTCTGATTACTTCCTAGATTCCTATGTTGTTCTCAGTGGTAAGCTTTCATTGAAGCGCTAGATGACAACCTGAGCACAGTGAAGCTTCAGTAGCTGTGTAAATGTACAATGGAAGAAGCAATTTCTTACAAACCTATGCTAAAAACATCCTTCTAAAATCCCCCTCCTTTGACACAGTGCCATTAAATTTTTGGTCTTTGATAAGGGAAGAGAGGAAAGACACTGGAGATCAGTGTTTGACGATGTCAAACCCCAAGGAAATGTGTGTCAAAAGACAAAGCTTCAACAGTGCTGCAGAGATTTAAAAAAAGGGAGGAGAATTTCACACTGCAAAGCTTGTGAAACTTCCTATTTTCGGCACAGTTCTTTCAAGAAGACTTTTCTTAAGAAGGCAGGCTTCCCTTTAAATGTACGTTTAGAGCAGGCTAAAATCTGTGGAGTCTTTGGTGGGCATGCTGCCCTTCAACATTGCTGCAGGAATATTGAGGGTAAAAACCATATGATGGTCACATTAAAGGTGTAAATGTTTTCACTGTAGCTTCTCCTCTTCACAAACTACCCTTTACTTTTCTTGCCTGAGGCTTCATCTCTTCAGTAGTTATGCAGTGTGATTGAACTGTACGTTTACTTCGACTAGAGGGAAAAACCCACACAATTACTAAATCCAGTAGTATGATGCAGTAAACAGAATTCTGCATCATGAGCATTTGGCACATCCAGTTACTTGTATTACTTGTATCTCCCCATTTAGGATTCCCAGCATCAACCTAAGCTTTGTCAGCTTCAATGACTGGGCAAGGTAATGCAAAAAGGTATCTGCAACCACAGTAACCACTTTACCTGTGTCATAGTAGGTGTCATGGGCACGCAGTTCCTTAAAAATTAACACGTTTGTGATTAGGTAGTACGGCACTAATTCTAATTCTCTCTGCTTTCAGCCTGATGGCAGCGGGGGAGAGGGAGCATTCTGTTTATGGTATGTTTATGAATGGCTCTGCAAGCTGCTGCACGCCCCCGGCTTGTGAAAATAAACCTCTCTCTATGGGTAGGTCTCTTTAGAACCTTTCCTTCAGCCCTTGCTTTAGTTCTCAAGCCCAAACTGAAACCACTGGGTAACAGATATGTGGGGCCTTTCCAACTTCAACCATCTGGCTGGAGTCAGTGTCTTCAAATGCCTTCTGCTCAGATCATATTTAGGGAGGGACATGGGAACTCCTTATGTGCTGGGAAACTTTTTCAACTTCTGCCAGTATCTGACATCAATAAGGGAAATAAGCAGTAGAAAAGGTACTGTAAGTTAATGCCCATTCCTAACTCTTGAGGCATCTGGTTCCCAGTCCAATCCAAATTGTAATTCAGTGTGACGATCCACTCATTACTGCCATCAATAAGAGTATAAGCCAGAGTCACTCTGGTTTTCACACATGCATACACTGCATGGTGAGTTTTTCCCTATGGATTGAGATTCCAGAACAGGAGGGGTCACTCATTCACTGTTATATGGATCCCTATCCTAGGATGTCTTTTGGCTGGGATCCCTCTAGAATGACTGGTCTCCACTGTGCTGCCAAGTTTCATAAAACAATACAGATGGCAATATTTATGCTTGTTGAGTGGTCTTTGAAATGAATATGAGAGTGGCTCAATAGCATTGGCTTTCACACATTTTACAGTTCCACTCCTAAGCCCAGCACTTAGCTCTTGCTCACTCAGGGCTTTCCCTGCTTTCCATGGGATCCCTGTTTTAGCATAGACTGCCCAATTTGGCCCCTGGATGTCTGGTAACTGACTGGACGTATTCTTAATGAGCATTGACAGTTTTGTCTAGTTCTAAGCACAGGTGGATCTGGATCTCACACACTGAAGATGCTCAGCTCTAGATCTACTCTTACAGTTTGAAGCACCCAAAGTATTGACTACATTCTTCTCTTGGGAGATATCAGGCTAAATCTGGACTTACAGGGCTTTGTGTAGTCTTGATTTGTCCTAAGATATATCCACCACTAAATGTGGGGACAGAAGAAAACAGAGTCTCTTCTAAAAAGCCCGACTTGTAATGGAAGTTAAATGAATGACAATCACTATGCAGAGAAAAAAAATAAAAGCTTCACTCAAGGGGAAGAAACTCAAAAGTAGGTCTTCATTTTTTGTGGGTACTATGGAATGAATGAGAGTGATGTCAGATGTAATATAACACTGGAGTGGAAAGCCTAACATTAAAAGACACAGTTACGCTGCACTGGCTTGTTCTAGACATGAGCTATCCATTAAAAGTAAGTCAAAACCCTCAACTTAATTTTGTACATATGCCATCCCAGCCCCTGGCCTCTCTCAGGGTGTTTCAAAGCTGCAGGAGCAAATTTGTCTCCTTAGAAAATATCTCCCTTGGAGGCAAAGGCACTGTGTGCATAAGAGCACTGGCAGCATCCAGAAGCTTCCAAGCACTAACAGTTCCTTGTAAAAATCCCAGATGAAGTCTGAAGCTCCCAAACTGCCATAATCTTCATTAAAACTTTTATAGTCTGGTCCAGCCATGTAGACACCAACTGGCTGCCATAAAATGCCTTCATTTGCTATTTATGGGTAATTCAGTGGAGCACTGAGTTCAGAAGGTGAATATGCCAGAGCTGTACAGGGATCAATTTGGTCTCTGACAGAATGCACTGTGGGCACAATCCTCATGGCTCACCAGTGAGGAAGTGAGTGTTTTCCCTGCAGGTTGCTGGCTCAAGTGGGTTATCCTGACAGAACAAGGGCTTTGTTCTGCCGTCCTACTCAGCTTGGACTTTCCAGCTCAAAGCCCACAAGTAGAAGTGTAAATACATAACATCTGATCTTGCCCTAATACAGCATTTCCTTGTGGACAGCTATGGGTGTCGGTGTGGCTACTACTTGTTTACACTTGTGTGAGAAGAGTTTGCAAAGCCAAAAGCTCTAAAGAAACCTCTGTGGAAGTGTTTGTTTGCCCACAGGTGCTTCTGAGAAACTGACAGCCTCACTTCCTGGCCTCCAGGAAACGTGCTGTCTGTAGCTGTATCCCATTGGAAGGGCTTGCCATCAGGCACTTACCTGACACAAAAGTACAAAACAACTGGTCCTGACTTTTTGGGGAAGTCATGTTCCAGCACCCGGCGGTCCAGCTGAAGCCAGTTCAAGTGTCCCCTGGCAAAAGAAGAGACAGTTTTGAGCCTGGTACCAAAGAGCTTTCTCACTCCTCACAGCAATGAGGTCTGAGGTGTTACAAAATATGAACCAAAATGTGTGCTATTTGCCCTGGACTATGGCATGATATTTGAAAAACACACAATAAATGTTTGAGGAGCAGAGGTGGTATCATCCTGGCAATGTTTCAGTCTGGAAATCGAACTGCTAAAGTTCAATCTGTCAGGGTGAAAGCTGGCAGCACTGAGCAATCAGGGCAGCCCAAAATGTTATAAGCTTCACCTTTTTATTACAGGCCTCTGGAGCAGTCATATCATTAAAAGTCTGTCAAGATTTTCATTAGAAATCCTTATGGTTAAGACTTTCCACGATGCCTGCAGTATTTCACTCAAGGCTAAACCTGACTCTACAGCCTCAGACAGTTTATTTACCACCCACATGCCTGCAATAGCCTCTCTAGGTTTGCCCAGCCCTCATTTTTCCTTCTTCAGAGAGCTCTTGAAAAACAGCTGCTCCATGAAGCGTTCCAGCTACAATTACCACATGCTGCTTTTCTTTTGCCTAGATGGTACCTGTCGCTGTTATTTTCTCCTATAATTTATCCATTCCTGCCTTGCTGCTGGAAGCTTTGCTGGGCATGAGCTCTGTTCTTTGTCACGTTCCCCACACTGTAGAGTGCTGTGTGTGTGTGAGAGGTACTTTATAAATACCATTATTTGTACTACAGGGGCATCTCCCTCCCCAGCTGAGATAAAGGCTCTGCTAAATTAGGCACTGTGGAAATACACAGTGACATTCAGGCCCCACTAAAGCTGGCCAGAATTTTGCCACTGCCTTCAGTGATGCTAGGGTTGCATCCTGCGAGCTTTTGGCTGTTGATTTCAGTCAGACCAGATTTCACCCAGAGGGAGAAGCAGCCTCCCTCTTGCCTTTAGTACTCTACTGTCTAGACAAGCAAGGGGAGAGAGAGTTGAAATTATTTGGGGGAGAATCTTGCAGCAAATATAGGAGAAAATGGAACTCATATGTCCTGAGCTTTATTCCAGTGCCTATTCACCAGCTCATGATAATCCTCAAGAGTAATTCTTCATTCCACTGAAAATGAAAAAAAAAGGAAAAAAAGGGCCTGCTTTAAAAAAAAAAAAAACACATTAAATTACCTTCTAGAATTGCCACAAGCCTTACCAATGTACCATGTGTACAGCAAACACACTCAGCTTTCTCAAGGGTTTTCATGTGCATGAGCTTTGGGCAACCGAGAAGCCCCTTTAGAAATCAAGCAATGACATCCCTGTAGCAATTTAACTGAATTTACATCATCCCCCCACTCCATCTTTCCCAGAAAAAGAAATAAAGGGGAAAGTAGCACTTTCAGGAGGCACTGAATCACATGGGTTCAATGGAAATTTCTGTACTGCTGCCCTGGCTTATGGAGGTGCAGAAGAGAACAGGCAGCTCAGGAAGCCTTCCTGCCCAGGCAGCTCTGGGCTACTCTGGAAACCTGCTGGGACATTGTGAGTGCTCACCTGAGCACAGCATGCTGCTTCCAACCAAGGGGTTCTAAATTACTGGTGAGCTCCACTCATCACTCTTGTGGGTTCAGGACCAGTATGTCAAGAAAAAAGCTCTCCTCAAATTTTGCCATGTAGAAGTCAGTCATTCAGTTTAAGCAGCTTTTGCATCTGTTTTGCAAAAGTACCAAGTCTCAACTAGGTACAAGTGATACATGTGAAGTTGGGGACTTTTCAGACTCATCCTCTGGACATCTTTTGGTGTACAAAAGGAACAAAGCTTATTTTATCCCCTGCTCTAGACACCCATGTGTTTCCTTCCAAGATATTTTAACTTTCAGACAGTTTTTTCTCTAGATAAAGTTTTAAAATAAATTTTTTCTCTAATATTTTCACTTTCGGTAAAGGGGAGCCTGTACTGTGCATTAGGGGCACAGACTTGCTGGCAGTGTGGCTACTGGAAAGGGGTGATATAATGCAGATTTTCAAGCCAAACTGACCACCTCATATGTCTCCACTGCAGTACAGGGGCTGAGGACAAGTCTGCCCCGCCTGGGATCAAGGTGAGGATGTCCATATTAACTCATCTGGATGTAGGAACTAACTGGAATAGCTCTGGGCAGAATGCATAGCTGGGCATGCAGCAAGATACAGGGGGTTTCCTTCCATCATTTCTGCTGCTGGCATGCTAGTGTGGGGTCCATGCATCATTTCCTGTTGTTTAGTACAGATGTGTACTTTAACAAGGTTTGGCTTTTAGAAGGCAGATGCTCCAGGCTGTAAAAAATAATCCCCATGGAAAGATTCTCAGCCTGGGTACCCAAAAAATTAGAGGTATCTAGCTTTCCTTCTGTATCCCCCTTCTTGAAATCTGTAATTTTACCTATTATTTTTTGGTCATGAAGTGCTGTTATGTTGCTTTTAACAGGCCTCAGGAAGGCTGAAATTAGCTGTGAAGGCCACAGTTATGGGTGGGATTGAAACTAGCCATGCTCACCCATTTCTAGCCTAAGTACAACCTGAGCATTTACCATGTAGGCCATGGTAGAAAACGCTGTCAGAGCAAGGAAAAGCCCCACTAAACCTGACATCCTGTGCTGAACCTGTCCAGTTGCATTTGTATCACCAACACAGCAGCCACCCGCAGCTGATGGTGTTACACACCAGTTCCCACTGAGGGTGAACTGTTGACAATGGATTTACTGTCTACCTCTGTGTTTATCCAACAGCAATGTCTGGGTTTGCCTAACATGCACAGGGAAGGGTTGAGAAACCATGGTACACAGCACAAAAAGTCACTTCATGGTATTTCTTATTTTGAAAAGACTTGCTCTTTTCATTCTTGTTGCATTTTAACAGGAGAAACTGGTTGGTATAATCATATATATACATATGCATACCAGTTCCACATTTATGTTGCACATGTACACAGTTCTGCAAACTGGATAACACATTTAATTGCCACTGAGTTTTTAGGTTGAAGAGTTTCATTAGTCTCATCTGCATGGAGCTTAAATCCAAAGCTCCTTCAGAGGAGGAAGGTCACTTAAATCCCTGCCAGGAGCTAACTGCTCACTGTACTCAATTACTACTTACAGTCTTTCATCGCTGAGGGCTTCTGCACTGCAGATTGTCACCTAACTCCTTGTTTTCAAGCATGCATGTGTGGCATGTAGAGAACAGCAGCAGTGAGCAGTCACTGGTATCTGCCTGTGAATGTGGACTATCAGGGAGCCAAGCTCTGATGCCATTGTACCACAAAACACTTTGCTCTGGAATCTGTCTTCCTGTTGTCAGCAGAACTATTCATGGAGCACAGTCCCATGTAAGACAGGGAAAATATATATCCAGTGGTGGCATATAACCCTAGGCATGTAGTAATCCTGACAGTTTTCATGGACCAATTTAGTTGGCTTACACTGGGATCCCATTCATACATGCCCATGTCTAGCTGGACTTCCTTCACGGTTCAATTTAGAGACACAAAGTAGCTTTTGTTTCATTATCACCACTGATTTGTTCATTCTGATATTTCTATCAATGTATTCAGAAAAAATGGTGCAAACAGTTTTGGGGGACCTGTAGGGAGGTTGAATACTGGAAGCCAGATAATTTTCCTCTGTTGGTTGTACTCATGCTGGCAGTTAAACTGTTGTGTCAATAACAACTACATAATCACTTTTAGGAAAAAAACCTGGGTCCTTTTAAGATACAGACTGAGTATGGATTTTGATGCCCAGGGTCCATTTTGTTGATTGTGTGCACTAGTTCTGTCTTCTTTTATAAGTAAAGAGTGGTACATCAATGAGTACTTTGCCTCCAGGTGGTTCTGTTTATATGGTTTTACTGCATAGTGTCCAGTTTTCTGAAAAGTGGATTCACATTGATTTGTGTTATAAAGGTATTTGGACCAATAAGCCAACTCACACCCTTTCAGTGTCAGACTCATTCTGAATTTAATGGACATTGAGAAAGACCAATTCATGTAACAGAAACCATATAAACTATTTATATTTCATCAATTGCAACAGAAACAAAAACCCCTTTAAGCTCACAGGTTTTCTCAATTACTTTTGAAGAGGCTGAGAAGCTCACGGGACCATAAGAGTTTAACTACACAAATTTTGCAACACAGTGGACTTGGTGATAAAGGAACTGGTCTAGTGCCAGAGCAGGATGTTATTCTGAGAGCTGCACCCTCCGTTGGACCAGCTGTTCAGCCAGGATGTGGGACACCTGCTCCTTCACTCTGGCCCTGCCACATGGCTGGAGGGTAGAAACAGGCTTCCCCAGCAGCACCGGGGATGAGAGGGTATTCCAGGGAAGGGTGCTACCCTGCTCTGTGGGGAGCTGTGGGATGGAAATGTTGGTAGCTCTCAATGGAGCAGGTGACTCAGATCTAAGGACAGTAAGGGATGTGGAAACCCTGTCCATGCCCAGATGGGGAGTCTGCAGTGAACAGAAGGTTAATCCAGGCCACTTGCTCTCAGTGAATGCTGGAAGAGCTGATACAACGGGAAAGGGTGGTTAGTGGAGATTCATAACCAGCTGAACTAAAACCCAAGCTTTTTCCCCATCCCTTTTCACTTTTAATCAAGCAGGATATTGCTCTTCTGACTTCCTATGAAGCCTGGCCCCTTGTGCTGTACAGGGACACCCTTTTGACCTGTGCTCTCCCGCAGTTAATGGTTCACGCTATAAAACGTTCCTATGATCATTAAAACAGAAGGCGTTATTCTCCTCTCCATAATAGTCTGACAATCTAATTTTAGTCATGCTGAATGCAGTAATGACCCCATATTATCACAAGAAACTATTAAGTTGCCAACGCAAAGGCTGTTCCTATTGATTTTCTTCTAAGGTTGTCATGATAGAGCACAACTAATGAATGGAAATCCCCAGTCCAAATAATTTCTAAATAAATTACTCTCATAGTGCTTTTACTCTTAAATAGAAGAATTGATTTAATACTTTAGTGGCTTTTCTTCTTTCTAAACTTGCAATTTGGCCAACCTCAGACTACATTTATGAACCAGTCTTGTTTTGTTTTAGCTGGTTATGAGTCCCCTTCAAGTAAAACACATGGAAACTCAGTGGAGAGTGAAGAGAAAGAAGTCCCTGAGGGCCTGTGTCACAGAATTAAAGGGTTTCTTTTTACATTCCTGGTCTGTATTAGGTAAAGGTCTGGGTTATGTGTCCTGCAAACACACATTAAGAGACTGTTTTTACTAGTTTTTAAGAAAGAGGATATTTCAAACTTTCATTGCACGTTGCAGGTTAAGATATGTGGTCTAGACAGCCTAGTTTATTTTCTGAAGTTGGCTTGGGACATCTATTTCCAAGACTCTGCCCAAGGCCCCAAGTATATTCTTTGGCTGTGTTCAATCAAATAAAACAATTGCTGTTTGTACCAACTCTCTTCAAAGCATTTTACAACTGAAGAGGAAATACTTTTGTCAGGGTTATTTTCACAGCACTGAAGAAGCCTCAGTGCAAATGTCAGAGTCACTGTGGGACAGCAGAAGGGCTTCAGACCAGCTAAGAGTTGCTGCTTGTTTCTGGGCTGCACTTCCTTGATTCAATGAGCGTGTCCCCACATCTTTCATCTGGGCTAGCTGAGCATCTCCTGAAAACCCTTTTCCAGCTACAGGTCTGAAGGTGACCAAGTGCGTGGATGCCATCACCTAACCAATTGAATCCTGCCTGGACAGTGCACTTCCATCTGCATCCAGTGTATCTCTGAGCTCTGCCTTGACAACCTCTGTCAGCTCTCTTGCTTCCTCCCTTTGCTAACCCAGATTTTTGCTCATCCTGTTAAACCTGGAAGTTCCAGGGTAGGCTGGGCTCTCTCTAATTGCTGACACCTCCTCATTAGCTTCCCTTGCACTCCCAGGAGAGGCCTGTGCCTACCCAGCTGAACTGAGAGCTGGGACTTGCTCAGCTGGTCTCTGGTTACAGTTGGAGATGTGCCTTGTTTCTCACCTGCGCTCTTGGGACTGTTATGGGAACATTTTCTTCTCCTAGTGTTCTTTGGCTTCCCTGTGCCTTTCAGGCAGCACCCACTGAATGACTTGCTCTCTCCAAGAGTAAACACTCTGGTAGGAGCAATTTCCTACACCTGCTTTATAAAAGGCAAGTCTCTCCTAGTGCTTCTCCTTGGAGGATTAGTCTCATTAATTTGTGTTGGGTTGGAGGTCTACAGGGCTGAGCTACTCATGTCAGTGAGCTTGGATGGATTCTGGGATCTCATCTGATTCGAGTCCTGCTTCTGCACATGCCTGTTGCTGAGTATTCCTCCATCCTTGGAGCTGTGTCCTGAGATGGCCTCAGGCTGTCCAAGGCAGGTGCTTGCCAAAGGAATTGACTTTAGCTGCTGAGATGAATGCGGATATGTTTGTGCAATTATCCAGCAGCCTCTGATTACCCGATCCTGAATCATTATTCCAGCAGATAATTTACATTTCCCTGCCACTTCAGCAGGAGAGCGGAACTGGCTCATGACAGCAATACTGCTGACTCAGCTGTTCTGAGGACACAGCGTTGGCTTGAAAATCTTGGTTTTTAGAAATGATTTAGGTGTGGGAAGCCTCTTCCTGATTAACATACAAAGAAGAAAGCCTATTGTGAACCAAGGTGGGTGTCCATACAAGACAGTCCATGTGCCAAGGATGGTGTAACTCCTGAGAGAAAACAGCTGGAAAAATGTAACAGGGTGGTGCAGTAGCACTAAGGGGTCACAGTCTGGGACTAATCACAGCCTTTGGCAGACCTGTAATGTTTCTCCAGTGCTAATTTTATTTTTGTCGTTTAATCTGGGGGTAGATATAGCCTGCCCAAAGACAAAACCTCACATTTTGGGGTAATTTGGTCCATGCCTCCCTAGACCTTGGTCTAGGACCTTAGTGTACACAGTATTTCTACAACAAGATTTTCTGTGACTAAGTATTGCCTCTTAGGTCTTTGATTTTTCACACTTACGTTTCATCTGTGAATGCAATTCCAAAGTACTCCTTCTCCTTCAGGTTGAAATGAGATGCCACCAAGTCAAGCAGCTCCTTGGCCAAAAGCTTTGGCTGAAAAACAAAAATGAAAGAAAGTGATTAATGAGGAGAATTGGATAGAACTGCACTGTGCTTGAGGAGGAAAACACTATCCTTGAAACTACTCCACAGCTGTTGCTTTTATGTTCCCTCTGGTGTTCAAGCTAAATCTGCAAGGAACATTAGCTCCTTGAAATGAGCAGTAGTAGTTTCCCTCCTAGGTAAATACTAAAAACCTGGCAATTCTGACTTATTCAGCACTTAATGTCTCTGCAGACAGATGATGTGCTGCCTGCCAGTGCTCAGATCTACCAGGACCAGCCCACTCCTGCCTCTCTGATAATTTTAGTTGTTAAATCTTTTTATCAAGGGCCTTTACAAACATGATTCAGACACCCACTTTCTCACACACAGCATAGATATATTCTCATAACACTAAGAAAATACATAGTGCCAAAAGATAGGATGTGACGGGACCAAATGAGAAGTAAATGACAGAAAAAAATAGTTTCCCATTCACTATTGCTTGTCATATAGAGATGAGGATACATCCTCAAATTTAGGCAGTTGGAAGGAAAGGCAGGAAACTAGCACACACTATGAAAATACTCTTTGTAAGACAATAAAGGCCAAGCTCAGAGAAACAGAGGATTGTTCATTACTACCTTTTCTGCAAAACCTTATTTGTCTTTTAACTCTAATGTATTCTCCTGTCTCTATGAGTTTTCATCTGCTCTGCTGGGCTCCAGTTTTTCCAACCAGATTTCTGAAGCCTTGGCACTTGCAAAGCTCTCGTCCTGTCACCTGTAGGGAACAGGAGTACAAAGGATCCAGGTAACTTCAGCCTTGTAATAGCCCCAGATCCCAAAGCTGCAGTTGTTACAGCAGCACTGGCACAGCTGGGGTCAGAGATCCCAACAATGTTCCCTGGTGACTGCTTATAAGGATTTGGTCTACAAATCTCTGTGCTGCAAACCTCAGTGAAAATAAAACTGTCTGCAGGCTTGACTGCCCCAATGAGTCTGCTGAGCAGCTGAGTCAGTTACCCCAGACGTGAACCTGTTGTTAAATGGAGGTGAAATTATGATGCTGTGCAGAAAATGGGTGGCAGGGATGTGAAAACCCTGCTGTTGTAATCAACTGCTCTGTCCTATAAACACAAACACAGCCATAGTAGAAAACCCCTGATTTGTATCTAACTTCCAAACAGATTTATAAGACTCAAGACTCTTTCAAAATGTCCCTAAACCCAACGCTATCACAGTAGCTGACACAGCTGGGACAAACTTACTTCTCTGTACATTTCCTTGACATTCATATGACCATTGCAGCATCTTCTACCCACCCCAGTGGGGACATCCAATGCATGGGGGGTTTCTAGGTCATGCCAGCAAAGAAAGAAGCAATAGCTGTGCCTAAATGCAGCCCTGGCTTAAGGAAGCCTCTGAATGAATCCAACAGAAGTTGCTGTGTACGAGGAACAGCCTGGCAGATAACAAATAGGTAGGATGCAACCAGCTTCATTTTAATTTCCAAGTCAGACTTCTCAGTCACAACCTTTGGAGGCTCTGCTATGACAACACTGGTGACTGCATTGACCTTCACTCCTGAACAAGCTCTCAAATGTGCTCAGAGATGAGTGGACCAGGCATGGGACCATGGTCAGGTCCCCTGTCCCCCCAAGTCCCATCAAAGACCCAAGAAGAGCACATCAGCTACACCAGTCTCACTGGGGGCTCCTCAGATGCTTCTCTCCTGGCATTGTGCTGAGAGGGGCAGACATTTACAGCATCCTTGTCTCCTGTAAGTTGAAACTCTCTTTGTCAGAGACTTTTAAAGATAACAGTTTGACTTATACACAAATTTTGTGATGAAGAGGATGGCAAGACTGCCAGGTGAATTCAGAGATACGCAGGCTCAATGCAGGTAGTTACTGGGGGCATTAGTTGAGTTTTCAGCTTAACAGGAGACAAACAAGCACAAGCTTTTAAAGAAGAGATAGGAAGAGGGGTTTGTTTCCTGTCCACGAACAGTTTGAAGCCTTGCTTTTCCCCTGCCCTTGCGCAAGGGTCCCTGCTCCCTTCTCTTCTGGCTGGGCCAAATTCTCTCTGCATTAGAAAGGGATTTCTTCCCAGCTTAGGGTTACCACAAGAGGAGGGGTAGGAATGCAAGGCAGGACTGACTCCTTCATGGCCAAGGCCAGTTGGTGGAGGTGAATCCAGGCATCCCCATGCTGGAGTGTATTGCAGGCTGGGAGCTGCGTGGCTGTCACTGCCTGGTGCCCAGTGCTCTGTGTGACTCAGTTATTTGACAAACGAGCAATTGTGCTGCCAAGCAAGGGAAACAGCCATCAGTCAGCCTGGCTGGATGTCCCACCTGAGAGGGCAGGGGTGGGAAAGAGTGCTCATGAAACATCATGCCTCAAGCACAACAGAGTTTTCCCAAGCCTGGGTTAAGCACATGGAAGATAAAGGCTGAGCTTTTTCAAGAAAGCAGAACAGAGCAATGAACAGTTGATGTGTAAGAGGCTGCCCATGGACATGGGGAAGGTATGGGTCCCTCTGCTGCAGTCAGACAACGCTGCCACAAGGGACACTGGACAAGGTAGAAAGTCCCTTCTGCTGTTCACATCATGGAGAAGTGATGCTCAGCTTCCCTTGAACTTGCCCCATGCACTGCTGCATCCACTCCCAGCTATCTAGTGAGGAGCAGCACCCAAAACCACCTGCCTTTAGCCACCCTTTTCAGAATGGGTAAATGCAACATACTGCTTCCTTATTTCTGCTGTGTGAGACCAGGCTGAAAAAGCCAAGGAGATGTGGTCAGCATGGTATGACAGCTTTCCCATGTCTACTGCCCAGAAGCGGATGCTCCTCTCCCTGATGCTCCCTCAGCACAGCCCCCTGAGGCTCAGCAGGAGCAGTTTCCAGTGCCCTTGCTGTGGGGCCTTCTCCAAAGCCTGTGGTAGAAGATAAAGCAGGATAACCCTTTGCCTTGCAAGATAAGGGAAAAGAACAATAGATGCAGACCCAGCACTGGAGTGGTGCCAGGTTAGTTTCTGGGCCAGAGTCCCTGAAGAGGCTTATGGCAGTGAAGTTAAGCCCTGCTAGTCCCCTCCAAGATTACTTTCCGCTCTCCCCTTAAGCTCTGCAAGGTTATTGTCCTTTCCAGTGGAATGACTCCCTGTCCTCCCAACCTGAGTGTGTGGAGAGGAGGGGAGGAAGGTGTCTCCTCCAGGTATTAGAGACTCCTCAAGACAAACCTGCACAGCAGGGATAAGGCAGGAAAAGCCAGCCGGGCAGAAGCAGATCTGCAGCCTGTCCCGCTGTCTCAGGAGAGACCCACGAGCTCAACGTTAGCAGTTAATCTTCTTGCCATTCGCGATGGGAACGGCTGAGCAATGACCTCCTTTCATGTGAGCTGCGCAGACAAAGAGCTCATTAGCAATGCCTGTGGCAAGTTTTTTTAATTCATTATTAATTTCTGGACTTCATTTTCCCGAGGGAAAATTTTGCATTAATAAAACTTCCATCACAGACACATTGAAGGAGATGGGGACTGGTCTCTGAGAGCTGAGAAGTCAATAGAAAGTGGGCCTGGGAACTTCTGGATTCAATACAATTGAATGGTCAGCAAGATACACCTTGTGCATCCCACAGAAATAAATCAGAACAACAGGTGGAATTCTGAGTTGAAACTGAACCATGTCCTCAATGATGCAGAGCTACAGAGCCCAAGCAGGTGTGGAGATCCCTCTGCATCTGCTGCTCCTCACTCCCTTCCTACTTACACCTTCCTGGCATCCTCCATATAACCTGTATCACAAAAAGCATGGGGCTGTCATAGCTGCAGCTGGCTGGCCTGAACTTGGGATAGGGAACACCAGGTGAACTTCTTCATCTAGAACAGCAAAGGCTGAACATGCTTTGCTGTTGGGGTAGGTTGTCAGAGCAGCATCATATAGCCAGGGAATCTCCTGCTGCTCCCTCCTGCTACGGGACCCTCTCTGCAGAAAGGCATGTAAAGAACAGTGTTCTGTAAATCAATTGCCATTGTTACTAGAGGAATCAGCAGGGACCTGGTTGTGGTCCCAGCATGCTGGAGCTGTGGCCCTTGGGGAAGAAGAGCCTGCTCCTGGTACGTGCTTACTCCTGCCAGGAGGAAAGGCTGAGGGACCCACACTCCTGTGTAGCTGAGTATCTAGCACAGACTCTGGCCATTTATTAGCCAATCCCTGTCCCCGAGGCTTCTCTGCATTGCAGTAACCTGAGTGCTTTCCTGGCTTTGGATCCCTACTTGTACTCCCCAAATCCTGCTCCGGCCTGGAACAAGTTACATTTTGCAACCTGGATTTCCTGGACTTGCAAACATGACATTTTCTACAAAACTCAGTAAGTCAGGATCTACCTGCCAGGTGTTATGGCACCAAACCTTGTCCAGGAGATTCCTGATACTCTGCAGAGCAGGCAATTCTGCTGTGAAGTCAAGCCTGACTTCAGAGCACTCTGAGGTTTCTTCCTTCCCTCTTGGAGAGGCAGGGGAGCAGAGATGGATTCATTAGGGGCTGCCTCCTTATTAGTAGAATGACCCAGACATCCTACCCTGCTCCCTGGGCCATGCTGGAGAGGTTTGTCTGAAATGATAATGCCACGCATCCACAAAGCCTCAGCAGTGAGGAGCACAGTGAGCACATGGCTGGGGCTCTTTGCAACCCTGCAGGCTTGAAGCAGTGAACTGATTCCCTCCTTGCCCTCCAAAACAGCTGAACTTTGTTCAAATAATGACTTAGGGGAAAGGGAGAGCTTTATTAGTGGTGTCAGGAAGTGGCAGGGAAAGGGCTGAGCCTTAGTAGCAGCTCTGTGACTTGAACTTGCCATGAAGAAATATGATGAGAAAGCACCAAAGGCAATGCAAGAAGGTCCATATGGATCACACTTGACTGACGCTCCAAGGGATGTCCCCCTGCAATTCCCCATTGCTTGAAGACCCCACTCCACTCCCTAGACTACAGGCACAGCCTGTGCCTGCAAAAGCTACACCAAGAAAGCTTCAATGCATGCCATGTCCAACTCTGTCTGTATCTCCTCTATTTAAAGGAGCACTCAGCACTGGCAAATTAACCACAGGGGATGAGTCTCTCTTCCGTGTGTTCCAGTTATCTCTGCACAGAGGCACTCTACAGGTGTCTCTTCCCAATTAGACATGATGGCAACTTCCCTGAACAACAGCAGAGCACAGAGAGCACTGAAGGCAAGTGGGGCGGGGAAGAACAAGCCTGAAAGCTCCTTGGAAAAGGGAAGCCGCATGAAGAATGATGATTCAAAGTGATTCAATGCCAAAATCCCAGAGTTTCATGGCTCTTTGATGTATTTATTGGATGAGTTCATATTGGCACGAGCTCAATTAATTATTATTAATTAATATGGGCTGCTGTAGCCACTGGAGGAGCAGGCTGGGGTCTGCTCATGGGACACCTCCCCAGTGCTGAAAAGAGGAAAAGGTGAGATACAGGTGATGCACAGCAAGACTTTGCTGTTCAAAGTGACATGAAAACCCCATTTTGGTGCCTCCTAACGCCAGCCACAGTCACTGTCACACAGGTTTAGTGATAATACAGACATATTATGGGTATGTGTTAGCCACAGGATAGGAGGAAGAGGAAGGGGCCTGAGAAAGATCTCTTATGGAGTGGGAGAAGCTTGACACCAAGCCCTAGGGAAGTGATGTCATCCAAAGGGACTTGTACAAGCTTGAGAAGTGGGTCCATGGGAACCCCATGAGGTTCAACAGGGTCAAATGCAACACATAGGGTCAGGGAAACCCCTGGCATCTGGTATTCCCCAGAGACAGGCTGGGGAATGAAAAGATTGAAACCAGCTCTGTGGAGAAGGTCATGGAGGTACTGGTGGATGAAAAGCTGGGCATGTTTCAGCACTTGCAGCTCAAAAAGCCAAATATGTCCTGTGCTCAGCACAAGAAGTGTGGCCAGCAGGTCAAGAGATGTGATTCTTCCCCTCTGGTCTGCTCTGGTGAGATCCCACCTGGAGTGCTGCATCCAGCTTTGATGCCCTTAGCACAGCAAAGACATGGACCTGTTGGAGTGGGTCCAGAGGAGGGTCACAAAGACAACCAGAGGGATGGGGTGCCTCTCTGTCTGACAGAGACAGAATGGGCTGTTTCTGTCAGTCATTGTGGAAAATACAGCAGAAACACAAGCATTCGAGTATTAAATATTCAATATAATTAGAAGACAATGTTACTGGGATTTAAGCAGAGCGAGGAACTCTGGAATCATGTGTTCCCCCAGTGTAAAGACAGACTGCCCACTTTTGGCAGAGAATCATGTTTCTCTATGACAGCTTCCCATTAAGCTTAGAAATGAGTGAGTTATATAGAGAGATTATCTATCCACAGTCCAGCAGTGCCATGAATAAAAAACAGATGACATGGTATTAGCAGCTGCTGGTATGTCCCTAGAAACTCAGGCACATACAAAGTATATTTCATTGTTTTATTAACTGTCAAACAAGCCTTTTTGTTCCCCCTCCCCCATGTCATAGCTTCTCCCTAATTCTCTGCAGCAGGAGGTTTCTGGGTAATGTATAGTTTCAACAAATGGACAGACACAAGTTGAGCTGTGGGAACCAGGTACGTAACTCACACCAAGCAATGCCTCATCAAGGTTAAAACCTCATTAAGGTTAAAAGCACTTCTACCATCCACTGTCTCCTTGCTGGAGGGACTTACAGTGCAATATAGCACAAGAATGCAAAGATGAGACACTGCTAAGCCAAGTGCTGCAATGCTAAAGATTGTCTGCAGGACTGGTGCTCAGCACTGATTTTGTGCTATGGCCAGGCACAGGCTCCAGGACTCAAACCACTGGTATTCAGTTGTGAGCAGGTTTGGTTTCTGCAGGATGGACCGTGAAGTGTGTTCACCTCAAACCAGCCTCTCAAGTCCTGTTGATTTGGTCAAATTTTGCTCAACATTCAAATGTTTGAAAAACATGTTTTTTGTGGCTTGTGTTTCAGTGTAGGCTGGGGAATGCGTGCTGTGTGGCCAGCCCCTCAGCAGGAGAGGTGAGGTGGAAAAGAAATAGTTCGCATGAATGCAGAGCAATTCCTCCCGTGGCTGTGCCCGGCTCAGTCCTACCAGGCAGGGAACAGCGCTTCTTCTTCGGTCTGCTCGAGCCTCGGGCGGTGTAATCAGGAGGAAACCAAAGTGCCAAACGGTGCTTCACGCGCAGTTCTTCCCCTCCACCGACTATCAGCATTTGCTAATGAAGCAAACTCCAGATCGTCCCCATCAATTAGATCATCTGCTAAAACCAGCCCCAACTCTATCGTCCAACAGCAGGGAGATAAGGGCAGTAAGGAAGCCCCTGCAGACCCTGTGTGTTCTAACTCTGTTCCTCACAGCACCGACACTCACTGGCCAGCAGCCTCACCTGCTGAAAGCCAGCAGATGCTCCATGCTCTCCCCTGGGCATTAGGCAGTGCATTGCCCCATGGTAGCTATGGACTGTGCCTCCTTCCCTCCCGGCTTCCTCATTCACGGAACACGGAATTCTTTCATCCAGGGGCCACCGAACTGTCCCTCACTTGCAATTCGCGTGTCAAACTGGATCTGCCGACAGCTCTATCATCCTCTTGTTTAACCCATTTCACGCATTTCCAATAAGAGAAAAATCCGAAGTCACTCTATATAATGTTGTGTAAATATCCAGTAACGGCCCTTTTGGTCATTGTGTCATCTGAATTAATACAGGGTAATAATACTGTACAAAACTGCTCAGGCTAAAGGGCTTGGGGCTTTGGAGTGTGCAATTCCCCGTACGGGATAGATCCTCTATTCCTCAACTCCTCGTTATTATGTCAGTATATGGAATGCACATAATCAAAGCAGGCTGGGATGTAGTTGGGTGAAAAATTATTCATTGAAATGCAAAATGCCTGGAGAGGGAGCGCCTTGTTTTTTATCACGGAACAGCTGAACTCCGTCAGTGCCGGGGACTGGCGGCAGGAGCATTGCTCGTGCTGGCACAGGCAGCACCTCCTTCCCAGAGTCAGTGATTGGCTCTATAAACCTCTCTCCTTCATTTACATAAGCAAATGAGACAACTTGCCTCCAGCAGCTGCCTCGGGAATGTGGACGGTGGTGACAGAGTGCCAATGACGTTTTTTCTTGGAAAGTCAACACCCGCAAGTTGTGGGAATTAAGATTTGTTAGGGTCAGAGAGAAACAGACAAAAAAATTCCCAAGTTTTCTAAAAAAAAATCTGTTTGGTAAAAGGATTAGAAACACCCTACTGACAAGTTGCCTCAAAAATATTTACAGATAGATGAATTTCTGGGTTCAGCTGATACCTGACACTCCATATCTTAAGTCAGAAGGCATTGCTGATATTCTCTAATTCCCCCTACATATTAGTGGGAATCTGCTTAAATAATTTTGCAGTCACAGAAAGCAAAAAGCATGAGCTGGCCAAGTCTGCATGGCAAATTCATGTCAAAACCAAAATGAGAAGCAGTTGGTGGGATGAAAAAGACACTTTTGGGTTTCTAGCATCCCTCCTCCCTTTCTTGTCTGATGCAGAGGCAGCTGCACTCTTCCCTCATTCAGAAGGGGTCTGTGTCAATGCCCAGTGACCCCATTCCTCTCTGTTGCCATCTGTATCATCCCACGACTCCAGAGTTTTCAGGTGACTGCATCCAAAGAGGCCAGCCAGCTGCAACTGGTACTGGGACAGGAAATCTGCTCCATGCTCAGATCTTTCTCTCATCCATGACAAAAGCCTCAGCATTTCCTTCTTCCCTCCCTCAGCCCTCTGCCTACTGTATCCCTTCCCTGTCTTCCCTGGGAGCAGCTAATGCCCCCACATACATTAAAGAAAGAGCCTGGCTGATGTGCTGAGGATGGCAGCTGGAAAATCCCAGGTTTGGGGTTGGCCCTGATTCTGATCACATTTTTTTTTTCCATAGACTTGAAGTATAAGGAGATCTGGTGCCTTAATGCATTACATCCCATATAAGAATCTGCCTCTCTGTCTCCTGCAGGGCTGGGGAGAGGGAAAGGATTTTGTGCCTGGCATTCAAACTTGAATGCCCTGACTACATGGGGTGCCATCAGGAGCAGCACACTGTAAAGTATTTCTTCCTGGGATCCCCCAAGAGTTCCCCTTGGAGCTGTGCAGTCTGGATGTGAAGGCTCAATGCACATCCCCTTCATGGAACATCTGTGCCAGGTCCTGTGTCCCCCAGTGTACTTCCTGTGTGGCAGAGCACAGATCTGTGCATGCACAAGCAGTCCTTTCTGCACAGGATTTCCAGAGGAAAGTGGTCAAAATCCTCACATATCCCCCTGGGATATCATTCTGAGCATAAGAAAGATCACACAGGGTAACCTCGTGTGAGGACTCAAACCACCCTTGAGTCCTTTCCAACTGAAGTGTGGCCAGGAGCATGAACTGAGTGAGAGGATCTGGCCAACCACAGAAGCAAACCTGGACTGGAAGGGAAAGCAGAATTCTTTTTTGGAGGGATTTGATGGAAAGTGTGGAATTCCTTATGCTGACTGATGTAAAAATGGTTTTTGTAGCACTGCCAAAGTCACTGCCAGCTCATCTGAATAGCCATGAAAACATCAGTGAAACAAGTTAAAAGTTGCCCCAAGTCAATTTGCACATGCAACTTTCATTATTCTTTATTTAAACTTTCTAGATTTGTTTTTGGATTATTTGAAGAAACATATCCTTCCTCTGTTATCTTTCTTTGGGTTTCTCCCAAATCCTAACACAACATCAAATCTGGTTTGACCTTTACAAGACACCCCTGAAGACAAGCTTGGCTGGCTGCTTGATTCACTATGTGCTTACTCCAGCAAATACTGTGTTTTCAGGAGGCTACTTTTAACTCCATTAAAAATTTTATAGTGTCATCAGGAGCTGCATGCTGTGGGTTAATACAGTTTTAAAGAAAATACATCCCAAATTTTATAGTTTTGATTGTATTTTTTTAAACTTTCAGGAAATTTAGAGCAAACTTATGAAGAAGTTTGGAGCTAACTCAGAAGAACTGGAGCAAAAAAAGGTACTTATTTATTTATGTGGACCCAAACAAGCAACTTTCAAGCAAATTTGGTTCCTTTAGAGCAGAAGAAAAGCCATTCCTGTCCATGGTGATCAGATTCACTAATCCTTTAAATCATCCTCAATGTCTTGAACCTATTAGTGATTTATTTGGTAGCTTCCCATCTCCTCATGCATGAAGCATCTATGAGATTTGTGTGTATAAATGAGAAAAATATGGATGATATATCAGCAGAGCAGAAGGAAAATGCCCCCACACAGGGGGACTTTGCACTGGCTCAGGGCCATCAGTTTCATACAAGCAGTGGAGTGAAACATCTGTGCTTTAAAACACACCATGACTTTCAAGGTCATGGTGGTTTCAGCTTCTCCCACTCCACCTGATCTCCAGGTCACTGGGACTGGGTGTATTTGGCACTTGGATCTCCACGGTTTAGCAGCACTGGCTATATCAGCACCAGTTAACTGAAGAAGGCCGTAGCAAATCATGCTCCTACAGCCCCAAAGAAGCCTGGGTAACCAGACAACTCTTTCTTCTTTCCCTCATCTTTGCAAAGAGTCAGAAAAGTCTCATTTTACAACACAAAGACATCTAACCTTGTGGAAGATGCCCCTGCAACAGAGATGGATTTCATTGTCATTATTTGTAATCAATTTAAGCAAGCAATGATATTCTGAGGATAAACATATGTCATGGTTTTATCACAGAATTGAGGGCTCAGATTTTTCACCTTCCTTTGCACATAACATGCAGCAGTGACGGATACAGAGGCCAGATTAGATGGAGCTTTCCAACTGGAGATTGGTGCTAAAATAATACAAACTGAAGCAGCTCAAGACGTGAATTGCACATCCAGGGGAGTTAAGAGTGTTTGTGTGCAGGGCTTTGCTTCAAACCCTTGTCTTAATGCAAAGAAAAAAAGACACAGATACGGCATTCTGTGCAGCACTCTGGGTTGGAAGTCAGGTGGCCTACTTTCTTAAAGTATGTGACAAATTTATTCAGATAATCTGTATTGTAAATGTTTGGCTTAAAGTATTTTGAGTCTTCATGAGTACTTGCCTTTCAGTTTCTGGAGATGTGTATAATTTTGAAACGGGGTAGTCAACTGCTGCAAGAAAGTCAATTGCGTTTTAAATCATCTGACTGTATCACTTGTGGCAAATCAAACTTTGAACATGAAGCGAGCTTCAGAGCCAGCTTTCTGGGCAGGAATCCATTTCACACTCAGCTGACAATGGGGCTCGATAAGCGCTTGGCCAGTGTGAATAACCAGCTGCCTTCTATATATATTTCGATTTGGTAGTGTCTGTTGAAGTTTTATATCACTGAGAGATTGGTGGTATTCTTTTAAAGCATTAAACCTACCTTGACAAGGTCAACAACAATTTCTACAGAGGTCAGCATTTTTATTTTGAAATATTTGATCATAATTCTATCAAACATTAAAGAAAGAGTTTGGCTAGGACACATAATGAAATTGGACAGCTCACACAATCCATTTATCTTTTCGACTGTAAACCTCTGAAGCGCTTTAGTTCATCCAGTTTCAAATCAACTGTAGAAATGTCCATCTCCCTTCATGCAGCCTACAGAAATTGGTGCTTGAAAATACTCTTGATCTGTTATTGCTGATGTGGAAAAGGAAAAATAATTTCCCAAGACATACTAGCTTAGCTGCATTCTTATGTTCTGTTTTCTTTTAAAAAATTTCTCCTGAATAAGGATGTTTATTTCCACCCTCACTCAAAGTCACTTCTTCATCTCTGAAAATGTTTAATAAGCTAAGTGAATGCTTATTTTTGTTGCCCATTTTCTAAACACATTAAACTAATTTATTTTAAAAACCCTCTGTTAGCAAACCTAATGTGAATAAAAGTAAATAAAGTAAACCATAGTGCTAGGTCAGATGCACAAGATTAAGTCATCCTGTTCTATTTTACACACTAATTGTGAATGCAGGGAAATGAATTAAACTTAACAAGAGCCACATCCTCGTGCTGAGACTGGGGAAGGTGAATTCCTACAGAAGCATAGTGGGTGCATGGGCTTGTGTGCATTCATCTCTATCTGTTCTCATATTTAGGGATGCAGTCAAAAGAGCTGACTCCACCAACAGATTCTCCATACATACAGCAATGCTGGATTTCCCTCCCCTAAGGAACTTGGGAGTTGAAGCACATTGGTCTTCCTGGATGTTCTCATCAGTTTAATTATCTGTGCATATTGCACAGTTGCTATATTAAGAACATGCCACAATGTTTTGAAGTTTCTGGTTTAACACGCTCAGATGTAAATCATGCTATGAAAATACTACACATCAGACAGACAGCTCTTCCCCTGGGAAGGTCAGGAGAGAGAGGCTGAACTTCACTTGCCAGATGCTGGTTACATTGCTCATTGCCTGATGGCAAAGCTCAGATGTTATGGGGAGTCAAGCAGTCAGGGAAAGAGAGAAATGGGAAAGCTAAGGAAGCTGCTTTAACCTTGAAGTCAAGTGAAAGTGTGATGCATTGTATACGTCCAGCTCCCAAGGTACAGTAAATTAGTGCTATCCCACTAACTTCCTCACTGGTAGTCTGGCTTCCTGTGCCTGAGTATGGTCCCAAGTTCAGCAGAGTGGTGGCTGGGCCATGGGGCAGGCTGATACACCTTGTCCTGTAAGACACAGGGTCCCTCCACTCTGGGTGAGCACCCAAGAGGAGACTTTGCTTCTTGAGTCAGTAGAAGGTGCAAGATACAACCGAGGATTAGGTTTGTGACAGAACCGTGGTTATTTCAGATGGAATTTGGAAAAATCAACATCTGCAGAAGCACAGAAATTCACCCTTCCTTCAGCAGCTCTGCAGTCTTCCCTACTGAGTCTGTACATTCAGAGCCTATATATGAAATCAACTTCAGTGTATTGCTAAGTCAACTTCACTTGCTTTGCTAAGAAGCAAAGGTTTCCATGTCCAGCATGCCTTGGGACACAGCAAGGAAGCTGCCTTGATCCTCTGGTCTGGTCCCCTCTGTCAGCCACAGCAGTCACCACATCCAGCACTTGCCCATGTCAACAGCAGAAGGACAGGGAGAGGACACTTGAATGAACAGATCAAGGTTCAGTGGGGAAACCTTGGGCACAAGCAAGTTCTGTCTCCACTTCTAGATAGATCATCCTAGTGCAGATCAGGACAGTCAGGAGCCTAAATGGGTCCTACCAGTCCCCGTTCCTTACAGCTCTGTTCTAATGTCTTGTAGGTAACCCTGAAGTTGAATGGGAAAGGGACAAGGATGCTGGGCTTCATTTCCTGACTCAGACTCACCAATGTCACACGGTAACCTCCACAAGTAAAGGAGGAGGCAATGGAGAAAAATGATTGTTGGCCACAACTCAAAACGAAAGAAAGCAAAATAATACTTGCTCACCATAGGAATTACTGGGAGAATAAGAAAGGCTTATTTCCCCTGATATTTGTAAAAAGAAGTGCTGGTAATAAACCAGTTCCATTATAAAGGAGGAGGGTGAAATGAATGACTGGATGAGATAGTGAGTGTCTTTTATTAAAAAAAAAACAAACAAAAAAAACCCCCCAAACAACCTTTTTTCTGCAAAGAAAGAATAAAGAAATGAGACAGAGTGATTAGGAGAGGATTCAGGCAGGGTAGAAACTATTAGTGATAAACAGCTATGAAGAAAATAATTGGAAAATGTAAGCGCATACAAATGTGGGTGATGGCCCACGTACTGTGGCGATAGCAGAGTTAACCAGTGAATGTAATGAACCATGAAAGGAGAAGCTTGGAGACTACGGAGAATTGAGGAAATTTTTCTAAGCAGGAGGGGTAGAAAACAAATAAAGGCAGCCTGGCTTCTGGAAAGGAGTGATCCTTGGCCTGTGGATGGGGAAATGTCCAAATGTGCCATGAAGTGGCACAGCACAGGGAGTTGCTGGGCACAGGCTGAGCTTCCTTGACAATGTCCAGAAAATGTCTTTCTGGGTCTTACCCAGACACATCCTCACTGCAAAGTGAAATGGAAGTGATTAGGCAGCTGTATCTGTTCCTGCTTTCATTAAATCTGATATGGAAGACAGGCAGGACCAGATTCCACAGTAGCAGTGTGGGCAAGGATATCAGAGAGGCTGTTCCCAGTGAATTTCATTCAGTAACAAAGACTGTAAGCTGGCCCAGCCTGGACATCAGTCATGCTGCTGGTGGATGCTGCAAGTGCAAACAGCTCCAGAAAATTACACTGGAGGTCTTGATGGCCTCTGGCATCTCTGCTGACTGGCCAGTGGTCACACTGCCTATGTGACAGTCCCATCTCTCTCCCTCCTCATATCCTACCAAGTGGCTGTGGACTGACACCGAAACTTGCTTTATGGCAAGAAGTAAACATCTTTATCATTTCTAATGCTGAAGGGTTGCGGTTTTGGAAAAATTTGCACTTCATACATGAAGGTGATGAGAATAATTGCATTTAATGTGACTTCTGAAAAACTGAGGAAGGTGAATTTGGGCAGAGAAAAGGTTTTGTCATTCTCTGTGATAAAACAGGAGATATGTTTCTCTTGTAGTAGGGAATTAGTTTTGACTTTTCAGGGGCTCAAGTGCCGCACTGTCAAAATTCTCTTTTCTTTCACAGACTCTTCCACGTCTGTGTGGTAGTTTTTAATCTTTGCATTGGGAGCATGCCACAGACTCAGTGGATGTCTGCATCTGAGCAACATTCAGAGCTTCATTATTTAAACAATGGGAACTGCATTTCTATTGGTTTTCCTTTCCATATACCTTAAACAGTTGTTCACTAAGCGACAGCTTTGGAAAATGGGTAGCCATCATCTGAATATATCCCCACAATTTATTTGGACTTTGGTATTAACCAGGACCATTCAGGCCAAACTCTGACTCTGCATCAGGAGAAAAAAGTCTCATCCCATCCTTTTTTCCTCGTGTCTGGGCAGCCCTGCAAAAGCACAGGATGGGCTGAGTGCAGCTTAGGAGATCCTTGCATCACAGGAATCATCTGTATGGGCTGCTGGTCCCTGTGCCATCAGCTGCTAAGTGGGAATAATACCCTGTACTATTAAATCACAACATAAGATGTCCTTTTTCACCAAGGATATAGCCTCCTGTTGAATAGAATTCAGTAGGAAAACCTTCATTTCTACATATTCCTCTGCCAAAATGATTCCTCTGTAAACAGAATTTCCAGAGCAGCTCCTTGGACACTTCAATTTCTGGACTTGAGCTAGATTATTGAAGACTATGGGAAAGACCCTATATATTTAGAAAGACAATGTTCCATTCCACTTGCCATAGAGATCAGGAAAACATCTGCCTGCCTGTCTACTCTCCCAGGAAGCTCTGACAATGTGATTGTAGTTTGTCCAAGGAAAAAGATGCCAGAATCTCACTGAAGAGAAAAGAAACTCAATGGCAAATATATTTCACCCTGCAGTGTCTGAATCCACAGAGGAACTCTTGCTGGTAGGAAAAGTTATAAAAAACAGAGGAGAAATACCAGAAAAGGTAAAATTCTCAAACACAGACTTAGTCTCACACTGGAAGTGGTTATATGAGAGCAAAGAGATATGTTATATCCTTATAGTGTAAACTACTGCTGCTCAGTGGAGATTCATCCATCAGTACCAGAAGAGAAGCTGGCCTATGGCTCTTTGCTGGTTTGCCAGACTTTTATTAAACGCACAAGAATGCCAAGTCTGTAATGTCTAAAAGTGAATTTATTTAACAATGAACTCTTTGAAAAGGGAGTCCCAGATGTGTAATTAATAATGAATCAGTGATGTGAAATCTGATCCAAAGCCTACTGAAGCTGATAGACAGACTCTGACTTCAAGGAGTTCTGGATAAGGCTCTCATTAGGCAGAAGGAAAAAAAAATTTAAAAGCTGAGCCAGCTAGTTGGTTAAAAAAATATTATAGCTTGGATTCTGTGCTAAACAGAGACATACAATAATGTGCACTGCACATAAATCCCTTCTCTGCTGACAGGGGACTCACACATTTCCATGTCTGAAGCTGAACTTGAAATCTAGGAGATAAAATAAAATAAAATAAAATAAAATAAAATAAAATAAAATAAAATAAAATAAAATAAAATAAAATAAAATAAAATAAAATAAAATAAAATAAAATAAAATAAAATAAAATAAAATAAAATAAAATAAAATAAAATGCTGTGAGAGAGAATCCCAAAAGGAAAACCTCCAGCGGTTTGAACCACAGTTCATTTCCTCTTGGCATGGATAGGGAGATAACTGTCAGAAATGTGTCATCTGGAGGCAGCAGATGCTGCTGCTCCCTGCGTGCTGAGGCCGTGCTCATCCCCCCGCCCTGCTCCAGCCTGAGCACCCACCTCTGCTCGGCCTCGCCTGGCTCTCCCTCAGCTCAGTGCAACGCACAGCACGGGGATTAGCAGCCTGGAATTCCTGCCAAACCCAGCAGAGCGTGGTGTCCAAAGGGGGATGCAGCTTGTCTTCCATCAGTGCAACTTCATTCAATTTGTCAGATGGATGCAGACGGTTTGGGTGAGCCTGATCTGATCACCACCATCCTGGCACTGACCAAATAGTTGCAATGTGAGATGGGGTTCTGGCAGCCTCTGGTTTTCATTTGCCTTTCAATATGACTGTAATGGGGAGCTGGAGATGTTTGCTGATGAACAATTTCATCGTTCCATATCTTTTAAGGAGCACATAAAGTGCACATATTAAGTCATCCCCTTGAGTCAAATATTTTTAAGTACAGTAACACAGCTCATTTTTAAGTAATCAAATAATAATTAAAAATAATTGTCTCCCATTTCTGCTGAAGAACGAATGCATCTACATTGAATTTGCTTCTTTAATAGCAAATTGTAACTCAATCTAAATGTAAATTCCTGGAGAATCTGCTATCTAATTCTCATTATTTCCACTTGCTTAATGCAATTAGAAACATCTGTCACTGATCAACTGTCCACACAGTGAAAACAAATAATAATTCATGCTCTCTGCCTCCATAGCGTTTTTCAGGGAATGGACTGCTTTAGAACCAGTTGCTAGAGCCCAAGAGCTAGAGCTGTGCAAAATGCTTGTGACAAGCTCTGAATCACAGCAAATGTGCCTGACCATCAGTGTCTCTGTCATCTGTGACATTTGCTGAATAATTTGACAAATTCCCAGATACATATAAAAGTCACCATCCTGCTTTCTAGAAATATTTGGCTCTGGGGTTCCCATTCTCAGAAATGTACTGCCAGGGACAGATCTCACCCCCTTATCCCAAAGCCTGGACCCAAAGTCATGGTGCAGCATACAGATGCAGCTTTAGTTGCTGAAGGAGCATCAAAAGGCCTGTGAAAGGGCCACGAGTGCAGGGAGGAAGGACAATGGAGTTACTGGGGCTCATCCCAGTTCTGTCTGTGCTCACAGTTTATCTGAGTTTAAAGCACATTAGTACATATAAACTCTCTGGTTGCCCAAAAGACAGTAAAAATGAAAAGAGAAGATGAAGTTTAGAACAACTGAACATCATGAAATAGGCTTCTTCATCCCCTGCCCACTAGAGATAGGGATGAAGAAGGAGTAAAGCAGAGTCCAAGTGGAAAGGTATCCTAACCAGGTGTCTACTGCTTAAATGTTTTCAAAAGACAGAACAAAATTAATCCAAAAATAGTCTTTCTGGTAATCAAGAAATTCCACAAGCCAATGCCACAGCCAAACAGCCTTTCTGTCTTTGAGCTGCTGAGCAGCTGGAGGCTTGTCCCATGCAATGGTCTGGCTGCTATGTGGGGCTGATGCATGGATGCTGGGATAAAAACAACAAACAATAACCAATAAAACAACAAACCAATAAACATCAGAGGGACTGGGGAAATATAAGCAGTGGCCTTGCCCACATCACCATGTGGGTCAGCACAACTCTACGCATTGAGTGGTCATCTGGCTTCAAAGTGAGGAGGGGAAATGAAGTGAAAATTACTTGGCTGGTTTGGTTATTTTATTCTTAAAAAGGGCAGATGCAAATCTCTTTAGTTTATTCCTTTTCTAGGAGACTAGTGTAATGTAGAGATATTACAAGATCCACTCTGACAAGCTGAAGTCTCTAACACTGTCTGGGCTGCCAAACCAGGAGGGCTGGGATGAGCTGGAAGTTGTTGGCCTGTTCACGATCTCGTCAGGTTGCATTTAGTCACCACTGCACCTCCTCCTCCAACCCCCATGATTCCTCCATCCTGCACTGTAACCACAGGGTTACACACCCAGCAATGAGCCAGTGGTACCTCTGCAGCTTGGCAGTTTGATCGCAGTGGCCCAAAATGTACCTATGACTGTGTGAGGGGATGCCTGTACTACTCAGTCTGTGTTATCCCAGGAAATGAAGAGAATGGTGACTCCTGAAGGCAGATGTGACTGGGACCAGGCTGCAGTGTGAGTCTGCTGCCTGCCTGCACAGGAGGCACTTGTTCTGCTAATGGGGACGCTAGAGACTGGCAGCACAGAAGAGGGGAGACTCCTCACCAAGATAGAGAGAAGTCACTATACCAAATCTGTGCTATTAATCAGTTTTCCCAAAGATAAAAACCTTCCAGAGCTGGCATGTTTTGCTGGCTTTACCTCCAAGCATCTGTTTGACCTCCTACCAAGATAGCTTCAAAGTCAGAACAGAGACTGAAGGTTCCTCCCAAGGCAATTTCGAATTGTGCTTCTTCCTCTCCAAATACGGGCAGTTTCCCAGCAAAGGTAATAACAGGAGAGTTTTCATTCAAACATAATTGTAATGAGCCATGTCTGAGTGCAGAGAGATGGGAAAGTAAAAGATATCCTATCTGTATTAACAACCTCTCATCCAAAAGGATTGCCTCTTTGGGAGAGGTCAGGGCAGGAATGTAAGGGGAGAATGGGTACATCTCATTGCTTATGATGAGCTAATGCAGGTTTTTTTAAAGCATGACCCAATTATAAGCCAAGAGCCATCTTCTCTGTCCTGAAAATTAGAAAAGCTGATGGTTTTTCTGATGATATCCAGTATTATGGCCGACACAAGTGCCACAGGCAGCCTTTCTATGCTTGCAATGACTGCCTCACTCCTCCTCCAGGCACCCAACTCATGGCTGTGCTGCTGTCAGCAAGCTACTGCAGCCCTGGGGGAGGGGGCGAACTCAGGGGAATAATCCACCAAAGAGAGAGAGACAAATCCATTTCAACTTCACAGAGCCCAAAGCTTCCCCATAAGTAGGCACTTCTCCAAAATAAAGACAGAAAGGACCAACGAGCCACACACTGGGAATACGGCAAGTGTTGGGGGTTGATTTGCTCTATCCCTTGAGGACAGCATTTTGCATCATTTCCAGAGAGAATGGTCCTAAAAAACACACTCCTGGACAAAAGCAGAGGGAATGGATTAGGACTGTAGAGGGAGAGGTGGGGTAAGCAGGGCTGGGGAACACTCAGGTCTCCCTCAGGAAGGGCAGCACAGTCTTCTTGCATGCCTGTGCTGCCCATTCCAAGCCTCCTGCCTCCTCTGTGTGGTTGCAGGTATCTCCTTTCCCTCCTGTGCTACAGGCAGTGGGCTGAACTAGCCCCAGCAGCCTTTACTGGTGGCACCATGGTGCCAGACCCACCTCCTCTTTACTTTGCTCGGTGTCATTGCCAGGTGTGATGCTCAAACCTGCCTCAGTGCAAGCACACATAAACTGCTCTAAAGCACCTGGCCTGAATCCATTGCTGCAGGCAAATTGTTCCCACCTGACACCAAGCAGCCATGGCCAGCTGCTGCTTTGGGTTACCTGCAGCAAGGAAAAGGAAATAATTTCCCAGTGAGACAGTTAAGACCCTTTTTGCTCATTATGTGCAATGCCCCTGAGCCCAGGAGCCTCACTCGTGGCCCAAGCTCTCTGTGCCGTGCTGAAGGAATTGCCTTTTGGTTAAAAGTTGAGATCTTTTGTCTAAGTTGCATCCACTGAGGCTGAAAAGAAAAAGGAATAGAAAACAATTTTCTATAAGCTGAGTAATGCACCTTAGACAATCAAGTTGCTCGCCCATTCACTATCA
Organism: Poecile atricapillus; assembly: GCF_030490865.1. NCBI lineage: Eukaryota > Metazoa > Chordata > Aves > Passeriformes > Paridae > Poecile > Poecile atricapillus. The sequence goes on from NC_081288.1 coordinate 7,254,888, forward strand.
ACCTAGTATTTGATAGGCAGCCTGCAGCCTGATGGCAGCAGTAAGGGGAAATGTTCCATCCTGAAACGCTAGCTCCAATTGGAAATGCACTTTTTACCTTTGCACGAAAGCAAATCTGCTATGCTGCCTCCTTCATCATTTCTCCTGAGCTACACTCCTCTAGATTGTTCAATATCTCCTGGAATCATCTCTGGTATATCTGTTATTAGTTTTCAAAATTGCTTGCTCAGACCATGCTATAAAAAAATAATTTTCTATTTTCACTATCTTCCAGGAGGCAGCTTCTATCCTGTGTCACATTCAGCATATTCTCACCTGAATTTACTTCTAGGGTTTCTTGTCCAGCCATAAGGACATGAAAGGAGGAGCTGGAGCCAGAACAGGACTGATACAACCACCCACAGTGTGAACACCCATGAGAGAGCTGATTGCAGAGTCTTTTGTGCAGTTGAGGAGAGGAAGGGGCACAACTCATTTCAGATTATCCCTTTTAGGATGAGCTCAGCTGTGCCCTGCAAGTGCCCTCCTCCTTCTACCACCTCTAAAAGCGTAGCTCAGGCAGACACCCACACTGTTTATGCCTTAAGTTAAAAGAGGTGAATCTCACCACTGCTTGCTGTGGAACACATCAGACAAGCCAGGGCTGGAGGTGAGGGATGGAATGTAGCACCAACACAAGGGCTACCATGAAGGAGCAGCAGCAGGGAGCAGGAGGAGCTCTGTGAATTTCAGCCTCATTGTCCTGCTACTAAACCTAATTTACTTCCACTGTTGAGCTTGTTGGTGCCTTACAGCTGAGTAGATCCTGCAGTTGCTCCTGGGTGGGGGAAGCAAGGCTGGGGGACACTGGCTTGTCCATGGCTGGAGCAGCATCTCATGGGATACAATGACTTAGTTCACAGCCACTGCTGGACACTGGCAGGTTGGTCCAGGCTGAACAAAAGCTCCACTGAAGCTAGAGAGCAGCTGAGCCTGGCAGAAACAATAGTGAATTTTTGAATTTCTCCCAAGTAACTGTGAGTGAGACGTTTTCTCTGTAATGGACCCATTAGATGCTGGATGTGCCATTCCTGTATTGGTGTATGTGGTGGGAGGTCAGCAGGACAATTTAAATTGCTGATGCTCTGCAAAACTTCAAGAATTACCTCACAGGAAAGGAAATAGCTTTCTTCCTTCACCAGATGTTTTAGTGGGATTTTCATCAGGCCCCCCCGCCCCGTAATTTTGAAAAGTTCCAGGTGTGCTCAAAATTAAGGCTTTTTGACAAAATTCAGCAGAAGAACTGGAAAAAAACCCTGAATATTTTCACCCCTATTTAGCCAGCTGTAAAGAACATCCAGCTCTCAGCATATGCAGTATGAATAAACATGTGTCTTCAGCTTATCTCTCTCCTGACAGCTCACAGATAGCTCCCCAGCCTGTATTAGTTTAAATGCAATTTATTCTGGAAGACTGATAATAGGAGTATTGATTACGCAGGCCTTTGGAAATCACACCCTCATTTCACTCTGTGGAGGGCAATGATTGCCATTCCCAGTTCATTTTCTCATGAGGCTGTAAGTACTTTGCTGTACTTTGTCCTGAGGCTCCTCAGGTGGCACCTGGCAGATGTGCAGGGTTCAGTTACAGGCTCCAGGGGGACATGGGGGACACCAGCTCTCAGCGTTATTCAGAAGCTGTTAGGCAGCTTAAAATGGGGGAATTTGCAGCACTGCTGTACCAGGGAAGCATCCCCCTCTCCAATGAACTTCCTCAAGACACAGAAGTACCTCTGCTCTCGGCAAGGTCAGTCCTGACCCAGCGCATTCTCAGGGACACTTTGCTCCCAGCGGCTGCTGCCCCCTGCCTCCACCTGTCCCAGCTTCTACCGCTGCTCCTCCCCACGCCTGTGCTGAGGATCAAATCTGGACAGGCTGAACTATCCCTGCTGGGTTTCATTAATTTCCAGTCTTGCCTTTCCCAGACACAGCTTTGCTTTCTCTAGAGCTGCTTGACCAGACTGACCTTTGGTGCACGGCAGATCCCCTTGGAGGCTCTCCATGTTCCCTGCCTGTTTGGGCTCACTGTTGATCCCTGCCTGCAGCTGTGCACCCTACTTGACCTCTTCAAATCCTCCTCCCTGTGGCCCTCACTGATGTGCACAACCTGCCAGCTTGCCCTGCACAGCCTGCCGTGCTGGAATGTTCTCCTCTGTCAGCTCCATCCCATGAGTGCTGTCTGTAGCACAGGGACCGTGGCCGTTCTCACCCATGGTGAGCTCCAGGGAGCCTGGAGCACCCAGCACACCTGGGAGCTGCTGTGCCTGGACCAGCACCACTCTGTTGTTCCTAATGGAGCCAAGCAAGGGTGCACAGCAGAGGCTCTTCACCCCTAGTTTCAGAGCCCAGCTCAGGATTTCCCTCTGAGATGCTAATTCTGCCTCCTGTCCTAAATCTTTTCAATTTTGCCCTCATAATCAAGGGCAACCTTGAGATTATCTGCTTTGCCACCTTCAACCTGCACGAGATCTCTCTGGCTCTTAAGCTGAACTCTCCAGCTCTGCACATCAAATTTCTTTATTTCTGTTCTTTTTCTCATTCCATCCAGCAAACACTCTCCCCTCCAGGCTTGACTTCTGTGGTTCACTGGAGCCTAAGCTGAGAACTGAACCCCTGAGATACAGCCCTCCAGTCTGACATCAGAAGTTCTGTAAACCATGGATGGCAATGGTGGATGCTTTTTGAGAGCATTAGAGAGGCTCTGCATAGCAGCTCAATAGAGGCACAACTTGGAGGACGGAAGGATGGATTTGGGAGCACAAATGGTTCTCCTGGTCCATTTTTCATTTATCCATTTACCTGATCTAAGACAACTTCTAGGCAGGAGGTGTGCTGATTATGAATGCTCCCAGCACCACATTCACCTTGGAGCAATGCTAAATGTATGTCTTTTTGGTAAACAGACAACTTTTCAGCAGAAGAGCTCTTAGCTCACAGTTCACTGGTTGCTCAGTGAGAGCACAGACATGAATTGCCAGTCTCATGGTGGTCCCACCTCCCTTTTGGTACAGCCCAGCCATATATTTGCAGTTTGCAGCTGTGCTCAAAATGATCAGAAGTTTCAGACAGGAACCTGAGAGGCACACTAAGGCCAGGGTAAGTTTTTTCTGTCAAGAGAGTGGCTCCACACTCATCTGCCCTGAGCCACAGGCTGTGAAGGGGAAATTGTGTGCTTTGTCCCAGTGATAAAAATCCCACTTCAGACACTGCTTGGCAAGATCCTTCTGAGTTGATCCAAACCTTTGGACTTCCATAATTTTTAATGCCAAAGATGTTAAAATATCCCCTTTGCAATTTTGCAAATACTTGCTGAGCTGGACTACAGTCTCACTCTTGCTGTAGTAAATTGGGATTTGTTTCTGAAAGAAACCAGTCCTAACACTGCAATTTGGGAAAATAAAGCCTCCTTTCTAGAAGGCATATTTGAGCCTCCTTCAGCTCAAACTCATTTTAAATTATGATCCAAATTCAATATTTTCACATTTTCTTACTGTGAAGGACTGGATCCTGCCACAGTCCTAGTAGGAAACTCCACTCAAGTTCAGCCTGGTCTCTGTTTATTTGTCTGCTGTTACAGAAAAGATGTTTTTTTATTTTGGAGAGGAGCAACACACTACCCCACAGTCTTCAGAGACACTCAGAGGACAGTTATCTAGTCACTTCTGAGCCCTTGTATGAAGTCAAAGGAACATTCTTCAGCTGCTTCACTGGAGGCATGGAGAGGCTGGGTGGAAAGAGGGGATGCAGGGATCCCACCTCAGGCACTCACCGTGGGCATCATTGAGCCCATTCCAGCTCTCTATGTCCAGTAGGATATGCCCTGTAGACAACTCCAAGAATATATTCACTGGGCAGCTCCTGCAAGGGTGTAGGGAGGGCAGCAGGGTGGGCAGGGCAGTACTCACCCCCGAGCCCGCTCCCAGCCCAGTGCTGGCTGCCACTGCCTTCCACAGGAATGGTTAAAAACGCCTTTGGAGCAGAGCCTGGTGCTCTGCAGGGACTGGAGCTGCCTCTCCTGCATGGAAAGGACGGCTACTGGCACCCAAACATCTCCATTTACGGTCAGAGCCACACAGCTGCATTTCTGAATCAGCCCTGGAGCTGATGTTTCCAACAGGATCCCCAGTGCTGGCAGTGGAGCAGGGCTGGACCCCATTCTTCTGCAATTATTATGGCTTCCCTGGGGAGACTGAGGCTGTCCTGGGGCTTGTTTATCCCACATTCAGAATGGGATATATTGCTGGTCCTCATCCAAAACCCATATCCCAAGTTAGTCAGCTTCTCCTGAGGTAGGCAGGTGCCAGCCTCAGTGTGATAAACTCCCTAAAGGGGAGCCTTGTCAGTTTTTCCCCCATGCCAGCACAGGTAACCACCCTGCTCATAGGCATACAGAAGTGAGGAAGTAAGAAAACATGGGTAAAACCCCATGGATTGCAATTACTTGATCACAAGTAGTACTGAAAATACTACAAAAACAGTAAGAGATTCCTGGGAGGAGAGCCTACTGTTTTATTTCTCCCTCCAGCCATAACTGGTGGAGCTTTTGCTCTCAAAAGGTGCCATTGCTTCCCCAGGACAGTGAGCCTCAGGCTGCTGCCAGTGAGGCTGATCCCAGAGGAGTGAGGGACAGTGGTGTGCTCCAAACTGAGCATCTCCACTGGGATAGCCACACTGGTGACAGCCATCCACGTGGCAGTGAGTCAGCAGCCCACAGGGCACTTTGCCAGCCCGGCGCTGGCTCACAGCTCCAGTGGCTCCCAGTCTGGCTTGGAGGCGGTTCCTGGGGATGGGACGCTGCACCACGGCAGGCACACTCAAACAAATCCTGGGCTCCTGAAACACTCCTCACTCACTCAAAGCAGAGATGGTTTTGAGCAAGGTAAAAAGGGATGTTCAGTGCATCCAGTTAATTTTGGTTGTGCATGTACATGTGTCACTGCTAATGTGTTTCTGGAGGCAGTTGCATGGCAGCTGGGAGATAGAAACGCTGCAAGAAGAGTTACTCAAGAAGTGCCAACGTGGACATATAGGTGGGTTAATCACCAAAATGCCTATGGATTGTGCTGACCTCCCCATCTCTCCCTGGCTCTTCCAAATCAGGCTCAGTGCTTCCTGGGAAGAAGGTTAGAAACAAATTGCCCGGTTATTTCCTACAATGAAATTGCAGAGCTTTCAGACCCCACAGGCGGCTCTGCTACGAGCCTCGGATGAGCTCCGTTTCTGCAATAGCTCCTCCAGAGAGAAAGAATTAGGAGGCTTAACACTTCTGGATGACAGTTGCCTGAGCTGCTGTCAGATAACAGGCACCGCCAGCCAGTGCAGGAGCCGGGATCAAGCCAGGCTGCCTGATTCAGCCATCCCAGAAAAAAAGCCATGTTTATAAAACCCACATGAAAAGGAATGAATTGCCAATTACGCAAAAGTCTTTAAATAAAGCAACTCAAACCTTTCATGTGCAGCAGACAAATGATACACGGTCACTGGGAAATAATATAACAGATAGGGAGGCTGCGAGTGGGGAATGGAGGAAATCCATTTTCCAGAAGTAAGAAAATGGACTCGCTCACTGAAAAAGATTAGATGGATAAAGCCAAACACTGTAAAAAAAAGGACTGTGCTAGAAACTAAACATGCATCAAACAGAAACAGGAAAAAAACCCTCAGACTATAAGATCCAAAGAACCACACTCAGCTCCTGCTCAGAAAGAAAAAACTGTCAAAAAAACACGCTGTGTAAACTTGCCACACACCCCAGATCTTCAACAGGCATTTATCAAATGGAACACACACCAAATGCAACTCTTCTGCCTAATCCCAAGTCAAACAGCCTTTGAGTTTCAGACCCTCAGGAAGAGATTTCCATATGATCCTCCTCTGTCCTTGTTTATGATTAGCCCTTCTAAATTTCAGCATTTATCTGACAAAACACATTGGGGAGGTTTTTCTTTTATCCACAAAGCCTGTGTTCCTGCTTTTTCTTAGCTGCTGCTGCTGCACCACTCTGCAGCTGCTTGACTTGGGAGGAAAAAACTTCAGTCAAGACCCTTTATTTGAGTAAAGCCAGGATCTCTTCCCTGACGACCCCAAGCCCTTGCATTGTGTGCCAACACTGAAGCAAGCCAATATTCACAGAAGGGGTTATAAGTGCTGCCTGTGAGCCAAAATCTCACTTGTGGGGTACAGTTATGCAAATAAAACCTATGTGCACTAGCAGTAGCTGTGTGGCCTGTCAGAGGGGTTTATGCAGTTTTGGGAGGGAATTTGTGGCATTGAAACATTTCAATCTGGCCTGGCAGAGCTGCCACACTGAGCCACTGCTGACTCCTGTGAGTAGAAGCACCAATTCCACTCCCTGTCTTCCTGCAGCCCAGGGTATGGTCCTCATTACCCACCAAGGTTTCAAATGACGTATTCATAAACCCCCAAGTCTGATCACAGCTAATTCACAGACAAAAAGGGAGTACATTTGCTTAATACACTGTTTTTTGCAAACACCCTGATTGTTCCCAGATGTATCTGGTTTTGCCCAGCAGCACTTCAGGCAGGATAGGAAATAATTTCAGCTCCCCAGAGTCACTGGCCTAAGCTGTTTCAAGATGCTCCAGGAGCCCTCCTGCATCCCTTTGAGGGAACCATACCCAGCTCTCTCCTTCAATCAGACCCATCTTCTTCTGCTGGTCTTTTTCTACACCAAAAAGGAATATCCCAAAGACGATCAGAGGGCTGGAGCACCTCTCCCATGAAGAAAAGAGGATAGAGCTGGGGTTGTTCAGCCTGGAAAGGAGAAGGCTCCAGGGAGACCCCACTGCAGCCTTCCAGTACTTAAAGGAGTCTTATTAAAAAGGGGGACAGTTACTTTTTCATGGGCAGATAGAGGTGGAAAAAGGGGGCACTGTTTTAAACTAAAAAAAAAGGAAGGATTTAGATTAGGTATTAGGAAGAAATTCTTTACTTAGTTCCAGTGAAAGGTGGCCCTGCCCATGACAGGGAGAGTGAAACTAGACTGTCTTTAAGATCCCTTCCAACCCAAACCTTTCTGTGATTCTATGAAAACACAGCAGCAGGATCCCTGAGCCCTTCTCCAGGCAGAGCACCTGATATCACACACAGGCACTGAAAAGCAATGTAAAGGCAGATCCAGATTAGGCTGTTATTTTGATCTCATCTGTGGAGAGAAATCAAGTTTACTGATTGCCAGTGTTCTTTCCTAAACTCTCACAGGAGTGGAAAAGCTTCCAAGAAAGGTTGAGGTTGGTGAAAATGAGGAAATTTCTCATGAGAATTTAAGAGACTGACTCCTGAGAAATTCAAGCCAATGCAGGTCTAGATCCTGAGGCCCAACAAAGATACAGAGGAACCTCTTTCATGCTAAAACCCAGCAAACCAGCCCTCTGTTCCAGCCCATGGCAAGACACCCAAAGAGAAATGCAGCTTTGAAGTGACAGCCAGAAGCTTGGGCTTGGATGAACATTTTATTTACAGCTTCTAGTTCAATTCAGCTACAAGATAAGGTAACACTAACAAAAACAACGGTGCTCAGGACTTACAAAACAACTTTTATCTGAAATCTCATGATAAGATAGAAACAATATGGGTCAGCTGGTGAGATTTCCCCTAGCAAAGTGCATGTTGCTCCCAGAGGGAGCCCAGTCCACTGGGACAAAGAGCTGCTCATCTTGGTAACCTCAGCCCAGTCCTGCTGAGTGGAGCAGCTCCAGGACCACTCCAATGCTGGTGCCTTTGCCTGTGCTTTACAGGCAGGCAAACCAAAGTGCTGTGCCCACATCTAAAAGTGATTTCATTCTGACTAGAAGCTACCTAACAGCACTGTCATTAAAAAAACAAAGCATCTCAGATGCCTCAGTGGACATTCCTGTACATATGGGGGTACTCAGAGATCTGAGTACTGCATGCAACAGAGGTTACTGCTTTTTCTGGGCATGAATTTTTCATCATCACCCTCCCGAATTCCCCTATTCACACATTACTTGAAAACAGCAAAACGATTTGTTGTACTAATAAAATTCAACCATGGGTCACTTGCAAACTAGTTAGTGTGATTTACAGAGCAATTTGCTTCCTGTATTGATTACAAGGAATTCCATTGAAGGTGTGATCAAACACTTAAAAAACCATAGTATCACATGACACCATTTCTGCTCCCTCGTAAGTGGACACATCTTCCCACACCAGCCTCCTTGGCTGTCATCTTCCTGTGGTTTTTTAGTGCCATTGATCAAACCTCAAATAAGTAGGTTGGCCAGGGCAGCTCACATAGATTTCCTGCAGTATATTTTAAGCTGTGATTATTAATATACTGAGCAGTGCTTTAGCAGAGCTATTCTCCAATAGTCCATTTTAATTTTTAATTGAACCAAGAAAAATTAGGAAAGGCATTTAGATGAAATAGGAAGCCAAGTGTTGTGTCCTTGTGATGAAGGTGACTAAAATTCCCCCCAGCCAGCTGCAAAGCATCAGAGAACCTGATGCATCCTATGCAGAGACCATTGGTACAGTGTTGTGTTTTAATTAGTCATCCTGATTTGGCTGTTCTCGTTCCGCCACTGCCCTGACTCATGGTTATCCAGGCACTCTCTGAACACACTGCATGTTGGGGTAGCTGAGGGATTTCACCTCCTAGATGACTATGTGCTTAAAAAACATCACCCATTAACAGTTTTGTAATGGTATTTTTAAGCAAGTTTCCAGAAAGCGAGGCTGAATGTGCTTCCGGCGATTCAAGTCTCCTTCAGCCATCATTCAGGTTTGCCGGTGCTGGGTAGGATCCTGCCCCCCCCTCCCATCTTATCAGCTGTAGCCAGGGCATTTGGGTGCTATGGGAAGTTTCATTTCCTGCTGCTTTGGCTGCCTGTGGCTGCCTGTGGAAGCCTTTGTAAAAGGAAAGACATTCTTTTAATTCTTGTTATTAACCCATTGGGGATCTCTGAGACAGGAGCCAAAATTGTCAGGAAAGTCTAGGATGCTACAGCTTTCACCAGCCCATCCTTACAAAGCTACCACCAGACTCCCATTGTTCCCAGTCTTCCTTCTTTTTTTCAAAAGTGAAATATAAAGCAAAATATAAAGCAGATGGAACATAGACTAATTTTAATACATATTTGTGTTTGACACATGAACCTCCAAGAAATGCCTGCCTGTGGCATGACCACCACAGCATCTTCTGCTGCCAGCCACATTCCCAGTGCAGGTCGGAGCATGGGTACAATCTCCTCTGCTGTGGTGCCCAGCACTGAAGCCCAGTGATTCAGGATGGCAAGCAGGGAAGCTGGAGGTATTTTAAGCAGATGCATTGCATTTCTCATAGCTGAGCAGTGACTCAAAAACATAGTTAAGAGATATAATAATAGTGTCAAAAATGACCAGAGGTGCTTTTCTATCTCAATGGCAGGGACTGGGATGGTTTTGGCACAGAATAAAGTAAAAATATGTCTTGAATTAGTCCTTCCCTCAGATATGCCTTTACAGATCCTTCCCAGGCAGCACTACTGTAGCATCCCTGAGTTCTGCAGGCAATCACAGCATGAAGCTGCTAAGAAAACCATTTGAAAATCCTTTTCTCTCCCCACCCTGGTGAAAACCCACGGCTGTAGCAAACTATCAAATGATGAAATGTGCAGTTCCTACCTGAACAAGGAGCTCCAGCTTCCTGTCATCAAGGAGGTGCACTTGGCATCTGCGACCCTCTGTCATCTGCAAGAGAGAAGAGGAACGTGTGTCAGGGTGCTCAGTGTTACAGCTCAGCACGTGGCTGCTCACCTCCCCCAGCACAAGTTGGAGGCTTTCATTTGATGCAGTCCTTTTGGTTTGTGTTTACTTATTTCTTTCTAAATTAATCCTCCTTCTTTTGGCATCACAGTAAAGAAAAGGCTGGAAGGAGACAAAGAAAAGCCACCCTGGTGGCTGTCATGGAGCGGTGTCTGGTGCCTGCTCGGATGCAGCTGCCAGGAGAAGGGTGTTCCAGTGTGTACAATGGGGGTGGGGGTAGTTGGCAGCACGGGGGCCCTGACATTCCATACTGAAGCCTCTAGCTCTGCAGCTGGCTTGGACAGCAGAGGAGACACCCAGGCAAGTTTCCCCAAGCCCATCAACAGCAGTGCTCCAGCCATGCCACAGGTACTGTGGAGCCAGGCTCCTTCCTGGGCTGTGCTGATGCAGCTCCCTGCAGTGGCACCAGGTGCTTGTTCAGCCCTGAATCCTGAAATGGCCTTGTCCTACTTGGAGTATTCTATTTAAGATGTACCATGGGAGCCACTTGTGACATCATTGTACTGGTCTAAAGGTGCTTCCACACCAACAGTTTATTACAGCAGTTAACAAATAATATCAATAAAACTATTATGTGTACCAGACTTATATGAGATTTCCAAGGTCCATAGATTGGGGTCCTAAAAAATAAATGAGCTGTGGTCTGAGGGAACTCCTCTACAGTGCATCATGCCGTCTCTTGCACAGAGCACTGTGAGTAAGGAACAACTTCGCTTTGCAGATTTACAGATCCCAGCTCAGTCCCACAAAGCCCTTCAGAGACAGGCACAATCCCACTATCTGTTAATGGGATATGGGCAGCCTTAAGCCTCTTTGGCTCTTGGAAATCCCTTTCTCAGCACGACTTAGGCAGCACACAGGCAGCTCCCCCAGTGTGGACTCGCCCTACAACACTCACGCACACCTGGACCCAGCTGGCACAGACCCAGCACACCCCCAGAGGTCAGTTTAGCCCCCCCAAGGACCCACCACCCCCAGCCAAGGCACCTTCCTGTGCTTTCATGGATCCCCAGCTCAATTTAATAACATTGCTTGCCATGGTGAGTCCTAAAGTATCACCAGAAGGAAGCAGAGAGTCCACAGGATCCTGGCAGGGGGGGTCACAGACCACTGGACTCATGAGTGTTGCAACATTCTGGGCATTCCTGCCCTCATCCATCACCTCTCCCCACCAGTGCCAGCTGAGCTGACACAAAGCCGCCTTGCAGAGTGGGAAGTGTGCTGGGGGGTTAACTGAGGACAGCTCAGCTTTCTGCTTCAGCTCTGCGGGTTAAAAATCAGCTGCTCCTGTGGCTGATGGGGCTGGAGGTGCTGGCATCCGGCCAGCAGTGGTGGATGCTCCACCATCAACTTTGCCCATTCAAGAATCCAGGCATTGTGTGGCCATTTCCACAGGACCTGCAACCTCAGCCACCTCCAGCAGCATCCTCATCCTGCTGTCTCTCAGCACAGGATCCCATCAGCCTCTTCTGGGCGCTTCTGTCCTCCCTCTTGACAGCTCTGTCCTACATCCATCTGTCCCTTTCCTGGTACCAGACTGAAGTCAGTCTTACCCAGCCCCTTCCACAAAACAAAGATTCAAGTATTCCAACAACTCCATTGAACCTCAAGCTGGCCATTGAATATGCACAGTTCATTACGAGAAAACTTCAGACAAAATGAGCCTTTCCCTTCACCTCACCACAGTTTACAGTTCTGGAAGGCATAATCCCATGCAATTCATGCAAAATTTACCCCTTTTTGTTATTCACATCCACATGCTTCTGAGTATCCTGCACACCAAATAACATCACTTTCCTTCTCTTCTTCCATCAGCACAACTGGAGCCCTGGCATTGCAGCCAAAGGAAAGCCTTGTAAAACAAGGCTTCTCATAAATGTCAGCCAGTTACTGCCATGGCAATAAATTGTCTTATGAGAATTTCCTCCAGCAAGAAATGTTATGCAAAATATGGCTTCTCCTAAGGTGTATTACTCGGTGAGCAAGATTTTTCACTATTAAACAGATTTCAGCTCAGTTGTAAAGCTGTACCAGAGGCTCACAGAAGGGCTTTGCAATGGTTTCTCCTGCTTGGAAGAGTTGTGTGGGTCATGTTCACACAGCCACAGAGAACCCCAAGCTTCCTTCACTGGGCTTCCCCAGAAGATAAGATTCTGAGTGCCTGAGCTGTGCTTTGACATCTCCCTCATCCTCTTACTGTCACGTATCCACTGCATCTCCAAGATGGGGAATATGCACTGATATTCCAGTTTAATATGAATTTACCCAAGGCAAGAGATAAAGCAGTGAGTTCATTGTGGTGATGGCGGGGATGGGAACACAGTCCTGCTTTCGTGTCTTATGCTCCATTGGCTATAACGAAGTCGAAATATGAATAAAAGAAGGTGAAAGGGGGAAGAGGGAACATTTTCTGAGATGTCAGACTTTGTGCTATAGTGTTTCAGCAAAGCACTTGCTTCCCATGTGGTGCTTCTTTAGCTCTCCATTCTTTTCCAGCCTGGAGTTTCATAACCCCTTAGTGCTTTCACTGCTAAAAGAAATCCCAAACGCAAACAGCTGGGAACAAGAATAAATATCTGAATAAAGCAAAGCTCTGAAATGCAGCACATGATGGCTGACTAATTGAAAGGCCTTTCATGGGCATCCCTTGAAGCTCAGCAGGTCCGCAGGTTGGAGATCTGCTACAGCAGTTCTTTCCTCCAGCCACAGGGTTTTTCATTTGCCTTAGAAGTGAGCAGTGCTTTCCAAGGGAAAAGAAAAGAAGGTAGAGACAGGCTTCCTACTTGATATAAGGTAAAATATGATGGTCCTGCCCTCCCTCCTCTCTGCTTTATTATTCCACCAGGTGTCTGAAGCCCACATTATGTGCTTTTTTGCATTGTCAGATCAATACAAACTCTGCTAGTTTGTCAGAGCAAGAAACAGGAACATTTCAAAGCACAGCGAGAAGGCCCTGATTTAGCACAGTCTGTCTGGGTATGCTGCCTCTGACACTGTGCAAATTGGCTGCTCTGCACTATCTGCTGCACTGCCATGCATGGGGCTGTTGCTGGCTCCTGTGAAACCAGCCAGGGAATGCTTTCTGCTTCCCTGTGCAGAGAAGGGAAATCAACACCAAAGCCTGATGGATAGGAGCAGGAGGTCACCAAAATGAGCTGAGAGTACCAGAGTTTAGATGGAGGGAGAACACAGGACTGAACTGAGGTTCTCCTTTCCCAAGGCTCTTACCCAGAGAAGGATGGAGAGAACTAAGCTAAGAGGAACTTGAACTAAGAGACACAAAGGCATAGCTTTTCCTTCACCTTGAAAAAGCAAAATCCCAGCAAAGGGACAAGAAACAATGTCTGAGCAGACTTAACAGAAGAGGAGGACGCTTGATGTGGCAGGGAAACAGAGGATCAAATCCTGGTTGTCACAGTGAGATTTCCTGTACCAACACAATTCCACACTTTCCTTCTGGAGGACAAGATCCCTCTTCCCAAACTCCACAAATTAAAGATCCAAGTTCAGCCTAACAGCTGAGATGCCCTTGATGCTCAAAGCAAAGAGGACACTCAAGCATTTCAAGTGAGGTGAGACAGTTCCTAGTTTAGTTCCATGGCTATTCCTGCTGCTCACTCAGCTGCTGCTCTGCTTGGATGCTGTATCCACACCAATCCCTCAGATTTCCAAAGCTTCTCGAGACATGTGAAGAGGTGGGATTGTGTTACACACTCCTGAGTGCTAACAGTTCACCCAGATGGCAGCGAGCTGCACGCTCCGGGTGTGAATATGAGCCACGAGCATCTCATGGGCCAGACTTAACATGAGCTCAGATGGAAATTTTGTGCCAAAATGAAGAACACATTTTTTTCCCCCAAAACAGCTCAGTAAGTCACATTTTTTTTCTAAAAATCTGCCACTTCTTTTAGTGCCTGCACATGCAGCATGACCCCCCCACCAAGTGCTAGAAGAACTGAGCATGAGTGCTTTTAAAAAGCTCTGTCATTTCTACACATGAGTGTGTAAAGGGATAATATATCTTCAATACCCAAACACAGACACTGTAAGGCATGTGAAGACCTGAAGCAATGTGTTTGTGCGGCTAAGGAGCTGGAGTAGTCTGCATGAGGGCTGATTGTACACAGGGCACACATTCTCTCTGTGCTCCTTGGCTTCTGCACCTTGAGGACAGAAAAACTGATCCTGACCTTTGCAAAATGTTTTGAGGTCCATCAGTGACAGCAAGTCCTGACATATACGTTTGTTTACTCTAATACAGAGATGCTACAGAAAGGAAATCTGTTCTGTGGTTACTCATGGGATCTTCTGAATCACAGCTGTTTTCCTCAAGGAAAGGACGTTTTAGTTACCTTTATCACAAGACTTTAAATCTCCTTTGGAGGCTTCTACCCAAATATTTACACAACGGGTTTCCTAGGGAAGGCAGGCTGGCAGTTGTTTTGCTTTGTGCCTTGAAGTGCTCTGATGACTGCGCTCCTCTCTATTCATCTTCACTGTAACTCAAACATTGTCTCAGAGAATCCTATAAACTGTCTGTGACACAGCCCCAAAACCTTCACAACACTCAGCTAATCCCTGTACACCAACACTTTGTCACTAAATTATCACAACTGCCCACAGAACTGCTTCATCCAACACAAACAGCCAAGGTGATGGGAGGAAACAGCTCCAAAGAGAACCCTTCCCTTTCAAAATGAAAAAACCCTCCTGGTGAAAGCGCCGTCAAACTAAATAACTCAAAGGCACCAAATGCAAATGCTATTTACAATGTCAGTTCTATAAATATCCGTGGCACATTTCATTAGCTGGTGACTACAGGAGTAAAGAAGAATATGGCATTTTCTTCCTTGAATCACATAAGAAATTATAATTGGAGGCAGAATCTTTCCTAAATGCTTGCTGCCTGTATGGGAGGCAATTACTGTGCTGAATCCACAAAAATCTGTGTCACTCTGTCCACTGTTTGGACGGAGTCGCTGAAAGGAGACAGGGAGAGATGACAGCCCACTGATTACAGTAAACTCTTAGATTAAACATCCTGCTCCCACTTGACCACTTTTTACCGCCTTCTCATCCTGGCAACTCTATAGCTTGTCGAGAGAGGGAGGGAGGAAAAGCAGTATGTTTTTCTTGTCTGCACAGCTTTGTGCATGTGGCAGCACTTCACTTTGCTGAACTGGGGCCAGTCTGGCAAGCAGCTGCCTGTCGCACTGACCAGCACTGCCTCTTCATGTGCCTGCATCCATCTGCCATCTCCTGTCCTACACTCACACCTCAAGCCCCTGGAGGAATGGACTATCTTTCTTTTTATGCCATGTGTTTGCAGAGCATCCTCCCCGTTGCTGGCCTGCATCTGCACCTAATAAATGTGACTGATGGTGGCTGGGATGAGGATGGCTGTGAGACAGTGTGCAAGGAGCTGAGCCACGGGGCTGGCCCTTGATGGGGACCTAGGGGAGATCCTGAGAAGGAGCACTGGCTGGGTTCTGCCCTTGGGGCTTGCTTGCTTTTGCAGTCATAGAATCACAGAATCATTAAGGTTGGAAAGACTTCCAAGAACACCAAGCCCAGCCTTCAACCAAACACCATCATGCCCACTAAACCACATTATGAACACCTACTCATTTTTCAAACACTTCCAGGGATGGTGACTCCACTTCCCTGGAAAGCATGTTCCAATGCTTAAATCTGGTCCCTTAGGTGTGACTCAATGGGGAAAAAAAACCTAATGAAGAGGAGGAAGATAACTATTGGTGCAAATCTGGTTCATCTGCCCCAGACATGGGGCTTGCCCACTGCCTTGCACTGGTGAGCACATCACCATGGTCTGAAGCACTGCTCATGCCATCCTCTGGTCCAAGCCCAAAGCCCTCACACATACTCACTTCCCTGCTCTTCCTCTTCACTAAAATGGGCAATATCTGAGGCACCCGTGCCTCGGTGGCTTGAAGCTCTGAGGATGTGAGACAGTCAGGAGAAACTCTTGTTTCTCAGTACAGTCCTCATTTCCACTATTTAGTTCCACAAGTCTTTTCTAGATAAATGGTGAATAGTTTGTGTTATTGTTTTTTTCAAGAGGCAGGAAAATGATTTTAATTTGGCCCATTACTCCTGGCTTGTGAGCAGAGGTCTATGTAGCCCATCCTGTCTGCCAAGGTCAGCAATGCAGTCCAGAACATGAGCTGAGGTTTCTGAAATAAGTGGTACAGAATCACAGAATGGTTTGGATTGGAAGGAACCTTAAAGACCATCTAGTTCCAGCCCTTGTGCCACAGGGAGGGATGCCACACACTAGATCAGGTTGCTCAGAGCCCCATCCAACCTGGCCTTGAACACTTCCAGGAATCAGGTGTGAAGAAGTAGGAATCCATTAGACGACAATTTTTCATTCAAATTTGTTCATGCTATTATTTCTTAGGGGAAAGGCTATTTGGTACTCTGGAGCAGGAGAGGTTAGCTGGAAGCCAGTTTTTTTTCCCTGGGAAGGGCATCCCAGCTGTATTCTCAGGCACTTGTCACCTTCTAGCAGTACTTTGGTAAGAAAACCAAGATGTTGCATATTCAAGTAACAGGAATAACCTTTGAAGTATTCCATTTCAAGGGAACTTGGTGGCAAATGGAGCTTTGAAGCTGGGAAGAAAGGCCACAGAAATATGCTGTAGATATGGACGATGGTGATATGAAGAGAAGTAGCCAATGGCTGATGCATAATGAGACTTCACCTTCTAAAGCAGTGTGGGCTCCCCTGTAATGGAAGTGCTTTGAGGCTGTGTGAAATACATGCACAGTCCATAGCTGGATTGACTGGCCAGAAAACAGAAGCTGACAATGATGCAGCACCTCCCACAGGTTTGACAGGACCAGAGGAATGTATCACGTGCGAGGCCTTTGGCTTTCTCTGCGAGCTTCTTTATCCTGCTCCTTGAAAAATTAATGTCCTTTCCAACGGATTAGTGAACAGAGGCAAAACTGTCAAAAGCATGTTTACAGATACAGCTCTTAAAATCCTCTCCTGTCCAGCGTGAAGGGAGCAGTGCTTGCTATTACCCATCGCATGGGGGATCTGCACAGGGATGTGCTTAAGAGGGGTTGCATCAAGTGATACGACCATTTCTGCAAACACTCATTTATCAGGAGAGAGGAGAACAGCTTCAGTAATTAGAAAGCAAGAGTCCTCCTCGAGAAGGGAGGCAGGATGGTGTCACCACGCTGTCACCCTGTCGGAAGCACCACTCGAACGGATGGCGCGACCCAGCCATTGTGTGGATGCCGACAGGGAGCGATGGGACAAAAATTAAGGCGAGCTACAGGCTGAGTGACCTGGTGACTTCCCTGTTTTGTCTTAGGAGCTGACAAAAGAATTCCTGGCCTGCCCAGGGGCTCCTTGCTTCCTCCACACAGTGCTTTCCAGCCTTGCTTGGGCTCAGCATCACCCAGGGACATCTGCACAGGTTATTTTTCACGCTTCCCCTAAATAGCGCTCAGCAAAAATGCTCTGATTCAGCAAAGCCCATAGCTGTGTTCATAAATCCCCTTTATTTCAGTGTGACATAAGCAAGTGTTTAAGTGGCTTACTGTATCAGGGCTGAAATGAAAAACCGTCTCCTACGGTCCTTAAGTCCATTTACAACATCAAGCAATAACTCTCAGGCGAACTTTAAAGCCGGGAATGCCACGTCTTAACCTCAAAACACTTGGTACTTGAGCTGTGTAGTCAGAATGAAATCTAATTTCAACACCACATTTTAAACCAGCAGGGCATTACCCGGCAGATGCCTAAATTACTGCTCTGAGCATGGCCAGCCTCGACGGCCTGATTTCAGTTATATCCTGAGATAAGAAAGTCCTTTCCTGGACAGATCAGCTTCCTCACTAGAATGGAGACTGTGCTGTTTTAGGTCACGTATTGTTTTCTTTCTTGAAAATAATACAGATCTCAATCTTTTCAAATACAAAGGGAAGCAGAAATTCTTGCACCCTCCCTGCCTTCTGATGTTGAGGCAGGAGGAGAGGGCATTCCCAATGCAGACTTTTTACTATGTTTGACTCCTTTGTCCCTGTAACTCTTTCCCTTCCCTTTCTTGGCAAGGAAATAAACCATTTGCCAGTTTAAAAATATAACAGCTTCCAAGAATTATCCCCCCTATTTACAAGGCAGGAGTGGAGAGTGTAGGAGTTTTGATATGGTTGGTCAGAGCATCCTATGAGCTCTGGAGCTGAGGCTGACCACAGGGAGGTTACACAGTCTCAGTATTATTTATTATTTTTAGTCTAGAGTTTTCACTGGCCACAGATGTCTTAAACCTTACATATTTGAAACCCCTTCTGCACACAACAGAAGTGTGTTTTGATAAACCTTGACTCAGCTGGTTAGTTGTACATGTGGTTTAACATGGTCACCTGCTTCGGGCCAGCATTTTTAGGTCAAGAACGTGCCAGAGCTTTTAAAACTTTGCCTCAAATTAGGATCTTGTAGCTGCCTCCTTCACTTTTACTTAGGAAGCCCATGTTGCTCCTACAGCCTTTATGCATGTGCAGCAAGCTGGCTGCACCCAGGGCAAGGGAATAAACAATAAATAAATAATAGTGCAAAAGAGGGAGCCCAGCTGCTCCTCCTCCCACCAGCTTGGGGCTCTTCCCTGCTGGCAGCACTGTCAGGCAGATGAGTTTTGAATGAGTCAGGGGATGGGGCTTCCATCCTCTCCCAACACACTTCCCAGCACAGCCTCATAGACCTGGTAGATAGCTCCTGCCTGGAACCAACACCAAGCCTTGGTGAGAGAAGAAGAGTTCCAGTCCTGCTCAGAATTCCATCACTTCTTACAGAGCTGTTCACATTTAGGGCATCTTTAGGTCTGGTGAAACCACTTGATCCATATGAAACCACTACAGCCAAAGGGTTGCATCCTATAGGACATGGAAAGAGAATGGCAAGGGCAGCCCACAGCCTCATCCCACCTTACAGACCTTGGGACTATTCATCCAGACTATGCTATTCCTCTGCATGCCAAAGTAATGCCCAAAGACTGAAAATCTGCCACTATCACAAGAAAAAACATTGCAGAAAACAGTCCCCCTCATACCTCTGTTAATAATACAACAGGTAGACAATCTTCCTTGCTGCCAACTTCCCAGTAAACACCCAAAATAATTTGCCCTGTACATAACCTTCTCCTGATCCAACTCAGCTCAGTTAAACTCTGTGAACATCTTTATTTGGTGAGCTTTTATTTTTTATTTTCCCCAGGGTGAACTTATTTTCTGGATAATAATCCCTCTAAGGCAAGTTCTGCAGTTTCATCCCGTGGTTGCACATTGTATATGAAAGCCATGATCCATCATTTGGGTTGCCAATCCTTAATGCAGCTCAAAAAATAAATATCAACAGCAGAGCTAAAATGGGAGGCCCAGAGGGAAAGAGGATAAAGGGTCTCTAGTGTCTTTGCACAAGGACAAGCACAGTGGTTCTGGGACAGGTTCTTCATCAACTTTGGAGCATAGCTGTGCTTCAAGAAAACCAAGATATGCCTTGGAAGGGTCTTGCTTCCCCTGGAAGAGCTCTGTGTTTACTCTGTTTGCTATGCACAGACGACACAGCACAATCTAAGGGAAAATGATCTAAATTATCTTTGAGGGAAATCCTTTACCAATGAGGGACTTTGAAGCCTTTTATAAGTCACATCAACTTCTTTGCAGGGATTCCTGGTCACCTTCTGGTTCATTCCCTTCTATATTCTGCAGCAAGCACTGTGGGTCATCACAGGATAATGACCATGTGGCAGTAAAGTACATGGCAATAGGTTATTATTATTATTACTATTATTAGTATTAGTATTATTTGTTTTTTTTTTCCCAAATATGTTATCATGTCTGTTAATCTCCCCTACACCTGTCTTTTAAAATTCCTTGTAAACACACATAAAATTTTAGTTTTTTGTATAGTTTCACACTTGAAACGTGGCATACTTTCAGCAAAATGTTCCAAATATCATTTGTTTGGGCATGCAGACAGGGTGTAATTACATGAGAGCATCCAAGTCTTCTGGGAACACATTCGCAGGAGGTTTCGTTTAGTTATAGAAGAAAACAGGACAATTTATTTGCTATTGAAACTAATGTGATTTGCTGGAGAAAAAAAAAATCAATATGGGTTCATAGGAAGATGACCAAAGCGACCCAAGGCAGTGGAAGTGATAGTATGTGTGAAATATTTTTAAAGGACAAATTAAGATTTATGGCTTGAAGCGTCCTTTTAGTGCTCATTGAGTGTTTTGTATCTACTGTATCACTAAGCCTTGGGAGGTGTGAGTGGTGCTGGCCTGATCAATGGAGCCAAGGCACTGGGCAGTGCATCACTCAGGAGCTGTAACAGAGTGGGTCAATAGAGAGCACTGAGCACTGTTAATATATAACACATAATAGAAAACACACTTACAAAAGTCATTCCAGATGTGAAAGAAAAAAAAAAAAAAGCAAAATGTTAATCTGTGTATAGAACTGTTGCTTTGTTTTGTTTTGTTTTGTTTTTTTCCCTTCTTGTTGTGAATAACACTCCAAGAACTGATATGCTTCCAGTGGGAAAATATGTCACCAGGTTATTTCCAGCCACTGCTAATCAGCAGGTTTGACACACATTTGATGTCGAGAGGCAGGGCTGTGGCTGTGGTCAGGCTGGGCAGCCACCAGCAGCTCTGCCTGAGCAGCAGCAGCTGACAGGGTCACTGCAGGGTGGGCATCATCCCCCAGCTGGGTTTCACAGGCAGGACAGAGTGAGATGCAGAGCACATTCAGATGACAAGCAGCTGACTCATCCTCAGAGATGCAGGTGTTTTCAGAAACCAGTCCTGCTTGCAGAAGTGTGGTTTGACCCTTTCTGCTCCCACTTTGCTCCTGAGTGCTTCCATTGCTGAGCAGGGCAGAGCTGGGGCTGCAAGGCTGGGACATTTCCCATGGGCTCTGCCTGCACACCCTGGATGAGGGGTATGAAGGGGTCCAACCTGCCTTCTCCAGTCCTGACAGCTCCTGATGCTCAGCATTTGTGTGTCTGGTGAGGACTAGAACTCAGACTAGCCCCACTCAGGGCTCAAGCAGGGAAAACTACACTGTCCCGTGCTTTTATACCCCCATTCACTACTTGACTAATGCCAGGATATTGCATCACCTGTATTGAGAATTCTTTGGCTACTGGTGCAGCAAGACCAGGTCACCTCTGCATCAGGGCATCTCATGACATGCTAAATATGGACAGTCTGTAACCTCTGCATAGGAGAGACCTGGAATAAACACCTCAATACAAAGCTGTTTTCTACCATATACCTCTGCTTTTTAAGAGTCAGGGAAGGATATTCCTTTCTGGAACTAAACTCAGAAGCTCTTTAGTACTATGAAGAACAAATGCAAAATGGGAAGAGAAGAGGGAACAGCCTGATGCAATGTCTGCAAACTCAGCAGCTGGATCTGATACCCCTGAGCCCTGACCTCCAAGGATTCAATAGATTCAATACTCATTTTGGAGCAACCTTCTTCCATGTACAGAATTAGCTGTGCCTGTGAGAGGGGACCACCACTGGATTTGCATATTTCACCCAGCACTGACACTCCCAGAACATTTCAGACGGCACGCTCCATGGTGCAACATGAAGGCAAAGCAGATGCAGTGCTTCCTGGCAGTTCTCCCTGGTCTTGGTGAGGAACAAGTCTCTTTTCCCAATTCCCATCACCTCCTGCAGCACAAGTCCAGGTCAAACCTTTAATGACTGCATAACCACCTCAGCAGGGATGCAAAGCATCCCAGGGAGCCCAGACCACTTCAGATAGAACTTTTTTCTCTTTTGGATTTTGCAGTTCAGAATTGCATAAGATGGTGTAAGTCACCCTCCAAATTTATTTTCCAGCATGCTTCCACACTGGGGGAGGATGTGTGTGTGCACAAAGGAAGCACTGTGTTTGATTACACATCCCCTAAATCATCCCTGTCCCCTTGCATGTCCCGTTTCACCAGGAAATGAGTGTGTGAGCACACACGTGGCAGCCACGTGTTGGGATGATGGGTATCTTCACAAAACCCAGGGTGGGGGTAGGCAGGAGAGACATTCCCCATGCACAGCAAGGACAAAACCATGTTTAAATGTGGAAGAAGCTCAATCCACACTCCCCTCTCTAGGACAGGTGCCACGTTTCAGTTTCAGATTTTGTGCTGCCTTTCCAGGCTGCTCACTTGATGCGGCAGCTTTCCATCCCTTGCTTGTCCTGTATAAATGCAGGGTCAGCCTGTGGCTGCTTCACCATCTGCAAAGCACTTCCCTGTGTGGAATATTTCAGCTGGGAAGGACGGGATGCCAGCAGTGCTTACAGCATGTGTGGTACAGCTGCAGCCACGTTCAATCCCACACGGCCAGGAAACCCAAACAAGGGTGGGTTTATTTTGATTGGGAGATTTGGAGACTTCTAAGAAGAAAAATAAATAAATAATCTAAACACTAGAGCCTGAGAGTAATGAGTTGGCAAGCCCAACATCCATTGTCAAAATGTTAGGCGTTATGTGTGGAAGTGTACATACAAAAGGATTTCTCTAGCCAAAATGGGAATATCGACCTCTTTTTGGTTTGTAGCTTTTCAGGAGATTTTCATTGGACCTTTTTATAGTGAATTTAAATAAGAAAAAGTCAACTTGCCTACCTTTTTTTCACCTCAATGACTTCCCAAAGATTAATACACCAAATCACACCTCATCCCACCAGTGCAGACAGAGGGTAAAAAGATCATTTAGCTACCCACTAGAGCTATTTTCCTGAGAGTGGGGATGCAGAAACTGTTCCACACCACAGAAAAATGTCACAGAGAAGCTCAGGACAACAGCAGAAATATTTTCTGTTAGGAAAGGAGCAAAGCTGGTTGCAAGCAAGAACATTGTTGGTGGCACTGGAAATCTGATGGTCCCACCTCCTCTGGCCTCCTCTCTTTAAGTCTGGGCAAGGGCTGAAATCCCACCTCACCCCACAGAGAGGCACCCAGGGTATCTGGCACCAGACTTGGGCCCTCAGAGGACACAGCCATGAAGCAGAGGTGCACTGGTAAGGGGAGGTACATCAGGGTCTTCTAGTTTTTTTGGCAGGCACACTATGGGAGCCAAACACTGGCAAGGAGTAAACCCTCAGGCTGACATCAACTCGCGAGTAGGTGGAGAGCAAAGGTGACTTGGAGAAGAGGAGACAGGATCAAAACTTGTGTGCTTGCAATTCATCAACATGAAAGTGCTCCCAGAAGCTCAGAACTGATCAAATATCTGTCTGGGGTCCTCTCTCAGTGTCAGATCAGAGAGAAAAGTAATCAAAGCCATTTTTGGTCCTTGACAAGGTTCATCCCCAGAAAAGAAGACAGAGGCTCCAACTCATTGTGCAGCCTCACAAAATTGTGGCTTTCTAGGACATGGCACATACTGAGATTTACAGGAGGGCTAGGGATTAAGTTTTTGTAAATCTGGGATGGGAGCAGAAGAATTATCAGTGGATGTTGTCAGTTGCAGTGGTCCCTGAGGCTGTGCTGGGCAATGCACTGCTGACTTAGGGAACCTGAGAGAGGCTGGGACTACCTGGGATTTGGAGCTGGAGGAGGTTTGTAAGCAATTCCATCACAGCTTAACCTTGTCAGACCTTGCTGCCTGCTGGGCTGCCATGCTCTGCTTGCACTGGGCTGCAGGGCAATTCTCTCCTCCAGATGCTGGAAGGAGCAAGCCAGCAAGGATAACTGGAGACTGGCATTGCTGAGTGACCTTGGGAGCCAGCTGTGCACCTCATCCTGTGATGGAGCATGGGGATCCCAGGGAGCCACTGTTACCTGCTCTTATGGCTGACCCCATAGCACACTCCCCCCACCCCCAGCTCCCCAAGAGACGGGCATCTGTGGGATGGCTCCCAACTAGATGGAGATTCTGGGTGCAGGTCAGAGAACCAGGAACCTTGATTTCCTCAAACAGAGTGTTTTAAGTAAAAGACACCCAAGTTTCCTGAGAGCTGAGCCCAAGTGTGGCCCTGTGCGTGACAGCAGCATTTGCTTGTCCCAGCAATCCAGCTGACAAGAAGTGGGTCATACAGTGCCTTTCTGCATCTTCAGGGGACACCACTAAGCTCTGACCCCAAATTTGGTTAATGCTGGATCAACACACTCCTTAATACCCTCTCCACGTGTCATCCCTCTTGCAGTGCATGACCCTTCCATCACCGTCCTAACAGACTGCAGCTTGAGACTTCTGTGACTCCCAGTCCCTTTCCAATTCTCCCTAATACTGTGTTTTCTGCTTCATCCATACTTTTTAATTTGGCTTTGCTGTTCAGCTGCACTCAAAACTGATTCAAGCCTTCTGCTATTACTCACAGAGTAACAGTAGCAACAAAGAGGGTATGTACCACTGTAATTACATGATGTGTAGGACCAGATTCCGTGACTTGGGAAGTCTTCCCCAGTCTTATGTCCTTCTTAACAACACCCAGTGCACTAGCTGAACCTCTTGACACGGCTAAATAGTTTGATAGGATCTCTCTCTGCACCAAGTGGTGCTGCATTGGGCCCTGAGCAACCCAATGCTGTGACCACAGGTATCATCGAATATTAAGCTACATTTTTAATGCAATAACCAGTTAAGAAATGCAACAACAGGATCACCAGAAGTAGTCTAAAAGGAGATAAGAGTAGCTTGCCCAAAAGGGTTGTGAGTGGCTGGTGCATCTATGCTCAAATAACAGCAGAGATCCTGTATTTTTAGCCTGGGCATTTAAAACAAAAAATTACCTAAGAAAAAAGTATGTATTTTCCACGTGCATAAATCCACATCCTATTCTCCACTGGTGCACTCCTCCCTTCTGTGGAAGCTGATCATAGAGCATGATGGATGAGCAATGCTAACTCCTTCAGCCTGTTTGGTCCACTGAGGGACACAGCTGACCTTAGCAGCAGCACAAGGTGGTACTGAGCTGAAGACCCTTCAAAATATCCCCTCTTGTACCAAGAAGCAATAAATCTGTACCTCCTCATGCTTCTGCCACAGTCCCCTTGCTCAGCAGCACAGCTGGGCTGCAGAAACCACCCCACGAGCAGCTCACCCTCCTGCACAGAATGGCACATACCTGCCTGGCTTAAAAAACACCTTCCAATATTAATATTTGAAAGAGAACAGGCTACCTGTAACTCGTGCCAGGAAGGCCGAGCCAAGCAGCTCTGAGCCACCGAGCCGAGCTGGCACACCCGGCCAGGCAGCATCGTGGTCCCAGTGAGTGTGCAGGCAGCAGCCCTCCGGCGGGGCCTCTGCTATCACCCCAAGGAGAAAGGGATCAGCCGGATGGGTTTAGCTCCACCGGGAATTCTCTGGTGCCTGGCAGGCAATTCTAGGCAGGGAAGATGGCACAGACACCCACGCCCGAACACAGTCCCCTCCATGCATGGGTGGGGGATGCGCATCAGACCCCGGGCGCCAATCTAGAGGAAAGGGGCTCCCAGACACCCCGATATCCATCTGGCCCTGGCAGAGCAGGATCCAAGCTCTCCCGATACCGGAGGCACGGGGAAAGCCCGGTTCAGCCGAGCCCAGGAGGTGCAGCGCGCCGGCACAGGCACCACACCCCCTTCGCCGGTGGAGAGGACAGCGGTGCCGGCGTTTTTGTTCAGGACAATGTTCTAAAATCCCAAACCAAACCAACAAGCTGGGAGTTCAGCTTTCCCTGCGACCTGACTCGCCTGGGAGAGATTTGCTAGATCGCTCCGCATCTGTGTGTGCTGTATTGCTAAACCGCTGCCAGGGCTATTATTAGAAACAATTGTCTCCCGTGGAAATTTTATAGAGAGGTTTGAAACAACTTTTCTCCAGCCCTCCCCAGCAGCCAGCGGCTGACAATGCGGCCAAGAGCCCTCCTTAGGCGGAGGAGTCGGGCAAGGCGTGCAGATGCACTCCCGTACAGTTGGAAGCAGAGCTGTACATTTGTCTTTTCTAGCCCTGAATCTGGAGCAACTTTTCCATTCCAGACTCAGGGAAAGGTGCACAGGGGAAAGGAAAAAGAAGCGGGGGGCTTTCCCCTTAGCGAAGCCCCCGGCTCTGCATTAAACTTGCTGCAGCCATTTGGGAAGGGAAGGAGCAGTCCATCTTGGCAGTCAGTGGGGACAGGCAGACAGATTGCTTGGGAAGGGGGGAAGGAATCACAGCACCGGCTTCTCTCTCCCCCCGCACACACCGTCTCCTTCCCCCAGCCGCCGCACTCGGCTCCGTTACTCGCCCACCGAATCCAAGGGTTTGGGGATTTTTGATTTTTTATTTTTAAGGACAGGCAAAGCAGCTGCTGCCCACATTTCTCTCCGTTTGAGGTAAATGGAGGGAGGGGGCGTGTAGCAGCCCTCACACTGCGGCTGGGCTTTCCCCGGGGGCCGGGGCTGGAAGGGGAGCCCCGGCCGGCCTCGCCTCCCCTCCGCAGACAAAGACCCCGTTACCTTCTCCCGCTGCCTGGGCGGCCCCGGCGGCCCCTCAGCTCCGAGCCCGGGGCGAGCGCATCCCCTCGGCACGGCGTCTCCAGGCCGCGGCTCTACCGCCCCGCATCCATCGCCCGCCTCTCCGCCGCGGGGTGCGCGGGATGCGCGGCCCTTCCCTCCGCTCCCGGCCGCTCCTAGGGCCGTCCCATCCTCCCTGCCGGGATGACGGAACCCTCCTTTCCCCCTTCTTCTTCCCTTTCCCCGCCTGCCGGCCCCCGGCGCCCGGCTCCTGCGCGGCCGCTGCCGCGCTGCGAGGCTGAGAGGCAGAGCCGGGGAGGGAGGAGGAGGAGGAGGAGGGGGAGGAAGGAGGAGGAAGGAGGGAGGAGGGCAGCGAGCAGCAGTTGGCGCTGGGTCATGTGAAACAGATGAACCTGGCTCGGGCCTGCCGACATCTGGGCTCCCCATCGCCTCTGGGGGGAGGATGAAGGGATGAAGGGATGGAAGGACGCGGGGAGAAAGGGTGCGGGGTGGCGGTATTCACCCCCCTGCCCACGCGTGCACACCTTGAGATGATAACGAGAGGGGCGAGAGCAGCGGGGATGCTCTGAACAGAGCCCCGGCTGGAGGAAGAGAAGGGCAGCACGGGCCGCGAGCACCCATGGGGCTGGAGACAGAGCAGCTCCTGCCAGACTGAAGCCCTAGGAAATAGGACAGCCTCCCTTCTGGTGATTTTCCCCCCTGGTCCTGGCTGGGTGAAGGGTGCAGTTTGTGATGGTGTAAATCAGGGGGGAATGCTGCCCAGCAATAGAAAATCTCTAGACATTGCATTAGAGTAGCTCTCTTGCAAGCGTGTCACTATTAAATAATTAGATCAGTCAAGAAAGACAGTATGTGTGTAGGCCTCCAAAAAGTGCTGATTTATTGATTTAAACGTGCACAGCATGAAGCACCCACACCATGATGCCTACAGGTAAAGCTCTGACTTGTTCCACTGCTTCCCCCCCCCCCCCCCCCCCATCAGTCTTTGGGACTGGGGTTATTCTCACTGGGTAACACCAGAGGCAGCTGCTGTGCCATGCTCTGGAATATACTGGCTGTGAAGAGGTTTGCTTTGGGAGGAGAGGTGTGGAGGTGAGCACTTTCTTTCATTTGTTTTCAGCTCGTTTTCATGCCACCACAAGGATGCTCATGGTGAGGGCGGATCTGGAACTTACACAGGATACAGGAAATTTCCCTCTTTGCCCCATAAAAAGGTAATGAAGTCACTCTTCTGACATGGTGGTGTGAAGGAGCAGGATGTCTCATTTTAACTGGGGATGTTGCTGGGTTTGATTTGCTGTCAGACTCAAAGTCAAGACCGTAAGTCTTCATGTACTCTCTGGTCAAAAAGGGGCCAGTGGGCTGCAAAGTCCTGGATAAAATAACCAAATGCTAGAGCACAAGCACAGTTCCCTCTCCTGTTTTTAAGGGCACAGGTATAAACACAGAGCTGTGTATGCAGCCCCAGGCAGGCTCACCCATCCAGCTCACTCTACCCAAGGGGATGGCTTTGATTAAGGGGATAAATATTGAGGCAGTTGTGACCGCTGGCTGCTGAGGGTTAAGACCAAGTAGCTAAGGTGACCCAGCTCTGCTCTGGAGGCGATCCCAAGGTCAGTACAGAGGGGCAAGAGGCAGCAAAGGTATCCATCCCTGCTCCAGGAAATGCAGGGTGACCATGGCTCCATTGCAAGGTGAAGATTGTGGTTTTATGGGTTCATCTAATCCACATGTACATCCAGCTGCTGAAGTAACCCTGAGGGGCAAACCACCAGAACACAAACTGCAAAACCTCCTGGAATTTTAAAACTACTAATTTCAGAAAAAGGCAAAACTGCAAGGTTGCCTCCCAAATACTGTTAGGTTCTTCAACAGAGATCACAATGTATCTCAAGCAGGTTCTGTCTGCAGTGCTGAAGAAGAGCAGGAACCCCAGCAGTGATTCAGTCCTGACCCTGATTAGAACTAGCAAGGAAAAATCGCCTTCCCACATGGATTTTCAGTGAAATAGGAGGTAAAGCTGCCTCAAAGGTGCACTCACCATACAGGTGCCTGCCTGTTGCTGTCTAGGAGTGTGCCAAAGCCATGGACTTTGCCCTTGGAGTAGGATGATCCTTCAACTAGCAAAGCCTCCAGACAGTTTCCCCACCTTTTCTCTGTGGCACGCATTTCTCCTGGCAGGATCTGCCTCCTACCCAGAGCAGACCCAGGATGTAGGGCAGCTTGATTCACCTAGTGAAAAAAGAGCTCTCCTGGTAGGTTAAATAAGCAGCAACAGAGACTGGAAGCCCCTGATTGAAAAGTAATTTTATTCATGCTTAGCAGCAAATCCTGGAAAACAAAGTTCCCTCTGCCCAAAATTGTACTGTTCAGCTTTCAGAGCAGGTGTAGGGAGTTTCATCACACTTAGCCTGAAATTACCAGCTCTCTACAATAGTCCAGTCTCTTCCCTTGGCACAAAACAGGCATGGGTTTTGGAATACTTTGGAGACAGCAAGAGAGCATCTTTACTCATGCCACATGTTACAGTGGGGTGTGCCCAAACAGCAGTTGGACCCTTATACCTGTGAAATCTAAAGCTGCATCTTCCTTGTACCCTTTTTAAGGAGATGACCTCTCCTACCCATCCAAGGCCCCATGAACAACACTTACCCAAAAGGAAGTGCTTAACATTTCCTGCAATGGTGGGAGATATTCCTGCTACATTTCCTTTATCCTCTAATTAATGAAACAATGTTTTTAATAAAAATAAGTTGCTTGTCTAGGTGAAGATAACATCCTCTAGGTACCTGATGAAGTTAACAAAACTCTTAGAAATGGGAACTGTTTCTTATAATGTGGAAAGACAGTGGAGTATTGTCCTTGCCAATGATATGACATGATATGATATGATAACTCACCCAGAAAGAGTGGTTTTTCCCTAGAAGTGGACAAGGATTTTGCCCCAGCTCTTCTCATTTATTATTGCACCCTTCTTTCCTAAGAAAACTGGCCAGATCTGGGTTTCCTCTCTGGTAAAAATGTCATTCATCTCATTCACATTCCTCTGTAAATTTCCCAGTTAGCAGCAGCAGCGGCAGCAGCAGCAGCAGTAGCAGCAGCAGCAGCAGCAGCAGCAGAAGTCCTGTTCTTCAAGAAAATTCCATAATTTCACAAGGTCTCTGGAGCTGGCACTATCCAAACAATACACCCTGGTAGCAAACATCCAGTCTGGAGGCAGCAAAGCTGCTGTCATTGCAATGATTAGAAGCAGGGAATGGCCACAACTCTTCCAAGCTGGTTCTCATCACGGCAAGTCCCAAAAACAGAACAGTAACCCACTTACTTAACTCTGACATACACAAAATCCAGCTTCCAGCAACCAGTGCCAAAATAAAAACATGTTGATTCCTTTGTCTTGCTCCTGATTATAAAGCTAGGAGGAAACACCATGGCCTTGTGCTGGAGAATTACTGTTGACAATTCATTCCCACTCTTGTTAGCAAAGATTAAAGAACCAAAATACTTTACAGGGAATGTGGTGATAGGACTGTGGGTGCCATCAGAATGTGTGAGCTGTTACATGAACATTTCTAGTAGTTTCAGAAAAGCTTAATGAGTACTGTCTACACTCAGAACTGCATTAATTAGCACTAACAGGCTGGACGAGATGTCGTGTCACGAAGTAATATTCACACTTACTCCATGATTTGCATCCATAAGAGGTGCAGTGCTTTACAAAAGTCAATGCCATTTCCCCCATATGGTACATCTGAAACCCATGGAAGGTGAGGAAAATGCTTTCAAAGAACATTCAGGATTTGCTGAAGGTGTCTAACTGCCTGCCTCCCTGTGGTCTATTGCACAACTCTTAACTCATAATATTTGAGTGGCAATAAAATATTAAAAAGCCTCAAAACTTAAAAAGCAACATGGGCCGAAGTAACTTGGGAGATGAAATCCATTTCCAGAGATGTTATAAGCTGTTAGGCACATGAATTTCACTGTAAATCAATGCAGCTGACTTACTGTAGCCATGACAAGGGTCAGCTAGACCTAGAAAATGAAATGTCAGGTTAGCCTATGGGTTAATTCACGTGGTCCCTCTGAAATTCGTGGTATAGAATGGTCTTACTGCTCATGAGCTCTGATGTAGTTTGGCTGGAGAAGAAGTAATGGTGTCACCTCTTTTCATCTGAAACAATCTGTATCCTCCCCTCACTGAATAGACCTCAATCAGGAGGTAGAAAAGAGACTGATGTGACCCAGTTGGTCACTCAAGCCACCAGGCTGCCCTCACCCCCTTCCATGGACCAACAAAAAAGAGATGGAGGGTTATGTGTAACACCACCAAGCCTGTCCCCATCACTCTGTTTTCCACTGTAACAGGTTTTGATGAGTTGTGACCTTGTGACAATTCATGCTGAGGACTTTGGACACCAGGTGGAAACCACAGGGATCTCATTCAAAAAAGTAAAATGCAATTACTCAGAGCAGGACCTGACTCGTAACTGGGTCTGGACCTGTAAACCATGGGAGATTGGGCACATGCAACACCAACTGTCATGGCACAGCACACTTCTGACCGGAACGATCTCCAGATTTACTGGGTGAACCACGAGATGTTTCTAGTTAAGCCTTTCATAGAAACACTTCCCTTCTGAGATGAACTGTGGGTGTTATTCCCATGTCATGCTTTCATTAATTTCCAGGACAATCCCTTAAGTAATTGGGGCACAAAAGGCAGGGGAAAGGGAGAAGCAGGACTTCAGCTTTAGACAAAATAAGCCTCCAGGGCGTCTGATTAATTTTCACACAGACTCTACTTAAAGGATCTCAGAGAGCTGAAGGGGGAAGGAAGCAGACCTCGACATTCCCAGAGAGCTGGTGCAATAAATCCTCTCTTCATTAGGCAAGGGAAGTGCATGCTGGCAGGATTATTATGCAGGAAAGCAAAGCTCGGTCCTCACGAGGCAGCTGAAACGGATGGAGGGGACAAGCCAAGTCCAGCTGGTTGTTGCATTGACCCTGGGCTGGCAAATCCTGCCTGCTGCCTCCAGCTCCAGCCTGGGGCTGGTGTGGAAAGGGACAGGAGTCACGTGTCACTCGCCTGTGTCCCAGTTAGCTCCGGGTAATCCTGGCATCTGAGAGGCCAAACAAAGCTCAAGTGTGCATAAGGGACCAAGGAGGAGCCGGGTGTGCCACCAGCCCTCCCAGGGTCACCCATGTCACCAAGTGATGCTGGGGAAAGGGGCCATTCTTGCAGTTCCTTTCTCTTTGCACCCACCTGGGTCTGGGACTGAGGAGAAGAAAGCAGGAAATCTTCCTGATGGAACATGGTGTGAGCCAGGCCTGTCCTTGTAGGAGGAATAGAAGGGATGAGGGATTCCACTCCTTGATGGAGTTCTCACAAATCCCTTCTCCCAGGGGGCAGAGGGGACACGTGCTTCCCTTTTCTTCAGAACTGAGCAAAGCTCTGCCTCAGAAACTTCTTCCTAGTCACAGAATATTGCTGTCTTCACCTGAAATGGGTTGAAAGCAAACCACTGCAAGAAGGAGCAGACATGGTGGGGGCCCCTTGCAATCATAAAAAGGGATTGGTGTGGTGGGAGATGGAGAGGCCTTTCCTCAGGGGAGGAATAGGAGCTCCAGAAGATGCTCATGGTGCTGGAAGAGAGCACTTTTTGGCTAGGGGAGACCTGAAGAGATGCTCTCAGACCACCAGCATGGCTCCAGTGGAGGCAAAAGTAAAATGCATCTTTTTTTTAATAAGAGAAAACCTCTTTCATTGAGAGGCAAGTGAACAGCCTCATCCATGCAGGGGAACTGCTGAGCAAATGGTGAGAGAATGGCAAGGACCTGAGAACAAGGCTGGAAAAAGGCAAAATTACTCTCCCCCACACCTTCCTCAGATGCTGCAGTCAACTGGTGCTGGTGAAAGTCAGCCAGAAGCCTTCTTTGATGCCAAAAGCCAGAACAGGTAATTGTGAAGGACATCAAATGAATCAGCTGAGAGAGCCAAGCCCAAAAATGTGCCTTCTGTTAGGCAAAATCTACATGTACTTCTGGCACTGAGCTACATAATGAAGTACTTTCTTTTGCACAGAGGAATAAATCAACCTCATTCTTGTTTGTTTGGCTTTTTGTACTGAAATAGCCTTTGTACTTTGCATGATTTCAGATTTGAAGAATATTTTTGTAGTTTTACACTGCCTTCTACTGAGGATTGCAAAACTTACACCAGTTGGAAAAGCTTTCTATTTTATATTTTGCAGAAAATCCTGATAACATTTCAAAATGGCATTGAAATAATTATTAAAATATTTTTCTAAACAAATGTAGCAAAAATAAAAAGCCACTCAGACAATGTTTCAATGCATAACTGCAACCTTTAAAAAGGGCTCAGGAACTACTAAGGTGACACAGTAAAATGACAATTTTAGCAATTGAAATAAAAAATACTGCAAGCTTGATTTCCAATTTCTGTTACTTTTTGATTATACTATTTTATTTTTTCAAGTGTTTTTCTCTACTCCATTACTTGCCCATCAAACAAAACCAGGGAAAGCTTCTGTAGGTGTTAGTAGGGGGTAGCCTGATTTCAGACACAGGTGTGGTTTTTCAGGTAACCTTTTCTTACTGAAAGTTTTCACTGTCTCTGTGAGGCAAGATCATTACCTCAGTTGAACAGATGGGAAAATGGAGTCATAGAGAGATCAATTTACCTGGGTTTGATCCTGTACCAAACTGGGCACAGAGAGAGAGACAGACATAGGAATAAATCACAGGCCTTGTGACACCGAACCCTTTGTGCTGGCTCGAGACCCCTCTTCTTCCCCCAGCTAATGAATTGGTGATTAACAAAGGCTGCTCCATTTCTGACAGTTTTATCTGTGATTTCTACTTTACATTTTTTTAAATCTTTATGAGGCGATCCCCACAAAGAGAGAAAGGGAACAGAAAATAAATCTTGGAGCAAGTAAGCCCTTGTGTCGTAGAAGTGCAGTGAACAGGTCTCATATGCCAGAAAATATTTATCTGACCAATAATGTTTGCACTTAGACCCAGCCAGTAACAAACACCCAAACTACATTTAATATGAAAACATTTTAAATGGGCTCATCTCTTCTAAATAAACACAGAACCAGTCATAATGGTGCTCTGCTAGAGCAGAGGCTCAGTATTGCTTGATTTATTGTTTGAGTGTGATTGCTGCCTATCTGATGTCTTTGGGAGCATGGGCTTCTATTGCTCATCTGAAAACTATTTCCTTTTCATTACTGAGGCACACCAGGATAAACCCCAGCTCTCCTGATACCCTGTCCAGGGTGGTCACCACAAACACTATTAACCCTCAGCCAAGGAGACTGAAGGGTTTGAGTCGTTAATTTCACAAAGGCTGCTCATTTCCTCTCCATATACAGTGGTGGTCTGGTGTCTGAGCATCCCAGTGTCTGCATGGTTTGCAGCAACCTGTGATGTCCCTGTGATGCCTAAGTCTGTTTGCATGAGCCACACAGACCCAGAGCTGCTGAAGACCAGCCCTGAGAAGGGCAGGAGAGCCTGGAAGTGTCCCAGTGATGGGAGCAGCCCTTGCTTGCTGCTGTTTGGGACATAAGAGTCTTGAGTATTGATGCCTCTTTGAGGACTCTTTATGTCTTTCATCTAATGACTGTAACAGGCCTTGCAGACATATATGAAGCTGTAGGGTAAGTGGCATAGATATCTTTCCCCCAAAATAAGAGATGAGGAACTGAAATGAATATGTCCTGGGGAAGTCTCAAATCACAGAGCCTCTGCATTAGAAGGGTGAACATCTTACCCTAGTTGCTGTGGCTTCAAAAATGCTCCCATCGCTCTGCCTGTCATCCCCTGCTCCATTTTTGCAGAAAAGGATGGATCAGCGCTGATTCATAAAAAGTCATCATTATACATCTCATCCCCACTTTGAGAACATCTGTAGTGTCTGACACTACCTCAGAGGTGAGATGTGGGACTAGCACTGTAGTAGCAGCTTTTCCCCATGACCACCTTGTCTGCTGGGAGTGAGAAACAGGAGTTACTTTGTTTCTGAAGACTGGTGAGCTCCACTGAACTTCCCAACTACCAAAACCCCAGTACCTGATGGCCACTATAATGGTAGTTTCTGCAGCTCTGTAGTGTTGTTGCAGTCTTTGGGCTAAGGAAAACTAGGTGCCTGTTTTTCAGATGGAAAAGGTTGTGATTATGGTTGAATCTGTTCTCTACCACCTATTTCTCAGTGACATTTCAGCTTGTATTGTCCCTCTGTCTTCACCTATAACCTGAGTTTAACCATAACACACTTCTCTCTATCCTAAGAAGAGTGTGAAGTGTAACTCATTAAACCATGAGAAGTGACTAGAGATTTCAGACATAACACACAAATCATCTATTGTGATACTTTTTGCAGTGACTCTTTGGGCTTGTTTAATTCAAAATATGGAAAGAATTTTTATTCAGATTAGCTATAGCAGTATATTCCATTGGTCAGACAGGATACTTGGCAATTAATCTATACAACAAACTCACTAACATTTGTGGTTTGGCTTTGCAGAACATAGTGATAGTAACTGCACTCTTTGTTGATAAGATTTTGAGTACATTGAAAACATTTTCATATTAAGTGTGTTGGAAGGGCTGTTATTAAAGCAGTTGAACAGGCTTAAACACAGTCATGGTTAGTGAAATACACATTTTCAGGCAAAACAAGAATTTTTGCATTCTCATGGAATTGCTGTATGGGAGTAGGAGAGGAAATAAAACCCAAATGCCCCACAGTCCCTGGAGTTTGCAATCACTGCTTAACTGCAACTAAATACAAATAAACTGCACCTCCAAAATCGGGACAAACACTTGTATTGGGAGTTGACTGAATTCATACATTTTTTTTGCATTTTCAAGCTGTACAAGGGAACACCAATGAAAAAAAGGCTCTCCTGTGCCTTGTCTGCCCAGGATTGCTCCATTCCAGCACCATGGATGGTGGCAGGGCTGTCCTGCTCTCTGGGGACCAGGGCTTGGATGTCCTCACCTGAAGGGCAGGTGGCTGGAGTAGGGTCACACGTCCCCATTGGATTTGGACCATCTCAGAGGGGCAGTGATGCTCTTTCCCCACGGTAGCTCAGGCTCCTCGTTTAGAGCAATGCTGATTTCCTTGTCCCCTGGCTTGCAGTCAGATACTTCTGCCCCTCCTCCTCATCCCAGAGACAGCTGCCTTGCTGCAGTGACAGTGACCTTAGGGTCTGAGAGTGTAAGGTTGCCAAATCTCATGATAGATGACATTTTTCTGAAAACCTGCTCTTCTGGGTTGAATCCAGAAGATAAAGATGAATAGAGCCCAACTCTATGCATTTTATGAATTCCATTATTTTAAATCACTCTTAATATTTTTGAACCTTAGTAATTTTGAAAACAGAGTGTGCTCTGCTGGTTAGAGTCAAGAGAATTGTCTGATGTATTAGGATAAACTTTTTACTGTGTGGTGATGAATATTTGCATATGGAAGACTCTGTCCTAGTTCATTTTATAATGACAGTAACCAGTTTTCATATAATTTCTCTGGTTGTTGTTTTGTGAAGGGACTACTGTACTTGGAGGCTTCCAAAAGCTCAGCTGCCAGTTTCATGTGAAGGGAGGACTGAAATAAATGGGAAATAAATGAGAGAAAGATGAACAAAGCCAATAGTTAAGGGTCACAGCGGCAACTTCGTTGCAGGAGGAAAAACATTAATTAAATGTTCTTTCTCCATAACTTGCTTAGAAACACAGACTGAAAAGCTGACCTGGGTGGTCTTGTTTCAAAGGAGTTAAAGGAAAGATGTTTTCTTTGTGCAGAGGGGCCTGGAGAAATAGGCACAAGTTTTTCCTGCCGCAAGTGGGATAAAAGAGTCAAGTGTGGGAACAAGTGCTGGGAAGCAGAGAATGGGCAAAATGCAGCCTATAAAAGTGATCCTGGAAATCAGCAGTGCTGGCATCAATCAAAGAAGGCAAGCTGTTGGTGAGGGAGTGAGGGCTGGCAGTGGGATTTGTGCTGCTGATGACACAACACAGTGGCAGTGTCCCAGTGCCCAGGCTGGGACAAGCCTTCTCCTGGGCAGAGCTGTGCAGCATCAACCCAGGTGAATTGAACTGGGAAAACACAGTCATTAACTAAATGCTACCACCATCATCACTCTGAAAAATAATTGAGAATGGCAAAGTTCCCAATGCCTCCCAGTGCTCTCTACACGTCTCCCCCCATTTTGTACTCACTGTTTTTCCCCTTTTCCCTTTTTATGGCTGTTATTACTGGAATTATTGCTGTGCAAACAGGGTGTCTGTCTATGAGAAACACTGAAGTTACAGTTTCTCTCCTAGATGGCAGTGTAAATTATTACATGGGCTACCCTATAATCTTAGGTCATGTTCCACAGCAAGGTAATTGATTCCCAAGTCACTAAAGCTAACTAACATGGCTGTAAATCTAATGCTTGAGCAGTGTTTGCTATTTAAAAGTCAACATCTACAATAGTTACTACACTGCAATTACTGGAAAAATGCTGATTTGCTCTAGACTTGGAACAGGGAATAATTGCAGCCTCTCTTGAGACCTAGAGTGTGATAATTGGTGGTGAATGGTGGGTTTTTCCAGTGGTGATCACATAGGTTGTCTCTGTGGTTATTCCCAGAGCCCCTACAGCATCACTGCAGCTGCCAGTGCTGGGCTGGGTACTTCTACCAGCATGTGGCCAAAAAAAATAAACAAACCCTCTAGAAAGAGCACATGTTCTCAGATTTTGAGCTGGTGCAGACCTACAGTTGAGTCTGAGGATTGTGCCAGTACACAGAAATCTGCTGCCTTCTGCTGCCACTTCCTGAGTCAAATGAGAAATCTCATGACCTCTGGATTCAGGCCTCTGGGCTACAGCCTACCTAGAAATAGGAAGGTTTTTCAAGTCATGTCACCAGATTTTTAACTTTTAAGGATGATGCACTGGATCTGTGTGCAGTGTACTCTGGCCTTGGATTCTCTAGAGCAATTGGGACAGTGTGCAGCAGCCACTGCTCTGCTTTTCAACCCCATGGGAAAAGCTCTGGAGATCAGGATGTGGCTGGTCCTTATGGTTTTCCATGCCACTATGTCCATGGGAGTGAGAACAATGTTACATGGCTCCCCCAAAGAACAAATATATCAGTTCTCAATGTTTCAGATGGTTATTTCAGCTAAAATACAGCCAACACTCAGACCTGGGGAGTGGAGACCCCATAACAGGCCGTTCTATTGCTGTCAGGAAAGGCAAGAACAATCCTTGAGAGCTGATTTCTGTAGCAGCTTACTAAATACTTTATATAGGGCTGTGCAAAATATCTGGTGGGAAATCTGGAAGTCTTCCCTTTTCATGGCTTTCACTATAAATTCCTCTTCCTGCTGATTTCCCCTTGCAGAGAAACAAGCAAGCCCAAGCAAATAAACAAGGCAATCCATAGGAAATACCCCATTTCCCTCTCATCCTTTTATTCCCTCAAAACTTAAACTCTTAAACTGCTGGATGGCTGAGGACAGCTCTCTGCTTCTGACAAACAGAATCAAGAAGCTGCCACCTGCTTTGACGCTTCACTAGTTTTTTTTTCCGAACTAGTGAAGAAAACTGATTTCTGCACTACCAAGCAACCAGGAACAAAATCACATAAAGGATGGTGCTGAATTGCACTGTCATTTTTATACACTTCCTGGCAGAAACAGCTACTATTACTACTACTACTAATAATAATAACAATAAACTAATAATAATGGTGGCAATAGTAATAATAGTAGTAATAGCAATAGCTTAGAAAAAAAATAATTTTTTTGACCCTGGAGTTGAATATAAATGAGTGCACAAGTTAAACACTAGCATCCTCCTCACAGCATGGGCAGAGTTCTGTGCTGCTGTGACTGGGGATGGAGAGGGACACAGACATGGGCACAGGCTCTGTGTGGCAGGTCCCTGCAGGCTGCCTGCATGGGGACACCTTCCCTCCTTGCAGCACTTGTGACAGCTTGCACAAACTGAGACAACTCAAGTTAGAAGTAGGAAAGCAGTCTGGGGGAAAAGAAGAGGAGAGGGGGAAAAAACCCAAAAGAAAACCAGATGTAAAGAATATTTTTTAAAATGAGTCAGTTTAGCAGTGACTGTGTTTATACTGCAGCTGAGCATCATTGTACTTGTGTAGCTGTTCATACATCTTTGTGCTAATGAGGTAATGAGTAACTAGTGTGCTGCAGAATGCTTTATTTCCACTGAACAACCCAAAACCTCTCAAAATGTTTGAAACCCAAAACCAAACATCTGGGATGCTTTGGGAATGGTGGTAAAAGAAGGAAAGTGAGCCTAGCATTCAGCCCTGTCCCCTTGGGAGCTGTCTGGGGTTTCACAAAGCACCTTTTCTTGGCTTTCCTGCACCCATGGACTGACAAATGAGTTCACTTAGCTCCCACTGGGTGAGCATGAGAGGAGCAGGAAGAGGCCCCTGCTGACCTTCATGCTGGGAAACAAAGAAAAAAAATACCTTTTACCCCCCATTATCCTGCAATTGTCTCTGCCCTCAAGGAGCACCAGGACCTGCCTTCTGACAGTGCTACCCTGCCATGCCTACCAAAAATCCTCCCTAAACCAAGATATCCACACAGAGCCAATGAGGGTCTGGGTGCTTAGGGTGGGACTGAAATGTTAAATACTGTGCTCATTTATTTATGAGTTCTTCAGCCTACAGTAACTAGAAGCAATAATTGGATTGTGCTCAGCATAGCTGGATTGATTTGCTACTTAATAATAAAACCAAGTCCTCTGTTTATAATGGCATCCCTAGAAACGAGGAGATCAGGTGAAAAATGCACTCAAAGTGCAATGCTAATGCTGAAAACTCACGTGGCTCTGGGTGCAGAGCAGGATCTCTGCCAGATGCAAATGTTGTACTGGCGACTGATAAACATGCACTTTGTGGCCTCCTGTGCCTTCCATGGAATATTTACCAACTTTGGCCAGCTGTTATTTAGTGTTTTGACAAAGGAGGCAGACACAGTGTATTTTTCCATAGTTTTCTGAAGGTTGTGGCTAACCCCCAGTGCAATCTGCAGTGGGCTCTGGTTGCCTCCAAGGGAAGAGTGGCATTTAGACTGAATGACAGAGCAGCACCAGGGAGCTGGCCTCCCCAAGCCCCTGTCTTCATCTGAAACAGAGCCTAAAGTTACATAAATATGACGAACCCAGCACTCACAGTGCAGCCTCCTGTGGATGGGTATCCATGCAGACAGGGCTGTTTCTTCACTGCTGCCCCGTGTGCCTCACTGGCAGCTTGAGCAATGGAATGGGAGCAGGTGGCTTGTATCTTGTGGCTGCCCCCTTCTCCAACCAAGTGCCCTGGCACTACTGGCAGCAGCTTAAGGACCATAATTATGGCTACAGCATTGCTAAGGGGTATTTGAGGATGCCAGCCCCCTCTGGAGGCATAAAAATAACCCAGCTTTCCATAGGCTTTGCCTTTTCTGAGCAACCATGATATAGCTCTGACTCTTTCCTGAGCTTGCAGCTGTGGAAACCCAAAGACACCCAAGACACCCAAGACACTCAAAGACACTGGGTACCCAAAGACACCCAAGGCTTCCTGGGGAATGATACCTGCGAGGATGGCTGCAAAAAAAGTCACTGCAAAAACTGCTTTTGCTTCTGCTTTGCATCCAGCATTGTCCAGGCAGGAGGAGCTGGCCCTGGATTTTGGGTGCTAAGTGGGTACAGAAGATGCTTGAGAAAGGGCACATTTCTCCTCTTTGCTATAGCATCCAGACCTTTTGCTGGACCCTACTGTAATCACACAATCACAGACTCAGTGAGATTGGAAAAGGCCTCTGGGATCATCAAGTCCAACCTATGACCAAGCTCCACCTTGTCAACCAGACCATGGCACTGAGTGCCATGTTCAGGCTTTCCTTAAACTCCTTCAGGATGGTGACTCCATCACCTCCTTGGGCAGTCCATTCCAATGTCTAATTACCTCTTCTGTGAAGAAATTCATCCCACTGTCCAACTTGAACCTCCCTTAGCACACCTTAAGACCATTTTCTCTCCTGCTGTCACTTGCTGCCTGGGAGAGGAGTCCAGCCCCCACCTGGTTGCAACCTCCTTTCAGGTAGTTATAGAGAGTGATAAGATCACTGAGCCTCTTTTTCTGCAGGATAAAAGATCAGCAATGTACTAAACTAAAAATACAATCCCCATTTAGGCAGTGACCTGTACTGAGCCTGCTGTTGTGCTCAGTATGGCAGATGCAAGGTGCTGTCAGCGGAGTGTGTCAAAATCAGTTTGCAACAGCATGAATTTAGAGAATGTTTTCATTTCTCTTTCTGTAGTCTCTAGTAATTAATGGCTTACTATTATAATATAATTATGATATATAATTATCAACAGCCTGATGAGCTAGAAGGGATTAAAGCAAGATTCTGCTGAACATGGTAGATTTTGGTTGGAAGATCGGGCCTGAATGTCCACACATCTAAACATGCTGCCACATGAAATGTAAAGTGTTTGGTGCCTGGTGCTCCCCTGGTGCAGTGCTGAGAGACCTTGTGCCAAATGTCACATTTAGGCAAACAGAGATTTTAGCTCAGCTCAAACGGATACTCAGGGTTGCATTAACTTGAGGTAACTCATTTGGGGTCATGTGCAAGTAAATGCTGAATCCCAGGTGCTGAGAAACCAACCTCACTTTTCTGAAGCGTTTGAATAGTTTTTTTTTACTGGTATCTCCATTCCTGGCACAACAACGAATGTCCTAACCCAGAATCCACCTTTCCCTCCTTGAACATACCCACAGAATAAAACCAAAGTTTGCTGCAAGAAGGTTGGAATCTTGCTTGTTTCAAGGACTCTTCCCCATACACATGTATATGTTTATGTCAAAATTAATGCTTATTTGTTGCTCTAGTGACAGATGTATTTCAGTGAGAACTAGGGCTGGTAGGTGACCATGCTGAAGGAATTTTGAAGGCAATCCTGAAGGTGCTGTGCATTATGTACCATCACCATTTAGTAAGACTTTATGCAGCCAGGATGAGTAGAGTTACCCAGCTGTAATAGATTGTATTTGGGGTGTTTGAAGCTGTGTGACTGCTGTCCCACATCCCCACTTGGCTATCCTCAGTACTGAAGGAACAAGGGAGAAACCCCCGAGAGAAAAACTCCAGATTATTCACTGAATGACAGCATGTCACCAAACAAAAAGAGAAAGCATGAAAAGCAGGTCATGCCTGTCATCCCCAGTGCGAATCCCCTCTGATGCTGACAGCCCTCGTTTCATGATTTACGCAGCCAGCTCCCCTTCCTTGAGGGATAATTAACAGCCAGGCTGGGCGATGTCTGACCGGGATCTCTGCCCCATGGTCACCCACACTGGGTCACAGATGTCCTGCCAGTGCTGGAGGAGGAGGACCCTGCCCTGGGGAAGGGTCTCCAGATGATGCA
Organism: Poecile atricapillus; assembly: GCF_030490865.1. NCBI lineage: Eukaryota > Metazoa > Chordata > Aves > Passeriformes > Paridae > Poecile > Poecile atricapillus. The sequence goes on from NC_081288.1 coordinate 7,296,682, forward strand.
AGGGTCTCCTGCCATGCACCAGCTTCCCCTGCTTTATTGGCCAGGGTGGAAAGAAATAGGGACATCACGCAAAAACACTATCCCAGTGTTAATAAAACAGGTAAAGCCTTATATCTTGATGTCCAAGGCTATGAGTTATGTGCACTTAAACCAGCCCTACCACTCAATCTCTGATTTTGAGGGATTTAAAGCCAGGCCTAACTCATGACATGACTGCACATCCTAGAGAAGAGAGGTCTTTTGAAGCAACTGGAGCTCAGTGTGACCCCCTTCAGAATGTTTTACCTCACATTTCATCTTCACCCTTGGAAACACATCACCCTTGCCCTGGGAATCAGACTCTTGTGTTCTGCCCAAAACAGGTTCTTCCATGGGAAATGAGCTGAACTGAATAAGTATAATTTCCTTTTGTCACTGGTACCATTGGTATGAGAATGGACACAGACCTTTCCTGGTCAGCAGGCACATTTAATGCTGTCTGCATGACCAGCCCCTGAGCAAAGAGACAACACTGGTAAAGGTGTTGATGAAAGTAGTATCTTGGCAGAGAAAGTACCCATGACAAAATACCCTGCAAATTTATGTTTTGCTTAAAGTCATACTTGGTTGTGAAAAAGCGGGAAAATTCTGAACTATTTATTTCGACTTTCCCTACCAAAAAAATTAAAAGGCTTTAATATGCAATTTTTTTTTAAAAGCTTAAGAAAAACATGTAATATAAATACTGTCACAGTCAATATATTTCAATTTTTTCCAAACATTGGGTTGTGCATTTTAAAATCTGAAATGTCTTTTATCAGGCAGGGCCCTGAAAATAAGTCAAGAAACCCTCAGAAAATGAGAATATAATTTCTTCCATATCCTCTTTCCATGGCATAATCTCAGGAGGGTTAGATGTGTTTTGGGAAGACAGCACTGCTGTAGCTGAGTCTTTCTATTCTTGATTATAAACCATCTTGGCCTCAGGGTGATGCACGGCTTCCCCCCACACCTCCACCACTGACAGCCCAGCATGGGGCAGCTGAGTGATAGAAACTCATATAGGCTGAGCTAAGATCAGTTTTGTTCTGCAGATTTGAGGATTTTGAAATATCTATTATTTTACACATGCTTCCCTGCTCTGGGCACATTATACATTCTTACAGTTGTATAAGAATGTAAAATAATAATAAATTGTTATTATTATTTATATAGGAGACAAACTCTCAGCTCCAGAGCTTGTTTTTTCAGCTCAGGTAGAGGATGATGGATCCAACTCCAGGCACTGGCTGTGCTGATGGCTGTCACGACAGGGGTGCCAGCTGCATCATTACGGTACCCTCTGGCAGCACATCAGCAGCTGCAAAAGTGTACAGGATTAGTAATAAATCAAACACATCCTGTGACCATTGTTGCAGGATATGATTAATTTCCCTGTATGCCAATAGCACAGTGAGCCAGCTCCTCAGTTACTATAAAGCTGCCTAATTCTGGACTTCGGGATTTGGCTTGGTGTTTGCTCACTTGAGACTCACAGCCACTTTGCCCGTATCAGCATGTATTATATTGGCTTCTCTGTTCAAGGTCAGATCCTGGTAAAATCTGCAATTTACAGTGAAGGAAGTTTGCCTTGAAGCACTGGACAGAGATTAATGAGAGTTGCTTTGCATTCCAGAAAAACATATATGATTAGTACATCCTGGGGAAAGGGAGCTTGCATGGATCCAAGCAACAAATCTGAAAGTCAGAAGAGACCACAGTGGACAAAACCACTGTATAAATGCATAGACAGAAGTAAATGACACTGGATTTCCAACACCTGTTTCCACAGGCCAGGGAAAAACATTGTGGAATACAGACTCCTCCACTTCTCCTCCTCACCCTGCTGCCTAAAAAGCCCATATAACCCTCTGCCTGTGGAAGCAGCTGACCTGACCCAGCTCTCCATCAGCCCAGTTGGTATAAATCAGCAATAAACTCACTGTCATAATTCCTATTTATCCCTGCCTAAACATGGACAGAATTCAACCTGTTAATATTTCTGCCTTTGTTCATCCCTCCATCCTATCTGTACATGGACTGCAGGCCTGAAAGGGGAGTGGGGCTGGTGCAGCCTATTGTAGCTGAAACATCCTGGGTGTGTGTGTGGGGAAGATCCCAATATCCATCTGCAGAATGGCTGAACCAAGTCAAGAGGGAAAGAGCCACTCCTAGAGATTTGTGGAGTGGAAAACCTATTGTTTGGGGTGCAACTCAATTCAAACTGTGTTTTCCTGGTGCTTGGGTTGTAATGACATGGTTATGTCCCTGCTGAATCATTGGCCTTTACAGTGTTTGGATTTCCTGGTGGCTCCATTGTGAAGGGCCCCATTCACTCAGGAGTGTTTACCCAGCTGCAGGAGCTCCTCCAGAGCTGCTGCACTCAGGGGCTGGACACAGCACCATGGATTGTGGGAAAGAGAAAGGCAATGAGCTCAAGAGGAATAAGAAAGCTAAGGAGAAATCATGCTGGAAATGCTGTACTTGCTGTGGGATGGCTGTCTGCCTGAGAGGCCTCATTCCATGGGTGGCAGTGAGCAGGTGCCCTTGCTGGGATCAGTGCACTCAGGGGCTCCACATTACCTTTTTCAGGACAAAATCATGTTGGTGGCCCCAACAAAAGTGCTATTTTTTTGCAATTTTTAGCAATTTAGTAGATTTTAGCAACTGAAAGAAAGGCAGCATTGGTGTTTGGGTTCCAATCCAGTCCTTAGTGAAACTCAGGGAAGGGATGTCAGTTTTTAGAAAATCATCTCAGCTTGTTTGGTGTGCAAGTAAGAGACTGCCCATCAGCTAGGTAAGCTTCTAGCTGAGGACCAGGAGAGAGCATGAGTAGCCTTTCCCTGGGGAGCCTTTTCCTGGGTAAGAAGACGAAAATGCTACCCTAACCTTAACCTTAACTCTAACCCAACCCTAACCCTGACCCTAGCTCTAACCTTACACTCACCTACCCTGTCTGTTCACACAAAACACAGAGCACAGTGTGTCCCCAGGCTCTTCCAGCCCCTGTTATTCACATAAACATTTAAGGCAGAATGTGTGCAGGAGTCTTGCATGGTCTGGGGCCTTGCAGGGAGGTGCAGTGCTCATGTGCTGCCTCCCACGAGTGGCAGGACAGCACCCCAGACACTGAGTCGCCTCTGCTCCGACACCCACACGTGGAGACTGAGCGGAGCCTTTTCACCCTCACTGCAGAATGTGTGGAAAAGGACCTTAATGAGGAGAAGGAATCCAAATATTTTAAGCACATCTGCTTGGATCTGTGGGATGGAATATGGGGAAATTCCACAGGACTGGATTTCTTCTAGTTCACTTTGCTGTATGCAATCCCACTGCTGCCAAAAGGTGACAAAATTCACATCTTGATGCTGGGTTTGTCTCAGACATCTACAGAGAGAGAAACACCACCACTGTACAGTAACTGCTCTCTCTAAAAAGAGAGCAAGGGAGAGGAGCAGCAATAATAATAAAAAAGGGCAAAGATACTCTCAGCCTCTAAGGCTTATAAAAAGCAGCTTAGCCTTCAATAAGCAATTCTTTGAAAAGAAATTAATGGAAAAGGTTACAAGCCTGCTCTTGAGCAGAGCCTGTCACACTGCTCTTTCACATGGTTTCTACAAATGGAACAAGTTCGTGGCATTTCTTTTCATTTCAGATGCCCTGAAAGGCTGCATTACTCACTGGACCCTGCATTTTTCCCTTCCCGGTTTGCACAATGCACTGAGGAATTCCTGGTGGGTGATGCAGTGGGAGATGCATGCTGAGCCCAACCTGCATGCCCTGCACAGCCAACAAAACAGCACCCACTGCTGCCTCTGATGGGACACAAGGAACCCTGTCCATCCAACCCCTGCTTTGTAAAAAAGAAACTACAAAAGGAGGAAAAATATCAGGAGCTGCTGGAATAGCACTGTCCCTCCACCCACAGGAGATGGTCATGGATGTGGTGCAGTTGGGAAATGGGGTGGGAAACGGACCCTGAGCTTTGTAAACATAGGGTTGCCCTTCTCATGCAGCCAGGCTCTGTCACTAGGTGGTACTGTGCATCACAGCTTCGTGCCTTCTCCTAATTCCTCACTCCTCTGTCCATTCCCTAGGTTAGATATTTTACTGGTAAATATCGTGTTTTGAGAAAGGGGAACTTGTTCAAGTCCTCTTGCTGCTCCTCACTTCACACATTTTATTGTTGAGTACAATTAAAGACTCTGATTCAGCAGATACTTGGGGTTGGTGCCTGACTTGAGTTTCTGCTGTAAAACAGCACCTGTTTAAGGCTGCCTCATGAAGCCATTTAGTGGTGGGTTATGACACCTTTCAGGTGCAGATGCTCAGGCTCATGAAAGGGAAGGAAAACTCAAGAAACAAGGAATGATTCTAAGACAACAGGGAAAGATATAAGATCTTTGTTTTTTCACTTTTTTTTTTTGGTAACAAAACCCCTTATTAGTCTTATCACTGCCTGGAAAACAACAGTTGAGAGATTTGTTGGATTTTCACTGTGCTCCTTCAGGTTCCTGGCAAAAATCCAAGTTCAAGGGATTTGAAAGAACCTGAAAAAGAGGATACTTCTTGCTTGTGCAAGAAAGTCTGAGCAGCCCAGCACAGCAGAACCACATAACACACCTACCCTTGCTTCCACACCAGGTCCTGCTGTACATGCTAGTTAATCCAGCTCTGCCTCCTGACTTATGGTCTGTGCCCTGCTCAGCAGCTTTGCTCATTATCAGCCCATGGCGTGGAAGCTGTCCCTTGCATTTGCAAAATGAAAGCCCATGACTGGACTGACTGCATGAATTTGGTACTAAATGATGGTGCTCTATCTCATTAAGAGAACTGTTCATTATGCACTTTTACAGCTTGGCAGAGCAGAGGTCTCTTGTCAAGTGCACTTTTATAAACTGGGATTGTCCTGAAGCAATTCCGAACAATGGAGGAGGAAACACAGACACACAGGCATCAAAGGTCTTGCAAGATCCCAAGATGCTGCAGTGTCCTTGGCAAAGCTGGCTGCAGAGCCCAGTGTCCTTGTCTCAGGCCAGGACAATGGATCCAAGGCAAATTTCTCCTTTTAAATTGACATCGCTATTCATGTCTTTCCTTCAAAAATGAAGCAGCTTATTCAGTACTTCCCAGCATTCAGCTACCCCCAAAAGCCTCCCCAGTCCAGAACAGCATCAGAACAACTGCTGATTTGAGATCTAGCTTTGTCCCAATCTGACTCCAGATTCCACATGGCTCTTACAGTACTAATTTAAAACTCCCTTTATTTTTATAGCTACGAAAACTGTCAAATGTTAGTGATTCTGCAGATTTCCAAAACTGCCAAACGACCCAGCAAAATCCTTTTGGAGTATTTTTTCTGAGTGTGTTTCATTTTGCATGAAGACTTTCAGGGTATTTTGAAATAAAAGGATGAGCATATTGATGGGTGATCAAAATGAGGTCAGTGATGACTACATAGGAGACTTCTTCAAATAGCTGGTCCCATGCTCCACAGCTGCTGCACTACAGTGCTCAATCACTCAGCTGTTCTCACTCCTGGGATGCACCATGGACTCCTGAAGCAGCACTTGGCATCCTGAGTGGCATTTGGGTTTTTCCTCAGAGGAGGTTAGGAGCAGTGTCACCTGCAAGCACTTTAATTTGCTTATGAACAGGAGATAAGGATGCAACTCCTGGCAAAAACAGGCAGAGCAAAAAATACTGGAATGCAAGAGGACAAACAGCAGATGGAAGGAAAGCAGGTCTGCATGAATCTGTAAGAGGGCAGACTGCGGTATTTCAAGGGCATTGCAGCTCTCCAAGGCTGCAGGCTTGTCATCATTTTGGGTTTGTCACCCTGCCCCAGTCTCATACCTGCTACTCAAACAGCACCCTGGCTGAGAATGAAAAAGGAAAGCACATCCCACAAAAAGATGCATGTGAGTAGAAAGATTTGGAGAAGACCTCTCCTTTGAGAAAAACTCTGGAGAAAATCCCAAGAGGCCATCCAGATATACTCATCCCTAAAACACAACAAACTTGTGAGACATGGGAGCAAATGTCCCACTGAGAAAACTTATGACTACTCTGTATTAATATCAATTAATCTCTGGAGACCTGCAAGGTGTCCTGAGCCCTGTTAGAGGAGATGGGGACTCTTGAATGAATTCCAGGATAACGAGATCCACTGAGAGTTGGGTTAGCGAAATTAAAAGGGATGTGGTAAACCAGCATTATCAGCTTTGACAGAAATTAGCTCTTCCCACCCTTGAGCATTCACAAACCATTTCAACACCATGTATTCCCTGCTGCACTTCCCTTGGCCAGGTTTCATTTAATTCCAACCCTCCCAAGTCTGATGCAAGAGGGAGGGGAAGCCCTAATAGCTATCATGTCTTTCCCATCCACAGCTAATGGTTAAGACATTATCCACGTATATTAAAAAATGAGAGACAGTGGCCTAGGCTGAAGGTGAAGTGGGTAGATGATGGTCCTGGGGAACCCTAGACTTCTGCAGGGCAAATGGATTCATCTTTCCTGGTCACCCCCAGCTATTGTTAGGAAAGACTTTATGTATGAACTTTTTGCTTTATATATGAACCGTAAGATGAGATGAATCAGAGGAATCAGTCTGTGCTTGTTAAACCATCCGTGGGTAAGTATGTGATTAGTTTTGCTGTTATACATTCTCCCACTCAGGATGGCAGTGGATTATTTCTTGGAGCCAGTGTTGATCACCAGCACCCAACAGAGGGCCAAGGCTTAATTCCTTCTGGCTGGTTTTGTGTTCACAGGGAGATCATCCTCGTGGCTTATCCTTGCAATGCGACTCCTTGGCAAAGCCAAGGGCAGCACTTGAACCCGGGGCTTTCACTTCAAGAGCACCCAGCCAACCCCTTATGACCCGTGGATGTGAGCCAGTGCAAGGACATCATCTCCAGGCTGGGCTGACTTGAAGCCTTTTGCTGAGGCTGGGTAATGAAGGCCACAGATGGGAAGGACCTTGGTGAGGATGTCCCTGCACAAAGGGCTCCTCACCCACGCCAGGACATCCAGGCAGCGTGCTGCACAATAACATAAAGGAAAAGCCCCGGGTGTAGCCCCCTACCAGGTTTCACAGATGATGGCTGTTTATACTGGCTCTTTCACAGGAATTTGGGATCTCAGTTCTGTGCTATATTTAGGCTGCAAAACTACTGATATTTTTTTGGTCATTGGCCTTTGACACACAAGTGTATTTTCTGAGAGGAAAAAATTTAGCTCTTGTCTAAGTGGTGGGAAAATACAACCCCCAGAAATGTTAAATTTTCTAAAACTGGAGCCAGGAGTTAGGAGCTGACAAGGGGAGTTTACATTATAAATACAGTCTGTTGGCTGAGCCAAATGTTTAAGGCAGCCTGGTGTTGGAGACCCAGGGTCTGGGCTAGCAGGACTCAGCTGGCTCCTGACACTTAGGACATCCTGATTATTTACATTTCAGCTTTTACCATAAGAGGAAGGAGAGCTGTTAAGAGCTTATTATCATGGGATGAAGGGGGAAGAAGTTGAAACTGGGACACGATCTGTTACTGAAACATGTCTGCAAAGCAACAACTTGTGTTTAGGAAAAAAGAAGACAAAAATTTCCACTTCCAGATTCCTGGTCTGAGTGTGTTTTATGACTGGGATCCAAGGGAAAAGGATTTCTGTGAAAATGGCTTGAATGAAAGAATCCCTTTGTAGGAGGTTATGACTGATAAATTACAAGAATGTTTGTGATATGATATAATAGTGGCAATTAAAAGACAGTTCAGATGATGAATGCCTGAGAATATGCAATGCAGTGAACTTCCCAGAACCTCTCTTTTCTGAGATGAACACTGGCTCTATTCTCACTTTAATTAGAAATTACCCAACTCCTGTGCTGCTTATTCCCCTTCCTACTTTACTACCTCCTTATCCCAGTGGCTGCTCTGATATGATTTGTCTGGCACAAACGGTTCCTCATTTGCAGTCTGGTTTTGAAAAAGCCCTGATTGATCACCTGAGGTTTTGCAAAGCCCAGCTCAGACTGTAGCCCTGACAACACTCAAAGTTGTTTCAGCTGTGGCTGTGCATGTGAGGACCTCAATGACTACAGGCTACTGTAGCTGTGGGGCTCTAAAAAATATTAAAAAAACCCTTTTTTTAAAAAAAAAGAAAAAGAAAATGTCAACCCAAGTACAGCAACTTACAGTAACATAAAGATTCCCAGCCCTCAATCAGGCTCTCCTCATCATGAGCTTTATTGGCATGGAAGTGACTGTACAAATGTGTTAAGCCCCTGAACACAGAGGGGTTAAGATCAAGCCTCATGGAAGCGGAGCAAAGCAGGTTTGCAGTGATTGTAAAACCCACATTCCTGCCCTCCTGGAGCTTTATGAGGGCCCCTCAAGTCCCAGTGTTCAGCAGCTCCAGCAGCACAGTGACCGGTGAAGTTGGTGAGTAACTGCACACAATGGGGCTTGCAAGTTATGCAATGCTGCAGACAGGGGGTGACTCCTGCCAGGTGCTGGACAGACATTAATCCCCACTGGGGGGTAGATGGAAGTTCAGAGATGGAGGAATTTGACCTTGGATAACTTTTTGTAGTTGAGACTTAGCACTGGCCGCCATGCAGAGCTCTTCTCCAGAAGCAGGGGATAGGACTGGCCCGAAATGACGCTTTTGTCAGCTGTTTTGGAGTCTCAGAGGACTCACATGGTTCAAAAAAGACGCCTCCTGAACTGAAAGGAGAGAAAGGGTTTGAAATCCCATAACAATTTCCCTCCAGCTTGGGCTCATAAGCTTCCAATTTAGGAAAACAACAACCGTCCTCTGCTGTGAGCTCACTTGAACACATGCAGTGCATAAGAGATATAAATGAAGTCTTACAGATGAATCAAAAGGAGTGGACACTAGAAATTTAAACTTTATATTTAAACTTAAGAAGTAATTAATGCACAAATGTTGCCTGTAGCCACCTGCACGTGTCAAAGGTGCATGGGTTTATCGTCCTCAATCCAACCTGGGGGGGACAGAGGGAAAAAAGAAGAGGCAAGCCATCCCTCAACTTCAATGCCTTCTGGTACTTGGATGGCATTTAGAGTCTTTGTTCTGTTCTTTTTTGCTACTACAAAAGAGTCATCTTTGGAGTGCCTAATTTGGCTAGTTTTTTCCCCAAAACTCCCATGGCCAAAACCTCATTTTCTCTCTTAACAATTGGATGCTGTTGGTTGGGTGTGGAGAGAGTTTCTGCAAGAGCACAGATGATTCATGGCAGCATCTTGGATGCAAACACAGACAGGGCAGGACTGGCTCAGTGGCACCAGTCAGCTCCACCTTTGCTCCAGGAGAACATCTGAAGGAAATGGCATCCATTGCACAAGGACTTTGGTGGGGCCTCAAAAGCCATGTTGCAAACAGTGAAGGAAAAAGCCTTTTTTCTCCGTGATCATCTTCTCTTATGCAAGAGAAGAAACACGTGGACGCCTGATGGGACCGGACCTGTTCTGGGACTACTCTGAGTTGTATATTCAAGATGGATTTCTCTTTGAGGGAGAAGGGATTGAACCAAACAAAAATGCTGCAGGCAAAACTCCCTGCTGTTTTCAATTACTTTAGAGGATTGAAGTGTACACAAATGTCTCCCTGGGGAAGCCAAGCTCTTTACCAAAAGCAGGTTCCTGGCATCCTGTCCCAGTACAGAGCATGTTGTGTTAACTCCAGCAACTAAAGCTTGATGACTCAAGCAGGACTGCTGGGCACTGTCCTGATGGTTGCTGACCTTCCTGCAGGCTTCCAGAATCCTCCACTCTGGCCTTGGATGACGTGTATTTAATCACAACAACATGACTGAGCTCTAGGTCACAGGACTGTGGGTGTTTAATACTTAAGCATGCAGTTGGGTTTAGCAGTTTCAGCTCTTTCTGGTCTCCACACAAAGGGCTTGGCACCTCTAGAGAATGATTTGCACAAGACACCTATCTTGGAATGAATCAGCATGGATGAATTGCCTAATTATTGATAACAAAAGGAGCACAAAATGCATCCCATCTCATGATTCTAGACACTGAGCAGAAAATATCTAAGCCTAGGAAGAAGCAGTTCAGACCTGGCTTCTGCAAACAAAAGGGGATAAAAAAATATTTCCCTTGCTTTGCTGTAATACACACTTCTGTGATAAGCAGGGTGAACTGCTGGAGGTTGTCTCAGATGAGTCTCAGTTTGTATCCCTGTGGAGAGCACAGTTTTTATCCCTTGCAGACTAAAGCAAAGATGGTGCAGGAACACCCAAGTCATTGGTGATGGACTTCAAGAGAGCTTGGCTTTGGGACAGACTCAAATCCACCCTAGGTACAATTCAGCATTGCTTGTGTCTGCTTAAGCTGCTTGTGGCCTCTGTAAGCTGCACTGGCAATCCAAACTCATTTATTAGCGGGCTGGATTTAACACCCTGAAAAATTTCCTGTTCCAAATGGGGGCAGCCAGACTCCTCTCTCCTGCACAGACTGGAACTGGAGGTTGAGTGTTTCCCACAAGGAGGCAGGTTGGAAGAATTCACAGGGGAGCAATCCAACACCAAGTACACCTCTTCTTTTAAGAGGCTGCTGTATTTATTTAACAAAAACAAATCTCTGTCTTGAGACTTGACCACTCAGTCTCCTCCTACCATTCCTAAAAGTTCATGTAAAGACAAATAGGGGGGTCAATGTTGGTTGAAGGTCCCCCTCATTTTCTAGCAGCACTGGAGGAGCTGCAGGCCTTGGAAGACACCCAAATGTTGTTTTTGCTGATAATTAGTGAGCACAAGCCCCAGCCTGCTGTAGCTCCATGTTGGCTTTAACAGGAAGGTAGCACAGCAATCCCCGGGGTTGATTTAATGGTTCAGGTTCAGCCATTGCCCAGCACCCTTCTGGAGCTTTTCTCTGCCCTCCAGGAAAGCCCTGAGCCTCTTGTCCTGCCCCACAGCTGCCTTGGGACAGTGGAAGGAGAGATCCCCACAAGCTATTGAGGGGAGTAGGTGTTTGTTCAGGAGGCAAAAGGGTTATTGCCCCTCCACTGACCTCACTGCTCTGAGGGGTTATGGTGGGGCTGGTGGCAGTGCCACAGATCCTACCAGATTGTCCCAGCCCTTCCCAGTCCCACAAAGGCAGGGGAAGTCTGTATCAAATGCTGAAGGCAAATTTACAGTGTGCTATAAAAATATCTGGGGGTGGGAACTTAGTGAACACTTCTTGTGCTTCATCCATAGATAACTTGAATGGAAATGGCTTGAGGTTTCCCCACAAGCTCTTTTAAAAAAAATAAATTCTGTCTGTTGGATATGATTTCTGGCAAAAATGAATTTTTAGCTTTTGCATTTTCTCTCCCCTCCTCTCACTGTCTAACCCTCTTTGCTTCTGCTTGTAATGAAGATGGGGTGAGAGACTCTTCAAGCCCCAAGTTCCTGAGCTGCCTTTGGAAACATGTGAGACTCATTTGGCCTTTCTGCAGTGGACAGCTATTTTTCCCTCTCTTTTTTTTTTGGTGTGATTTTTGTTAGTTTGGGTGTTTTTGTTGTTCTTTAGGTTTTTTTGTTTTGTTTTGTTTTGTTTTGTTTTTTTCCAAGAGAAGCAGCTCAAATTTCATAGATGCTTAAATATGTAGCAATAAAGTTTGAGGAGTCTCTAGGGCATCTCCAGAGACTGTGGACTGGATCAGCACAGAGTGCTGGGGAAAGCAAGTCACAGTTGCTTCCCCACAAAACTGGGAATAAGGCAGACTGCGAGCCTAGGGCCTGAAGCCTCCTGAACCCCAGCTGCACCAGGGCATGGCAATGTTCTGAGAACAGAGCAGTGGCCAGCAAAGAGCCCTTCGAGCTCAGCTCCACGGGGCACCAGCGCCCACCTCCACCACTGTCCTTATGAGCAGAAAGTCAGCAGCCCCACTGAAAACCCCTCTGCCCTGCACCAGAAGAGAAAGGATCTGGGTTTGCTGTCTTTAAGGGAGTCAGAAACAGCTCCAGCTAGAACCTGAGACCTGAGCAAGGTCCCATGCTCTCTAGTTTAGTTAGTTAACAAAAGTGAGTTTTCTTGGCTCTTTTCTCCTGCCCACCCAACAATCCCACATGCCTAATCCCCCATTTCCTCAGCCTTCATCGTGCTGGAGCTGACTAGATTAATGGGAAATGTTAATATGTCAGGCCTGGAAGGAAAGCAAAGAGCTGGTTGTGTTTGAATTCCACATTAATCTACTTGCTGATGAAGCTATAAATCAAAACCTGGAAATTTTGCCAATCTGAGATGATGTGTTTAACATTTCAGCCCTTTCCTTCCTCCCTCTTGCCCAGCATTGCTTTGCACAGCCTTTTACAGCAGCAGGGCAGGCGTGCAAAATTCTGCTTTTGCTCCTGAATCTTTAATTAGATTAAACATAATTAGATGTCTTCAAGACAAGCAGGGTGAAGAATGATGCTGAAACAAGAATGGAATTTCCAAACTGTTCCGTTCTGAGGAGGAAGACCTTGTTTCCTCATACGGTACATGGGGTTGTGGGGATGTCTCAAATCCCACCATGAAGTGGAAACAGTCTGTCCCTTTTCTGATGCCAGCAGGGTGCCAGAAAAATGAGGGAATTCCACCAGAGGAATGAGGGAGAAACCCCAAAACCCTCCAGGTCAACTTCCCAGTGCCCATAACAGCTGGGGAAAAAGCCATCAGCACCCCATGGCCAGCAGTGTGAATTCTGTGGGAAACACACCTGAGGTGCATTCTCCTCAGGGGAAATTATAGGATCTGGCGAGTAGAATCACAAGATGGTTTGGGTTGGAAGGAAGCTCAAAGATCCTCTAGTTCCACCCCCCTGCCATGGGCAGGGACACCTCCCACCAGACCAGGTTGCTCTAAGTCCCATCCAGCCTGGCCTCAAACACTTCCAGGGATGGGGCATCCACAACTTCTCTGGGCAACCTGTGCCACTGCCTCACTGCCCTACAACATCTTCTTCCTAATAGCCAAAATGAAACTTCTTGCTAAAGTATAGAATATTCCATGAATTTGCATATGTGCCAGCACAACAAAAGCTCGTTCCTCTCCCTCATTTTAGATTAGCAACCAGCCCCAAAATTCTACATCCAACCTCCTTCCTTAATTCCATTGCCTGTAACTGGACATGTGGGAAGCAATGAGGTACTGCAGACAATTCTGCACCTGTGCCCATAACCTGAATGAGGAATTTCATCTGATTCTGCCTCAGTTTCTATAGCAGTAAAATTACTTAACTGTCTTTCCAAGTACTTGGTGGATAAGAAGCACTGTGTAAAAACTACACAGCACTACTGTCTAGAGAGAATGAGGAATTAAATATCTGTGAGTGGCATCCTTGAGAGATGGCTCTGCATCCAATGGTCTGCCTCTGACGTGGTAGGAGCAGTTGGTGGGATTTTAAACAGTCGAGACACATAAACGCATTTTTACTGTAGATGTAGGTCCTGCACTGCCTAATGTTCTTTGACATTGCACAGGCATAGCTGGGAAACTAAAACATTTGTTGATGGATTTGGAGATTAAATAAATAGTGAATTATCTTCAGGATGTTAAAATGCAGAACTGACTGCCTATCCCATAATAATAAGCCAGCCCTCCCCCAGTACTTCTTGAAATGTGAGTATTTCTGCAAAAGCAGGCACTGTGTTAGTTCACAGGGCCATTTGTTTAGTAGGTCAGAGCAGTCAGACATCTGGGCATTGGTAAAAATACATCCGACAGCTCGGTGACATCTTGCACAACTGCCTGTCTGAGAGCCTCGACTGGAAGTTTATTATTTGTTCATCTCCTTTTTCAAAAGAGTTCCAATCATGCAGTCAGAAAACCACATGGTGGATCACAAAACACAATTAAAATACAGCATTCCTTACAATTAAAATATAGCAAGTGGTGCATATTAGCCCCACTGAAAACAGATCAAGGCAAGTGGTTTGTTTCAGACTGGGCAGACAAATGTGTCCCTGGGAATCACAGCAGACTTGGGGGAAGATTTATCTGCTGGGGGAGAAATGCAGTCTGAGACAGATGATGGTACCCTCAGGGTACCAAAAGCCTCTAGCTCTCCATACTGCTCAGATGGCCCGAGTACCAAAGCACTGCTTACAGACAGTGAAAAATAGAGTCACACAGCATCCCTGACAAAATCCCAGTCTGGAGACCAAGAATGAAGGAACAATTTTTTGATTGTTTTAACCTATTTTATAACAACTGCTGCTCAGAGTGCAGCTTGAGCAAGTCCAGACTGCCAATTGCTGTGTCAGATTGTATGTGAAGACTGAAGTGTTTCAGATACCACTCTAACCACTGCAGCCAGCATTACCCCAAAACTGCTATTTCATCTATCTCTGCTAAAGCATTGGTGCTGATTTTCTGAGAGCAAAGAAAGTAAAATCCCTCATAATAAATAAGGGAATTACACTGATTATGTTGATGCCTGGAGCTTGTTTTGTTTTCAAGAAGCCATTGCCTGTAATATTGGCAGTAAATCTGTACCCTCTGTACAGTGTTGTCTTAGTTTTTATATATTTTGTAGATGGGACAGTAGACGGGAACTGGCAAGTTTTGGAATGTTTGTGTGGTGTAGACAATAGACTAGGAAAAGGATATAAAGAAATTATCTAAGTCAGAGCCATACCCAAGCAGCCACAATCCTGGCTGGTGGAGGAACTGAGTTGTCCCAGTGCTGTGTGCCCAGCAGCATGGGTCCTGCTCAGCCAGAACCTGGCGGTGTGCTGCACTGCTCTGCTACCCCCAACTCTGTCTCAGCAAAAGGCATCAGGAGCAGAGATGCACTGAGATGTGATAACTCAAAGGAAAACACAAAACATACTTCTCAGAGTATGAGAAAGCATGGCTTCATTTTACAAAGTTGACTAATGTTTCTTGTTAATGTTTCTTTTCAGGGTTTTTCTGGTTCTGGTACCAGGCAGAAATTCTACACTGCTCTGCTTTGCTCTCAAGGTGCAGTAACAACAGGGGTTAATATATAGTAACAACAAAAACTAGCATAGTCAAGAGCTTATTTGCTCATCTAAATAATCAGCAATGGAAGAAGTTTCTGTCTCTGGGAAGTGATTAAACTGTCAGGCTTTCTGTCCAAGCAATACTCTACTAAAATACCCTGCCAGCATTTAAATTGAACAATGCTGGCTACTGGAGGAAATGCATTTAGGATTAATATACATAAGTGTAGAGTTAGCTATCAGCTCATGCTGGCTGCTAATAACACTGCTGCTGCTGGAACTCCGCAGTGATGAGCTATGAGATGCCTTTTCCAACAAACCTCCACCCAGCAGCAATTCCCCTGGTACCTGAC
Organism: Poecile atricapillus; assembly: GCF_030490865.1. Taxonomy (NCBI): domain Eukaryota; kingdom Metazoa; phylum Chordata; class Aves; order Passeriformes; family Paridae; genus Poecile; species Poecile atricapillus. Next base: position 7,312,021 of record NC_081288.1, read on the forward strand.
CCAGCATTTCAGATCCTCTCCAAAGAACTCCAAGCTCATGGGCATTGACAAATAAAGTGATGTGGTTTTACTGAGCTTTTGCAGATGTTCACAGATTCTGAGAAACAAACAACTATTCAAGTCCATGCTGACCTGTGAGCATCTTTCAGGCTGCATTAATACTTTTTTGGGAGGGAAGAGAGGCACATTTCCTGGTCCTTCTTCATTGGTGATTCTGGCAAAGGGGAATAATATGCCAGGATCATGATATAATGCCATGGGGGATGGCTCAAGGCATGTGCATTTGCAGATGTGCTCAGTGCTCACAGCAAGATAAATCTGCTGAAAGAACACCAGTCCTGGGAGTCTTCACAGGCAGTGGCATCCCCTGATGTGTGGTGCATAGGCTGGGACACATGATCAGTAATCAGAATCTGGACATATCTGAAAATCAACTCCTCAGGTTTTTTTACATAGGTAGAGGGTAAAACTGAGGTTCAGCACTGAGCCCTCTTGCTTCCCCTTCCCCTTTCCCAGGCCCATGTCAGCTGAACTGCTTCAGGTTCAAGTTCTTAAGACAAGCTTCAGAGAGAGGGTGGGGGAGCCCCACACCATAGGCAGCCTCTGCACAGACTGACCTCTGAGTTCACCTCAGCCAAGAGTCAGCAGAGCCCAGGGAGGGCAGCGTGGCTCACTTGTGGCCATCTCAGTGGTATATCTCAGGGGGGTTTCAAAGCCAAGCCCTGGCGAATGGGTTTGTGTTACTGGCTGCCAGTGTCTTCTGGAACAAACAAATACTTAAAATAAAAATGCTGCCCATGCTTGCTGAACTCCAAAGACCATAAAATCTATTCCTGAAGTCTGCTGAAACCAGAGGATGATTTGAAGCTGGTTCAAAGTTTGCTGAAATTACTAAGAGCCCTGCCCCAGTCTCCCACTAACCAATACACACAATTTCTACAGGCTTTTAATCTGTTGCCTTCTGTATGACTTGGCTTCGCACATGGAGACTTCCAAAGCACAGGAAAAGCAAAATACCAAGTAAATGGGAGTAGCAGAAAATCTATTTTCCAAATGCAAATACCAATCAGTCACTCCAGTGTCCAGCATTAGACAAATCTGTGGAGATGATAAATATTGTAACGGGCTTGTCCCCACAGCAGGATAAATGTCTAGCCTCAGTTGTCTAAGACTGATTTAAAAAGCAGACAAGCTGGTGGGTTTACACTGCATCCTGGACTCACCTGTGGACAGGAATGAGTTGCTTTTCAAAGTGACATTCAGTACTAGATCATTCTGTGATGTTCAGTTTGCTTAACACAGTTTAATCAGCCTCAGAAACACACACAGTTTCTTACAGCTGTGTCACTATACCTCAAGCTGTAAGCAGTTAGTGTAACTCTAGAGAAGCCAGTTGTCCAAGCCCCAAAGCTCTCTATACCACATAAACCATACATCAAGCAAACCAGAAATTTTCAGCAATCAGAAGCCTGGGACTTTGCAAAATGAAGCATTCAGAAGGCATTGCACAAGTCACTTAGGGATAATTAGTGCTACTACAGTTGAAAACCCTCTGCAAATGCCCATTTTCCACAGATTAGGTGCCTTTAGGCATCCTTTCCTCTGGGTAAATTATAAATTATCCCTGTGCTGTAGGGACAGCCTGAGGATGCAGAAAAGCTAAGGTTGTACTTATGAGTTTAAAGCTCAAGGGGATATAGCAGATTGAACCTTAATTTGCTTTCACTTATTCCCCCCCCCTCCACTGTGGAAGTAAGAGTTTGGACCTGTGTTCCACCATGGGAGACCCTATCCCTATCCCTATCCTTCAAACCAAAAAGTTTCTCCTGCCACACCTCCCCTGCCCACAGCATCCCCTCTGTCCCACCGCTTGTGTCGGACCCAAAGTGGTTGGTAGGAACAGGACAGGACCCTGTGAGACTCCCAGGGGGTCTCCCCCCTGCAGTCTTGGGGTTTGAGGGTCTGGCCTGGTGTTTTGTTTACCCTACCTGATAAACGTCTCTGGAAATGCACCATGGCTTCAGCATGAGCTGCAGGACCCTCAGGTTCCCAAAGCGGCAAGTCCTCAGAGCCCGGGATGTCAGGCTCCACACCAGGCTGTCCCAGCTGTAGAGCAGATCCTCAAAGCCAAAGAGCACAGCAGCCATGCCAGCTCCCTGTGTGAATCACCCCAGATTCCCTGCTCCGAGGCAACCAGCTAATCCCAAGGCGCCTTATGAACTGCAAGGTTAAAGAGTCACTGAAATTTCCATCAAAGAAGGAGAATGAAAAGCAAGGAAAAAAAAAAATCAAACCACCAAACCACCAAACCAAAACGGACAACAAAAACCAGCAGCCAAAATAAACTGTTTGGGGATGTGCCTTTCTCCCTTTGCATACGCCCTTCAGGATGTGGTTTCTCCCTCTGTGTATCTTCTCAGAGCGAGTCCTTCAAGGATGAGCAAGGAAGAGGTAAAAATACCTCTCCTGACTTAGGAAGGCATTTGCACATCCCTTGCAAAGGACTTCTTGGTAACACTGCATCACTTCCCAGCTCTCCGCTGCAGACCCAAGAAGCAAACTCGGATCCAAAGTCATCACTTTGCATGCTCAGTCCTGGGACTCCATCCAGAGGGAAGAAAAAAGCCGCTCACTCTCCGTCTGCCAGCATTCCCAAGACATTCCACTATTGGGCTTAACTCTTTCAAACACTCCCAAAGAACATCTGAGAAGGCAGCTCTGCCACATGCAACATTTCATCCTTTCGTTTTGTGTGTTAACTCGCCAGTGCACAGTCACACTCCTGTCTTTTTCCCATCCTGCTGCTTGTTCTGGAGCCTTTGTGTGTTTTGAACTCGTAAGGGAACTTAATCTTTAAATGAGAATTATGCAACAGTCTGAAAAGCACCTTTTTTACCCAAGGGGTGATATTTTTGGAAGTTGATGGCCTTTTAATATCAGTGTGATTCAGCTGTTGTGGAGATATTTTTAACCCTTGGTTAGCTTATATTCATAAGGGTGGGTCTCATCTGAACGAGCCCAGGAGGAAGTTCCAGAAGAACTGGATGCCAAAACACTCTTTTTGGTCTGTGGATACCAAGATTCACTCCTAGCATCCCTTCCTAAAATAAGTGCTGAGAAGAGATCAGTCCCTTGCCTGTTTCCCCACAGGAGCAGACTTCAATACTGTCAACATCTATGATGAGCTAGGGAAGTGGTCCAGTGAAGGTGAAAATAAATTACCAAGATGAAGATTTTGCAGTTCAGTTAAATCACCACAAGATCATGGAGTTAAGTTGTAAGACATTTTCCAACTAAATTTAATGAGTGCTTCTTCTTCCTATTTAATCACCAGGTGGGAAAACTGAGGTTGGAAGTATTTTTATCAAAGGTACAGTGCAAGCCAGTGCCTTTGGAGACAGCTGCCTGTCAGGGCTATTTTTCACTCATTTTACTCTCCCTTCAGAGGAATGTGTGCAAAAAGGCCACAGGATTTGGAGGGAGCAGACAGGAGTCAGCTGGGGAACGCCTACATGGAGGCACTTCCTAGGAGGCACTTTTTAGAGGGGTAGGCAGGACACCTTGAGCTGAAACCATGAAGGGACTGGTACAGACAGAACTCCTAAAACTGCTGGTTTAGCAGAGGTGAGAAGGCATAATTTCCAAAAAGCCTCAATGTCTTCCCTGATTCAACTCCCTGGATAGGGAAGAAGCAGGAATATTAATATCTGCTTGATTTTCTGTAGGTCTGTCCCACCATGACCCCATCCATAATTCCTTCTTTGAGGACTGAAGGACACGAAGCGAGCTGTGCGTCACAACAACGGCACAAGGATGCTCGTCAGCTCATTGACAGGGCAGGTGAAGGGCCAGGAAAATACAGCTGCAAAACTCATGTTCTCAGCCTAATTGCTTCTTCAGGACTTCGTTTTTAGAGCAGTTTCATAAAATATGGTAATAAAATTGTAATAACATTTCCTTTAAACTTGTTAGGAGCTATTCATTCTGCAAAGTGCAGTTTTTCTTCCTCCTCTCCCTGTCCCTGCCTGTTTTCTTGGTGTCCAGCCTTTGCTGGAAGCTCCCTCTGTTCATCCTCTCTTGGTTATTTTCCTTCCTTTAAACTCAGTAACACAGCTCTTCTGTTAGCAGCAATGTAGACAAGGGACCAGGAACATCTCCATTATAAAGCCTCATTTGGAAGAAAGGAATTTTTTGTATATATATATATGTATATACAAAAAATATATATAATATATATAATATATATATATGTACAGAGAGAGAGAGAGAGAGGTGGGGGGATAACTTGACTAGACAATATTTGCTTCAGGCTACAGCCTGATATACAAGATTTCTGCCTGGGAGCACAAGAGAGGAAAATAAAGAAATGTGTTTGATAAAGGAAAACAGAGGGGGGAAAAGAAACCATAGCAAGTGATTGCTCTGGGATGTGACCTAACCCCTTTGGTATTCTGGAAAGAGGAGAGGAGGGGAAATGGAGGATATACCACAGTTTTAAAATTAGCTGCTCCATATGTGCATCAAGTCTTTCCTTATGGCTGAAAGGAGATTTTCAGCCCCTGTCCCAGCTCGGTAATTACTCAACAGATGAGGGCAGCTCTGAAGGAGCCTTTTCACTTGGCTGATGACATAATCAGACTTTCTGAAAACAGTTCTCCTATGTATTTATTTAACTGATAGACTGGAGTAGTCTCCTTAGGAGTCACTTGAGTCTACAGAAGGCCCAGTGAACATTTCAGTGGATAGATTTACCTTCATGATTAGAGCAGATTGTCTGGTTTCCTGAGGAGGTTTTCCTGCTGACCCGACACATAGCATTTTTGAGAGGGTAAAAGTCTGAGTACAGATTGTTCAACCCACCTTGCAGGACACAAAGGAATTGCAACAGTGGAGTTTTCTCAGGCAAAGATAGCCCATCCCCTCTAGAGTCAAGGGGTAGTCTACCAAAAGAGCTCTTAAGCAAGACACCACAGAATGTGCTCTTTCTTATCCAAAACAGCCAGAAGAGGTTATTACGACAGAGAATGGCAGAAGAGAGGCAAAAAAAATATAAAATACTGAGAATAAGCAACTTGGCTCTTCCACTGGTGTACCCTTTGAGGAATTTCTGTAAAATCTTCTAATAATTCTATAAAACATGCTCAGCTTCACCTTCATTAAGGTCAATTAGGAAAAAAAAAAGCCCTTTACGCTCTACATAGATTTATAGACATTTGCAGGTCTTTTCCTCTCTAATTATGCACTGATTATTTCCCGCTGTTTCTGAGAAAATGTCAGCCAAAACATTTACTATGCAACCTCCCACGTTTTACTGACAGTCCAAAGGCTGTTACTAGGGTATAAAAATAGATCCTTACTTCCCTTGAGAAAAAGTAAAATATCAACCCCATTGAGCTGCTGTGTTGCTTCATGGGACTGTCACTGGGGCTTGAAGGCTGGGGGTGGATTTCCCATCCCAAACCCTGCAGGCAGCTCCTCCTCTCTGCAGACCCCACAAATCCCTGCCATGCATAGGTGTAGGTGGGTGCTACCTGCACCAGGAGCTTGAGAGATGGGTCTGTGTTCACCTTTCTATGTTCTGGCCTTGAAAGAGCAGTTCAGCACCTCTCTCCATCATGCTATAGAGTAAACCTCTACCCAGAACTTTCCAATGGGTGTGGATTGTTTGGGCACGTTGAAAGAAGGACGTGCTGGGTGGGAGGCAGTTTCCTTTGAGTTTGCTGTAGACATACCAGAAACATCCTGTTTCTGCTTCACACATGGCCCCAGTGGTCCCTGTAACTCCAGCCCATTGTGGTCTTTTAGGTTCTATTTCAAATTCACAGCCCTTTTTGATCTTTATTTATCTATAATGTAAAGAGGATTAATGTTGTCGGATCTTTGTGCCCAGTCTACTTTCACATTGCAGCTTCACACTTTCTTATGTTGAAGATGCTATTTTGAGATATTTTACCAGTTACAATTTTCTCCTTGTGCCCTAGTGGTATATAATTTTCATGTCTGATACAATGGGAGCAGTTAAGGGATGTCCTGCTGCCAAGTTATCAAACACATGGATAAGGAGCCACCCTTCTCCCTTCACCTGTGCACCAGGCAGAGCCAGGGCACTCGGTGGGGACTTAGAGCAGTGACCTCCCTCCTGTGTCTGCACTGAACCACACAGTTCCCCAAGATTTTCAGATGGTCATTGTGCCCCAAATCCACTTGAGAACCTGAGTCTCTGAGTGCTCTGTTTCCACCCAAGTCAAGGTGCTGTCATCCCTCATGCTGGCTCATCTGGGCTTCTCTGTCTTATCCCTGACATCTGACCTTGCTTTCACCCAAGGAGGGATCATGGAGGCTTTCTGTGTGTCCAGTTGGGAGCTTCCTGGAGTGCAAGGACTGCAAATTATTAGTTTTATTTGTTCTTCCTCTGTACTTTGTTTATAAAAGGAAAGCTTCGAGAGAAGGGTTTTAAAAGGATCTGGGAATGGCATTTGATTTGAAGAAGAAAATTCTAAGATCTTGAGGGCTATTATACAGCATATAGGCTCTAGGCAAAGGAAACTCTTCCAAATTTAAGAGGAGTGAAAATAAAGTATAGATGTCAATACTGGGTCTGCTAAGAGCTTTGATCAGCCAAGAGTTGGACCTGTATTAATTTTGGATTACTAAAAAATTATGACCTCAGTCTGGCTGGGCCACAACATCTGGACAATGATCATGCCTGAACCTTTACAGGCTTGTAGAGGAGGCACAAACACCCCTAGCTCACCTCTCTGGAACTGTTAGACAAGCAATTGTTCTTGGAAGTATTGGCCCAAAGATCTGCTGCCCCATGCAAATACAATGCCTGCACTCTTGTCACCTCCTAACTCTCACCTTCCATGTGCTTCCAAAACCACAGATATGAACAGCCTCCCCCCGGCCCCCCTGGTCTGCCACTGCTGACAGCCCTAAAACTTTCCTGCAGAGAAAATTCAAGAAACTGAAGGCTTCCCTGCTGGTTGCATTTTAGGACGAACATCATGAGTCAGAAATCCTGGCCAATTTCCTCAAGATGTTCTCACGAGTCCATATGGCCTAAAATGTTCCATAATGAAATGAACTGCTGCTTCACAGTATTAACAGAATGAAAATTTACTATTCCAGTCATCCACCTTGATCATAACATTTCTAAAGCTCTTTGGAAATGTAAAGTGCTCTGGTAGTGCAAAGTATTATCGTTATGCCAACAGCAGCTCCATCTGCGTAAGGCTGTTCCTGTCCTCACTCTAGAGAGATTTTTATTGACTGGCAGAAGAGAGTATGTCATCTTCTCAAATCATACACATTTCATTTCCTAAAGTAAGTTGTGTTAGTGATTTAACAAGGTTTAAAAGTAGGTGAATCCTATAAAGCTGGGCTTGTACTTGTCCCTAATATTCCACCAGCTAAAGTGATTTTCACTTCTACTATGCAGAAACGTGAAAGAGATTGTGCAGAGATTTGCTATTCAATCCTCTTTCTCCATGGATGCCGTGGTGAATGAGTCTGCAGCAGGGGATGTAGGTCAGGACAATGTATTAAGGAAATAGTGCAGAACAGCCACAGAAAGTGAATGGTAAGATCTTAAATACGATTATTCACTTTGGAAACCCAAGCTTATGATTAACTCTGATCCTGCTGGGTACTGTAATGTCCTGTGACTGGGCTCTCCAGTCAAAGCAGCAAGTGATTTCACATGCCCATCACCACTAGGTTCATCTTCACCCTACTCTCTGCTATCATGTGCAGAAATGCTCAGGAGAATTAATTTTGTCCTGAAGAAAATAGAAAAAAAAATCATACCCTGCTTGTGAGGCATGTATGAACAGGGAACAACCCAGAGCTCGTCCAGCAGCTGAGCTGCTTTCTTCATGTTATCCACCCATGTCTAAAATAGCTTCTGACAAGGTTCAGGGGTGACACAATAGAAACCTGAGACAAACTTGTGTCTGTGCCTATCAGGTGGGCACTGAATCTCAGACTGAGGACTGAACATGCCTGACTGCCCACAGAAGAAGTCACGCACTTGTGAAGTTTCACCCTTCTCATTTCAAGCTTTTGCTTATTCCTTTGGTGACTGGAGCAAGTGTTTGCCTTTGGGGGCTGGAATTAGATGATCACTAAGGTCCTTTCCAACCCAAACCTTTCTATGATTCTTTCTGAGAGGTTTCCCCTGTTGCATCTGTGTTCATATAAATGTGAATTATACACATAATATATATTCTATATTTTCTATTTTATATTCTATATGCTAAAATATATATAGAATACATATAATATTATATAATTTATCTTGTGCTTCCCACCTTTTATCAGGTGATGATCAGGCTGTCCCAATGGCCTTGGCTGAGGGCTGTGGTTTGGGAGACACACTATTTCATGCTGCAGGTTTCCCCTAAATGGCACTATTTGCCTGTGAGAAGGGACAAATCTGGTGGCTCATAAACAGCCAGTCTGCAGTTCTGCCCTATGGCATGGCAGATAATTTAATGAAGGGCAGCCTTGCTGTCCATGCAAAACAAGCCTACACACAGCACAAATGACTCATTGCAACAGAACATTTTCTTGCAACTTATCTTGGAGATATATTTAAGTATCTGCCTGATTCAGACACAGTAGTAACACTCGCTGCTTTCAATGACTGATACAAAGTCCTTTCTGTTCACTGACAAGGGTGAGCATTTCATTAAAAAGAAGGAGGGCAAAGGGAACATATTTTACAAAATCAGTGGTCCAGATTTTTCATGTTTGATCTTGCTTATGGGTTGGAAAGCATGTTCCTGCCTCAAATAAAGAAGGCATATTTAATTTATTCTGAAGCTCCTTATAAAAAAATCATTACTAGTAAATAGTGATATTGCTGGTTAGGATGTAATTGTCACTGGACAGAGAGGAAGATAAGCAGGTCAAATATAACCTTCAGAGTGAAAATGAGGAGGAATCTGGTTCTATTCCAGAAGAGTCATCAGTTTCTTGAGCAACATTAGAAGAGTCACACAGCTTTATGGGTCTCCATTTCCTCAATAGATTAATTCACTGTCATTTGTCAGGTGATATGAAAACTCAGGGGAACTGTTTCACATTAAATAGTAAATAAGTGTTCTAGAAAGCCAACTGGTCATGTTCCATGGGAGTTATGCAGCAAAAAGCAGAAATACTTAAAATAGCTTGGGTCGATAATATACCCTTTGTGTTGAAAGCTCCTACACTGAGCATAATGAGCATAACTGTGAGTAAATAAATGTTCCCCGAGGTGAAGACTGCTTCTGTACGTGTGTGCTGCCTGTGGGAGTAGTGCTGTACACATCCAGGTGGTGCTAGGTGTGTGTAGGGAGGCTGCCATGGAGGAAGGGGATGTCCCAGCCTGAGCCACACTGGGCTGCTGAAACCACAATGCCCTGTGTGTGCACACACTTGCACACTCACTCATGGCATCTGCACTGGGCTGGATCACAGGGCTGTTTCTATTGCCACCGCACAATTAACCTGCAGATGGGAAAAGCAGGAGTCAACAGAGGGGGATTTCTGTACTGGAGCAGATCTTCCTGCTGAGAACATCTCCCCAGCTGGGACCAGTTAAACCTTCTCAGTGGAGCACAGGAGTTGACCTCTACCCCGTTTGCTCCCGAAACGCAGACCCCTGTGGCTCCTGCTAATGGAAAATCTCCATTTGTTGTAGGACAGGGCTGGATCCATGCCATCTGCAGTGATAATGCATGCACAGTTGACAGAAGATGATAACTTGCACTTCTGTTGCTGGCTGGTTTAAAACTCTGAGCAAACAGCAGCTTATACTGCCTCATGATGCACTGGGGGATTTGTACTAGTGAGCTGCTAGCAGGGCTGTGATAAACTGGGACAAGAGGGCTGAGGTGCCTGTGTGGGACAGCCACTCTCAGAGGCTGGCAGTCCTGGCCTTCATTTCTCTGGTTGCTTTCTACAGCTGCTACCACACCAGCATTTCCAGAAGGAGTACTGAGTCTCAGGAGCTATAAACAGTAGCCCACATGCCTGCAGAGGTGGAGTGAAGAGAATCAAACTCTCCCATGCTCTGTCTTCCAACATGATGGTTTGCCATGGGGAATCCTAACTCACTGTCTGGCTTGTTTGCTCATCCTTCCTGAAAAGTGGATAAAATAGATCGAATGCTGCCAGATCGAAGCAGCAAGTCAGTCACTTCATTGTCTCTGTGGACAGAGCAGACTGAAGCTGTTCAGAACTTAAAACAAAGAGGATTTACGCTCTTGATTTAGAAATTTATGACTCATTCCCATTTTGGCTGTTAGAAGCGGCTGTCATTTCCCCTGCCCCCAAAACATTCATGCCATAAAAAATAAAACCCATAAGCTCTTTGCTGGTCTTATCTTGATGCACAAAGAATTCAAATGTTCACTGTTTCTATCTGGAGCTTGACTTCCTGTTATTAAGAAGGACATCCTAGTATTTAACAACATAAGATTTTTATTTTTTTCCCCTTCTTCAAGCCAGGCAGAAAGTCTAATGATTCTGGGATTTGTTTCCTGCTTGTAATTAAGTAGGTCACAGCTGCAAAGCAAGAGAACAAGAAAATATTCAGATCACACAAAGCCAAGAGCTATTAAATCATTTGCAGCTGAAGGATATGGCAGATTTTCTTTTTAAAAAGAAGTCTCAAGTCTAAGGAAAACAAATATAGGAACTTTTAGGAGAATGATGAACTTGGAAGTTCTGCCCAAGCACCACAGTAGCTCAGGAAAAAAGGAGTGATCAAAACCCAGCTAATGTTGTTCACAAGTTGAATAACTCTATGTGGTTGAAGTAAGTTCACTACTTCATTGCTTAGAGCTATATATCCTATCTATGCAATCCACTTTGAACCACATGCAAGACTACACTCATTTCTTCTGGGCAGTTTCCACCAGACCCTCCATGTCAGCTGGGAATTCCACACCATGTCCTCTCCTGTAGGTCCCACACACCCTCCCCAGCTCCAGATGCAGCTCAGACACAGCAGGATCTCCACCCAGACACAGAGCTCCCATGGTGCCAAAGGCCTTTTGATCTGCACTCATGATCTGTGTTGGTGTGTTGCCCCTGGTTTGGCTCCCACCCCACCTCTGCCTAGGAGAGCAAGCTGCCCTTGGTCCCTGCAGCACTGCCTTCACCCCACAGACAGTGCCATTGCCCTTGACAGACCACACACATGTGGGCTGAGCAGCAACCTCTGAAGGGCTCTGACAGCTGTGGTTCAGCCTTATCATGGACAGGAATCAATCTACAAAGCCATGTCACAACTTTGCAAAGCCAGGGAAAACTTCCCTCATAGGCTGAGGTGTTGGTCTGTGAGAACAAGGCACTTAAAGTTGGTCCTGATTTGCCTCATTTGGTTTATTTCAGGATTCAGGAGAAACATAAATGACTGCACATTTCTGTTGTGTTGATTTTGCCCAGACCTCAGTATAAACACTCCTCCAAGCCATTGCTCCACCAAGATGAGGGGACAGAGAGCAATAACCTTCTCCAGATACGGTACCTGGGACTATTCTGCTCCGTCATGAAAAGGAAATAAAAAGGGTATTCAACTATGAGAACTGCCCCATTAAGTGTCTGCCTTGGTCTAAAGAGCAATGGAGATGTGTCCCAAATGCATCATTGCCGTAACAATGGGGCTCTTATTCTGTGCACTAAGAAAAATGGTCTTTGGTAAGATTTATGTCTGAAGCCCACCAAAATCAACACTGAACACGGCAGTGGTCCAGTCAGACAAGAATCACTGCCTGGGCAGGGAACACCCACTGTGAATCTGTTTGATTTCAAAATTGTGTGTTTTTGTCAGAGAGTGATTAAGATATGGATAGAATAGCAAGAACGAAAGCTTATTTCTGCTTCTGTGAAAATGTGATCAAGAGAGACATAAATTTCTGCCATTATAAATTGGTGATGACCTAATGTTTATTCAAGCTCTGATTGGGAAACTTGTCATGGGAAAGAAAAGCCCACGTAGATGGTATTCTGGGCTCTGTCCCTGTGTGACCAGACGTGGTCAGTTCATTCCAGGATAAGAGAATGTGGACCTTTTCATGTTGGTATTTCTTGGCTTTGCAAGCTAGGAACCAGGAGGGGGAGTTGGTCATTGCCTCCCCAGTGGGCAATGGTTATGAAACAGAAACAACAGAAGGTTTCTCAGAGGCTGGTGCCCGGGGATTTTGAGGTCAGGCCTGCAGTCTCTCCTTGCAAAACCTTGACCTCATGGAGAGGGGCTGAGTGCAAGACTGAGGTGATAGAGACCCTGGGCTGCACAAGATGCCTGATCCATCTTCACATGATTTGTGGGTTTCCATCTGCAGTTTCTCTAAAAGGCAGTGATTTCAGAAATGTGTTGCTCCCTTCCCTCTAGAATGGTGTTCTTTCATCCTGAGCCCCTAACATAGAGGACTCCTGGGGAGAACGGTACTGATTTCAGAGAAAACACTAGTGCTGAGTGCTAAAAGGGATGTTCAGAGACCCCATGGTATCTCTTGGCCTTTTCAGGAAAGAATTCATGCTGCCTACACCCTGGATCTGCTCTGGATCTTTCAGCAATTTCCCTTCCAGTCTAGGGTGGATAACAGCATCCATGGATTCATATGAAACAAAGTTCAGGAATAAAAAGTTTTCAAACTACTTTTGCGACCCAGAGCCTGGCCAGCACCACAAAGTCTGCGCTGACTGACTGTCAGGAAAAGGGGCCAGGTCATCCACTGGCATCAGCCTGATTGTCTTTCCCCTGACACCATTCTTCAGAAGCTAGAGGTTGGCCCCAAGGACACTTTAACTTCTCTCTGGTGACTGATTGGATACATTGGAATGCACAAACATAACTGTGCTTTTAAAAATCAACGCACTCTGGTTTTATGACTCTTCTTGGCCAGGTTCCCACTTGCTTTAACTGAAGCAAACCCTTTTTCTCCTGCAGGAAACTGCCAGTATTGGTGCATTTGAAAGTATATGGGAGGATACACAATGCCTGCATTACAACAAAGTCCAGGATGGAAAAAGGAAGCTTTCCAACATTTCAGAGTGGAAATTATGAAAATCAGAAAGCCTCCTCCCAGTCTCTGGTGTGGTTTTCAGGCATGAGTTGGGTGGAGAGATGCTAGAGAGAGAGGAAGGGGATGTGGATCTGCACTTGAGCTAATGGGAGCCTGGAGGTTTGATCCTGCATCAAACACTCCCAGATTTGCAGGGTGTTGGCAGTTCAGCTTTTTACCCTAAAAGCATCTTGGCTGCCAAGTGGGAGCAACAGCAGAGGCTGGGTCTTACAGAGGTCTGCAGAGGATCAGTGTCTGTGGAGCCTTGTTATATGTAAAGTCCAATGTATTATAAGGAATAATTTTAAGTTGTACATGGGATTGCCAAACTCCCCTCTTGCAATAGCCTGTTTATCATATTGGCCTTGACAGATTTTCTTGGATGGTGTTTTCAAATATTGGGAACTCCATGCTCTGCCCTCAGGCAACAATAACAGCTTTCAAGTCAGCCCTGAGGAAAGGAGAGCTTGTGAAATATTGGCAATTAACTCTTCTAGGTTTTTGTGAAAATCTGGACTTTCATTGAGGGTAAACTACCTGTAGGGTTTTAACCTTGATCATCCCCCTCCCCTTGTCTGCAGGTGCATTAAGACAAGACTGAAAGACAGAAAGTTACTTGATGCCAACCCCATTCAGCTTCCTAAGATGCTCCAAAGCATCGTGGATAATATTACAACCCATGCCTTGTAGCAAGAAGTGTACTGTGCCTATGGAATCTATAGCAAATGGGTTAGTAAAAGCAAGATGTTGGAGAGCTTTTTTGGATTATTGTGGAGGACAAAAAGGACATTGACATTCTCCCCTGTGAATAGCAGCAATTTCTCATGGATCACATCAATCAGGGGAGCTCACTAATCTGTGCTCTTCCCCTGAGCCTCCCACAGTTCTCCTGCCCAGGCAAACCTCAGCATCTTTTTCAGGTACATTAAAAACAGGCATTTATGCAGAGAAACTGACATGAGACACGTATCTCTTTGAATGCCAGATGAAATCTATCCTGCAAAGAAGGAGGGGCATTTGGAGAGGGTGCAAGTACAGGATCCAGTCCCTTCCATACATCCCCAGCTGCCCTGCTCTCAGAAAAGGTATCTGGCCCTTCATCAAGCCACAGGTACAATCTCAATGATCTACTTCTGGTGCCCACAGCCTGAAAGCACATAAATATGGAACACTATTCCAGAATATGGTCATGGATCTGTCCTTCAGAGCAGGCCCAGACTTTCCCTCAGGGTCTCTGAAGGCAGATGTCTCCAAAATAAACAGTAAGCACCAAGACAACCCCCTCCCCCAAAAGACTCAAACAGAATCTCTTGAAACTGAACAACTGTTTCTGTAGACACAGCCTCAAGGACACAGAGAGTTGGCTGGAGCACAGGGCTTTGCTGCTTGGCACCTGCCCTGCATCTGCTGGAGTCATGCAGGTAGAGTCATAAAATCAGTAAGACTGGGATAGACTCCTGAGAGCATCAAGCCTGACTGTTAACCCAGAAACACCGTGTTCACCACAAAACCATGTCCTCAAATGCCACATCCACAAGTCTTTTGAACACTTCCAGGGGTTGTGATTCCACCACTTTCCTGAGTAGTGTGTTCCAATCCCCGACCAACCTTTCAGTGAAGGATTTTTTTTCCTAGTATCCAGTCAAAACCTACCTTTGTTGAACTTGGTGGACAATGTTGTTGACACAAACATGTATTGCTGCTCTTATGACACAAATTTTAGCTTTGCTGGGACTCAGGTGATGTTTTAGTGATCCACAGCAATAAGGAAGCAGAACTATGCAATATAGATTGATATTTCTCTAGAGTGCAGCGCTGCCCATATATTCTGCAGTGCACATGCCCCCCTAGAATTCTCCCCCAAGGAAAAGCAAGACTCCCACAGCTATGGTAACACAGGGCTTCCCAGGCCAAACCCTGGGCTGATAACTAAAGATTCACAGGGCCATTTGAGCTGGGATAGTTCAGATGCCTCATCAGGAGCTGTTCCCCAGGACTAAACACACAGAGCAGACACTGTGTTTATGCCCTGTAACTGGAAACACCAACTCATCCCATGCAAAATTGTGTCTGAAGATACTGGGATGAGCTACCATCAGAAGA
Organism: Poecile atricapillus; assembly: GCF_030490865.1. Classification (NCBI taxonomy): domain Eukaryota; kingdom Metazoa; phylum Chordata; class Aves; order Passeriformes; family Paridae; genus Poecile; species Poecile atricapillus. The sequence goes on from NC_081288.1 coordinate 7,327,179, forward strand.
CACATATTACTGTCTTTTCTTTGACTACTGAAGAGTCCTAAAACAGTAATATTAAAAATTACTAGTTTCATGATGAACTTGTAGATGTAAGCTAGGTAAAGGTACAATCAGAAGGAAGTTGACATGAGGAGCACACATTAGTAAAAACAATCCCTACCTTTAATCTCTCTTAGATGAGTTTCTCCAAAACTCATCTCATCCTCCCAGCTCATCTGTTGGGAGTTGGCAGGGTGGAAATTCCCTGTGGCAGGAACTTCTGAGTTAAGACTGATTTGATTTGCACCTGCAGGAATTTCTATTCTGAAGTAAAATGATAAAACCGTAAAATGGTACTTGTTCTGCACGTAGATCCCCAAAGGGTAGATGCCTAGTTCACGAACATTAATTGCAGGTTATCAGTCCTTAGCTATTTCACACAAAACTTGGAGAGAAAATAGATATGCATGGTCCCACCCCATCAAGATTGCTGGCTTTTATAGCGGGAGTACTGGAAACTAAAATGATTTTTAACCTCAGTTAAGAAATTTGCTCACTTATTTCAAAGCATGCACAACCCTAACTGAACCTTCTAAATATATTCCAGAAATACAGCTGGATTGTAGTGTGTGAGGGTGACTAAGTGCCATCATTTGCAGTCCATTATCTTTCCAGAAGCTTTTCATGTGGTATCTTTGGGAAGTGGAGACAAATTGTGCTCCACGTCTATGCAATTTGGAGGGTGTGAAACTTTGGTCCCGACAAAAAAAAATAAATAATTAAAGTGTACTCATACCCATTTTCTGGTGGAATGAAAAATCACCATTTCTTTGAAGCCATTAGAAATTACTGAGACAATGAGGATAATATATACTTCACCAGGAAATAAGCTAAGCTCAGACAGAAAGTTTGGCCATGACTTTGGAAATGTGTTTGAAATCTCAATCCAACTTTCTGAACTTGAGTCAGCAAAAAAGGAACTGTGTGACTACCTACTCAACACATTCCCTCTTGGTCAGAGCACCCTTTTCCATTATTTCCTTCAGCCTGGCTGGGGGGACCCTGGTGCTTGTGAGCTTCACAAGAAGTTACTGCTGGAGTTCAAGAGGCTTGTATTGGTGTCTCGTCTGCACCAAAGAAGTCTTAAGAGTGAAAATGGAAAAGATCTATGAAGAGTAAATGTGCTGCTTACCCACTGTTTTGCTTTGATTTTTTTTCTAAACACGGGACATTATCCTGACTTAAATGGATGAGAAGACTGAAGAAGTTAAGGACTGGAAAAAGGCATGTGTTGTACTTTCTACTTGATTCCTGGAAAAGCTGTTAGTTCCTGAAATTGTTAAAGCAACATTCAAGCAATCCCTTGCACAGATCAGGAATTGATAAAGTTTGAAGACTTTCTATGTCTGGACTTTAAAATCCAGCTGAAGGCATGTCTAAGTCCTTCCAGGGATAAGTCCTGGCTAGAAGATAAGTTAGGACTAGGACTTTAGGGTGGGACAGGTTGGAAGGTATTTCAAACACCCAAACTGCCACTTTGCATTATCTATCACTGGCTGACCTTGCAAGAAACAGTCTCTGAACTGAAAAGCCCTTCCAGGAACCTTAAGTTTAGGGTGGTAAGTTCTTGCCTTGCAGATCACCACCTCGAGGGAAACTAAACCTGGTATTAAACCATCCCGACTCCTTTAAGCTTGGGGCTGCTGCTGGGAATGTGATCATAGTATCAGCTACCTGAAAAAGCCCTTTGAGCAGCCTTATTAGCCAAAAGGATCCATGAACCAGAGGAGCCTTTTCACCCCTTCTCAAGTTTTATAACTGGATTCACGTGATTCCCCCCCTTCCTTTCACCCAAATCCCAAACATTTGGCTCATTTCTCGCTCCCAACCTCTGTCCCCAGGCTTGCCCTTGCTCTGTACCCTGGCCTTTCTGTCCCAGTGTTTGGCCAATGTGAAGGCAACAAATGCCAATTTGTAATGAAAAAAGCTTTTCATTTTCTCATCAAAATAAGAATCTGAAGTGCTGGAAATTTCAAAGCAGAACCTCTGCTCGTGAGGTCTCCAGGCCTGGAGAGCAGTCGATAATTCAATTAAGCTCCAACCATTTGAAAGCCAATTTGAGCAGTATCCTGGTTCCAAATTCTTCAGAGTTCACCAGTCACTATCCATTAGCCTCTGCCATGCTCTTACCTCTTGCACTGTTAACCTGCATGCATTTTGGGGGGATGAAGTCTGGCACAGCTCCTGATCTGTTTCACAGAGAAGTCTGTTTTGATTTGTTACACCTTTTAGAAGTGTCACAAAATATTATAACTTCCAGACACCTGAGAGGTGCACTAAGCATTTATCTGTCTAGGTAGAGTTCAAATTAAACCAATTCCTCCAAAATACTTGTGAACAGGTCAGAAGAGATAAAGCTCAGATGAAGCAGATAAAATTGATGTTTTGGCAGTCACAAGTGATTATATCAGAGCATGATACAGGTGACAGCTTTGCTACTTAAGATTAGCCTTCTATTAATTTTTTTTTTTTGATACAATTATTTGTCTATAAGGACAGTGAATAATTTTTCATCACCTTGAGACTTGAGTAACTTCCAGAAAACAGCTAAGACAACAGCAGTTCCTTGTTTCAAGGTCTTTCTTCTGTCCTTGGCAAATTCTGCACTCAAATATCTACTCTTTGTTTGTTATCTGTGATACATGAGTAACTCTCCTGTCACCTCGGCAGTCCATCAGATCAGTAGTGATGCTGTCAAGGTAAGATACCCGTCCAAAAAATGTCAGTGAAGGTGCTAAGCAATGGTCTGCAGGACCTGCACGCCAGTGTAAGAGATTTCAAGTAAACAGCATGAACTGGAAAGATCAGCTTCCCTCGGAGCACTGGCTCAGTGGTGGTGTCAGAGCGAGTGCTCACAGCATCACTCACAGAGTTTGCACAAAGGGTTCCACGGGCTGGGATCACTCCTCTGTGAATGCTGCAAGGTCTGCCTGTTCCACCCCGCTGGACCCTGTGCTGTGAGAGGTTTCTCACCACTCTGCTCTTGAATTCATGCTGGAAAAATGGTTAGTAGCACACGGAATGCTGAATTACGCTTTGTCTATTAGAAAAAGAAAATCAGTAGCTCAGAATAATAAAAGTGCTGGTAGGTTTGTAGAGCAGCAAGACATATTGGAACTCTTTTGCTGGGTCTGCTTGGAGGCAATCTCCTCTCTTGCCAAAAGCAAAGGTCGCCATAAGCTGCAGAGTAGCGTGGGAAAACCTGCCTCAGAGTTGGCCTGCAGAGCAGAAAGACTGACTTTTTTTTCAGCCCTGGGTTCTCTCTTCTCAAGAGAAATTTATTTATAGGAGGAATGACGTTTCCTGCCGCATTCTTAACGTGCTTGCAGCTTGGGATAAGAACATGGGAGCTTTGTCTTCTGCCATCTGCTTTCTATGGCAATAAATATCCATTTACGGATTTATCTCTGCCTGGTGTGTTTTAAAGTCATGATATGAGTGAGTGTTCATGGATATCCATTCAGAGAGGAAGTGTCATAGGTAAATAGCAGTCCCAGCTCCGTGCTGGTATAGATTTACATTTGTGTAATGGACAGTGGAGCTGTGGCTTGAGGCTTTGGCTGCATTTTTAATCTTAACTTATCTTCTTTGGAAGCACAAGAAGTAAAAAAGCAATCTGGACTAAATTCCTGCTGAGCTGCAAGCATCCACTGACACAACTGGGCACGAGGCCTTTAATTTACCGTAGCTGAGAACTGGGACCTAAAGCTGGGGCACAAACTGCAAAACCCAATTTAAAATGACTTTTCCAGCCAGACCTCTCCCAGCTTGATCAGTTTCTTACAGCACTTCATTTTGCCTAGAGATGACCTTCCTTTTTACACAGCCTCTGTAGTGCCAGGCTTTGAGCCTCAAAGACAGAAGAGAGGGCAGACTTTTTCCTTTTTAATACAAGAAAGCTGCATGTTTTCTCTGGGCTCTCTAACTCAAAAAAGACCAATGCCTTGTGTTTGTGGTGAGGAACATTCTCATGGCTGAAAAATAGCCAGTGAGGTCTTGAGAGAAGTAAATTCTGCTCTTCCTTACCAGTGCCTTGAAGCAGCAGAAAGAGTTCTCTGCATTTGTTTGACATTAGCAGGACTCTATTCATCTTCCTCTTGCACACATCTGCAGCACATGGATATAATAAACATAGCTGGGAGGCATAAACTGTCTCACATCAATAATGCAAAGGGAGAAGGGACTGCATATTTAACGTGCTGGGGGAAGAAGACCCAGAGAAGGAAGGTCTGGTGGGGAGGGCTCTGTATTGAGAAATGCTGTGTTAGGTTTGGGATTCACATTTCCTGTTGTTTTTTTTTTTTTGTGAGGGGTGGGGGGGTCCTCTTCTAACCAAGGTGTATGTGCTGGTTAAAGTAGAGATGGCTGCAGTTTAAGGAGATACAAAATCAGTCAAATGTGTTCAGGGGACACCCCCTCTTCCCTCCCAGTATTTCGACTGCCTTTGCAGTGATCCCAAAGGCAATCCCAAGTGCTGCTCGGGGTGAAAACATCTCACAGACATCAGCATTGAATTAGATGAACCCAACTCATGCCTCAGTCCTGACACCAGCTGTTGGGCTGCCCTGTGGCACAAAGCACAAAGCTTAATTCTGCCTCAGCTGCCATGCCTGGTGGTCTCTGTGTCACACCTACTAATATTTACCTATGCCCTTTTTCACTTGGACTTGTAAAACCTTTGTAAAGCCCTGTCTTCTGGTGGGTGTGTGCCATGGATTGCACAGATTGATCATATCTCAGGCTTTGCATGTGAAACCTGCTTGCTCAGGACTGTATTTCAGGCTCTTTCACTGCTGCAGTGGGATTTTATGGACTCTGAGCTTAGAAACAGATTTTGGGTGGCTTCAGGACCCCAAATGCAGAGAATCTGCCTTGCCAGCTCTAGCTGGTGGGGGGCTCCAGGGAGAGAGGACATGATGGATCCTTCAGCCAGGCTGACCATAACCTCATGGGCTAGATGCCTGATGAGGCAGTTCTCTGATGAGGCAGAGAGAAAAGCAGCAAGGACAGAGGTTCAGGACAAAAAAGAAGTGATTGCAAAAATCATCCCATCAAGTTCTCTGGCAACCCTTAAAGCAAGGCTCCAGCATTTGCCTGAGAAGTCTAAACCACCCCAACCTTAGGTCAAGAAGTGGGAAGGAGAGAAATAAACTGTGGATGTGAGTGAAAATAAAACAACACAACCCCTCTGACAGTGTCACTTGGGCTGTGTGTGGAGCTGTTAAGTATGTACACACTGTTAAGTCCCCTGCAGTGCTGGCCATCCTTATGCAGCTGTTCTTGCCTCCTATATAAACACTAACATTCTCCAACACCTTCTTCTGAAGGTATTTCCATGCTCTGCCTTGCTCCCTGCCAAGGGGTTATATCCTGGGAACAGCCTGTGAGAGTGCTGCTGGTTTTTTCACCTCTCCACACGCACAGAGCAAAGCAAAGGCTTGGGCAGCTGTTGTCAGGCAGGTCAGTAGGGATAAGGTGTTTCCAAAGGGGACGTGTGCATGCATGGAGGAGAGCGGTCTCACATTTTCTGCACTGGTATATGTCTCTCAAATAGTGACAGAAAAAGGGGAAATGGTTTTAAATTAAAAGAAAAAAGATTTAAATTATATGTTCAGAAAAAAATTCTTTGCAGTGAAGATGGTGAGGCACTGGCACAGGTTGCCCAGAGAAGTTGTGGATGCCCCATCCCTGGAAGTGTTCAGGGCCAGGTTGCATGGAGTCCTGAGAAACCTGATGTAGTGTGGGGCATCCTGACCCCAGTTGGGGGGCCTGAACAAGATGATCTTTAAGGTCCTTTCCAACCCAAACGTTTAATAGTTTTATGATTTGTCTCTAGACAGCCTCAGGCACTGTCTGCATAAAACCATGAGCCTCTCCAGACAGGGAGGGACCCCCTGTGGCCATCAGCAGCAGAGGATGGTGGCCCTGCAGCAGCTGAGAGCTCACTCTGGATGAAAAATCATCTGCCACCTTGAGGGAAGCCACATGGAAGGGGACACCACCTCTGCCTCCCCACACTCGCAAGAGCAGCTGCAAACCCAGATGCCAACCCTGGTCCAGTGGCAGCAGCACCAGGGAACAGGGACAAAATAAAACCTGACCCAAGGCAGGTTAAGGCATCAGGACTGTTTGCCCTGGGCCCCCCTCAGCATCTTGAACCACAAAGCCCAAATTTACCGGGAGGGACATTTCTGAATGCTCTCCAAAGCAACAACCCACAATCAAACAATAGCAGACCAAAGCTCTGTGAATAATTGATTATCTTTGGTTTGCTTGACGGACTGGAAAGGCAAAGGAAATATTTTTCAGGTTGACACAAAGTTATTCTGCTTTCTTTTCTGCCAAATGGAGGGGAAAGTAAAACAAACAACAAAAAGGCTTTGTGTTTAGCCAAAATATTTTTTGAACAGCTTTTAATTTTTGAGATTTTTCTCATATTCCTTAAAAAAAAGAAGAAATTTGTCTAAATGAAATTACACTCTTTCTGAAAGAAAAAAGTGCAGAAAAAAATTGCTTTGAAATCTACAAAAGCAGATTTTTTTTTTTTTTTAATTTTTGAGTGCAACAGACTTGAAGTAAACTCACAGGTGGCTGCAGCTGCAGCCAGACTGCTTTTCAGCAAAACAGATGCCTCAGCTAAAGGTTTCCCTCTGTCCTGGGTGAAAGGACCAACTCTGAGCCACTCTGGGCTTGTAGAACTTCTACACTTACCACCAGCGAGTGCAGCACCCCTTGCCCACCTATGGGCACTCAACCCAAAACCCCTTTGGGCAGGAATGAGCAGAGGGTGCCTGTTCCCTTGAGCTGACCACTGTTTTGGGAGATACCAGCAGAGACAAGCTGGGCTGTGAGTGTGTGTGCAAGGTGTCCCTGTCCCCTGGGGGGCTGTGCTGCCCCTGCCAGCTCTGTCAGAGGCAGCACACCAGGCAAAGGCAGCCTGAAAGCACCTGGTGGGTGCCAGATGTGCACTCAGTGTGGGCTCTGTGGGTGTCCAGCACGCTCTGAGCCGAGCCTCCTGCCCCAGCCACTGCTTTTTTTGCCAGCCCATCAATCTTCAAAGTGCCAGGACCTCCTGGTTCCCTGGGCACTGCTGCTAGGTGATGTGCTTCCGAGTAATTAATGACACTACTGCAGTTTTCCCGGGACCCCCTGCTATTCCTGCTGCAGCGAGAAAGCAGCAGCATTGCCTTGGCTGTCCAGGGACAGCCCTGCAGTGTCACTTCAGCAATTAGAGAGACCCTGTGCCCTGCAGAGCCCTCACTGCCACCCCTGCTCGCTGAACATCTCAGCTGGGACGGACACTGGTGGGCATCTGCATCTCTGCTCACTCACACAGAGCCCTTCCACACCACCCTGAGCTTTCTTCTGGCGCTCATTATTTGACACTATTATTACTATTACTATTACTATTACTATTATTATTTACTCCCCACTGCTACAGGTCAGTGCTGCCATATGCCATCCTGCTCTCTCAGTGAGTACTAAATATTTGGAACTTTTTTTTTTTTCCAGAAATTATTACCCCAAACTATTGCCACAGAGTCTTTAACTAGTTACATTTGTTGTATGTAATCTTACACTTCCTTCTGGCACCAATTTCCACTCTAAGTTACCACACAGCCTCTGCCAAGTATTAATTCCCATTCATCAGCACACAGGTCCCACCAACAGTAATTCCTACCATGGCACACACCAGTAGCAATTTCTTCACACCATGACATAAAACACCCTAATAGTTCTGACTACTAACAGGGCAGAGAACTGCTATCAAATGGTACCCTCCTCATCCTCTGGGCATGCATTCAGGACAAAGAAATAATGGCTTACCCTTTCCACACTGCGTCTCCTCAGTGATCCATATGGTATTTTGAATAAAAGTCTTCGGGTCCTACCCGGAGTCACAGCTGTCTGTACTACCATAGTGCAGAGCTAACTCGTGTGTGTGTGTGTGTGAGAGAGAGTTCACAGCACACACAGGCTTCCCTTGAAATAACTTACAGTCTCATCTAGATTTCCCAACTATCAAATAGCTGAGTGGGTTTTCACATCAGACCATATGAGTCAAGATGTGGCTTGTTTGAAAGAAGGGGGGGGAAATGGGAAAAAAAATTAAAAAAGGAAACCCCAAGCCTTGTAACCTTAACAACATGCTTCAAGCAGCGTATCTTTAGCTTCCTTCTGTTTCTCGGTGTAGTTTGCTCAGCAGGATTGCTGTGCCATAGAGGTGGAAGAATTAAGCTTCTGGGGAGAATGTTCCAAAAACGTCAAGCCCGCTTCTTGTTGCTACAGATGGTAACCAGGTCAGTTGTCTAATCAAAGCTCTATCTGAGTTATTATACGTTTTGCCATGTGACTGCAGACCCCTCTGGTTTGCTGTATAGTAGATCACATGTTCACCTTTAAAAGAATATCTGGTGTATCACCATCTGGTGCAGAGATTAATGTTAATTCCTGGGTTCAGATATTCCTCTCTCCTAGATGCTGGAAAGCACAGAGCCAGAGCAGAGGGCTCGGGCAGCTCCTCTGGGCTGCTCAGCTGAGCTGACTGCTCACGGATCCAGGGTCTGTGTGGCACAGAGCAGCACATGCATCGGGACAGAGGACAGACAGTACCACTCACACCCACGTCCATATGCATCCACATCACTGAAAGCCTGATGGCTGATGCCTGCAGCTTCTATGTGCACTTACAAAAATGATTATGTTAGTCTGTAATTGTGAAGTGTTGCCTCACAAAGTCACTCTCAACATCTACTTCTTTTATTTCTCTTATAAAACCACTTTAGAGGCTGGTAGATGATGGGATTCTCTTACTCTGGAAGAAAAGTATGAAGTTTTACTTACACTCTAAATTGTACAGACATGCTTTGGAAAGGGGAAAAATACTTCCCCTTCCCACAGCCTTTCTATATGACCAGGAGTTGTCCTATAGCAGCCAGGTATAATCCTGTGTTTTTTTAGGAAAGTGTTTTGGATGTTGTGTGCCTTTCCATACTCAGTTAGAGGTATTGGTCCACATGAATTTTAGGGTTAATTTGTGCAAAGTAGGAGCTTCTCAACCCAGCAGCTCCTTAGTGGTACTCTGAATTTGCCCAGTAAAATGGAAAAGATGTTGGCCCATGTCCTTTTCCTTGAAGCAGTCTAGCTGGGAGAGCAAAAATCTGCTGAGTTGGAGAGCCAATCCCTTCATCCATGTATTGTTCTCATTTTAATGCAAAACTAAAAATACTTTGTTTTGATCCAAGTCCAAAAGCTGGGATGAAGGTGTTAGGGACATGACATTAAAGCAACCATTTCAAATAAAAAAGGAGAAACTGTATCTGCTCAGCATATGCACATGCATTAAAACCAGTCAAAGAAAAAAAACTACAGCTTGATGTGGGAAACTCTAAATATTAAAACAATTGGCTTTTGTTCATAATGAGTTCCATATGTCTCTTGCCAAAGAGAGTGAAAGAGACAGGAAAAGATGGAAATATCTTAAGCATGACTGACTTATATATGTTCTTTGTGTGGAATAGGTGTACAGTTAAGGTCTTGCAGTTTGGGGGTTTTTTTTATGATTGTCAGCACCCCCCTGCTATCTCACAGCCTGCCTGCCTCTTTTTGTAAAGCATGAAGGGCTTGGCATTTCCCATGGGGAACCTTTGCCTGCATCAGCAGAGCCCCTGGGGAGCAACTGCTGGAGAAAGAGGGCAAAGGTGGCAGCAATTAGCCTTGCTGGGAGCTTTTCCTGAATAAAAGCTGAGTCATGTCTGAGTCAGGACCTCGAGGGTGAGTGTTTCATACAAGAGCAGAGTAGCAAAGATGCTCCTGCTCACCCAATCCAAAGCCCTGGGTGGGGTTCCTGCCCACACCAGTCCCCTTCCCCAGGAGCTCTCAGAGCCTGCAGGCATGTTCTCCTTCCTGCAGGTCCAGCTCATGGAAAAAACACCTCTGTAGATAGAAATTTATCCACTAGAGGGGACAAAGAGCCACAACACACACGGAGATGTGTCTGTAAGCCATCAGGCTCTGGGACCGGGCACACACAGTCCAGTGGTACCAGCATGAAACACCACACATTGATATTCTCCACAGGGGAAAGGGAGGCATTCAGTCAGTCATTCCCACAAATCTCAAGTGTTTTTGCCTAGATTTTTATGTCTTGCCAATGAAATGCAAATCTGTGTATTCCTCAGGGCAGCTGAATTACAATAAAAATATTCTTCTTTACAGGAAACATCTTGCACATGTGAAAAGTAGAAGAAATCCATCCATTTTCATGTTACTGGAACCACTGAGCCTGACCCCTTGGTCCCTTGGTGTGCTGCACCCCAAGCACAAATGTACAAGTACCCTCCATGTAAAACTGGAGACCTGGACCCACTATGACGCTTCTGTTTCATTCCTCATTTCCCAGGTGGTATGAACCTGGAGACAGGAAGCCAAACTTTAATCACCAGGACTTGTGGAAACCATCCAGGAGGATGACATGTTTGCTTTATATTTTTGTTCAAAGCATATTGGTAGGCAACTGTATAGGGCAGTCTGCTAGAATTCATTTGATAGGTTGCCTAAAGGTAGTAATGTAAAACATGCTCCCATGAGCGTCTTTCTACTTGTTCCCAGAGGCTGACTTTGGGTGTTTGTGGCAGGCATAAGCACATCCAAGGGCACTTCAGCCCATCAAATTCTTACTTTGCCTCTGGAGATCCCCCTTCCCATTTAGGTGGCTGCAGAGGCAGATTGAGATGACCAGGCTCATCACTGAGTTTTCATTTAACTGCATTGTCTGCAGAGACAATCTCCAATTGAAAGGCACAGTAGGAAACAAACCCCCAAATATTCATAGGGAACATCCTGGCCTTGCCCACACAGACCCTCAGAAGGGACACACTGTATTTACTAACTGCTGAAAGCTCTTTAAAGCAGTGGATGCTTTTCAGTACTAATTGCAGGCTGCCAGGAACAGTGGTTTGTGGTAACAATGCATCAGAGGAAAGTATATCCAATGGATTGCTGTTTGGACTAGATTTCTTTTTTGGTCTTCAATGAAAAGGAAAGAGGAACCATTTACTGCTGCAAAGTGTGTCTTATACTTGCAACACAGGAGTCAAGTTTCAAGTCAGGGTACTCCCAGTGGAGATCAATGAATGGAAACCAGTGACAGCAGTGGCACAGACTGAAATGCAGTGAGTGGTATCCATCAGATCTATCAATAAGACATTGTATTGTAAAATTGAAAAGTCACTCAGTACAGAAAAATCCACTTAAGTTTGGTATTCCATGAAGACACAAGTATGGCTACAGATTGAGGGAAAAATAAGGATAATTTGCAGCTCCTGGCAGTATTTTCTACCCTGGATGATATCTATGGTTTGTCGGTAGCAAAACCAAATTCTTCCCTGGAGTCTTGATAGGGAAACCACTTCTATTTGAGCTCTTTAGCAGCTACTATTAATCTTTCTGGGATCTCTTATTTCCCACTGTAAGCAATCCTCCCTAGCTATTTTCTTGGAAAGACGAGGAGAACAGAGCTTCCCCAGAGCTTTGGGGCTGCAAACCCTTCAGTGACTTAGCTTACATTTTATTGCACTCAGACTGCAAAGGAAATTGCTTTGTTGGGAGTGAAAGATGTGCAGAGGTTGTCATTGTATATCCAGCTTGCCTTTGATTAAAAAAAGCTAAACAATTTTCTAGTCTTACATGGTGTTTTACAGAGAAATGTTATGATCATTCTAGCTTGGGGAGGGATGTGGGAAAACACACCGGGTGCAGCTCCATTCCCATGTGAGTCCTTTCCATCGCAGCTGGCAATAACCCAGCAGCTTGCAGGGGTGAGAGGGAGCCTGTTTGTGATCCCCAGCCACAGAAAGCCTGGGGGCTTCCCCTGTATGTGCCAGGGCTGTGTCACATCGGGGGCCACATGCACCACCCTGTCCCTGTCTCCCCTGGGCAAGCGGTGCTTGGGAGCGCACTTTGCTGTGTGCAACTACCCAGGCTGAATATGAAGGTCAGCCCTGCAGTGGAACAGAGAGATTTGTGCTTTGTTTCACTCTGATCTAGAGCTGTGGGTTATGCAGTGATCAGGGTGGTGCTGGACAGCATGTGCTGCATGTCCGTGCTTTATACCAACAAAGACCATGGGGAATTTGGTCACAAATTCACATCGTGCTGCAGCATGGTTGTTTAACCATCTGCAGTTCACAGATATGTTAGTGGGTCTGACTAGCATAAGCCTAATCAGAAACCCAGAACCAAGCCCTTCTGGACTCAGAGAAGTTCATATCTGATGCACATTGCTGTAGGCTGACACAGAACTCCATGTCAGGTGATCCTAAATGTCCTCATTCACCGGCATTCCAGCACCAATATCCGCACGGCTGCTCATGGGCTGCTTTGTGTACCTCAGCCTTGGGTGTTCCTGGGAATGGCTGGCAGAGCAGAGTGTGAAGCTCAGGATGTCACCTGCTGAGCCTGCACCTAGCCAAGCACTTAGATCCATCAGCTGCTGCGTCCACCAAGCCAGCAAGTTCTTGGCACAGCCCCTATTGAAAATCATGGCACAGATGTAGACACAGGAAATATCTTCAGGAAAGGAGATGGAGCAACCTGCACCCTTCCTCTTCCCCTCCTGCCACCAGGGAGGCTCTCCCAGAGCAGCCTCCATCCCACCTCCAGTTCTCCTCTGCATCCTCTGACCTCTCTGTGGTCCTGGCTGGGGAAAGTGCTCCCAGTCTTTGAGCACCCAGGCAGATGGGCTCCTGGAAAACCCTGTCCAGAAGAACAGCAGCAGATAGCAAGCAGGGCCTCTGCGAGATGAAGGACATTTCCCTTGGGATTCAGTGTGCTGGCAGGTCAGCTCTTTTCCCACATAACTCAGAGAGACAGTAATTAATTAGGGAGGGAACTCGCCTGACCCCATTGCCCTGGAAACACTCCCCTGTAAACATCACTGAGGGATTGAAGGGGCCACCTCTGACTTCCAGGGCTAATATAAACAAAGGAGGAGATATTTGGCAACAATAGCACATTCCCACATGGAGGCTGTGCAGCAGAGGAGAGTGTGATGCACACAAGAGCAGGCGTGCCCTTAGCTGGGGGATGACTATGCAATCTCTCTACTCGGGGTCTGGTCTAAAGCCTTTGCAGATCCTGGTGACTGCAAGGTATGTGTGAACACTTGGTGCATCTCAGTATCAAATCTTACAATGTGAGCAGGCTGTTCCTGGGGAATGTTTAGCACTGCTGATTTGCTTCAGTTCCTGAAGATATAGGGGTTTGCTCAGCATGGCATGGAAGGTACTCAGCCTTGAGCTTGATTTAAGCCTTAAACAGGATATGTGACATATGGACTATGTCAAACACTGTGAAGATAAATGCTTCCTTGTTCTGTGCAATTTTCACTCTTTTAAAACTTCATCGTTGTTACACTGCTTTGAGTAATCTTAATATATTGTGGGAAAGCATATGTGTCTGTGTGAGGGAAGGAGAGAGAGTTATGTTGCCCCAAGAGAAAGCCACATGAATAGCAGAGAGACCAACATGTCCCTAAAGAAAGGAGGGAAGTAGAAGACCCCTGAGAGATGTTACAAGGGTTTTTTTTTAAGCTTTGCCAGACTTCATAAACAGCTTCTCAGGGAAATTATGTTTTGTAGCTGAGGTCTCTCAGGCATGGAATAATGATGACTTTTCTCCAAGTGAGAAGAAAACTCTGCATCAAGCTGAAAGAGGAACTGCTAACATTGACAAAATATAAACCCAGCTTGATTGTGTTTTGTGTGTATTTTTTTGGCAGACGGAGAAATGTGAAAAGTTTGATCTCTGGATCTTCAGTCTTGGAATCCTGGAGTCTCTCCCTGTAATTCCTATCTATTCATACAACACCCTACCCCAATTGTAGGACACACCTGAAGTGGCATTTACCTCTCCTAACTTTGGTCCTTTTATGTAAGCTTGGACTCCTTTTGTCATAGCTGGAAGGAAATGGGCACTTGCAAGATTTGAGACACCAGATCTGCTTTAGCTGCTTATTTTATTGGGGGTTGAATGGAATCTGGAAGTGTCAGTGACTCCCACCAATTATGAAACAAACATGACAACTGGCCACTCTTTGTCTGCCTTGCCAGCTCTCAGAGGTTCTCCTCTGTCCTGTGGTAGCTATATTTAATTACCTTGTGTTTGCTAACATCCCTTTTGGCATTCACACTCTCAGCTCTTTGTTCTCACTGTCTCGTGTCTGTGTGTTGCTCAGCATGGTTGACCAAGCCTAGGCTGCTCCACAGAGCTCTCCTGTTCCACAAAGGCTCTCTGAGATCAGCAGCACAACCTGACTCTCATGGGAGTGAGATGGGAGCTCTCTGCAGCTGATGGCACCGTGTGGAGGGCAGCAGCACAGCACTGAGGCTTTTCTTCTGCTCCAGGGCTGCCCATGGCAACTGGATTCCTAGGTTGGGCTCAAAAAATTACTCAAAAACTCATAAAAGGACATCTACTGTGGGCTGCTAAATTTGAAGGTGCTATTTCTGGGTGGTGAAACCCTTGAGTACAAGGAATTGGTTGTTGAAAGGTAACTGTGAGGATTGTGGTTATGCATTTACCCTCTTTTGGAGCTGTCTGTAGGGATCTGATGTTATCTGCTGCTCAAGACATGATGCTGGACTACATCATTCACTGGGAAGACCTGGTATGATTATTTTTCATTTTTCAGTTTCAGAAGCGTCTAAACAAAACCTGAGGCAAGCTACCTAATTAGATCTCTGTAATGGCACAATTCTGCTAAGCAACCTCAGCTTTTATTGCAGGTCAAGGGGCCTGATTCTGCTTCTCCTCTCTGCACTGCCATAACTCACGCTGAGTTATAACTCACACCATTCCAGTGGTGAAGGGTGAAGCTGTCAATCTCCTGCAAACTGGATACTGAGGAAAAACTGGGGGATGCTGTTGCTGCCAGAGAGAAAGTCATTAGGAGCAGCTTCAAAGAACCAATTTCTCAGATAAATAAACACATGGAAATACCCATTACATTACAAGGGGTGAGGTTAGCACCCACACCTCTGCATTATGTATGATTTGTGACTGCTCTGGGTACGAACTTACTTCTTGCTCTTCGATTAGCAAGCCCTGGCAGCCTGGCAAAGCCACACAATTTATTGCTGATGTAGAGGTTAATGGATCACTTTACATGTTGATAATGTCTTATTATTGCAATCGTTATTAAGAAAAACGTAACACAGACACCGGGAGTCGATATCAACTGCCAGAATGTTTGTTTGATTACTGCAGGGAGCGGGACTGCTGCCTGCAGGGCTCACACTGCAAATGGTGGTTGAAGCAAGTTCATCACAACCATCTTCCTGCACCCCTCCTGTCTCCAGATTGTCCTCAGTCCCAGCTATGAGGATGGCTACTGTTTTCTAGTGTTGATGGCATGAGAAAGTAGGAAGGTTAATGGTGTAATTGCCCAAAGAATGGACAAATTTCACAGCTATCTATGCCAGAGCATGCTAGGACTAGATCCAAAGTCACACTTCATCCTTGGCACCAGCGATCTGTGAGACACTGATAGTTGGATTATTCTGTGATTGTGTGTCTCATACTCTGGAGGGAACAAATCACCAACCCAGGCTTCTGGAAATTGTATTTCTACTCCTTTCTAAGTGGGAAGATGGACGAGGATGCTGCTTAAATGGCTCCATGTCCCTCTGTCTCAGCTTCTCTATTTGTAACATGAAAAATTATCAGTGCTGATTTTATTATTATTTCACTATTATTAATAAAGAGCCAGGTCAATTAAATGTCCCTCTCTTTACAACTTAGCTTTATGAATTGGAATATGTAGGTACTGGGCCATGATGGCCTTGTCCACCTCACAGTGCCATCCCCATTGCCCAAGTCCAGCAGGGAGCTCTGTCTCTTGTGGTGCCACTGGCCAAGAGACCTGGCCCTCATTTCAGACTCTTCAATCTTAGCATTTGAGTCCCTCTCTTTCAAATATCCAGCTCTAGATCTGTCTGTACACAGGAGTGTATCTCCCACCTTAATTCCAGTTCATCCCAGGTAATTTCCTCTGACTGAGTTTCATACTCGTTTTGTTTTGGTGTTAACTCTGCCGGAACCTGACAAGGGGAAGGAGAAGAGCAGCTGTTTCTCTGGGTGATGGAGGCTGGAGCATGGCAAATCTGGTTTGCTACATCCACCCAGGGCAAAGCAATCACAGCCCCTCTCCATGCCAGAAAGCTCCCACAAATATAATTTTATCAGATACTCTCATATATAGACACGTATATGCTACCTATGTAAAGATATTTAAAATATGTTTAAAATATTTTTATATATACATACATAGACACATGTACATGTAAGTATATATTTTTCTGTGGAGTGTGGTGGGAGGAAGCCTGAGAAGCCAGCTGTGAAAACAGATATTTGCAGGAATGTAGAAGGAGCTATGGAGTGTACTGTGGATATGACAGGATGTGTTTGGATGTACTCTAAGATCCCAGGAACTATTGGAGATAAATTGCCTGTTTCTTTCAGGTGATATCTGGAGTGGGCCAGCACACAGGGTTCATGGTTTCAAGACTTCATCTGGAGGGTTTTTTTCTCTCCTTTCTCTCCACTACAGCTCCATCATGTCTTTTCTGAGAATTCAGTCTCCTTTTTGATGCCAGCTGATGTTTGACTACTTCAGCTCACTTTCCTAACAGGATTATTATCCCTTAGCTTGTTTGCTTGAAAGTCTGTTTTTTAGCAGGTCTAATGCCACATCCATAATGCAAGGAAAAGCATCCCTCAGTGAGGCAGGCTCCACAACCCTTCTTACTTTCAACCCCTTCCAGACATCCCATGCAAAGAGCCCCATGCTTGCAGGGTATCTCCTGGAGGTTTGCTCTACCTATGCCTAAGGGAAGGCCTGGAAGGCAGCAAGGTTGATCCTGAGGTTTCCCTCAAAGCTCTCACTCACAGACTGTTTGAGAATAATTAGTGTGTCCAGAGGGAAGGAGGGTTTAGCTCAAGGATGCCTTTTGCAAGCTATGAAACAAGGATCCAGAGTCTGCATTTCATATCCAGACTCCCTTTTCCCTGCAGCACACCCAAGGGACCTGCTGAGGCTGTCCCTGCACTGCCCCCCTGCTTTGGTCCCTGTCTCCCTGTCCAGCTTTCCCCAGGCAGCCAAGTCCCAGCTCATCAAGCAGCTGGGTAGCAGCCCGCCAGTGATGACAGCTAATTATGAAATGTCATGTCAGAGGCTTCCCTTTTATCTCATCTCGTACCAGCAAAGCTCTCCAGTGCCCTTTGGAAACGGGAGAGGAAGTGTCAGTGCAGCACCAGCTGCTTCTCAGATAGCAGGATGACAACACGGCGAGAACAACCTGTCCTGGAGGAAGTGGCAGCTCGTGCCATGTAGATGCAAATCTCTGGTCTCCGCAAGAAGAAAGAAAAAAGTGTTTTAAAAAGTGTTCTCATGTAATACTAGCTTTCCAGAGGAGGTGTTGAACACATCTGCTGGCAAGGCTTGCCATCATCGCTGCAAAACTGCTGAATTCACTCCAGGTGAGCTCCTGCAGAATTTAGCTAAAAAGCCTGTCCAGAGAAAAACTGGCCCAATCCTAGTTTTTCTTCAGTCTGCATTACTGCAGAAGCCTAATTACATCAAGGTGTGTTAGTCTGAGCTGAGCTACATCTCAGTTTTCATTAGAAACTGGTGGTTGCTTCTCATTTGTTGTCTGCTGTGACAAAATGGGCTTGATAGTTTAGTACAAGCTATTAAAGTGAGCTTTGTCAGGGTCCACTGATCTGGGAATGGGTTCCTGCCCCTAAGGCCCAAGAAGCATTAAAACTAAGTTTCTTCTTCAGGAAAAAAAAGATAACTCAAGGCTCCATGGACCACAATTTCCCAATTTTGTAAGTAATCACCTGGTTTGGAGCAGTGGAGGGCACTGAAGAATTGGAAGAGAAGCATTACTGTAACAGATGGCTTTGCTCTTTCAGCAATAAACCTGACACAGATGAAGATGCATGGCATGGAGCAGACTTCAGGATCATTCCCAGGAGGGTCCTGTTACCTCGCAGTCTGCCCATAGCCCATCCAAGCCAACCAGTCTGGCCCCATGCTCCTCACCAAAATACCCATCTTGCTGCAGCAAAACATGTGGTAGTGGATCAATGACCTTGGACAAATCTGGCTGCTAGAGTGCTCTGTAACAGCCAGAACTTGACATTTTGCCCTTCCTTCATATTGAATTTTATATTTACTTTTCTGTATCCAGTATATCCAGAGGTTATTTTTAGCATTGTTAAATGAATAGGTGGTTTAAGATCAAACACAGCGGCAAGGCAAGGTGATGTATGAGTAAAGCCTGAAAATTGTGCCTGACAGTGGTGATTTTGCATATGGCATTTGATCTAGATTTTCTGAAATTCTTCCTGCCTTAATTCCTGGGTAGGTTATAGAAGAGCCCAGCTAGCTGCAAACATGGTTGCTCATAAGGAAAAACATTTTTCCTTGATTTACACAGAGGCCAGAATGGATTCCCAGCCCTGAGGTGAGACATGAAGCCTGGACATGCTGCCCCTGGGTTGTGCAGCCCCAAGCCCTGCAGAGCACACAGCTGTGACACTACTGCAGTGTCCCCTGCACAATGCTGCTCACCCCCCCCAGCTCCTCCAGACCCAGCTGTGCTCACGAGTGGCACAGCATGGCACTGCACAAGATGTGTCCCTGCATCACAATTTCAGCTGTGACTGCACTGTCCCAGCTGAGGATGTTTTACAGGGTTTCTAGAATTACAAATTTGACAGACCAGTTCAAAACACAGCCTGAGAAGAGCTCCATTGGTTTCACAAACGGAGGTCGCCTGCACTTCTGGAGAACTTTATTTGGCCAGCTGTCACCCTCATTGCAAAAACCACCAAACACCCAACCAAATCATGAGGAGAGGCATTTGGATGGAATCAAGGCATGGACATTACAATAGACAATGGGATGTGAAGCACCAAGAAGATATGATTCCCTGCTTCCCTCTTACTGGGCTGTGTGGTTCCCAGCAAGACAGGAGGTTTTTCACGCCCTTCAAACACAATCAGACACGTGTGCTATTGCTCAACCTCAGTCAGCCTTGAATTTCTTAGATGCTGTCAGCCTCTGAGGTTCTGCTTGGAGCTACCCTATGACAAAATGTTTTAAGCACCCACTGTTCAATGACACCTGTGCCAGGAGGGTCTCTGTCCCCCAGGTGTCAAACACCCAAGTCAGTGAAGCAATGCTGAGCTATAAATAGACCAAGAGGAATTGTGGTGCCAAGTTTATGCTACAACATTTGCAAATACTCCAAAGAAAGCATTGGCCCCTTCCCACACAGAATAACTTTCACAGTGTGCTGTGGTCATGAGAAGCAGATGTTACATCTTTGCTTGATGGGGATTTAAATCCTAAGGGATTTTCTCTGGGATTCACAGATACTAAGAGCTGGGAATAGGAGTTGAACCCAGAGAGGTAAACAATCATTAGGTTGATTCAGGTATTACAGCCCAAGGAGTATTTCAGTATTTCATGCTCTATGCAGAGGCTTTCACAGGACAGTTTCCAATAATGTTCATCTACCCCAATCTCAGCTATCTGGGAAAGGGGTAAAGGCACTTTCCAAAGTACTGAAGGGAGATGAACAGAGAAACTTGAATCCATTTCACAGCACAGATGGACATCTCAATAACTGGACCACAGACCAGAAATCTGGCAAGATCTCCTGTTTTTCACTTTTGTGGTTGATGCCTAAGACACCCCATCACTAGACCCTAAAATTTGTATTATTCCATTTAAGAGATGCCAAAAAACTCTTCTGAAAGTTTTGAAGGTCACTTGCCATCTTATTTCTTATAGCCTGAATTCAGACAGTACAGATCACCTTGGCATGACTTTTTTTCACATAGACAAATGAACCAGCAATCCCTCACTATTATTTTCCATCCCCTCCAACCAAAAAACATTCCAAAACATGACCATCTCTGACCTCTAGGTGAAATCCATCGAGCTGTGTTCGAAAAGGAAAGAATGTGTTTGGAAATGCTTTGATATTTTTAGGAAACTTTAACATGAGATGATAAAGACAGAATCTTAACTCAGATCTGTAGAAGCAAATCATACATTGCTTCACTGAGCTTTGATGATTCCAGGGAAGCACTGGATTAACACTGCTTTAAAGTATCCATCCAGGATTTTAAAGATCCATCCAGGAGTAATAAACTGGAATTCTCTTGAAAACACAATTGTTTTGCTTGTTCCTCCATCTCTTACAAAATAACCTAAGAGTCAAAATTATAATCTAATAGCATTTAAAACAGTGAAATCAAGGACACTTGATGTAGGATGCCTTGACATAGGATTGATGTCAAGCAATGCACAGTTTAAATCTCTGTCAAAGCAATAGCTTTACAGAGATATTCCTCAAACTGACCAAATCTCTCCTTCTTTTCACATCAAATTTGTAGATGATACACAGAACCAGTGCAAAATTTGTCCTGTCTTGGATGCCACACTGTTCCAGTTTTGCATGTTATGGCTTGCAGGAGATGCCTAAACCACAACATATTGGTAGAGTTGGATTACACACAGTTTATCAGGAAACATAAAGAAATTAAGTGAATGTAACACCTTGGATATGCCATAAAAAATGTGTACTGCCTTCTGGATTATTGGCATCTCAATTTAAAAATGAAATTGTGGCTTACTTACAAACACATCCATTAGTAGGTGCTCCAGCGTCACTTCAATATCCTCTAATTTAGCTGCTAAAGTCATTGTGAAGTCAAACAGAAGAAAGCTGTCAGAAGTCGCAATCCAAAGAGTCTGTGGCCAGATCTAGTTCTCAGACTGTCACAAATGAGTTTCTCACAGATAAGGAATATCCAAGAAATCAAAACTTAACATCGGAGTCCAGATGACGCCTGGACTCCGTGCCGGCTGTCAGCCCTGCTTGCAGGACTGAGGATTATTCCATGTGTGCAAGATGTGAGCAGAAGCTGCAGTGTGTGTGCTGCCTTCCTTTCAGAGCTCCCCAGCCAGAAGCATGGAGTTATATCTGGGAAACCACAACAGAGGGAGGGAGAGACACACACACACAGAAGGAGAGGGGAGGAATGGAATAAACTGCCTTTGACTATGACTGATATTTATAGGACTGCTTGTTTTTGACTCCAGTCCATTTCTCTGTTCATTTCTGACCTTTCACAAATGGCCCAGCACACTGGAGTGTATTGTACAACAGGGGCAGCGGGTCCCACAGAAGTTGGCTGTGACCAGTGCTGGGCCAATTCACACAAGCACTCCATCAATAGCTCTTTGTCACAGCATACCAGGCTCTGCGCTGTAGCGAGTGACAGAGGAGAGCACAGACGTGTAAAAAACAAGGAAACAAAAGTTGTTTGGATACTAACTCTTTCCTAAGAGTATTAATAGATCCCCTTACCCACTCCCCAAGGCACTGGTGTGCAGTGGTGACTGCTGAGGTTATGTATGGAGGGGAATAACCCCGAATAATACTTCAGGGTTTGACCCTGCAAACACCACTTCTGACACATACTCCCACCACTCAACCCTTTCAGCTCTGCAGCATCCCTGTCCCCTAAGCACTTCTCAGGACTAGATCTTTCCATTTACTGTACTTATGGAAAGTTTAAAGCATGAGCCCAAGTGCTTGCTGTTCCTCCATACATCTGCTCCCATTTAATGGAGAAAAGGTTTCTGCTTGCTTAGCACTCCAAAGGTCTCACAGCTCCACAAGGAATGGGAAGGTATTGATGGACATGACCCAACCTAAGCAAAACCCAGTGGAGGTTCCCTTCAAGGATTTTGCATAATGTTAACTGGAACCAACTAGAAAGGAAACTGAGGCACAAAAAGGAGAAATACTGAAAGTCTTAATATGGCCAGGACTGGTGTCAAAGTCTTCTGCATCCTAGTGCCAGGTTCATCAAACTGCCTTTCATGATGTTCACGCTGCTCAGCCAAATTATTTTTTATTTATTTGACATGTACCCACATAGCTTGAAATTTGAGAGTGAAATCTTGCATGTGATGTATTCCAGACACTGGACAAAAAATTCCATGAGGCTGCTCTAAAGGCTTCAGAAACAGAAGACCGGTATTATTTATAAAGGTGTGAGACAGACAGAGTTGATGGAGCTTAGAAGGACCTCTAGTCATAAATTCCAACTAAATATTCTCAGAGTTATAGCTGAAATCACATTTTCAGACATGTACCCATTAGCATCTGAACAGGAGCTGCCTCTGATGGTCGAGTTTTACTAGACAACAACATGATGGACCATTTGGGACATGTTATGATGGATGGTTTCAACAGCAGAGAAGGACATGTCATTCGTTTTCCAGCTGGACCAACTCTCGTTCACACATGGCCCTACATCAGATAAGAGGTTGACTGCTCCAGAAATAAACCCAGCACGGGAAGCTTGTCTACTGCAAAAAAGCCTGTTAATCATCCACATGCTGCCCTTTCATTAAAGCTTTGACAAAGTGTCTGTCTTCACCAGTGTGAGTGGAGGGGTGTTTTAATGAGCGTGGATCAAAACAAAGAGGAATGCATTTGGAGGGAAGGCACTGGAAACCCAGGCAACCAGAAGGCAGTAAGGCAATGAGCAAGCTGGTGTGCATGGCCACAAGGCTCATCACAGACAGGATTTCACGTGTGCTGCTCTCTAGGAAGTATTTGCAGAAGACCTGACTGCTGGCAAGGTCTTCATCCTCTCCAGCATGTGTGGAAATTCAGAGATTCCAGGAATCTATCGTTTCTACACAACCAGGTTGTCTACAAGGACATGACTGGCCTTCTGCAGGTCCCTGACCCACAGAGATCAGTGCTTGGGCTGCGTCAGATGAGCCAGCAGTGATCCAGCCGGAGTGAATCACACATTTGTCCACCTCTAAGTGACCCAACCACTGTCCAACCAGTCTGACCACAACAAGAACTTCACTGGAATCAAACATGTGATCCCTTCTGTCCTCCTCACCCCATTTATTGCACAAAGGCTAAGTGTTAAATACTGAAAAGAGAAATTAAAGATTCTTTTCTGTAGGCTCCCTCTGTGCAATACAACAGGGCAAACATGTCAGTTGTGCCCCTTGACTGTCCCTGTAGCTGCATTGTGTTAGTTACAGAGATAAACAACAGGAGACATCTTCAAGGGTCAGAACGCAGTGTCCATGTGACAGACTCTTTGACTTCAACACAGGCTCATTTTTGTCTTTACAAAGATGGATTTCAAGATTATTTCAAAACTGATGGAGAAAATAGTGTCAGGCACAAGAAAATGCCTTAGGGGAACACATAACGCCTTCCCTGATGCCCACTCAGGAAACACCTGGCACGAAAAACACCACGTGCTCCAGTGGCAATGGCAAGGAGGATGAAGGAATTCCTCGGTTCTCACCCAGGCTCAGCTCTACATGGCCTGGGATTCCCTTATTGAAACAATATATATTGATATAGCAGCTCTTAGGCTCTAGCAGTTGCAATATTCAGCTGAGTAATTCTCCTGCTGATCGATATTAACTGCCTGTAGAGATGGTCAGAAGTTTGGATAAAAATGCTGTTGCTGGGAAAAGTTGCTTTGCTGAAAGTCCTGTGGAATTTTCCTGATTCCCGGACTGCTGGACATTTTGTACTCAAGGATATATCTCTTTCCTTTTTTCCTTCAAATTGCAATAGAATTTTAAATTCAAAGCAAAGCACAATGGGAAAAATGTAAAATATAGAAAATGTGCAGCAGAAAAAGAAGAATCACGATGTTCCAGTGATAACCAAAGCAGTTGGTGTGGCTGTGGTAAAATTATACTGATAGTGAAAAAAAAAGGGCACCAAAGGTTTTCACTCAACCCCTGGAAAAAGCAGATAGCAGAAATCAGAGTCACAAAATCAAATCAAAGCAGAAGAACTTCTTCAGACACATAAAAGCTCTGAATTTATCCCACTGGATCTCTTCTAGCTCTTGTTTCAATGTTGCTTACCTCAAGTGACCTTTTTTACAGAGATAGCCACTCAAACAGAGTAAACAAGAAAGAATTTCTCTGAGTTCCCCAGGGATTTTTCCCAAAATCTCTGTGCATGTGCATTATAGGTGAACACAGAAATGAGATCACATGTGACAATGAGAAGATCTAACCTGTTTAATTCTTTAATGCAGTAGGTCCAAACAGTTTCTTTATTAAATCATTGTTTGCAACTTTTCTAATTTCTGAGTGTATTACTTTGGCCTTTGCAAGCATGAGACCTCTTCTATTTAAAGCAGAGCATCCATCTGACAACACACCAGGGTATTTGTGCAGAACAGGATGTTCTTCTACACCCACATTTTCTCCTCACTTCCTTCCTAGTTTTCTTTGACCATTTGGGAATAAGATACCAGAGAGAGCTCAAAAGGGGAGATTATTGTAGCATTTTTGCCAAAATGAACTTTCAGCAAAATATGCTCTTTTTCAAAAGCTGAAGTGTTATCTGGGGACACACTGGGTCCCAGAACTGTTTTCTTAGGGGAGTTCCAGGGGTGAAGGTGGTTGGTGAGGAAAGAGCTGCCCCACAAGCACTGGCTGACAAAGACAGGGATGTAAAAACAGAACAAAAAGTTTACTAAGTAAGGCCAAAAGTTGACAAGAAAGGGTTAACAAGCTGATCTGAGTTTAATTAGTCCCAGAATGTTATATTTGGGCCAGCCCAGCTTGCAAAGATGGGAGCTGAGGAGTCCAGGGAGGATGGGAAGGCTATTTGTCCATGAGGCAAAGAACATTCCTGGGTCATGGAGTCCACTAGGAAATCCTGCATCCTGCCTCTCCTCCACTGCTCTAGCCAAGAGACCAAGGCTTCAGTTGTGAACCTGTGTGACAAATATGGGTAAAAGTCCATTTGGGTCAGTGCTTTTGTGCCCCAAGGTGTGGGGTGGGCTCCAATTCAGCTGTGGTGAGTTGGGCTGTCTATCTACACAACTAGTAGAGAACTTTTATGAACTTTTTTGCTTGAAATAATCAAAGTGAGGATTTGAAGATTAATCTTTTTGATCTCCTCCATGGGTTTTCTATGCTTTCTCCCCTCAACAAAGAGTTGTTCTCTTTGGGGAAGGTGAAGAGGGACATCCCATACTCTTGGTAAACTTGGATAACAGGGAACCATCAGCTTCCAAAACCTTCCTTCCATCTCCAGTTTCCCCTTCCACACAAAAACTGGACACAGGAACTGATCAACCTGACACCTCCAGGTTGGATTGTGGTAATTCACTGAATCTGGAGCTGAGTGTGAAGCCTATCAGGTTCCAGCTGGCCCAGGGCACAGCCATCTGCCCTCACCTTGGTTCACGGTGCTGTAAGTCAGTCCCATCCTGCAGTAGCTTTCAATGTCACCTGAAGGCCTTGGTGATAATTTTTCAATGAATTAATTAATCTAGTGCTACAGCAAAGGCTGGACATCAGCCTATGGCTCCACCTCAGATCTCGGATCCAGGGTGAAATGCAACAGTCTCATCTGATGAAGGCATCCAGCTGTGATACATCTCCAGAGAAGGAATCTTGCAAACCTTGAGTTCATGCAGTCAAGGCAACGAGCAGGGAGATGATTTTGAGTTTTCTCCAGGGATCTGAGTGAGGACACAAACTGCTCTACATATTAGCAGGCAGTCTGAGAAAGAGGGAAAGCAGTGAGGGAACACAGTTTCCAGGTGACACTGTGGCATTCAGGCTAGTGAGAGCATGGGCCTGCTGAAAGATATGATGAGACTAAGTAAATGAGCAATAAAACAGCTAATTAAATTTAATGTAGCCAAATGTGAAGTAATGTTCATGGCAGGAAAAATGTTCTGAACTTCACATATAAGATTATGGGGTCTGGGCTCACTCAGGAGTAAGATATTTGGATTATAATAATTCTGTGAAACATCAGTTCATTGCTCAGTAGTGGTGGAATAAGCAAATAAAATATTAACATTTACCAAGGGGCATGTAAAAGAGAATATTAATATGCCACTGAATCAAACCAGGGTTCACTTACATCTTGAATACTGTCTTTTGATCCTTTTATCTACAGAAAAGATATAAAGATGAGGGGCAGGATTCAAGAAAAGGCAATAAAGATGATTAAATGTAAGAAGGATGGCTTCTATAAAGAAATGACTGAGTAAGCAAAGTAGAGTCTTTGGTCCAGAGGGGAAAAATATGGAGAAAGAGATCTAAAGAGTGATGGTGAGTAACTTGGAAAGGGTAAAACATTCCTTTCCTTCAAGAGCATCTCCCCATCTTAAACTGTGTGGGACAAGCCTGCAGGTACGCAGTGCACTGCCAAACAAGGCTACAACACACCTGGGGCTGCTCAAAGGGCCAGCTGAGATCCCACATGTCCATCAGTCCTCTCTGGTAATGGGACTGAGCAGCCACTGCTTCCATCTGCGGGGTTTGCCAGGCTGGGGCTGGCCCGTGCTGCCAGATGAAGAATGAGCGTAGGAGTCCCATTGCTGACCTCTTGCCCGCAGTGGGATTGACAGAGCTCCATAATGGAGAAACAGCTGCTGCTTCCACACGACAAGAAGATAAACGTTTTTATAAGGAAGTCTCCTTATGGGAGATGCCAGCAGCTCTGAGGTATTGCAGGGAAGAAAAGCAATGACCAGAGTCCTGCTGCCCTGGCAGGTTTAGCACTAAGGTTTGTCCCAACCCTTTTACAGCCTTTAACTGGGACATTCCTGTTCACTTTATAAAGCGAGCTTAGAGTCAGTAAAATGGAGTCCAGGATCATCCTGCCTCTGAGGAGTCCCAGGTGCTGTAGAGCACTCAGCTTTCAAGTTAAAAATGTGGCAATGTTTTCTATTTTTTGCTCACTATATTCAACCAAAAACTCATCTTCTTCCTGGGCCTAGCTTCTGCTGGCTGACTTTTTTCACTGTCCCCACTGCATTACTTCTCATGGGTGGTCCCTCTCTCCTCGATGGCCTCCCACCACTCTCTGTAGCTAAGCCATTGTCCTATTTTCATGATTTAACTGAGTGTCCTAAAAGCTACCCTTTGGCTAAAGGCATTTGTCTACTGTCCCTCTCACATGCGCTTTCATTTAAAGGCCACTCTGGGCAAGGGAAGGGAAACCTCAAGTTTTCTTTCTTCCAGACTTCCCCCAAGGCCAAAGAAGCCACCCAAGGATGAAGGAGCCGCTTTGGCACAAATAAGCTGAATGGGTGTTGCTCAGTGTGTTTTGTCCCTTTGAAGTGGAGAGAGGGGGCTGTGGTGATGGAGAACGTGGAGAAGATGGAGGAACCAGAGCCTCCTAGTCTGGTTATGCATGCCCAAATCTGCCTTGCATGGCAGCAACCTGCATCACAATCCATCTGCCCGAATCACAGCAACAGAAATGCACCTTTTAAATGCTGTTGATAAACCCTCCCCTTTTCTAATCCCACTTCCCACAATTCAATGTCCCACTGACTTCTTCCCTGGCTTTCCTAAAGCATCATCCATTTGTCTCTGGGGTCTCCCATATCTCAAGGTGACCTACTGGGCAGGGCTGCTGCAGAGACACCATTTCCCAGGGAGATGGCTGAGCCTCGCACACTCTTGGAGATGTCCAGATGCCACTGAGCCACATGAGCCTATTATTTAGCTCGCTGTGAGGGATCCCACTTCAGCTTCCCTCCTTGATGTAGCAAATCAGCTGCATTATTAAAATGATTAAAAATAGACTGAGCTTGCCTGAGACTGCATCTATAATGGATCAATTGCTTTTTATACATTTTTTGGCTCCCTACAGTGCTGCTTTGTCATGTCGCTTTTACTTGGTGGGTGAGATCTTGAAATAATAGGCACATTCAGGAGATATAAATATAGCTGTTTATTGCCTTAAACTGGGTCTGCAAACAAATCACAGTCCCAGCTTCAAGTATTTGGAAATTAAATTTTACTCTCTGTCCCTTCCCTTTTGGACTGGAGTCAAACACTGGACTTAGCATCTTGGCAGCTGCTTTATCTTACTTTATCTTAAGCTATAGGCACTAGTTCTGCTGCACAAAATTCAAACCCTCATAGGCTGTTGATTTAAGAAGCCATTGATGCTAGTCTGGGTTTGATTCCAGTAAGAAATAATGTGGAGCTACCATTGAAAGGCTGAAGCACAGTGAAATAAAAATAAATGCACTGCATTGTGTAGCTTAACGGGGTGCTAATTTCTTGGGAGCGCATAAATAGGAGGCACAGAGCACATCTGTTTGCTGGCGTTGGGTTGGGAAAGTGCAGGGGAAATTTGGAGCTCTGTCACAGGGACAGGCTGAACTTTGTTCCCATGTCTCACAGAACTGCACAAAGTCTCCTCTGTAGAATTGCCAGTTAATTAAAAATGATATTTACAGTACCCTGGAGATGCGTGCTCATAATTCTGCTTTTAGCATTTCTAGAGTCTGGCACAGCAAGAGAGTTGGGGCGCTGGCGATGCAAACAGCCGCTCCTGTCGTGGTGCTACCTCTGTGGCTGGAGTCCTCACAGAGGGGCTGTGGGCTGCCAAGGCCATTTCCATCACACTGTGTTTGCTGATGGGTTTTATCAGCCATGTCTGCTGCATGGACGTGGGACACCTCACGCTGAGATTCCCGCAGATGTTGGAAGCAGAAGTGAATTAACCTGCCTGTGGCTCTCAGCTCACAAGTGCCGCTCACAGCGAGATACAGAGGCACAGAGGAACCCCATGCATCCAGAAGCACCAAAATAACAACCTGTGCTCAAACCACTGAGCTCCCATGCCCTTCCATCCTTCCTCCTCTAGCTCACATCCACACTGCTCACAGAAATTATCCTCAGGCACTTCCAGGGTATTTCCCTGGCACTCTTTGTACAGCCAAGCATTTAGAAACCCTTGCAGTGTTTCCTGCTATGTGACACATGGGCTTTTGGAGTTTGATGACTCAAGGAGAAGCAATGTCCTGAAACATGCACAGGATAAAATAATGCTGTAGAGGTGATGGAGGACAGGGGGAGTAGGGAGATCTTCAGAGATTTTGGCTCCCCTGTAAAGGCAACTGCTCTGTAGTCAGCAAGAGAGAGAGGTTTCTCTATAGGCAGATTGGAGCAGAAACTCGTGTCTCTGCTGACCACAGATGGGGATTAGGGAGGATGTTTTTTTCAGTCTGCTCCCAGCTGACCACTCTCAGCTTCCCCTGGGGTCTCTTCTTGCTCTTCTATCCTGAATTTGAAGAGAGTTAATGTAGTGAAGCAACCCCTCATTTCACCTGGACAGAGGATGTCACAGAGGACTTCACCGCACAGAGAAGTTCCCACCTCGCCATCTCACGCTATCCCCCTCCTGTCCCTATCTTCAAAAATTTCAGCTTTGGAAAACTCCTACAGAAGCCCATAATTAAGCTTTACCCCACCATCCCAGCCCTCCACATCCCCTGGCACCCACCTCCACCCCGGTGCCAGCAGCTCACCTTTGGCAGGGGGGTGCAGACCCTGAGCTCGGCCGGCACGCGCGGCGGGGGTCTGCAGAGCCGCGGGAGCTTGTGCCTCATCCTCGCGTATTTTTTCATATCCTTTTTTTGGTAAAGATAAATCTCCTCTTATGCTGTGTACCCAGTTGCTGGCAGCATGTACTGATAGCTGTTAATTTGTCCTAAAGGCCGGACACCGCGAGTCTGCTGCAGTGAGTTGTTACAAGCTTGCTAAAAGCAAGTTTCTGTAGTTGAATATTTAGCTGTTATTATATGCATAAAGGTTCTATCCTGATACCACTGAAAACAATAATAAAAATCTCATTAACATTTTATTACCAAGCCCTTCCCTCTATTCCTTTTTACACACTGCCAGTCAGTTCAAAAAAGGATGGTGAATGCTGATGGAAAAAAAGAGATGATGAAAGCTAGAGAAACTCCTTGACACACTCCTTTTGGCTTTATGTATTTCACTTTGAATTAGGATGCCAAACCAGAAGAATGACACTGCAGACTTCTGAGGAATTAAAAAAACATGAATCAAACCTCAGCATGATTTTATTTGCTAAAAACATTTAAATCCTCCAACTATGGAACCCAAAAAATAAAATGCTGTTTTGGCTGTTTCTCGTGGCTCTCTAGTGCTTTTTATACTTCATTGTACTTTAATGCTCCTCCCCAGACAATGAAATGTAAAAGATCTTTTTTATTACTAAGTCTGCTGAGGCCAGATAATCTCTTGGTTGAAGGAGTCAAGGCTTTAGGAAGGGTCCAGGGAGTGTGAGAATCTCAGAGGGATACCATTCTCCATGACCTGATATCCAGTTCTCCCCCAGGTTCATTTCACCCTCAGTGATCTCCCTGCAGAGGGGACAGCTTGGTTTACATGGGCCTCACCTGGCTAAAAGCCAGAGGACATCTTCCCATCATCACAAACCCCACCAGCATTAAAGTGTAAGTAAGGATGGAAACCATGGCAGAAAGCACCAATGCATTGCCAATGCTCCCACACAGCCAAAAGATTTCCCAGATGGTTCCAGGGAGCAGACTAGAAGGGTGAAACACCTGACAATATGACTGGGAGAAATGACTTGCCAATCCCAAATCTGGAGTGTGGCTCACCTCTGAAGGTGCAATCTGCTCACGTAAATTGGGCACTGGGGAGACCACAGCACCTCAATCAGTGCCACTGCAGTCTTACATCCTCTCCTTACCCCAGCATGACCCCAAAGTGGGCTGACCCCAAAGGGGGCTGACCCCAGGACCGAAGAGAAATGGACTTCTCCCTCGCTGGCCCAGAAATTAAAGCCTGGCTTAGCACAACATAAAGAGAGCTTGAAAAGGCCACGGTCTCATCTATCACAGGACTTTGCCTCAGCCATGGAACAGAGATGACAAATCTGTCACTGATTACACGCTGTTACATTCTTGCAAGATTTCCTGTGCTGCCTGCAGAGTAAATGTCTTTGCTCTGTTTTTAAAGGATTTTAGGTAAAACAGCCAACAGCTCTGACAGCAGCAGCCCGGTGCTCTGGTGCCTGATCCATTCCTAGCTCTGCCCTTTGGATGTACAAAGGGGTAGGAGATGGAGAAATCACTGCTTTTCTGCATCATAAGGGCATTTATCAGGAACATACCTGTTAAAAGTATATGGTACCTGCTCCCTGCACTCCTTAGCAGGAACCTTACTGCCAAAACCAGCTCTGGTGCATACAACAGTGGGACCCAGACACTGTGGATCAGTGGGTGCCTGGCTGGGGATGTGCTGCTGGGAGAGCAGGACAGAGCTGAACCCAGAGACACCAAAACAGTCCCAGGAAAGCAAGGGGACTGCAGTGGCTGCATGCATGGATGAACTTGCAGTAGTAACACAAATCCCACCTAGAAGAGCATCTGTGAAGCAGGACTGTCTGAGAACACTCCACAGGCAGTGCTGGAAAGAAAATCAGTTGCAGAGAATTCATTGCTTACAGTATGGGAGCCTCACAATCCTTAAGTGAAGGAAAAAGACAAAAAGCTCCCGTCTTCCACTTCTTCCTCCTGGCTCCCTATTTCAAACAGCCTTTTGGAGCTCAGCAGGTTGCATGTCACATGTTGCCCACCAGTTTTCTGCCTGCCTTTCCCATTTCCCACGTGAAACAGCACTCAGTCATCCCTGCAGGCTCCTGCCGAGGCTTTCTGCCCCAAATCCCTGTGCCCAGAGCCCAGCTGCTCACTTTGCCTCTTTCTCTCTCAAAGTCAGCCAGTGCTGAGAAAAGCCTGTGCTCTCCTAAGTGAGTTCAAGAGGGGACAAACAGAAAATGCTTCCAGGGATGCTGGAGATAAAGCTAATGGTCGCTGCAGGGAGTGACAGGTTTGCTCTTTTGGGATGTTCTGACAGATCCATCAGGAGGCACTTAGCCATAAAACCCCGAGATCTCTGCAAGGGAACCCCTGTCCTTCCCCTGTGTTTATGCTGCTCTGAATTGCCTAGTTAATGCAAGAGCAAAAAAAAAGGGAAGGTAATGGGCCTCTTTAGAGGGGTTTTAGGCACTTAGTGGGAAGCAGGAAGCCAGGGCCTGTATAATTAAATTGCTAATCTCTCACCAGATCTGGCAGGCTACATACTCTTGTTAAAAACAGGTTTAAGCCCCACAGCAATTTTTGTTTCAACTCTGGGTACAAGCCAGCTCCTTAATTCCTTCAGCCCTGAAATGCTTCTAACCCTGCCCCTCATTAGAGCGCTGTGCTCTAGCAAAGCCCAGACACCAGACAGCTTCAAGATGACCCTCTTTCTCCTTAAAAAAAAATTATCAATAAGGTGAAGGTGGTTATGTTCTCTGCTGAGGCACAGTCCCTCCTGAGGCTTCTCTCTCAGTAATGTTCATTCACATTATTTTTCTCTTTCCTCTTCCATATCTAAGAAGTCACATCAGGGACCCCATTGACCCCAGCAGTGCATTCCCTGGGTGTGAGGTGTCACACACACACCCATGGAAGGGTTTTCTGGCTGTCTCTACACCTTTGCACACTTTATATACCATAAAGTAAGTACAGAGCCCCAAATGTCATTCTGGCTTAGTCCCAAGAAATGGAGAAGGTTTGAGGGGCACTGGGACAATGTTGGAGCTGTAGTATCTTCCTGATACATCCCTTCTCCTCCAGCTATCATATCTAACAAACAGACAGACAGCTCTGGGGGCAGTGGCATGAGGGGAGCACAGATCCAGGAGGGAAGAGCAGCCTGGAAATGAGCTCATCACTGTCCATGGGGGATGTCCCCAGCAGCTACAGAGGGCCACACATCCACTGACACTGATGGGTATGGCAGGGGAAAGTGCTCTGATCAAAGGGCTTGGAGAGGGGAAGATTGGCGGCATGGGGTGGTGAGAGACCTCTAAAGATTAAAAAGCACACAGCTCAGAGATGTCATATGCACTAAAAAGCAAGAGGAAAACACTCAAAGAAGCAGCCTAATGGCTGGGACCACATCCCTGGGGATCCCTGCTGCTCTGGGATTGTATGGCAGAAGCCTGCCACACCACTTGAGCAATCAGCTGAAGTGTGTGAAAATACCACTTACCATCTATGGAGGATGGTTGGGGTCATGGTAAAACTGCTTCCCCTTTCTGGAAGGTGCATGAGACCCTCCAAGGATAGGATCTGGGCTGGATTTCAGCAGCACATCTACTGAACTGAACCTGGACCCAGATAGTGGAAAGCTCAAGAAGCATTTAACCCCAAGGGAAGAAGATCTGTTTGTTCTTTGAAACGTACTTCAAGTTTAATGAAATAATTTCAAGTTTTTATTTAATGTTTGCAGTCATTAAAATGTATGTTCCACTTAATTTCAAAACAATGTCTTGGCGTGCTCCGACTCAAGCACCAAGGACATGCAAATTTTGTTTATGCCACAGCAGCAGTCAACCTGATGGTTAAGCCATCATGAAATGTTTCAGCTTTTCCCTCAAGAAAGGAGATGCAGTGCAAGAGCAGAAGTTATCATGGCTTAACAGATTACTAGTCATCAGCTTGAAGATGTTTTCATGCTTCCAGCACGTTATAATATGAAGCATATTAATTTAAACTAACATCAATAAGTAGCTAATCTATGATAATTCAGTCACTTGCAAGCATCTGCATACCCTTGGTTTATGTGATCACTCTCACTGGGATGAGGGAATGGGGAGACATTCACACACCAGGAACATTTCCCTTTGTAGATCACCTGGAAAAATATTTTTATGATGTTTTTAAATAAACCTATTGAACAAAAGGAAGGTTCATAGTTGTAGGATGACTGGCTAATTTTGACAAACTTGTGGTGGGGTGGTTTCTATAATAATTCCAGCACAGAATTGTTTTTTTCTGAAACAAGAGAGGAATCAGTGCTCAGCAAATGGAGGAGGGCAGCAGCAGAAATCTTGAGTATGGCTTTCCACTTCCTAGGACAGTCTGCCACTTCCTTCTCACCTATAGTAATTCATCACTTTTTCTTGTTCTGCCTCCCTTTTCTGTGTGTTTTCTCCCCAGTCTGGAAAAGGTTTTGGTTTTCCTTCCAGAGTGAAAAATGAAAAGGGATGGGGAAAGACCACATGCAGGATTGCTGAAGAAAGCCTTTCTCAACCAGTTGTAAAAATCCACCTTCTGAGAACACCTAAGTACAGCTGAGCAAGAAGCACACCCAGACTCTTGATGTGGTTGCCAACCCTTAGTTATTTTGACTCTCTCATTTACATTTGGACTGATCATGATAAATGTGGATAATCTACATTTCTTTAGGGCTTCTCCGGGAGTTGGGACTAAGCACATCATGGACTGACATCTGAATGCACTGCAGTAGCTTCTGGTCCACACAACTTTTAAGAAAAAAAAACCCAAGATCTGGAGCTTCTCCTAAGAGATTTGCAGACTTTTTTTGTGGTCTGTGAATCCCAGAGAAGCAGCATCTGTGTGTCCAGAAATGTGTGTCCTAAAGACAGTATATTTGAACAGGTCTATTATTACTCTTGCCTCATACACTTCCTCCACAGAGGCAGCTCAGTACAGCTCTGCCCATCCCATTCCCTGGGCAGTCCTGGCACTGGGCACAGTCCAGTTCCTGCTCTGTGCCATATCAAAGGTATCTGCACTTCAGTTTTGGACAAGGGGAATGTATCCTCACTGACTGATGCAGCAACCCACACTAAGCTTTAATCACAGGCTCCCTGTACAGGTAGGAAGCAATTCCCTATGCAAAAGGATTCAATGGATAAACAGTGTTCAGGCTGGGAAAGATGACAGAGGGGAGATATGATCAAAGGGTATAAAATCACAAAGGTGAAAGAGATGGTGAATAGAGAATGATTATTTATTTTTTAAAGTTATTTTCTACGAATACACCAGGCCTAAGAACTATGCACTGACATGATGAAGCTACAGACTTAGAACAAGAGAAATCTCTTGTTTGAATAGCTTGTGGTAAAAGTAGGGAAAGCATCACACAGAAAATTCTATAAAGGGTTGCTAAACCTGGTGAAGTCAGGCAGTGGCTGAACTGGTGACACCTGGGCAGTGGGAGGATGCACTGTGGAAGCATCTCTCCAACCTTGCCTTGTTTTACTCTTCTCCCAAGTGTCTGTGGCTGGCTGCTGTTTGTTTTGGGGCAGATGGACCTTGCTTTGACCTAGCAAAGCTGTGATGTTATGTCACAGGTCTTGTTATCTCACAGGGAGAATTGTCCCAGGTGTGTTCAGTGCAGGATTGTGCTGCAGCTTTGCCCTCCCTCCCTCCCACACCCTGCCTGGACTGCAGGGCAGCACAGGGACACCATGGTCTGTTTAAACACGTGCATTAAACACCTGAAGTTGCTTTGTTTAAGTGTCCCCTTTTCTGGTATGATTTGCAAAAAGTGATAGCAAGTGAGGTGTCTAAACCCCACTGCTTTTAAGAGGGCTTAGGTGCACCTAATCTGCTTAGATGTTTTTAATAATCTCTGCAGGCATCACCATGAAACCTCTGTGAAAATCAGGTCTACATTGATTTCTTCCCTTTTATCTTCTGACGTTCAGGTAATACTTAAAAAATACCTTGTAACCCACAGATAGAACCTATAGTTTCTCCACAATTTGCAATCATGATTAATGAGGCTTTTCAAGTGTTAGATTGTCTAGAAAAGACATATTTTATCTGTGTGCAAGAAGTATTTCAGCAACTTTTCTTCCCACGGGTTACAGACACGTTTGGTGCAGCAAGACCCACTGGTGCTGCCTCCATCCATCTCTGACTTTTCAGGCTGTTTCTTATGCTGCTTACCTGCCCTACCTTGCACAAGCAAGCTGAGAAAAAGAGAAAGAAAAGAGAAGCTTTCAAGTTTGGCTGGGCAGATTGCATGTAACCATGCCAGGCTCCAAACAGAACCAAAGTGCTGGAGACATAAATCACATCTGAAACATGAGGCCGCTGGAGGAGAACTCTTATTTTATGTACTCAACCTGTATGCAGCGTTCATTTCAGCATGACCCTGGTGTAACTCACTTTATCAGCTGTAAAGACAAGCTCACCAGCTGCACATTATGTTCACACTCCAAAGCCATTGGAAAAAGCAAGCAAAGCCCCAGAGCAGGCCTGTGGGAACAGACTAAAAAAAGTCCCTTTTAAATAATTTGCTTTCCCTGCTATAAAACAGAAAGGATTTATGTGGGATGGATATAAAATAAAACAATTCATTTCAAAGTAAAGAAATAAAATCAAGCCGAAGTCTAAGGTGGAGTGTTTTTTTCATGTTTTAAAAATTTCACATTTAAATGCTAAAATGGGCCTTCTCTGGTTTGTCAAGAAAAATGGGGTTCCCCTTTTTGTAGCATAAAACATTAGCTGAATTCAGCCTAAGTCTGTGAATAGTTTCAGTCAGCCTGAACAGTATTTATTAGCAAATATACTATCCTCCTGAAAAACGTTATCTAGTTCTACCCTAAGTGTTCTTCCCTATTTATAGACAAAGCTATTGTTGAGTGTAGATTTAAGCTGCTGTATTCATTGTCTGGCACAGGATCTCCTTGGGAAAGCAAACCAATTAAGCTATTCCATTTTGCAGCCTCAGTGCCTGTTTGTGCAGTTACTATGTTGTGTAAAGGACCACAGTCTTATAGCATTTGACAGATATGACTACAGTTCTTAGAAACAAATACCCTGTCCTCAGTAGCTTTGAGGTATAAAATGGTCTCAAAACAGCTTAGGAAGGCAGGACCAGCTGAGATCAATGGAGCATCCTGTATGCAGGTCCCTGCCAACCCCCTGGACCAAAAGCTCCCCCCCAAAAAACCCGCCAGGCAGTAAAATAAAAGCATTATTCCTAACCCCTCCTAGTAAGTGGTAGCTTCTGGGCTGAAGCATGGGGAGCTATTTCAAAATTGTTATTATACAGCCAAAAAAAAAGTAAAAAAGAGAAATGGGGGGAAGAAAAAAAGCATTAAAAGGTGCAGCTTGAACAATGATATTTTTCATTCTTTTGAAGATCTTCTAGAAGTCCGATTGCTTGCTTTGGCATTTGAAGTCTTTTCTTTTTGTGAAATAGGTACAGCAGAGATAAAATGAGTCACACCTGCCTTGCCAAGGTGTCTCAGCCTTCTGTTGCAGGAGGCAAGAAACCTGTGCAATGTGAGCTTTGGACAGAGACTGATAAAGGTGCACTTTTCACTGTGACAATGACTGAGCACTGGCACAGGTTGCCCAGAGAACTTGTGGAGTCTCCATCCTTGGAGATATTCAAAGCCCACCTGGACATGACAACCTGCTGTATGTAGGTGACCCTGCTGTGATCAGGTGGTTGGATGGGATGATCTCCAAAAGTCTTTTCCAACCTCAAATGATTTTGTGATGTGAGCACGTGTCCTGACTCATTGTGGTGGTGTGCTCTGTGACCCTGCTACTTTCAGGACAGTTCCTGGGTACTGTGTGAAGGTCCTGCAACAAATCCCTGCTCATAGAGCTGCTCTTACCCTCACAGGGCTGACACCTTCCCTTTCACAGCCAACAGGCTCAATCTATGCATTTATTTTGTATTTATTATACTAAGCAGGCAAAAATTCACTGGCCAGTTTCACTGAGTCCCTGCTTTTCCTCTCCCAGCTAGGCAGATGGGCCAGGTTCACAGAGCTTCACAGCTGCCTCACGCCCCTGGGGGACCAAAATTGGCCTTACCTGCATCTGTTGGCTGCTACTAACTCAGCTAGGACAAGGCCTGGTGATCTGCATCCAGCTCTGGGGCTCACAACATAAAAAGGATGTGGATGTGATAGAGTGGGTCCAGAGGAGAGCAACAAAGAGGGTTGGGGCACCTCTCCTATGTGGAAAGGCTGAGAGAGTTGGGGCTGCCCAGCTTGGAGAAAAGGCTCCAGGGAGACCTTATTGTGGTTTGTCAGTATCAAAAAGGGGCTTGTAAGAAAGATGGGGACAAACCTTTTAGCAGGGCCTCTTGAGACAGGACAAGAGGTGATGGTTTTAAATTAAAAGAGGGTTGATTTAGATTAGACATAAAAAATAAGGTTTTTTTACATTGAGGAGGGTTAAAACTGGCACAGGTTTCCCAGAGTGGTGGTGGATGCCTCATCCCTGGAAACATTCACAGTCTGGTTGGACAGGGCTCTGAACAATTTGATCCAATGGCAAATGTCCCTGTTCATTGCAGGGGTGTTAAACTAGATGAGGATTACAGGTCCCTTCCAACTCACACCACTCAATGATTCTCTGAGCTAAATAACTTCTCATTTTTTTACCAGTCTTCTACATGTCACAGCCATTTTACAGCCTTCAGCTTGGGGATCTGGTTAAAATGTCAGGTACAAGAGCGCAGCTTTGTAAATATTACATTTGCATATAAATTATTTGGTTAGTTGTGGTGGGGAAGGGGCTGCTGGACAGTCTGAATCCCTGGCTCTTGAGAGCTGGTCCAGCCCTGCCTGTACTGGGTCTTGGGGGAGATACCACTATTCATAACCTGCAAATTATTTATGGAGCACACCTTTTCTCATCTGTCTGAGATCCACAACTTGCCTCCTGTGGCTCTGAAGCCATGAGAGGCTTGTAGTGATGGAGAAACACACACAGCCGTGCTGGGGCTACAGCCAGATCCAAGAGTGTGAGGTGGCACTGGCTGCTACTTGCAAAAGCCATTTCTCTCCAAACTGGCAATTTAACAACACCATGGCCTTGTGTTTGTCAGGTGCAGGAGCAATACACAGAATGGTCTTTGAAGTGCCTCAGCAGCTGCAACAGCTCCCTGCTAAATGAAAGAAAAATGCTTAAAGCTCCTGTGTGCTGCTCAAATGCACACACAGCAATGAATATCACAGAGCTGAAACTGCCCCCACTGATTCCATGTGTTCATTGAAAAGCCTTGGGAGGCACAAGCCACACTTTGCAGCGGCAGCACAAAGAAACTCTTCTCTGGGAGCAGTTTTCTTTACTGTCTGAAGGAAACAAAGCTGATAAATCACTCATTTGAAGGTCTTTCCCTATTGAGACACGGGATAACTCTGCAGCAGTTTGCTAAATGCTCAGCCCTCAGGTAGGGTGAATTCAAACTTTCCACACACTTAGAGCAGTACAAGAGAGTCAGAGAGCCACTTCCTCCCCATGCCCAGGTGGCATTAATTCATGCCTTGTGTCAGCACATGGTTGAGTTTGTATCCTTAGAGAACTCCAACTTTATTTTTCCCGTCTTGATAGGAGTAGCAGGAAGGCTAATTAAAGTCTTTGCTGCTGATACTCATAATTCCTTCCCTATAATGAGAGACATTTTCTCACATTTTAGCACAGGAGTTTTGGTCCCCTATAAAAAACTGCCCTACACGTTTGCCTGTGTGCTCAAGGCATTTCATGCAGAAAATGCAATTAATTTCCTTGCAAGAACACCCAAACAGTGTGATAAAAGCTAACCCAGAGCACAAGAAGATCCCTTGATCCCTGTGAGAAATGTGCAATCCAGTGCAGCACTGCTGCACAAGATTTTAGGGAAACAGCACGACCTAGTGTTCCCTCTGCTTCT
Organism: Poecile atricapillus; assembly: GCF_030490865.1. Lineage (NCBI taxonomy): Eukaryota > Metazoa > Chordata > Aves > Passeriformes > Paridae > Poecile > Poecile atricapillus. The sequence continues at coordinate 7,366,666 of NC_081288.1, forward strand.
CACTGCCTCTCAAAGACTGATGGTTCCTGGTGATATCCCTGCAAGCTCCCATGAACACAGGGTTTCCTTCTGTGACTCGTTTCTTTTCTACTCCTCAGTGAGATTTCTCCTCCCTCCAGAGGTTTATGTCCCTGTCTTTGGCACATCTTGCATCTTCGTCTGAAGGGGAAGGATCTGACACAATCCTGTGAAGCAAGAAGCTGTTCAAAAGCAGCATGGGTTCGGGAAGGAGGCTGCTTCACAGCCACACTGCAAAGGATTTTAATAGATTTCCCTTTCCCTCTCTAAGCACTTATTAGGTTTCCATGAACATCACTGAATGCAGGAGGTGTAGGGAGTGTTGGCACTTTGTGTCCTCTCTGCATGACCCATAAAGAAAGGCTCCACCACAGGAGCCCTAACGTGAACACTTGAGAATCTGGATCTGCTCTGCTATGCCATCATCAACACAGCCAGAAAATTTTTGGGTAGCTCAATCAGCAGCTTCTGATTACTGTGTTTCAGATCTTTTGACAGACATCTACTTTTGACCAGCCCTGGTATTCATCCACTCCCAAAAAATCTGTCCTTCTAAGTCACATCTTTACACTGTAAAAATCTACCACTGTCGGAGGCTTAGGACTGTGTGCTTTGAAAGAAAGGCACAGGAATTGCAAAGCAGCCCTAGCCTGTGTGATGCTGCCCGGAGGAACAGTGTGTTTTCCTGACCTCAGGGTTGATTGCCTTGTCTCCTGGAGGCTGAGGATGCCTGAGAGATTTTTGTTGCAGCCAGTGCAATTGCAAATGCTACTGCTATTCAGGTAAATGCAACAACAGAGGATACTCCTTCCACATGCTCCTCCGTAAAGACCTTCATCAGGTACACCATTAACCAAACTCAAACCTGCACAAAATCACATACACAGGGAGTTATGAAAGACCATTTGTATGGATGCCAGCTTTGGAGCAGGCTGCAGGGAGCTGCAGAAACTGCAGGCCCCATGGCCTCTCAGTCCTGCCTGAGAAGCTAGCCTGGGAAATTCATAGGAGGATTTCAAAACAATCCTCAGAGACAGAAAACAACTGCCAGGTGCTGTTTGTATGTCCTTTTGTTTTCCTTGCAGGAGAAAGTCAGGAGGTGGTGTACACCACTGACCAATGATGGTAATGTAGCACTTTACTAACCAATAAGAGTTTCTTTTCTGTACTTTCCACGAACTGGTCTATATAACATGGCTGAAGCAATAAACTAGGATTTCTCCTGATCTGACTCCCTTGAGAGTCTGTGTCGCTCTTTCCAGCCGTTCCTAATTAGAACGACACATTTGTGACTTTCTCTGTGGGTAAATTGCAACTTTGTGTGTGGACACTGGCAGACTTGGAAAGGAAAGGCAGATTGGTTTGCAGCTGGTCATGGCTGTGGTCAGATAACCCCTGTGTTTGATATCTGCTGAATGAACGAGCAGTGATGGAGATGATCTTTGGGCAGGGCTCCCACATGCACCATGCAGGACCACAGGTTTGGCAAAGGTCATCCCTGCTGCATCCAGTGCTACACAGCACGGTGTGGGAGCCATGTGTGGGGCAGCCAGCTTATCCACCCTCGGGCTTCCAGCTGTCATCCTCCAGAGAGGGGTGTCAACCCACCTCTGCCTTGGCAAGAGTTTCTTCTCTGTTGTATAAACACAAAAGCAAATAACCAAACCTCAAAACAAGACACAGCTTGCCTAGCCTCGAATGCAGGCTGGAGGCAGCACTGCCCTGACAGCTCCAGTGGCGCAGAGCCCTGCATGTTGACAGAGCTCTGAGTCAGCCACAGAACTGGATGAACGGATGGCCTGGCAGCAGATAAAAAGGATGACTCCTTATCTATTGCCCACACCATCTGGGAACCTCACTCCTTGCCTTCCCAACCCTAATTATTTTTACTGCTTGATCTCAAGAGGTGTTTCTGGCACGACCCATAACCGAGTGAGCCTGCTGTTCCTCGCTCTCTCACTACCAGTTTGCTTTTCAGACACTTTATTACCATCTTCACCTGTGAATCAGATAATGGCTCATGTGATCCCAGAGCATTAGTCCCGCTTGTGTTGTCACAAGCTTTTGGACATTCCAATTTTCAGGGGATTATATGCAAAGCAGAAAAACATCAGCCATGCCTTTCATGCTTTCCCCAAGTCTTTCTTTCCCCTGGGGACAACTCTTTTATCTCAGGGAGCCTTACAGAGAAATCAGCAATTCAATTGCACTATTTTTTTGGCCTTTAATTCCAGATACTTATTCTTGTTTGATCACGTCATGCAGCAACTCACAGGAAAAGAATGAAATTGCTCCTGATTTGCAGATGCCATTTGCTTGCTAAAGCAGACTGCACTCTTTTGTATGCTCTGGCCTTATTTCTGCGCAGTCTTTCAACCTGTCAGTCTTGAGGTCTGTTTCTGTGAAACACAGACTTTAACTTCTTTTAGGTCTGAGCTGGTTTAGCTTTAAGCTCATTCTGAGATCATGCTGATGAACTTCAGTGAAAGGAAAGAGTAGGTCTAGGATGCAACTCAAGCATGGCTCCGAGCACTTGTCCTGCAGGGGAGGCTCTTGGGAACAGACCTTTCCTCACTCTGCTGATGCAGGAGTGAGGCTGCAGGACTCTGTCGTGTTCCAGGGCAGATTAGCTGATCACAATGATCCCTCCTGAACAGATAATCTATAGTTAATCAACACAGTGTGTTAGACACTCACAAGCTCAGACTTGCCTGCAGCCCATACTGCTAAGGAGCATGGATCTCAGCCATTTATCCCATAATCACACCCTTCTGGGATGGACACCTGCAAATGTTGTCACCTTGTGCCCACTGCATCCCAGGCACTGCTGAGATGAGGAAGTGCCTTCCAACCCTCCTGTGTGGGTCTTGCTGTGTTAAAGGCTGAGGTGTGGGTGAATGAGCTCATTCCCTGCCTAGTGTGCAGTCCTCGCAGCCTGCAGAGCACAGGCAGAGGGGAGCACCCCTTTGGGCTAGGACCTTGTGACTGAGGCACAGACCTCACCAAAACCCTGTGCTGAATCAGGGTCTTGATGGCAAAAAGCAGAACAAGTTTGTTAATTACTGCACTCGTAAATCTTTAACTGAACTGAAAATTGTAAGGCAAGTAATTTATTTTATGCACAGATTGTATCTATTTTAATAAGATCCAAAAATAGAGCTTAACATGGTGGCTTTAAACTCTGACATTGCACAGGGTTTTTTAATGTGAAATTTTACAGGGTGTTTAATGAAGCTGTGTTTTCCTAGAGAGAAAGCTTTGTGTTTTGTGTCACAGTGCACTGAAGGGACCCCTGGACTGGCCAGTCAGGGGCTTGGGTTGCTCTCCACGGCTCCTCTAATTCAGGGTCTAATCCTGCCTTGCTAGGAAAAGGAATGTCTCTGGGTCCAGAGATACCTCCAGGGTCTGAGACAATTCCAGCTCTGTCATGAGTTTTTATTCTGTGTGAGACATCCCCATCTCAATTATCTGTCCAGACTAAGAGATGGTAAAACACAGGAATACCAGGTGCCTTGGAGATCTCCCCTGAGACTGTGATGTGCCACTTGGCTGAACCAGTGATGCTCTGTCAGTCTGCAGGAGTTTTCCCAGTACTTACTGGTGCAGGGGACTTAATGCTGCCACCTTGCACTTCATACAAGGGCCACAGAGGTGTATTTAATGTGAGGGACAAAAAACACAAGAAGATGAAGATGAGCATTTGGGAGATTGGCTCGGCTTCTCTTGGGGGAGGATCCCCCAGGTTTGATCTCCAAGGGCTGAAATGATCCTTCTGTTTTGAAAGCCATGGTCACTGGAAAGGGGACTGTCAGGGATGCTGTGAGCACAAACTCCTCTGTCTGTGGATTTCCCAGTGGGCACTCCCCACACAGCTTCGTTAATATAATCAAGGCCAGGACTTATTTAGTGCTCATCCAGTCACAGCCATTGCAAGGGGACTGATTACAGGCTACTCTCCTGGGCACTATTTCAGCCTGGGACTTGCTGGAGGAGTAGAAATAGCATGGCAGCTGCGCTGAGGAGGTATTCCTATGTGACAGAGAAGCTAAGGCCCATGTCAAGGCCTTGCTAATTGCTCAAATTATTGCTGCTGTTAACAGGGCAGCAAATTATGCCAGGAAGCCTTTCAGTAGTCATACTACTCCACCTACAAATGATACAAACTACTGAATTAAGGCTGACAAACAGTAATAAAAAGGAATTGAATTAATAAAATCTGACCACTGAGAATAAACATCAAATTTAAAGCAAACAACGGCTGAAATATTGACTTTGGCAAAATAAAGTGATACTGAGAGAAAGAGGAAAATATTATGGAGAGAAGATTAAGAGCACAATTATGGCTCAGGGCACTTTGGAAACACTGCTCAGACACGTCTATGTGCAGCCAAGTTTTGGTCTGCACTGATGCAGCTGCAAATGCCCTCTCCTGTCAGAGGCTATTTGAACTAGAGAAACGATCCCAAGAGCCAAAACCCCAAGGCTTCAGTGCTGAAAGCATTCTTTCTTCTGATGCTACTGGAATATTAAATATCACCACTTCATCTGCTTCTCCTCACTGGGAGGAATTCCTCCACGTTGTGACGTCAATGGGTGCAGCAGGCTGGGGATGTGCTCTCTCAGCAATACAGACATTCTCCTCTGGAGAAGCAGGATGGTATCCTCATCATTATCAGGCAACTGAAACTGAGATAAAGGGACAACTTTGCCTGAGGAGATCAAAGGTGTTAGTAGGAACTGGATCTGTAAAACCTTAGCTCTTCTTTCTCATGGGAAAGCCCCCTTTTCCTCTGAGGCCAAACAATGATGTATTTAGACCACTGTAGCCACCACACACACAAAGGACCTGTCTAATCTCTCATTTGCAGCAGTAAAAAGTAGGACTAAGTTACTCAGATCACTGATTTCACTGTTTTCGGTCAAATCCATGTGGAGACCCAACTCCACATTTGCAGCTGCCTGTCCCTTAAAGCTGGAAGGTCTAAGTCTTCATGCCAGGAAGTCTGACCTGAGAGATGAGCCTTCTCCTCAGATTTCCCATCATTATAACTGCCATACAGAATTTAAACACCAGAGGCTGGTTTTTTTTGTTTTTTTTTTTTTGTTTTTTTGTTTTTTTTTGTTTTTTATTTAAAATAACACTGTGCCCTATTTTCTTGCTTACATCATCAGAGACTGTCAGTATACAAGATACCAATACCATCTTACTCCCTCTATGCATAGAAATGTGTAGATGTTACACTCCTTTGAGAAAATTGATAGAACACCTTGGATTCCAGGGGCTGGGGAACCTCTGCTGTTTTTGTTATAAACTCAATTAATTGAAGTCTTTTTAGAGAGCTTTTCTTGGTGGATTTGTTTGTTTGTTTGTGGCTTGTTGGATTTTGGGGTTTTTTGAGAGGGATTGGTTGCAGGGACTTCTGGGTTTGGTCTACTCAAAATTTAGATTTGCCCTACCTAAAATACAGCTTAGTGCCATGGTCTGTGTGCTCTCCTCCTCCACTGAATGATGTCATCCCATGAAACAAGTGGCAATTAATATATTCTCAAGAGTATTTATGAGTAAATAGCTGTGGTTGACCACAGTGGGATGAGGAGTTTGGAGTGTGCACACATCCTTGGTCTGTGCAGTAGGTTTTCCTGCAGGGGGATGGACACTGCTACAACAGTGCTGTTAATCACCCCTCCTCTGTTTTCTAAGTCCTCTACTGAATGGGGATTTTTGGTCTCTCTGGAGGGCATTAGAGTCTGTAATCTCATTAGCAGTAGCAGTTTGCATTTCCATCTTCCTGTGTGACAACCTAAAAGCTTTTAGAAAACAGCTGCTTGTAAGGACAGCACCTATGAATGTAAGGAAAATGAGGATGCTATCCATTTCTTGGTTGCATTCTCAGCTCTGCTAGTTTTCCATGGACTCCTTTTAAACTGGAATGCTAAAATGCATCCCATATCTCTTTGCTTCCAGTGCAATCAAAGGCTGACACAATCCCTGCAGCAGAGACTGGTGCTTCGCAATAATTAACAGCAGAATCTTGCCAAGCATGCAACAGTCCAGTGCTTGCAGTAACCTCCCTTTAATGTATTTAATCTTCTTAGTGAGGTGTAGGTTACATCACCTCAAACCAGCCTTGGAAGCTCCTGATCAGCCACATCAATACCACGAGCATTGCTGGTGGTTTGGTGCCCCAGCCTTGCTGAGCTCTGTAGTAGCAAATTAACACAGCACAGATGGTGCTTTCAAAAGCTTCACATTCAGAGTAACTGATACAGATTTGGAATCCCTGATGGGTTACGAGCAGAAGATGACTGTTCATGCTCAGGGTAGGGGAGACTGATATTATCAACATCAGTGTTATTACTGAAAGTTAATTTTTGCCTCTGATTTTAAACAAATCCAAGCACTGGTGTTGCTTGTTTGTAGTAATTTTAAGAGGCTTAATAGCAACGAGACTGAAAAATTGCTGAGACTTCCTAAGACAACAGCTCGTGGGTTCATGACAAGTATGCATAAATGGGTTTAATATCTTTATTTCATTATAGCAACTTCATTCTAAGTGGGCATGAGGAACAAAAGGGAGTAAAGTCCTGAAAAGTCATGCCAGTGTCATCCTTGATACCAGTGAGGCTGCATGGATCGTGCACAGCCAACCCTCAGGGATAGCCAAAATGCATATGGGAGCTCTTATCACCCATTAAAGGTTGATTTTATGTGACTGAAAATGGTATTGCATTGTCCATCTGTACAACACTTCAGTGTCCTGCATGAAAGGAAGGCTACAAAAAGGTGAGAAAATCTCTGCAGTGTGTTGCCCAACTTGTAAATCTGTCCAAGCAGCAAATACTTCATTTAAAACCACGCTTTAGAAAGGATTTTCAATTCAAAATAATTCTTTAGTGCTATAATGAAACTGGGAAGAATTGGTTCCTGGAAGGCTATTTCTGTTGGTAAGAGAGATTGATATGAGACATACAGCCTTGGGCTTTGGGGCCCTTCTCTTTCACTCAGGCATTGCATTACTGAAATGTGAAATTATTAGCCATAAACAGGTCATCCAGATCTCCTAAAATAAAGTGGAAGTTCCCCCAAAAGACAACAGAAAGTGGGAGAGCCTTCCAGAGACCACTACAAGTAGCATTTTTCATCTAAACTAACCCATCTCCTGATTTAACCACCTTCCACCTGTTAGAGACGCAGGCTGTGAGGTTGGGAGATAAGGATTCTAGGGCTTCTTGGGGGGATGTTGCAGCTGATTCCATTCCATGAGGAATGTCTCTCATGGTAGTTCAGACCTCTTTCTGCCCTCTGTTCCAGTGAGCTTTGTGTTGATATACTCCTAACTCACTGCAAACATTTCTCTGGCTTTTCATCTCAATGCTAAAATGTGAAAAGGTGTTCAAGCTTTGTGTTGGCACCAGGGGCACCCTGTGGCTCTCCCTGGGGCTAACAGGAGTTGGGTCCTTTTACTTTTCAGGCACAGAGAGGCTGGTTCATGTGCTCCATTGTGCAGATTGAGATGAGAGCATGAGAGAAAAAAAAAAATCCTCAAATTCCCTTCTGAGCACAGCATCATGGAATGGTTTGGATTGGAAGGGATCTTAAAAATCATTAGGTTCCAACCCCCCTGCCATGGACAGAGGCCTTCCACTAGAAGGTTTTCTAGGGAAGAAATATGTGAATTTAGATTTGGGGGTTGTTGTATTTTTTCAGGAAACAAAACTTGAGAGATTTCTGGGCCTTCTCAGAGGAGCCTGGAGAAGGAGGTGTCCCTATGCACTGAAAGTCCTGCCTGGGACAGGGGCTTGAGGACAGTGTCTTACTCAGTGACTAGTCACCCTGACACACCCTTCCCACTGCTGGCCTGGCAAATATCCTGTGAAGACTTTTGTTAAAACAAACCTATTTTAACAATTTTTTGACAGCCTCTCATTTGTGACAGCACTTCCCACAGTGGCTCTTCCCTAGCTAACCTCAGCCTGCTTTGACAATATCCACAGGGAACCTGCAGGGAAAAGCCTCCTGGCAGCAATTAGCACCTTCTAATGAGTGGCTGCATGACTGTCTGATATCTCTGCACAGCACTGCAGCCCCCAGACAGTATGTGGGGCAGGACACTGCCACCAGCCATCCTGCCACCAAGGAAGAAGAAAGGGGAAAATCCAGGTGCCCAGCATCAAATCAAAGGTTACTTGGTTTCACCAAGTACTGAGCTGAAAAATTCCCACCTGAACCAAATGGCAGGCTGTGAGCATTCAAGTTCAGTAGGAAAACCAAACTACTCTGCTGGCACTGAGTGTCCTGCTGAGTGTGCTAAGGGTGGGCACAGAAGTCTTCCAGGCTACTGGACTTGAACTGACCCTTTGAGGTTGTTTTGGGGTTACAGAAGAGCTGAACCCCCAAAGGAAATGATGTGATGACCTGACCTAGCAGAGGGAGAAGCTGGGAGACAAGAGGCAAATTTCTGTATCCCTGCAGAGCAGCTGGTGAAGGCAGGAGTTTTCCAGCTTGGACAGGCTCCTGACTGTGGAATTCTTCACAGAGGCTGAAGAGATGTTAATTGTAAATGAGTCATGCTGTCATTTACAGATGTGCTACTTTCGAGGAGCAGTTTCTTGTTTCTAGGGTGAAATGCCAAGTAAGCAGCTGGTCATTGAGGTTTTTACCAAGTCAAATGAAAATGGGGTTTTGCCCTCATTTCCCTCAGCTTAGTGCCATCTAGTGAAACTTGCTGGGAAGGCGATTAACCCTCCCCCGTCTTTGTCCCCCAAAACCCATTAAAAGGAGGAGGATATCCTTTCAGGCAGCAGTTCTTCCAGGCAAGTCAGCGTGCAGCAGGTGAGGGACAGACAGATAGGAAGACACTTTGTACTTGATGATCCCATTTCTGAAAGGTTTAGTGACTCTGCAGAGAAGATTTTAAATCAAAGAGAGTTTTACCCAGCTGCCCTGCATGACTTTTGCTCCTGTGATAATCCTTGTGGGTCCCCCCGAAACAGGAAAAACCATGGGCCCTTCACCTTCTCTGGAGAGGAGGGAGCCTCATGTGGGGCTGCAGTGCTGAAGGGGAGTTGCCAAAGTAGTTTCTTTTCTTAAAACAGTAAGAAGGGGTTGGGCTCCCTTTTCCTGATTTTAATCTCTAGAATACAATTATGGATGCCAGTGTGATCAGAAGGTGGGGATCTGGATGAGGGCTGTGGGCAGGTAGAAGCGTGAGACACGTGCTGAGCTAACAGCCAGACCCAAAATATGGAATGGCAGTCGAGGAACAAGGGTCCAGGGAAGGGAGCAGGGAAAAGTCTCCTGGCTTTACCAGGAGAACCTCAGCTTCTCAAACACAGAATAAGATGTTTCCTATGTACAACTCCTATTCAGAAAGCTTTTATTATGAAGAAGAGCTTAGTGAACTGCATTAAAACATAGCCAACATGCTTCTTTCTGATATGTAAAAAGCTACTTATTTCCCATGTCAAATAAGAAATAGCTAATTGCTAAAGAAGGATGGTCTTTCTGACCAGCACTTGCACTGAATTTAATGCATCCTGAAAATTAAGCTACAAGTGGCCAATTCTCCTCATTCTGTGTGCTCCATGAAGACCACTGGGGCACCTCAGATACCATCCCACCTTCAAGCAAGGAAACAACCAGGGATTAATGTTTGAAAAATGTACAGATAGTAACACTGTTCCACAAATATAGATCAGTTTTGTGTCCTGAATGTTGTGCAATTGTTCTGACTGCAGTTGTTATGGGATATATTATCCCAAAGCAGCGTGACAGATAAACGTCCCAATGATGGAGAAGCCAAACAGAAACAGCCTAGCCCTTAAATATCAAGATAGAGTTGAAGGTACTGAGGACCTTTCAGGAGATGTTTACATGGCTAGATCATGTCAGACCTGATTAGGAGTCAGGTAAAAACTGCATAGGAGGGGTCAGGGAGGGGATGTAGCCTTCACTCAGCTCCTACATGGGAAGAAATGCCGTCGTCTGAATGTCTTAATATTAAAAGTTTGGAGGACAAACTTTTCACACAGTCAAGGCAAAAGGCGAGTGACTGTTGAGGTGTGGGGGTTGAAAGACTTGCTGTGGATGTCTTACCAATTGACATTGACAATTGAATGTTGGACTGGAGGTCTCCCAAGATTTATTTGCGGATTTTGGTTTGTTTTTCTTAAGCACAGCCAGCAATGCTAAGAAGTGGGCTGTCTTTGTACATGAATACAGAGATAAATGTGATGAGTGTGTGACAATCAAGTGCTTTCAATGCCAAGTTTTTATGAAACAGGGAAAGATAATATTTTTCTACATCTAACACCTATCAGAGCCATCATCAGACAGTGGGAGTTTTGCATGCTTACTCCACACTAACACACACACAGTCGAGCCACAGCCCAATGCCTGCACCATGATGGAGACACAACTCAGTCTTTGAGAGAACTGACCTAGTGGAAGGTATCCCTGGCCATGGAAGGGGGTTTGGAATCAGAGGAGGTTTAAAGTCACTTCTAACCCAAACCAATCCCATTCTAGGACACTGAATTGGGGTGAATTTGCACATTGCAGAATCTCTCAGGATCGAGCATTTACCGTAGTGTGGGTACCACCAGAGACTCTGGGAAAAGCAAATTAATTCTTCAGCCTTGGAGCTTTGTTTTAGTAGCAGCCCAAACATTTGCAGTCCCATTTTGTGTGAAGACTAACTCAAGTGTGTGCACACCAAACACTATTCATGTACGTGTACTGAAGTCTCCAGCACCAGGTCTTTAATTAATTACACCAGACATTATTTCAGTGGTCGAAGATATTCCTAAAAGCACCAAAGGGAGCTGCTGGAGCCAGTGATTCATCAAGATCAATATAAGGGGAAGTATAATGTGATCACTGGTGGATTAAATTGGAGGCAGTAGGAATATCATGATGTATTTGAGACGTGGGACCTTTCGTCATGAGGAAGAGAGAAGAAAAAAACCCAGTGTGGTAAAATTGCTTTTGAGACAGGAAGAATGTCTGCATTACTGGGATACCTTGAGGATATTTTTCATTGATTATTACAGCTACAGTTTGGCAATTTTCATTATTTAGCCTGACCTGAAAACACCAGGTCATAGAATTTCACCTCATCATTCTTGCTTTCAAATCTATTTCTGTTTTTACATTAATTCAGTGCAGAACCACAGGTTTTCCTATTCCCACAAAACCATTTGGAAGTCTTCTTTTAGAAAATATTTTCTATAAGCCTTCCAAGACATTTTATATTTCAGAAGCACTCAATGTATGACCTTTTTGTAACACTCTATCCTGGAAGTAAAATAACAACAGTTATTGATTAAACATCTCTGACAAATAACCAAACTATTTGAAGTTTTGGATACAGTTGAATTAGTAGATTTATATCCAGAAAAGGGAAAAAAGATGATAAAAAGTTTTTCCCTTTCATTTTGAATTGTGGTAAATAATCAGAAAATTATTCCAATAAAATTAAATATTTTAGAACCAAAAGATGACATCTAAGTGTGATTTACCACAACCCATATGCATGCCTGACATGGCCCTTGAAGCCAAATATTACTTCAGGTTTTCTTTACAAGCAGTTTTTATTTTTTTTTGTCTCACTACTTCCTCTGCCAGATATTAAAATAACTTCATGGTGTTCCATTAGATGAAAGATATTGTAATATTTGGAATCACCATCTTTATATAAATTGAAGGCTGTTATATTTTCCAATCTGCCAAAAGCTTCTCAAAACATTCCCTTTTAAGTCCAGGCCAGAATGTTTCCTTTGACCTGACCAGGCTTTTATGTGACATACTTTGAGAGTTGATGTCATCAGTGGACTTAATGGTGCCTAAGAGCAAAATATTTTTTCTGAAATACATTTATTAACAAATAGTGGCTGACTTAACTTATTTTCCTCTTGCATTTTCACCTCTGGATTTCTTGGTGGTATTTTTGTGTTGGTGTTAAGCTCTAAAAGCAACACACATAATGAGTTCACAGGGTTTGTATTACTTGGAGCTATTCTGGAAGGTTTTTTATCTTTCTAATTCTCTGAAGAAATTTCTCTGCCTTGTCTCAATCTCTCTTTTGGCAAGCCACAGAATTTCTGACAGAAGGAGCTGACCCCACTGACCCTTGCAGGTCTGCTGGGGTCTTGGGGTAGGAGAGAAAGACAGTATTTCATAGATCATGATGAGCCAAATGGCTTCATCAGTGCCATAGTCATCTTCCATCATTTGCTTTTGGAAACACTGCTGTGGGGTGCAAAACCTGACATCTTGCATTGCAGCTCATCTCCATCACCGTCTGCTCCTCACCCTCCCCTGGGAACGGCTCCGTGTCCCCGCTAACCTTGGAAAAGCCAACTCAGCACAAGTTGTCCACGTTCATTTCACTGAGAATCAGGCAGCACCAAACACAGATAATAGCCCGTTTATGTTGACTCGTGTTTTCCCACCTTGTAAACACCCTCTGAATTTATATTCCCATCACTCCTGCTATAATACTGTTCCCTAAGCCATAAAAAGAATAATTCTAAGCTTCTTGACAGCTAATATTTCTGTTGAATGATACTAATGCATTGTAAGTCTGACCTCAATACTGATGCATCACAGCCTGATCCTACTCAGTGCTGAGTTCCCTCTGTGCCTTTAGATGTGCCCTGATGTTGGTGGAAGGTGAAGGTGCTCAGAAATCTGTACAATTGTACTCCAAAGCAGGAGTAAAGGCACAAAACAAAACTAAGATTCTCACTGTCACTCTAATGTAAAGGTGAGACACATGTTTGCAGGAGCTAAACTCTGCTGGGAAGGATTCCTATAAGAAATGGCATCCCCTTGGGATAGATATCAGCAAGAAAATAAAAAGCTTTACATCTTCAAGCTGCTGTGGGCAAAAACAGTGTTTGTGTGTGAGTTCTGTGTAGTGTGTATTTCTAACTAGACACCAATGGTTCATATGCAGAGCACGTTTGTTTGAGCAAAGTTTAGCTCTGGGTTTCTTTAGCTGTCCAATTAATTTTTATGTTAATCATTGCATCTGGAAGAGCAATGTTTTCAATAACTGTGTCATTCACACTACATGAAAGCCATGAAGACACTTGGAATATTGGTCTGCTTAAAGAGCAACAGACCCAACAATTATTACAATAATTAAAAACCCAACACTCACGAGCTAAAAGCACACATGTACCTCCACACAGGCTGCATCACATCCATTCCTTCCAGACAGGCAAGAGCCATCATGTACCTGAAAATATAATTTATACAAAAACCCCATCCCAGTCTGGATTCACCTCAGTGCTCCTTGGATCAGAAAGGTCAAAAATTCTTCAGCAATAAAACTAGAGAACTCTCTTGGCTGAGCTTGTGTACATAATAGGTTCTGATTCTTGCTTCATTAATTTCCATGTAAAGATGTTTCTAACTGCTTCTTGTGTTGTGTACTGGTCTGCAGGCCATGATTCTGGAGGAGCCAAAATTAAAACATCCTGGAATTATTTCCCCTTCCTCCTAAAGGACCTTAACACAATCAGAACTTTTTGAAGTAGCTTTTTTTCTCTCGTTACTGCAGCTCTGACTGACAAAATCCTTGAGATAATGAGAAGCTCAGCCAAATGAGATTTCCAGCTGTGTTGTACTCTGGAAAGGCTGGCTCTGCTCTGCACACTGCAAAGCTTACCCACAGGGCTGGGGAGGCAGAAGTCAGCCTTCCCCATCAGCTGCTGGGTGCACCCCAAATTCTGCAAGGGGTGAAGCTGATAATGAAGATTAAACCCTGCATGTTCTGCAATAAACTCCTGGGTCGTTTTCCTCATCATCTCAGATTTGAAGTAACACCCAAATTGGGTCCCTGGGCAATTATTCAAAGCTGAAAGCTGGAGCCAAAGATTGACATATTTGGGTAGTTCTGTGGAATTAATGGATTAACTCCCAGTCAAAACCACTTTAGCATTCTCCCTTCATAGTCTGCAAAGTTAAATTACCCTGGGCAGTGAGATAGAGCTACCAACTTTAAAAAAAACCAGAAACTCAGCTATAATTTTCTCAAGCCACCTCCATGGAGCAATAACATTTTTGCTCCCATAGCATTTCACGGTGGCATCTCTGTAAACCACTCAGGAGCTGCAGGGAGCTGAGGAACACAATGTGTGTGTCAGGAGCTGCCACCAGCACAACCCACCAATGTCTGCAGGGAGGAAAGGTTCAGAGGGGGGGCAGGCTGGGAGGACAGATCCAACAGCTGGGAATGGCAGTCAGACTGTGTGGGACTGGGAACATGGTGCTCATTTCTGACTGGGAGGGAAGCTGGCTGTGGGAATGGATCCTTCATGGTCATACCATGGTTTTGCTGGCACTTGAGGCTGAAGTATTTTATTTTTACTTTTAAGAGAGATCGCTGCAGCTTCTCCTAGAGAAAAGAGCATGATCTCAGGATAGGGATGCCTGTTCCTGAGCTACACAGGGACTTATATCAAAGTCTTTACTGGCCTTAATTTGACCTTGGTGAGCAAGAAGCACATTGGGGAAATCCACTCTCCTCTTTCCCCATTAACCCCAAGCACAGCAATGCTTGCTGCCCGCTGCTGGCAAACCAAAGGGCCATGGCTTGATATTCAAACAGACCTTTCAGCTTTGAAGATCTGTGTCTCCATGGTGGGAAGGAGAAGCAAAGGGAAAGGCTGGCTGAAACATCTGTTTTTGCACCTGTGACAGCTTCATGTGGCTTCACATCAACAGTGGCACTCAGGCATGGTGTCCTGGGCATTACCACATGCAGGTGACCAAAAGCAAGTCAGAGCAAGAAGGGAGTAAGATGTAGTCTCCTTCATTTTGTCACAGACACCCCCCCAAACACAGAAATTAAGGTTCACACTTGCATCCTATGGGTGTCTTAGGCCACCTTATCATCAGCATCAGAAACCATTTGACTGGCAAATGCTTGCACATGGTTTAGCTGGAAAAAATTATGCCCACTATCAGAATGAATTTCCAAGCATCTGACTTATGGAAAAGACTTTCTTTTACTGCCAGTCAAGCACTTTGGAATATGTTTGTCCCAATGCCTGCCCTTGTTCTGCTGAGTCTAGAGACTTCTGCTTGGATTTTTTTTTCTCTTCCCTTGAGTGCCCTGGGTCACAGTAGCTACATTTGTCTGCAGCGCTATCTGCTGTCACTGCTTACTCACTGGGACCTTCAGCTGGGATGTAGAGTTTACGTCATCATTATGGTAGGTAAAACCTTAAGTGCTGCAATGTCAACTGCTGTAAATCACTGTAAGTTAAGTGCTTGGTTAAACATGTCCAGGTCTCCGAGTTTTGTTCCTCTAGGAACTGTGCAAGGCTTTGCTGTCCTGAAACAACATGGAGTGGTTTGGTATCTACCTCCTACCTTGAGCCATACGTGTCCTATGCTAGCCAATGTGATCCTCAGACCTCTCCCTCTCCCAGGGCCAGGAAGAGGTGTCCCACTTATTCCTCACATTATAGGAACAAGGATGTCAGTGCTGACTAGTCTTGTACATCCTGGATATGAAAATTAGGCGGGTTTTCTTAACACAAAGGTAAGTCCATTATATCACCTTATTTCCATGTGACTTTTGCATCATTCTCCCAGGTAGAAACAGTCATATGTGCAATGCTGATACCCAGAACTCAGGTCTTGAAGGTGACCTGAAGTAATTTAGCTTTTTTGTTGTAAAAGAAGTATATAAGTGTATCCCTGTCCACACTATGCCATGGTAAAGCCAGCAGAAAAACACAGAGGCTTTTGGTTTGGTAGTTATATATGGAAATGCATCTCATGGAAGGAAGGAGACAGAATGAGGAAGGTAAGGAGCAGGGAGAGGAGATATGGCTGAAAGTCTTCATTGGACACACGGTGGAGACAGTGTGTCCTGCACTTAACTGAAAAGCTCATTTCAAGTTTTCCAGGCACCATGTTAGAAAATTAAGCTGTCAGATCTACTTACAGGCAACATGCTAACCTATGAAACACATTTTCTCTGTTCACTGGCACAGTGCTTTTCAGCAAATCTTCTTTCTGTTATTCCCTCAACATTACTGTCATTCCTAGAATAAAAGCCCTCTTCCCTGCATGAGGTGTGGAGAGCTGAGTCTCAAGATGCTCTCAGTTGATAGGTAGTGTTAGTGTTGTAGGTCTGAAAGATACCAAGGACCTACATCAGAGTTTCATGCCAAATCTCAGCCTCAAGTTGAGCAGAAATATGTTTAAAAAGGAGCACTTGTGACATTCAGCCTAACTTCTGCTCACCTACCTGGTGTGCCTGTCTCTCCATGGAGTATACAAGAAGCCTGGGGCAGACTGCACTTCTCAGATAGTTTCAGATGTTCTCAGATGTTTCAGATAGTAACAGCAGTGATCAATCCAGAATGCAGCTTTATGATGCTCTTTGTGAGCTGAGCACAGAGATTTCTCCACCTCTCCACACACCAGGGCACGGCTGTAAATACAGCAGGGCAGAAACCACTGTCATGGACTGTGTCTCTCCCTTAGCTATAGCAGAGCCAGTTCTACATTTCTGTGAGGCAGGAAAAGGTCTAACTTTTGTTAGTCTGCTACACCAAAATACATTTAGCTCAGTCTATCATTCTGCAGGTATGATTTTCTTTCATTACAACAACTTGCACTAGAAATCTATATATTTTATCATTCCAAAGAATTTTAAAATTACTGGGTCAATGTCCTGCTTCTTACCAGCAAGTTAATGAAATTAGACATCCCAAGCTGTAATGAGCAAAGGGTTGGCAATGAAGAACATAAAAGACATTTTGCCTGAAAGGATTTTAATGCCAAAGGGAGTAACTCAAGGAGTAGACTGGATTGCAGGGAAATAAACTGAAGGATTTGTTATCAGATGACTCTTTCTGCAAAATTTTTCCAAGCTCTAACAAATGCTTGTGAATATGTTGAATATCTAAGAGCTTTGAAGAAGTTTAGCATGAATAATTCTGCAAGTCACTTGCTTTTTGCTATTCTCCTTTCAAAAGGGGAAAATGAGAAGAACATAGTGGCAAATCAGGGATGTCAGCATTTTGAGGGTGGCTCTTCCACTGGTGCGAAATAGCTGAGCCTCCTCTGGCTGTGCTGGGATCTGTGATGGGAGTGAGGCAACTTAGAAACAACTGACCAGCTGAAGTTTGCTAGCACAAACTGTTTTGTTGGGTGAAAGGAATGACTGACTACAGGGAAGAGCAGCCCATGGTGCCCTGGCCATGGCCAGCATCCACCTGGCAGAAAGCTGAATGGGGATCTCTCTGTGAGGTCTGGCACCAGGAACATGCAGGAAGTGCTGGACAGCGCTCGGATCAGGTCAGTGCCCTTCCTGCCTTCACTCCACACACTAAGCTCGAATCCAATTATGAAGTGATGCTTTCCCTCCTAAAGGACAAAGCTGTGAAGAAGGGTCCATCTACTTTATTCTTTCAATATAAATGCTTATCCTTAGAAAAGATTTCAAAGGAATTGCACTGAGCACCACTGAGAATTCTGGACTCCTTTTACTCCTGATGTGACTTTTAAACTGGCCAAGTGTTGTCACCAGTGCCAGGAGGCACAAACTCACAGAGGCAGGGGAGGGGGCCTGCTGGACCATTTTGCTGTTAATATATGATTCCTCCCAGGAGAATGTTTCAAGACCTTATATTAGGAATCTGCAGACTGGATTATGAACAACCAACCTGGAAAAAAACATAATTTTCACACAAAACTTGTAGAGCATTATTACTTTTAAAGGTTGTCAGCTTGTTTTTCTGGGTGTTACTACAAGGAAAATAATCTTGAAAGGAAATTATACTTTTTTACAACACACTTCTGTCTTGTACCTCTTTGGCTCAAATGCCACAGCTGCTGAAGTGTAGCTTGCAGAGAAATGTGTAATGAACTGGGGGGATTGCTGGCTGATTTTAATGCCTGTAGGCACATGACTACCCTTGCACCCTAGGCTTTTATTCTTACCTGTCATCCTTTGCAGAGCTCTCTCTGCCAAGAAGTATGTACAGTGTGTTGGTGATATATGAACAGCTACTCAAACGGCAAAAAAAACTATACTAAAAATTGATTTTGGGGAGCAAGCATTAGCTTTTAGCCACCACTGACTCAGCCAGAGGATGACTTTGCTTACAGCTCCTACTGTCCATGTACATGATCCAAATCTCTCTGCATTTCTGCATCTCTAAATATTCTCAGTATGTGAGTGCCTTGTTGACTGGGAGAAGGGTCAGTCCTTGGGATTGCCTCACGAAGACCTTTGTTTCCACAAAGCATGGTGTGCACTCCAGTAGCCTGCACCTGGAATATCCCAGTCAAATCTGAGTGAGGAATTGATTAAAATTTATGTTTTGTGCCACAAGTACATCCTGTAGGATACCCCTGTTCTGTGCTCAGTCATTGGTGTAATTATAATCATTACGTGGAACACACAAAGGGGTTATTAAATAGCTGTACTCTTTAAGTATGTACTAATTATATAAAGCACAGTACAAGGACAGCACAGAATGTCTCCTAATAAGAGTAGCCTACATCTCTGGATTCCATCTAAATTAAAAATCTTCTCAAAATAATAACCTTAAGTAACTATGCACTTCAGAGGCAGCTGCAAAAGAGTTAGAACTAACTCAATCAACTAAATTATGTGTAGATGGCTCCATTTTTATTAGCGGTCTCCAATGTATACAAATTTCAGCAGTACAGCAGCCACAACAAATGCATTACTACATTATCTATTATAATCTCTTTCCTTTCTGTCAAAGCATTCCTCTGACCCTAACAACTAGCTTCTAAACTAAAAAAATCAAGCAAACAACAACAGCAGCAACAGGAAAGCAAAGAGGGAAAAAAAAAAAAAATCCCTGCTTAAAAGTCCATCTCTTGGTTGGTTTTGCTGAAGATAAAAGATGCACTCCACACTGAGATACTTAAAAGTGCTGTGGAGGGGAAAGCAAAAGGCCATTTTTACCAGGCACTCTTTGGTAAAAGCACTCCTGGCAATTATGATGCCTGTGAATGCAATCTACTCCAAACACTGCTTGGATAAAAAATACATGGGAAACAGAAATCCGCCATCAGCTTCTCATCTCTCTCAAATATGGGCTGCCGTGCCTCCTGACAGGAGGAAAGGATCAGTGCTAAAGAAACTCTCACTGATTGAACAGCAAGGATGGGACAGCAGCTGCTTGGACACAGCTGCCACGTGAGGTCACCTGCAGGCAGGGATGGGGAGCTGGAAGGCCCAAGGCCAGGGGGTGACTCTGTGCCACAGTGGAGGGGTTGGATGAGCTCTGAAGGGACATGCTGCAATCAGGGACAGAATGTAATTGAGGAGAATGAATGGGTGATGGGTCAAAAAAATTTTTAATTGAGATGAGAGAAGAAGAAAGATGCCTTCCAAACTTGGTGATGAAATTTAGCTTAATTTCAATAAACAGTTTCCTGAATCAGAGGCTGGTCCCACAGCATAATACTGTGAAAGCGATTGCCTTTAGTAGATAAAGGCTTTCAAGACAAGACAAACCACTCTGAAGTGCTGAGAAGGACCCATGCTCAGCCATAGTAAAGGGACAGCATTTCTTTTCGTATCTTATGTCTGAAAGGCCAAATTTAACTGCAGAAGACCCAAGCGTGTCTCCCACCATGCAGGGGATGCATAGGCACAGCTATGGTTTTTGATTCAGTTTTTCCAAGAGAAACTCATTTTGGATAACCCAGAGAGAAGCCTGTGATGTAGAAAAGCAGCCACAGTTCAGTTCCCTGGGCACACATGTGCTTTTAATGGAAGATGACATAATCATCCCTGAATAAATAAATGTCTTATAGCTCATTCTGCACCTAATGAGGGGATTTCAGGATCTCTGCCTGGAAGAACATCTTTGCATACACTGAAATATATTCACTGCTGTTGCCTCCACAGCTGCCACTGCCAGCTAAGGTCAAGGGCTTGAAGCTGTGAGTGAAAACAGCCTGGGAAAAGCCAGTGCAGGAAGTAGGCTCCTGTCCTTGGTAGATCTGATATGTTGCATTTGCAAGTGCTTTGGTCTTGTTTATTTTCATAACACATCACTCCCTAGGAGCTGCCCATTATCCAACACAACAGAAATGTGCCAAGAGTAAATCAAGGCAGAAGCTGCTGTTCAGTTCAGTAAGACAGAGGGGCAGCAGAGGAAAGAGCACTGGTCATGTTTCACAGAAAGAGTATGGAAGGATGAGGGAGAAAGAAAACCAAAACAACAGAACATCTTCTAATGGAGCCAGTTTTGCTATGTACCAGTTGAGCATCTAGGAATATAGATCTCACAGTTTTACCTCAGAATCCCCAGAGTAGATGCACTCTATGCTGAACATCATCAGATGAAATAATGGGGAGGTCCTGGGAGAAGACCTCTCCTGCTCTTGAATGCTTCCTTCCTCTCCAGGAAAATGTGGTGGGAGTGCCTCACTAGGGTTGATGGAGAGTGGGTATGTCCAAGGACACTGCTGGACAGGCTGCTGGCAGATGAGCAGGGAAGCTGCGACACTTCCTGACAGAGGTGAAAACTGAGCCTGGCTCCCTCCATTCTTGGGAGAAAAGAGTGTAAGAAGGAAGATTCTTTTACCTCTGTAATATTTTTATTTAAATAATCACTGGTTAATTTTTTGAAGGGAAGTTTGGAGCCACTTAAATATCAAATTTAATAAATTCTGTTTTCTTCATTGTCTCTTGGCTAGCTGCAGGTGATCACACATTGGGGACTACCCAGGGCCCCTAGTAGCTCTTATGAACCAAGATTTTGATAACCTGGACCCAAATACCAAAAAATACATTATAGGAACACATAGGTAGGATATGTGATGTGCAGTTATTGCTCTGAATGTATTGGTTTTGTGCAGTTTCCTGCTCTGCTCATAATTTCTGATTTTTCCCAACCTCCCCACACACAGAATAACAGATTCTCAGTACCCAAAGCAACAACACCTTCCTCTCAAAACAACCTCTTTCAGATCTGAATCTTAGTCACAAGACTATTCATTCCAAAGCTTGATCTATAAATAATATTATATAGAGATGAGGGTATATCGTTCAAAGCTGGGGGTAAATGACTGGGGGTGAATTAGCAAGACCTTGGAGAAGGGGTCTTTAGTGCTGCTCTCCAACTCTAAAATACAGAAAATTACTGTTTCTGTAAGGTACATCATAGGGTTGGTGTGATGCTTAATTAAAGCATTTAAAAAGCCTTTCAGCAGCATCAGTCTATAAATGTTAAAGGAGCCTGTACTTCTTCTTCTCCCATGGTTACCATCAATTGTTTTATTGATCTGGTCCATTACAGACTGAGGAAAAGAACTGTTTATTGCAGTGAGAACTCTGAGTAGAAATATTTCTTTTCTCCTCACTACACTCAGAACTTGCTTCCACAGATGTTTTTAATCATCAAACATGTTGACTTAAGTCTACAAAAAGCATCAGGAAAATACTGGATCATTCCCCACTAACTAAAAGCCTTTTTTTCTGATCTTTCCATAACAACTCACGTGTTCAGTTTATTTGCATCTGTTGGGACTTTCATATGAAAGAACTTCAGCAGAAAAAGAAATCTCTCTCTGCTCTTCACTTATGGCTGGATGAAAAGCTAGTTGATATCAAACGGGGGCTTCCCACTGTTCCACAGTGTTTTAAATCAGATTATTAATGTACTGCAAGCTGATGGTATATAAAATCTCAAATGATTTCTCTGAGAGTTTGCATGTGAAGAGACTGCAAAATTTGTCCTCAGCTTTTAAATGCTTTTAGAACTGAATCGATGCCAGTGTAGAGAAATGATTAATAGCAAAAGATAATTTAGCTACAAGCAGTTTTAAATTTTCCTTCTCATTATATGAAAGTGTAGTCATGTTAAAAATCCAAAACATATTGTAGTAGCTCCATGCAAAAGCAGCATTTTTAAGATGTCAAAGTATCCTGGCAGTCCAATTATTACCCATGGAGTACTGAAAAATCCCATGTACTTACATTATATTTTTAATTAGTTCACAAGTTAGGCAACAGTCGATAACATAACACTTAACATTTCAGAGAAAGCTCAGCAATAAACAGGTGCTTTGTTACTGCACTCCCTTATTTTTCAATTACAAGGAGAATAATGTTTTTACAAGGAATCAAACAAAGGTTAATTTGCAATTAGAATTTTATGATGGGAAGAGGCTCTGTTGCTGAGTTCTATGACTCACAAGTCCATCTCTGAGATGCAGAAAGAAAAGGGCGGTCAAAAAATACTCCACAGAGATGTTCAGATGCTTGTCCATTGGACAGCAGTTCCCAGCTCAAATTATGTTGAATTAATGAGGAGAGTGAATTGAAAATTTACCTACATAGAGATTAGGAGGAAAAGCAGATACGAGTTTTCCATTCTTTGTAGGAATGGCAGGCTGGGACATTAAGGGAGTTGCCAAAAATTGCAGCCAAAATAGGCAGAGAACTCCTATTCCTTGGCTCCTAGCTTGGTGCCTCATTATAAGGTAAATTCTGATTTTATGCTTGTCCTTCTCTGGTGCCACATGAATCCCTGCAGTCTGGGTGAGGGGTTGAAATCACAGGATGGCATTAAATCTACAGAAACAGCCCATGGCCCCTTGCTGTGATGTACTGGAGGGAAGAGGCAGTGGATGAGAACCTATGTTCAGGTATCTGCTGGAGGCCAGCTCTTGCCTGCCCACACCTATGCCAGCCACGTTTGCCTGAGTGGCATCTGCACATTTTTTCTGGGTACTGAAGCTCTACTCTGATAGCTTCTGATAAATTACATGGCAATAATTACTAATGCACAGCCATTCCCAAAAACGAGATGTGTGCAGGGGAAAGAGGGAGATTCTGCTTAGAAAGGAAAAGCCTAAAAGAAATTAAGGTGTAGTAAAGCTCCAGGAAATGTTTGCAGTGTGGTTCTGTGGTCTACAGTGCCCTTGGCTGACTTGATCCACCCTTCCCTGATCATCTCCTAGGAGGACACCTTACTCACTGCCAGGACACTAATGAGAGGTGACCTCAACCCTGCTTAGGAAGGAAAACAATCCTTGCTCCTCCTGGCAGGCAGGACAAACCTCCTGCTGCTGCTAAAGTCATGCCTGGAGATTGGCCTAATGGGGAGGTTTAATGTGCAGGATACTGCCATGCTAATGAGCGTGAGGCTCTTGTCTTTTCCCCAGGAACAGGAATCTGTGAGTGAAATGGCAGAGGAGCTGTATTTGAGACTTTAGGCTTGTCCCTGCTCTGCCACCCAGGGCCAGAACAAGGATTGAGACTCTAATTAGTCACCAATTTCCTTATCCTAAAATAATAACTGGATTGATCTGTAAGACTTCCTTGTTATTCTGCTACATTTTATTGAATGGAGATTTATTTATAAAGGCAAGGTGCACATTTACCTTCAGTGTAGCACAGGCAAATTTGAACATTGATTTTATTATTTTTTTTTCTAACTAACTCTTGAAATGGATGACCAAGAATGATTTGCAGATTTTGGCAAAATCGCTGCCAAGTATGGCCACACAGTTGCAAGCAAAGCAATTAAGCAGGATGAGGATATACAATCTCAGCAATGAGAAGGTTCTGCCAGGAAAAAGGAGTGTGCAAATGTTCCAGATACCTTGGTTTGATTGTTTATGAATATTTCTACATACCCTAAGTCATCGATATTCACTATAAATCAGGAAAAAGTAGTACATGAAAAATAAAAATTCAAGTTTGTATATGTTATCTGACTTTTAAGCCTGTAATAATCCTTTGGGTTTTACTCTTAAGCTGCTTGTAGCAATCAAAAGGCTAAATTGTGCTTTAAAATGAAATCTGGCAACTTCCAGTAAAACTTGATTTCAGGAGCTAAGGATCTAAAAGCCATTCTGATAACATCAGATTAATTCTAAAACTATTCTAAAATTGTTGGAGTTGACACCTGTAGTCGATAAAGTGGTACTTTCCAAGTCCTAAGCAGAAGGTGGGGAAAAAAATGGGAAAAACAGTCTGTACCCAGCTTGGAGCTTATGTCCATCTACATCTTCCTTGCACCCTTGTTTAACTGCACAAGAAAAGAGGAGGATTTGGGGGTGGATTAATTTCCTTCCAGTATGTAAAGGGAGCCTACAAGAAAGATGGAGAGAGGCTTTTTACAAGAGGCTGGAGTGACAGGACAAGGGGGATGGATTCAGACAGTAAGCTTAGATTGGATATTAGAAAGAAGTACTTTACTGTGAGGATGGTGAGGCACTGGGACAGGCATCCCAGGGAAGCTGTGGTCACTCCATCCTTGGAAATGTACAGAGACAGGTTGGATGGAGCAGCCTGGTTTAGTGAAAGGGGTCCCTGCCCATGGCAGGGGGTTGGAATGAGATGATCTTTAATGTCCCTGCCAACCCAGACCATTCTATATTCTATGAAGAGTACCCAAGCAATGCAAGATGCCTTATTGTAAATGCATGTTTATCATTCTCCCTCCTAAACCCCAGCTGTGGGTTTTCCCTAGACATTTAAAGGAGGTAGAAAAATGACTTCTGCTTGGATGTGTACTTCAGGAGTGAGTAGGTCTGATCAGCCTTGAGGCAGGCAAACCACCTGGTACCTTGTCAGTGACTGCTCATGTTGGAAACTTGTACGCACTTCTGAGGTGAGACACCATGGTGGAGTAGGGCTAAGCTAAGGCACCATCCAGCACTCCCAAGAAATGTACACCTTTCCAGAAGATGGTCCCAGAAGAGGAAACAGGACAGTCTCAGGTGAAGTGGGGCAACTTCTCCTCAGCTGCTCTGTGTTCAGACATTCCCTTGCTATTTAGCTTGTGCTCTCCCTTGGTGGGTTTCAAACTTCATGGAGAAATTTTCAGAAGTAGCCCTGGAGGAGCCTAAAGCAAATCATGGAGTGGCCCAAATGCCAGGTCCTCCTTAGCAGAAGGCAGGACCATCCCTTGCCATGATCAATGGCCCTGGTACCAGGGTCAGGCAGTGTGTGCTCTGGAGGGGTCATCACCACACAACACCTTAAATCAACCTGTCTTCCCTTACATTTAAAACTTCCCTTGATTAATGATGCTGAAAACCTGATAAATGAGAATCAGCTAAGTTGTGCATACAGATATCTGGGCAGATTAAATAATTAATCATCCTGTAATTAATAAAGACAGATAATGGCTTTTCCTGAACTTTCCCTCCGCCTCTTCTCACACTGACTTTCAAAAGGCTTTTGACAAAAATAACTACAGACACCAGCCACTAATCCTGCTTTCTGGGGGAGTGGGCCCCACTGCTTTATTAATGTGGCAAAATCTGTGCATACGTTTGAGCAGTAATGAGATCTCCAGGGCAAAGTATGACATCTGCTCCAGAAGTTCTAAAATACAGGTTAATTTACACCAACCAAACGTCTTTGAAGCCAGGAGGTTTGATTTTCACTTGTAGACTTAATGTAGTAGCGTCTGACAAGCATCCACCCCTCAAAAGCCTTGCCATTACTTAGCTCCCGGTAAATGAGCCTATCAAAGCACTTTATAAATAATACAACCAAATAATCTGTTGGCAGAGGAGCAGCTGGGTCCTTGGGCACCATCATCAAGTGGTCACTTGCCCCAGAGGTGGTCACGCCTGCAGGGATGAACCAAATGCTCTCAGCATCACCATTATTTCTGCTGTAGAAATCAAGAAACTCAAGCCCCTGACGATAAGATAAGACAAATGGATCTAATAGAACAGGTAAAACTGAAGTTAGAGTTTGTTTTTTCAGAGGAGACCAAGCTACTTATTTCCCTTACTTTTCTGGTCAAACATTGCATTTCTTGTTTCTCCTGTTTTTTGGGGTTTTTTGGTTTGTCCATTTCTTTTTTATTTCCTTTTTTTTTTTTTTTTTTGGTTGGTTGGTTTGGTTTTTTTTTAAAGAGAGAAGGAAAATAGCCAAAGTATTACAACAAAATTATCAATGTAGTTGATTTTTTTAATACATCTAGAAGGCAGGGACCATTTATGGTGGGTGATGGTGGAATTGGGCTATTTGTTCAAGTGCTGTACAGAAATTCTTTCAAGTGATGGTCCCTTCACCCCTTTTCACCTTCTTGTCAGAGTATATTAATTTGGGACCCTTCAGTTCAGGTCCTCATGGAATTAGAAATGGTCCTTAGGAGAAACAGTGGAGGCCAAGAAGTATTCTAGTGTCTACCATGAATTCTGACACCAGTGCCCAACAGAACCTTTCACTTCTGCTAGAACAATTTATCAAAAGTAGTTTATCCTTGGGAAGGTTTACTGAGAACTCAATTACACCCCTATTAGCATTTACACAAGGAGATTTTGTACAAGACTCAGTTCTTCAAGATGGAGTAAAGTTCACAATGAGCTCTCAGGGACAGCAGTCGAGGCTGAGCAATTTCAGACTGCAGATAAGGATATCACCATTTTCCTTATTTCATTTTGTTGGTAATTTTTTTCATGTTGTTAAGAAGAATGTTTGCTAATATCTACAACAACCTACTAGGGGAATATAGCAGCACATTGACCAGCTGCAGATTTCCAAGCAACTCTTTCAAAAAATATATTCTACTTGTTATTTGAAAGTTATGGACTTGATACAGAAATTACTGGGTCATTTTCTGATGCAGAAGGCTACTAATGTTTTCTGTCCCTTGAAATCCATGAACTTACAAATTTGAATGAGATAAAGAGATTGAAAAACAAAGGCCAGCAGGACAGAGAGTGAGTCAGGTGCTGATGTGTCTTAGACAAATCAATTTATTTTCCCTTGTCTGAAAGGCCCTTCCAACAAATTATTTAATGAGATTATCCTAAATCTTTTTCACAGAAGTCAGCCTTAAATCTGATTTGAGAGATTACCTGCTGTAATAATCCAGAGATAATTCCTAAAATGCACTTGGAAATGCTGGGTCCAGTACAGGTAGGACACATTTAGGCTACAGAAGAGCTGCAAATACCCCGAGAGGCCCTGCTCACAGGGAGACTCTGGGAAAAGGTAGTGTCTGTTTTGCACACTTGCCAAACACAAATCAAATATATTAAAAAAATAAAAAAAAATTTTAAAAAGAGACCAAAATTAATGGAGCTTTATGGACATTATCAGGAATGCAGCAGGAAGTAATCAAGTACAAGATCACGTTGCTTGTGTGACTGTTGCCATGACATTCAAAAAGCACTTAGTGTTATCATAGACTATGAATATTCTGTTGGCTGATTGATTGTCTGTGGCTTTTTTTCCTTGTAAGCAAATGCAATGACAATATTAAGCAATTACTGATAATGTCACCCAGCTGCTTTCCTGCTGCCTGGGTGACAGGAATACTGAACTGCAGAAAAAACAAACTTATTAAAGGATGGAGCATCACCCTCTGCTTGCTGGCGTTGCATTTGACCAGGCACAGCACAGCAGAAGGCTTCATTTACAGCAAATGAAAGAAACACATCCTCAGTAAACTTTACTACGGGAAGTACCATGGGGCTTATTTAGCTCTGATTAGATCAATGAGACTCTCTAAACACAGCAATTAAAAATACAATTGGTAGCAATGTAGCCTGCTTTAAGCATCTGCACGCCTGAGAAGTTCATACAGGAATAAACTTGTTAAAGTACTTTTCCTGATTAGTAAATAATCAATATGCAAGATACTTGGTAGCTTCACAGGGAGCAAAGAAAAGGGCCAAATTTTTCTCAGCTAAGTGTTTCACCAGCCTGCTGCCAAGAGCCACTGCATAGGGCTTAATTTATGGGTTATTCACCAAATTGTGTCCATCTTTTCCCTGAATTATCTAGCAAGGACTATATATCCCAGCATGTAATATGTGGCCACGAGCCAAGCAGAATTTTGGGCTTGGATATAAGACTAAATGTTGGCTCCTGTTGTTGATGGGTGTGATGGAGTCACTGGAAGCATAATGGGAAGATCTGCAGTGGAGCTTGGTGTGGGATTTGGGATTGTAGCCTTTGGCTACAAACTTGACCTGAATCTGATGGCCAGGACTAAAATATCAGCACCTTGTGAAACTACTTACAACAACTGGGGACTTGGCAGATATATCCACTATTTCATGCTTGAAACAGAGGGAGTTTTAGCTGCACTTCTGTGCCAAGGTTTTATTACTTGTCCCGGAAAAGAGAAATCCAGGTCACACTTCAGAGATGCAGAGAGGTCATCTCCTCCCACCACTTGTGCTGCTCCCTTCTCTCACACATGAGGTTCTCAGGGTGAGATCTGGTCTGAAGTGTGCAGTGTCTCAGTTTTATGGCTTGAAGGAGAGGTTAAAGGTTGGCTCCTTGCTTGCTGTGAATTTTATTGCTACATGGCAAGTCAAAGCAAATATCTTTACACGTGATAAAGATTCAACCCTAAATTCATAGGGATTACAGTCTCTCTAAACCCTATAAAATAGAGATGAATATCCTGCTCATGGGCTTTTAAAGCATTTTATGTCGGGGCTTCTATTTTATTTTACATTAATTTTTATAGGAGGGTTAAAGTAAACCTGTAGCAATAATAGCATTTTCTCTTAAATTTTACAACACTTTGCCAATAAAAATTGGCATTTTGGTATGTGCAGAGAGAAAAATATCAGAGGCTGACAAATTAGAAAAAATGTGAGAGGTTTCACAACAAAAACAGGCAGTAGCATACCAGCTGGGTAAATCTTCATGACATGTAAAAGATAATTTCAAAAATAGTGTTTTGAATCCCAAAGTGCAAATGATCCAAGAGCAAAATACTATATTACAAAAATATATCTTTTATATATATAAAACCATACAATATATATAAAGACATATATATATATATGTATAATATCATTAATAAATATATATGTTTAAAGGCAGATCTCATCTGAGAGATGAGTTCAGCACATAGGTGAAGGGAGATTCAGGATGTAGGACAGAGAGACTGTGTCCACATTTGCATACCACCTTCTAATGAAGTATTGGACAATTTCTGGAAGAGGACAATGGGAATGATTATGGTTTAGAAAACATGACCAGTGAAGAAAGGTTAAGTGATGCAGGTTTCTCTGGTCCAGAAGAGAAAAGCCTGAGGGGCTGTGAAACAAATTGCCATGGAAAGGTGCAAGATAGGGCAGGGATTAATTACAAGAGAAGAACAATCTGGTTTACTCTGCAGGGAGAAATGAGGTGGGTTTAGGAAAACTTCTTTAAAGGTAAGACTGGATGAGCACTGAGAGAGGAGCTGGTTACCTGGGAGCTAAATCTCCTCTTAGAAATACTGAGAATAGTTTGTGTGTATTCCTAGAGTAACAGTGTGCCTGTTTTCTGTCCAAGCCTGAGAGTCTTCCAAGCCTAATTTTTTAATAAATTTTACTATATGCTGAGAGAATTTGGCATTTCCTGTGCAGTTTACAAACAGACAGAGCTTCAGAATATTCCTTTGAAAGGTGTGTAGGTGGGCAGGTATTACAGCTTCAGTGTAGAGAACTGGGGGAGAGAAAAATATAGGTTAAGTAATTTCCCTAAGGCCAAGGAAGCAGCAAGCATGTCAGACAAGGTTCAACTACAAGCATTTCTGCATCCAGCAATCCTCAGAAGCCCACACCCACCCTTTCCATCTCAGAGCATCTACCTCTCAGGGCTCACTTTTCATCTGGCTCTATTTTCATGCAGTTGCCTGGCAGCTTCCTTGTTTTTTCCTCCTGAGCACTTTGCTAGTTACCACATCAGTAATTGCATGGTGTGAGTTTGTAGTTGCCTTATGACAGGTGAATACAGCTCCTAACCAGCCTCCAAACCCTTCTACCAAAGCTCTGCTGAGCTGCATAAAACATAGGGGTGACCCAAGATTTTGTCCCAGTGAGCAAAAGTTTGCCAGCAATGACACCACCAAACCTCCAATAACAAGAGCTGGATTGGACTGGAAGAGAGTTTGGTTTCTTGCCTGGAAATTGGTCAGCACAGGGCAAGAGTGCAGGTATCAGGGCTCATTGATTGTCCAACCTTCTCCCTTAAACAAATCCCCAGGAAAAAACCTCCTTGACAGCTGAGAATACCAGTTTCAGAGGGGAATAATCAATCTTTAGGATTTGATCAGATTTCATACGGCATTGGGATAACGTGAGGGTTGGTGTTGTGTGAGTTCTTTACAAAGCAGGTTGCTTTCACTGAGCACACCACAAACTCATTTAAAGACCAGAGTTCTGCCTGGCAAAGCAACAAACACAACAGTAGTATCACATCAGATTGACAGCCATTGCTCTTTTTCTTTATTCCCTTCATTGTTTTTCAATTCACTTAGAAGGCATCCAGAGCCTTGAGGGACTAGGAACAATTACATTTAGAATAGTACAGATGTAATTCAGTAATTCTCCTTTTTTCCTCACTGAGACTTGCTCATTCACCAAAATATCCTTCCACTTTCTTCTGCCTTTCTACATAAGGTATGGAATACACTCACACTGCGCTGGGTATTAATTAATCTCTCATAATCAGCCGGCTGGAGGACCCCGTTATTACCACACGTTCTTTTAGAGTCAAGCCAGCAAATCCTTATGCCTTGTGTTGGAGGATTGATGCCAAGCCATGGCTGACTCCTCTGTGGAATTACCTCCTGCATGTGCAATAGCAGCAGTGCAGGCCTTCCCAGGCAGCCCCAGCCCTGCGAGCCCCAGCAGTCACAGCTAATTTGGGCATATGCTGCCATTGGATGGGTGCCACGCAATTAAGAGGACGCCCTGGAGGCATCAGCATTCCTCATCTCACAGTGAGGGTGGTGGGAGAAGGCAGCAGAAGTTTATGGGGTGTTATCCATGGGAGTGTGTTATTTCAACAGCATTTGTACAAATCTGTGAGGACGATTCAGAGCTGGGCAGGGAGCCAACACAAAGAGGTTTCTGAGGCCACAGTGGAAAACGCTGAAAATCCCTGTTTGCTGGAAGAAGATGGT
Source organism: Poecile atricapillus (assembly GCF_030490865.1). NCBI lineage: Eukaryota > Metazoa > Chordata > Aves > Passeriformes > Paridae > Poecile > Poecile atricapillus. The sequence continues at coordinate 7,397,593 of NC_081288.1, forward strand.
GATGAGGCAGCATGGGGAACTGATGGTGCTGGACTGGAAAATGCTGATTTCACTTCTGACCTGTTCGGTCTGGGACCTGGAGACCTGGGGTTACACACACTCTTTAGGGTGTTTGCAACCCCTACTCCCAGAAAAACCACCATCAGTTAGATCCCTGAGAAGCAAAAATGGTATCAAGGTCTTCATCCCTCCTGAAGAGGAAGAACCAAGACACTGAACAGCAAGGATGCCAGGGTTCTTCAAGGGACTGGTATCAACCCAAAGGACCTGAAAGTTCCGCAGACCAGAGCCAAGATCTTGCCATGACAAAGTCCTTTCCACCAGAGAACTTCTGGGGTGCAGGGGCCCTGTGAATGAATTTCTTTGGGCTATCAGAGCCCCTGGCCCAGGGGAATCCATCAGCTGAGTGCTCTGAGTTACTACTGCAGCCTTGACTTAGACTGAAAGTCTGAGGCTGACATGCTTTGACCAAGACATCTTGGAAGCAAGCAAACTGGGAAAGCCTTGACAGGAAAATTTTAAGCCAAATTTCTACCCTGTGCTGCTCTTAGAGACTCAGTGAGTCCCATTACTGTCTGGCAGAAGGATCTTGGCTTCATGGTCCATCCCAAGCTGTGTCCAGACGGTCCATCTCTAGGACCACCTGGGAATGGGAAAAGCATTTGCCTTTGCAAGTCTGGCATGGGCAGGATTGTGTTTATCCTCTTTATCAACATATTATAGGGAGAAAAGCACTTGGTGCCACTCCTTCCTGCCTCACTCCTACATTTAAAAAGCCACAAAATATATAGAATAAATGAATTAAAAATACTGCTGCACTGATTTTGGGAGAATTACATTCTCTCCCACCATTACGGCATTTATCCCCCAGTGCTAAAATGTGTATACTGAGGCCTCAGCACTGCTGGCTAATTTAGGAGTGCTGCCATCATCATAAAAGGAAGAAAATCAATTCAAATCAAAACCCCAAAAACAAACTATGACCTCATTCAAATCAGGGAAAAAAACCCAATCCCAACCTCTCACAGCTCTGGTAGGATGCCAGAGAAGCCCAGAAGTCACGCAAGATGCACAGCACTGATTGCTGTGTAACAGTGATTTCCCTTTAGCCCACAGACCCCACTGTATCCTTCATTCAGCATTCCAGAGCACATCTCTGAGCATCGTTGGGGCTGGGAAATAACACACACCAGACCTTGCTGGGGGTTGCAGGTTAAGTATTGCACTTAGGTTTTATGGAGCAGAAGAGTAGATAAATTCTGTCAAATTAATGTAAATGCTCAGCAATATTTTTTGCTTCTGAGAGTCTTTTAGTGCTTTTTTTAGGGTTTGGAAATATTTCTGTGTTTTTCATTTTGCGAATCAGCATGAATCTCTCCTTGGTCCTGAGATTCAGTTTGGTTTGGTTTTGATTGTTGAATTTTCCAGTTACTTGCTGGAAATTAGAGTTTTAGGTAATTCCTTGTTCTTGGTCCTTATTCTGCGCTTTCTGGAGCATCACACAAAGGAGTGGCCACACTCCTGGCTGAAAACAAACTGGCACAGTTCCTTCAAGGAACAGTTCCCTCAAGGGTGGAGGTATAACACAAGTTTGCATCACTGACTCTGCCCTGCATTTCATTCCCTTTGGGTTTGGTCTTTTCTCCTCTGACACTAATTCTTTTACAACATACGTAATAGGCAATGTAGCTTTATTTCATCTCCCTGTTTGTTCCGTGGGTGATATCTCCCAAGGAAGATTAATGATTTAAGCTGATTTAATCGTGTGCATACTTTCCATAGAGAATAAAAAGAGAGAGAAGAGGAGAGGAGAGGAGAGGAGAGGAGAGGAGAGGAGAGGAGAGGAGAGGAGAGGAGAGGAGAGGAGAGGAGAGGAGAGGAGAGGAGAGGAGAGGAGAGGAGAGGAGAGGAGAGGAGAGGAGAGGAGAGGAGAGGAGAGGAGAGGAGAGGAGAGGAGAGGAGAGGAGAGGAGAGGAGAGGAGAGGAGAGGAGAGGAGAGGAGAGGAGAGGAGAGGAGAGGAGAGGAGAGGAGAGGAGAGGAGAGGAGAGGAGAGGAGAGGAGAGGAGAGGAGAGGAGAGGAGAGGAGAGGAGAGGAGAGGAGAGGAGAGGAGAGGAGAGGAGAGGAGAGGAGAGGAGAGGAGAGGAGAGGAGAGGAGAGGAGAGGAGAGGAGAGGAGAGGAGAGGAGAGGAGAGGAGAGGAGAGGAGAGGAGAGGAGAGGAGAGGAGAGGAGAGGAGAGGAGAGGAGAGGTTCGGAGAGGAGAGGAGACTCGAGGAGACTCGAGGAGACTCGAGGAGACTCGAGGAGAGGAGAGGAGAGGAGAGGAGAGGAGAGGAGAGGAGAGGAGAGGAGAGGAGAGGAGAGGAGAGGAGAGAGAAAGAGAAGAGAAGAGAAGAGAAGAGAAGAGAAGAGAAGAGAAGAGAAGAGAAGAGAAGAGAAGAGAAGAGAAGAGAAGAGAAGAGAAGAGAAGAGAAGAGAAGAGAAGAAGAAAGAGAAGAGAAGAGAAGAGAAGAGAAGAGAAGAGAAGAGAAGAGAAGAGAAGAGAAGAGAAGAGAAGAGAAGAGAAGAGAAGAGAAGAGAAGAGAAGAGAAGAGAAGAGAAGAGAAGAGAAGAGAAGAGAAGAGAAGAGAAGAGAAGAGAAGAGAAGAGAAGAGAAGAGAAGAGAAGAGAAGAGAAGAGAAGAGAAGAGAAGAGAAGAGAAGAGAGAGAGAAGAGAAGAGAAGAGAAGAGAAGAGAAGAGAAGAGAAGAGAAGAGAAGAGAAGAGAAGAGAAGAGAAGAGAACCCTTCTATTTTTCTACCCAGATTGAAAAATATATCTTTTGAGTTTTTGCTTTTTTTTTCTCCATTGATATTTGCTGTCTTTGACAGCCTCCTAAACAATTTTACTATCTTTCATCTGTGATGGTCCCGAATTAATGTGAGTCATTCCCACCAATAAACCTGGAACTGAGTGCATAAGAAACTACAGTTAATCTCTACTGAGTTTCAGGAGTTTTGCCAGGAAAGACTTTGACCCAATGCTATGTAGTTCCATTCACCTGCTTGTTCTGCCACCTTTCCCTTTTCTTCTTGCTCTATCCAGGAGAAAAGCCAGCTCACTTGGCAAAAGAGGTTTGTTATGTCTTTGGGAGAGGTTTGAAATATGTGGCTGATGTTTCCCCTTGCACTTGCTGAGGCACCAGAACATTGTTACCACCTGTTTAAAAGGATGTTCAAAAAAACCTTAAACCCAGACATATGTGACAAAACTGTGGACTAAGCCAAAAAGTGAAAAAAAGTACTTAGAACTTGTAAAGAGGTTAAAGAAATGAAAAAAAAAAAAAAAAGTTTTTTTTTTTCTTCTCAATCTACCTGACAGCCTACTTTTATAATAATGTGGTGTTTACTAACTAGAAAATTTTCACTCAACAAGAATGCAAAGATCACTAGTAAATGCACAAGAGTGATTTAAAATAGGGTAACTACTGGCATAGGCAGACACATATTTCTAAAAATGAGTTGCAACACATCATGAAAGTCACACCCATTTTATAAAGCTTTCTTTTCTCTCAGATAGGGGAAAGTAATCTGATTCAGCTTTCATGTGGACAAAGACATTTATTCCAGGCAAAGATGGCATATAGAGAGATGCAAATGGGAGGACACGAATTCCCTCCCCACCCTCAGAACGTGGTTTTCCACAGTGCCCTGTTTTTGTTTGTGCCTTCAGAAGCTGCCTGGCATTTCCCTACAGTCAGTTGAGCCCTGCTCACACCTACTCCCACGGCTGTCTGTTTTGTCAGCCTGGGTTACTCCAAAAAGGTGCAAGGAGAAATGATTAACTGCAGTCAATTTATCTGGAATTCTTAGAGGGAAAGAATAATATTAGCTTAAGTAAAAAATAGCCAGGTGAAGCAGTCCTATGCTTGCTGATATTTTACACTGCATGGGGTGGTTATCAGGGTGAAAAGTTAGAAAAGGCCAGGCATGAGTGGATGGTTTATGATGCAATTTTTAATTGCATGATGAGATGCTCCCTTCACCCTAACCTCTGCACCCATATTTTCCTTCTTCTTTGTCTGGGGTGGAGCTGCCTTAAGGATGAATCAGAGAAGGTGTCTGCTTTCCAAAGGGCTCCTTGGCATTTGTGGCAGACAGAGAGTGCACGAGGAACAAAGCTGGGGAGTGCTGCAGAAGGTGAAGAAGTCTTTGGGTGAAGATGTTTGGTGATGAGTGACTCATATATCCCAAACTTTTACTAATGATCCCTGAGGTCTAAGCTTTATTTTTGGGTTTCTGAGAGACACCCCTGGCACATGACTTGAAGAAAGCCTGGGCTCTACCAGAAGCAAATGGTGAAGGACACAATGAACACAAAAGGTGCTGTATGATGTAGAGGATATAGAGAAGCCAGAAATGGCCCAAAACTGAAAGAAACCTTTAATGTTTCCTTCATGGCTCAATTTTACATCAGTTAAATAGAGACAAACCTGAGTATGATTACAGGTTTTGATGAACTCTGATACTGTTGTAATTAATGTTTCAGAAAAAATACACAAGCAAATGAATAATTCTGTTTTCAGGGCAGTATTCAGTAAATAAGACCTATGGTTGTTCAGTAGAAAATGAGAATACAAACTAAGGAATAGCTGCTCATTATCTGAGCACTGTCCATCTTATGCAGGAGACAAGAAGAAACCCATAAAAAAAAAGTGTGTGTGACTGCATTGTTAGATGGGACAGGGCTGCAGGGATGTCCCTTGCTCCAGTATTTCCCAACTTTGCATCTTGATGCTGTTCCCTCTTTAGAAAGCAGCTTTTCAGCTGTGCATTTTACCACCCCCATCCAGCTGGGACGTGGGGTTTGGGCTGAAGGGGGTTTCCATGCCATGGGCACAAGTGCTCCACCTCATCTCTGCCCCTCTACCCCAGCCTCCAGAACTTCTGTCTAGTCCTGGTTGCCTCTTCTCAAACTCCTTTTTCCAGCCCTGATCCTCTGTTCACATCCTCCCCTTCTCCTAGACTGTTCCAGCTCAGACTGTGTTTCTCTTCCACTTGGGCCTTATCTTCCACTGCTGCAGGTGTCAGCAGGGATCCCAGGGATGCAACAGAGGCTTCCTGTCTCACACACTGGGAGTCACCAGTTTCACAGAGACAAGAACAGATCCTGGCCTAAAGCTCAGATGAGCAGGTTCCAGCCTAGGTGTTTCTCAGACATCCCTACCAGGGAGCCATCAGTAGCAGGAGAAGTGACACCCAAACACCAGTGAGGGTGTGAGCACTGAGGCCCTAGTGCCATGGAGAGGGATCTGATGTTATAAAGACACATTTAATCCCTCATCTCACCTAATCTCTCTCTAAAGACCACAAGACATTAGGGGAGGGGTTGTGCCAGCCCTAATGAGGCTAAATATTGCCTTATTTGTGCCATATAATTCTTTGGCCTGATCATGGAATATTTGCTGAAAAGATTAGTCCTATAAGTAATTAGTCTTTCTGGAAAAGAGTATCAGTGGTACCAGATAATACTCTAACTCCCTCTATCCAAAACAATTTAATCTCTTCTAAATGAAATCCATTTTTCTAAAGAAAAATTGCTTCCACAGTATTATTCAGAACCTGGCCATGGAGAGATTCAACTTTAGATGAAGCAGTAATCATTTCACCTAACTTTGTATTTCAACTCCTAAGCTACTAGAATTAATTGAGCATGTAATTAAGGAAGAGTTTTCTTACCAATATGACCATGCCTGTAATTAAAATCTCACACAAGTGTGTGTGTGTAAGAATAGGGCAGGGCAGAGAAGAGAAGAGACCAAAGTGTCTGACAGGTTTACATCAAAGGACCTGAGCTCCTGCATCTCTGAGCCAGAGGGAGGGGAGGAAGGGAAGACAGGACTGACTGATAACTGACTTGATATATTGTTTTTGACCTCCTGTCTTCAAAGTCCCAAGTGGTTTGAGTGCTGTCTACCCTGGAGATGTCTTCTACCTTTAATGTTCCTTCAGCACAGCCAAGCTTTTCAAGTGTTTGTGCCACCAAGAGCACAAAGCAAGAAGAGTGATGATATCTGCCTCTTTTCAGAGGGGCTGGAATGGGTTTGGCTTTGGGCTGTGCCTCTTCAGTGCTGTGGCCCAGGGGACCCCATGTCATGTCCTGAGAGCCACTGCTTTCCTCTGGTATTTGTTGCCTGGGAGAGCCATGAACAAGATTTTGTAGGAAAGAACCAAAAGGAGTGGTGCATTTCTGCTGATGATATTTAAACTGCTTTTACTACTAAATCAGCGTTAAATAGCTGTTCAGCCTGTTGTCAGGGGCCCAAGCCAATGGCTCTGCCTCAGGACTGCTGCATTTGGGGAGATTTTCCTGTTCTGAACATGAGGAGATGTTGGGTGCTGGGAAGCTGCAACACAGCACTGCCACAGCTGAGCTCCTGCACAAAAGGAACAAGGGCTTTCCCTAAAAGAAATCCAAACAAATCACCAAAATGGGGACTTGGAGCTTGAAGAGAAGAAGGGATTGAGTGCCTTAGCTGGTCTGCCATGTGTTATGATACCCTGTGACTGTATGAGGGAGGGGGAAATCCCTCCCTCGTAGGATAACCAAGCCAAGGACCAAGACACCGAGGAAAAACAGGTGTGGATGAATGTTGCATGAAAGAAGCCACCCTGAAGAGGGAAATTGCTCTCTCATTTGTTTGATATCTGCTGTGGTCAGGGAAACAGGACTTTGTATATTAATTGACTTTGTAATATGTTTATAAATCACATCAAAAAGACACCTGCATCTGTCCTCTGGTCTCCTCTGAACTGGAGCAACCTGAAGGGCTTGGGATTTTTGTCTTGCTGGTTGAATTCCAAATGTGGTCAGAGTTTTGGTCTCACAGATTTGGTGAAGTTTATATTGCAATGTAGATAAAGAAGGCATGCAGGGAAAGTTAAGGTAAATTAGGTGTGTGTTCTCAGAAAGAAAGCCCACATGCCCAGTTGCACACATATTTTACATTTATTTAAATCCACTAAAATACCATAAGAAAGAGCTGACCATTACTGAAGTCCATGCTGGGATGCTTAGAGCCATGCTGGCATACACTGGTTATGGATCAGATATTTTTTACATGAAATATATGTCATGCAAGTGCTTTATTTCCTTCCATATAGTCCCAAACATTAAGCACACGCAATTCCTACCAACACTGCCTTCAGAATGACCAATATACCAGGCAGACATGCAGGAGAGCTGTTTTTCTCCATAGATAACTATCAGGCTGGCATTTTGGGGCAGCCATCATTTTTTTCTTCATTATCATTTCACTCATAGCTTTCTCATTTTTTCAGCTTTCCCATACCTGCAGTAGTTAAGACTTTGTGACCTTCCCTGGGGAACGCAACCTGTGATTCACAGCTAAAGAGTGGGTGTCTCTGTCTGAGCTCTGCTTTTGAAAAGGGTGGCAAATTGCCTCGACAACAGCCACCATTAAGTAAAATACTTAATGAAATGACTGAGGAAATGAGTGCTCACCAGTGTATTTTCTCTGCACTTCCTAAATATGCCTGTGACCCACACACTGAGCTAGCAAACTTTATGCTCTTAATGTCATCATCATCAGCTTTCTTCCCTCCAGTCCGTGCCTTGCATTTTAAACATTATTATTAATTATTATGTTGCTGTTATTGCTGTGATTGCTATTATTAATTTAATTTTAGTGTCTCTGTGGTCTTTGCATAGACCCCCAGCGTGCTTTTCTGTGAGGTCCCACGGAAGCCAAGAGAGGGTCTTTTGGAACTTTAAGGCAACCTCAGCCACACAAAGGTTTAGAAAATGTAAGACCTTCCTGGGCACCTCTCCTATAGCCTGGGTTTGCACAGGCTGAGCAGGACATGGATGATTGAAGCCAGGGTGCAGGATGGCTTGAGCTGGGACACGGTGTCTGGGCACTGAGAAGTGAGCAGGGCACGTGGGAGCAGTTCCTGTTTCCATCCCCTGAAAGGATTTGATACACAGCGTGAGAGCTTTGGTCACCAAGGCATGCTGTGATCATTCCAGGCTCCAGCACAACAGTGTGCCAAGCCTACCTGCACCTCCCAGTGATGTGGTCCCAGTGCTGAGCTGGTGATGGCAGAGAGGTTCAGGTTGAACCCACTCAACCAGGTGTGCAGCCAAGGGTAGGTCCTAGCATAGTGCAGCCTGGACTCAGTTGTGCTGAGAATGGACAGCACTCCCTGTGGATCATGGATGAAATACCAAGATCTGAACCACAATCCTTCCTCCTTAAAAACTGAGCCAAAATGCTCCTATTTCCTCCCAACCTTCAGTAGGGAGCATTTGGGGACAGGGATTGTGTTCTCACGATCCAGCAGTAATCATACAAGTCCCTGTACTGGATTTTGAGCTCCCAGTGCTCTACAATGCAATTCCTGTGGGCAGTGCAGTGTCCAACTCCTGCCCAGGATAACAGAGCTTCCTCTCCCTGGATAGTAAATAACCCTCCCCTGCTGTGTCTGGGCACGAGTGCAGGGCCCAGTCAGGCATGGAGCTCACTGCTCTGCTACAAAGCACAGCCGGGGAGGAAAAATAACCTTTTGGTTTTATGTTCAGTGATATATTGTCTTTAAATCTGATGGGTTTAGGAAATGCTACAGAACAGAAACTGCTCTGCTTTTCCAGAGGCATAATGTTACGGTATGGTTGTTCCAAAGCCAAACTCTGCTCTGAGTTATGCCCCTACATCCTCTCTCCCAGGTATTTATAAAATTATGATTCACAGTAGCAGACATAGGACTTCATTACTTCTTGAATTGCCTTTTTTTAAAAAAACTATCCACAAGCTCAGAGAATTACATATGGCCTCATTAACCTCTGTGTCAAACTGACAATAAGGCAGGGAAGGAGGTACCCCTTCAGCTGCTCAACAGCCTGTGCAGGGGCCCTGTGGAAGGGCTGCTGAGGGAACACCAGCACTTCCCAGCTCATGCTACGAGCTTCGTGTGTCTGTGGGTGGTTGCACAGGAACCTGAAATGTTGTGTTGGTGTGCTCACTGCCCACGTGAGGTTACTCCATCTAGGAGAGCTGAAGTCCCAGAAATAAACATCTCTGGATATCTCACAAGTGTCATTAGCACCGGTGTGTGTCCATCATGATGGGATACCCAAAATGAGAGTGAAAAACAGAGTTGTATCAAAACAGGGATCTTGGGCTCCATAGAAGCAACGTGAATGCTTTTGGAGGGATGGGCAACTTTTGTCTTTTGGCCTTTTGGTATGAAAAACACCAGGACTGGTTTCACAACATACACAAAGGAATTATTCTGCCTCTTGGCTTCTACAAGAGTGCTGTAAAGTGATTTTCATGTGCATAGCTGTACAGACAGTGCAGGATCCTAACCCAAACTACAGCAGGATAGCTTGTGAGACTAAAGTTTAGAACTTGTTCAAATGTTTTGTTGCATACAGCTGCACAAAAACCCTGCTTATATAAACTTCTTTTCAGTGCCATCCAAGAAGGGTGAAAGATTACAGCAATCCACAGGTGTAACCCAGACTCCAGACTTCACTTTCCCAGGGGTAATTTCCCCTCCTGATTTCCCTTCTGACAGTCTCAAAGGCCAGCTGTCACAGCCTTTGCTATTTGGGATTCTCAGGGCATAGTGTACTTCCCAAAGTTTCTCTGCTTCGAGTCACTGTGAAATTCTCTAAGTAAGGCCCAAGGACAACTTAACCATTCTTTGTGAGAGATCCAGTGGTCAAAACCTAAGTGGCTTTGAAAGCAGAGCCAACAGGGCTTAACAAACCAACAGTAACACCATGGGGGTTTGCTAATCCCCAAAATCTACAATAAACAGATAAAGTTAATAAGATTCAATAAACGAGAACAGCTCCATTAATGCTTAAAGAGCACTATCTAAATACGACACACTTTATTTACTGAGTTCCCTTGCTGAATTTGCTGTACACAGGAACACTCAAAATTCATTATCTTTGGATGCAAAGCTTAGTAAATTCGACAGTAATTAATCTCCATTTACCCTCCGCGTGTGTTTCTGAACAGACGAAAAGTTCATTGAAAAAGTTCTTTCAGCCGCTCTGAAAGGGAAGCAGTGCTTTGATAAACAAAAAAGCACCAAACACAGGCTTCTGAAAGGAAAATAGAGCAGTAGCCAGTTCTGCGTGGCTCGAGCCAGGTGCTCATTGCAAATTCAGTAGCATGCACTGGCAAGTGTCAGCAGCAGAGAAACTGAAATTACTGAAATTCTTATGCCACTGTAATTTGCTGAAGGCGATGCACTGAGGGTTAAAGCAAATTGTGCATGTGTTGAGGATTATAAAACAAATTAAAATGGAGGCTAACAAAAGGAGTGCAATATTTATGCATTTCTTCATTCTTTTCACTTTGTGGTACTCAGTCAACTTCACAGTCTCTTAAGGTGGCATGGGGACATTGCTATTGTGTACATTCATTTGCTCTGAAAATGGGGGCTCAGACATCTTAGGCTACAGAATTTAACTGGTTCTGGTAATATTTACAAGTACCGCTATTAACCTACGAAATATTTACAACCCACCCATTACTTCTAATCAAGTGAAATTTAATCATCAACACAAGAAATGTAGTAACTTTCCTGTTCAGCGTGTTCTACTTATCTGCTTCAATTTTGATACACCAGCCCATTTTACCATGTATCCCTTCCCTTTCCCTAGAATTCCTGAATCTGTGCACCCTGGTTATGCAAAAGCAGAAATGTTTTAATCACCCACAGCTTGCTGCAGTTGAGTCCATTACACAGTGTAATGCACTTAATGTTTAATACCCAATTTACCAAATATTTTAAAGAGTTTCTAAAGTACCCACTATATGATCACCCAGCATGGCCCAGCAACCAAATGGGTTATTACCTTGTGGAATGAGAAACGAGTTCTCTATGAAACCTGCCCTTAGGTGTATATTCCCAGCCCTCTGCTGGCAAGCCCTGCCACGGAGCTGCTTGGAGAACTGAGGATATTGTGTCCATGTCTCTGTCCAGTCCCAGTTCCAGCCCTCCTGCACAATAAACTGGACTTTTTTAGTCAAGATGTGCCCACCTGTCCCTCTGTCAGCTCTGACACGGAGTGACAACCTCTGTGAACAATAGGCACCGAAGAGCTGACAGCAATCTGATTTTCAAGTGCCACCATGAGATTCACCCAAGCCCACCTGTAGGGATTTAGACCTCATTTTAATTCCAGAGACCCTTGCATTTGGCTATGAGAGGCTATCCTCACCTGCTGATGACACAATGTGAGAAGTGCCTGCAGAGTCAGCTCTTGCTCCTACTTACTCATGGAAAGAAAGAAAATTGTTGGGTTTCAGTTTTCTGTCTAGATTTGAGAAGGCTAAATAGAGCTGCTTGGGACTCTTAAGGATAAAACAGAGTTTTTATTTGCATTTTGCTGTGGCAGGGAGGTGTTTTCACACAGGTTCAAGTCTTGGAGCTCCCAGATGCTCCAGGCTCTTTCCAGGCAGCTCTGCCAGAAATGACCAGAAGCCCACTGTCCTTCATGTCACTGTACAAACCAAAGGACAAAAAAACTTCTAACTAGCCTCCAACAGTTTCAGCCTCAGTGTAAAACAAGTGACAACAGATGGGATCAGACAGACGGGGGAATAGAGGAGGAAGAACGAGGCAGTATCAGGGAGTGTGACAAGCAGGGGTCTCGGCACATTGGCAGCCTCGCTGTTGTCAAGTTTTTTTGTGTAGCATCACATACTAACGTTGTGTTTGGGGAGTTATTAGATTTTACACTTGATTTTCTGGAAGAGAGCAGGGAGCCAGCAATGAAGCATCTTGGAAATAAGATTATTTTGCAAATCTGTTCAAGTGATCTTTGAATTGTTATTTCTGTCAAAGGTAAAGATGTAAGGGCTATATCCTGACCTTTATTTCACAGAGTCTATTTGAATAATCTCCATCAGCTGCCATGGAGCTACTTCAGATTAACAGCAACGTAACACCAACGTCAGGACCTGGATCTTCCAGAGAATCCCGTTGATCTTACATCATTGCAATAGCTGATTTAAAATCACATTTCCTCGGCTTGAGAAGCTTTTCCTTCACACAAAGGAGGTCAGAATCTCTCCCTTTCTCTAATATTAAGGCAGACTGTGATCCAAAGGATCATGTCTGTACTCCCAAGCATACTCTTCTATAGGATCAATAAATTACCTGATAGTGGCAATTGAGATTACACTTTAAGGATGGTGTTATTAGGATTTGCATTCCAGCTACAAAGCAGATCAAATGAACAAACAGAATACCCAGTCCTGGACCACTTCCCTTACTCTATTCTGTCATTTTTATAGCTTCACACATGCTGCAGGTGCTGATACTACAAACGTCTGACTGTAATCCACACATCAGCCTGAGAGCACACCAGTCCTGGGAGAGATTGCCTCCAGCAGTCGTTTCAAGCCTGGTTAGAGGAGCAGAATGGAAGCATCAGCTAAAGCGATGAAACTTACATTTTCTAATAATGGAAATGAGATGGAAATGTTGGGCAGCTGCTGGGGTTTCCTCTATTATCTGATTTTTGAAAAATAATACTGAGAAATGCCTTACAAAGCCTAACATTAACGTATGTATTCCTCAGTAATGAGAGATATGAATGGCTGGGTCTATAATCCCTTATAAATCTTTCATTCTAAAAACTGCCCATAGCATTGTTCTTGGTAATGGAGAGCTATATGAAGTTGGCAGGTTCTTTTTTAAATTATCAACTCACTGTTCAAGACAAAAAACCTGAATTAAAGTGGGAAAAAAATTACTCCCCTGGAGAATTGCAGTGCAGACATTTGCTGGCAAATTATTTTTATTTAAATCACTTTTCTTGGTTTTAATATTGAAAAGACTTTAAATCATTGAAGAGCCTTTAATTTAGGATTGTGGATGGCAGGGATGTAATTGAGAACAGACTAGCTGATGTGCTTCAGCACAGGGGCTGGACCAGACAATTTCTCAGAATTTTTTCAAGTCTGGCATTTATAGAAAGCAACTCTTGTCTGACTGCCCCTTCAAAACTGTTTGCTTCTAAGACATACAAAGTCACCCTGTTGCCAGCAAGAATTGCCACTGAATTCCAATTCTTCCAGTCTTGAGATACAATACAACAGAGTTGGATTGAATGTGTTGGACCGAAATCAGAAGGATTTACCCAAGGCAGTTTCCACATGGGATGGAGGCAGTGACTAAATAAAATGCAGTCAGGATTCAGTCTATCCCCCAGGACCACAAAGAAATAATGGCATGGGAAGAAATTTTACAAACTAAACCATCACTGTTTTTTCTCTGTCTTTTCCCTGCTGGAATTCAAGTTTCTTTAAAGATGAGGATTCCTGTCAAACCTTTAAAGAGAGTTGAGAGTGTGACAAGGCAGCAGACAAGTGCAGCAATTCCTCAGCTCTGCACACTCACTCTCTGTTACAGCTCTCTGGTCTGGGTCCACAACGAGAGGTCTCCCACCCTGGCAGGGTATTTGGGCACAAAATCACCCACTTTTCTTGTCCGTGCCACCCTTGCTGCCGAACCCCCCGCGCTGGGGTAGCCCAGTGTCCCCATCCGCCCTGTGCCCAGGTACGCTTTCCCCACGGGCTCCCCAGGGAGACACACAGACACACAGACACAATGAGAGCCTCCAACTGGAAATTCAAACAAAAATATGGCTGTCTACTCCAAAAGGCAAACTCATTTACAAAGGTCATCTCTGTCGAGGAAGAGTGATGTGTTACTCCCCTCTTGGAGGCAACTGCTTGTCGCTCCTCTGCCGAGTTACATTCATGAGCATAGTTTTGAAAAATAAGAAAGAAAAAAAAAAAAAAAGAGACAGAAAAGAGACAAAAGCCCGGCAAGCCCCCTATTCACAGAGCTAGCCCCGCAACTCCCCTTCCCCTTGTCGGGTAAACTGAGCTTCAATAGACATTAGCATCTTTCCCTACCTTCGTTCTCATCGGAGACAGAAGCCCTTCCATTTTGGTCCGATCCTCATGCCAATCCTCGTCCCCCAACTTAGTATCTCGTGCCCGTCTCAAGCATCCCACACGAACAAGAGCATGTCAGGGACCGCCAGCGACACCCTCGCCGGGAGCTCCGCCAGCCAAGTCGCGATGCTCAGCCGCGTGGAGCACGGCTCCCGGAGAGCCCTTCCTCCCCGAGCCTCCTCTCTCGCTCTCTGTGCATAATGTGCCCGCAGCTATGTTTGTACCATCGCGGCTGACAAACGAGCCCTGCCTTACGTAATGCGCTCAGCGCAGTTCGGGCGATCCCAGCCCCGCCGCCGGGACCCGCTGGGCGCTCGGGAGGCTGCGGGACCCTGCCCTGCCCATTGTGCTCCGCCAGCAGCGCTCCCGCTCCCCCCACGGCCGGGAAAGCACCGAGGAAACTTCGTCACCGCGCAAGATCGCGGATTCCCCGCTACTGACTTAAAAGGGTGTAATCCTCATTCCAAGCCTCAGCCCAGGAGGTTTTCCCTGCTCGGGAAACGCCAGCAGTTGGAGCATTTTTTCTGCTGGGCGCGTTTACTGTCAGCGAGTGACCAAACCCACGCTGAAAGGGAGTTCCTATCAATTGTCAGCCGGGAATTCAGGAGAGAAAGAAAGAAAGAAAACCACACTAAACAAAAGGAATATATTCCTACAAAGTTGGTCAGCAAAATATACTCCCTGAATGCATTTATTTTAGCATTTTAATTCAGATCAGAGCATGCCTTTGTGGAAAATTCCCTGATTGCTCCTGCTTTATGCATTTTGTTTTCCAATCATGAAGTGATGCTAAGACTGAAGCTCTTCCAGAGGAAAATCCAACTAAAAAACGAGCTTCACACCTACCAACACACCAGGGTTCAGTCCACAGGACCAGACCAGAGCAGTCCAAAGTCAAGCCCTTTTGAAATGCCATCAAATGAGCACGGCTGCCCACCACTGCTCCTAAGGTCAGCTCCCCCAGGGGCCACCCCACTTCCTAACACAAACATAAAAAGGAATCCCCTTCCTCATCCTCGGGGGTAACCTTACACATACCAGTACCCAATTGCTGTCCAAAAGCAAAATTAAAACCCCTGTTACACCACCAGGGCTCGATTTTCAGTGTTAGAAAAATCACAGTCTGGCTGGTTGGAGCAAATTACAGGTGGAAATTAATAATGCTCTTTAACACCAGCTCTTAGGCCCCAAAGCTACATGCTCAGGGACAGTCACTATCTGATTCACACACAGCTGGATCTGGTTTACTCCTGAAAATACCACATGTTCCCTGGATGATGATGGGGATTCACCTCAATTAGCTTTCACCATCTAAAATTCTGCTTTCTGGTCAAAGCCAGCCACTGAGGCTCCTCCAAAACCAAAAAGAGAGACCAGTTCCTTCTCAAAGTGACTGGCTGCTCAGACCAGGGACCATCTCTGACCCCACATACCATTCATGCTCAGCCCAAGCTCCTGGAGGCTGCACTGAGAAGGAGAAGGTGCAATGGGAAATGTTCGTGGTGGTGTCATGGTTGGTTCATGGCATGCCAGGGTGCCAAGCCTGGGGTGAACCCAGAGACACAAAACTCCTGCCCCTCAAGCCCCAGCAGAAGTGCTCCCAGACAGTGACACCTATGAGGGTGCTCAACCCCACACATCTCTTTTCTGCTCTCTCTTCCAGTCCTTTCAACCATGTAGATATTGCAGTTTAAGGCCATTTTTCTTGTTATGCTTTATGGGGTAAAAACAGGGGGGGAGGTTCCCCCTACAATGATTAATATTAATTTCAAACATAATTAACTGTTCTCAGCCAAATTCAGGTTCTTATCAAACATGAACGAATCTGATCATATCATAGTGAAGGCAGAGATAAGTTTTCCTTAGCTAAAGAAACTGTAGAATGCTGGCAGGCTTATCCATTTCTTACTGGCTGTATATAAATGTGTTTTGCTATTGGTATTTACAAGACCTTAATAAGACTTTGAATGAATGGCAGAAGGAATTCCAGGCTCCAGTAAGACAAGGCTGTTGTGATTTTTCTGCTCCACAACATTGTGCCAGACTCTGATGAGAGGCTTACAAGTCTGTGCATCTGTGAAACATCATCTTCAATCCAAATTGTCAGGGGAATTTGACTGTCCATAGCCTCAAGAGGAACGTAAAGGGAGAGGAGTTCTTGGGTATTTTGGAGATGTCAGGTCAGGTGCTCAAGATTGAATACAATATGATAATATGCATGATGCACCCATGGCAGCATATGAATGCCCAGTTCTCTTAAATCTCAGCACCGCTTTGAACTCGGCTACACCACAGTGCCTCATGAGATTCCCTGTGTTACCTTTGTTTACAAGCAAAAAAAAAAAAATAAAAAATAAAAAAGGCATTTCTCCTAAAGTCCAAAAGAGTAATTCAGTCTGGGACCAGAAAAGCAAGCTGGGGCCTTTCTGGTTCAGCAGCACTCAAAGCCTCTCTGATCTGAATGGATTGGGAATTGTGCTGATACTGCATGAGTCAGAGCAGAGCCCAGCTCAGCAGGATGAGCAGGAATGGGAAAGAGTATGATGCTGTTGAGCAGCACCCGTGGCTGTGAGCTAGCAGCAAGTCTCCTGATCCAGGGAGTGCAGGCTGAGACCCCCAGCTGCATCCCAAGGATGCTCTGAGTCCCTGGGCAAGTTATCAGCTCCTGCATGGCATCACCATGAGCCACAGCTGAAGTGGGGTGTGTGACAGCAAGGTCTGTTCACATCCACCTTCACCAGTGGGGCCAGGGGACCCCAAGAGGTTCTGCCTGTGTGTAGTTTTGTCTTGGCCCTTCAGAAAGCCTGGCAGTTTCCTGTGAGAGCTGGAGCATCACTGGCTGGATGGGTATTGTGCATCACATCATACTCCTCTCAAACTCCAGGCACCAGGCTTGACTAGAGCTGTGCCAGCATCTAGGCAGCTGCTCTGCTTTAACCTGTGCAGCCACCAGCCTGCCCTCCTTGTGCTGCAGGAGCAGGATGAACACTCTGTGTGCTCCAGACTGCTTGCAACCCCTCCTTTCACATTCAGAGAGGTAATTTTACAAGTGTGGGAGCCAAGGAAGTTTATCTTCACTTTAAAATGAGAGCTTTGGTTGCTCTAGCCAGGGGAGCAGTGCCCCAACAGTGCGTGCCATAGTCTGACACCTCGCTCCTCTGCCGGGCTGCGACTCACAGCAATGCTCAAATTACTGCAGACTCGTTCTACAGCCTCTGCTCCTGCGAATTCACATCAAAAGCACTGCAGAAGCAAAAGAAGCATGTGAACACTTGTATCCTCATTCTATTTCTGGAGAGGGGAGCAGCATTTGACTCAGATCCTGGGCAGCTACACCCAGCATATCTGAGCCTTTCCATCTGCAGAAGAAGGGACCAACTTGTCTGGTTTGCACAGGTGTTGCAGAGGTTTATCCTGTCCTGGATTCAAACCATATCCTAGAAGATGGGAATATAATCACCCTTGGCTCCTTAACTAGTCATGGGAGTGAAAAACCTTGCAATCCTCTCATATATTGTCATAATTTAAATGTCTGCTGGACTCTAGGCAGCACACCAAGGCAGATGTCTGCCTAGAACCTGGTGTGTCCTACCTGGCTTCAGCCTAGGAGCTCCATCTCTTCCTGGGCTCTGGTGACTACCTTGACAAACTTCCTTGAACCAGAAGGAGAGAAGAGATTCTCCTGATATTTAGCCAAGTAGATGTAAATAGCTGAATTTAGCTGCCTATCTCTAGAGCTGAATCTTGCACTCTATACCCAGTAGTAGTAGAAGAATGGCCCCAAAAATCCTTATCTTCACTGTCAGACTACTAGCTGAGGGTCCTTGAAACAGTTGAACTCTGTGGTATGTATTTGAGCCCTCAGTTCACCCTTTGTGGGTGCATCCAGGCTGGGATAAAATTCTGTAAGCTGAACGCTTCCTGACCTTTGGGGTGGGGATGGCAGCACAGAGCCAAGTTGTGCTGCCTGTACCAGCCCTAAAAAACACAGGCAATTTGGATTTGGACCCAGTCTGCACTGCTCTGTGATGCAAAAAGTTGCCATGTCCTGCAGCCTTCGTTCCGCAGCCCTGCCGGGGACAGGGACAATGGGTGCCGTGGCAGCGCAGCCTGCCCTGCCCGTGTGCCCTGGCCGAGCTCGCCACCGGTCATTTCATTCATCTAACAAAAGGTAGCATCGCCGTGTTGCCATGGGAACGCCCCGCCAGCTGAATGGCTACAGCATCCTGGGAGGGAGGGGAAAACATCCCAGTCACACACCAGGGCTGTGCTGAAACGTATCTTATATTTAGAACAGGCGGTGCGGGGAATACTAATGAATATTTAACACTCGGAGTGCCTTTCATGCTTGTTTTTTTTTATTTTATTTTATTTTTTATTTTTGTGGCATACTTCCCATACGCACATTTGCTTCCAAATTGTTTGAATATTATTGCTACTGTGCTTCTCTCATCACTGCTTCTCCAGGTTTCCTTAGCTTTCCATGAACGCAAACTTTTCATGGGTTACCTAAAAAAGGGGAAGATTTACTCATGTTGCTGCATGTTCTGCAAGAGGCAGTCCCTTTTAGGGCTCCCCCCCTAAAAATATCTGCTTTCAGCAATTAATTCCCTATGCTGCAGAAAAGAAATTAATTAAGCAATCAATCAATCGATCAATCAAACAAACTTTCATTCATTCATTCAGGAAAAATATATGCCTGAAAATGTCCTAAAATCCCTTTCATCTGTCCTTTTCCCCTAAACGTTGAGCAGTGAAAAAAAAGGGCTCAAAAGCCCAAACTATCAATAATTTTATGTGCTTTATTTTATGACACATTTTTTCAAAAGCAAAGGTGCTGGGCATGGTGGTGAGTCCCACCTGCTACTGCCCAGGTTGTGCAGGCAGATTTGGCATCTCCTGGTGATGAACAAGATGATTGATTTATTTTTTGAGGATGGCAAAGGGAAGTGAGAACAGCACTGGCTGGGGTGGCACAGGGAAGGAGTGCCCACCCATATGGGTGCAGCTCTGCCAGCGTGGGGATCCCATCTCCAGATCTGGCACAGGCTGTGGGTTGTGCTGATGGCTGGGTGCATCCTCTCTGGGATGGCACTTCCTCTTCAGTCTCCTCTTTAGCTACAGATGAAGTTATAAACAAGGTGATGTATCAGATCTCATTCTGAAGCAATCTCCTGGCATGTATAAAGCTTTGTTCTCAGAAAGGTCAGATTCAGAAATGATTTTAAGAGTGAAATGTGCTCCTTTTACTAGCCAGTAGCAAGGCACTGGGCTCTTTTTTGAGCTTAGCAGCCCTGCAAAAGCTGCTGGGATCCCGAAAGCTTATCTGTGTGCTTCCTGCTTGGTACCACGCCAAGGCACCAAGGAGAGAGGCGCAATTCAGCTGGCAGCTTTGTCGGTGATGCAAGGGGAGGAACAGCGCTGTACTGGGTGTGTTGCTTTGGCAGCGCTGAGAAACTGGAGCTGTGTTTATTTGTTGCTGGTTGTAGGGCGTATTTTCAAAATGGAGAAAGGTTTTCCTCTCCAAGATTGCCAATGCAGTCCTTTGAGATCTGCAGTGTGTTCAGAGGGACTTGCCTCTGAGGAGGTTAAGAGGGGACACACCCCTGCTCTTTGCAAGCTGTTCCACACTGATGCAGCATTTGCATGAGTAAGTGCTTTCAAAATCATTTGCTACTTACCCTTACACGGCACCAATTCCAGTAAGGGTTAGAAACACGAGTTATTTTACTGGAGTTCACCTTCAAGGCTCTAATGACCTGCTTCCTTCCAGAACAGTTAGGCTTTTTCCACAAAATCAAAAGCAGTATGATGAATATTAAAGTCTCGAGGTATCAGTAAGACTGACCTAGCTGCCTTCCAAATCTGGATGGCAGACATAAAAGAAGCCATATCTGAGGGCCATAGGTCATTGTACAAGTCAGAGGAGACTGGGTTACAGCAAAGCCAGTTCAGCACCCTGCCCTGCTTGGCAGGACCATCAGGGTCTGTCCATCCTCCTCCAGTAACTGAAAGGCATTTATCTCTATGACACATCAATGATCTCAGCCATTGTTATCATGATTCCTGTTAAGCCAGTGTGGCAGTTTAGGAAGCAAAAGCTGCCTCTCTACCACACAAATAAACCACCTCAGCAGAGATGGGGACTGCGGTGTTTGAAGAAGCAGATTCCCAGGATCACGCTCTGGCTTGGTGGCTTGGGCAAGGCACTGTCTACCTTCCTTTTTCTTGCCTCCATCCTGGCTCACTGGGAGGATCCATAGATGCTTTGAGGATCTACAGATGAAAAATGGGAGTTGTACAGATGGGACTCACAGACTCAAATTGAGAATTGCTGTGCAAAATCTCTGCCCCAGCAGAGAAAATGGCCTCTGGCAGTCCTGGCTCCCAGCAGGTACAACCACAAGGCTGAGTATCCTTCTTAGTGTTCTGACAAAACATGTGCTAGAAATATGAAGGGGCTTCCTTCCCTAAATAACAACTGAGCTATATTTTCCTTTTGCTGCTAGGTATATTTGCTGTTCTGGATGTTAACAGTCAAAACACACACAAAGCCTTTCACTAGAGCATTAGGTCTATGTATGCAGTTTCAACAGTCAGATGATTTATTCATCCACTTCAGTAGCCATTCAAACAGGGCACGATGTAGAAAGCAACAAACACTGAGTGTTTGTGTTTGGTTTGCAAGAAGAAATCAACAGAACAGGATAACAGAAGCTGTTTTTCCAATGTAAAGGACTCCAATCCCATCTCTGTCAATATCTCTGTCAAATTAAACACCGTTTCCCAAAGCTACAGCTCTGCTAAAGCACAGCTATTATACTCTCAGTTAGAAACCTGATTATAGAAACCTCATGTCTGTAAAAACACAACCTCTGATGCAAAGTGACTCCCAGATACTCCACAAATGCTCATAAATGCACTTGATGCTCTCTGGACACATCTCTGTGTTTGCTGCAAGACGAGACCAGTCCTCACAGGACAGACAAGGCATTAAGACAATAATGGCCATTTTTCTGAAGTGTAATATTCTGAAGTGTAATAATGAAGTGTAATGCAAGTGTGCAAATTCTGGACTGTGGTATTTTGGCCTGGGGAAGAGCAGAAAAGGAGAGAATGAACAGAAGGGCTTGGCATGAGGCAAAAATTGAAGACAGGGGCAAGTGTAAGAAAGGGGTTGAGAAAATAAAAATTAAAAAAAAAAATATCTATCTATCTATCTATCTATCTATCTATCTATCTATCTATCTATCTATCTAATAATAATAAGTAATCTGGGCTTGCCCAAAAGGAGTCCTATAAAATATTATTTCATGCAGATGTTCTTTAATCTTTAAAGGTTGGGTTAGTTTTGACACAAATCAGAACCCCAAATGAAAAGAGCCACCACCATCTCTTCTCCAAAGTGTATGTGCAGTTTTGATCCCTCTGAGGGTGAAGGCTGGGGCAGAATTTTGCAGGTCTGAGAAGGTATTTCTGCATATAAAACATCCTGTAGGCAGGAGGATCCCCAGATGGCAGAGAATGGGTAGATCCTGCACTCCCCTTATTTGATGGAGTGCTTTACAGGACATAATCAGATACCAGTGCACAGGAACATGGGAAAAGTGATACCATTTTTCTTTGTGACAATCCTACATTTTTTCATTTAAATTATTTTTATACTAGTTTGTTCAACCCTGATGAATCCCACTGTCTAGAACCAGAGAACTACTACTCTGAGTTTCAATTCAGAGTCATCACTATCACTTAGATTTACCTTCTGGGGCAGAAGCCAGACATCCCTTCCCTTTCATCTCAGCTGGGGCTCCCATCACTCCCCCAAATAAAAGCTGATGTTCGAAGCCTTATGTTGTAGTGGATATTTTAAGCTATCCCCATGGCTGCTTCTGCAGCTGCCTGTGAGCCCCTCCTTGGGTCACTGTTCTCTGTGCTCCAAGCCCCCCTGGTGATGCCCTTTGGCCACCCATGGTCACTGCATGTTCCGGCTGTGATTGTTCCTGACCAAGGTTTCACTGACACTGGAAAGAAGACAAGAGCTACAGCAAATCAGAGATCCATTCAGCTCATTCAAACTCTTTGTCCTCTCAAACCCTTTCACAAAATTCCCACATTCAATTCCTTGGGGCAGGGACTAATGGGACATTTATACATCTCCCAGGATGTCAATAAAGAAATAAAATAAAGATGCCAGCACAGCATCCCCAGCAAGGCACAGGACAGCTTCTACATATAATGAATATATATCATCAGTCTGTTTTCATCCTAAATAGCAATCCCCACTTGCATAAAAGCCTCATTTGAATTAATAGCCAATGCTGGATTTCATGGCACTACTAGATGCTGTTAAAATTCAGGGACTCCAGTCTTTCTTTATCTGGAAACAACAAGAAAACTCACCAAGACAGGTCAGAGGTGGGATTCATCTCAGCCAACTTCAAATATCTACGGTGTGACTGGCTCCAGCTTAGCCAGTCCATTATCATTTCTGTATAGTAAGTAGAATGAACTGGCACTCCTAAGGCTCAGCTTCCTTGACCTGTGCTAGGAAAAGGTGACATGTGCCCTTACTGTCTGAGAAAAATGTAATTTTTTGTGTGTTTCTTGTGCCACAATCCTGCAGAAATAAGGATGACAGCATCTCATTAAGGTTTCTACTCATTATCCTAACACCCTGATTGCCCTTGCAATCTGAAATACCTTGCATGCAATAAGAAAAGCAATCACTGTGATGATGGAGCTGAACTTTTTAAAATAATGGTAGGTGTTCTACAACATGTGTCAAAAACCTGAAATCTGCCCGAAACCTTTTTCTGGGATATTTGCAAAGGTCATTAACTTTGCAAAGTTCAATAAATTAAACCGTTAATTAACATTACACTGAAGTCTTAGCATCACCTGGATGTAATGACTGCTAGGCACCTAACTTTCCTCCAAATTTCCTGTAAAGTGTTTCCTCACCTGCTTTTTATCTGCTACTGTATTTGTGATGATACGAGCACTTCTTAGCTCTTCTTCCCTATTTCTCTTACTTTGCTTACTAAAAACAATTTTAAAGGCATCATCATTGTGCAAAGACACAGCTAAAGGTCTGGGAAAGGAGTCAGTTTAGTCAAGGAAAGAAATCCCTGTCATGGGGCTTGTCTGCTATTGATCCAAATGCAATGATGCTTGTTTTCTATGAGTGCTGACAGGAGTTAGGCAGGTGTAACCCAAAGCATGTAACAGGTGAAAGTCACCCACAGCTTCCAGAGGGATGAAGTTCAGCCTTACGAGTGGAGGATGGAGCTTTGATCACCCCAAAGAGCTGCAGCCAGGGCTGTTACAAACATTGATCTCCAAAGCACCAGCGCGATCGATGCGGCCGCTGCTGCCGTGCGGATATTGACGCTGGGACAGCTAAAAATAAACCCAAGCACATGATGGGGGCTGTGGCACTTGTCCATCAGCAGTGGCCTGACCTGTACCTCAGGGCTCACACTCGTGGAACAAGAGCAGCTCCACATTTCATGCTCTGGACAGACCCACAAAGCCTTGCTGGAGCTTTTGGGCGATGGTGAGGAGCACTGGGTGCAGAGTGGTGGCTCACTGCCATGTGGAGCAGGACTTGCTGTGTGTCTCCATGGGAAAAGGGAACCCACCTTGGGGGTGCAAAGGAGGGACCCAGGCCTACTCTGTTCTCTGCCTTGTAATCCCCTGAGGGTTTAGGGCAAGTTATGCCTCAAACCCCTACGCACTTGGGTTTATCACTATGAAAGTGGAGATAATCTGTACCTCAGAGGAACATTGCATGGATAAGCCAATTAACTGTGAAATCACAGATGGAAGATGCAAAGGAAATGCAAAGTATTAGTTTTGCAGATCAACCCTGCCAGGCACAAATACATTTTTAGATCCTTTTTTTTTTTTTCTCCCCCTCACTAAAAGTCACCAGCAATCTTCTCCTTATAGTCCTGTTTAATGTGTTAATGGGGCATCCCCACCAGTACCAGCTACACCTGTGGCTAACTGTGGAAAGGGGGGAGTGAGGCTACCTGTGCTCAGCAGCCTTACCTGGGCAGCCCTTGGCCACTGCTTGGCCCTTGCCTGGCAAATGCTCCAAGGGAACAGCAGCCTCTCCTTGTCTGCATCATAGACACAGACCTAAACCAGTTGGTCTTTGGGGTGTGTTTAGCTGCCAGAGCTGACCACTACTGAGTTGCCATAGTTTCACCTCAAGTAACTTTCTAATTCCTGCAGGACCTCACACAGACTTGGAAATATATTAAATGATGTTTTTCTAATTTTAATGCAATTAAAAAACATTCTTAACATCTTATGCTTTGAAAAAATGCACAGAATATATATATATATATTTCTCTGAATCAGTTTCCTATAGATAATTAAGTGGTCTTCACTTTAAAAGGTCACTTAGAAGCATCACTGGATTTATTGCCCACTGGTGATAACCATCTGGGAGGTAAAACTGTCTTACCCAAGGAAATCTCATCCTGTAGCACTGCAGCCTCTAAGCAGCAGTGTCAGACGTAGTCTAGGATATCAGAGGATGATTCATCTAGCAGTAGCAAGTGAAGGGGCTCCTGTCCTTCCTCATCCTGTCCAAACCCAAATCCATTCCCCAGTCCCCAGAATTTGTGTGTCCATACGTCTGGGAGATGTTGGATTAGAAAAAGAACCCCAGGTAAAAGAGAAAAACATGCAAAGTAAAAAAAAGTAAAAGCAAATTAATGATGTTTATATTATCTGCCCTGTGAAGAGCAGTAAGTTACAGCAGAAAGAGCAAACACCCTCGAAAAGGGGAAGACTTTGATCTGCTGCTAGAAAGTCTAACACAGGACTCCTGTTTCTCTGTGCAGTGTCATTTTCCACATCTTTGGTGAGAAGTAACTTACTGTATTTTGTTCTTTGTTTGGCTGTGGGGTTTCTTTTTTAAATCAGTTTTTCTTATGTAGGCAAAGTCCTTAGGCACACTTGGGCTAGCAAAATAACACTTTTACTGGTAATCTTTTTTGTTAAAAACTTCAGTAGAGTACATTACACAAAGGCCTCTTTTGCCCTGGGCTGCCCAACCCAGGAGGGTTGGGCTGTAGATCAAACCTTTACCAATAAGCCTTTAAAAATGCAGAATAGGCCATTGTATAGATCAGCTGCTTTCTTGAGTTTCACATAGAAAAGAAAAATGTTTAACAGTCCTTATTGTAGCCTCAGGTATCTAAAGTTTCAGTATCACTCCATCTAAAATACAGGGGCCAGATATTGCATTGGCTAGATGTTAAAAAAGCCCACAGTGGCTGAGCATATATTTCATAAACACAGTTGCAGTAAGAAAATAGGAAAATATTTCAAAGTGAATAGCATGCAGACTGCTTCATATCTACTTGTCTGTCTTAGTTTGTTGGCCACATTTCCAGATTATGGGAATAGCCCCCTCTGACCCAAATGACATTAACTTAGGACCTGACGGTGACATTTCCAGAGCAAATGTAGAGGCTGTCACTATTTCCTTGCCTTACACATTTTCGTACAACAGGAGCGTGATTGTGGTCCAGAGAAGAGAACAACCTCTTTTTTTCTGGTGCTACATTTCTCAGAGCTCTGCCTGGGATCTGCTGGACTTAAAGCAGTGGGACGAAGACTTTCTGGCCCCCAGGATAGCGCTCCTATAGCTGGGCTGGCTGAGCTGGGTGTGTGGTGACTTCTCACTCACTCTGCTTTAAGTGCAGCCTGTTCTGTTGAGCCATTGGCAACAGCACAGCCCAGAAAAATCTCCAAAAGGGAACTTGCTTTGCATGCTGTAAGTATTGGTGGGAAATGTAAATGTGGACACCTTTGCAAATCTAATCCTCCATCCTTCCCTCCTGAACACATTGCTTCCTGCTTGCTGGCAAGCCCTTTTCCCTTTGCTCTCTTCCCCAGGGCTTCAAGGAGAAAAATGTCTGGGCCAAGTCTGTGCATGGGCACCACTTTTATCCTTTCTGAAGATTTAGCATGCTTGGCCCTTTCTGGACAGCAAAACCCTTAGTCCTGCCTTTACAGGGGTTGGGCTATGAAACAGTTCCTTGAACTGAAAGGTGCAAACTCGAGCAGAAATGACAACACAGCACATATTGAAACCTTTCAGAGGGATCTGTGTCTCCCATTGCAGTTGCTCTGCCTCCAGGATAGCTGCAAGGCTGACACTAATTTTCAGGCATTTCCAGCTTGGTTTTCTAAGCAATTCCTTATGGCATTGAACACTGTTTGGTTTCAGAGCAAAAACTCTTTCACTGAAGCATCCCATCCTCCCATGGATTTTGCTCCCCCTTTCTCTCCTGCTGTGTGGGTACTTCAGTCATGCCAATAGATGTTCTCTAAAATCATGGCTGCCTCATGTCATGAGGAGGGTTTCTTTACACAAAAAGGGCTTATGAGGGCAGGAAAAAAGTGGCTGATCCATGGTCTACTGTCTCAAAAGATGTTTGCCAGAAGCCAAATGATCAGCACATACATTAATCCTAATTGTGTATCACCTTCACTTGGAAAGCACCTATGGCCCAACTCTGCATATTTCAGCTCTTTTCTGTTCCCTTGTCTCCTGTGGATAAATAAGGTTTGGCTGCAATTATGTGCTGGAGCAAACTGAAAAAAAAATAGCCCATCCCTCTAAAGAAATAAATCATTATTGTGGCAGAACTTCCATTATTTAAAAGCAACACCTTTTCGCCCATAATTTTTGACAATCACATTTAAAAGAAACAAAACAAATTAAAACCTGCATCTTTTCCTCCATACGGGTATTGTTGAGATTGTCACACCTAATAAGAGCACGAAAAGACAGATGAAAGCACTGTGCTCATTTCTGAGCAGCTGGGAACGGCACTGAGAAAAGCACAGCAATTGAGATTAAGAGAGAGTCTTCACAGTGCAAGATAACCCAGCTGCTTGGAAAATCAAATCTATTGAACATACAGATTTCATGCAACAAAACAATGCCTTGCTGATAAAGGAAAATAACAATGCTCACGCAGAGTTCTACAGTCTTCGATTCAGTTTGGAGATAAATGGGCAGTCCTATACTTTTCCTCTTTAGAAAAAGTCAGAGTTAGCTTTCTAATTGTGACTATTCATTGCCTCTTTTTGCCAACTCTGAAAAATCAGCTCAGAGGTTTTCATTTGATAATAACATACCCCACAATTTACTGGAAAGGGCACTTGCATAGGGAACTAGGACATGCAGGTCTCATTCCTCACACTGGCTTTAAGAACCTCCTTCAGCTCTCCTTCTCCTTCTCCTCAGTCTTCTTATGGTGAAGAGACATCAGTGCCTTTGGGAAATGTTTTGACATCTCTAAAAGAAAAGTGTTATATCACTATCCTATCATTTCCTTACTCAGAGCTGATTCATGCTAAGAAGTCAGGAATAGTAGGGCCTACAAAGCTGATCAGAAAATGTTTTTCTCTCTGATGTAAGCTGTGTACATCATAAGATTCCACAACTTCCTCTGAAAATTACTATCTGGGCCAAAATGTTTTAGTTTTTTCAGAAAACTGGCTATATTCTCATGGGAAGTTATACTTATTCATAATCTTTAATCTTTAGCTGAAATCTGCTTTGCCATTGAAAAATCATTTTATGTGTTCAATTTAGATCAGCTGTGGAACAGCAAGCTGCTCTGTGGGGATTAAAAATTTTCATTGCTATCCAAATGTAACATTGTACCTACTGTGAGGTTTTAGTCCAGTAGAAAGTGTTGCTTGTTCCCACCCATTCTCCATTCTCCTTTTTTGCACTGTATAGTGTGAACACAAAAACACTTGTCCAACACCAAGACCCAGCCCTCCTTCCTAGACTCAAGAAATACATCAAACACTGGACAGGACATTATAAACTCCAGCTCTTTCTTTCCTTCAAAGTACCATATTTTCAGTAACCTTCTAGTAACATCCAAATGTGTACAATATTAATTGAGAAAGGCAATACTTCTGGAGTTTTCATTGAATATAAAAGAAATATAATAATCTTAATTCCTCTAAATGAAACCTTTTATTTATAAATGAAGAGATGGTTAATATATTCCTCTGATAGCTTTTTGTTATATGTTTAGCATTGTAATAACTAACTAGTCATTCCTGCTCTGGTTTTTTGTTCTGGCCAGTTTTTTTAATCAATAGCACAATACTTCACCTTTCACCAAATGCCTCTGGTTTCCTTGAGAGCCTTTTTATAAAATTCATCAAAGCCCACAGAAATCAGTGTTGACTAGCTTTCTTTCAAGTCATTATTGTATTAGTGCTGAAGACTTCAGCCAGGCTGGGGGAAAGATATCATATTCCCCAAAACAGGTTGTTTAACTTACAACTAGAGTCCCCTGCAAAAAGCTACCAAAGGTGCCACAGCTGGAGTTCCTCCCTGCTCCTGCTTAGACCAGCAATAATATATATTACAACTTGTAGCCTTGAAATTACCCTCTTGGGATGAATTCCTAGCACCACAAGTCCTTTCTTGAGAGGATATAATTAACAATGTTTTGATTCTCCCTCCCTTCTTCCAGGCAAATCTGGACTCCAGCCCTTACATCTTTGCCTTGGTATCCTCCAGCCCTCATGAAAACGATGTGAGTTTTGGCCTTAATAACAAGCCATGTAAAATCTACATAATTGACCCCTTTTCTGAAAATATTTCAAAGCTTTCTCTTTAATCTTTGAATATGTATGTGTGGAAGGGATGCCCTCATTTCAGCAGAACCCTGTTGCATACAGCAGCCATACAGAAAAAACAACCAGGGAGTTGTAAGAAATGGGGTTTTGCCTCCCAGATGCCCTACTTTTCCTTTCTGTGTGATTTTTTGCAAAGGAGCTCAATGTTTTTTGAGCTCTTTTACTTCTGTGCCAGGCATCTGTGGCATTACTGCACATAATGTAATGCACATATCCATGGGATATCAGGGTCGTGGGGTCCAGTGTTGAGGTCCATGTGTCCATGGTGATCTTTGAGCCTTGCAGGAATGGTCCCAAGTGATTTTGTAGCAGCATCCAGAGCAGAAACCTTTCTCTGCCTGAAGAGAGAGGCATCCCGAGCAAGTCTCAGAGGTGAGAGTTGGATCTTAACCCAAAGAACTGGAATATGCTCATCAAGAAATGGGAAGTGTTAAGACACTTCTGCCTTAGTTCAAGCAATAATGGCAACATGATAGTTTTCAATTGTGTCCCACTTGACTGATTTCAGTGCTACTAACTCCTGAGTTGTAAGCCCAGTTCAAAGTCCACTGAGTCCATGGTAGATCCATTTATCCTGAGGGGACCTGAGGGTGTGGATCTGAAACACTAGGGGAGATGGTGTTTGGTTTTGAGTTTGGGTTTGGTTTTATTTTTAATTACTTGTAAGCATTATGGCCTCATTGCGAGCTCTTTTTTTTCTGCATCTAAACTTTCTATTTCCCCTTTAACATTTCAGTATCATTCAGATGGCCACCTCTTCTGAACCATGATTTGTTCTACACTTGCTTACATTGCTCTGTTCTTTGTCCCCCTTCCTCTACCAATCCCTCTAAAATATATTTTTTTTTTCATTCAATTGCAAAGCCTGTAATTCTTATCTGCCAACAGGACTGAGAAAAAGGATGGTGGAAACAGACCTTGATTTCATACCTATGACTAAAACCTGTCTTAGCAAGCTCCAGAGAGGGACTTACACTTCTCCATCCTTTGGATTCAGTCAGTTTTTCCACTTGTTAAGAGAGAGCTCCTCCAAGTCAATATTACTCACGTGTTTATTCAAAATCAATACTGTTTATTACAGCTTCTGCAATTGTGTCTCAGTGTCACCCACTTAGCTCACAACCTTCCTGGCAGACTCCCAGCTTGCTGTGAAGTTGCAAGATTGAAGAAAAGAGAAAGTCAGACAGACACAGAGACCTGCTGACATGGGATGTTGCACAGGACAGATTGCCAAGAATTCCTTCATCTGCTTCTCATTCCCTGCACTCAGACACACAGATGAGAGACAGTCATGACCTTTGAAATATCTGTGTTACTCTCGGTTTCTGCTTTTCCTCCCAAAACACAGAAGGCCACAAAGATGATCAGAGGGCTGGAGCACCTTTCCTGTGAAGACAGACTGAATGAGGGTGTTGTTCAGCCCAGAGATGAGAAGGCTCCAGGGGTACCTTAAGAGCACCTTCCAGTACCAAAAGGGACTACAAGATAGCTGGAGAGGAACTTTGGACAAAGGCATGTAGTGACAGGACAAGGATTAATGGCCTTAAATAGAAAAAGGGTAGATTTAGATTGGATATTAGGAGAAAATCTTTATGGTGAGGATGAGACATAGAAACAGGCTGACCAGAGAAGTTTTGGTGTCCCATCCCTGGAAGTGTTCAAGACCAGTTTGAGTGGGGCTTTGAGCAACCTGGTGTAGTGGAAAGTATCCCTGCCCATGGCAGGGGTGTTGGACCAAGGTGATCTTTAAAGTCCCTTCTAACCCAAACTATCCTTTGATTCTATGATTCTAAGTGATAACTCACACCCAGATCAGGTTGCAGCAAGGATCAGCCAGTGCTCAGGCAAAACCATCATCCAAACAGTGTGTAATGTTTTTATACCTTGAAGTGCCCCTGCTGAAGCAGATGGCAAGCTCCCATTGACTTTAATGAGGCCATAAAGAGCCCGTGGTGTGCATGCAATATGGAACAGCTCCCGCTTCAGCACACGCACCGCCAGTGTCACTTTTCCTTTTGTTTGCTCCAAGGATAAAGAAAGCCTCCACTGACCCCCATGGAATCTCCAGCCTCCTGTGCAGAGAGCTGGAGAAGGATGGAGGCCAAATTTACAGCAACAGCAGTCTCTTTTCTTGCATCCCTGCTATCCCTTAAGCTCCTCCTACCCAGCCTCAGAAAGGACAGGCACAACTCGCACAACTTGCAGGTGACACAAATCATTCAGGAGAGACAATTCCAGAGCAAGAGGGGCTATGGGAGGATCTCAGGGCACTGAATTATATAGCATTAAAATGGCAGATGGTATTCAGTGCCTATTAGAGCAAAGACAGCTGTGGGGGAGAAAATAAACTTACCTATATGTATACAATGCTGCTTTTAAAGTGCTGATAGCAGTCAGGACAGAGATGCTGGAGACACTGGATAGTTTTCTGAAAGCATTGGGTCATACAAAGTGGTGGTGAGAAAAACAAAATGAATGTTAGGAAATCTAAGGGAAAGGGTTGAGAATAAAATACAGACTTCATTATTCCACTGTAGAAAACTCTGTGCACCCTTATTTTGAAGACTCTGTGTTGTTCTGATGATTTCATCTTGAAAAAATAGAGGAGACAGAGATGATCAAAGGTTTAGCAGGACTTCCACAAAACAGAGGAAATGAAATAGAGAAATTTTGGGCTTGGAAGAGAGCTGAAGAAAAGCAAAAGGTTTGTAAAATCACAGTGCAACAAAGAGGAATAGGATAGTACTGGTTTGTTTCTCCTAAAACAGGGGCTACTGGGCATGAAGCAATGTCATTTAAAATGAACCTCACACCATACTTATATCCTTAAACTGAAACCTATTGCAAGAAGATGCTCTGTGAGTGATTCAAAAGGAAATAGATTAAAAAATTGAACCATTTTAGAGTGCTTAAGTTCTTCTATGGCTGATAAACACAAGGATCCACCTGCAACTTGTAGCTTAGGAAGAAAATTTATTCACTGCTGGATGATCCACATCCTTATTCCTCCCATGATGGGTCCTGGGCTTTCTGGCTCTGCCCCACAGTTGTGGGGTGTCCCATTCACCTGCAGGTGTTACAGACCCTGTAACACCTTTGAGGGGAGCACAGAGTTGTCTGTGGTGGCAAATTGAAGTCTGGCACAGGAAGGCAGACCTTGTGTCACAGGCAGAGCTGCTGTTCCCCTGTATAAGCTGAGGTCTTGGCTCATGGGTGGCCCATGAAATAAATGGTTTTTGTGGTTGTTTCCAGTGTATACCCAGGCCCCTTGTGCCTCCAGAAGGCAGGAACAAATATATTTATTTGTAACCTTTCAGACTTTGAGACTCATTTTTCCATTGATTATCTTAAAAAACAGGGGCTATTTATACACATTACAGTCTATAACTGTCAGCCCTGTGACAAATCACCCACCCAGTGCCTTGTCAATGATGTGGAAAATAGTGGCCATACAAACAGATCAAATGAAGTGGAAGTTAAGAGAGTACAATGGTGTCAGGCCATAGCCTTTGACCTTTGAAGGCCAGAGGTCAAATCTGTCTGCACTGAGGAGTTAAAATGACTTGGGGACTTCACCCTGGTACCCAGGGAGTGATGAACCAGCATCTTTCCTTGGGACAGCTGCAGAGTTGGTCGAGATAAAGCCTGAGGTGCATGTAAAGTTTTGCATTATGACTGTGGAAGTTCTAATTAGAGAAGACTCCAGTGGTGTCACCAGAGCACCTGACCAGGAAGAAGGTTAGTACTACCGGGAAATTGAATCTCTGGGAGAAGTCACAGAGGTCTAATCAGAGGTTTGTGGTGAAAAGCTGCTCCTGTCTGAGGCATGTTTCAGCCAGGAGATAGTGGGTAGCAGCACTCAGAACAGCAACCAGGAGAGCCTCCTTTGCTGCTTGTTGTTTGGGTTTATGCAGTTCCTGTGGTGCACAGCACAATGAGCATTCTTAGGTCAAGTCACTTCACTGCCTCTTCACCTGTGTTTTCCTACAGAATGAAACACCCTTGTATATTGGGCGAGAAATAGGTTATTTTCAGACTAACAAAAGCAATGGCTTTTCCATCCCTCCTGGGGGGCCATCCTTCTTATTTATTTTATTGACCCACTCTGCTTTTCCCATTTGAGTTACAATTTGACAATTGCCATTAACTGCACCTTTTACAGTTTCTCCTGGCTGTTATCAACACATGAAAGTTAAATAATGGGACAAGAAATTCATTAAAATCCATTGCATTTTTAAATCCTGGCAGGATTTCTTTTGTGCAAGCCTACCGGGCCTCAATCATAACATTTTCACCTCTTGAAATTGATAAAAATGTATTTACTTGCATGCTGTGCAGGGCTTGCTGTACAAGAGGTGAGAAGGTAGGAAAGGCAACAGAGACCTCTCCCACCTGTGCTGCTGCCTGCCTGGACACTGCTGTTGCTTCCCTGGGACCAAGCCCTGGCTGTGTCCTGCACTGGATGAAGCATCAGGGGTACAAAGGAACTCTGCGTTCCCCAGTTCTGAACCACCCAAGGGATCTCAGAAAACCCCACACTACTGGAGCAGCTGAAGAATAAAAAATGACATTTTTTGGATTCCAGCCTCTGAGGGGTTAAAACACTTGTCCTTCTGCTTGACAGCAGAACACCTGTTCTGCCACACACAGTGAATAATCAGTGGCACACGATGCGCTTTCAGTGTCAGGGATTAATTCTCCCCAGTCACGTGAGCTCAGGCTCAGCAGCCAGGTACAGCTGCTGCCTCACCTGAGCTGTCAGCACTGCTGATCAGTAGGAAGTTCACAGCCTCTGGTGGTGGCCCAGGGGCACCCAGCAAACTGTTTTTCCAGTGATGGTGGAGCTGATCTTTGCTGCCAGCACAGAGTGGCTTTAAGCCATCTGTCTCTACAGAGGCAGAGGGGCAGAAAGGAGCCCCTCACAGCACCCACAGTTCATCAGGGGGAGGAACCTACCTTTATATGGGACCCTGACCAGCCTTCCAGATCCTTGCCTGTGCCCCACAACTGCAGTGGGACAGAGGGACAAGTCCACAAACTTTCTCTTCCCCTAACTCCATCCAAGAGAAGGAGACTGTCATCACCTGGCTTTGAAAAACCCCAAAGCTTAATATGCTCAGAAAAGACTTCAAACATCCAAGACACAGCTTTCCCAAGTCCAGCCTGAAGGTGTGAGCTAGGCTTACCTGACTCAAAATACCCATTAATAGAAGGATTTTTCTCATCTGAACTCAGACATGTCAAAATCAGATGTCTAATTTTAAGTCTGTCACCTCACACTATGTTTTCTTCTAGCCACAGGTGTCCAGAGGCCATTTACCTGATTTTAGATGCCAATTTTGGGATGACATGAACCACCTGCTGGAGACACCTACTACTTTTCATCAACTACAGGGAGACAGGAGGGTGAATACCCCAGAATTAGATGTCTAATTTTAGAGTGTCCTGAATTAGGTCAGGAAGATCACCTCCTGCCCTTACTGGCAAGGCTGAACTTCTTGGGCCAGTGCTGAAGGGACATGAGCAGAACCAAAGTGGGTACTATCTGGATGAAGGGAAGGACAAGAGTGCCCTGAGTGAGGTGAAGGAGAATCAAACCTAAATAAATCATGGTGATGGAGTCAGACTATATAATCAAATTTAATATATATGATATATAATCAAATGGGGTGCACTAGTCCAAGGCTCCTTCCAATAAATGCAACCACAAGACGACAGAGCACCAAGAGTGGATGATGAAGAAGAGAAGCCACTAGGGATAATCTAAGTGCAGGGTCATGGTCTTTTATTTCTTTCTATTTCTTCTCTTGCTAAGCTGTCCTTACCAGCTTTGCACCTATGCTGCCATCCTTGGGTTTTGTAAATAAATGTAATGTAAATCTATTTGCAGGTTTAACAAATAGTGTTAAAGGCATTTTGGGGAAAATGGGTAAAAATAAAGGAATTAATTACTTTGAGGTAGCATAATGGTATTCAAGGATAGGATTAAGGTGTTATTAGCCTTGTCTTGAGTATATTGTGCCTTGTTTATAAAATAGAATACATATTTCAATCTCAGCACTTTGGTGACCAGCAGTGGCAGGTGTGTGAAGAGCAGTGATCACTGTCAGCCTGGCAATCTCTCCAGAGAGGCAGGAGAGTTGGGAACAAGCCTTAACACCCCTGTCTCAAAAAGGGCTTGGCCACAGCCGTGGAGCAATGGCCGGTATCATGAGCCAGAGTGAAGTGGGGCATTAATCTACTCTTTCCCAATCAATTGCTTCAGTGAGATTATCACAAACATGATGGATTGGATCACTTAATCCAGTTAGACGGGAGCTCAGGCGGATGGGTAAATAAGGGGAGCCAGGAGTTGTGTGGCCTCTACTGACCCGGAGCAGCAGCCGGTCACGCTCTCACTGCCCTTCTTGACCTGCTTCTTGGGACTGACAGTGCTAACCAAACACATGCAGGCAACACAAGGGGTGTGCAACTGCAGGCAAAGCATTTGCCATCAGAAGGGAAGAGGCTGGAAATGAAACAGTGGCTAGTTCTTCCTTACCTTGTGCAACCTTAAGAACGAACAAAAGGTTTCTCACAAAAAAAACCCCAACAACAACAAAGAGGACAAAAGATAAAGCTTGACACTGCATTCAGCTGTTCCTGTGAGGTTTCCAGTGTTCTGAATGCTGGGTAAATGGCACATAAGGCTGGAAATGGCACCACTGGATTTTGGAGGGGGATGCAGCACAGCTGAGCTATGTTTAATGAGGGTGCTCTGGCAGCACTAGATCTGCACAGCAGCCAGTCTCTTGTCAACAAAATGCAGCCATTCCTGCCTTGTGTTATTTTATATTAATCAGCACAGTTGCTTAAAATTTAACACCTGAATTAGAAAGATTTTGATCACTAATGACTGCATGCAATGCTACACTCAGCATGAGCCATCAGACAGGCATCTTCATTTTGTGTATGCAAATCCAGCAGCTGGAAAAGGCAGCATTTGGGTTTGCTTTTTAAAAAGCTGAAGTAATTCTACTCCTTACCCTTGATAACACCGACAAAAAGTCTGCTAAATATCCACCCCTTTTTTAAGAAAGATAAAAAAAAAGGATGCTCACAGTGAGATAAAAGCATGAGTGTGTTAACATAATATATGTGATTCATTATTGGCTGATCAATGATTAGATGTGGCATTCAACTCTAACCTCTTGCAAAGTTTTATTAGATGGGAGAATTAGTACCTGGACTGGCAAACAGGGGAGGGCTGAAATCTAGAATCCTGTATATTTATACTGACTAAGCAGACATCAAAGGATTCTCATGCAGGTTGCGGGTGAGGATTTTGTTTTGGGAGGGTGAGAACAAATCTTCCTTCAAAAGCTCAAAAATGCAGAGAAAAATTATGCATTTTGCTGACATCAAGCATTGAACTGTCGCAGTCAGAAAATGCAACCAGAGTCAAAAAAGCGTAAGAAATAGCAGAAATGAGTAGCAGAAGTCCATTCTCCTTGAATAATCACCACATACATGGACATGTTAATACACAAACACACATTGAAATATATTTAGCTTACAGATGTTTTCAAAACTTTTAAAATAAATAACAGGTTTTTATAGTCTGGCAAACCCTGTATTTTGAGGTAATTAAGGCTGATTGCTTTCAGAGCAGCCTGTTAATAGGTTTTCCTTATTTACCAAGGGTCATTTAACATTTGCAGTGTACAAAACATTCCTCCAAATCATCAAGCCACTTTCCAGTAGCAAGCCTGATTAAATACATAACACGATGGGTCTCACATTGGATCTCTCTGTGGCTCACAGTGTTCTATTTTCCCAGCAGTTTCCATCCCAAACACAGAAGAAGCACCTTATTACTGGTTCCTAGCCTTAAAGCTGCCCACATGGGGATTTTTCCCTTCTGAGGTCTTCAAAACTTGCTCAAGGCTGTTGTCTTACCTCTGTACAGAAATACCGTAATTGCAGAGTCTTTGGGTAATATGAGGAAAAAACTTAGAGTCACTTCCAATGGCATGAAACAAAACTTGGGATCTCCCCGGGGACCCCCCTCTCTAAATTTCACCTCCAAGCCATCTCAGAGGAGCAATACCATCCCTTCAGGATCTGAAGGAGAAGCCATAACCAAGCACTGGGTCCCTCTGATCACACCCAAGGTTCATGGGCCTCTCAGAGTATCCTTGGAAGATTTGCAAGAGCAAATTGCTGACCACTGGCAGAGCAGAGGTTGATCTGAACTTGAAGAATTGCAAAATGTCCTGGTCTCTAGAGGAGAGGGGCAGAGCTGTGCTCAGATCCACTGGAGTGACGTGATCAGAGAGGGCTGCACCGTGTAGCTCCCCAAGAACAGCCAGCCTGGAGGAAATAGGAAGCAGCTGTTTTGTGCAATTATTTCTTCACAATGTATGTATTGTAGGAGAGGGCATGAAGATGTGTGTTTCTGTGAAGAACCTCTCTTGTGAATAGGTAATCAGCACTAATTAAAAACTCCAGACAGCTTCTTGGGGGGGAAATCCAAATCATACAGTGACAGAAATATGAGTGAGACAATTTTCTTCCTCTCCCACAACCACAGCTTGTCTCTGACAATCTGGCAATACTGGCTGAGAAGTCATGCATGACCTTCAGAGGGTTTTGTCTGAAAACCACACAAAATTCTGGCTGTTTGCTGGAATCAGCTCTCATCTTTATTACGTTAATTTACCAGATCTGCTCTGCTCTATATTTTGATTGCATTTGTCAAGTGGAGAGCAAAAGTGTCAGAGGAAAACTAGGAAGAAACACAGATAATGCCTGACTCTCAGGGAGGGCAGTAGATGAGTAGAAGATACAGAAGAATGAGACTAAACTAAACTAATATCATATTATTTGGGAACTGCCAGGTTCCATCATTGTACTGCAAATCTTACAGCATTTGATTTTTTTTTCCAAACACCCCAGAGAATATAAAGCTTACTTTTACAGACATAAGTGCCTTGCTGTTGCAAAGAAGACAATGAAAACAAGCAAAAATACAAACCCCAAGCAAATGGAATGTGGCAAACAAACAGAACAAACCCCCACCCAACTCATTTCTTACCTACAAAGATCTTCTCTTATAATGTATATGTGGAGTAGACAGCTTGAAATATATGATAGCACAATTAAAATGGTAACTTAATTCTCTGTGAAAAGATGGCATTTATGGCAAACTTAACTTTTTCAGCATTTTTGCATATATGTTTAAGAAAGTTTGAGAATATTTATTTAGTTTGGTTAAAATGCCAAAGTCTGGAAGCCAAACCAACTGATGAAAGATACTCAGCTTTACAGTATGCAAAAACTAACCCAAAGAAACATAATCATGTTTTATGTAAAAGCACACACACACATACTCTCTGATGAATAATATGAGCTGAGTGAAAATCACTTACTCTTGCTACAACACACTGAACTCAAGGACTTGGTGACGCAGTTGCCAATCCCTCGTTCTCAAGGACCATCTGCTCTTGAATCTCATCTCAAATGCTTGCAGACACATTTTTAGCATTTTGGAACACGTACATTTACTGGTGCTTCCCTTACACACCTCTTGGAAACCCACAGTCCCAGAATGGCCGTATTTCTCTCTTAAAGGACAGGTAGAAATATAAGTGTCATTAAGTTTCAGAGTTAAAATCCCCCTGAGTTAAAGGGGTCAAACTGCCTCTTCCATGATACTGCCTCTCTCTTAGATGTAGGAACATGTGAGATCAAATCTCATCCAGGTTTCTTCATAAGGAGGCAGGCATGGCATCTTTTAAAGAAAGATAATTCTTAGAGAACTGATGAGGTCACTAAAGAAATACTGACACAGTGCATTAACGAGGGCCAGTCTGATCTGACCTCTGCCTGAGCCATTGAATATTGTGGGATTGCTTTTAATATCGACTATTCTTCAGGGAGCAGGAGGTCACGAGCTACATGTTTCATACGGTGTGTGAGTGGATGACTGATGCCTGCTGATCTTTGGGGCTGCATGGATCACTTGCAGTGAGAGGCACCACGTGTGATTAAAAATAACTCTGGGCTCACTCAGGATTGCTGTGGGGCAAAAGGTTATTAAACCTAACTGAGTTCATAAGGAGATGATCCAGAGGCATTCACAAGATCTGTTAAGGCAACTGAGATTGTGGAGTAGGGTCTAACATTGTAAGGGGCATCTTAAAATTGGTCAGATTACATCTGTGAGAATGCACCCACCTTGGGTGTAGCAAAGCAGCAATAATCAGCCTTCTCCTTTTATTTCAGGAAAATTACTGCATAGCACTGATCTGGAAAATCACTCCCAAACTCAGAATGTTCATTTCATATGACTCTTAGTTTGTCCCAGTGCATCTGGTAGGGTTCATCTTGCAAACCCTGTCCTTAACAATCTTCAAGGTCCATAACTTTAAGATTCATACTCCTATAAAACCCTGACAAATGCCCATTCATTTACAGTATGATCAGGGGAAAAAAACATATATGCAAACCAGATTACAGGAAACCTGTTTCCACCAGCTGGTAAATTTTACTCAGGAATGCAAAAAGCCTAAGAAGTCTTTTGAGATCACACCACTTGAAGGACCACAATGGCTACTGAAAACTGTATGGTAGTGCTAAGACCTGTATGACATCTGGAGTGGACGTAGAGAGATGTTCATCCAATACCACAGAGCTGAAACTTCACAGCAGCCTGAAAGTGTTTCCAACAAACCAAGTCATCCACAGTGACCTTGGTCTTTATCAGTTCATGTCTTATACCCCTTGGCTGACTGCATGGCCAATGCCACAGCCAGAGCAGAGGAAGAAGCTCATGGGCTTTATCAATTGGGACAGGTTGACCAATTGACCAAGGTTGTTTCTCCTACATTTGTTTTGACTCCCTGTTCATTTCTAGCCCATACTGGGGCTTTTTCTAAGTCCCTGAGTGACCTTATTCTCAGAGAGATTTGTGGGAAAAGCCCTGTTGATTAGTGATGCTCTGCTCTATCAACTCTCACCTGTGAGGCCGTGAACCACCCGACTCGTGACAGATCCAGAGGAGGAGGCTGCAGCCTCCCCAGCCAGCCTGAGGACCAGCAGCACAGGTATTGCCAAATGAAAGGAGCACAACCCTTGCAGCTCAGCCAGACAGCACAAACGTGGTCCCAGCCCTCTCTGCCCAGACCAACCACTGCACCTTGCCAACAAGGAGTGTGTGTAAAGTCACGTGTTATTTCACATGGGGAATGGTCTTTTATGGACTGAACCTTCTGGTTTGTCTCAGTGTGTGGTTCACCTCACAAAGTGGTCTTGAAGCACATGACCTAGACTCCTTCCAAATAAATCCCAACTGAAATATGAGCCCTGCAGGAACACAGCTAATGCGCTCCAAACAATGATGGACAAGACAGTTTATGGGATGTGGTTAAAGCTTGCCTGGAGTAAATGCCTGGAAATTGGTTCAAAAGAGAAGTCTTGGCACAAACTGTTTCACTTCACAGCCCTGCTGCTGTTGGGTCACACTGCTGTCTAAGGAAACATGGCCAAAGGCTTCAAACACTGTGACTCTACCATAAAACTCATTTATTGGACAATGGGGTAACATTAGGAAATGGTCTGATTACAAGACAATTTTCCCCTTGTACAAGAAGAGGATCCCACCTCCTTCAAGTCAAAACACAGATGCAATAATATAAATAAAGCCTCTGTACTAACTCAGCCAAAGTGGCACATGAGAGATGCTTATGAGCTTAGCAAGACAGGGACCCCTGAGTCATATGCTGGCAAACGCTAAACCATTTGTTACTGCATCTTCTCTGCTCTTTTTTATCTCACTTATCACAGAAGTGGTGAACAATTGCCCCACTTTTTTTTTGTTTGTTTGTTTTCGGTTTTTTTTTCTTTGTAAAGCATTTGAAGTTGTCAAGGACTTTTTTCAAAAGGTTTCAGAGGTCACATTAGACAATCAGGTCTGGTTGAAGTGCTCTTGAGTGATGAACATGATAGAAAATGCTGATTTCAGTAAGTGAAGAAGAATGGGCTGGTGAATACGGTTTGGGGTAAAATATGTGATAGACCAAAGTTTATTATGGAGCTGGGAGCTCTCCTGCCTCTGACACAGCTGAGAGAGCTCCATACAGTCTGTTAGGGAACAGGGTAGGATAAACAGAACATGGCCTATATACAGCTTGTAGCAGGTATTTTCTTTGGTGAAACACACAGCAGGATGGAACTCCCTGGATTTTAAACATATAATCTGTGCCCTTCAGTTTTGTGCCTCATCTTTTTTTAAAACCAGAAACATGGAATTAAAGTTTCCAACCTTTGTTCTTGAGGAATAAGCTTTCAAATGTGGAATTCCAAAATGCAGATGAAAAATACAAAATTTTAACACAACAAAACACAACCTTTCTGTTAACATGGTTTTTAAGCCAATATCATTAGGGAAGGAAAATTACTCATGATTTTGACTGTATGGATCTGTCACTCCATTATA
The DNA here is from genome assembly GCF_030490865.1 of Poecile atricapillus. Taxonomy (NCBI): domain Eukaryota; kingdom Metazoa; phylum Chordata; class Aves; order Passeriformes; family Paridae; genus Poecile; species Poecile atricapillus. The sequence goes on from NC_081288.1 coordinate 7,438,757, forward strand.
ACACAGAATTTAAATGAGCCTTTTCTCATATGATGCTTCATCTGTCTGTGAGTTGAAATGCAGTTAACATACATGTGGTGTTGTATTCTGTATGGCACTTGGTAAAAGCTCAACTTGAATGCAATTGAGACCTGCAGAAAAATAAGAAAGGGGAAATTCAGGAGGAAGAATTCAATTTCACTTTGTCTGTGGTTCAGATCTGACCTGAGGTGTCAAACAGACTGTGTAACAGAATCCACAACAATTCAGCAGACTCTCTGTAGACAAAAAGGGTCCACAGTGGAGAGAGATTGAAAAATTAATTCAATCCGCCTGTAAGAGGAGGCAAATGTCACGGAGTTAGGAAAAACAGAGAAGGGGTCATTACTGAGGACTTGCTGTACACAGTCTGACCTGTGCACATCAGGACAAGAAAGACAGAGATATATCAAGATCTTTCTTTCTCTCTGAGTAAGAACATGTTTTGTAAACAAATGCACAGCGCCTTGCATATACTGTTTAATTTAGATCCTGTCAGTTTTCTTATCACAAACCCCTGCTTTCTTGTGGCTTTTAATGACGTCTTTTGTACACTGCTTGGACGCCCTCTCCCAGGCTGAGCAGCTGCAGCAGGTTGGCTGACTCCTACCCCCAAGAATTGGGAAACAGAAGATGTACCTCTGTGGGGAGAGCATAATCCATGTGGGATTTCAGAGTGTCTTCTAGCAGTGCATCAGAGAATCACAGAACAGAGAACAGAATCACAGAATAGAATTGGGTTAGAAGGCACCTATGATTTTTAAAAATCAACCCCCCTGCCATGGGCAAGAAACCTTCCACTGTCCCAGGTTGCTCAAAGCCCTGTCCAAACTGGCAAGAACACTTCCAGGGATGGGGCATCCATATTTACTCTGGGAAACCTGTGCCAGGGCCTCAATGCTCTCACAATAATGAATTTCTTGCTAGGATGTAATCTAAACCTGCCCTTTGTCAGTTTAAAGCCATCCTATCCTCTTTCAGTTTAAAACCATTCCCCCTTGTCCTGTCACTTCATGCCCTTGCCAAAAGCCCCTCTCCACCTCCCTTGTAGATCCCCTTCAGGTCCTGGAAGGTGCTCCAAGGTCTCCTTAACACCTTCTCCAGGTATCCTCAGCCCAGCTCTGGACATCTGTATGTCCAGGAGTGCTGTATCCATGTCCAAACCAGAGCCCAAGCCAGGGACCCCAAAGAACAAACTACCCAGCAAAAAATCAAACATCAAATGCAAGGGTGAGAGGCTGAACTGGCTCCACCACCAGCCCACCTCAGGCACCCAATTGCAGCAGCCTGCACCTCCCTCTGGAGACATCCAAAGGCAGCTTCCTCTCTTTGCCAGCCAGTGGCACAGGGATTCTCAGTCCCACCTCCCAGGACTGAGTTGCTATGCACTTAAATTATAGATACAAATTGTGACTTTAAATTAGGCTGGCTCAATCCCACACCTGGTACTTACATATTATGAAACAGCCTTTCATTATACTATCATGTATTTTCTTTTAATTCTTCCCTGGATTGTTGCTTCACCTGGGATGCAGGATGGCAAATTGCTGGGGAGTGGCTGAGTAACTTAGAGGGGTGATGCCCACACATTTGCTGAGTCTGGGAAGTGTGCAAAAAACACGGCAAAAAGGTACAGGAAGAAAAAGAAGTGGGCTTAAGCTTAACACAAATGCAGACAGTTAAACAGAGAGCTGAAGAAGGGCTCCGGTCTTATACAAGCTAAAAATTGGGATGCCAAGATGGAAAGACAAGTCCCTGGAAAGTTCTGCTGTCTGGTAATTCAAACATTCCTTCCTTCCCCGGAACACAGCAGTCACTATTTCAGTATAAGCTTGGACTTTAACTTTGCTGGTAATGCTGAAAAACTGCCAAGAAAAAAGAAATCAGCTCCCAGTGCAGAAGTTAATAATCTGAAAATGTCACCAATGGCTATTTCAGCCCCTTACATATTCCCTCAGCTCCCTTCCAAATGTGGAAGTTTCTCTACATCGTCTTTTTCCCACAAAACCCCCAATTTTCTCTAAGCGTAATTTTTCTGACCGTGACACACATCCTCATTGATGTTAAGTTTTCCTGGTCAGATATTGTTGGACACCCTGGGAGAGACCTGGGCTCTGCCCCTTCCTCTGCCACTGCTTGGTACCAGGCACCTCACTTCATCTGCAGCTCTCACCTTTCTCCAGGCTAAAAACAAGAGAAAACCCTGGAATTAGATCTGGAATAATACTGAATACTGAAGTCTGTCTTGGTAGCATTTCAATTACATACCGTGTCCTGTAAAGCTTTGAAAAATCAAGTTCTAGGTGTTTCCAATAATGTAGCTAAATTGAGTGGACATTTTTGACCTTAAAATCTCTTGTACTGCAGCTCCTCATCTGTAAAATGGTGGTAAAAGCATCTTCTCTTCTCATAGAGTTGTTTATAAAACTGACATTTGTGAAGGTCCCTGATAATATATAGTAGGGAGAACATTAAAAGCACCCGTGAGGCAATTTATAATTCTGCCTTCAAAGCAGTATTTCAATAGTACTCAGTAATAGTGTGCAGCACTTTATACATGGTTTTTTTGGTTGCAATTCATATTTGATTTTTTGGTGTCAGTCAAACAAGAAAGTATAAAAGTTTTTCTTAGTGACATCTTTCTATATTCAAATGAGAACCAAACTAGCAAGGAAATTACATGATTCTAATTATGCTTTGTGCATATAAATCAGCTGTGAAATAATTTGAAACTCTTGTGTGTTTGGGATCTTTATCAATGAGGCAGAATAATTACCAACAAACCTCCATTAAGCCTCACTTTAAAAAGAAATGGTTATTAAATATGAACACAATTCTGCACTTCAAAGTCAAAATAACTCCCCAGTGGACTGGGCAGATATCAAGGCTTGTATGCATCAATGCGCATATCTCCAAAAAAATTTAAATGATAATTATTTTGCTTTTAAAATAGGATTTCCCCCCTTTACCTTTTATCGGGGCAAGAGATTGCTGTGACCTAGAAACAAAGTTAAGCTTGATCAAATGCAACATGGCAGTCAAATAGCCAGTCCAAATGCAATGTCAATAAACATAAAACAAGCATTGATACAATTCTCAATAATGCAGATTCTCAATAAGCATAGAATATTTTATTCTCCCAAGTAGCAAACCATGTATAGATCAAGCAATAAGACATCAGTTTCTCTCTTCGATCTGGTCCAGTGAACACTGATAATAGATCTTGCAAGACAGGCTGAAAAATGTCTATTGCTGAACATCAGCAACGAAATATTAAATTAAAAGTTCCCATAAACAGATCTGGAAGGCAAATAATGTCCTCTTGCAGAGCTCTGTTCAACAAAGAAACTCACTACCCTTTTCAAATAGCCAAATAGCCTACTCCTGATTTTATACTCGATGGAACAAGTACCTGGGGGTGAAGCCAGTTGCCCCAGCTGTCCAGGGAGCTCTCCCTGAGCTGTCCATCTCTGTTTGTGTGTGTTGGCCATAATCCACTGTGGGTCACCCCACGGAGTCCCCACACAGCGACACGAGTGCCCATCGCTGCTGGGGGACATGCAAGACCTGCTCCCCATGGACACATGCAGCCAGGCACCAGACAGAACTCTTAATGGTGTTTTAGTCTGATTCCCTGTCATGGGACCTTCCCTCTGAAGGTCTTATAACCAGTCACCCATTTCATAGGTGAGCTACAGACCCCCAAAAAGCAGTGCAGGTGAGGTGGCACTCAAGGGCAAATCTTGCTCCTGCCTTTGAGAAGTGACAGCCCTGTGGTTTCTCCAGGCAGGCTGTCCCCACACTCACAGCAGCAGCATCAAGGCTGGGCTCTGCAGAGGGATTTGCTGCCCTGGGAAGGTAAAGCTGCAGGTGCAGGACACACATTGCTTCTGCAGGGACCAGCGGGAGGACCTGGGTGTGCTCCTGGCTCACAGAGCCGGGCATCCTCTGGGAAAGCGTTGCCACAGCTCCCTCTGCGGGCCCTGCCCTCCGATGGTTAAAAGCATCCTCCCTGCCCAGCCTCCATGCCCAGAAGCAGAGAGAGGCAGAGCAGGGCTGGAGAGAATGCTGGATGGGGGTTCACAGGCAGAAACATGCGTGCAGACCCCTGTGATGTCCCTGGGAAAACAAGTAAGTTTGAAGGACAGTAACATTTGGTTCTGTGAGATTCTAGGATTTATCACTTGGTATGAGGAATAAGTAGCTCACTTTCAGGATGGAACCTATTTATAGCAAGCAGAGAAAGATGACTTGGAAAAAAATGTTTAACCCTTCCACTTAACTTATTACTCAGATAATTATTCAGTGTCCTTCTCCCCACCGGGGCAGTTTGAACCTTCCTGGCCTGCTGGGGAGGCAGCTGCCACATCTTGGTCCTGGAAGACTTGGGACAAATCCAACCCTTGTTCCAAATATAAACCATGCTGCACATGCAGAAATCAGTATTTCACAGCACATCTGGGGGCTCCCCAGGAAACCCAAATCATTGTATCACCTTACTGTGCCCTTCCCTGTGCCACAACCATCTCTTGCTCTCACCTGCAATGGATGACAAGTTTCAGCTGAGCCCCTGTACTGCTGATGGATGTCTGCTCCAGTTCCCATGAGGGAAAGTTTCCCCAGAACCACCTTGGGGTGTTTTCAGAGGCCAAGCAGCACGGATGGCTGCAAACAGACCTTCCCATCAGAACTGGCTGATGTTCTGTACACCAGAACGTTTTTTTTTTTTGCATGAGATTATTGCTCAGGTCTGATAATAAAAACATGCCTGACTGCCCTCAGCGGAGTTGTTCTCACACAAAGCATCGTGCTCGTGCTTCCTATGGAAAAGAACATAACTAATGTAAAGGTGGGAAATGGAAGCAGTCATAAATGTATATTTGAAATCAAATACAGGTGCAGGGTAACACTTCCTTGTAGACAAACTCCACCTCACATTCCCCAGCCATCCCTGCACATCCATTTGAAGGGATGGGAGAAGGACAGGACACATTGTCAAGCTAAAGCCACCAGAGCCAGGATATCACCTTTCTACTGCAGTGTGATATGTGCATCAGAGGAATCCAAGGTGATGCCATTCTCATCACACCGCTGGTGTGGTGAGAAACTTGCTGTGCAGACACGCTCCACAGCCTCCCACAGCACTGAAGCTCTGCCACTGCCTGTGGCCCTGTTCCTGTGACACATGCCTGTCGCCCTGAAAACTCAGCTTCTGAGCTTGCTAACATAGTTTTCTAAAGACTTTCCCAGGACAGTAACTGTAAACATAGATATGTGTACATTCTTTCTGTTACACGTCTTGTGATGGACATCTCTCATGGCCAGTGCTGTGAGAAAGTGTTATCCTGACCATCCAATCTCTGGCCGTGGTCAGAAACCTATAAATCCTGGAGGGAAAAATAAACTTCTCTCTTCTCTTCACCACACCTCGACCTGTGTCCGTGTGATCTATTCATCTTCAGCGGTAACACATGCCAGCTCCCCAGCCAGCCCAGCAGACAAGAAGGGATTCGGTGGAGACAGCCTCAAACAGCCTCGTGCCCCAGGCACCTTCACCCGATGCGGGGATGCCGGGTCTGCCGAGGACACGGATGCTGGATGCTGGATGCTGGATGCTGGATGCTGGATGCTGGATGCTGGCTCAGCCTTTCCTTCTGTGACACACACTGGCCTGACAGGGCTCCCTCCAAAGCTCAGCCCACAGGTGATCGTGAAACCTCAGCACAGTTAAGCTTTAAAGACTTTCAGTTCAGAGGTATCTTAACATTCCTAATGCAAAGGAGGTCTCGCTGCTCTGGCACTTGCAACACTTCCATTTCAAGCACTTAATTTCATTACTGAACCTAGCCCAAGGGTCTTCTCATCTGTATTCTCTGCCTTGCAAGGATTGATCTAAGATCTACCTTCCTATCTTCTAGTAAATGTAATTGAGGTTTGAAACAACCAGGTTTAGCCTATTTAGAAGCATTAATGTTCTGTGAGGATGGAAGCTCCATTACTTTAACATCCCACGGCTAAAATTCCCTTGTAGCTGTTTATTGACCTATAAAGATGTGACATAAATGCATCCTTGATATGAAGAAAATGGTGAGGCAGGTATGACATTTCTCCCCCAGGCAGCTACTGCAGCTTCAATTATCTTATCTGCAGGAAAAGTGGCTACAGAAACCTAATCACTGCTTCATTTACTTATAGCCAGCCAAAACCAGACCACTCAGCAACTGTACCTGCCATCCTGTCCCTGAACACATCCCCTCCAAGTGATTATCAGATGTGCTAACAACCTTTGCACCACTAAGAAGGGAATAATCAGGTTGCATGGTCATTTCTGACAAACTGGTATAATTTTCTAACCAAGGAACTCTGCTACAAAATAAAACATTCGGGGAAAAACCCCACACCACCACTGCCACCAACACCACTGGACCTAGAAGGTCAATAATGTTTCTTTTGGACCTGAATTAACTTGCAGTCTAATATACCATACAAACCCTGACATGAACGCAGGGATTATATTGATCAGCCAAATTGGAAAGGGTAATAGAAACAGGGGAATTAACATTTGGGCAGTAGTTAAAGCAAAGAGCTGTAGGAGAAAGCAGAGACATAGAGACACACTCCCTCCCCCTTACATATCCCTCTTCTAATTACATTTAGCTAATCCGTTCAATTAACATTGATGAATTTTATGATGAAAAGCATAATGAATCCATTAAACACAAAACAAGTATTGGCATAAATCCTTTTCACCCCAGGAAGTGAATTATATCAGAAGAGCTACAGTAATTTACTAATAAAGTGATCTAATGATGAAAAGGAGCCATTCATTTTGTGGCCAGTTAAGATCCAGGCTGGCAGGGGCTGGATCCTCTGGATCAGATGGTGATGCTGAGGGACTCGCTCCACTCCCAAGCTGCAGCAATTGGAAGCAGAATTGGGCCAATCACACACATCACTCGCTGCTACCTAATTTTAACAGTAGTAGTAATAATAATAATAATAATAATAATAATAATAATGTTGTTGCACCGGCACTGTCAGGTTTTTTCATCACCCCACTCCTGCTAGACTCTTCTATAAAAAGCCAATTTGTTAAGCAGTTAGTCACTGCTTTATAATTCATAGACTCTCACGAAAGTTTTAATGAGAAACCACAAAAGCAGTAAGGGGGAAGTAGGGGCTGAGACAACTATTTATAAGGCAGCAAATACCCTGCTAGAACAGTCTCATCTTGTGACGTGTGCGTTACATTTCTATCATGTGCATGCTAAATTTATATGTCATGCATTCCCTTAACAAGACTATTCATACAACTATGATAAATAGGGCCATAATCTGTGGCGATTTCCATCCTTCTGTATGCCAGCAGAAGTCTCTTAGCAACCGTTGTTAGGGGCAACGACAGCATCCAGCATCTTTTCGTGGAATTCAGCGGCAACCAAGCTTCCACCGGCTTACGATGGAGGCTCCAGCTATACCTCAGAGAAAACAGAGCCTCCCTTCCCCCTTCCACAAGCCCACGCTACCAAGAGACACTCACTGCACAGAGAGTGAGGCTCAGCAATTATTAGAAATTATCAATTTAGCAGAATCCAAGTGGCCGTTTTGGACATGATGTGTATCTCTTCTCCTTTCACACTACAAGGCTATTAGCTTGTTCTCCAAGATCACAACAGCCTTGTCCTCTCCCCAGCCTGCTTAAAATTCACGACAATGTCTTTAAATGAGGCTAGGGAACCTCTGTAATGTGCTACAAAGAAATCCCTTTACTAGTCCCCTGTTGAGATGTGTCACGGATGCACTCCCAGAGCCATGTGCCATGTGTCTGCCTGTAAGGTTACAACCATGATCTTAATGCTCCTTTAATATTTTATTCTGACTGTAGCCTAATGCCATCTAATTACTGGGCATCCCCCACAGGAGGAGTTGCTACAATTCATCTGTTTTTCCAGGATGCCATTTTTATTTTCAGTGGGAACACAGACAGTCCTTCTGAATCAGGACTCTCCAGATCATGCCAGAATGCTGAAGGGTCTTCTGGATGAAAGGAGAAAAAACCCAAACGGGTAAAGTCCAACCTAAAAAGTGATGGGGGTTTTCTGCCAATCAAACCAAAGTGTGTTTTGAGCACCGCCAGCTTTAATGATGACATCTGTGATATGGGCTGAGAAGGGCATTGGGCTGCCTCTTCCCTGGGGATTATATGAATATTTCATCTCAAATCAATTACTGAGTTGCTATTCCCACTGCTCCCCTTAAGGCTGTCAGCCAACTCACTTTAAACCTCCTATTCTGAGGCAGTTGACATCTCAGCCTTAAAGCAAATCCAAAAAACACATGTACAAACCCTCTCTTTTCTGATATTTGGCATCAGAAGGGCTTACCCTGAAATGACATCATAATGTTTTGATGCATGGAAAACTTTTCCTTCAAAGGTATATGTGAAAATTCCCAGCAATTTTCACATATACCTTCTTCCTCATTTGCATTTAAATTACTTCATTAGGTGCTGTACCATTTTCCTTGTGTTTTATTTGTCTTCCAGGAATAATTTCTTCCCTCTCTCTTTCCAACTTGAAAATTTGGCAAGTTTCACCCAAGCTCCATGTTGGAGCAATATTTAGATTCAAACCAAAAGAGCCAGGACTGTCAAAGTTGTGGGTAACATTCTCTTCATTGTAAGCAGTTGCACAGCTGTCAGATCAGAACAAGAGATGAAATATTATTTGCCATAATACTTAGGCACTACTGGTTGATTTATGGATCTTATGCCAGACTTAGATTTGAATTTCCTTGTTTATCCTACAGTTGAATCATTGCCTTGTTGCTCCCTCCCATGAGAACTGGTCAGGAATTTCAAGCTTATATTTGCCAGACAAGGAATTATTCTGCTCTGCTTGGAATTAGCATCACTTGCTCAGCCTCTTTTGATTAAATATCCTTCTGTATCTCTCAACCTTCAGTCCTGACTGTATCCTTAGGATACAGCAGTGAGTCTAAAATGCCTTCTTCACAGCTTTCAGAAATGTTTTGGCAAGAAAATTTCTCAACTAGTTTTCGAGTCTTGTAACAGAGATACTATGGACTAATCCTGAGCCAGTTCCTTGACTCACAGTAGTAAAACTAATCAGAGGCATCACTCACCCTTGGGATGAGCTGGATTGGAAGGGAGATGGTGGGGCCTTCTGACATTCAGGGGTCAAAATTTAGACAAAACTCTCCACCTTAACTGCTAAGAGGAAAAGTAAGATTATGAAGAAGAAGAGAAAAACCTCAGCTGTATTGTGACATTCTACAAGCAATTTCATGTCAGACACGGCCATCTGGAAAATGGGCAAGTCCTTCTATCCGTACTGTATATTATTGCTTCACTTAAGAACCCCAAGTCTTTTGGGATGTCTCTGTACATCCCATCCCTGGACAGATCTCCCCTGGAAAGGATTTCCATATAATGCTCTCACAGACCCTTGGGCTGGGCTCAGCCCCTCATAGTAACTCAGGCCCCCGTGCAAAGGAGGGGAAGAAAACCCAAAGAAAAAACATATTGCTTCAGCAGGATACTAAAAAACATCCAAGTGTGAGGCGATGGGAATAGCAGAAGCAGTGCATTAACCCTTTTTCTCCTGAACACCATGAGCAAGTGAAAGGAGCAGGGAAAGGCGTGGTCTTCACTTCCAGAGAGATCCAACACCTGGTTATTTATAGGGTGATCACAGATTTGTTCAGCCTTAATTGCAAGGCAATTCAAGTCCTGTGGAAAGAATGCAATGGAAAGAAGGGAAAAAAAATCAAGAAGGGAGAGAGGAGTGAAAAAGGAAATATAAAAAAGTAGGTCTAAGAAAGACTACAGTTCATGGAGAAAATATCTCTTATCAACACAATGACATGGTGAAAGGCAGAGATAAATGGCAAAGGAGCTCAGCACAGAAAGAGGCATTTAACCAACTTTGCAGTGTGGTGCCCTGTCTCAGCTGGATGAGACTGCTTCATCCCAGCATACAGGTCACAGAACCTTGTCTCTGGATGTCAACAGAATCCTCAGGGTTTTTTAATTTCATTTACTTTTAATTGCTCTTGCAATTAGGAACACCTACAGATTGAATTAAACTCTAAGGATGGTTTATCTGATGTTTCACAAGTTTGAGAAGACAGTAATTAATAGAGCAAATATTAGACTTACAAGTGCCCTCACTGCTAACTGCTACCACTTCTTTGGTATCTTTTTAATGTGGATGTTCATTTTATAAGGCCATTCACACTCACAGATGGATCTGAATTCTTGCATTGGACACAAAAAAGCAGCGTTCAGGAAAACCCTGGTTGTAGGTTTGCATTAGCTGTAGAACAGACACAATTTCTTTTGTGACTGGAACTAATGCAATCTGCAAGAAAATCAATGCAGGTTCACAGGGAAATAACCAGACAGTTAGCAGAGCGTAGTGCAGCCTAACAGAGACATGCTCTGCTAACACTGAAACATGCTCAGTAGTCATGCTTTTGATCTTGCTTCCTTCATATTATAGCCAAGCTTTCCAGACTACCAGGAGTGCATCACACAGCTTCCAAACATATCAATCTTGCATCCCTTTTACTGTCTGCGCTGGTATTTGCATTATGAAGACTGATCTGATTATTCAGTGCTGGTTCCAGAAGTGAGTGTTCTCCACGCTCACTTGGATTATCAATGTGAAAAACATAGTGGCAGGACTAGAGACTAATTATTTTTAAATGGATTTTTTTTTTCTCTCTTTTACAAAGGTGCTGGCTCTATTTACTCCATGCCTCTGATCAAAGATGCATTAAAGCATCTTCCTGTCTGCAAATAAGAACTTCATTCAGGCATGGTGTTTGTGTGTGAGTCCTAGTGCTTCTTCTTCTGTTCATTTCTAATGCAGTATTGAGTTGTTTAGTTTTTTGTTTAGGGTTTATTTTATTTTATTTTATTTTAGTGCTAAAGCAATCATGCTTTATGATGCCAAATCTGTATGGAAGGAGGAAAAAAGTAATAGGTCCTAAATCATCAGGGCAATGCTAGTAGAAATTTGTCCCACAAGAGGATAAAAAAAAAAAGTGAAAATAAATAGTGAAGGAATTACACTATTTATTTATATACATTATTGCAGAGTTAAACACAGTGCTGGAAAGATGCAAAAATGGAGCAATACACAGAGAGGAAGATTAAATGTACCCAGGAAAAAAGTGTTTATCTGACACATAGGGATTCCCTTGGCATGCAGGGCCATGTGACTGTTGGTGTGAAAAGCCCAGAAGCAGAAAATGCACCACTTTCAGAATGTTTATATTTGTGCTAATCTGTAAAACACAATATGTGAAAATCTGCTGCTTTATTTGGCGAATGAAGAAGTGACAGCAAACTGTTGGTATAAATGGATACTTTCAGGTCAGGGATAGTTTTTGCTAGGACTATTATAAATATATACATTATTAAGGGTATTGTCCCCCTCTCAGCTGGAAAACCCTTTCCGGCTTGCTAATGATTTTCTTGGAATTTATAATTCAGGCTGAAATTTTCATTCTGGACAGTTATTCCTTTCTCCTCCTAAATTCAGGCAATGCTGGAGTTGTTTATTGTAGTAAGATTGTTAGGCAGTGAGGGAGGTGTAGTGAAGGCATTTTTCAACACTTGCAGCAATCTCCAGAGCTGTACAAACCTCAGGCCATGTGGCAATTACTTGAAACTCATCAAGCATTATCTGTGTACCATAATCACACTGCAGAGTGCTGCTCTCCAACAGAGAACTGCCCACTCAGTTAAACTGTGAATGCTTGCAAAAAAATGTAACATTTGCCTGGCATGAGCTTCCCATGGGGTCACTGCTGGCTTTGGGCACAGCCCTGCTCCAGTGTGGGGTCCTGCAGGGGCTGCAGGTGGATCTCTGCTCTGGCACCTGGAACAGCTCCAGCCCCTCCTTCTGGTGTGACCTGGGTGTCTGCAGGGCTGCTCCTTTACATGTCCTCACTCCCCACCCCAGCTGCAGTTACTTTTCCCCCTTCTTAACCACCTTATGCCAGAGGAGCTGTCTCTGCTGCTGATGGGCTCAGCTTTGGCCAGTGTTGGGCTCATCTTGAAGCTGGCTGACTTTGGCTCTGATGGGCTCAGCTTTGGCCAGTGTTGGGCTCATCTTGAAGCTGGCTGACTTTGGCTCTGCTGGACATAGGGAAAGCTTCCAGCAGCTTCTCACAGAAGCCATCCCTGTAGCCCCCCACTACCAAAACCTTGCCCTACAGACCCAGCACAGAAGCAAACAGGGCAGTGTGACAGCAAGACATAACCACGCAGATTGGTTGCTGCAGTTGCACAAAGAAACTCAAAGAATTTCGTAACTTCCAACTGAGTGACTGTGCTGCTTAATATTATTAATTCCCTTTTTTTTCCCCCCTTCTTAATTGCTTTATTAAAAGTCAAAGAGCAAGGGAGTTTCTTGAGGCAACAGGAAAATCTCTCAGAGAAATCTCCCAGGATTTGCTGCTGGAAGCTGTATTTAATACTGTGATTGCTGAAGTGTGATAATGGGTCAACAGCAGGGCAAGAATCAGGGCAGGAGGGTCCTGGTGCAGAGAACTTGTGCCTTGTGCCTGTGCTGCACATTTGGTGTCTGGGACAGCTGGCAGCAGCACACTCCAGCAGGCATTTGCTGGTGTGGATGTACCACAACAGCCACAAAACCCAAAGCTCCTTGGCTTGGTGAGACAAAGCCACACAACAAGGGCTGCTCAAAAGGGGTTCCATGTGGGGCCCTCAACAGTCGCATCCCTGTGGCACCAAGTGATGGGTCTGTTTGGATTTCTCAAAAACACAAAACATGAGGGGTTTCTTTAACTGTGAAGTGCAAGGGGAGAAACACCTGGAAAGACTTGTACAAAACACGAGTGGAGGCTGACACAGAAACCCAACTCCCCTTATCCCTCGAAGCCTCACTACCAAGGTGCAGAGTGGAAGGGCAGAACATGACAGGCTGATCAATTCCTTGCAGCAGCAACAAGAACTGCAGTCAAGATGAAGCTGACATTGAACACTGTAATATTAAAAAAAAAAGGGTTTTTTCTCCAGTTGGAACTACAGTTGAATAAGCAGTTTGTAAAGTAAAATAAGATAAGAAGTGAGGTCCATCAGACTTCACCAGAGCAGCCTGCTCCAGGATATTTGGATTATGGGCACTGCATAGCAGGTACACTGTCACCTCAGCATCCCCTCAGGTTTGATACATATATGAACAAGTGGTCAGTGCACAGATACCTTCTGTCATTCTGATTTTGGGCATCAACCACAATCAATAGTGATGTATTGAGGGCATGTGGGTTTCCCTGTGAGGGCAGAAGTGTCAGATTTAACTCCCAAACAGAATAAATTTACTCTCACAGAATTACCTGAGAAAATTTTAAACTAGGGACAGATGGAAGATGATATTAGCAAGGCCAGTTGCATAAATATCTACCAGGTCTATAACTGTGAGGGATTTATGTCTCCCATGAGGTCCCAGAGTTTCATTATTATCAGTACAAAACCAGTCAGCACCAGCCAGTCAAGCTTTGAACTTGACCTGTATTACACCTTTCACAGCAGAGCAGCCATAACCTTCAACCAGCAACACCTGGGCTTATAGGAGAGGGAAAAATAACTGACTTCAGTTCTTACCCATGGGCTAGGTAAGGTGCACTAAAGCAGATAAAAATCACAAGCCCAATAAACAAACAGATACAGGAGCAAGCAGATGCAGATGTCCTTTATTGGCCACAGTATTTTGACTAAACCCATTTACACAACTGACACTGCAGCCTGAAGATGGTGGCAGCTGCTGATTTGGGTTCTGGTCACCAAACTGGAAGCCTTCATCCCCAAGGCAAGGAACAAAACCTGTTCTCTGTAGCACACAGCTACAGTCTCCTTGCCAACAGCACGGACAGTCAGCATGGCTGTGCTGAAGGGTCTCATCCTGTTGGTCACAGCCTCGTTGCTTGGTGAGAGCCTGGATGGGGATGCAGGCAGCTCCTGCCATCAGAGGAGCTCCCAACAAACAGACACATCTGTCTCCCTGGCTGAGGCTGTAAATTCTGTCATGAAATACAGGTGACCTTTAGCAAATGTGTCTTCTCTGTATCCATAAAGTCAGCCACAGCAAACCTCTGTTGGGTTGTGGGATCATGTTGGTCTCCAGCTATTACAGTAATAAACATGATTAATTGCAGCTATAAAAAGCAGTTTCATTCTGGCAGCTAACCTCATGAAAGAAAAAAAATTAAATAAACCAAAGAATGAACTGCAGTATGACATTTTTACATCCACATTGGTTTATCTTCTGGCTTTGGACTGTGACTCTGATAGCTTGTGATGGGAATGATATTTGCTTTTGCATGGTCAGTATCTGCCATCACTGCTCTGCAGGATGGAGGGGCCACAGGTACTTTCCTTTACAAGAAGGAGGGAACTGCTGCATCTCTGCAAGACTGTTTTAGCCATTAGCAAATATTGGTGACAACCATTTTTTCATGTACTGGAGCAACAGGAGTCCTTTGCCAAATAATGTAAAAGCCAACCTTGCAACTTCAGGTGATGAGCAACCTCTGCTGAACGACTGGAGTTGCATCCTCCTTAATCTGAATTTATTTAATCTTAATTACTTAATCCTGAATTTACTTCATCTAAAACACAGGCTTTTTATAGGAGTCTGTTGCTGAGACTCAGAGTATATAATGTCATGAATACACATCTGATAGTATCTGATACAATCTGATAAGAACTGCTTGGAGAACACAGCCCTGTGTAAAGTCCAGTTGTCAGAAAACTTCAACTAGACTGAACATCAAACATGTTAGTTGCTATTTTCTTTTCTTTGTAGCCTTTTAATCATCAGCAGAACGTGATTTATCTCTTTGATCATCTTGAAGAATTCACGTAACATAAATAATTTTACTCAAGGGTTTTTTGATTTAGCAGAAAATGCTGTAACAATATCCATTGGCTGAAAGCTGAGGCTTGCAACATAAATCGAGATGCATATTTTTAACAAGCATAATCAACTATTGGAGCAATTTGCCCTAGGATGAAGTGGCTTTTCCAGTAACTATGGCCTTTAAACAGCATTTGATTTTTCTGAAGGATTTGACACTTCAATGTCCAATGTTCAGAGTGAAGACAGGATCTAGAAACTAATGTGTATAGGTTATGCTGGAGTAATTTCCCATGACCTATGTGTCTTTTCACTGAAAACAGAATCTTCCCCATGCTTTTTGTAGTTTTTATAGCTCCATTTACCAAATCCTGTATTGCATTCTCTTAACTTTCCAAACAAAGCTGTATTTATCGTGTCTTAAATTAAAGGGAAACTTCAATAGATACTTCATACAAATATTCACAGCTGCATAAATCAACTCAAAGAGAAGATTGGGTGTTTATCAGCAAGAAAACATAAGCTGTAGGAGCATGCTTTGTACCTTCATTTCTTTGTGCTTCTCTTGTAAAACATTAAGGATGTCCTAGGACGTGAAGTAATTAGGCAGATAGTTTATTACAGCCAAGTAAATGCCACACACTCCTTCCTCTCTGGACAGCTTGTAACTCACCATTTATTTCCTCACTACAATGGGTTTATTTGCAAAAGCTGCATTGCCCTGATATGGAAGTTGTAAAAACATTTAAATATCAGAATTTATTCTGATGCTGGTTCTTTGTGTCAGGGGAGTTGAAGCCACCATTGTGCTTCTCCAGCCTGGAGCTGTGGTCTGTACTCAGCCCTGCACACAGCCCCCAGCTCCAGTGAGAGGGGTCTCACACTTTTTCCCCATCCCACACTGATCCCTTTTCTCTCTTATCCTTCTCTTGACAGTCCTAAAGGGTTTTCAAAGCCTCCAAGAACACCCCCCTTCACCCAAAGAGCTCAAAGTCTATGGGAATAATTAATCAACCTTAGGGAAACTTTTTTTTTAGCAATAATTTAGCCCCATAAAAAAGACTTAAAAAAATAAAAAACCCTAAAATGAAACCCCAAAAGAAACAAATAACTATTTCAAGGGGTCTTTCAAATTACTGTAGACTAAAATGTGCTTTTTATGTAGACTTTCCCATTTCATCCCCTCAAGTGCTTAGAAATTCAAAACCGATGTGCCAAGGTGGCTTCCTATTTTCATGCTTTCTCATGTCCCTGTTTTCAGGCTGTACTGCCATTTGACTTTCTTCAGCCTTTACCTGTGCTTGTCAGCTTGTGAGCATTAAAAACTCAACTCTAAGCACAGAATGACCTGTTCTTCACAGTCTATGACAACTAATGCATTACATCCCTACAGTAAAACAGCTTTATTATAACAGCTGGATTGTGGTCCTGTCTTTTTATCTCATTCTCCTCAGGGTAATTGAGAAGTGGAGTCAATTAAGACACAGGGCTAAGATGGATGTTGATTTTGGACCCTGTTTATATCAGAGTGACCTCACACTTCAGTTATTTATCCGTGTTATCGCAGTATTTAGGAGCAGCTGGCATGGAGCAGCTGCCATGCTGCTACAGCACCAGGAAGACTCCTTTTTTGTGTCTTTCCTCAGTTAAAGGATTTACAGCCTGAGACAGACAGACAGACAGACTGGAGGAAGCAAGAGACAGATAAGCCATTTCCCAGCAGTGAGCTGCCAGAATTGCCAGCTGTCCTGTGTCAGCCCACAGCACAAGTCTCACTTCACCTGGCACTGCGTGGTCAGAGCCAAGGCACGCCAGGTCTGTGCATCCCATCTCCATCAAGCACAGCCACTTCCTCCAAAACAGTTTGATGAACTGCCAAGACTTTTTGCCAGTGGAATGAGAGCTTTGGAAATGTCAGACCTGGAGGCTGTTGCTTCTCATTAGGAAAAGCAAGGACATAGCTTCCTAAGCCCCCAAGGTGTACCTCCAGGTACACCTCCTGCAGCCAGGTGATGTGAGGGCTGCTCTCCACCTCCTGCCACAGGCTGTGCCAGTGCCACCTCTCTGTGGAGAATCAGGGAGCCCCAGAAGTGCTGGGAGGAACACCCAGGACAGATCTGGGCTCTCCATTGCCCTTCAGGCAGGTGGGAGGATGAGGTCAGGCTCATCCTTAACCTCAACCAGCTGAGCTGGAAGGAGCAGCCGAGCTGTGGTCTTTCCAAACCCTGACATGAACAAGTCTCTGCAGGATGTGCATTTGTTTCTCTTGTTTGGTGAGAGATGGTGAGCACAAAGCAACTGTATACAATGGTGCATATATGAATATTTCTCCCCCACTCTCCAGGCAGCTGAAGGGGGATAGAATTGCTGTGTTAAAGGCTCTGTAAAGAGTCAGTCACTGCTTGCAAGAGGTCACTGTCACTGAAGCAGCTGTTTAGATCCCCTGTGTGGTTGGGCTGCATGGAGAGAAGTTCCAGCCACAAAGAAGGAATTGCACATTCCAAGGCCTTTCCAATGCAGAGCTGCTCGTCATTTTCCTTGTCGATACCTGCCTGCAATTTGCTCCACACAGGATCACTGTCAGCCTCATTTTCTCTGCTTTTACATCCATGCAGCTGGGAAAACAGCTTCAGTACAAAAGGCAACTGTGTAAAGACAATAGAAAGGCTACTAAAGGCAAGAACAGGCTTTGACTAGGTTCTGCCTTAGAAACCTTTCTGGCTGTATTGCTGGAATATTGCTGCATTTATTTTTTCAAAGATTTATTTTTTCCATCCAATTTCTTCCACCTGAATTTTGATCAGGTTGTGCTTGCTCTAATACAAACTAATAAGGAAGATTTCAGTCTCTGTAGCAGAACAATTTGGCAGCAGGGGACAGGGCAGGTTTCTCTGACAGATGCAAATATTTACACCAGACAGCAAACATGTCACAGGGTCGAGCAGCAGAGCAGCTGCCATACCAGCATAAAGCCACATAATGTTCTCTTTGGCTCCAGGTTCACATAATTGATTGAATCAGCAGATAATCAGTTACACTAAACACCCACTAAATCTTCTCTTTGTCAGTGAAGATGCAGCTTCTTATAGAGAGGGGCATTTGAAGGATGAGACAAAGCTATTTCCCAGAGTCATGTGTAAACACGAATGTCATTATTTAAAATGTGCATTGCACACATTTAAACCAGCCCCTTGTGGCCTATGGCACCAGCCAGGGTACTCATAGCTTGATTTTCTCTACAAATTTTGTTGAAGAGATGACAATTTTGTAACACAAGGTTGGAAAAGGATGTTCCCAGCTGAGACACCTGATCCAAACTGGCTGTCTGGGCTCCCTGTTCTCTTAATGGAAACGGGAGTGTTTAGGTCATGAACCACCTCGTCCTATTTTAGCTAAATTGGGATGGGATGAGTCAGGTCCTCAAAACATCTGTTTCCTTCCTCTGGTAATACAAGGTGTTGAGACAAATAGCACACATGCAAGCACATATACTGTAGAGACTACACAGGGTCAGATGTTTTCCCTGCTCAGCATCCAAATGAGCTTCCCTAGGCACTGATAACTAAAACCTACTAACCTGCCAGCTTTGTTCAGAATACTGAGCTTTTGTAGAAATCTGTCTTCCTTCTTAACTCATTTTCCAAGTCTTCCAAGTCTCATCCCACCTGGTTGTCCAAGTTTCTGCTCTCATCTAGCCCACATTTCTGCTAAAAAATATCACCCCCATACTAAACCCCTGAATATATTTGATAAGCCTTCATCCTGGCTTACATATCCCCAAGAATTCATTCCTGCCATGTTGTCCATAGCAACACTTGTTGATTTGCCAGGGGAAAAAAATCTTTTTCATTGTTGTTACTCTTTCCTGACAGCTGCCAAGCAGCAGACAACTTGTGGTCCTGTGGTATGAGATTCCTAGGGAAAAAAAACAGTATTTAAGAGACCCCCTGCAAGACTTTCAAGAACTTTATAGCACACAGAAAACAAAAGTTAACAAGCAGCCCAAGGCTTACGGTAATGCTGATGAATTCAGACCAGTTTATAGAAGGTTATACAGACACCTGGCTTCAGTAGTTTTGCTCTGATGCTTTTCAGGAGATGCTTCTTCAGAAGAAGGCATTGAGTCAAATGGCACATTTGGGGAACTCCCAAAGACAGTACATTTCTTCCAGCTCTGGAGCTTACTTATGTTTCACCTCCTGAAATAGCTCTGCCCAAATTGTAAAAATGGAGCACAGAAAACTCAGTCAAATTTGACAGAAAGGGAAGGATTGGTGAGAGGACTGTGGAATTTTTCCAGGTTGGAGAAGGGTGCTGAATTCAGACTTTGAATGCTGATGAAGGAGATCACATCCATGCACAGCCATGCACTTGTACCCATAAGCTGTTCTTTATATTCATACATACACCTCAGTCTTCACTCCAATGCTTATTTGTCTCTGTTGAAGAGAAATATTCCTCTGAATGCCAATATCTACGTGAGCTCAGATGGAAGGAAAAGGGGATGAAAGACTCACACTTTGCAAGTTCACAGATAACAGAAGGCCTAAAGGTTGCTTTGAACCTGTATCTGTCTCCACAACTGTTTGCTTTACCTGAAAAATCCCCTACACTAAGAAAAACACACTGAGATCGGCTGAGGACATTTCAGTGATGCTGAGTTGCTCTGCAATGCTCTGTTTAGAGTTTTGAGGACAGCTTTGCAGGATGCTCTTCCCCTTTAAAATACAACAGCCTGACCATTTTTGATGAAAGTTTCCTCCTTGGAGAGCTAAGGGATGAAAAGCAATCCAAACTGCAGTCCCTTGTGGTGCCTCAGTGGGAGAGAGTGGCAGTTGATGCTGGCTCAAGTCTTCCTTTTGCTGCCTAATCATTTGAGTGTTTCCAGTAGGAACAATAGTGTAAAAGGACACCATGCTTAAAAAAAGCTAAACCCCAGAGTTTAAACATAAATAAGTCACAAGCAAAGAAGCTTATTTCAAATCCAAATTCATAAAAAGGTAAATGAAAGGGACAAAATCTGCCTTTATGCACTAGCTTCACATCTCTCTCTGGTATAAAACCCCAGTGACCTCAGTGGAATTGCACCAGGGATAGATTTGGTCCCATGTATTTGCCTAAAGCAGTTTCTCTGCCCCAAAGAAACAGTCTGTCCTTGGGGAAGTGGAAACAGCTCTGATGTGCACAATGAGGAAGGGTGGGTACCTTGCTGTGTGAATGAACCAAGTAACATGATGTATTAAAGGTGCAGGAGAGAACTCTGGAAGAGGCAGGTTTGCAGAGGGATGCTCCATTTCATAGGAGCACTTTGCATTCAGCACCAGTTGAGAGCTGCTCACATTTCCTGCCTCACGGTTCCTCCTGCACTCGCAGATGGAACAAGGACCTAAAATTGAACGTTCTGCAAAACTGAGTTTGGGGTTCAAATGTTTCCAGAATTCTGCTCCAGGTCTGCTCCTGGTGAGAGCCTGAGACCCTACAGGGACAGAGCTGGCAAGAGCATCAAGTAAGGCCAGACTTCCAGTGTTTTTCCAGAACAATTTGACTGCTCGCTCACTTTCTCTGTGTTGTCACCCACCTTTCACATGCTTATTGTTCTCTACTGGTAAGTTATTTCACTTAACAAATTTCTCCTTAATTGGCTTGGTTTTTCCCTTTTGGGTGTCTAAGACACAGAAGGCAATTTTGGCTTTCAGTTTCAGTACTTGACGTTTAAGGATTTACTGAGAGCTTTAGTTGTAGTTGACCGAGGCATTTTAGGGCAAATGTGTCATGTGTATTTTGCAGCACACAGAAGCTACATCTGGGATTTGTGTCTACAGGATCCATGCAGAAGAGAGAGCAACTGTTTCTGCAAAAGGCTTGTAAAAGAAGCTGAGAAAGGTCAATTAATACTAACAAATGCTGAGAAAAAGGAAACAACTGATGTAAATTAGACAAAGATCATACAGGCATCCAGTGGCAGACACAGGATGCAAGCCCCATTCCAGCATCCTCAGCATAAGATCATCCCTTTTCTAGCAGATAAAGCATTGCTGATCTTGTAGCTCTGTCCAGAACTGCAAGTCTAGTGACAAACCACAGAACTGCAAACAACTGTACTGCCAAAAGCAATCTTCTGGTGAGTCTAGGTCTGAAGTTCATCAGATGGTGTCAGATAACAGAAGGAAAAAGCTGTTTCTTGCTGGGCAAAAATAAAAAGGTATTTTAGACTGAGGGCTTTGGAAAAATAGAAACCTACTGTATAGCAGAAGGAGGATTTGGGTATTGAGTTTAGGCTCTGAGTAAGTAAAATTGCCTTCCAGGAGAATTAAAGCTGTGGTGTCTCCTTCCACTTCACCTTCTAAGACACCTCTGACTCCATTACGCCGCTTGAAAAGAGGGTAAGTCATCATTTAGCTCATAATGAAAACCAGGTGAGAAAGGGAAAAGCATTAGAAATCTACACTTATTTCCCTACTATATTAAGGAGTGAAAGAGTTGTGTAATGTGATGCATCTAAATCTGTTTGAAGAGTGGAATCAACAAGAAAATAAGAGGTAAGAGGAGAGATGCCACCCAGGCAAAACAAAAAAACATGGTTTGCACAGTGATTACCTGGTGAAAACACAGCAAGTTGAATTAAATTGCTGCTGCCTCTCTGAAGAATACCTTTGTCTCCATAAAAACTACACTGAACTACTTTAATGGTATTGATTTCAGCAGAAGTGTACAAGCCCACCAATGTGGAGACACTTATGTTGCTGTTAAGAGGCTTCATTTCAAAAGCAGGAATCTGAAAAGCTTTCCTGTATATATATATTTGGTCTGGAGATTATCTTGGTATCAATATTTAGGTTAAGCTTCTCTTATCCAAAAAAAGAGAGAGTGAGAGAGAGAGTAAAAGCAGCCAACTGAAAGTAGTTAAAGCACTATCCAAAAAAAAAGTTAAACTACTACAGAATTAGGACTAGATACAGACTTTAAATTTTTAAAAAAAATCTTGCCTTGTCAATTCTAAAAGCATGATGTTTTCAAACTATGTTAATCCAAGAGGGAATCTATTTTCCATGTAGGTGTCCCAGTGGGAGTCTCACAACTGCTGACCAAAATCTCTGCTGATGTAGCAGCCACACCAACTGCTGGGTGCCTACGTTTGCCCCTGGGATTGGGACCCTTCTGTTTAGAAGTGTCTTTAAAGATTGATTTCAAGACGGAAGATATTCCTTGCTTTCCAGATGAACAGGTAAGGCACCCCCCAATTTAATTCTGTCTTTTCCTTTGGCTTTGTCCTGTGCCTCTCCCTCATGCAAGGGGTTTGTCCCATCAGCTGATGAAGACTATTGGCAAAAGCCAAATCTGTCTCTAAGAGAACAACAGCTGGGCCAGGCTCCAGCACCTTTACAGAAGGAGGGTAGTGCTTAACAAGTAAGAGCATATCATTGAAGACTTGGGAAAAATAAAATAAATACATCCCTGAACCAAAACCTCATTTTCATCCCAAGAACTACTAAACTGTTTCATAAGACTCTCTAGGATTATACAAGAATGATTCAGAATACATCCCAGGGACTCGTCCTTGCAAATAAATAAGCCAGATGAACATGCTGTGCCACACTCCAATTCATAAAGAGAACCAGAGGGCAGACTGTAAACAGAAGGAAATTGCAAGAAGGCCAATAAAATGCAATTGTGATCTCATGCCATCAGCTGGACTAGGCAGGAGGGATAAATAAAGTCACAGACTTCTCCTATATTTATGGTTCCTTATTGTTGTGGGGCTCTCAGAACAAAAAACGGCTCTGGAAGGGAGGCGGCCGTGCTCCTTTCTAATGGCAATGTTTAAGAAAGGAGAACCATATGGTTTTCAGTTGGCTCAATTGTGGCAGCCAGGAAACTAATCCACAGATTTATTGGAGCTGGCATACGTAACAGAGTGGCAATGTTCCTTTCATTTGCTGCCAAGAAACCCTCTGTGGTGCAGAGCTTTACCTTGAGCAGCAATTGCTTACTGGGCATATGGGCCTTATTTCTGCAAATGGGAGTGGAAGAGAGTCAATTTGCAAATCAAATTGGAATTCTCTTCCCCCTGCTGCTCCAATTTACTATGCAGACTTTATTCATAGTTAAAGGAGCCTGGGTTTCTGCATTTTTTTTTTTTTTCCTCTTGAACTTGTTTTATTGATTCAGGACATTTGAATGGGAGGACTATGATGAGGAGAGAACAAACCATTTAAACCCTTGTCACTGACCAGACAGAAGTTATTGCACTAAGTATTTTACCTAATAACCCACTTGCTGGAAGACTCCAGGCTATTATCATTAGATAGTTCCTGACATCCTGAATTTTCTTGAAAAGGTCATATGGAAATGGGGAATGGCAGATCAGGGTCAGTAATCTGTAAAGTATATATAATCATCTGTTAGATAGTTGTTTTATTTTAATTTTAGCAGTGAAGCACAATAAAAAAAAATCCCAAGTATCCTTTGGGCATATTCATAGAAGGGTTTTTAGAGTTCCCGTGGGCTTACTTGGAAAAAGGTATCAAAAGCTCAACTTCTGAAGAGAGAGAAGGTGGCACGGGGTGATTGATAGATGAACTGCCAGCCCTTACAAGTGCAAATGGAAATATGATCAGGGTTTGGAATCAGCCCTGTTCACCTGGGGAACAGGCAAGGCTGCATCTGATGTCTGCAGCAAGGCACAGAGAATTTCAGGGGGAGACAGATGCTACAGCAATGTTAAATGTTTCAAAGATTTTCTACAAGCTAGTGCTACAGACATAAAGAAATTTATATAATTTCTCTGGGAGGCTATACCTGAAAACCTTGTTATCTTTTTTTCTGTAGATAGAGTGCTGTTTTCTTTACTCCAGCAGAAGTAGAGAACAACAAAGGAAACTGGGAATTGTTAAGATCAGCCATCGATCATAGCACAAACCCATTGTGTTCAGTGTGCTGGGTACCAGACACATCAGAGAAAGGCAGGAATGCCCATTCATGGGCAATTCTATAATACACCTCTGCCAACCTTATCTTTGAGCCCAATTTCCAAGGAGATGTGTCTAGGAACATCAGTGAATCCAGTAACAGCAACGACCTATGAATAGAACAGCTCCATCAGCTCATGATGATAAGCAGTGGAAGTCTGCAACGAATTAGTGGAATAAATCATTATCATTTTAAAGGTTAACATTTGCCATCTTTCTCTGCAAAATTAAACATTGCTCCCAACACAAAAATATTACTGAAGAAGTTAAATTGTCTTTTGAAGATTCTGTTAAATCTGAAGATGGCATTCAAATCAATAAAGTATGAGTTCAAAGCAGTCAACAAAGACAGTCCAACCTACAGGGACTCCCATAGGTCACACAAGCCTGCTGTGACCTTATTTCAATGCATCTCTTATGAAATGGGTCAACAGCACTTCTCTTCAGCAAGTGACTCAGATGTCCACTGTTCCCTCCTTTCATTACTTGTTACAGGTAAAAACCTATAAATACATTACACGAGCTGAACTCAGAGAAATAAAAAATTGATCATATTCATATATAATGGTATCTATATACAGCATATGTATTAACATAAAGAGGGGCTTTAGTGTTGAGAAGCTCAGTGTTCAAGCAGGTGTGAAGGGGTGCCTTGGTTTTTGACTGCCAAAGCTTTATCATTCAGCATATGTAATGATACAGAATTAATTGCAGAGAAATACCCTGAGTTTCATTCTCTTCTTTGTGAAGAGCCAATTTTGGGCTGACACCTCAGCAGAAGTCAGTTCCCATGTGTGTGACAGAGAGTGAGAAAGAAGAAAGATGAATTTTCATACCTGAAGAGTCTCATTACTGTGTTGAATTGCCCACAGGTAAAACTGTGTATATTTTTTGTTCTGCCTAGTGAAGAGGCAATAAAGCACATATATGCATGTACAGCAATGAAAAATTAATTACATGCAAATAATTCCCTATTTTACAGCCCTAACATATTGCTTTGGTACAGTTGGCAGTAAAAACTCCTCACTTTGAAATAAGCATCTACACACACATAAATATATTAGTCTATATATTTGCACCATTGAACTAAAGTGCCATAAAGGAAGAATTCCATCATCCAGCTCATGAAATTAATATCTCTTTGACCACATAACTGATTTTATTTGAAGAGATGTTTTTTGAAAGGAAGTATCAATAACATCCATAAGCCATGTGTGGCTGAATTTGTCTGCAATTTCTACTGTGAACATTAAAACACACTGATAGATAAAAAAAAATCAGCTGTCAAAATAATTCTGATTATTGTGCAGAAAAAGGGAAGAAGAAAATAGTTATATCTGTACCACATCACTGAAAAGCAGCACATGAGCAAACACTGCCCCACAGCAGCCTTAATACCATGTCCTCATCTGAAAGTAGGAGGACAAAACCAGTCTGATAAATCCACAATAAAAGGTGCCTCTAGTCACTAGTGATAGAAGATACAAATGCTGCTACGTTCTCTTTGAAATTGCTTATAGGATGATGTGGACAGACAAGAAACCATCAAATTCCCAAGTGTCAGCTCATGAACCCTTCCCCTCTGAACCAATCAATTAAATAATTCAGAATTCAAAACCTGTTTCCATGCAAAATAAGATCACCATCTAATTAAAGGAAGAAATTGCCTAGCACATGCACCTGGTGGTGTCTGATTCAGTCTGCTCTAGACTAGTCTTTAGAAGAACCTGTCCCACTCCTTCCCTGCCAACACCTGAGGTGAAGGAACAGTCCCCTTTGTTTTATATGGCACAATTTTTATTATTATTATTTTTTTTTTACTTTACTGCCCATGCCTGACCATCGACTCCAGGGCCAGGAGTTGGGTTTGATAATCCTTGTGGGCCCTTTCCAACTCAGGACATCCCATGATTCTGTGACTCTAACAGGATTCTTGCTGCCCACACCACTCCTGCAGGTGATTCCACTCTGTCTACTGAGAAGTCCATCAGCCACGGAGAATTTCAGCTACTGGGAATGCCCTGCCCCAGCACCTGAAAATGAGGATCTGGGCCTTAGATATGGGCAGTTTTCCACAGGTTTCCATCAGGACTGGACATTAGTGAGATGAAGAAGAGGGTGAAGGCTTGTGTGCTCAGCTCCAGCACTGCCTCCTGCATTGGTAATCGCTGATCTGCAAAACCCCAGGGACTTCACATTTAAGCAGGCATGGCATAATTCCAGCATACACAGCTATAAATTCCTTCTGCTAAATATTATCTTACAACAAGCTAAGCAAGAAATATTTAGTGTCAGAGACAAAAATACACTATTTTAATTTCAATCTTTAGTACTCTTGAAAGATGTCAGGTACTGCTCTTTGAAATGTTACAGTAAACAGTTTGGTTTGCAGCAAAAAAGAAAAAAAATTGATATTTCATGTAACCAGGTCTTTTTTTACAAAGGGGTTCATGTTTCAATCTTTTAAAATTAAAGATGCTTGCAAAAAAGGAAATCAAAACAAAACAAGAAAAAAAAAACCCAAAACACAAGAAAACCAAAAGCTTTCTCTCGACTGCTTACTGCATTTTTAAATTGAAACAGCTTAGTTCTGTCCACAGGATCTGCATTTCACTCTCTCAGTATAAGAAAACATTTCGTCACAGTACCCTCCAAAGATGTCTTCCACTCTGGTTGTAATCCATAATCAAAATGAATGACAGATCACACAGCAGGAATTTTGTTTGCAAATCTCTGAAATCAGTGAATATATCTTAACACCTCTCATCTGTATCACTTTGTCCCCAGACCTATTTGCTTGTTACAAACAGGCCTGAACACCCTGATTTAATAGATTGCTGAGCTCTCCTGTTCACTTCCCTGTTCATTAATCTTCATAAAATAATCTGGCAATGAAAATTGCTGGAGTTCTCCCCGTACTACCTGCTGCATGTTGGGCTCCAGTGAATAAATGGAGAGTACCTAATACGTGGAGAGAAAGGTTTAACTCTGTATTCTTTTATGCATTGGAATGTCTCCAGCCTCTGTCCCTATGGAATGTAAAGCTCTGTACAGACTGATTTGCTATGCAGGGCACACTCAGCAGGACCAGCTGAAGGCACGCTGCGGAGGAGTTAAAACAATAAGGTAAGTTACAGGTAGCACAGCGCTGTGTGGTATGAATCAAACCCTGCCACAGGGTGAAATTCTGTTTCTTCTAGGAAATAGTTGTATTAAACACATTTCCAAAGGGATTCTCAAAAACTATTAATTTTAGGCCAATGAAAAGAGTATTTCACACAGGCTTTTGCTGCAGCAAAGGCATGTGCAGGCTTCAAAGCTTGATTTGAACAAGCTTTCCAGCTTGTTCTATGATGAATTTGACATGCATGGAGAGTTTCACCCACAGCTTCCATAGGAAGCTCAGAAGGAATCAGATCACCTGATTTTGGGTCCCACATCTCAGAGAGGCAGAACTGCCTGTGCAAGCCCCAGAAAGATGCTCTTGAAAGGGAACTACGGTATCAGCACAGCACTCAGCAGGCTGCCAAAGTTGGCCATGTCCTTTGTCACCTTAGCTCATCATAGGACAGGATGTTTAAGGTGGGACAACCCCAAAAATCCCATCAAGTGCCTGTGAGTGCTGTCCAAATGCTTTCTGAGCTCTGTCAGACTCGGTGCTGTAACCACTTCCCTGGGGAGCCTGTTCCAGTGCCCAGCCACCCTCTGGGTGAAGAACTTTTCCTAAAATCCAGCCTAAACCTCCCGTGACACAACTTCCTGCTGTTCCAGATCACCATGCAGAAGAGATCAGTGCCTGCCCCTCCACTTCAATTCATCAGCCTGAGATACTCAGATTAGGCCAGTAAAATGTGGCAACACTAGAGATGTAGGGAATGTTCCAACAATGTATTATTGCTAAAACTGGCATGTCTTTTGTCCTCTTTTGTCCTGGTTTACAGAGAGCAGTCTTCATAGGCTAAGTCAGATACAGATTTTTTTGCACAGGAAATATTGCTCTGGGACATAAATTCTATTGACTCTCCATATCGACAGGAGGTAACAAGAGACTTGAAAAAGCACTGACTAGCAACTCCTAGTTCAAGAGAAATTACATATCGAACTATATTGGACATGTCCTGGATGGTAGGGAGACAAAGACAACTAACATGCCATCCATCAGACCACTCACACATGGAAATGGCTGTTATTTATCTTCCCTTTTAACTAGAAATACAACTTCAAATTCATTTTGCCCTATAAAAGCACATGAAATGGCTGTCCCTCGCTCCAAAGCTCTGTGTCTGTCTGTAAAGGGACGCCAGAGAGGCTTGTTCAGGTGGAGACAGCTACGACTGGGCAGAACAGAAAGGCTGAGACTTCTCCAAGCACTGCAAAACACAACAGCCCTGCTGCAGCATGAGTGGCACGAGTGAGAAGAGCAAAAGAGATCAGAGGGAAAAGAATAAATGCAATCAAAACTGCCCTTTCCTTGAACATGGAACAAAACCATGGTTGGGTTCTTACAGCTTTTCTATGAACTGCTTTGATATGAAATTGCTGATCAATAATAACATCACAGCAAACAGGATCTTTCCTACTGGTGCTCATTGTGGAAGGTGATATAAAGTCATTCAGTTTGCTTTTGTCAACATAACTCTTACATCTGCACCCAGGCTGAAATCCAGACTTCCCATGGTTTTAACTTTTCATTATAAACAAAGCTGGGATTCTCCTGCTTGTTCAGGGCAGATCTTAGGCCCATTGATACAGGAATATTTTGCATTTCAAAGCCTCTTGCATTTTTTTTTTTGTTGTTGCTTTTTAAATAGATCACAAAAAACAAATAATTATCATATTCCTGACTATTACTCTCTTCCAAAACTTCCTCCCTTTAAAGCCCACATTTATTCTGCACCTTCTTCAGGGTACACCTCGTGTGTTTGAACAAATTTAATTAGCAAATGTCAATAAGTATAGATGTGCTCACTGCAATAATGCATAATCATTGTGATTTCCTTGGAGCATTTTTGTGCTTGGTATGAGAAGAATAAAAAGTTTTATTCTCTTTAATGTGAAGACTTTGGGAATAAATTCATTACAAATGGATAAATTACAAGATACATGAAAATTTTCTTTCTAGTAAAACAGTTCCATGAAATTTGTCTACTTCATTCTTGATATTCTTTTATTGTCAAGATCCTGTGTAATTTTACAGTTGAAATATGAGAACAGTTAGCTTCCATGGCTGTGCTGAGACCAGACCAACAACAAGCATTTTTGGAGGGACCTGCATGTGGGAGAAGCAGTTACTGTGGTTTTCCCTCCACCCTGTGAAGCAACAGAAATTCATTGTGTGGAACAGAACAAGAGAGGTGACAGAAGAAAAGGACTTACAAAAGAAGAAAGCAAAAGCAGAGACACGCAAAACTCTGAGCAGAAGAGTGATGCAACAAAACATTTTGCAGCTAAAGCTTTTAGCAAAGCTAAAGCATTTTGCAGTAGCTTGGACTGTACTTGGGGTTCAGACTAAGAGATGCACACACAAAAATCTCCTGTGCCACCAAAGAGGATCCAACACAAACTGCCCAATGAAGGAAGGAGGGGAAGTCAGTGAAACATGTGAAAGGTTTCTCTCTCTAGATCCAGATTCCTCTGTGCCTCTGTCTGCTGTGTAGAAAAGAGGAGTGGTTTTGGAGTCCCCTGGAAGCAATGGCAAGCACAGTGCATCAATCTTTTCATGAACACTTTTAACAAATTCTGGAAGAATTTTTTTGCCACCCAGATTAGCAGAGCCTACTCAACCAGATCTCAATGCCACCTTTTATGAACAGATGCTGACAGAGGGTATCTACCCCCTGAAAAAAGAATGTTCCCACATATCAAATAATGCAATACATTGGGGTATTTAAAATTCTTTCTTTTCATCCATTCAGCACCCACCAGAGCCCTGGAGTAGATGGAGGAGGTTAATAGGCTGCCAGACAGGTTTGTCTCTGGGCACGGACTAAAGTAAGCAGAGCTCCAGATGGGTAAATTGGGAATTTGTGATGCTCTAGTAACAAAAACACCAGGAAGTGCCTTGTCCCCAGAACAGGGCCTGGGCATTCCATATTCTGAGTCTGGGGAAGGAAAAAAGCAAAGGTTGAGGATATGAATGAAAGCTGCATTTCAACAAAAGCTCTTTGATATCAAATATCACAGACCAGGGGAAATATTTTTTTAAAAGAGAGAAAAGGATATAGCAGGGAGGGCAGAAGAGAGCAGGGGAAGAGGTGAAGTGAATTTTATGACTGAAAAGCATCTTGAAGGAACTTCCCTGACCTGCCATTTATTAGGCAGCATGAGGCAGGGCAATAGAAGCTGCTCCTGCTGCTTTAACCTACACCCACTGCCCAGGGAATGCATCTCATATCAAAGGCTGTTGGCAAATGCCAAATTCCCCTTTAAGAGAGGCCACTGGGTTTCAGGAGAATATCAGCAGCATGGAGCCAGTTCAGACCCTCTCAGAGGGGCCCTAATCCTCCTCCCATGGGATCTGATGCACTGTCTCTTGGACTATGGCCTGCATATTTCATCCTTGCTGCTTTGGAACAAGTTCTGCAGCAGCAGCAGATGATAAGATTCATTGAGCTGATGAACCTTAGAGACATTTTGTCCATTGCACAGATCAGAAAATACTTTCTCCAGTAAAAAAGAGATTGATTTGGCACTAAAACCACAGCACCTCACCCTTCAAACAGCCTGAAACTGCACCCCATCTACGCCTTCACCCCTGTTCTGGATTTATTGCAGATGGTCAAAAGTGCTGCAGGTTGTCCTGTGATTTGTAGAATTTTTCAGATGAAAAACTAAAAAATACCCAAAATTACTTCTCTTCAATTAATAGTAGGGACAGGAGATCAGAATATGGTCACTTTACACTCATAAAGAAATAAAACCAGGGCTCTCCCAAAGAATGCTCCTACTAATACTGTTAATCTCTCCCATAGGTCATAGCCAAGTCTGGACTGTCTATTTATTTGGTTTTGATATTCATTACTAGTATCCCAGGCAAGGTTGTTCACTTTCAGGATTGAAAAACAGATTAGTAGAGGAGAAACATGTATTAAATGAAAGCACAACATTTGAGAGGGTGGCAGAAAACTTTGCTGTTTGCAAAAAAGGAAGTTGTATTTTCATATATTTTCTAAATAAAAATTAATCATTATTCTAGTTGAATATTGATAACTTTGGTATTTCCTGAATCCTGAAAACAATGAGGTTTTTTTTTTCTCTTCTACTAAAATCCAAGATTTTTTGCTGTAGTTGACAGAGGGCTCTCTTTCTGGGTGAGAAATCGGTTTAGTTCTATAAGTAACAAGGTCAAAAGTATTGTCAGGTGCATATCAAGAGAGTTGCATAAGATGCAAAGTACTTATGCTGCAGTATGGTAGTTGAGGACATGAATTAAATTCTTGAAGGGGAAAAAATTACACTTTGAAATTACAGCAATGATATACTCAAGCTGTCTATAAATTAAGACACCTTCTTGCAACTCACAAATAGAACAAATCTTTTAACAAGTGTTAAAAATTAATAAGGAGAGGAGAGAAGGAGATCAAAGCTAAGGTAGATTCTTCAGAAAACTGTCAAGGCATCAACAGAAGAAATCTTTCAGCTTTAGTTCATAAGAACGACCAGAAAAGCATTTCCCCTTTGGTGGAATGAAATGGCTTTAAATCAAATAGAAGTGAATCTGAAATGTGTATAAGGAAAGTAGTCTTTTAGTTCTCCTTCTGGGGAAAACTTGCTTGACCTGAAATCAAAAGTTGTAAACTGATGATTCACTTCCTCACCCAAACTCAGAATCATAGAATGGTTTGGGTTGGAAGAGATGTTAAAGATCATCTATTTCCAAGCCCTCTGCTAAGGGGCACCTTCCACACCTTCCACACTAGACCAGGTTGTTTAAAGTCCCATCCCACTTGGCCTCAAACTTTCAGGGATGGGGCATCTGCAACTGCTCTGGGAAACCTCTTCCAGTGTTTTGCCAAAGTTAATAAATTTTTCCTAATACCCAATCTAAACCTGTCTTCTTTCAGCTTAAAGCCATTCTGCCTTGTCCTATCACTGCAATCCTTTGTAAACAGCCCAGCTCTCCTGCAGACTCCCTTTAGATGCTGGGAGGTGCTTTAAGTTCTCCCCAGAGCCTTCTTTTCTCTGGGCTGAACAGCCCCAACTATGAATTGAGTCTTTCCTCGTAACACATTTTTTAAACCAAGATGCACCCACTTCCATGCAGAACATACACTTACAGCTGCAGAATTATCTCACTAGGATCACATCATTTTGGAAGCTATTCTACCTGCAGGTCCCACCTTACAGGCTCCTGAAAGCAGATTTTCACTGTGTTTATTGCAAATGAATCTTTGTGCCCCAGACTGGCCGTGTGTTTGCTGTTAGTCATCTTGATTTATCTGGCTCATAACACTGTTGGGTGATGGGTGCCATGAGCCATTCACTAACACCCCCTCCCTGCTGCTGGAGAAAGTTCCCCTCATGGCACTTTTAAAGAGAGTGGAACAGCTCAGAAATTCTTGGGGCCAAGGACTGACCGTGGCCACAAAGTCCTTGGAACAGTCTTCAGAAGTACAATGAGGAGGGAGGAATCCTTCATACCTTCAAAGCCAATCTCCAAGCACCCTCAGAAATACAAGGATATGCAGAAAAACCTTGACATTGCAACTCCATGTCATGTAACACCAGAGAAACATCTTGGTGACAACTGTGGAGACTTCAGAGATTGTATCTTGCTCAGACAGGGATTAACACAGAGCTCAAACACACTCACAGTCCCACAAAAGTCCAGATGTTTGGTGCCAGTCTGAGCTTTAATAAAAGTGTCTAAGGTGCCAGTCTAAGGCAGCCAGCTGGGCTCACAGTGTCACTGGAGAGGATCATATGTCCTCATTGGGAAGTTTGTCCCATTTTTAGACAAATGTCTAAAATAGTGAATCAGTCTCCCTCTCTCTCACTCTCCCCCTCCTACAGGCAGTCCTCCACCAAACTGAAGTTTTAACTACAGAGAGCCTGACACTGGAAGAGAGAAATCTCACCCCACACAAATTGCTTGCCCAAGGTCACATAAGCAGCTCATTGCAAAGACCCAAAATTCAAATTTAGCTCAGGCATTTCTTCATCACTGTTCCCTGGCAACAAGATAGGACACAGAGCTTGCATTTCCCCCTGCAGCCTGTGCATGCACAGCTAGCAGAGACCCACGCAGCCTGTGACAAGCCTTGCAGTACACAGACAAGCCAGAGAAAGATAAGGGCAGGTCACAGAACGTATCTATAATTGCTTCAAGGGAAAAAGAAAAGTAAAAAAAGAAAAAAAGTTGGTTCATCTAAATCTTTCACAGCTGTCAGTACAGCAGCTAGATTTTATTTTAGGTCCATCCTGCCAACAAGTATCATTTTGATTTCTGTGAGCAGAATGAAGATAATTAAGCTTCCAAAAAGCCAGTATTTGGTAAAAATAGCCATGGCTTTACTTAGCAGCGTACAGTATTTTAAAAGAAATTCTTCAGCTTCCATCTTCCAGCCAAAGGGCACTATTTCATTTTTTGTACCTGAATTGTAGGCTTTTCTCTATTTTGAGATCACTAAAGAAAAGCAAAGGACAGGGAGCTGAGGGTTGTCCAGCATCTTTCAAGATGTGCTGAGGAAGTACGAGTTACTGTCTCTTTCCATGCAAGTACCAGAATATACTACACTGCCCATGTCTCTCGGACAGTTTGACACACTCTAGTTCCCCTGAACCACTTCTGATTTACACCAGCACTAAAAAGGGAGGGAGAGATGGAAGTCAGACATCGTAAATCTTTTCCCTGAATGACATTTTGAAGGGCTCGTACATCACTTTGAAACTAAGGTTTAGAATCACAATACAGATGACCTGAAGAATGGCTTATATGCCTCAAAGCCTCTTCTCCTTCCCTCAGATATCATTTGCTATAGCAGAAGACATTAACTCTTCCTGCAAAGCTGGTATCAATGGGCTCACAAGGCGTTTTGAAGCCAAAGTGCCACTGACTGTGTTAGCAAGGCTAACACCTCCAGGATATTTACTTAATACAGACGACTAATGTCAAAGGGACAATATTTCCATGAGTTATACAGTGATTTAACAGCCTGCTTTTCTTTGAGCTACAAGGGAAAAAAGTTTCTAAATCATTTGTGAAAGCATCAGCCTTTTTTGTTCATTAATTATACCGCATAAAAGAAGCGAGTTGGCAGTCCATGATCAGGCCCTGCAAAGACACAGGTGTGAGCATGAAGAGTGATGTTCATTGTCACCCACCCTGCAGCTCTGCCAGGGTCCCTGAGCAAGGGACAAGACAAAGCTGTGTTTTACTCAGTGCAGGATATCCCCATTTCCCATTGTGTTGGGGCAGAGTAATAAAACAGGTGTAATTTCAGCTTGCCCTAGCACATGCTTTTTCATACAATATCAGGTTTTCTGCCCATTTACCACACACACCTTCCCTGCTCATACTGAGCAGAAAGTGAGGGCAACACCTCAGCAAAGTGGATTCTCTGAATCTCCATTTCCCAGCTTGAGACCCTTGTGTGAGTCTCACTGGGTTGCTGTAAAGATGTTGAGCATCCCACTCAGAATCACACTCAGCAGCACTGTTAAACCTCAGGTTTCAATATGCTTTGTGGCAGAATTCAAAGTCTTCTTTAGGCTGAGCCTTTGGCATCCAGACAGGTCATATGGATACTATTATGGAAAAACAGAAATATGCAGAACTTCTTTCAGCAGAATATAAAGCAGTGCAGTAATAATGTCCCATTTTAATGAGTTAATGGTGGAGAAAGAGCTTCCAGTCTGGTAATCTTATCACTGACAGGATCTGTGTCACCTAAGATTACAGTCCATAGCACAGGGCTGAGCATCTAAGCAAATTGTCTGAGATTCCCCATCATGGCCTTTGAAGTTTAGTCAACAGAGTTTCAGGTGCAACTCATCTAGTCAAACCTTGGCTGCACTGATGGGAGTCTGTATTTGAATAGCTCCATTTCCATTATAAAGGGATCCTAGGCTCACTTAGATTTATATTCTATCAGCACTGCAGTATTTCAGACAATTCCCAACCAAGTGTTCCAAACAGCTGAAGATTGATTTATTACTTTGTAAAGAAAATAATTAGACTTATTCGGCTTGAGTGCTCCAGTATACTGTCAAGGTAAGGAAAATGTTAAGTCTTCAACCACAGCAGAGCTCAACTGCACAAGCATAAATGGCATAAAGATCAGGAAAATCCACCAGCTCACAAACACCAGGAAAATTCACCAGCTCACAAACACTCCACCATGACCACCAGACAGCACAGCAATATATTCCCACACAAGCACTGAAACTTGTGGGGTTGAAATGAGGCTGGAAGTATCCATTATCCCTGACTCAGACAGGAGGCTGACACACTATACCTGACCAGATGTCATATGCAAACTCAGGGGTTTTATCAAGTGATGGTGATAAAACCACTGATCTGCTGGTGACAACTTTATTGGTCCTTTAAATTGCATTAGCCATTACCCTACTGAAATATAAAAGCTAATAGTTTCAGCTCCAACTCAACACAAGATGATACCGTAATTCAGAGACTGAAAGCATAACTAATTATAGACTGAATTTTGCAGCAGCTACATTGGCTTGAGACAATATTTCAAGGCAGGTGTGGGCAGTTACAAAATACTTCCAGAAAACTGAACAAAGAATTTTGCAGAGGATTATAAAACTAAGTCTTTGAAGAGCAGAAGTAGCATGTTAGCTGTGTCCTGTCCTCAAACCATATTACTACCTTGTCACTTACTTAGCAATGGATTAAAGTGCTTTGTCCTGGAATCCTATTAGTGGCTCACAGCAACACAACACAAATTCTGTGTCTTGGAGGTACAGTGGTGCGGCTCTGTCCTGCTTGTAGCACTGGCAGAGGTGGCAGGAAAAAATGGTTTAAAAACTACAATGAAGTCAGAACAGCTCAGCACAATTTTTAAAGCATGTGGCATGCCACACGTTTTCCTGTCACATCTTTTCGTGTTAGTAATAGCCACTGTTTTCAAAGCTAATGAACACACACACATCTGAAAGTGTTAATAATGACAGGAGAGAGAGCAGTGAGGGTAACTTGTTCATGTTCACCAAGGTTGGGTTGAGTCTTTGGATACAAGCTCTGTCCATTCTCCCCAGATATAGGTTAGCATTCAGCTGCCCTGCTCTAGTGGGGAACTAAGCCTTAGAAACACCATTTCATCCACTGCCTTTTCTCTTAGGTGTAAATTGCATCCTTTTTCCTCACATTCCATAATTTCCCACTCCACACACTCCTACATAGAGTAGAATGAGAAAACACTGGAAAAGCTGTCTTTATTCCCTAAATCTAACCTGTGGCAGACCCCCATGTGTGGTTGCACAGAACCAGGATACAATCTTGTCCTGAGGTATTACATGGATTTAGAGATGTACATCAATACTGATCGGTCAGAATGGTTCTGGTATCTTGCCCTGGCTCCAAGGAGGCAGACTTAAGACAGCCCAGACTGCAAGGCAAAGCTGGCACAGAAATGCACCCATAGAACCACCAGAGCCTGGACAAATGTGAATTAGAGCCAGCTAACTCACACCTTGTAAGATGCCCTCAAAACTTATGGTTAAGAGCAAGTCTGAGGTTTCTAAACACCCCTTTTACCAAATAATAACTCTCAGAACACAGCCCATGTGCCCTCACACAGGGATGTAGATCCATTTGAGCTGCCATTCAGAACTTTACAGTTGCTTCTCCAGAGATGCAGAGGTGGCCTTCTGGTCCTGGATCACAAGTGACAAAAGTGAATGGATACCTTGGATATCTTTAGGCATTTCAGGTGGATCTGGATGCCTGTGACCAGGTTGCTGACTCTCTCTCACTGCTCATTAATCACACCTTCAGTGGAGCTCAGTTCTGCCTACAGAAGCTGCCTCCTGCTTGGAGCATCTCTCAGCTCCACTGTTTAAATCCCCACTGCTGGGGGTAACTTACACAAGCTGTGCTGCACATAGAGGCATCCTAATGGAGTGCCTGGAACTGTCAGCTGCCTCTTAGAAGACATGGGTCCCAGCCTCGGTGACTTAAAGGGATTCCTGACAACTGATCTTTCCATCTGCTTTAAATTTTGTATTCTGCAGAAGCAGAATACTTTGAGGTTGGCCTAACATGCAGTTATTTTTTCCCCCCATTTGTTTGCACTCTCTTTAAATAACATTAAATCTAACACAAACCAGAGGTGTGTCCAGGTGGTCTGAGATGTTTTTTCTTACAGAACTGTTCAAACCAAACCATACACTACAGATGCTGCAAGTGCATCTGCAGTAGGCTGGCAGCTCACCTGACTGTGAACATCAAGAGTCATGGGCACATCCACCTACAAACCAAACCAGGCCCTTCTTCCAAGGATGCCTCAAAAGGAACAGAAGGGTAAAGTCCTTCAAATCTCAGCTTGTCAATTCCTCCAAAACATGGTAAAATTTTTCCTCTACTGAAGAAAAAACAGCACCTTTCCTATGGCAAAATGAAGCATCTTGCTGGCTAGAATATGCATCTTACTGAGGTTGCCTATGCATCCTAACTCCTTTGAGAGTTTCTATATAAAAACCCTGCTTAAAATCACTGAAGAAGTGTTATTCTGCATTCCTTGTTTGCACTGCTGGTATTATTTCTCTGATTTATATTTGCCAAGATAGATTAAAAAAAAAAAAAAAAGCCCCCAAGAATCATGTCAATCCTGATGGTGTTTTCTATCTGCAGAAACCCTGATTACTATTTAATTTTAGCCAGAAAATAGTTTATACAGTGCCTTTCTCAGTATCATTGTGTAAGAGTCAAAGCAGACAATCTTTTGTAACTTGGCTGTCTGCCATGACAACTTTCCCAATCCAGTTTCCATTTATTAATATTTATTGTTGCAGTTTTTTAGCCTTTTCACAGCAAAATATGTGTTACAAAGAGATTGAAAGTGTCATAAGAGACAAAGGCAACATTATGAAGTGCAAAACATCTCTAAATTTCTAAGCAAAATTCTGTATTGTACATAGCACAAAACTGATGTAGTTGCATTTCTCAAGTAATAGCATCAGTACTTAAAGTCCCAAGTGCCATCTTTTTATTTCAGTTGTAGAATATTGTTTGTAAAGGTTCTAAAGAAGACTGTCTGGGGATAAACCTTTCCTCTCTTTCTCTGATAATATAAACTTCAAGTAGGCTGGACCTAGCTGAATCATCAAGATCTGCTGATCAGTCTTGTTGAGGTT
This sequence comes from Poecile atricapillus, assembly GCF_030490865.1. Taxonomy (NCBI): domain Eukaryota; kingdom Metazoa; phylum Chordata; class Aves; order Passeriformes; family Paridae; genus Poecile; species Poecile atricapillus. The sequence goes on from NC_081288.1 coordinate 7,476,969, forward strand.
TTTCCCTACTTTTTAAAATTCATATTCTTTATCTCAATGAAATTTCTTATTTGGCTGATTATTCATTGAGCCATCATCTTTGAATGCATGTACCCCACAGCAGAGTATCCAGGTTCCTTGTTCTCTTATCCAGAGACATGATGAAGTCTGAGGACACATTTTGGATAGGTGACATCTTTATGACCAGTAAACACTGGAGTTACCAGTCAGACACTTGATTGCCTAAATTATTGATAAAGCCAAACTGCACTGCTGTACTGATGCTGAGCCTCATACTCCAGGAAGAAATGCTAGAACTGAGACAGTGCTGCAAGTGCAGCTTGTGCTTCTGTAGGATGATAACTCTACAGAAACCTGTCAGGAAGAGATCAAGAAGTGGACCTAGACATTGCCAAGGTTGGATCCATCTCTTTCGGCTTTAACCCAGATCCCTACATTCCCTTTATGGTGAATGAAAGGGAAGTGGATACTGCAAAGCCACAATCTGTCCAGTTTCAGTTACTTTCTCCAAAACAGTTCAGTGCCCTAGACATGGCAATTTTCCTTTCATGGCTTTCACTGGAAAGCAGATGACCAGACCAGATTAATTCAACCCTGTGAACAACTTCTCTACACAGAGTCAAATGATGTTTCACTGTCTGAAAAAGCAATTGAAGGGGAAAAAAAAATTTTTTTTTTCCCCCTTGTAACAAGTTCTGAGGACCTTTTTCTATGTCAGGGGCTTGGCCTCTTGCCTTTCACACTCATAAGGTGTATGCTTGCAAGGATGGGTAGCAAAGGTAATTCCCACCATAAGTTTGTAAGTGGAATTTCTCCAGGAATGAGTTCTTTGGAGGTGGGCAATGGCCATGTGGATCTTGTAACATGAATAAATAATAAAAGTCTGTGACAACTAAGCAGTAAAATTCAGGACAGGAGTTCATGACTAAATGTGCATGTTTATTGTTTACTCAGAGTTATAATTCTGTTTAAAAATTAAAGTCTATCTCATTAGCTGGTAAATCACATTTCATTTCCACCTAATTTATGAGTCCTGAGGTGTTTGGACAGGGCTTAACATGACCAAAAAAATGCAGTATGCAACATTCTTTCATTTGCTTTTGGTGTGGTACATGAAATAGTCCCTTTATTTTAGAAAGCTTTTTCTTCATGAATCAACATCATTAGCAATCAAAGAAACAGCTATGAGCATTAAATGCAAATGTTTGAACTTCTATAATTTGCATATCATTAATAAGCAGGCTGGCAGAGTATGGTCATAAAGTTGACTTTGAAAGTTCCCACTGCTGTTATAGGCTGAGTCATGGTAGCAACAGTGAGAGCCTCAATTCCAACTAATTAATGGTTTTAGGGAGCCAGGAGTCCCATCTTCCATGGTGAGCGGCAGCCTCGGGCTCACTCACCATGGAATGAACTCTGCTCACACAAGTCTACCTTGGTAAGGAGGCAGAGTTTGCATCCAGTCCAGCAAGATCTCCCTTTTTTGGCTTTGTGTTCATCTTTGTGCATGGGTCAGTTACCTTTATTTCCCCTCTCATTATTGAATTAGTGGTCTGCCAAAACACCTGGCACAGTGGAGATGGCAAAGTGGTCCTGCAAAAAAGGACCTTTTACAAAATCATGAATATTCTGAGAAGTGAAGGAGACTGCCCAAGGGCATACAGCAAATACATGCCAGTACCTGAAAATAGGTCCTCAAAATTCAAGTCTGGTATCCAGAAGCTTAAAAAACAAGGAGTAAGATCGGGGAGCTGTTATTGAATTATTGGTATATTGCCTTGGGAAAGCCAAAGTAAAATACCTCAAAGAATTGACAGAGACAGAGGCAAAAAAATCAAGCATCAGATCAAATGAAGCTGGTTACCTTGGCTAGTCAGGTTTCCTATGTGTAAATCACGATCTGGATGGTTACTTTCATCATCTCAGTGAGTTGCAATAATCAGCAGCCCGATACAAACCAAACTGACAGCTGGGAAAAATAATTCTGATCTCTTTGATTAAAAATAATCATTAATGCAGCGGTGAAAGGCTTCAGCAGGTGGGAAAGGCTGATGACCCAGAGAGCACAGAGGCCAAGGGAGAGAAATGCCAAGGGAGAGGGCAGCCTCTCCCTGCACTCCTGGCAGGTGCAGCAGGGACACGGCTGTGGCTCACAGGCAAGCACAAGAACTCTGCCAAATATTGCAATCTATAGCTCACTGACCCCAAATGATTACTGCACTCCTCTCATGCGTTCAGTAATTTTCTGTCCTGAATCAGCGGGATTCAAGTGGGCAGCCTGAAAGAAACTAAACTCTTTAGCCCTGCTGGAAAAAAATGAACAAAAAGGTGTAATCACATGCCCCTGCTTCCCCTCTGTATTTTTTAATCTAGTGTTGGAGAATTTGTTTTAAAATTTCCTTCAGATCTAGCCACAAGTGTATCCATATCACTGGTGCATTGTGAAATGGCCTCATCATTAAGAGAAGAGCTTTGAGACAACATCCAAACAAACCTGCAGCTCAGAAAGGTGCTGAGGGACAGGCTGAGCCCTTGGGATACTCTGGTGCTCCCACAATTTGAAGAAGCCCTAAAATTTCTGCTGTAGTCAAGCAGTAATTACGACATTAGAACAAAGACTTCAAAGACAATAAACCCACAAAATAACCAGGAGTCACAGGAATCTGCACAGGCAAAATTTTGCTGTTTTAAAGCCATTGTCTCTTGTTCTATGACTCCATGTCCTTGTAAGAAGTTCTTCTCCAGGTCACTTGTAGGCTCCAAAATTGATAACTGATTTGATTTATTTCAATCAATACATTGTTCTTAACCAATGGGTTTTCTCACTTTGACCCTTCCAATTCTCCCCCCAAGTCCCACTGGGAAGAATTGAGTGAGTGAGTGGCTGTGTGGGGTTGAGTTCTTGGCTGGGGTTAAATCATGGCAGTCCTCTAGGCTTGCTGCTCTTCCCATCTGTTCCAGCCTGATCCCACAGGCACCATTCAGCTGGCAGGCTACAACCACCACCATCCTCAAGCCACCCCCTCAGCTTAGCCCAAGGCCAGAAAGTAACAGTGAACAGATTTTTAATTGTTCAAATATTCACTGCATGAAGCAAAGTTTTATATAAATATTTCATACAGGCAATTTTCAACCATGTTGCTACTCTTCACTGAATCTGCTCTATCCAGAAAGTGTCACCTATGCTGGTCACTAGAAATTATTAAAATAATACTGGTTTCTCCCTGACACAACATTGATGGTTTATTTGCAGTTTAATATTATCTCCTGTTTTTGCTGCAGGCAGCAGCAGTCTCTGTTGTTGAGACTGCAAACCAGAGGAGTTTTAACTCTCTTCAGCTACACAAATACATGCACATGTTCCTCCAGTAGTCAGCAACAAAAGCAAAACAGGATCAACTTCTATAAGCATCAAACACAGCCTGCATACCCAAGGTACATTAAAATGTTTGGCACAGTTGAAAAATTTATAGCAACCCTTCTAGTGCAAGATGCATCACAGCAAAATCTTGATTTGACTGTTTGATATTCTCATGCAGCCATTACTGCTAACAGGATTCATAAGTCACATTCCTTTAACACATGCAACTTTAAAGGGGACCATTCACTTTGTATTTAAATCTTCCCATAAATTTCCCCAGAGGAAAACCTGCAATGGAGCAGTTACCCTTACCAGCCAAGGGAGACAAATGTCCAATATACAGAGATCTAAAAGATTTGGACTCAATGATGAAAATAAAATAATATTTATTTTTTTTTTTACTATGTTTCCAAAGTTTCTGTTAGAATAAAGTTCCTGCCTCTAAAAGAGCCCAGGTAGCACAGGTCTGCAAACACAGCAGCAGAAGGGTAATATAGAGGTGCATAATTGTGAGTGAGGGAATAAGGTTTAGATTATCCCAGCTGATTATTGGGATGTGGAAGGGAGATAGCGGTGAATTCCTAGCAGGAGGAGTGAATCCACCTACCACTGTCAGTGATGCCTCATCCTGTACTGCAAACTTAGATATACCTTCAAAATATGACATTTCTGGGTTTTTTCGATATTGCACAGATACTGCAGTGGGGACTGATAAGACCACCTTAACTGCTGGATTTGAAGCAGCCAAGGTTAGTGTTCTTCAGCTGACACCCAGGAGTTAAATTTAATCTGCTGCAAAGAAAAATCAATTCACAGACTGTCAAAGAGGAGTACTGAGAGCAGAAGGGGAGCATCCACATGGCCAGAGACTGCATCTCAGCTGGGATGAAGGTAACACCTAACTGGCCTGATCCCTTGGATGGCACAGATCATCCCACAGAATCCCATTCCAATTCCCTGCAAGCTTAATTTTCAGCTACAGTTATCTTGACTTCTGTCCTATGAAGGATTTTCTCCCCCACAACTAGAAGAGATTATTTTTAAGAAAGACAGGGACCAGCTAGGACAAGTGAGCCATCGATTTCTACTTCTCACCAAAGCCCTTCAAACTCCTAAGGGAAAACTCTGATGGGAAACCTTCCCAAAAACTGGGGAACAGAATATTAATGCACAGAAGCGAAAATAAAATTTGTTTCAGCTGTGGCCTGTGTCTTGAGACATGTTGCATTAGGTTTTAGATGAGAATATTGACAAAACCCAACTTAACCCAAAGATTAGATTTAAAGATCTAATAGTACCTCTCTTGTACTCACCAATTTAGAATTCAGTACAGCTTGTACCTGATGCTTACCAGCAGGACACCTTCAGATAATTCGATTCTGGCAATAAGACAACCCTTTTTCTAATCACTGCAGACTCCCCCACCAGATGTTGTGTTCTGGGAGCCCTCGCTGTGGTTTCTCACGATGTGGTGCCTTTGTACACGCTGCAGCTCGTATCTGCCACACACAGCTCCACATGACAAAAATTAAGACACTTTATGTGAATGAAGCTTTGAATGCTTCTCTGAGGGGAAGCTGCCTTCTTACTTAGACTGACAGGACCAGAATTGAATTGAACTGTAGGAGAAGAGGTTTGGAGGACAGAAAACTTGCTTCTGGAACAAGGAGGTCCTTCCAGCCCACTGCCTGGGGGAACAAGGCACTAGCCCCCGAGGGTGCCTCACATATTTCTGGAGGTCCAGTGGGAATCACAAGCTGAAGTTGGTTAGCACACAGAATAAAATCAGCAGGGCTGCAGAGGGCCAAAAGAACTTTAAAGGTTTCTGATGAATGTGTGTTTTCACTTGCATGTGATGTCTTCAGAGGAACGAGGTGTCAGCAGAGCTGCAGATGGGCAGCTGCTCTTTGGAGAGCTGGTAGGGTGACACTAACCTGCCAAACATCCCACACACACTGCTTTGCCCCCAAAGACAGAAATCATCATCACTGGCTCTCCTAAGCCTGTGGGGATGTGAAGACACACATGTCCATATCGAGGTCTCCCAGAACATATCCCCCTCTCTGCACACCACAAAGAAAGGAAGAATTCACAAGGCAAACCCTTCTGCTTCCCCTAAGTCTCCTGGTTTGGGAAGCACCCAGATAGATGGGTGTCAGGAGTCCTGTGTTCCACACCCCTGCTCCAAGGATGACTTCCCCACTTTTCCTACCACCTGTCCTATACAAACACAAACGTGCTGCAGGAGCTGCAGCCAGCACCGCCCCGAATTCCCCCTCCCAAAAAGGTACTGCAGCTCTCTCCTCCACTGCTTTAGTCCCTTAGTCCTTCATGCTACTGAAAAGAAAGCAATTCTGAATATTCAAGTAATTTTTAGGAATGGCAAACCTGGTAAGTAGCCAGTGAAGGTTAATTTTGACCTTCTGATTTGAATAAAAGCTTAAATTTTTCTTTGGAGCTTCATTTTGAAGCATGTGAATTAAACAGTGATAGAGTACTCATTTTGTTGACACTTTGTGTTAACAGAAACTGAACACTTCATCCAGCCAGTGACTAATATGCAGAACCAATTTCTCTATGGCTGATTTATTTATATGTAGTACAGTGCAATCAAGAGAATGAGCCACACTTCATCCAAGAGGGTAGCAGCAAGACAGTGGTACTGCTGAGTTAGCACAGGGAGGTGCTCAAAATGCTGTTCACAAGATCTGGGATCCCAGTTTCATGCTGCCTCTGTATCTCTGCAAGTTTCAGCTCTGTTTAATCACAGCCCAGTCCACTCTGCAGACCCTTCTCTATCATGTCTCCTATTTTCTTGTGCGCTTAACCCAAGCACTGCCCTACATCTGCTGTGAGCCTCCAACCTCCCCTTCAGGAGTGACCTCAGTAGGTATAAACTAAACCTAAAGATGAATCTTTATGCAACAAGCATAACCAAAGCTCGTTACACAAATGAGAGAAAAATACTAGAAATATTTCTTTTAAATAAAATAAAGTCCTTAAGAACACAAGAACAATAGTCTGAAATGTCTTCCCTTCACATCTTGTCATCTCTCCAAGATGAAAAGCACAGCTGGACCTCAACAAGAAGAAACATGGGTAAAATGACCCATACATTGTGCTGTAGCTGGATTTCTGTTTGTATTTATCTCAGAGCACCCATCAAGGCTGTGGCTAAATGACTCGTGGAGAAAAGCAGTTCCTCTCTCTCCTGCAAATGTTCAACAGCATTAACATAGTCAGATTCCCCTGCATTGTCTCTCTGGCTCTCTTTAACTTGGTGGATTCTGGCAGACAGCAACAGAGATGTGAAAGAAAACTTGGAACAGAACCAGACTTCTCTGCAATGCATTGCACCTCATTTGCTTGGATTTGACTCCACCTCCCCTCCCCAAACCATCCTCTGCATCCCCTGTGCTTTCCTTCTGCTGTACCCTCAGCCCCTTGGTCCTTTGCTCAGGAGTGACATGCTGTAAGCACCAGCACAATGTCCTTTATCTGCTACCCTCAGAGACACTGAAATATGAGAGCAAATGTTCAGCCTTGGGAAAACACAAGAGATCCTTCTGGATTACACTGAGTACAGCCAACACCTCACAAAAATGGAACAAGTTGCACCAAAATGGGCCTTGGTTTCTCTAAGTGCCCATAGAGCTGATTTCCTGGGAGCCACGCATGGGCTTAAGAAAAGATCACTCAAAATGTCACTAGCAGCAGATTCAGGGTCTGTATCACCAATTTTTCCTTCCTTTGAAGCTGAATGCAAAGCCCTGGACAATCATTGCCACTTCATACTGAGCTTAACTAATGTGCTTAAAAGCCACTGTTGTCAAAAAGAAGGGCAGCAATATAAAATAGAGCCACTAACCTCCTGCCACTGAGGTGACTGCTCACATTTTGCTTTTATTTCCGTGTGAGCAGATTCAGGTCTAGAGTATTCTTAGAAAAACCTTAGAAACCAGCCAGAGGGTAAAATTAACACCTGCTGATTGATCGTGATTTTAGGGATGGGGGAAGGCGCGGGAAGGGAAGGGAAGGGAAGGGAAGGCGCGGGAAGGCGCGGGAAGGGACGGGAAGGCGCGGGAAGGGACGGGAAGGCGCGGGAAGGGAAGGGAAGGGAATCTATGTTTTTTGCTATGCTCAGAATTCACTGCTGTGGTTTCTATCTCTGTTTTTTATTAAGTAGTCTTTGCCCTAGAGACAATAGCTCTTTTGATGTTACAGTTGACCTTTTGGTTTTACTCTACATAAAATTCTTCCCCTGAAGAAGGTTTCTATCTCCACAAAATAGGAGGGGAATATAAAACAACTCTCTTTTTTTCTATTCCTAGCTACAACCTGCACTGGAACCAGTGTACAAAGGTAACCAGATTTTGCATCAGCATTTTACATTTTCCCAACAAGCTCTCCTATATTAAAACATGATCCCATGGGAATAAGCCACTCCTTTTGAAAACTTGTTTTTTACTTACTCACTAGATTTCCATAGGATTTTAGCTTAGCTATCTGCAAATTATCTTTTAATGAATCCATCTCATGGGTATTGAGGATGGTAGTGATATTTCTGTTAGGAACACGTGAGGAGGAAAATTCTCACATGGGTATTCAGGATCATACTGTATAAACAATTACAGCATTCAATGTCTGCAGAAAATCAAGAGGCAAATCAGCAGTGAATATCAATTATACATCTGCTGCATCACAGAGGCAGATGGCACTTTAATTGTACATCCAAAACATTATGGACAATTTTCCCCAACCCAGCCTCATTGAAATAGTGGCTTTAGCACCTAAAAATATCAAGAGAGGGTATGTGTGCAATGACTCATCTAAGAACTCATTTCAATTTGAAGATAAATATTCCACCAGTAAACCAATAACAATCTTCAAGATGCATAGCTCATATGCAGCAAACATGCTGTCTTGATCTAGGTAAAAACTTTTATTGATGAAAAGCAATGGGGTGACTGAACAGCTCACACCACTCAGCTCAGAGTGTGAAATTGTCAAAGAGTCTGAAGATCAATGAGACAAATTCTTTTGATTGCATCTGTAGAAATTGGAAATGTCATGGAGATAAGTAGAATAATGTGGATTTACACTCTTTTCCCCTCATGATCCTAAGAGAAGAAAGCTCAAATCCTTCTCCCTCAGACAGGAATGGTTTCATGAAATGAAGGAAGTTTTATGGAACTTAAACAGACTCAACAACAACTACTGACCATGGACAATCATTTGACACCAGCCTGCATATGAAAGAATGACAGACTACCCAGAGACTGTTGTGCTAATGCCCCAATACCAAACGTGTTGTGAATGCTTACTTAATTAAAGATTATTAAAAATTAAAACTGACTCTCATAAGAGATTACTATATTATTCAATTTGCAAAAGCTTTGCCAATTAAGCCACCCCTGTTTTATTATAGTAAGTGATGCAGGTTTCAAATAGGATTTGTTCTTTACTCCCATCATGTACAAAACTGATGGGTTTTCCAATTTGTCTGCGTGGTTATACAGTCTTAAAATATTCAGTAACTCTGAAATCAGTTTACATTTCATCATGCAATAGCATTCATTTCCTCCTCTCTCCCCCAAATATATTCATGGTTAACCACAGCAGACACACTTTATTTGCAATGTGAGCACATATGCATTTTCTTGGAAGAAGTTTAGGAAGTTAATCTTAAAACTTGTATTTGGAATGGGTAATCCATAAACAGAGACAAACCAAACAGGAACATTCAAAACAGGATCCATGTCCAAGAAACCAAACACCTCTGACCTATGCAGCTAAGGTTTAATTCCTACTGGTGCATCAAAGCTTTCACAGAAAATTCACATGGATGATTCTTTATTTAGATCTTCACATTTAAGTGGGACATCCAAAAATCAGAAGCTCCCTAACTGACCTAAGCCCTGCCTGACCCAAGAAGTCTGTAGCACAGCTTTGATGGAAGGATTCCCACAATACAAAAACATTTGAGTTGGAACCAATGTAAGCAGCATAGATAGTTTATTATTTCTTCCAAGACAGTGAATGATATTAGGAAGAGAGCTGAAGAGAGGCATTCCATAGCAAGGGACTCTGAACAAGCAAGCCTTTGCTTATATAAGAATGGTAAAGGATGGTAACAAAAGAAGTTTCTGCATTGATCAAGAGGGCAAAATAGATCTCTTCATATCATTTATTTAACTCCTGACTCCAAACCAAAATTTTGAAGCGGGGAAATAAAAAATGGAACACTGCTAGGAACATCAGCAGATTACAAAACACCCCCATCCTTTTTCTTGTGCCATCACTGTATCTTCTGCAGTCTGTAATTTTGTCTATTTAGAGCTGAAGTGCTTCCTCACAACGTCATTAGAGCCAGCAGTCTCATAATATTGATTCAAGCACTTTGGTTTGTGCAAAATACTCACCCCACTTTAAGCACATGATTAGAGAAAACAGCATTCAAGATGAAATTGTTTCACTTTTTTAAGGTAGTAAATAAGTGCTATTGTTACTAATATTTTGTTAAAGCAAAGTACTTAAAAATGTTTTTTGTTATTTTTTTTGTTCTGTTAGCACTTTGTCTTGAACAACAACAACAGAAAAAAGGAATTCTCAGCTACACCAGGGGAGGAAATAAATTGATCCTCACAACTGTGGTTTTTTAGTGTCAGTTTTCAGTAGCAATATTATTCTGCTGGTCTGGGGACTCTGGCCTACAGAGCAGTTTGGGGGATAGCACAAACAGAAATCTCCCTATAGCTCCTTCTTGACCTGAGAGTCAGAAGCCCTTCCAGAGATGACAAGAGAAGCGAAAAAAAGACTGGTTTACATTACAAGGTTGATTTTGGTCCATCACTAAAACCTTGGAAACACAATCCAAAGCAGAGATATCAGGACACAAATACCAGGGATTCCTCATTGTGCAACAAGTGCCCCATTTGCCCCACAGCCACCCACCCAGAGTCTGTGCCTTGCTGCTAAAGAAGCCAGCAAAAGGAATCTGTTGGTTTTTCACTAGGTTGTTGTCCATCCCCCTGGGATTGACAGCACAAACCTGTGTCACTCTTTTGTGAAGGCCAACATTTCAGGCCACATAAAGCTAAATGAGCAACCTCAAACACTCCAATTAAATTATTTCTGTTTTTACAAAGGTGTGCAAACTCTAACCCCCTGAAAATGAATGTAAATGCAGACTAATTGAGAACAGTCTGAGCACCCAGATCTCTGAAACGAGACCAGAACAGGGAAAAGGGGTTCTTGAAAAGCTCATGCCAAGTCTTTTCTGTTACAATAGCTTATAAAGCAGCAGTAATAATGACCTTCACTAGACATTTCCTTGAGTACTAACGACCTGGGGTTAATGGCCCGAGGCATAGTTTTATGCAGTCAACTATTGCAGCCAGCAATTAATTACCAGGAAATACAATGTGCTCTGACCACAACGGCTCAATTAGCCTCATATTATTAAAAAATGAAAAACTTGTCAATTTTATTTACTGTGAAGGTGTCCTGGATTTTATTTTAGTATATTAGACTAAAAAACCCCTTGAACCTATATTAAGCCAAACATATGTTCTACAACACTCCTCCATTAACTTTGCACAAATTACGGGGAGCCAAAGCCGAGTGTCTTGCAACACAAGGATTATCACAGCCCACAGACAGAAAAATATTGTGGAGCAAGGCTCTGTGTGAATTCTGCTTCTGTCCTACAAAAGCCTCCCTACAAATAATTTCTCTGCTGGTTGTAAATGGATTGAGAGAAGGGAGAACAGTGAGGGATGCACTGCAGAGAACATCCCTCCACTGGCAAGAGGTGGGCAGTGTGTGCTGGAGTAAGGACAGGAAGGAGAAGGGCTATCCTGCTTTTAGCAAATTTTGAGGTGCCCCAATATCCATGCAATAGATTTACAAAGATATTGGGGTCGATTATTTTTGCACCTTTGTGCTCTCCCAGTTTATGTTTATTTATTAAATTTTATTTTTTCAATAAGGCTTTTGCAAAATGACCTGAGAACCAAGCACTGTGGGCTCAAGTGCCATTGTTCCTGGTCAGTTGTTTGTATATCAGCAATATCACTAGGTTTTTGGGGACCTGAAAAGATAAGGCCAGGCACTAGAGCTAGCTCTAGGAGTTGCTGGCTTCAATTTGGGAATTACCATCTTAAATCCCATGAAGGATGCAAAAAGCTGATCAGATTGTGCCTGTAAATCCATTCCTCTAAATATGTTTCTGGCATTCACTGTGGCTTTTGTTTCCATGAAATACAGACACTCTGTGGGTGTCTTTGTGCCTGGGACACTTCTCAAGGACCATTGGTATCTCAGTGCCTTCCACCAAGACTTGGTCTCAGACATTGCTGCTGGACAAATGCATGCTAACAGGGCTCAGAGCAGGACTCCCCAGTATGATAAGACCCTTCAAAAAAGCAAGCAGAAACTTTGATCACATGCTTTGAGAGCTGCAGTTTCAGGCCAGCATAAGAATTCATTTAAACAAGAAAATTCATATCTCTTGAAATGGATGATGGGTTCAGCCTAGTTTGATCCTCAGTGCCATTAAAACCCCTTTGTGAAATGGCTGATTCCAGTGCACTTCTGCATGTTTCTGTGCTTGGTGATAGTTAAAAGCAGAAAGAATTAAGACATGTGAGGGAAAAATGTGTGTCTGTCTGGAGGAGCTCAGGGAGGCGCTCACTGAAGGTTTGCCAGTGTGGAAACACATTCCCTGGCAGCCTTTTTGGTGGTTTTGAAGAACTGGGAACAGTGTGCTGGCTGGTCAAAGCCCAAACCTCCATACAGTCTCTCTGACTGACCCCTCCAACCAGATTTTGGTGGGGGGTCAGCCACCAGCTGTGGTGGCTCTTGTTTTCAGAAGGCACACGACACAAAGCAGCCCTTGCTGGTGCTGGCAGAACCGGCCACCAGAGCACAGCAGCTTTAGGTGCCACATCCCAAAAACCTGCATTTTCATGGCATGTACTGAGGAAAGCACGTGGGACTGCCACACATCTCTGAGCCCTGATGTGCTAACCACATTAGCCTGGCAGCAGGCTGGATCACTGCCATGCTGAGAAATTATGAGTACAGTAATTACAGAAGTATGACATTCGTAACCAGAAGACGCAGAATGGGAATAATTGCAATTGTCCAATGTCACAAGTCCTTCTCATGTATTAATAGTTATCTGTAACCTTGCATCTTTATTTGGGCAATTATAGCATTTTTAACATTTTATTTTAGTTTAGGGATATCAGTCAAGTTTTTCAATGCATTTTATTTTTGAAAAAACAAAGTGATGTAATTCCTTTCTATATTGTCAAAAGGAGTTGACTTATTTAGAGATCTTTTCAACTTGTTAGTATGTTACTTTTATTCTAATTGTAGAAATGCTCCAATTAATCATAATGATCATTTACTCGAGTGCCCACTAATTCTCTTCTACAAATAGCAATGCTTTATAGCATTGGAAAAAAAAATAAAATCAATGGCCACATCTCCAATGAGATAATTTTATCAGTCATTCAGTATGAACAGATAGAATACAAAGCAAAAACCATATACATAATAAAAAAAAGAGATAAACCAGTAATCTCTGAGTCCATTTTTAAGGCATAGTAATAAATGTGAGAATTCAGATGTGCAAACATTATGGTCGGCTTCTTCAACGGCATGCTCAAGCAGAGGGACAGGGAAAAGAAAATTGATGGCATGCACTAGAGCAGAATCAAAGGATAACAATTTTATAGTCGTGCAGCTCAGATGGCTAAAAGGTGACATCCACCACAGGGAAGCCAAGAGTAATCCCAGGGAGTGTTTAATCTCATTTAGCTGCATTAAATCACTGTGTTTGAAGACTTATTGCAAGTTTACAAAGGCAAATAGTGAAGTTCAGAAATAATTCAGTGCTATAGGGGAAATTACCAACAAGAAATGGCTAAATTCCCAGTCCACAGTAGCATGCAGCCACACAGCACCGAGCAGGATTTTGCTGCTCTCATCCCATCCTCTAAAAGAGCAACCAGCACAGCTCAGCTACTGCTGCTCGTGAAGCCCATTAGCAAATTACTGCCTGGCTGGAGCAAGGACAGAGCCAGGAGGAAGGGAGATTCCTGCCAGCACGGATCCTCCCCAGCGACCTCCGGGTGCCGTGGTACATTATCATCTCCCACCCAGACCTTCTGGCAAGGCTGCGGGTGGAGCCTGCACACCTGCACACTGAAATATCTGTGAAAGGAGCACGGAGAGGGCTGCATAATCACCTCCCCTTGCTGTGCAAGCTTCCCCACAGACCTCATTCTGGGCATGAAGCTGAAGAGGGCCAGATGTCAGCGGCGCAGCAGGGTCCTGGGGGAAGGCGTTATTCCTTCCCAAGCAATGCTGCTCACAGCCAGCGCGGTGTGCATTGGTCACGCACTGCTGGCACATCACCCTGCCTCAGCATCACCTGAGAGCTGCATCCACCTCCACGCCACGCCACGGAAAGCAATGAGTGGGCTCTCTTTTCGTGGAAAGAGCGTGCCAAGCATCGACCTTCCAGGGCAGTGTGGTCTGTAGATGAGGCTGCAGAGAGGAGGTTTGAATGTGGAGGGCTTTTGAACACTGTCAACGCAGAAATAATTTAAGCCTGAGATGAGAGAGGCAGAAAATGACCTCATCCTTCCACTGTAACCTTGCTGCTCCCAAAGGTTTTAATATGATCCTCCAAGCTGAGCTGCGCTGCTGCAATCTGTCTAGAGGTTTGAGGGGGACAGAGCACAGCTTTATGGGGGAGGGAACAGTCCTAGGTCTAAATGGGGCTTGGAAGCTCTCTATCAATTTTAATTACCAAATTTCTCTTCACAAGGGCAGACTTATGATATAAAATGCAGCAGTTAAACATATTAAATTATTTATGGAATATCTGGAATGTTGTCAAGTCCAGCACCTTAGAAGCCAATCAAACTGGGCATGGCCCTCATAGGGTTTAGTAAGGATACAGTTAAATCTTGGAGTGGGTTTTAAGAGCAATTCTGTAGAGCTCAGTGCTACACTCCAGAAAGAATTATCAGATCAAGGAGGTTCACATTGTCTTGAGGACTCCAGTGTAGCTTTGTTTGAGGGATGGAAGGATGACTCAGGAAAGCCCTCTTAAAAGGGAGGACGGGAATCACATCAGAAATCTGGGATTTCCAGTGGACGATAACACTCAGATGCCAGTTACTTCTGATGCAGCTTAGAAACAGAGCATTTTCACATCTTTCTATTGCAGGTGCCTGCCTCCCAGTAGAACAAGGAAACACCAAGGTCAGCAGCCTCAATACAGCACTGGCCACCCAACTTCTCCCTCTTCACCCTGGGCATTGTAAACCCCACAGACTGAGTTAAGGCTCCAAATTCCCTGCTGGCCTTTTTGTCCTTGAACTATAGAGGTAACCAAGTCCCATGTAATGAAGGTCACTTAGGAAATCCCACATGCACCTCTATTCCACCTCAGCTTGGATGTAACAAAGACCCAAAATAACGAATTTCACCACATGAAAGCATCACACAAACCCCTTAAATTAATGATGCTGTGCCAAACACAAGCAGTTACCATTAATTTACAAGTGTATTTATTTTCTAATGTTATATTGTTATTTCTTCAAGGAAAGTATTTTTATATTCAGATCAAAAAGATTAAAACTGGATTATAAACAGGGAAAAACTTTGTCTTGATGAAGAGTGTGAGAGCAGCTAGCTGAAGCTAGAGCTTTACTGCAAACAGAGAACCGTGCTTCTCTTCCTCACCATTTTAAGATCATTTTAGATTAATTGGTAAACATTGAGCTATATATGTTGCTCATTGGAACCTCTGTTGTCACTTAACACAGATTAATTAGTGTTAGTGTTATGACCTGGAATAGTTTGAAAGTCAAGGCCCTAAAATGCATTTTCACGAGATGCAGTAATGCTGTCTCAGGAGACACCAGGTATCGTAACTTATTGTGCTGTTAAAATATGTGCAATCAATATGTCTACAGCTTTAAAATTTTACAATACACTAATAAGATAGACATAAAAACCTATTGGTATCACTCCCATCAGTATTAATGATCTTAACACAGCAGGTGTTATCAGTCCTAACAAGACACAGTATTTGCTATTTCATGCTTAGATGCTCCCCTCTCTTGATTCACGGAAGCTGAGGAAGCTCTGTTTTAATGATTTGATAATGCTACAGGCAGAGTCACTTTGGGCACAGTTCTGCCCAATTTCCTTCATGCTGAACCAGGCAACATCCCTCATCTCCTGGGATTTCTGGAGGAACGTAGAGATAGAAGTTCTGCAGACCAGGCACATCCCAGAGTCATTTGTAGTACAAGATATTTACCAGAGTGGACAAGTTGCAGTTATATTTGCATACTGCAGTCTTTGTACGAAAAAAAAATAATCTTTATTTTAGGAAAATATATGTTTAAACTGAAATTCTCCTTCATTGAGCCTTTTCCCTGGTCTAGGAGGAAAAAAAAAGAAGAAATAATCACTATAAATGGGGGAAAAAACACACCAGAGTATTGAACTGGCTAGAAAACAATATAAATAATAATAAAAAAATCAATTTACATTAATTAATTATGTACCAAATATTTTTTTACTAAAGAAAAGTGGGATCTGCCCACCTAAGACTGCAGATATAATGAGATAATGGCTGCACAAGAAATGTGCCACTGGGAGCTGCTCTGGGCCATGCCAACACCATGTCCTGGGTAGCATTTACTGGTCACAGGTAAGTCCTGAGCTGTCAGCATGGCTGGCACCCTGAAGTGCCACCTGGTCCTGTGACCAGCTCTCTGCTGGGGCTAGATATCTATGTCCTATGAATGGTCCTTCCATAGGAAAGAAACCCCAGACTCCAGAGATATTCATCTTTCTAGATTGACCAGAAGCAATTTTGGGATGAGCAAACTCCTGATTTGGATCCCTCAGTGCATCAAATTCCAGGAAAGGCAATTAATGGCTCTGTACCTCGGTTTCTCTATTCTCAGCATGAAGTGTTCTGAGGTACCCCATTGAGAAGGGGATATTTTCAGACTATGATGCAGTGCTGCCAAATGCTGCTGCTGATTATGTGTCATGAAAAGTGGATGGCTGGATGCACATTCTGCATCCTATTGCAGGGGAAATGCAGTACTGAAATACTTCTCACTGCTAAAAGAAAGCTTTCTCACTGAAGAATTCTCACTGAAGTATTAGAATATACTTCTGTGGACTTCCCAAAGACATCTAATCTTTAAATCTCTGGAGGGTGGCAGTTTTAGAAGAGATGCCATTATAGCTGCTAATTGTGGGATGAATTATGCAAGAATTTATTATTGATTCAAGGGTAGCCTGCTCAGGCATGCAATCAAAGCCAAGGCAGAGCAGAGGGGAAAGGATGAGGTTTCTATACTTAACTAACTAAGCTGATTCACAACCCAAGAAAAACCCAAGGAGAAAGAAGCAGTTTGCAAAGTGGAGCATTTTCCATAGCAAATCACCTTTTCCACACCCATAACCAACATTAGTACCAGACCATCCCAGAGCAGAGCCCACTGTTCCATGAACCCATTCTCAACCCAGAAATACATCTCCACCCCTACCACCCCCAGCCATCCACAGGGTCAAAGGCAGGAACCCCTTTGTCTCTGGACCCCCAACCCAGCCTATCCACATGGGTCTGTGCCCAAGGTGAAGAGACCCAAGGAGTTCTGGTTACAGGCCAGAGCTGTAGAAATGCCTGGAAATAACAACTGGGGCAAGGCCACATAGCCACAGAAAGCCACATTTTAGAAGAGAAAATTTGCTGACAGCTTGGCACTGCACTGAAGTTTGACAAGGTCTGTTCAAGGAGTACAGAGATTTTTGGAAAGAAAGGTTTAACTGAAGAATTCAGAGGGTACTGAAACTAAAAGCATTCAGAACCCAAACAATGACACAGGGTTTATGGACACTCATCAATTTACTTTTGAAAGAGAAATTAGAAAGAGGTCATTTAAAAAGCCAGGAAGGCCGGAGGTAAGCAAGAGGAAATAAAATGAGCTTGCACAGCAAGTCAGTCACTGACAAATATAAAACAAACCATGCCGAGGTTTAATAGCATGTTTAGCATTTTGAGTAATGGACATATTTGCTTTTCTCAACTTGACCTTTGTTAACAACCTTAGGGCTCTTATCCTGCAGCATTCCCTTTACTAAACTCATCATGTCTCTGAGTGCTAGAGACCATTTCCTAATGCAATCAGACGAGATCAGTAGTAATGACAATAATTATATAAATATGTATACAAAGCCTATGTATCTATGCATTCTCACGCACATGTGCACATACACATGCTACTGATAACAACTCTCCAGTGGAAATGTTGCAGTGACATTTAGGTAGAAAAACATCCAGCTGAGATGCTACACTAAAACCATCTCTGATGCTGCTGCACAGAAAATGGCAACAGAAGTACCAGGGAGGAAAAAAAAAAAAAAATCAGTAAAGCTAAGCAACTCTCTAATACCCCACCAAAAGGGTTTATTTTAATTGCAGCAGGACACTGGCATGTTTCTAGAGTCAGCCACGTGTTGTGCTAAATAATCTTCTTTAAAATATTATAAATATGCAGAACTTTCAGAAGTAGGTCAGTGGCTCAACATGTTGTAGCAAATAGCTCAGATAAATACCAGTCATTACCCTGTGGTCTGCAGTCAGTAGGAGACCTGACACACTCTGCAGCAAGTCGAATGGCGATTCACTGCATTAGAGGACCATGCCCCAAGTGATACCACAGCTGAGTGTGGTCACAGCTGAAAACATGCCTCCCAACCAGCAGAGAAATCAAGCTCTCCCTCTCATCTTTTAAGTTGTCTCACAATCAGCAAGGGCAAAAGCAGGAGGACGTGAGAATTCAAGACACAGAATTAATGAACAAAATTAAATCTGCTGCTCAGGATAAACCCCGAACGCAAGTGCCAGCTCTGCCGGAAAGGTGACTTCACAATCCTGCCCTGAGCATCGGTCCAGATGTGCTAAAACCCATCGTGGGAGGAATTGCCTCCATGCAAGCCCCAGATGAGCCTTTTGCAAAGTTCCCTGGGACCTCTAAAAGCCAAGCACTGGCTCACACAAAATCCTCCTGTGGATTTGGAGCCCTGAATCCATGCGGAGCAGCTCCCCTCGCCCACCCCCCTTTCCCAAATGGATTTCAGCAAGCACTTACCATCAGCAAGCTCAGAGCAGATTCGGGAGCACGCTGCACAGCCATCTCCTCTCTTCCCACATACAAATCCTCCCCACGACTTGGTCAGCCCTCGGCCCTCCGTCACAGCAAAGCATCCACAGAGCCCACAGCTTACTGCAGGGAGAGAAACCCCAAATCAGGGTCGGAGAGCATTTGCAAGAGGAGGAGAGGATGGATGAGGGGGTGGGGAGGAGAGGAGGGAAGGAAATAACCTTCACAGCCAGGGAAAGAAGCTTAAGCTAGGCCAAATTTTACACTAGAGAGAAGAGGAAAATGAAACAGAGAGCCGGCTGGAGAAACAAGATATCGGGAACTGCAGGATATTTAAAGCTCAGGCGCACGCCACCACAGAAAGCAGCAGCACAGGACATGTATCAAACACCTACATGACAGGTTAGGTCCACGCTGCTCTCCCCCTGCCCCAGCTCGCAGTCTGTAATTAATTATTCTTAATTACCACGGTCCTTACTCCACCTAAATAAATCCTAGGTAGCAGAGAAGTGCCGTGCCCCTGACTCTGCATCTTCCTCCCTGCCCTGGTGATGCTAGCGCAGAAACAACGTCAAATATCGCCACGTACCGCTCCCAACAGGGTCAATCAAACCTCTTCTCTCTTCCCGCAAAGCCCTGCTCGGCAGAGCAGACGCCTGCATAACACAGACACGAGCAGCGAGAGCAGCCAGAGCCAGGAAGCACCCGGTGCTCACTGGAGAGCAACAATTACCTTTATCATATTCGAGCGAGAGCTGGGTTACTCACTGACCCCTTTCACCTTACCCCCGCTTCGCCCTCCCTACCAAAGCAAGTCTCTTCCTCCTCCTCCTCCTCCTCCCCCCCCTCCGAATGGACTGAGCTCCCCCCGGAGCTAACACAGTTCCCAGGAAGATGTAATTACACAGGCTGTTACAGGCTGTTGTGTTCCCGCAGTGCTCACGCTGCCGGTCCCGCCTGGCCAGGGCAGCCCCCCCGAGCCCTGCCCGGCACAGCCGCGGCCCCACCGCGCTCCTCCGCCCCGCGGGAAAACGGGGCCAAATCAGCCCTGAAAATAAACCCCTTGTGTAAATGTTAGGTGTAAATGGAAGATGGCTCTTGAAAGCCTTTAAAAATGAGCATTCCTGGTAGGAAGGCCGGTCCCCTAAAGCAGGTGTGCCCTGACAGACCTGTCAGACCCCTGTTTTGTGGGGTTCAGAAGCCTCCTGAATTTCAGTGTGTCAACACTCATATCACCCTTCTGAAAAAGCAGAATTTTGGCTTCATTTCCTAGAATGTTAGGCTCCATCTAATGACAATGTCTGTTCATCTTCCAACTCCCACGTGCACACTCCCCTCCCTCCCCCCATGATTTTGGAACCCAATTAAAAGTTTCAGACAAATTCAGCCAGAGTTGAATTCTCTGACACATGTCATTCCTGCAACTTTTATAGAAATTGGCACCAGGATAGAAAAGAGAATCAAATTACTGTCTCCATGAAGGCAGCAGAAATCCTTCCTTGTGTTCTGGAAGTTACATCTGGCAGGTCAGCTCCGGCATGTACAGCTCTGGAGATTGCCCACGCTCTCCTGGTCACCTTTCACTGTGTTTTAGCAAAGGGAGCACAGTGGCCTGGGCGATTGCAGACTGCCCTAGGAAGGTCATCCAGGATATCTGTGGTATAGCCATACCTCCCCCTTCCTATGGGGCATGTGACAGATAGGGAAACTTGGTTTGTTGCATTTAAATCCACAGATCAGTGAAATCCATTCCCCTCCCCACAAGAGCACCAGGCCTGGGTGGTGATGGCAAGGTCATCCCTCTCCCAGCACGTTTTCCACCAAGAGGTGTGGAAGGGGGAATCCACTCATTCACAAAGGGGTCATCTCTCAGGAGGTAGTCTAAACTCACTCACATGGACACGTAAGACAGCATTTTCTGGGATTCTTTCTCCTTGGTTTTGGGTCACAGACATCAACATTCAAGGAAAGTCCCTTGTCCTACACCTGGAGGTGGCATTTACTGATTTCTTTCTGAGAGTTGACCTTTTTCCCTGCCGTGAATGCAGCTCCTGTGATCACACACGTCCCAGCAGCTATACTTGTCATCACTCCTTGTGTGTAAATCATCTCCACCAAGAGAGAACAGGGGCCCAGCTTCCTTAGATCCACAAAGGTACCCAAGCATCAGCAAGCTCTCTCCTTCAGCCAGTTGCTTCAACCCACCAAAGAGCTGAGACACTTTGAAGGCGTTTTTTAATCACAGGGCCCATTGTGGCTGTCTGCAGTGGGTCACCCTTTCCTCACAACCATCTGAAACTACAAGCTGTCACACAATGTGATCTGCTCCCGCTCTCCTAAGAGATTTGTCTTCATCCCTGAAGACAAACAGCTTGTTGGCTGTTACAAGGAGTGGAAAAATAGGCTACTTAAATGTCTCTTGAAAGGGGAAAATATGCATAATAAAAGATTAAGGTAAGTTTTAAAATATGTCTCAAAATGTCTCAAGGCATCAGATTATAAAATATGTAACTAAATCTATATCAACAGCACCATGACAAATATCCCAAGGCTATTGCATTTTCCCCCTACACTAACCCAGTCTGAAGTTCTGTAAGGAGGGGACTGCAGAAATGATGTGTTCAGTAGTTCTCAAGCTTGACAAGTGAGGTTTCTCCTTTGCCAAGAGATTTTAAGGAAACAGCCTATTCCTGCATTCTTGGACTCTAAATGAAGAGTCTCAACTAAAATGAAGAATCTGGAAGTGTGGATGGTTCTTCCATCTCTACCTCCTGAATTCACTCCACAGTTGAGCAGGGTAAAATTTGTCAAACACCAGGAGCTAGTTATGATTTGTAGTGTCCTTGAGAAAATTCTAGGTTTTTCATGAGCTCTGCAAGTCTCAGAGTAATGATCATCTGTAGGGAGCCATCTGAGTACAAGTATATGATCTATGGCTTCAAGGTATGTTTGCAAACTTACCTACGGCTTAGCCATTTTCTACTATTTACGTGAATAAATTTTGCAACACAAGAGGAAAACCGTACATCATTATTCATTGCAGGTTGTCAAGAGACAAGAAGAAAAAAAAATAAAGGAACTTGTTGGATAGACAGGTAAAACTACAGACTTGTGGCTTTGTTTCAAGGCCTAAAACTATGACATTGAGGCCACCCCTCGAGTGCTGTGCTCAGTTCTGGGTCCCTCAATTCAAGGACACTGAGGTGCTGCAGGGGATTCAGAGAAGGGCAGCAGAGCTGGGGAACGGTTTGGAGCATCAGTCCTGTGAGGAGCAGCTGAGGGAGATGGGTTTGTTTATCCTGGAGAAAAGGAGACTCAAGGGTGACCTTACCGCTCCCTACAAGTCCCTGACAGGAGGGTGTAGCAAGGTGGGGGTCGGGCTCTGTCCCCAGGAAATCAGCAACAGGATGAGAGGACCTCAAGCTGCACCAGGGAGGTTTTTTGGAACACTAGGAAGGATTTCTTCACAGAAGGGATGATTAGACATGGGAAGAGGCTACCCAGGGAAGTGGTAAAGTCACCATCCCTGGAGCTGTTTAAGGAAACCTGGACGTGGCACTCAATGCCATGGTCTGGTTGAAAAGGTGGTGTTCAGTTATAGGTTTGACTTGATGATCTCAGAGGTCTTTTCCAACCTCATCAATTCTGTGTTTCTCTACTCCATGATTCTGAGACCTTAGCAAAAGAATTGATTAGATGTCTTCTTTTCTTCCCCCTGTATTTTAAGATAAATGGCTCCTACAGTTGGTCAACAAAGTAACTGCTTTCAATCACTTGAAGAAAAAATATTACAACAAACTGTGGATTAAAAGGAAAATTGATAGCAGTAAGAAGACACAAAGCACTTGCAGATTGGTTTATATATAGACATGTCCTCCAATTCCAGTGTTATCACTGGTAGAACTCTGACAGGGATAAATAAGCATAGACATGCAATATCATGGTGGGTCACCTTTGTTAGAGCTGGTGGTTGCTGGGCACGTAATTTGAGATTCTGGTAATGCAATGTGGTAGGAAAGCCCTCTGCTAGAAGCACATTATGCTGCTTGTTCATGGATACCCAGAAACTGATAGGCACCTGCTGTCCTCAACAGGAGACAGAGAAGAAGGTGTCATTAAAGGTATGAATAAAGGCAAGACAGAGTTCAGAGTTAATTGCAAGACTTGATTCCATCTGGTACAGAGCTTATATTTCTTATTATTTCCTGGGTTTTTTTAGTTCAATGAGCAAATAGTAGCTCTGTTTTTCAGTGAAAGTAAATTTCCCAAGTACTGCTACCATATATGTTTAACCACTCAAAGTCAAAGTTGTCCCTCCAGTCAGCTGTGACATTTGTGAGAGAACAAAATCCTGTTATGAATTTTGATTTGCCTTCTTGCACCACAGATGTGTGTTTGAGTGAAATGCTGTCTAGTTATATGACAAGTGCCAGGAGGCCACTTGTTTCAGCAAAGGCATAGACAGAAAAAAATATTTTATCAAGAGGATTTAAAGCCCTTACCTCAATTTATAAGGAATTAATAAAGCAAGTCCTCCCACTGTTTTGACTTGAAAATAGTACATTAAAGTTGAGGATACCACCATAAGCAATGACATGATCAGAATCACAGAATCACACAATCATTTACAAGATAATTACAAATCCAAGAAATCAATGGAGAGCCCGAGAAGCACTAGAACTTGAGATATATTAAAGTTCATGTCATGTTTGTAAATATTTAACCTTAAAGAACTACGAGCTTTCAGTGGTGTGCAAAGAATATACAGTGTAAGAGTATGAAAAGTCTGAGTCTATTGAATTTCCTTTACCTATTCATGTGTTCCTTATGCATCTAAACTATTTACTCGAACTTCAATGATTATTTTCAAGTATGTGTTAGTCACAGAAATCAAATTTGCATGATGAATGGCCATGGCAGAAGTGCTTCTGCTTTAATCCACAAAGGAGGAACCACTTCATACAATGATCTGCGAGGAAGTAACAAAGCTAGAAGTCTAAGATGCTTAACCAAGCTATAGAGAATTACACAAAAAAATACTTATATAATTCAAACAGACAAATACGAGGACCTGCATTCTGCTTGTAGCATATCCCCAAAGAAGATAAAAGCCTGATGCCATCAAGTAAATTATTCATTGTGAATTATTCACTCATCTTTAAAAAAGATCTGTAAGGAACTTACTGAATTTGCTTTTCTCCTCACCATCCTATGCTCCCTTCCATCAACCCAATTGCTCTAAAAGTCACTTGTCATGCCCCACAAACAGATCCCAGCAGGGCTGGGACCGTTCCTTCTGAAAATTCTCTTAGAAGATTTTGATCATTATAATTGCAGTGATAAGAATGACTCTCCAAGCTGCCAAAAAAATACCATATAGGAAGAGAAATGCCATTCCTGGAGGCAGCAGACTGCCAAATGAAGCCACCACGTAGATACCTGAGGGGGAAGGTCTCTGGTCAGCCTTCTCCTCCACTGCCACTCTCTCTTTAGGGTGAATTTAGTAAAGGGTCTCCTATCAAGTGTTTGAGAAAATATTTCCTTTCTTCCTTCAGTGAGGAGGTATTACAGAAAATATTGTTAGGAATCTATCCAGGTTCCATGAACACCTAGAATATGACACTGGCTAGGGGAAGGATTGATTTCAAACTCATCTCTAATTTGCTGATTGGCATACTTCCCTTGCTTTGCTTTTTTTTGGCAACTGTTCACTAAGAAAAGAGTGCTGCTCATGAGTGATATAAACCAGAGGCTCTGGCTCCATGCAAGTGCTGAAAGCTTCCCTGATTGAACCTCTCTGAATCATTTGTCTGTAGAGCTGTGCAAGCAACCCACAGGCTGCTCATTGCTAAGCAGTCTCACTCTCCAGATGACTTATGTCTGAACACTAATTAGCTTCGACAGACTCTGCTTTGGAATAAGAAGAGTCCTGGAAATATCATCTATTGTAAGGACAAGAGTGAGATTGCACAAAACTTTCCTGATATACCACCATAGCTACAGGCAGAGACATTTCTTGGACCCTCTGAAGGCACTTCATGATGGTGACTATCATTGGAATACAAAAATCCTTACAAAAAAATTCACACCTCTTCCACAAGTGTGAGGGTGATACCTGGAAAAACAAGAATAACAGAGCAGGGTCCCCTTGCAGAAGCTGCCTGGGCTGGGAAGAGAATCGAGGATTCCTGTCTTCTCTGTGGCAACCATGAGGCAATGCCCAGCTTTTCAAGAAAATGCCCACTTTCACGAAACCTCAAAAGGCCAGAAAAAGCTCTTGTAGGTGAGTATGAGAACTGGAGTGCCCAGAGAGGCAAGCCAGTAGTAAGGATTCTGGTTGACAGCAGCAGTCCATGTTCACGTATGAGAAATATGAGTGGGAAGAAGGCTTCCCATCAGCAGCAGTGAACAGACTCTGAGCTGACCAGCTGCCCTTGCACAGGCCCATCTGTCACACTGCTACTGCCTCTCTCAGTTTTCAGGTGAGGCTGATCTACTTTCTTCTGCCTCTTGACATGAGAAAGTCTCCTGTCTTCCAGGTTCCCCTTCAGTCTGTGCAAGATTTCAGGAATCCTGATAGCTTGCACCTGGTATTTGGCAGCTAAACCCTTCGTATTTCCAGCTCTGGCCAGTGGGAGCTGACCCGGGAGCACCTCCTGCAGCCCCCATCCATCACTTCTGTTCTGAGCTCTGCAGGGACTGGGCAGCCTTGGATGAGCCACTTCTGTCCTAAGCCGGGAAGGTTCCACCAGACGTGGCATCTCCCATTCCCCAGCACATCCCCACCCAGCTAACACACCCCATATCAAGCGAGCCAGGAGAGGAGTCCAGTTCCCAGAGAACTGCAAACTCCCTCTACTTCATGAAACAGCCTGTGGCATTTAAACCTCTGGCAAGAAAAAATGTAGATTAAAGAAAAACCTAATATTAAAAGATTCAGAAAGCTGACCTCCTATGTTCTTCCACCTTATATTCTATTTAATTTAGCATGTGAGAACTTAACATTAATGGTGCACTGGGACAATCCTAATTTAAAAAACCCTGAAGGTTAATAGCTAGAAAAATAAACATGTCGTAACTCGAAGTATGACTTAATAGCGGCATAGTAATTAACATTCAATAACCATCTTACTCAATTTGAAAGGTCTGGGTTTCATATTATGATTGTTTAATATTAATTTGACATTTACAAGATTATGGCCTCAGCAGATTCAGACACCATGAGTCCAGCTGAACACAGAGTCCCAATAGAGGGTGTGGAGTCTGCAAATGTGCATCACTGCACTGTTACATTTATTTTCTGAAAATGCATTCCTCAGTGCTGTTGCATGAACTGTTGGGCTTTACTTGTGCTACTTGACCTAATGTGCACCTGTGCAAGTGAATTTAGTGAAATTAAGCAGCACTTTTCAACTAATTCAGTTGCTTCTTTTTATCATATTATTCATTTAAAAGAGCCTGGGGTAAGTGATCTCTCATCAGCAAGGCTAGCTCTTCTGTAGTCAAGCTCTGTGTAGCTGTGCTAAAAAAACTTTACAGATTTTGTTTTACCGTGCATTTTTAACTTCCAATCTACATTTATTGATAACGAGTACTTAATTTTTGTGCTGACAATATATTTAAATGAAGTAGCTCTAGCTCCTAATGACTCTAGATGCATTTGAGATAACCAAATTTCTTCTGAGCTTTTGATTTGCCCTCTATGAATTTTCCAGCTGCCTGCTGAGGAAAAGACTGTCTCTTTCCATTAGAAACCCTTTGCTACCCACATCAGCTAGGATTTATCTTCCCTGAACAGCACTGACCAACAGCATCTACATTACTTCAGATGAGACCTGACACCTTTGCTACACTGTGCCTCATATTTCTACAGATCATGCAATTTCCTCTTTCTCTGGGAAAGATGTGAGCATTCAAATTCCTTTTTTTACTCAGTGCATCTCATTCAGCTCTTAAATACGTGTTCAGGCTAATATATTGCAGCCATCTTTATGGCCACCCAAGTCTGACTAAAAAAACCTCATGATTCAAACAGGGATAAGTGTTTCTGTACAGGACTACAAATAAGTGGCTAGGGATTATGGAGGGTCTGGGAATTTCAGTCTTTGCCACATGCACTGTCCTTGGGTCTGAAAGGTGTGGTTGATCTTTTGAAACTTCTTTAGGAAAAACCTCAGCACATCAAGTGGACCAGCTTTCAATGCTTGGAAAGTGAGGGTTTGAAGGCTCTACTTTGAACTCAAGCCCTGTGGGTCCTTTCAGGGCAGCACTGTAAGTGTTGCCTCCATCCTCAGGGACAATCTGTGATGCAACAAAGAGCTGTATATCCATTTCTTCAGGCCCACCTATATCCCCCTGTGAAACCTCTTTGTTCTCCTCACTGAACTTCTGCCTTCCAGCCTCAGAACAGCTTCTGCACAGTGTGGACTCCATTCTGGTGTTGTTTGGCTAGATGTTAACTAAAGTGACTTCTCCTCCATAGTGCTTCAGGGCAGACAGTCAGACAAGTTAAATCAAATAATATGTACCTGAATGCAAGTGTCACTGAGAGCTGTCTATTCTCAGCTTCTGTCCTCAGACCAGGAGTCACCTAACCTAGTAAAAACAATTTATGGGTAGAGACATCCAGCCAAAGATAACCCATTAGAGCTTCCTCATCAGTCAATGGACTAACACATGTGGCTCCAGAGGGTAGGTTACATACCCTATTAATCTTCAAATGGGATGACTGTTCTCTGGAGAGTCTGGGCTCTCTCCATTGGCTACTGCAGAATCCTAAATGACCTTTTTAACATTGTCAGCAAATCTCAGCTTGAGCATTAGCACTGGGAGCTGCCCTCAATTGCCAGTGTTGCTGGTTGTACATGCTGTGAGATGAGGAAGCACCACTGCAGTGCTGTGTGTGCCTTTGAGGGTGCATGGAAACCACAGGCCCAGGTCCTGCAGGCTGCTGACTACTCAGGGTGCTTCCCCTTGTTTACTATTTCCTTCAGCCACCATTTGAGACAAACCCAGAAAGAGACAAAAGTGATTATGGGGAAGGTTCCCTTACAAAAACAAGAAAACCATACAAAGAGTGGCAAGGATGGGATATGTAAAGAGGCTTGTCATCCACCTTGGGCTGAGGAATAAAAAAAGCACAGGCTAAAACTAACATCTAACATCTACTCTCGATCTGTCAAAACTATTTGTACCACAGCTGCATTTTGAATTTCCATCAGAGACGTAGCTGACCCCGTGGTGTTAAATGATGTGCATGTCCCTAAACACACCTGGGATGACCCCTCACTTCTGAGCAAAGTGTGGGCTCAGGGAAGAGCAAAGTGATGAATACTTTCTCAACCTGTTCACCTGCCTTCCAGCACAGCACTGTAACTCCCAAACTACCACAGCTATTTCGCCAGTGACTGCTGTGGCATGACCTAAGTAAGACACATTGCTCACACTGAGGAGCTGACAATCCACAATGAGATGGAAGAAACAGTGGTTTAAGATGTAAAATAAATTACACTCACAGCAGTAAGATGCAAAGGTTTTTTGCATGTAGAATATTTACAGCAGTCAGTATGTTGGTGCTTGCCAGAGGGAGTTATCAGAGCGTAAAGAGTTTATCATTCAGTTGCTGTTTCATAATGCAGCCAGGGTAACAATGACATATTTAACAGAAGTAAATTTTGAAATAAAAAGGAAAATTAGTTTTATTCATTTCTGAATTACTGTTACAAGTTACTAATTTATAGGACCAGTAATAAAAACAGAACTGTGTTCACAAGGTAACATCTACAGTTCCAGAGGAGCACAGCCATTAATAAACAGAAGTGAGTGCAGAATTTTAAGTACCCTTCCTTAGTCCAGAAATATGTTCTGTGAAAACCTCACATAAGGGAGTGAGCAATTCAGCTCAGCCCATTAATTGCCTTAAATATCATGGCTGGTAATCTGCAAATTAGATTATAAAATTTCATTGCATATAAACAAATGCCAGGATGGAGTGCCTCTGCTTTCTTGGCAATTAGTTTGCAGAATAGTTACTGTATTTTATGTTTAATGGTATTAAAGAGCCAACAGTGATTTCACAGGAAAGCAACTTCATAATGAATATTGGTTTTATGAATCCTAAGTCCAGTCTTTTATGGTCAGCCATCTAACTCAATTTTGAAAGACACTTTTATTCTCCACTTGATCTAATCAGATTCTCTCTACACCACCTCTGGGCACCCAGGACCTGGGTCTCCAGGCCCATATAGGGACATCACATGTCCAGTTTTCCACAGATAAGTTTTTTTCTCTATTTTCCTATTTTTTCCCCCTTGCCAGGAACCAAAATTGGTGGGATATTGAGAAGCTGCTACATCAGCCAGAGACTTTTGGATGTCTGTTGTCTCTGACAGTGGTGTAGACAGATAAGGCTCTCTCTGGGATGCTCTACACCTAGAAATCAGGGCTCACCATAGAGCATGTTATGCACAGTAGCTTTCATATTATGGGGAAAGGAAGAGCTAAGTATATTTAAATGTTGCTCTAGACCACATCAATTAACAGGTGGGTCCACAGTGTGACCACCCCTTCAGATCTGTGTATGTGAAGGCAGTGACACAGGTCATCTGTTGGTTGTGTGTTACCAGACCTGAAGAAATCAATCTCTTTTTCAGGAGACCGAGTTAAATCGTTGGAAAAACTGTTACTTGTGTCAGTCTGCAACTGAGAAGGTGACTCCCCAGGCCCCCTCAGTTTATTAAGAGAAATACTGACTTTTCCCCATCCCTGTGTTGGGCTTTGCTGTAAAAGCAGCTTCTCTTCCTCGCTATCTCTCAGCCAGTAGTTACTGGTCCCGCCTGAGGCACAGGCCAGAGAGGTGACAGCTATTAGGTGTGAGTGTAGCACTGTGATGGCCCCAGAGGGCTCCACATCTCAAATCACATAAGCAAAAGGGACTACAAGATGCGTTTAAGCTCTCTCCCAAAACCCTGAGACTTCCAGATGAAGGGCCAGCACTCTCCACAGCGCTGAGCAGTGAGGAGATGGAAAGCTCTGTCTCCTTCTCCTCGGAGATTTTGGCATCCAACCGACCTGAAGTGGTGAAAGGTGTCTGCAATCCCAAAGGCCCTGCTGGGCTCAGGCCAGGCTCTTTCAGAAACCCAGAAAGTGGAGGAAGGTACAGATGAGAAATACACAAAAGGCAATTGCTTTATTCAACCATCAGGAGGCTGGAACACCCCCAAACAGTGTGGGACTCCATAGACTGATGCCCACAGTGGACCAAGGGCCTGAGTTCAAACTCTTATGACTGTGCTGACCCAGCTGTCTCGTTAAGGACTTTTGGGTTTGGGTTCTTTTTCCCTTTGAACTGAAGATTGATGAGAGAGAGGCAGTTTTCTCTTGTTCGGTCTCATTTATTCTTTTCTTATCAGCATTACAAGGTACAAGGAGCTATATGCACTGTGGTAGAAAAGGGGTAAAATGGTTAACAAAGATCCTCTTCAAGGTCTTTTATATGTCCATTTACCCAATTAACAGATGCCAACTAAATTATTTTTCTTAGTGACCCGATGACCCAACACCTGTGTGCTGCACTACAGTATTTTCTATCCAATCACCTACTACTACCCAAAAACCCCTAGGAGAAGAACATGAAGAAGAAAGAAGAAGGACAAGAGACAACACCCTCAATCCTCCATCTTGTCTCCTGTTCTCTAAACTACTCTTTCACCCAGTGATTTAAGAAACTTTCTAATCTACACACTTACACATTTTCTATCTAACTTTAACATTTGTTCTCATGTATCACCATGAAAACATGCTCATGAATTTCATATTATATGAAATTCAGTGTTTCTTTGAATCCTAGAACTAAGTATTAGAAACAAGGGCACACACTCTGTATCTCAGACTCCAACAGCTGACTTGTCTGCTAGGGCACCCACAGACAGCTCCCTCTGCCCTGCAGAGCATGTGTGCATCGCCTCACAGGTGGAATCCCAGGGGACTCTTCTGGATTTCAGGATCTGCAGAATAGCAAGTTTATCTCCAGCCTTGACCATTCCAGAGAAGTAGCTCAAACCAAATGTTTTGTCTGCGAGGTAAAGCAGAGGTTTCTTTGGAACACATCTCCTTGTGTGTTATTAGAGAGTGTTCTGGGGGGTACCTCCCACTGAGGGTCAATAAAACATTTAACACCAACAGCAGGGTAGCTGCCCTGCACCCTCCTAAAGCAAAAACTTGAGACATGCTGATGGCACACTTGGCTCCACACTCACATATAACCCTTATGCTTTTTAGTGTCATTCTTTTGCATTTTTGTTGCCTTAATTTTCCAGATTTAAATGTGATGTTAATGCACTTTCTCTCCCCAGCCTGTCAGACAGAGATGTTTAAATCCTGGCTTTCTTGCACCAGCAGTTCAAACATGCCATTTCACTTACACAGGCAGCTGAAAAAACACACTTCACTCCTTCCAAAGCAAATACATGTGAAATAATATTTTACTCTGCATTTTCAGCTACAAGGTGTGTCTAAATTAGAGTCTGCTGAGCTCAATACATTTGCCTACTGAAATTAAGGAGGATTTAGATCAGATTCTCACTGAGAAAATGAATTCTACTGTACTCCTAGGTACACACAGATAGCTGGTAGCTCAGAGATGTGCATTTTTCTTTGAGTGCCTTCCCCTGGATAAAGAAAATGCCTGTTAATTTCCACAAGATGTTGCCACTCGGTGAAGTACCTGCTTGAGCTGAGGGCAGCATTGTCTGCGTGACATTGCACAACCAGTGCTACAACATCTGAGTGCTCAGATATGCAAAGGCCATGCTGAGATGGAATATTCAGACCATGAATTTTGCACCATTATCACAACTTGACAGCTCTCATGTCCCCAGTGTCCTCAGAAGAATGTGGAGTGGCACAGGTAGGAGTGTGGAAGAACAGTGCCTTTAGAGTGGTCGTTAACAAAACACAGAGTCAAAGCTTAAGAAAATTAGTGCTACCTTGGGTCTGTGTCACCAGGGAATGACACTCCATTTGCATGACTAATTTAGAGAAGAACAGGAATACTTATCATTGGAAAAGTATTGGAATAGTACTTCAACACAGTCTCTCCAAGGATCTCTGCTGTGGCTCAGGACTCCCAGATCAGAAATGCCCGTGCTCACCTTCTCAGTGGAGATCAACATCACTGCTCTTGTGTTCAACATATCCCTGAGGGTCCCACTCTCCTCCTGGTCCACACGATGCACGAGTCTAAACCCAGAGCCATGGTGAACACCTCAATCCACCACCCACCCCCTGACCAGAGGATGTCTCAGCCCCTCAAGACAGATGCATCCTGATTACCCTGCTTGGGTTTAGTGGCAGAGTACTGCTTGTTAATCTGAGCAGACAGTGCACAAGTCATGATGGCTACATCTGGTCATCCCCTCTTTGAACTCCTTTTGGCTCTATGCAGGAGCCACCAAAGAGAAAAGATGTCATGGGAGTCCTATCTATTATTTCCATAATCTGAAACCCAAAACCCACACACCAAGTTCATTTGGCTTAACTACACCTTCCTTGGCCAGTGGGTTTAGCTGCCCATGCCAAACTGGATGTCCTTGGGAAGGAAAAGCCAAGCCCAGCATCTGGAAATCAGAAATCAGGCAGCTGAAATTCATCCACAAAGCCTATATCTCCTCTTTCCTAATCAGGGAAATGCTAATATTCTGTAATCCACTCAGCTACTTCCTTCAGGGTATTTGATTTTCCATACAAACATAATATTGAGAAGGTACACCAAAACAAAGCTGTTTTCCAAGGCCAACGAGATGATGGATACTCCCTTGATATCTCTCATAACAACTCTTCCTTCTTCCCTAGAAACCACCCCAATTAGCTCTCTCCACCCCTCTTATTCCTTCATTTGAAATCTTCAAAGGATCTTCCTGTGGATCAGACTCACCTGGGACACACCTTAAAAAGCACAGGTGCAGCTCTGTCCAAACTCCACCCATGCACCAGAGCTTAACAAGAGACAGGTAAAGTCAGTGAAGAGAGTCAGCAACTTTTCTGCTTTGCATCAACAAGCAAATTGGACCAAAAAGGGACATTGTTTCAAGCAAAGTACAAGTGAATTCCCACTCTACACTGATGAGATAAATAAAAAATGTGTTTTGCTTTTTTGAGAAAAAAAAAATTGTTTAATTTTATTTGAAAAAAAATTATTAATATGAAAAATTACTTTTGTCTTATGTTGGCCTAAAATGTTCTTTCTACTTCTAAATTTAATCTAACAGAAAATCAAAAAGTCAATTATATGCTAAGCCTCCTGAGTGACACACACAGAAACAGGTGGTTGAACTTCAGCATCACAGTTTGCCTTTCCATCCTCCCTTTCTTCAGAGACAAAGAACACTGACTGTCTTCATTAAAATACAGTTAAATATACCAATTCTGCTAATGCAAATCTTTCCAAGTGTTTTGAATAATTTGAGGAGGTCTGCTTAGAAGTATGTGACCTTTTACAGTGCTGGATCTAAGCAAAATGAAAACAGTATTTTTACAGTCATTCAGAACAGCTCCTGGTGAATTAGATAATGACAATTTCCTTTAAAATGTCAGATTAACTTGAAATCAATTTAGGGCTCCCAGCTTTCTTTACGACTCAAATGTTCTTCGCAAAGTTTTTATCCAGACATCGTATTTAATGCTATGTTTACTGCAAATGGCATAAATAAAAGCCTGTATAACTCAGATTAGGCAGTGATGTTTGTTAAACAATAATGTGATGTATTTGTTTCATGTTCTGGGAATACATCTAGGAAGCAATTTGTAGCCTCAATATTACCAGTGGCTGAGTGATTGCTGCATCAGGGTAAGTGCTGTGTGCCTTTTCACAAATAATGAGCCAGAATGTCTTTATTGCTTTGCTAATTAAAACAAAGTTTAGTTTAGGGCTTTAGCTTAGCTTAAGATGTCATGTTTTTCTTTAGCACAAGAATGCCTGGGTTTCCCTTATTGAGTTGTAAAGAGAGGAATATAATTTCTATAGCTTTTCAAGGAAATCAATGCCTTGGGTAAATTTTTTTGTTTTGTTTTATCAGAGACTGTAAAATGCTAGAAGTGAAATGGGGGGTCATGTCATTCCTATTGCTATTAGAGCCATTTAATAAGACCAACAAAAAAACCTCACAAGAACAAAAGAAAGCAAAACAAATCAGAAAGGAAAAGACAAAGAAAAATCAGATTGAAATGTATAAAAGAAAATTTGACAACACTTTTTCAAAACAGTGAAAAAAGTCATTGAGAGAACAAAGGGTGAAAAGAGATTTTAGCCAAAAAAATGAAATAGATTTTGACTGTTGTTTTATTGAGAAGCTCCCTTTGAAATCAGTTGCACTGGTAAGTCACCCTGAGCTCAGCTGGCTCCAGCATGGTTTGAAGGAGCTGTAACAACGTAGGTGTTTGTGTGTGCCAGAGAAGTAATAAGAGCAACACAAAGAAAAATAAAATGAACTCTAGGAGATCAATAAAATGTAACCCTTTGACCCTGCAGATGATCACTATCCATTTTTTTAGTTGGGTGATAAAATCAGTACAGTATAAGGTTTTAATCTGGCCATTACTGCTATCTTACATCTGTGAACTTGAGCATTAATTTGCCACACAGATCTATTATTAAAGGTAGATATAGTGCCTCTGGAGAAGAAACCAAATTCCCAATTGGTATTAAAACTGGTTTTGGTAAGATTAACATTTGTACTCAAACTGTTACAGTTCTCAAATCTTATCTCAGGCAAAGAGAGGGCTCTATCTTTTTTGCTATAGAAGAAAAAAAAAAAGAAAAGAAAAAAGGCAAGATAACAAGCAATGGAGCAGATGGAGTAAATTTTCAGAGCTGTGTGTGGGAGTCAAGCATTCAGATCCCATTAACTAATATTGGAGTTGGAGGATCAGACTCCTACTCACCAGGCTTCAAAAACAACAGGTTCACATTTCTCCAGTTTCACTTGTTTCTTACGTGTCCCTGACGCCATTCTGGCTCCTCTCTACCAGGCTGACATTTACACAACAGCACAGGGCCAAATGTGCCTTTAAACTCAGGGCAGGGCTCCTCATCCAGCAAATAGAAATGGAAATATATAAAGAACAGATCTGAGTTTACATATAGACCACTGCTTGTGGATGTGGTATGAAAAAGGACCAATAATGTGCAGTGGCTTCATCCCACAACCAGAACAGCCATGCAGAATCAGTATTGTGGTAAAGACACCCCTAAGGTTCATACTGTACTGCTTTAGGACACATGAAGGGTGAAAAGCAGGTACAGGTGTTCAGTGCAGTTCCAAGATCTCTTTCATAATGTCTGGCTGTATACATCAACCTCACAACCCCTGAACCATGAGAAATGCACTGTTCAGGTTGGTGCAAAGGCCTCTGTGAGTAAATACACCTTCTACCAACCTCCTGCATGAGAGGAGCTAATGGGCACAGCTGTTTCCGTTTGCCTCTGTCTCCTACATGCTGGTGATGTGCAAGAGCCCCCCACATGCAGCTGGGATGGGCATGTTTTCCAGGATTTGTCTCCTCCCCTGGGTCATCTCCACAGTGTTCTATTTTGTGACTAAACATTCTCCTCTGCAAAATCAGGTTCTCTGTCCCTGCTAGCTGTGGGAAACAACCATCTTCAGCTCCACTGTGTTTTATCACAGTAGCTTTATTTTTAACTGACTTTAATCACCCAATTATTAAGAGTGACACAGCACTTACACCCTATCATTGCAATCTAATTAATTCCTGATCCCATAAATCATTCTTGTACATCAAGTATGTAGTATCTATGGGCTGAGTCTCTTATTTGCTCCACAGGGACACTCAGCAGCATCAGTTACGTGCAAATGCAGTAGAGAAGGAGAACAAAGCAGTTCCTGAAGAGGACATAGAGGGACTGTCTTCCTTCCCTCCTGCAAAGCTTAAAACATCTACAGATGGGCAGCAAAGACTCAATTGCCTGATTG
The DNA here is from genome assembly GCF_030490865.1 of Poecile atricapillus. NCBI lineage: Eukaryota > Metazoa > Chordata > Aves > Passeriformes > Paridae > Poecile > Poecile atricapillus. The sequence goes on from NC_081288.1 coordinate 7,512,533, forward strand.
CTACTCAGGGCACCCCAAAACACTGCACCTCCCCCAGAGATCTGGGGAAAGCTGGAAGATACCTGGGATTTCTGTTTATTGCTATTTATTTCCCCATTTCTTTGCATGTAGGGGATTCAGGAAAGCTGACACAGACTCAGATTTTGCTGACCTGCAGCACGGGCTGTGACACATCTCACAGGCAGGCGTGTGCCTCCAGCTGGTCCTCTTCAGTCTGAGCTATAATGGGACCTGGGGTCACACCTTTAGCAAGACCCACTTCCAACAGGATCCTCAGAAGTAATGTCTTTGAGTAACATCTTAGAAATCTTTCAGCAGCATCTTAGAAGTCCTGCAAAGTAAAAATACAATAAATACCTGCACATGATTTTGGGAACTCTGTTGTAGGAGACATCATGGGGACACTCTGGGTCCAGTCTCCTTCCCCAGTTCAAAGGCTCTTCTGGACAACTCTTCTGGTTATCAGAAGAAACTTCTTCCTCTTCCTGACCACAAAGGGGCTATGCACAAGGGATGTCTTGTCACTTCACATGCAACCAGAAATCTCCTTCAACTTTTTTTCAGGTGGAGTGAAAAGAAATATATTTATTTAGGCACCTAAAAATAAAAACAAACCAACAAACGCAGTTATAATTATCAATTCTCATGAAAGACATAGATTAAAGAAATGAAAGAACATACCTGAACAGTCTGGTCATAGGGAGGTTAATTCTGCCTGGTCTTTCTGTCTCTCCCACAGCATCCCAACTGCACAAACCATCCCAACACAACCTTTGTCAGGGCTCCAGTCTGAGCTTCATCCTTAAGAGAACCTGTTCCTGGTAGATGACACTAGATTTTATAGATAATTTCCTTTTTAGAGCCCTCAGGAGCATCTGTCCAGATTTACTTCTTCCTGTTTAAAGATATGCATTTCTAATGTCTTCAGAAGGAAAAGATTGATGTGTCTTTAATAACAACAAAAATTGCTCCACTTATTTAGAGATGCCAGCACAGCCTTGCTAGTGCAGATGTCACATCCTCAACAGTCCTGGACTGTGTATGAAGTGTATCTGTGTTCTGAACCTTATTTTTGTACTCATTTGTACAATAACAAACATAGTGTCAACATTCAAATGCAGTGACAAAGGTTCCTGACCACAAATACTGTTTTAAGACTGTGGGCATGGTCAATAATCCCTGTATCAAAACATGGGAAGTGGAAATCAGGAGGGTGTTCTTACTCAGCTTGGCAAGACAAGCAAATGGCTGTGGGGTTCGACAGAAGCTGTGTTTCCAACATGAGACATTGCTCCAGGAGGACACGGGCTGTGAGCTCATCCCTGGAGGAAGATGATCACCTGAAGTTGCAAGCAGAGCATAAACAGCAGGCAGGAAACCCTCCTGAGGAGCAAGGCTGAAATACTGCTCTGTGCATCCCCAGAGCCTCAGCCTGCAGTTTTACAGATGTGGGTGCAAGAACATCCATCAGTCATTGCACCACTGTAATGCAGCTCAGGGCCTCCTGTGTCAGCCCTTGGTGGCTGTGCTGCTGCAGACTTGCTCACTCCAGTCACATCCAATGAAATATGATGGTCTCGGTGAAATTTATTTTCCTTCCCTTGACTGGCTGATCAGTGCTTCTAGCAAATCTGACAGCTTCAGCCATCATCAATTACTGCTTTCACTATGCAGTGACTCTTGCTGTGCCACACTTTTTATTACAGAGACCTTTGAAATCTGCTGTATTTAAAATTGGTAGAACTAAACCAGGAAAGTTCAAAGTAATTCCCCTTTTCAAATCAGTCTTCTACTAAAAATATTGCGCCTCAATAATAGGAACCCAACAAGAGTCCCACCTGATGTAGGAATTCTTCTTCACAAAGCTGGCAGACTGCCTGTTGCAGAGCTATTCTTGGGAATGCAAGGCCATTATCCATGTCATTTTGTTCTTTATAGCTCTGGGTTCACTGCCGGGCAGAGTGAGGCCACCAGGGCAAGTTCATTGCCTGCAGAAATACCCAAGCCTGGAGGTGTCTGTGGAGAATTATTCCCCTGTTCCCTGGGTCCCTCCACAGCGGGTCCTGATGCTGCTTGTCACAAGGGCAGAGGGTTTGTGAGATGACTCAATATGAACAGGCTGCCAGGCAGGATATCAGTGAGAACACAGTGCCACAGCTCCATCCTGCATTCCAGAGGGAAGGGCTGGCACTGTTCCATCTCCTCACCACGCAGAAACACCCACCAGGCAGGGCCACCTTCCCAGGAAGAACAAAACCTTTGCCATGAGCATTGCACTGAGGTAAGAGAAAAGTGAAGGGCTGATTTCACCCAGGCCGTGTCTGAGGGACTCGGCCATTTCTCCCTTCTCCACATCTCCATTCCAGGAACAACCACTGCAAATAACTGTGATTTAAGGCCAGTTAATGTGCCAAGGATGAGGCAAACCAGAAGACAGAAGAATTCCCCTGAGATGATGCTATGCTCTCAGGCAGCAGCATGGTAGGATTATCTGCCATCACAATTGCTATGTGGGAAGCAGAAGAGCTTCACTCTTGGGAAATAAACATTTCCTCACTTCAAACAAACAAAATAAAAATCAATGAAAACATTAGATCGGAGTATATATGGAGATCAGGATTCTCAGCTGTCAGGCTGAACTCATTAGGTTTCAGAAGACCTGAGCTCCATTTCTGGCAGAGCCACTGGTCTCTGAGTGAAAGAGGAACAGGTTGTTTTCCTGCTCTGTGCCTCAATTTCTCCTCCTGTGAAATGGAGCTAGTGATACAGATTTCTTATAAGATCTGCTGGTGAAAAATCTGACATAAGAACTGGTACTCATTATTTTTCCCCACCCAAACACAAGCTGTGATGCTTTTTCCAAATATCTTTAGTGATAAATAAAATATCATCTTGTTCCATGAGTGTAGGTCTGTATAAAAGCATTTCATGATAGTTTTTCTTCAGGGTGATTCAAAGCATTGGGGTCTTTTTGAGGGATGTGGTTTTCTACTTATTAATTCCCTGTTTAAGGATTCTTCACAACATCATTAAGTGTTATGTTTCCCTGTATGCAATAATGAGGTACTAGCTACTTCAGTCAGAGAAACCTTTTGTAACTTAGTAGGAGGAGCAAAATAAAAGTCAGCAAGGAGTCTCCACCAGGGAGGACATTTTGTGTCACAGCTTTCAGCAGCTGAGCAAAACTGGCAGCTGCCTCCAAATCCCTGGCTGCCTCCCAGAAAAAGAAGGGCAGCCCACAACACCCCTCATGCAAGGCAAAGAAAAGGAGGAGAGGGACACAAAAAAATGTTTCACAGTGTCTCTCATTCAGCTCATGAAAAATGCAGATGAGGAAACTAAAAGTTGTACCTGTCCCCATGGAAGTGTCTTTTACTGCATTATCCATAGCTCACACCTAGATCTGTACCTGCACCTTCAGGGATACTGAATACTCTCATGAAGGATGGTGTTAAGTTTTGCATCTGGGAACATCTTCCAAACATTGCAGACTCGGTAATTAGGCAAACTCAAACTTTGGGATGCTCTGGGACCCAAAACTGCCCAAGTTGCCCCTTTCTGCCACAGGAGGTTACAAGATAAACACCTAAATGCCTCTTTTGCCTGCTGCATGCAGAGCAGAAATCCCTGCATGACTCTCAGGGCTTCAGCTTGTCCACAAGTCTTCATATAAACTAATCACAGTGCAATATTATTCCACTTGTCAACAGATCGGGAGGAATTGACAGAACCTGGTTTAACTATTTAACTCTGCCAGGGGTAATAAGTTCTCTCATGCATTAAATTAAAAATGACACTTGAAAATAAGTACATTATGGACCAAATACAGCACACAAATGGGGGGCAAAGATTTAAACTGCTGCCTGGTGGTGAATTGACAGTGAAGCAATAAGCATCTCATTATCCAGATTTTCTCCGAGCACATCCAAGAAGGCCTTTTGCATATAGATGCATTTGCTGTGGGCAAATGCCTGCTATCAGCCTGGACAAACACAACTGTTTATTTTCCATTGTGACAGTGTTTGAGCTTAAAAAACTGCCAGGGGCTCCTGATAGTGGGCAAATTCTGGGCAAGGCTGTCCCTGCTCAACCTCAGCCCCATCATTCCTGCCTTGCAGCCCATTGTCTGTTGGCAAAACTCTTCTTCCTCTCTGCTACCATCTGACAAGCAAGGCATAGCACTGACCTGGGAAGACACACTTACATGGTAGGATAGCATAGAAGAAGGAATAGCATTATTAAAGACCATTTTTCCTTGTAAGTGGAATGATTTCTTCCAGAGAGAAGGAAATTTCTTTACAAGCTTAAGAGTTCAATAGTCTTGTGTTGTGCCACCTTATTCCTATGTCTGGGTGTCTCTTTCTCTTGCAGCAGTGTCCTCCATGCATCTTCATGCACAGATACACACTTCTGTTCCCTCCTGGTGCTGGAACATGTACCCCATCCATTGTTAGGCCTTTGTGGTGGGTTTTGGGCCTCTCAATTAAAAGAAAAATAGTTGGTCCCCTTGACAGTCAATGGGGAGTTATAGGAATTTGAAAGGAAGAATTCACCCAGTCTTTCTGAATAAAATTAATTAGCCAGCCAATAAGTATGTTTCACAAGCTGACTCACTCTAAATTTTTCCAGATTGCCAAACAGTGGTAGGAAGGAAGACTGCAATAGAGAAAAGTGCTGACAGCCAAGCCAGCTGGCTCAGGCTTAGTCATCATTTTTGCAGACATCTCAACTTAGGCCAAAGGAGTCCCCTATGTAAGTTATGATTTTAGGTGAGAAGACACCTCAGAAGGGAAGTGTTGGGTGAAGAACATGTGAAGTGCCCAGGGCCATTGATAGGAGCTGAAAAGTGGGAGGTAAAAGGAGACGTGATGTGGTGAAGGCTCAAGTTTGCCAAACGCTGAGAGCCACGGGCTGGAGCTGGGAGCCTGCAAGGAGCAGCTTGCACAGTGAGGCTGGCAGCTGTGACAGCTGACAGAGGTATTTATATACCTTCCATGGCAGGATATAGATGTGCTGAATTGCCTGGGCACTGAGGGCAGAGCAAACCCCTGCAGACAGGTGTGTGAGAGTGGATCCAAACAGCCCCAGCTAAATATTGGCTCTGTGCTGTGCCCATCTGTTCCAGGAGGAGAAGAAAATAAACCAAACAAGTCGTTCTTGCAATTGCTGCTGGTTTAAAACCTTCCCATAATAGCTTCAAATCTTGCATGCCCTTTGAGAAACAGTCACAATTGCAGAAAGGCTGCAAAATGATTATACAAATTCTATTGAAAAGCTACCCTCTGGGAGAGGATATTGAAAATTTTTACTGAAAATGTGTTCTCTATTAAGTGGTGGAGATTTGTAGAATAAAATTGTTATTGATTGGATGATCTTTCAGCTCAATGAGGAATATAAAAGGAATTAATGAAAGCAATCCTAATTAAAGCCCCCATTGCACTGAGGTTGCAGGGAGATATTGGGAAGTTCCTTTGACCAAATGCCCACTGAAAGTAGGAGAGAGACATCTATGAGTGTTTTTTGAGTCAGACTCTGCACGTAATGTTAGGTGTGTGAAGATACCCATTTCTAGAAGAAATAAAGACATTTATTTGCAGTTATTGAAGGATAGGATTTTTTTATTTTTTTTTTAAATTGCAGTCAGGGTCTGGACTCTGGGTTTGGAAAGTGTCTTCCTGAACTTTCCTGTAAAAAACAAAACATGGAAAGAGGAAAAGCAACAAAAGCAAGGTTCTGATCCATGTTTAAATGCCAAACTAAGCAAGCCCTGCTTGAGGCTTGTTTTCATCTCGTTCCCCAAGTCCTAATACCAGGGCAGTGAATGTTGAAGAAAAAACAGTGAGTGATTCCACTCATTTTGCCAAAGAGCTTTGAAAACTGAGTCCTCTCACTCTGGAAACCGAGGGGGATGCTGCAGTGCCACTCTCACAAGTGTATCAACACTTTATTTTTGTTAAACTGCCACTCCTCCTGGCAGAGCATCCCTGGTGTCTGGTCCTTCAGGCTGCCACAGCTCCATCCCATGGGCTGAGCCAGAGGGACCCACGGGCAGCTTGAGGATCTGGTGGGACATGGAAGAACTCCCTGAGAGGGACCCTCACCTTCTGTGGCTGAAGGGGAGAAATCAAAATAATCAAAATCAGTCTGTTCTCAGTAGCCCCTGTGTGTTGTATCTCAGTTCACTGATGACGTGCCGGGCTCCCTCCAACAATGCCTCAGGTGCAAACAAAATTCTCAGAAATCCTTTCCTGGATTACTCAGAGACATTCATATTCATTTGGAGTTATCAGCACGCAAGCAGGGCTCACATTAATTAAATATCTTTGGCATTTGGGAATTGAGGAGTTCGGTCTTGTTTTAAGTTTGCTTATTTATTAGAAGTATTAACTTATTCTGACCTAACTTTCTCTGAATTTTTTCCCAGTTACAGGAGTACAGGCTTATAAACTACCTAGCTGAAAATGCATCCACAAAGAATCAAAAAGAGTAAAAGAAATTCTGTACACAAAAACTCCGACCTCCATTTTTTAAAGCTTTCCTTAAGGCATCAAATGAGAAAAACACAGGGGAAATTCTTTGCCCTTGTCTCTTTCTCAAGAAATCTTTGTACCAAGGATGCTAATTAACTTTGCATCTAAATGAATCACTTCTGCAACCAAAATAATTTATATAAATATAACCATTCCCATTTCTTTACAAATCTGTTCACAGTGTTAACACTGTGATCGATGCACTGGACCCCCGCAACCAAAGCAGCAGAAGTTTGACAGTCTCCACAGGAGGTAAAAGCCTCAGCCTTTTTAGACATATGCTGTGATTTTTGGGGTGTCAGGCACAGGGCCAGGAGTTGGACTTGATGATCCCAATGGATCCTTTCCAACTCAGCAAGTTCTAAGATTCTATGGTTCTATGAGAAATATTCATGTCAAAAGCTCCTCCAGGAACCCCACAAAGGGGCGAAGTGTCCCAGTGAGCATCGATGCACAGGAGCTTGGAACACTGATCATGCATTTGACGCATGAACAAGCTGTGATTTCTCCAAGACTCATTTGTCAGGGAACAAAGAAAGTTGTGGGTCTCATACCCTTCCCAGAGGATTCAATCTGACTATGAGTCAACCACTTTATCCCATAAATATGAGAGCCTGAGAGAGCCTTCTTTGAGATTTGCTTTCTGGCAGTGTGGCTGTGTGCTGGTGATCTCCCCTTGAGCTGGGACACCCCTCAAAGTTGTTCCTTGAGGCAGAGAGACCTTTTCTCAAGAACATATCTTTGGATAAGTCCAGTTCAAGCTCTCAGTTTCAATTGGACTGCACACTGGTGACTCTTGAGCTGGGATGTCTTTCAGGGTTTGATATTCTTTACCTGAGCCTGAGAGATCATTCCTTCCCCAAGGTGAAGAGACCTCTTATTCACAACACACTCTCAGAGAGCTGCTGCTGGCATGCCAAATCAATGCTAATAAAATCTATGTAGTTAATTCCTTTAAACATAAACCATTGTCCAAGTCAGAGACTGAGAATCAACCTAAGCTCCATCAGGAGTTTTGGAAAGAAGCAGGGGGAGCACTGTAAACCTCATGGCTCAACAGGAAGGTCCAACTCGCCCTTTTGTAACTCTGGTCTCTAAATCAATCACTCTAAATTGATTCCAACTCAATTTTCTTTTGTATGTTCTCTCCATATAGTAACTAATATTGTGAACTTTGCCATCAAACTTTGTGAAGTCACATTTTGATAAATTTATATAAAAAACATTTTGCCAATACCTTTGGTGGTGATGCATTGAGAGACCCTGAATCACTCAGTCATGACAAACACACCTGGCAGTAAACAGCATTGCAGTCAGGGCAGTGAATCTCCTTACAGATCTGCTGTAAAAAAATTATGTTTAAAACCATCATTTTCATGAAGTTTCATTGCCTGTTTTTGGTTTTTTTTGGGTTCTTTTGAAGCATTGCTCTTCTTTGTTTCTTAACACAATACCATTACCTAGACAGCCTGCAGGGTCCCATTTCAGCAATAATCCTGCAGTGGCTGCACCTTGGCATTGATTTATGCTTGCATATTTGTAAGAAAGAAAACAGTTTCCTTGCTTACTGAAGGGCAGAAAAAAGAGCTAAATTATTTCAAAAGCATGAAGCAATTTGTAACAGGTGGTATTTTACTGATATGAAACAACTGCTCTAATGGGGAATAAATTGCTAAAATATTAACCATTGTGCAACTTTCCATCATAAAGGAACCACTGCAGAAATCTTTTCTGCAGAAAAAGGCTGAAGCCTTCCTCATCAGTGAGGTGACACCACTGTCATTATAATCCCTCACCTCATGCAGCCTGAGCTCCTGGAAGGGCTGAGGATTTGAGAAAAAGGCTGAGACTTACAGTTAAGCGTGACAAAATAATATGGAGAAAGTCTCCTGATGCTGAGGAAGAGACATCCACAGCAGATGAAGGGAGATGAGTGGGAAAGAATAAACATGTCTCAGTCCCAAAAGGAACAGCAGAAGATCTGGATCATGGAAAATCACTGCTTTTTCCCTACTCTTTTTTCACTCTTACCTATTTCTGCTGCTCCTATACCAACATCACATGACACTTTCCTCTAAGCCACGAGAGTTACAGATGTTTTATACATATATTCATAATGAGGTGGAATTTTTATTAAACTTGTCTGTAGAAGCTATTGTGGAGCCTGAATTTTATTTACTACAGTATAATAAATTTCCGAAGCAGTGGTGACACCATGGTAACAATATTGCTAATGTAATTATTCCTGCCTCAAAAATAGAGTCAAGTCTTTGTCACATGTAGAGCTGCTATACAATAATTGAATAGTTAGGTTTCCTTTCTTCTAAGCAGGAGGTGAGGAACTGAAAATACACTTCTCCATGGAAATTTGAATCAGTAATTATTTGCAGAAATCAACGGGAGGAATTACCCATTCATACCCATTTCTTCTGTTTGGTTGTTCTCCCTAAAATAACTAACACAGAATGGAGAGGTTTTGAATGAGGCATCCTAGCAGTTCAGGAGAGACATGGCTTGTTCAGGTGTGTGCACACACTTAGAGTATCATAGCTTCTGTGAATACAAATTTTTGCAGCACTAATCAAATAAAACCTTTTTTTAAAGTTTGTATTTTAACACTGTGTGGCAGATTTCTGGAATATAACAAGACAGGAGGACAACCTTATTCATATACTACAATGAAGTGTAGTTCCTTAGCTACACTGCCAAGTTTAACCTTCATATGGAAATACTTAATAAAATTTTATAAGGCTTCTTATCTGTTCTGGGAGAAATGTGTGTGTGAGGAAGATCCATGAAATATCACCAAATTTTTTTATCCATAAAATAAAAAATACCAACACAATATTTGGAAGTCAGCAGTGATTTTTTACTGTCCTCTTTATATCAGTATAACAAATATCTCTGCTCCTGTGATATAAAGGAGACATGAATAAATGGACACACTAGTCCCTCAAGAAACATGATCTTTATAAGCATGCATTTACATATGCAACTACCAAATGAAGTCTGGAGTTACTGTGCTGGGATATACATTGATGTGGCTCAGCTGAAACTGATTAAACTCCACCACAGACTGCACCAGAAGATGCATCTCTCTCATGCATTTTGCTAATGAGAAGAGAGAAGTCTTTCTGAAATTGCACATGCCAAAATTCAGTTTCCTTGTTTAGTTTCTCCTATGCAGAGAGAAGTTATTTGATGGAGTGGAATGGAAATTCTCATGGAAAAGGGGCTGCCTGTGGATTTCATAATGTTCTGTGCACATTCACTGAACTTAGACCTTGGCCTTGGAAACAGTAGGAAAACAAGAATATTTGAAGGGCTGTGATTAGAGGAAAAAGCTGTATTCCATGTGGCGGTGTCTTAGTCCCTTGAGTGTGGCAAAGGAATTGGGTGCATTTTAGAAGGTGTATTCAGTGGTCACCTTTGTCCACATCCTTCATAAAAACTACTGAGTATTTGGCAAACCCATGGAAATACAGTCTGGAAACACCTGAAGGGAGGCAATAAAGGGACCTCTATCAAAGGAGACTACTTCTTCCAAATGTCCACTGCAGTCAACAGCATTACTTGCAAGCTTAATATTAAACATGCATTAAAGTGCTTTGCTGGAGAGAGGCCAGATGGCTCAATGCTTTACAAAACATCTCTAACCAAGGCTTCACTGGGCTCTGGCTGTCCTTCAGAATGATTGTCCTGGCCTTATCTCACAGTGGGCCTCTAGACACCAAATGCAGACCAACTTCTCTATCCTTTGCTGTCATGATCATGGATCCTCTAGAAATTCATACAATAGATGTAAGTAATGTGTTTGTTAACAGAGTGCTAATTTGGAGCTACTTCATCTTCTAACTCAGTCAGACATTGCAGAGGCTGTATTGCAGATGCAGTTCTAGGGCACTGCAGTTCTCTCTGCAATGTGTTTGCTGGGTTGGGATTCTGTTTCAAAAAGAGGAGGAGATAGGGGAAAAAAGTTCCCTATGGGTGGGCAATGCAAAAAATGAGCACAGAAGTTCTTCCAGGCTTACCAGCAGAATTTTCTCTCTTTGAATCCAGATTAGCACAGTTTCTTGAGCCTAGCAGGTCTCACAAGAACTGAGTACATCCCCATTTTTGCTATTTGGAACACATCATGTGATGTCCATCCTCCTGTCTTTCACTCCATGGCCATCCTGGGCTGTAGGAGGCTTCCAGTAAGTGTGTGTGCCAGAGAAAACCCATCTTTCTGAAATGAGCCCAAAGACAGGGCCAGAGCAATGTGAGCTCCCCCCTTCTACAGGGGCAGCAGAGGAGGTCAGTCTCTGGGGCAGAGAGCAGCACTCAAGGCCAACCAGGAGCAAGCAACACTCAGCAGCAGCACATCAGCCTGGGGCTGACAAGTCAGGGGTATTCCTGGGTTTTGTTTCATGTGAAATATATAAAAGGTGCTGAGAACTGACAATCATCCCAGAAGTTTCCTTTTTCAGGCAGATATGCTAATCGCCAAGCTGAGTTTTTGTTAATACTCTTCGATCCTTTGCTTTTTCAGTGCCCAAGCAAATAGAGATACTGGATTACTTTCATTCAGATCACAGCTGATGATGTGCAGCAAGGGTGCAGTCGAGGTGATATTGAGTATGATTTCCTGTACCTAGACAGAAGATAAAATTTCAGGAGTTCAAGTGTAGGTGACGGGAAATGATTCCCTTACACAACACTTTGTACTGAGAAAAAAAAAGGGTTAAATAAAGGCTTGTTTTCAGCTGAAATTAAAAAAGAATATTATTGTTTCTTACCTTAAAACCCTATCTTTTTATTTCCAGCCCTATTGCTGGGGTGATTCAGACAAGGGCTGTGTGATGACTAAGATAAGGATAGATGTGATGATGGGTCTGTAGGGTGAAATATACTTTATTGTCAGTCTGGGTGCTGTGTGAAGTCAATAAACCTCATAGCTATTGATCATGATGGAAAAGGAAATTAATGCAGACATGGCTTGCTTTTGCAATATGATAGGTATGTCTGCACATCATCACCTGACAGCCTCGAGCTGTTTGTGCTTGTCTGAGTTGGATGAGAGGCAGTTATCCAAAATCTCAATAAATAATAAAAATCAGTGGTGACCTTTGCAAAATTTCAGAGTCATAATCAAAATGTTGAGAGAGGCAGCTGGGAAGGGACTTACAGGATCCTTTTTGTTCAACATGGTATATTAACTGGAGTTGGAATAAGCACAGTTAGAAGGGCTCCAGCTCCAGCTGTCCATCTGAGCTCTGCTTCAAAATATCTACAGGGCACCCTGAGTTCATCAATTCATATTCATTCTGGTCATAATTATAAATCATAGCAGTGTCCCACTCCTATCAAGTCTCACACAGATCAGTGGTTTTATTCACAGGCAGATTTATAGATACCAAAGTCTACTGGGGGCATAAACTTTGTGATTCTCTTCCTTTAGTTTGCTCAGGGTTCTTTTATTAAAAATATTACAGATATTATAATAAAGTTCCTTGCTGTTTTCACACTTTGTTAGATTCCTCCAATAATCTATCTCTAGCTATGTCAGGAGAAAACCCACAAAACTTAATCAAGTGGAAGTAGTTTGTTTTTCAAAGGAAGAAATCCTCCCTGAACTCCAGTGCATTATGAATTTTCCAGCCCTAGCAGACTGACAGAATGATATTTGAGTCACAGTGAGAAATGGAGTTGCATGGTTGGATGACAGCAGTAAAAACAATCAAGTGCCTTGCTCAGGATGTGGTGCTGCTACTTCTGCTGGCTCCAGCTCCCCGGGAATTACTATTAGTTTTGCTGCATCAAATGAAGGAAGACACTTTGGAAAAACCACTGAGCAGAAAAATCTCAACCCTACATAGAATTCTGGACTTCTTTGCTTGGTAATTTAGGCCAAAAAAATTATTTTACCAATCTTTTGGTCTGCTAGCTCACAGTCTCTGGCTGGTATCACACAATCTGTACAGAATCAGCACATGCACACCCAGACCAAACCACAACCAGCACGTGGTTGTACCAGTGCTTGGTGTTTCTCTTGCTGATGCTTACAACAGTGGAGATTGGATTAGTAAAGCCAGCAGTGATAAAGGACACAGTTCCTGCTCGTTGCAATCTCCCTGCTGCCACAAGGCAGGAATTGTGATCCCTTTTATCTGCTTTCACAGCCCCATCAAGTCTCATGCCTGCAGTGGCTCTCTGCACATGTGTGCTTGTCCCACAGCCTGTCCTGCCCTTGGGTGACCAGACACTTGTCAGAGATAGGAAATACAAGCCATCAGGATTTGCCTTTCTTGGAGCAGGGAACCTGCTTCCCAGTGCTGCCTGTGGCTTCATGAAGTGCTGCAGACAGGGGAGTTGGGCCGGAGTCATCATGTGCCGATAATTCTCATTTACAGCCTTTGTAGCAAGCTTTAATCTTTTCTAAACAGCTCTCTATGGCTCCAAAGGGACACATCTGAATAGCCCTAATAGGTTGTCATCATTTCACTAATGGGGGTTTATTGCCTGACTTATGGACAGACCTAATCCCACTTCTCATCACTGCCCTCCAGAAAGTGGAGGGCTGCTTCGTCCTTCCCCCTGCCCATGTGCCTCTGCCAAGAGGGATCATTATGCTGACCTTAGGAAGGACTTCAGATGAGGAACCAAATTCCCTTCCACAGTTTAACTAAGCAGAGGACTTTGACCTTCAAAGATTTTAGTAGAGATGAGCGGGAGGAGAATTAAAATCTGTCCATGACCAGATCCATGCAGTATTTCTATTATTTTGTTCAGTACCACTCCAGAACCATATGAAAGCCATCTGCAATGTGATGTCCAGCTTATCATTAGGAGCAGACATGTAATGACAGGAAGCATAATGAGAGGATAGAGCTCTTCTTAAAAAGCACTCTGGGTGGCTGCTCTACACAGAGATTCCACTGAGAGTGGACTGGACTCTTGAAAATTTGCTTCCTATTCCCTGCAGGTCACCAATAGCTGGAAATCTTTCACTGGCATCATGTCTAGCTGCTGGTGTGTCTGTGGCTATTTTCTGTGTTTTTTAAGAGCCTTCCATAGAAAGAGACACCAACCTTTTCTGGCATTAGGGAACAAAAAATATTTTCAGGTTCCAGATGCCAAAACCTCAATTCAGGGCTATAAGAGAGCACATCTGCTGCAGGATGACTTAGGAATCTGTCTAATACTGGGCCAGTGAAGACACCCCTTGTCTCAGACTTCTTCGTTGCTGATTTTCCAACTACCTACTATGGGAGTAGGGCAACCAGGGGCCAGGAGCAGGCTGGCCCTGGTTGACAACGAAATGGGCATCAATCTACGGCCGTGGGACACAGGATGCTAGGAAGGGAAACATCTGGCCAGGTTTTGGAGACTAGGATGGGCTTATGGGAACAGTTATGTTAATGTAGTTGAACCACATAAGGTAATGTTTCATGTTCTTGTTAGTGATTGGTTGGGAACATTTTACATAGATGGTAATGTAGTTGTTTATTGGTTCATGGTTCTGTCACAAGGTTATATATTGTTATGGTTCCCCCATTTTGGGATCTTCAAGGATCACCCCATACAGCATATGGCTTTTATCCCCTTTGTTATTTTCACTCCATTATTAAAGTCTTTATTTTCTGGGTAACCTGTGTTGAGCCCATCCCTTTTATTTCTCTTGCCACAACCCCCGGCTGGTCCGGTCCCGGAGTCACGCAGATGCCGGCGTGACAAACTACAAGAGAGGTTTTATCCCATTTCTCCATAGATGCTTCCAGGAAGGTGTTGGCAGGTTGAGGACAAGAGTTCTAGTTCCTATTGGCAAAGATACAGATGAGACAGGATGCTCTGCCTGGGAAGGATTAAAAAACCTTGAAAAATGCCCTATTTTGCAAGGGTGTCAATGGAGAGCTGAGGGGGAATCATGCTGCTCTTGGTGTTGAATTATGCTAAAACCAGTGTGACTCATCAACCCCAAAGTTAAACATCCTGATAGTGAGGAAAATGTGGCAAATATGGTAAAATCTTCTTATCTAAAAAAGCTGAGCTGACACAGCTGGCCTGGAGACATATGACTGACAGTAAAACACTTTAAAAGTCCAGTCCCACCTTTAAACAGCAGATTCTTCTAACATAACCATCTTGGACTGTGTGTGAAGATTCTCCCTTGGGTGGGGACCTCAAGGGTACTACTTGAAGATGAGTAAAAGAGATTTGCCCACAGACGTTGTTATGGGAACATCAATTTCTACTTAATAATTGGGGTATTTTGTTTGCTTTAATGCAATTGCTTTGATACAGACACTATACTACACAGTTTTTATCTTCCATACTGTGTAGCAAATAATCCTACTTAAGATATTTTTATCTTATCATTTATCATAATAAATCATTTATTTTTATATAAATCTGTCCGGTTTGCCATCCTTAATCCTGAGGGACAAATCTGTACAAAACTTTTCATACAAAGTTGATCACACCTCTTTAATCTTTTGGATTTAAAAAGCTGGTAAAGTCTGGGGCTTCAGATTGTATTCAGGCACACTCAGAGAGTTCCAGGAGGCATTTAGAAAGCAGGGGGGACCTTTCCACACCTCATGACTCAACAGGAGGGCTTCTCTAATAAATTTTGTCTGAAGCTCCCACTCCACCCACAAATGGGTTGGCACAGCAAAATTCATCTTAGTCCCCAAACTAAATCTTTGATTGCTCTTTATTTTAGAGGACTTACCCCTCAAGCAAAAGCTGGAACGACATTGCATTTTGAGTCAAGAAAAGAGGAAAGGTGGGAACACTGCAAACATTAGTAAATGGAAAGGCTGTGGGTGTTTGTCACTGTTTTCACTTCTCAGCAGGCACTAATTGACCCAGTTTTTCAGCATCATGTGACAGGCTAAATTACCCTGAAAAGAGAGTCCTGGCCTCACACCTTCTGCTGGAAGAGAAATCCTACATCAAGCCCACATTCTGGCCTGAGTTCACCAGGGGCTCTTAGAACAGCACAAACATGTAAATGCTGAACAATGCTAATGCACATATGTTAACGCAGCAGCAGCGGGGATCAGCTCTCGGAAAGTGAATCCAGAGCATGAGCTGTAATTACCGAGTCTTGCCTACGCCTCTGATTATCCCAGCTCAAGCCATTCTCTCGGCTTCCACCTGTAATTTTCCCCCAGGTTTCCCAGCTCTGTCTTTTGCAGCAAAAATCTGATAGGCTTCTACCCTGTGGTAGAGGCAGGGGAGTTGGTTTGGGGAAGCTGCATTTACCCTGCATCCACCCTTGTGAGCCAAAATTGGTTTGCTCCCAGTTCCACAACCCTGTAGTTTTAGTTCACTGATGTCATGTTTTTCTTCTCTGTGTGCTGTGGAGTGTTGTGTTCGATTGCTGGAAAAGTGCATCTATTTTCTTTAATACCCCATCCACATAACACATGTATCAGTAAAGAATGCAATTTCACCATAAAATCTATGTGTTTCATTACGTGCTCCGTATGATCTATATATTCTATCATGAAATGTTGCCCTCTGTTTGCTACTTCATGTTACATTTCTCTGGAGGTTATCTTGACTTTCATGTGGCTTCTATACTAGATTTTTTTTTTTATGTCCACATAACCTTTTAAGATATACATGGTTTTTGTTACAGGTACAAAGAGAGTTAGGTTCACATATTGCAGCTTTTATTAGTGCTCATGGAGAGGTCTCATTACCCTGAAAAAGACAATAATACCTGCTTTAAGGCAAGACTTTATCTTTTAAATGGCCATAGAGTTTCCTATTGTCTGCAGAGTAATTTTTTTTCCTTTTGGTACTAAAACAGGAAATGTGCAGTTTAAAAATGGCCTGTTCTTTATTGACTTCACACATCCTTTTTCAAATCATTTCAAGGGAGGTAAACCATTGCAAAGGCAGACTTCACATCGATAGTGGGAGCAGCATGTCAGATAGACAGCAGTCCTGAGACTTTGCTGCTGAAAAATCAATTCTGGTCCATTGGAGTCAAGAGCCTACAAAGGTACAAATGAGGGAAGCAACTGACCTATTTTCTTAGCAGAACTTTTCTAACATGACTAATTAATTGGCTTGTGGACACCCTTTGAAACCACAGCCCTTCTGAACCCTTTTTGGAACCCTGTCCCAGTTTCAGACGGTTACACCACCACCACCACCAAAGTCACAGCAGCTAAAATGGGAGCAAGGAAGTGCTAAACAGCTGATGCCAACTCCACAACACAGGCATGGATGTGTTGGCCAAGGAGAGACACAATTTCCTTGGCACTGTATAAAGGTGTGAGCAAACCTGATTTCCTCACAGGCTGCTCTGTGCATGGGGTAACACCATGAACTGGGTAATGAAAGGTGATTCCCACACGTAACCTGTGTGATGGTGGACAGACCCTTTGTACAAAGAGCTCATAAGCAATCTTTCTGTCTGACAGGTGATTTCATGAGCAAAAGCATTCTGGCCAGAGTGGGATTGCAATGTGGGAAGCTGGCAAGGTGTTTGAACCCATGATGTGTAGACACTGTGTATTTTACTTCCATCCTGGTAGTTTTTACTTTTTCTTCTTATCAGAGATGAGAGCCCCACTATATCAGCCACTTTGATAACTCTGTAATTATCAGAAAGAGAAACACATCCAGGAGACAATCCAGGCCTAGTGGAAGGGTAATTTCCTCCTGGAACTTTCTCAGCAGGAAGTAGATCTCAATAGTATTTAGTAAATGTCATTAATCAAGTGCAATTATTCTGATCCACTTTACTCAAAGTCAAACATGGAACATGGGGTAAAAATAATGACCCAGAACAGAAGTTTTAAGTCTATGTCTTGTCAGCACCTAGATTTTAGGTTCCAGTTAGGCTGCTCTTCTAATTTAAGTGTCTGTATACTATTGATGAAGGGAAACCAAAACCTCTGGAATCATACAAGAAAAATGTTTGGCTCTTTGATCTCTGTCTCTCCACTTTCCTAGGATTCCTAGCTCATGCAGATTTTCTCTTCGGCAACAGGGTCAGGCTGTGGGATGAGTGATCTGAGCTCTGTTGCGCAATGTCTAATGAATAAAGCCAGATTCAAGAGGAAGGCAAAGCAGGTTTGATTCTCATCTATCCAAAACTTTTGACTGTCAGCAAACCTTTCTTATCCCTTCTGCATCCAAGTCCCCTGCTAGTATAGTAGAAATTGTATTTATCATACTCAGAGGATTGTTTTTGGGTAGAAGAAGCACTATTTGTGAGACGTTCAAGCATCCTTCTGAGAAGCTACACAAAGGTTATATGGAAAAGTTCCCTATTTCCAATGCAAGGAGATTGTGGATTTAATTTTTAATTGAGGCATAAATAGACTGAATTTCATTCAATAAATGAAGAAGATGTGAAGAAATTCAAAACTGCTACACTGCACACTGAGAGCACATTTTTTACAAAGATAGTGAAAGTGCATATGTGAAAAGGGGCAGAGTTTGGATTAATCAAGTTATCCTCAGTTTGCCATTTATTAACTTCTGGGCTAGGGGTTAAGCTTGCCTGCTCTGGTAAGTGGAAGAGCTTTTCCAGGAATATTAATAAGAAACATAATTTATTTTTCTCTTTATTTGCATGCAACTTCAACCAGTATGAACTGGACTCAGTGAAACAAATTGAGAAAGGGAATGAGGAAGAGGAAGATAAAGAGGGTAGGGCAAGGACAAGAGAAGAAGAAACAGAAGGGGAAGGAATTTTGGTATTCAAATACTGACTTTCAGTCATGGAATTTAAAAACTGAATTGTATTTGCTGTGCTCTTGGCTCAAACAGAGCCTGGCACCCCTGATCTTCCCTTGCCTTTCACCTGGTTCCCTTCCTGCACAACCATGGAAACATTCTTATTCTCCCAAGATGCTTCATGTTAATTTCATAGGAATCACCTACTAGAGAAGATGGAAAAATAGAATAAAGCCTTGAGGATTAAGAACAGGATTCACATCTCCAGGATGATGCTTCCCTGCAAAAACGGTTCAGCCCTCAAAAACATTCATAACTAAACTACTGCCAGCAGCTGAAAGTTCATATTGCTGAAAATGCCTTTTGTACGAAATTCCTATCATGTATTTACAAAACCTCTGCCCCTGCTAGATAATAAGAGATTACAAATTACAAATGAATGCAGCTGTATTTCATTATTAATTGTTACATGTTCCCAAGCTGTTCAGTCTCATGGTCTGCTGATCATGCCTGACCCACAAATGGAACTCTGCAGCACAATAAAATTTCACACACTCTCGGTGTCCTTTCTAATTAGTGGATGAGTCATGCCCTATATCTGCAGAGCGGAACTGCACTTCCTTTCTAAGAGCATCTATGGATTGTCTGCAGATGCCAATTCAGGCTGCAATTTCAGGGAGGATCAGCAGATTGGGGGAGCTAAGTTTTATGCCAATGCTGCCATCAGCTCCACAAGTCTGGGTTTGGAGATGAATCCATCAAAACCTGGTTTGGTATTTCATTTTATCTTGTTATGTTTGGTACTCTTGGGAGGGTTGGGTGAGCCTGAGCACAGGCTGAGTCTGTGCTTGTCCTTTTGCTTGTGTGATAGTAAAGCATCCTTGAGCTTTACTTGAGGAAGGGGCTGCAGGGATGCTGTTTCTGAGGGTACTGTGCAGGCATCACCACAAAATGGGTTGTGATGTACAAATGCTTCCCCAGCTAAAGGGCTCTCTGCTGACAGCCAGGCTTGCTCTGCGACTCAAAGGCTCCCTGCCAAACAGTTCCCCTGTTCAGGAAAAAGAATAGGCTAGTTTAAATAGGGTCATTAAGTCACTTGGCCAAATTCCTACCCCAGGCATTTATCCTATATGTCTCCTCTAATTCCACAGCACAATTGTTAATTGAGAGTTGGATTTTGCCTGAGAGTAATGCAGATCTCACCACACCAGGCTCTCTGAACCACCAGGGAACTTGTAAATCTCAAATGGTGCTGGAGGCCAAAGTGACCCTGTTCCCATACACTGGGGAATTGCCTCATGGCATAGACTTACCTCCCTGGACAACACAGTGCATAGGAAGCCAGGAATTTCCAATTAAATTACTCCAGCAAAAGCCAAACCGACTCCTGTAGCAAAACCTTGCAGCTGAATTTCACCTGATAACTGGTGAGAAGGGCTGGTGTGTGTCTGACCTGGCTGGCTGTCCTTCCTTTCTCTGCAGCTGCTGAGTCTCCCTCTCAGCCCACCCATGGCTGGGAGGAGAGTGGCAAGGGCACAGCAGAAAGGGAAAATAGCCCTAGGTGATGGATTCACTCCAGCTTTACCTGAATTGCTGGACAACAGAAGCTAAATTTTCCAAGTTTTCCAAAAAAGGGACAGTTCTTGAGAGAAACATCAGCTGAACAAATACCACCACTCATGGGTGACTGAATTTTACTACTGGCCACTCCCCAAACCCCAAGTTCTGTGAGAGCTCATGAACCACCTTCTTCTGGGCAGAGGTCTAGGACCACCCAGAAGCTTCCTTTTTTTGGCCAAATGGATGGCTTGCCCATTGCAAAACCTTCCTGCAACTTCAACCTGCAACAAAAACTTCCTGCTCAGCTGTTTTATTCTGATGTTACTTGAATCTATTATCCCTGGGTCATCCCATGGACATAATTATCACAGAAATACACACATTGGCATACTGAGGGTATGCAAAGAGAGATGGAAATTAGGCTGTCGAGGATTTTAATGGCACTAGCATAAATTAAAATGTTATTTTTCTATCAGTCCTTTTCTTTCTGCATTATTTTTTTCTATTAGATGTCTTCTAAAATTACATCTTAATTTAGTTGTGTTTCTCTCAGTTCAGTAAATTTCCCTGGTGGAATTACTATTCTCATTATTATCAGCAAGTGTAGGCTGAAAATGAGAATGAAAGGAAAATACATATAATGCAAGCATGAGACTGAGGTGAGCTCTCACACAAGGTTACCAAGGACTGTCCTCACAATGATGGGCCATAAAGAGAATCACAGAATGGTTTGGGTTGGAAGAGACTTTAAAAATCATGTGGTTCCAACCCCCGTGCCATGGGCAGGGACACCTTCCAGTAGACCAGGCTGCTCGAAGCCTTGTCCAGCCTGGCCTTGGACACAAATATGGAAAAATCAGAGAGTATCCTGTAGCCTGTGCAGTTTCTCTGGGTGCTGTCTGGACAGATGGGACAGCAAGGTGTGGGGATCTTGCTGTGGAATGACAGTATCTGGAGTCTCCACTCATCTGAGTCACTGCCTATCCTTGCTCTTCTCATCTCAGAACTTCCTGAGAATGGCCTGATTCATATAAATACATATAAATACATATAAATACATATACATGCCTTAGTCATCTCTGTATGACTTAGAGTTACATACAAGGAGTGACCCACATCTGCAGTGCTGTCTACATCTCCTGCTGGTGAGAGATTCCAATGGGGATTTTCTTAACGTCATTGGGGGGGAAAAAAAAAAAAAAGGAAATCCATAAATGTTTTCACATGACATGGGATAAATTCTTTACTAAGACACCCACATAGGATGGCTACCATTTTCTCAGTCTTACACAGTTACAATTTTCTTGGTGCTATCACAGGGAAATGTGTGGTTCCCATAATGAAAAGGGACAAACAGAGCAAACCTAGAGTTAATTACACTGTGGTAGATCTAGGGCTGCAGTGATTCAGGTCTGACAAATTTAAACAGGCATTCTCATAATATATGCCTGGAAGAAATCATCTTTGATGCTCCTGGCAGGTAGAAAAAACCCAACCAAACCCTGCTGTTCTAACACCCACTCATAAATTAGGTACACCAAGTCACCAGGTTCAGCACACAGGAGCTCTGAGGATGGATAATCACCCCCATACCTAATACCAATACTAATGTCTTAATATCACAATAATTCTACAAAGATTGGGGAAATGTGCAGAATTTGGTATAAATTTGGAAGATCCTTTAAAAAATACCTCATTAAAATAAATTGGAGTTCACTCCCCAATGCCACAGGACAGAACCAGTAGCCACAGCTGCCTTCTGATAATTGGCAGCAGTTAATGAGGCAAGTCCATTAATAAGTCCATCATTTCCCACTTTAAAATTTTTGTCTAGCATCAAAGGGATGAAAAATAGCTCAGGTTCTTCTCCCTGCCCCAAAGGACCTTGTACTCTCAGTTCTGGTTGAAGGAGTGATTTTGTGTAGGGTAGGCTTGCATGGAGCCACTGCTGAAGTTGCAAATCAATCAGGTTCCTATCTAAAGGCTAAAGTGGGTTGAAATTAATTTTGTTTTTATGAGAAAAGGTTGACACAAGTCCCTCATTTTTCTAATGAAATAATAACTCTGCCACATCCCGCCATGAGCTGTGAGGCATAATGGGCATTTTAAGGTACTTAGTTATTCTGGCAGCCAGAACCATCCATTTATGAGAAATCAGCATCACATGGAGTGAGTTTTGAAAGTCTCCAGGAACTTTCTCCCACTCACCTCTAAGGAGGGTCTGGCCAGCCTCTCCAAGTGTCAGCTGCTGTTGCACCCTTGCTTTTCTCCTCCAAGTTAACCAAGACTGGGTCCCTTTGCCTCTCTATATCCTGACCATCCTAGTGGCCCTCTATTTGGCCCTCTCCAGTTTGGTAATAAATGCTTTCCTAGGTGTAAATATACAAGGTTCCTACACCCAGCCCAGATGTCACAGCAGAGCTGCCAGACAATTGTGTGCTTGAGAGGGAGTTTAAGTTATTTCATCAGCTTCTGACTCTATTAGCTATATATGTGTCTATTTTAATCTTCTTAAGGCATGTAATTTGGACACCTGGCTTTACAGATGGCCAGACAGTAAAAATATAAAAATATTCTCGGTGCATCTGTTTAAACATTTGCAAAATGGCATCTCCTTAAAACTTATAGCCTATGCAGTTAATTTCTAATATCCCAAAGGTATAATAATTTCCAAAGGCTCCACACAGTCAGGGGTGCTGCTTTCTTTGTGCTGCACTTCCCTGCAGGAGAAAAACTGAGCTATCTCAAAGAACTCAGCCAAAATAGTTTGCAAACCGGGCTACACAAATTGCATGAGAAGACACAGAAGAGGGAGATGGAATATGTTGTTCACAGAAATTGTCAGCTGAAGACCCAGAAAAAAGACTCACAGATCACTCCTTCTGTAGGCCTCCCCTTTTGCCCATCTGCAAGGGTTCATTGGGTCATCTGGAGTGACACTCACAGAAGGCCTCTGGAGTCTTCAGCTTTTGCAAGAATTATGAAACATGAAACAGCAATTTCTGATTTAATTCATTTTTATTCTCTCCCTCATGTATGTTTCTGCTGTGGATTCCTTCCCAGTACTGTGTTAGTACAAGGGCCAATGCTGAACACCATAATGCTACCCTAAACTCCTGGATTTTGAAGGTAATGGGGAAAACACATTCCTGGATTAATTTTATACACGTAAGTAAAGGCAATATTGCTGACCTTCAAAGTGATACTTTCCTATTGGCAGAGCAGACTGGGAGGCTGCAAGGGATTTCAGACTTCAGCAAGAAAGTCCCAGCACCAAAAGCCATCAGGAGGATGTTTGGCGCTGCTCATAGGAGCACAGGGCAGAGGGACCCCTCGACTCATAAACTGAAGATGGGATTTGCTCTGATGGGCAGTGGTGCCCCATAATCTCATTCAAAGGTTTGGAATTTTTCTCTCTCTTCCTTTATTAGCTCTGTATTTGGCAACCAGCTTAGGTGAAGGAAAGAGGAATGCAGAAGCCAGAGCCTCACACAGGATCACTGTGTATCAATAGCAGGACTCTGCAGCTCTCTCCTGGGGCTGTTGGGATGACAAACCAGTCAGCTGTCCCTTGGCATATCCAAGGAGCCTGCTATTTATAGCACAGCAGTCCCCCCATCCCCTCTTCACATAATCTCTTCATCCCCTGAGGAAGTCTGACATATTTAATCTAAATATGCTTTTCCATACAGGGGAGAGTTCAAATGCAGATGGCTGCACGGATGTGTATGGTCTGCTGGTGTTCCAAGTGTGTGAGTTAATAATTTTCCTACATCTCCTGACATTCATTCTCCTTTTACAGAGGTCCCACTCACTGTAGTTACTGCTGCCCCTCCCTGGTGAATTGTTCTGTCTCCTTGTACCAGGAGCCCAGCAGTAATTAGAAAATCAGCTTTAAGCAGTGGCAGCTCTTTAAAACAAGTGTCAGGTTGGTGTTGCTCAGCCTGGTGTGTTTTAATGACACTCTCTCCTACCCGTGGCACCTGCTATTGAAATTGAATCAGTTTAAGGCAAAGCAAACCACAGGCAGAATGAGGAGGGACCAGAGAAACAAATCTCTTTAATATATAAAATAAAGCTTTTGATATTGTGATGCCAAATGGATTATCCAGGAGAATGTGCAGAAAGGAAACGAGCATCTCTCCATTCAATATTTATATATCCCTAGATAACAGCCTTCATTGAGATGGATTTGCCAGAGTTACAGTACTGAGCATCCTTTTATGGTTAGTTTCTCAATTTTATGCCTAACAATAAATGGCAGCAAGGCTTTCTATTAGAAACAGAACAACAGCTGGATTTGGCATGAAGTTCAAAACCTGATTCCAAAAACGACTGCAATTTATGAAGCTTTGACAAAAATACATAAATGCAATAAGAAAACATTGATTCTTCTGACTTCCACTTCACGGATTTGACACGTGCACTTATGGCTCAATATAAATGAGTAATAACAACAGTAAGAATGATTCATTTCCTTAACTCCTTTCAGATTTCACCTTTGAAACTCTGCATGGCATTTTCTTACCTCCATTATTGTTCAAATTCCCTTGCATTAATCTTTCTTTTAATATTCTTGGTTATTCTGAAACATCTCCAGAGGCTGCAGCAGCTTAAGGCTTCACTGTAAACAAACGGGACCTATTTGTTCTGCTGCCAGCAGATACAATCCCAAACTGAAGAGTTAATGACCTCATAACAGGTGAGACAGAAGTAGTCAAACATGCACAGCATGAGAACATCTCCTATTGTCTGTTGTATTCTGCTTTAATCCCTCATTTCCTCTCTTTTATTCATCATTCCATGGATGGATGGGATTTCTTCCCATTGTCTGTGTACAAGATCTGTATCTGCTCAGTTCAGACCTTATCTTAAAAAAAGATAAAGCTCTTTGGGAAGCTCCTCATTGCCAGCACACCAGAGGGAGACTTGCCCCTGACAGAAGTGTCATCTTCAATTTGGACAGACCCTCAGCATCCACCCAGGCACTGCTCATGAGGGCTGGCACTCATGATTGGATCAATCCAAACCTCACAGCTTCACCTGGACAAGAATCTGTTTGCTCCACAAATGAGTTTAGAGATAATATTGACCAGACCTGCTGATAAGAAACCCTGCTTTCTGTACCAAGAGTTTGCTTTGAATTAAAATTTTGGAGTTACAGGATTTTGCATTATTTTTCCAGTGAGATTTAAAACACTACTCTGAGTGAGAACTTCTGATCACTTGAAGAAAAGTGACTTTCCACAGTTCTCCAGATCAAAGGAGGAAGATCAGTGCAGTGAGATCATGCACAGAGGCCAAATCAAGCTGATACAGTTTAAATTCCTTGTCTTCTTATTTATGATTTTTTTTTTTTTTTAAATTCTCATAATTCTTGTGCCTCTTTGATGTTCCTGTAAGGGCATAGATGTTACAGCATGAGAGTTCAGATTCTTGGTCTGGAAATGCAAAGGACTTTAGGAAAACTGGGATTTGCCATGACTCGTGTTGAGTTGGAGACTGCACAGAAACAATGGCCCATTGGATGTTCTTGATCAGTGCTGAAACTGGGAAAGTCCATAGACATTCCCAGGAGAATTAATTAAAAAGAGGCCAAGGAGCCCCTTTCTAACCACAGTTAAAGAGTTTAGAATAAAGTCTTGTGTTTTTTAGCTAGAAATTATACTCTTAAAACTTGCATTTTATTAAAAAGTCTTTCAAATACTGGAAAATTAGCATAAAAGAATGAGTATTAAATGCCTAAGAGGAGAGAAGATTTTTAGTTTGTTTCCCTTTTTTTTAAACAACCAATATACTGAACACAAATATTGCCACCAGACTCAGAATTTCTGCCTTGTTTTAATGTGTGAGTCCATTATGTTTTATACACCTTGAGGGGAAATTACTCAGAAAAAGCCTTTGATGGAATGACATTATATCCCTACTTTTTTGATAAACATTGAAAAAAAGTTTATAATATGCACCAGAGATCGCTGAGTCACTCTCCAAAATCAAAGTGCTTTCTTAATACATGAAGAAGCAGGAAAAAAAAGGCATTTTTTTGATGACAAGCATGGCAAAAGTACCTCAAGATTTCTTTATGTGCGTGTAGAGAAGTGAGCTGGGGGGAAAATCCCGGTCACTTTGATCCTTTGTGAATTACCTTCACCCACTGCAGAACGTCACCCCTGAGCCAGAGGTGACAACTGCACCACGTCTGGTCCTCTCTTGCTGATGTCAGTGTTTTCCCACTGCTCCCAGGGAAGGGAGGAGAAAGCAGGAGCCCAGCTTTGCCTGAAGCTGCTGGCTGTCCTTGGCTTCAGCCCGAATGTTCTCATCCATTTCAGAGCCAGTCTATCGATTTCAGGCAGGGCTGGCTATTCCTTGTAAAGTGCTCCGAGCTCCTCCGACTGAAACTACTTCTGGAGTGCATAAAATTATTGCATTGGCTTTTGAGGGCGGATGACTGTGAAAATCTATGTTTTAAACCATTATTTTAGAAAGGGAAGGAGGGAGGGAGAACAACAAGCATCTGACAGCTATCTTAATCATACAACTTGCAGCAACAGGGGTTTTTTCAATGCTTCAGGTCTTTGTGTATATTTCTGATGGATCAGTCTACTCACTGGTATTCTGGAGGGGCTCTACAGGAATTCAACTCATATTTCTTCCATCAACACATTTTTTCAGCAACTCCTTAGCATGTCTGACGTATTATGAATATATTGTGGAATGAAAAATATATCGGGAGTGAGACATACACCTCTGACACTTACCATATAAACTGAAGGTATTTTACTCTCATAGGAATCCCAGAATCCTTTTGAGAAATGTCACTCATAAGAAAAGAGAACCCTCCACCTTCCCTACACCTACCACACCTTTTAAATATCAAATATAGCACTTAAACATGTAATTAATTTCCTCTCAGTGCCAGTAGCTCATATAATCCATCTTTGGGTTAGAAAAATGTATTATTTTGCTATAGTAATGAGGTTTGCAGTGCTGCAAATATGAACACAACAAAATCTTGTTTCCATTCAGTTCTATTTCCATATCACCACTTTCTACAGAGCTGAACCCCAGGAAGACCATGGACTTTTCATCTATCTAATTTTTATGGGGAAATAAAGGTTTTAAAGCAAATTTGCTCTGTGCTTTTCATGGAAATAAAGTGACTTTTTCTTAGAATTTAGTGAATTTCCTACTGAAAAACCTGTATGTTATCAATACGCCCTCACAGATTAGGAAGCTGCAGGGATGGAAGCTGGAGTTAAATGTGATTGCCTGGGTAAAATCCCTTTATAGGACTGCTGAATATACTGGCTTTATAATGCAGTAGCATCTTCATAAATCCAAGGTACTTTTAAGATAGGCTTCCTTTGCTACAAGATCTGGTTTAGATCTTGCTGTCTAGTGATTACAGATTTTTGTGCAGCTTGAAGAAATGTCTTTGGCTTGCTCAAAGAATAATTGTTGTCAGTGTTTCCAGCTCAGTTTGAACAAAATTTCCTTTGTGATGGGGTCCTTCCTCCCTGGAGAAGGCTGGGCACTGAGTGTTTCAAAGGCAAGCTGGATGGAAGGGGCTGGACCTGTATCAGCTGGAGATGACTTAGCTCAGCAGCTCAGCTTAAACTGAAGGCTCAGGCTTCCACTTACACCAGGCCTACCACATTCAGAGAGTCAATAATCCCCAGAGAGGGATTCCTGTGCCAGTGCATCATTTCCCCACCTGCATATTTGGGCTGGAGCCCTTTCTCTGAGTGATAAAACCTTGGAGCTGATAAAAGTCTCCATGGGCCCTGCAGCAATGAGGGCTAAGATGACATTCTTTAATGTGGTCTGCTGAAATGGATGTTGGATATTTTTAAAACAGATGATGCTGGATATTAAGAGAGGAGATGAGATGAGGAACTGAATGTTCCTTACCTTCACAAGGCCCCAAACCACCAGCAGCACAGTCACTGCCAAGTCTCTCAATGCCTCTGGGGTATTGTGTCTGGTGGACATCATGTCCAGGATGGATGTGTTTGCCACAGATCTGTCCAGCTTGTTTTCAAACCCAGTTTAACTCTGGATTCCCTAATAACTTGTGACACAGTTTTGGTGGCGTTTTGAGAATATTTATTTCCATTGTTCGTTTAAGATATTCTTGTTATTGACTTGGAAGGTGACCCCTGAGCATTGTGCAATAAAAGCATAAGATGGATGCAGGAGTCAAGGCCAAAGGAGAGTCCATGAGTTTTCCATGGAAGAGGACAGGGTAGGACACTGAGAGGATTATTATGCCACCCCTGAATACTTTCCCCAGACCCAGGAATATGAAACTTAAAGGCTTCCTGACTCTGACTCAGTACTTTTGTATTATACACTTTTTAAGGAATTTTTCTTCCATCAACTTGTCTAATATCTTTTTGAACCCTTGAAAATTTTCAAAATCATCCTGTGGCAAGAAGTCTGATAATTTAAATCTATGCTGTGTGAAAAACAGCTTAGTCCCTCCAGTGCATTTTGCTGCTGCTCACTCTTACTGCAGTGGTTTTTCATGTGTCCTTCAGCTTCAACGAACCTGCAGGTCTCTTTTGCAATGCTTGCCACCCAAAGAGAAAACATCTGTGTCTCAGGCACCTTCTTCCTTCCACTGGGACACTGCAGCTTTGCTCACCCCTCTGGCCCCACAGACACCTCTCTTCCAGCTGGAAACTGTCCTTCTGTATCCTAAACACACCTAAAGAGCTCTGACCCCCCCGTGGTGAATTACTTCTCTACAAATGTCATGCATATTCCCTTGATAAATCTATATTTGTGTCCACTCATTATTTTATATTATAGCTTTAAATTATTTTCCTGGTGTGGAAGTTAAATACACTCATCAGATACACTAGTAAACAAATATATTTGCAGTGGTATAGCAAATAGCTATTTCAGTCCAAGTAATAGTTCTCTGGACTCCCTTGAGTCCTTTTTAATGTAGAACTGATTTTTAACAGAATTTCTGCTGATATCACTGCTGTAACCAGTGATAGGTTACACACTGCTGCAGGTAGTTTAGCAATTTGCTATTGGAATTCCTTTAAACTGAAAACTTCCTTTGTCTCTCTTTCATCCACATACCCTTCAGAAGGACTGTAAACCAGGAATCTGGGGCTCTCTGAAGGTGAGCTTGTGCAAATCACAGGGTCCTTTCTGGTTCTAGACAGAATCAGTGGTGGTGGCAGAGCTCGTGTGTCCTCCAAAAGGAACTGACACCAAACCCAGTATGAAAGCCAATGCAAATCCTGCATGGGGGCTGCTGAGGGATTAAGTACCAAATCTCACCAAGGCTTGGAAGCAAATGGCTAATGAAGTTGAACCTTTATACTACATGTTTTTGGAAGAAGAGTTTCAAGTTACCAAAGCAAAGCTCTGGTCCTTGCTGGGGACTCTCCATGCTACTTTTGGTAGCACTTTACAATCTTGAGAATGCCCCCTGTCCTTTGAAAGAAATGCACATGTCCAGTTTTGATTCTGTTTATGTAAACTAAAATAGGAATAACTCAATTCCTGGGCTCCAAAAAGGGCTACTGGATCCCCGTCTGTGTGGCTGGAGGTTTAGGGGGTTTCTTAAACTGTTTGTAGAAACATTCCCAAAACTCCTGCCTTTCAACAAGCCATTGCACAGTATCCCCTTTATCTTGCCCAGAGCAGTGTGAGTCCACAGGGTGTCTGTGTCTCCCATGCCCTCCCTGTCTGGAAGCTGGTCCTGGTGTGTGGCCTCTCCTTTGTTGCCTGGGAAAGGCAGTGGTGACTGCCTGGAGAAATGGCTTTGGGAAGGAAGCTGGAGAGACACCAGGGCACAGCCCTGTCTCCCTGGCCAGCAGCAATGGGAGGAGTTGGGAGCCCCAGCTCCCTCCTGAGCTTTGTTCTTCACCAGGGCTGTGCTCCTGCAGCTGTGGCCATCTGGGTGGCCCTGGGCTCCCTGTGCTGTGGAGGGAGAGGTGGGCACAGCCCATGGGCCACGATGAGTCCTCGTGGGTGGTAAATGTCAGGAGTTTCCTATTCCTCTCTTTTGACCAGGCAGGAGGCTTGGGGCAGCTTGCAGACTCTGAAACCCAAACAGGAACATGAATGGAATCAGATTTTTTTTCAGAATTTTTTTGTCCCTACAGATGGGGATGTTTATAGACAGAATAAACAGAGCCACACTTTCCTCAGGGGGCATCTTGGGAAGAGGGACATGTGTGCCACCATCTATCATTAAACCCTTCACACTAGGGACACCTGGGACACAGCTGTGAAGGGCTGTATTTGGACCCTTTAGCCACTGGATTAAATGACATTTGCTACCTTTGCAATCACCCATTGCAAAGCAGGGTACCATGAGCCTCACTCATCGCTCTGCATGGAAATGACAGCCAGTCACATAAGAAATAATTAGATCTGCACACGTGAAAAAGATCAGATTGGGTTATACCACCAACTCAGCCCTCTCCTAATTTAAAATCCCCAATTTCTTCCCAATTAATGTTCCAAATCTTTATTTGATATGTAGTGTGTGGGAGCCAGATATTCACACATCCATCCTTGTGTCTCTCCACCTCAAGAAAAGAAGTGTCCGTGTGTATCAGACACTTGGATACTGCCTGGGGTCACAAGGATGCCACACACTGACCCCTCCCTCTCCTTGGAGAATCGCCCTGATCAGGGCCGAGTCCTGACAGTCACAGGAGAACAAAGCAGCTCTGCTGCCTCCTTCAGACCTGACTCCACACCGGTGTCCTCTGAAGAGCAAGACATTTGCAGATGACAAATAGGTGAGGGAAAAAGGGAGCGTAATGAGGGGAGGAGGTGTGTGGGGGAATAAAGCAAGCAGCAGTGCTCATTAGAGACACAGGGAAACGATGGCTTTCATACCTGCTTCGCTCCCTTTTGCTCCCTCCATTCTTCAGACAGATGAGATACCCACGGCGCACGGGCATGCTTCCTCAATTATTAATGGCAGATGCTTTGTTTTATTTAATGCCGTGGTTTTGATTAGTTTGTTCTCCTGGGATACACCTTTTCTTCTCCCCTCCCTTGTCTCCCTGTTTCCTTTCTTTGATCTACCTCCAATCCACGTTTCCCCCCCAGGAATGATGCTGCTTTTGCCACCAGGTGTTTTGCGGGCTCAGGTGAGTCAGGCAGGCACAAAGGGCCAGACACTGCCAGAGTCCCTTCTTGGGAGAGAGTGAGCCTTGCTAGGAAATAATGAGAACTGGCAGGTCTGATGATCCAAAGCCGAGAAACATATGCCTGGGCTGCCTCTTTCATCTCTGTAATTGGGTTTTTCTACTCCTGTCAATTAGGGTCTTTTTCCCTTCCTCCTGCCCCGTGAGTTCCTCTCTCAGTGCAAGAGTGAGTCTGGCTGATCACAGGGGTGGCTCTGGGGTAGCTGGCACCGGGGTGATGCACAGGGATAGGTTTGTACAGCATCCCACTGGAAAATCCTACAGTTCCTTTGACACCAGAGGGAAGCTAGCTCTGCCAGAGAGAGACAACACCTCTGGGCTCAAGGAAGTGCAGGTTTTCTTTCCTCTTAGGAAACAACAGTCTAGGTGCTACAAAGACAAGGCAATATTTTTTTTTCCTACTTCCAGCTGTGGAGTTTCTTTCCAGTGGGGCGTTTACAAAGGATTACTCTTAGCTACAGCAAAGCCTACTGCTCCTGCACTGATGGTCAGAGATGGACTTAAAGTAGGCAGCATCTGTTCTGGGAGAGCAGGGTCTGCAGAGGAAGACTCCTCACCTCCCCTCATTTGACTTTGCACCTTTCCTCAAGCCCTGGCTCCAGCTCTTGACACCTGGGGCTGTGAGGCTGCAGGCAGAGCCAGGGAATTACACATTCTGCTCTAATCCAGCCTGGACAACCTGTCTCCTGGTGGGAGAATGTCAAACTCAGCAGCTCAGGAGTTGCTGAAAAAGGTGAGGGCTAAGTTTTAAATTCTGCATAATAATAATTGCTCATCTCATTTTTGAACAGGACAAAACCTCATGGCTTTTATTTCCAACACAAACAGCAGCTCACTTCAAAGGGGAATGCTTCAGCTGACAGGCTGGGGGCATTGACTCTGTCAGGAGTCTCCAGCCTGCACGAGCTGGAAAACATTGAGAATTTTTTCCATGAAGTGGATATCAATTTTTTATAATTTTGACCCATAAGAGAAAAAGAGGCAAAAGCTATTAACTTTGAAAATACTTTGAATTTCATGTTGCTTAAGATAGCCTTTCCCCCTCAATTTTATTGTAAAGGTAAAGTGAAAAAAAAATTATTATTTTTAGTTTTTCTTGGCAACTGCAAAACAAAATTCAAAAAGGGCTACTTGAACATCAGTATATACAAAAATTACAGCTATAAATACAGAATCAGCTGCAGAAAGCTGATAAAACCTTTCCATCCTATTGCTCTTGCCTTGTACTTTTAGATCCAGCGTTTGGAATTCTGTTGAAAGTACCTGATATTTTGTGATTCAGGGTAGGAGTGAGCAGCCAGAGAACAGCTGCTCCAGGACCACCCTGGATTCTCATTTCATACTTATTTGCAGATATGGATGCAGCTGCATCCAAACCCTCTGCAGCCTTCCAAATGAATGGATACTGATTTTCCAGAGAATCTATTTCTACAGGTTACAGATACTACAGCTAAAGCTCTCCTCTCTTAACATACACAGTGGAGTTACAAATTAGACTTAAAATATTGCTTTTTGTATATTAAAACAAACAGACATTTGCATGAATTTTCCTGCCAGGCTGTTCCCAAAGGGGACACTTGGGGTAGGTGGCTGTGCATGTCTGTGCATGCAGCAACATGAGCCACATGCTCTTTATCTTTCATCAGTTTTTCACCTGAAAAAAATACTGCAGTGACCAAATACTGTCGTATTTCATACAATATTCATCTTTGAAGAGCCAAATAGGTTTATCTGAGTAGCTGTCAGCAGCAGACATCTGGGGGTACTTTTACATCAGCCTTGCTGCTTAAAAAAAAACAACAAATAAAATGTGGTCAGATTCAGAGAAGACAAATTATTTCACAAGCCTCAACACCAATTAAATGTGCATTTCATTTTCATATGATGTATTGCAGGTGTCTGAGGGGCCTGTTGCTGGCTGTCTCTGTCTGTGCACGTGCTCCCCTGGATTCCCCTGGCAGAAGCAGTCAGGGGGATGCAGCAGAGGAGCTCAGGTCCCTGCCCACAGCTCTGCTCTGAGCACATCCTCTGTGCAGGGACGTGATGGTTTTCCAGCCATTCACGGGCCCTGTGAAGAGGAAGCATCATTTGGAGGGCATGGCAGTAATTAATGCTCCTGAAGAGTGAACTCCAAGGAGTCTGGGACTGAGAACAGAGATGCACTGATGTGTCTGCTTAATCAGGGCAGAGTAATGAGCAGATCCACGGAGTCTGCATGGATCAAATTCCACTCGGATGCTGTGACTGAAATTACACCAGACTCTGTTGAATATTGAGGAATTATTCTAATTTAAGACAAAGCACCCCACCTGCAGGGGACTGACACCTCTCCAAATCTCAGGGGAGCAGGTGAAAATGAGAGAAGAAAACTGATTATCACACCTGAAGTCTTTCAATGACACACGACATATAGTTAAGATAAAATCTTTAAAGCTCTATCAAGGTGAATATGCTGCTCTTCTTACTGGCCACTCTTACTAGCCACCAGGAACCAAAAGAGTGTGCTATAAAATCACATTTTAATCTGGCCTTCTGTATCTATCAGAGGACAGTAGCCTGAATAATAAGCTCGGCCTTAAAGCTCTAGCTGATCTCATGCTGCCAACCCGTTCATCACAAAGTGATGATCTGCATAATTGTTTTTGAAGAATTGGCAACAAAACAATGGCTATGTCATTTTAAAACATTGCCCTGATTCTCTTTGATAATAAATGAAGGCATAATTTTAAGTTTTGGGGCTTTAAATAGTTTGCACCTTTTAAAACAAATCCACTATTTGTATAATGCTTTACATTTGCTGCTCCTCCCATGCTTTCTCTTTTATTTCCTCTTCTTCCATCATCTCAGTTACCATAGAAAGTGGATAAATGCCAGTGAAGACAGACGCAGTTTACGACATCTCAGAATGCCCAGGAGGAAGGCGGGTCCCTGGGGGGGCAGGAGCCTGAGCTCAGTGCAAATTTCAGGCAAAGCAGAAGAAGGAGCAGCACCTGGCTCTTTCACACTCCAGAGAATGATCTAATTGCTGGCTATTAGTCCTCTATATGACTCAAAAACCTGTCTGTGTCTCTTACTAAATCTTAACCCAGGACATAACCACTGGGAATTGGAATTAGATGCTGAAATTATTTGCTGCTGTAAAACTGGCAATAGGCAAAGTCAGGGGAAGAAATCTGACCCTGTCCTTTATCTTGTAGTTTGGTTGCCTACAGGAAGCACAGTGACACAGCTTAAGCTTGTTTGGGCACAACAGCCTCAGGACTTTTGGCCCCAATTTTCAGGCATCTGAGGTTCTGCTTTGGCAAGTAGATCTGTTATCCAGAAGTCACTGTTGCTCCAGAAATGCAAACATCAGTTTCAGAATAAGATTCCTGCTTCCCAAGGCTTTGATGCTTTTCTAAGGAGTGTCCCCAGATGCCCAAGTCACGTCTTGTTCTCTTCTAGCCAGTCTCAGACAGCTGCCTTGCTCTCACTTGTCTGAGTGTGGACCCTAAACAAATTCTGACCCCTGGGAACCACCTTTGGCAAAATGAAGGAGATAAAACCACAGAACATAGAGCTTTTGTAGAAATTAAGGGCTTTGCCATCTCCTTCAAGCTCCACCAACTCTTGCTGAATAATACTCCATGTGCTATAGCCGTAAGAAACAGCAGAGAGGTTGATTTCCCACTGTAGCTCTTTATTTTTTTTATCTTCTTTCCAACTTGTCTGAAATCCTCTGATCTGCTTCACCACGTCTTGACAGCTCCAGCATCTCAGTGGCAGGAGAAGGAGCCCACTGAGGAGCAGCTGATCCCTTGCTGTGTCCAGCGTGGCCCTCCCAGGTGCCCCCTGCTCCCGGCGAGTCCCATCTGCGCTGGCTGCGCTTGCCAAGGGCAGCAATGTCTGAGCAAAGCCAGGTGCTGAGCCTGGCCTGGGCCTGTGGCACAACCCCCTGGCCAGGCTGGCTCCCCTGCACCTGCTGTCCCTTGAGAGGCACATTCCTCTTTCATCCCAGTGAACACTGGGAGGTCACGCTGTGCTGGTGGCAGCAAGGTAAACGCAGCACGGGTGTTCCATAACTGGGAAATGTGGACTCACAGCAGGCAGCAGGGAAGGAATGGCTTTGAAGTTTAGCCTCAGTGCATCCCTCTGGGGTTTTTTTTTTATTTCTTTTTTTTTTTTTCTTACACTCGTTTTTTGCTTTTTAAATACATGTATTTTAAATGGCTATGTAAATAAATGAGGATCTGGGAGATCCTCAGCACAGAAAAGAGAGAAGTTTCCATGCACCAGACAAAGAAATAAAACATGAGAGGATGTGGTACAGCCCCTTCCCTTGGTAGCAGTCATTAATAATACCAGGTTGGAACAGTGCATGTTCACATCTTTCTGTGGTGCACTTCTCTGCACCCTCGTGTGTTTGCTATTTGCAGCTCATAATTGAAAATTTTCTCTTGCTTAAAAGCCCCAGGGAGGAAATATCAAAACAGGAAAAATCTCCAACTAGCTACCAATCCCAAATTCAGGGGGAAGCCACCCAAATCCCTTCCAGTCCTTCCTATGAGCTGTAGATACATACAGGAGATAGGTATATAGATATATGTAGATACATACATAAAGTATTCCTCCAGGATCTAGAGTCCAGGCAGTTAACAGATACTCTGCAGAAATTTGTCATAAAAGAAAAAGAAGCAGTAAAAAAAGCAGTGAAGGGGGGGGGGGGGGGGGGGGAAGAGATTCTTGCTCTAATTCCAGAAGATTCTATTTGTTTCTTAACTGAATAAAAAATCAAAGAATATATTGTCTTCAAACGAAAGCAATTTTTAAAAGTTGTCTTTCTGAATTCATGGGCATTTAAAAAAATTAAAACAAAGAAAAAAAAAGTGTTAAATTGCTTAAAACAACTGAACAATGTGTGGCTGAGATAACTCAGGGCTGTGATAAGCACAGTATTTACTCTTTTATATTGTCTCCTTTCAGACTGGAGACCGGAGAAGGAAAAAAATACTCATTAGATGATGAACAGCAAATCAGAACTGCTTCAACACTAGAGCTCAACACATTCTGAAAGATTTTAAGGTCATCTTGCTAGACAGAAAAGGAAATGATTACAGGAAATATTACACTTCATGCTTCTGCAGCTGGATTAAGTGTTTTATTACTTACCACTGAGGACACTTCTGTTTGACACAAATATATTTGTTGGAGTATTTTATTAAATTACAGCAAACATCTGAATTCAGAGTGGGGCTATTGAGAAGCTAAATGTAAGAAGAATTGACATTACAGTGTCTCAGCAGCAGTAAAGCTGTAATCAGTGTTGACAGATATTACTCGTGTGCTTTAGGCTCAACAAGAAGCTGTTCAGATACCACCATGGAGAAGAAAAGAATGGATTACCAGGAGTTCCCTAGGAACACAGCACCATGCAGAAAGACTCTCCAGAGACACTTCTCCCTGTTTTTCACCAACAGCTCTACAAAACTGAGGGCTGAATGTAAGTAACTGGTAAATCCTTTGATATTCAGGAAGATTTGGCATATTTGTTAATAGTTCTGCCTCCTGACCATACAAGACTGCATAGACAGCTTATCCATCATTTTCAAAGTGTCTGGCCCCTGAAGCTGTAGATGAATTGTAGGCAAAAAATTAAACTATCCCACTGAGCGTTTATCAAGCAAATTTTTAAGGCTTGTTTCATGAATTTTTTTAATTACCATTTGATTTTTTTGAGTGTTTGGAAACAGTCATTTTAGATACTTAATTTTTCTACTTCTGGCAGGAGAATTAGATTAGAAAGGGCTGGTTGCTGGTGCCTGCTGTGCCCTAAGACACCCTGCAACAGCTTGGCAGGACCGAATCCCATGTCAGGGCAGCTGAAGGGCAGCAACCCATTCTTTCCTTCTCCCATGGACATGGGAGGCAGGAAGAGAGGTACAAAACAGTACCAACAGTGGGGGATCCCTGGGGATCCTCTTACTTAAGTAATTGTTAATTCCGGGCCAGAAGGAAATTCAGCAACAATTAAACCAGTGTTCTGTAACAATGTGGGTGCAATATGACCCATTTTTCTGTTAGCTGTCACATGAGAACTGCTGTGTAGGGAACATTTTTCACATCTCCAATATGTTAGAGGAATTTTCAAAGGGTTAAAGGCCTCTTGCTCATCACAGGGCAATGAATTTCCCAGAGGAACATTCTTAGGCTTATCCCTTATTCCTTTCACTCTGCTTTGTAGTCCTGGGAGTCATTAGTGCACAGGTACATCTCAAGACATTTTTGCAATACCTTAGGAATTGCACAACTGAGATTACTTCCTCTCCCCAGCATGCAAATCATCCCTAAAAGGGTTTTCCTGGAAAACAATTCCTTACATTCTTTCCCAAGGGTATATGCTCTTTTATTTGTCAGGGATCAGAATGCTTATGTGGCAATGCACAAGGAGATATTTAAACCCAGAGTACTTTGAGGTGGCAGCAGCTTTTTCTTTGCCTCATTTTTTTCTCATTCTTTTTCCCATTCATCTGCTGAGCCAGAAGCTCAGGAAAAAAAAAAACCAAAAAAACCCAAACACATTTAAATGGTTGTTCAATGCCTTAACGCTGCAAGATTCACTTGGGCAGCAGCTGTTTACCTGTAACTTCTTGCTGTGGACAAGATCTTTTCCTTTATAGACTCCTTGGACTTTTATTCTCCTTACTCAAAGTTTGCATGTAGCCAGGAGTGTCTCTTGCAGTGAGCTCCATCCCACACAGGGCAGTGGGGCAGGATTACCCTCAGATGTCTGCAGCACTTCTGCTGAAGTCTTTTGGCCACAGCAAGATTGTTCTTTATGTCTCCAGCCTGTAATGAGCTGCAGGTGCCAGATGTATGAAAGAAGGTACTGCATATTTGCTCCTAATTAAAAAATCCTCATGAAGTTTCCAAATCCCTCAAGGATTTCCAGGGATCAAACCCAACTGAGGACCCTCACTCAATTGCATCTCTCTGAAGACAGACACAGGCAGTCTTTCCCAAAGTTAAATGTCCTGGGTGGTGGTGTTGGATGCATGCTCATGTTCCAGGGATTTTGTTAGGAATTAAAAGCCAAGACCCAGGTCACTGATAAATTGCAGTTTGGCCATTCACATCAGGACTGAGATTTACATAATTAGGCAAGAGGCAAGGGCTTTGGTGACCAACATACAGAGCATTTCAGTCTCCAGTCTCCAACAGTTTATGAGTTCACACAGAGCACCAGCTCTTTGGGCTGATCCCTGCCGGCTGTGCCAGAGCAGAGGGAGCTGCTCCATTGACTAACCCCACAGGGAGTCCTTCCTCCAGACTCCGTTTCGCTGCTTCACAAAAATAAAACAGTTACAGTTTAGGTGGGATTTCTAGTTCCTGGAAGTCTCCCTCAAAATGAAACTGACTGATAAAATTCTGCATTGTTTTTTTCCTGGTGTTAGCTACCCCAAGACAAAGCCACTGGAAATGGTAGCACCATGTAGAGAAGTTCAAGGGTCTAATGCAACAAAGGACCTGTGTGTTCAGCTCTTTTTCTCCTTTACAGGAGAAAAGTCTCACTCTTTTTTAGTTTCCTCTCTGGAGAGAGCTTTATTTAAAATTCTGTTTGTACATCCTTTTTTTTCTTTAGTGCCTCTGGGCCTTGAGAAGTCTGGAAGCTCAAGAATTCAAACTTCAAGGAGGTTGTTTAGAAAAAAACTTCAGTGTGCTACAGCATTTTGTAAACCCCAGATGCAGGCTGGTGTCTTTGATTATTCATACATCCCATTCAGCCTCTGCCCCTGTCAAACATTTTTTTATTTCCACACTATTGGATGAAAAATTCCCCATCCTACAGTTGCCTTGTGAAGCAGAAAATGCTAATGTTTGTGTCTATTGCAATGTACCTCTGGCAGGAAAAACAGAGCCTCTGTGCAGGGAAATCTTAGTGTTGTCAAACCCTTCTTTTCAGGTAGAATATGCACCTATGTCATATTTTTAAATAAACACTATAGGCTGGTCTCAGCAGAGAACAAAGAGCTTAAATTTATGGCTTGCCTGACTGTGGTTGTCCCCTGCAGCTCATTTGACTATTTATCATGCTCCACACCATCAGGCCTTCATACACCTGAGGATGTCACCTATCAGAGGATAAACCCTTTGGTCATGTCATAAATTTAACATTATACATTAAACATCTGTATTATTATAATACTGACATAAGGTGTTTTATATGTATTAAATCTTTAGAACTCTGTGCAAAGAGATTTTGATGGTCACATCCTCCTCGGGCTGTAGCTCCAGTAATTATACAATATTCCTCTTGTATTGGGCCAGACTTTCAGCTGGTTCAAAAGCCAAAATCAATGCAACACCACTACAGCAGCTCTGCCATGATGGACTGGCAGCACCTCCCTCCCCTTCATCCCCTGTCCAGCTCTCCAGGGACTGAGCCCCAGCTCAGCTTTACCTGCAGCCTTGGGCAGCACAGCTCATCAGGCAGGGGAAGGAGGTTTGATCCTTGCTGGGCTTGGAAAGGTTGGGCTCCACAGACAGCATGGAGACCTCCACCAGGAATGTTTTCATGGCTTGGGCTGCCATATAATTCCAGCTGCCCCCATTTCTACTCCCCAGGCAACCCTGGGAAGGGGTTTACCTGAGGTGACATTCCCCACTGGCACTTAAAATGGGACCAGACACCAATGTTCAGCCACCTAAAATCCGCTGATGCCTTTACCTAAGTAAGCCCAAAAGAAGAACCCAGAAAAAGAAGAGGTACCCAGCTGAAGGGTGAGGAATGTGAGGAGGCTCTGGAACAGGCTGTTCTGAGAGGCAGTGAAGTCTTCTCCTTGGAGATCATGGAATCACGGACTATCCTGCAATAGAATGGACCCAGAGGGATCATTGAGTCCACTGCCATAATAAAAACTCAGCTGGAGGGGGCTGTGAGTGACCTCCCCTAAGCTGGCCCCTATTTTAGGGTGCATCAGAGACATCCAGAGGTCCCTTCCAACCCGAATTATGCTACCAACTCAGGCTGACAGATGCAATGAGACCCAGAGGACAGGCAAGTAAGATTGGGGTTACCAACAAAAGGTCTTGCTCTTGACCCCCCAAAAGACAGAGGGAGAGGGATTTGCATCTCAGCCAGTGTCATGTTATGGTTTGATTATCCAGAGAGGAAACACAGCTTGAGAACAAGTGTATTTATTTGATTTCCATTAGCTAGGCACAAAAATAACCCATGTCAGCTGAACTCTCCTTGAGCCTTTCAGTTTTACAGATTTTTCTCAGAAAGCTTCCAAAATTTAGAAATATTCCCAGGCAACCTTCCAAAATTCTGAAAGCAGAGAATATTGAACACTATTCTCCTTCTTCTAGACTCCCTCATTAATTTTAATCAGCAGGGAATATATTTTCAAAGTGGCACTTAGAGGCAGACAAATCATGTTAAAAAGTAAGGGTATTTCCATCCCTAAATCACCATGACCAGCTTTAAATGATACCTGAAGGCAGCTCATTATTCTGCCCAGGCAAAGAGCAAGGCAGAGAGAAAACTCTGGGTGCCAGAACAAGCCTGAGGACTTTTGCTTGAGGAACCCATTCTTTGCACATGCCTGAGAAGGATCCCAGGAGCAGGATCCCCATCCCTGGGACTTGTATCTCACTGGAGCTCTGTGTAATCTTCTTTTTGATGCCCACTCCCTGGAGCATCCACTCCACAGAGCATCAGAGTCTTTGTTTCTTAACACAGGGTGAAAGAACAGATGCTAACTCCACAAGTCTACACCTATATGAACAATACATCAGCCAAAATGGCATCTCAATCCATATCTTCTCACTTCACAGACAAGATGTCAGGTTAATTGGTGCTCTGGACTTGTGTTCGCACGCTGCATTTTTGTTTTAATTACACCTCATTAATTTTCACCTTCTAAGCTTACAAAGAGCAGTGAGAAAGCCAGATACTCACTCCCATTTTTCATGCACCTTCATTTCTTCCCACTCTGGGTACATGACATGCACAACACATTGACACTGGAACACTTGGTACCTGAAAACTAAGACCCAAGCACAAAAGCATTTATTCTGCTGAGTTCCTACTGAGCTCAGTGGGATGTTCAGGGTCTCACCAGGAGCAATGAGCAGCAGTGGATGGCTGAATGGGAGCCTTGAGGAGGAGGCCAGGACCACACAGTGAGCTAGAAAGTGCTCCAAGAATAAAACCCAGGAGCTTCCTGGCTCTTTCTTCCCCATTCAAGACACAGGATGAGGTTTCCCCTCTCCACTGATTCCATCCAAGAGCAATAAGGGATGACACAGGAGCCCACATGCGTGATTTGGGGATGGCCTGTGCATCTCTGCATTCACAGTGACTGATGTTCCAGGTAAGCAACACAGAAAATATTTGAGGACAGGGATGTAACAAATCTGAACATACCTAACTGAGAGAAAATAAAACTGCACAATTAACTGTCTTGAAAGCTAAGACTAAAAATAATTAACCACACATAGGTCACAGTATTATCTGCTACAGTGATAGTGATGAAAACAATGAACTTCAGGGATTTGATATTTTTTTCGATTTTCAAGTGTACTAACAGCTTTGAATGAGGCTCAACATCACATTTCCTCAACCTCCTTACAAAAAAGGAATGTTAAAACACATGAAAAGGAACACTTGATTTTTTACAGAAGAAACTGTTAAAGTGGCCCTTCATGACACAAAGCCACTCATTAAAACTCTTTTTTAGCACAAAGGCAAAGAACAAACACACATATGACATGACCCAAACAGCTGCCTCTACTTTGTTTTGTTTAATGAGTTATCCTGAGGCAGTTTCCTCCTGGCACAGACACAAAACCTCACTGCACAAGCTCTCCTTGTACTGCTGAGGGCTTCAGTCACATCTCAGCACAAAGCAGAGTCCTGGAGCTCCTCGTGGGCAGAGCACCCTCTGCAAACATCTCCAGCACCACTCCCAGCACCTCCTGGAAAATTCTGACATTCACATGCCTGTAATGCAAACATCTCTGAACTTAAATATCAGCTGAGAGATCTCTGAACTGCCTTTGGTGCTCTTTCCATGAGATAACCCCCCACTTCAAAAGAGGTGAAACACAATTATCAGTCAGTCATGGCTGGAGGAAGGATCAAGCATGTCTGCTAGTCCCCTTCTTCCCATGTTTGAGGTAATCATGGCATTTTGAAGACAGTGAGTGATATTTGAAACTTCCTTGGCTGAATACTGGCCTTTATGAAGACAGCTGCTTTGAGGGAGCTACACATAAAAAATGCCTTTACTGAATAACATCATTAAACTATGCAGGCATTTTCTTAGATGATTTCCTCTTATTTGGAAACTTAGCTATTCCAAATATCTTCAATTTTATATTAGCTTAAGTTTAGGGATGTCATCATTGCTGCATATTAACTCGCTGGTAAAAAAAAGTCCAATTACAAACTCAGCCTAGAATCCAGAATGAAATGCAGCAGATAGTACTAAAATCTTTAGGAATTAGAATAACCGCTGATAAAAAAAACCCATTATCTTTTCCTGAATGCTTGGTTGCACAAATCCAACTCAAGGTGAGAACAAACAAATTTTGGAGAACTTCTTTGGCATAAACTTGTTGACAAGGACCTATAAAAACAGCTTTTCAGAAGCATTGCTCATGTCTGAAATCTTGCAGCAAGAGGATGAAAAAGACATTCAAGCTACTGAGCCTTAATCCCCTCCTTTCAAGCTCCTCTATGCACAACCCTGTGACTTAGAAGCTGGGAATGGAAAAAATACATGGACTGAGAAAACCACAATTTAACATAGCCTGGCAGGGTTGAAATGCCCTTGCAATGGCAGGTGGAAAGCCAGGATCCCTCACACATTCCTATTTGGATGGGATTGATGAAAGAATGATGCTTTCCCTGGAGAAAATAGGGGATGCAGGATCTCTGGTACCAAGGTGATCTGCTACTGGAACTCCTTCCATTTCACTGGGTAAGTCAGCTCAGGTCAAGGGTTCCCTTCTGGGTAACCATGCCATGTCACTGCTGAGCCAGCTGCTCTTGTCCCTGCCTCTGGAGCATCCCCACACTGAGGAAAGCAGGCCAGCACCACTGGAGGTGGATATGGGGCTGGGAAGCAGCAGGTTTCTCAACCAAGACAAGAATATCTGGGCCTGCTTGCTGCTGTCGGGATTGCACAGCCTGGACCTGCTGTGGAGGTTTCAGCTGAAAAAAGGGACAGCTGGGAGTCTCCACTTACAAGAGCAAACCTCTCTTTGGTAAGAGAACCCACAACATTTACAGCTTCATTAAAGATATCCTCACTGCTTCCCTGGAGGATGGAAAGCACCACACAAAGGGGCACTGTCCCCTGGGGTCACAGGAAGAACATGTTTCCTCCTGATGGAGAGAGGCAGTAGCAGCTCAGGTTTGTCTGGAGCCTTTTCCCAAGTACCAAAACCAGGTTGTGTGAAAAGTCCATCTGGACACCCAGCCAAAAACACTTTGCACCTAAAAGTAATTTTAAAAAAGAAGAGATTGGTAACCTTAGAGTAAGGGAGCTCTTGAATCCAGAAATCCAAGATGAACTGAAAGAGCAGGTTTTTAATCCAAAGCTCCATAGAGAAGTAAATTTATGTTGCAGTTGAGGCCACAAAAAACCCCCAAAATTAACAGCAGATCTGCAGTTCCAGCTGCAGACAAGAGTGCAAAAACAGTTCACTGCTAAAAGGAGCAGAAATTGCCATAAGTATTTGAAAGAGCTTTCCAGTTTGGTGGGTTTGAAGTGATTTCACTCCAGTTAGGGTGAGATATAAATTCCAAGGGGCTGGAGAATTTTAAAATGCACACAAAGGTCCTTTTAGGGAACAAACTCTCAGCAGGTCTCTTTGGCTAAGTACC
This sequence comes from Poecile atricapillus, assembly GCF_030490865.1. Lineage (NCBI taxonomy): Eukaryota > Metazoa > Chordata > Aves > Passeriformes > Paridae > Poecile > Poecile atricapillus. Next base: position 7,556,371 of record NC_081288.1, read on the forward strand.
TTGCTTGTCAGACAAAAAATGTTGGAGGAGAACAGCTCCTCAGCGTTGCCAGCCCACTCACTAGAGGAGGCTGCACTATTTAATGTGTTTTGTGAAACCCACAGATTTCCCCTGGCCTCCAGCCTAGGAATAGAAAATGTTACAGATGAAGCAACAGCTCGAGCTGTCCTGAGGTGAGAAGATGGCAGAGGATACAGGATCATTCAGGCTGGAAAGGACCTTCAACATCATTGAACCCAAGTGTAAACTAACCCAGCACTGACAAGTCCACCAGTAAATCATGTCCCCAGGTGTCACATCTGCACATCCTTTCAAAGCCTCCAGGAATGGTGACTCCAACACTTCCCTGGGCAGTTTGTTCCAATTCTGGGAAACCCTTCTAGTGAAGAATTTTTTCCTAATATCTGATCTAAGACTCCCCTGGTGCAACTTGAGGCCATTTCCTCCTGTTCCATACCTGGAAGAAGAGCCTTGACTATAGCCCACCTGGCTATAACCTCCTTCCAGAGAGTTGTAGTGACAGGATCCCTCCCTGAGCCTCCTTTTCTTCATCCTCCACTCCCTCAGCTGTTCCTCTTCAGACCTGTGCTCCAGCCCCTGCCCAGCTCCATTGCCCTTCCCTGGACACACTCAGCACCTCAGTGCCTTTCCCGAGCTGAGGGGCCAGAACTGGACACAGCACTGAGCTGTGGCTCCTGGTGTCCCTCCACTCTGGCTTTATCCCAGGAGGCTGTCCTAGGTTTTTTTCCAGCAGGGAGGTTAGAAATCCTTGTGGTGGGCCCTGGGACAGCAGTTTGCCCAAGGAAAGTGCAGCAGAGATGCAGCTCAGGATGAGGAGCCTTGTGCCATACTCTGACACAGAGGAACTCACCCTTTCCACCTGTGACTTCCAGTCTGCTGCTGCCAGCCCAGAAAGGCTTGGAGAAAGCAGTTTTAAGTGGAGCTCATGGTCCAGGGTGGAAAAGCCACCATGAATGTCTGCTGGTAGGGTCCTCAAGGACCTCAAGGGTGGCAGGGCTTGATTCCCTGCTCTCTGTAGGACCAGCAAGCCTTGCCCACAACACCTTGCAGTGACAGAGAGGCTTTACACAGCACCAGTGGGTACTCCCTGGGCTGGATGTGTGGCTTAGGGCAGAGGGCACAGACACCCCAAAACCACTTTAGAAGAAAATTCTTACCCCTGCACCTTTGTGCTAGACACACCTTGTAACTTTCAGGATACAAAAAAACCCCTGTGTTCAGGATACAACCCTGAACACATCTTTTCCATTGTATTTCAAGCAATTCTCCCCATTTCAATGAATAATTTAATCTGCATGGGGTTTATGGGCCAAAAGAGTGGTGCTTTATCTCAGAGGGTGTGTGGGACAGTGACTGTGGTCCCGGTCATGTGTGTGGACCCAGCTGGAGGGCTGCAAAGTATGCACAGAGGGGAGAGGAGGCACATGGGGGTGCAGAGGGCCAGCAGCCTCCCAAAGGGAGCAATCTCCCCCTTGCAGGCAGATGGCAAAGACTTGGGGAAGAAGAGAGTGTGTTCACACCTAGGGAGATGATTTGGATGCAGGCAGGGAAATGTGGCAGGGTCTGGCCGATTTGGCTGGGCTGCTGCTCGTTGTTATAGCAACAGGAGGAGTCTGCTGCCAGCGAGAGGATGGAGCCGAGCATGAGGGACATTTTTAGAAAGCAAAGGAGAGAGTTTGAATGGATAGAGAGAGAGAGAAGTTGTAGGTATGGAAACCAAGATGGCAAATGCAGGCTGACGAGTGGGATATGTGGGAATGGAGGATTCTCCCCACCTGCATTCTGATGGTCCCATTGCACTCCTTCCCTGGAGCAGAGGGAGGGTCTGGCTGGGGTCTCTCTCCTGCTGGGAAGGGCTGCCAGGCCACAGAGGGCACATCAGTGCTCTCTGGGGTGCCAACAGGATGAACACCCTGTGGTGAAGGCGATGGAAGGGGGCAGAGGGGGGATAGCACAGGGATGTGCTTGATGATGGATTTGCAGCAGGAGGTAAATCCTCTGCAAGGACCCCAGACTGCACCAGCAGTGGCTGACAACACGTAAGGCAAAGGACCAGCTACTGGAGAAGGCTGTTCCAAACACAAGCCCGGCATATTTGGGCTTATCACATCTCCAATCTGTCCTGAGAACGCCTTGGATCTCCGCAGGGATCTGCCGGTGGATAGCCCCGGAGCCATCACAGATGGCAATTTAACACCGGACACTAAACACCCCTTTGTGAATCCAGCTCCTGATCTGAGGTCTTCAAATACTCTCAGTCAAGGCGTTTAAACACGGCGAATCAGCGATGTCTCAGCGAAAGTGTTAATGACATTTGCATAGAAAAATCACGAAATAATAACGCATTTCCCCAAGAAAGCAGCAGTCATTCAGTGTCGACAGCTCAGCGCTGCGGTGTTTCCAGAGGAAAGCTTTGGAGGGGGAAGGAAAGGCAGCCCCTGGAGCCCGCTCCGCTTTGCCCAGGAGAGGGCAGCAGGCGGTGGGAGATGAGCGGGGCTGCGGGAGCATCACCGGGAGCATCCCTGCGGCATCCGGCCCTGGCAGCCGGGTACGGACCCGGCAAAGGAAACGCCGGCACGGCAAATCCTTCCAAGAGGCTTTTTATGGCTTTAAGGGGCAAGTTGAGTTTCTGCACGCATTGCTTCTATGTATTTAGGCTTTTTGCTAGTCACAGAACGCCTTGGGTTGGAAGGGAATTTGACGATCACCTACTTCCAGCCCCCTGCCACGGGCAGGGATGTCACCCACTAGACCAGGCTGCTCAGGGCTCCATCCAACCTGGCCTCGAACACTTTCAGGGATGGGGCATCCACAGCTTCTCTGGGAAACCTGTTCTACTGACTCACCACCCTGTGAGTAAACTTCTTCCTAACATCTAACCTAAATCTCTCCTCTTTTGGTTTCAAACCATTCCCCCTTGTCCTGTGACTATCTGCCCACATAAAACGTTGCTCTCTCTCAATTTTGTAAGACACCTTTAAGTACTGGAAGGCCACAATGAGGTTTCCTCAGAGCCTTCTCTTTTCCAGGCTGAACAAACCCAGCTCTCTCAGCTTGTCCTCCTAGGAGAGAATACTCCTGCCCTCGGATCGCCTTTGTGGTTTTCTCTGCATCCGCTGCAACAGCTCCATGTCCTCCTTGTGCTGGGGACCCCAGAGCTGGATGCAGCATTCCAGGTGGGGTCTCACAAGGTCCGGGGCAAAAGATAAGGAATCAAGCAACAAAGTTTCCCACTCTCCTTTTCATCCCCATAGGGTTTTTCTCATCATGGTCCTTTTTAAGTAGGGCTCTGAGATAAAAGCTTTGAGATGCCGATATTGGTTTCTCATTTATGCTCTGTCAGCCAGCCACTCAATTTTTATTCCCACCTGCTCCTGGTCCCTGCATATCCAGTATTTCCCATCTCCACTCCCCACAAACCAAGGGCTCAGGCTGGGTTTCCCTCCACACTGCAGCAGCCAGCCTCAGACATCCATTTCAGGATCCATCTCAAGGATTCTTTACTAATTAAATGCCATTCATTACAAACCATCCCTGGGAAATAATCCAAAGGCAGGGAGGCCTGAATAGGCAGGAAGAGCTTGGGGTGAAAGGAAACAATAGGAAAGGAATCAAAAACACAATGAGACTTCAGGGGAAATAAAAAGGCACACGGTACATTAGATGCGAACACAGATGCAGGCTGTGTGCATCATCCCCAGAGCTGCTGTTTAACCTTGGGTACAAGGTGGAAACCTTCATCAGTCAGGCACTTGCCTTTCCACTGTATGTTCCTCCTTTTAGCACCTCCTTTTTCCTCCCCAGACAGCAATCCCTGCTTTCCAGCATCAGGACTGAGTGGGTCTAACTGCAGAGGGGGGCTGTAGGTAGTTTGCAGCTCCCCTCTTGTCTGGTTATCCTAACAATTTCCTAATATAAAGGGAATAAGAGTGCGTGGTATAAAGCAGAAGCTATTCCCTTGCAACAAGAAAATGATAAAAAATTCAAGAGCTCTGAGGGGAATTTATTCCTTGGTATTTAAGAAGTTAATTCTATCTATACTAGAAACGAGAGTAAAATTTCCCCAACAAACCAGAGGGTGTGATGTATGTGGCCCACTGGGCTTAGCAAATTCCCCAAATCCACTTTGTTGCTAAGCTCAGCTCATGAAGGTGGTTCCCTGAAATTATATGGAGCAAAATTCACTGAAAGGATTAGCACTGAAACAAAGCTGGATGAAGACAAGAGCTCAAATTGCACATTAGAGAAAATCACCCCTATGACCCACAGCCACAGTGATGAAGGATGTTCCAGGTTTAACAATGTAAATTTAAGGGGTCCCCTTTTCTGCTGCTACTGATGAAAGCAAAATCCTGATCAGCTTTTCAACAGAGAATCTTTTAGGCTTCATTTACCAAAGTAAGAGTTAAAGGACAAGATAACCAGATGGACTCAAGCCCTCCCTCCCAGAGACTATTCCGAATGGGCTGGGTTGCCATGTCCTGACTCCAAAGGCAGCTTCCTTTGCCTTTCTATACCAAGCAATGCATACCTTAAATGAACCCCACAAGGGGCTTAGGCTTTCTGGGCACTCTTTAATTTTTGAGCACAATAAAGTAGACTTGGTATTTCAATTGCATTATTAAAGATTTGCTTCTTTATAAAATAGCTGAAGAAGGGGAAAGAAACATGTTTCTCCTTCCCATCTAATCAGGCCAAAGTTTCCATGTGCCAGCCTTGATCTGTGTTAAATTGCTCATGCTATCCACCTGAGAGATTGGACTTGGGTGCATAATGGAAGTTAATTCCAAAAATGATTGCTCAGATAATTAAATACTATGGCTATAGCAGTGGGTGATTGTGGCTGTTGGAACCCTCTCCAGGTGCTTCACATCCTCCTCCTTCCCTCACACCACTGTCGAGCTGTGACTCTCCCTCCTGCTGGTCAGTGCTTGGCCTGGGGCAGGCCCCTTCTCTGCATCCCCCTGCAGAGGCCACGTGTCCCCTCCAAGCACCTGGGCTGACTCCATGGCACCAGAGCCACTGAGCACAGTGCAGAGACAGGCTCTTTATCACATTATGAACCACACAGACATGAAGGGCCAAATTTACTAAAGGCATCCAGGCCCCATCTGTCCTGGGGTGCAAAACTCTGTGAAAAAGAGCAGGTGGTTTGGAGGTGGCATTTGAACTGCCTGGCTTCAGAATCCTTGCAAGGTAGACAATGTTCCCTCTGAGCCAGGCGTTGTGGGCTCCTCCAGTCAAAGGAAGGCAACTACACTCCACAGGGCTGATTGCTCTGCTCTGGTAATGAAAAGTAGATGATCAGCTCAAATACATGTACTTGAGGTTCAGCAAAATCAGCCCAGAAAACAGCAGCAGCAGCCCCTTCCAACCTCAGAGAGGCACCACAGGCCATGGGAGGGACCCAGCGCAGCCCACACCTAGGTCTGAAGCAGTGCCAGAACATGAGCTGCAGAACACAAGCACTGGAGTGACAGTGAGGACATCTGTGCTCTATTAGCACAACACTTCCTCTGGCCACAGTTTCCACCAGTTCCAGTGAGAAAAGTCATCCTTAATATTGACAACAGCACCACAAACCTTTGCTCTGACAGACGGAAGATTCCAAACAGGATGAATGGTTCAAAATGGCAGGGGGAGGGAAAAAATATCTTGTATTTCCACTCCTCCAAATCTCATCAAGTGTTTGTAGTCATTGCAAAGCCTTAAGAACCCAATTTACTCTCCCATTCTTCCCCCTATAAACATCAGTTCTGATCCTATGGAAACTGCACAGCAGCAGCTCTTTGGCCTCCAGTTATTTCTTAAGTCACCACAAGTGGCACACCACGCACTTTAGGTTACGGACACTATCCACAGAGCCTGTAAGAGCAGCTAAGGGACCTCAAGGTACTTCTTTGCACATAGCTATGGCATGACACAACCCATCTGCCTATGGCCACAGGAGCACAGGCAAAGCCCCCAGTGGACCAGTGCTTGCAAAGCCACATGGCAAAACCTATCAGCTCAATGCAATCCAAAAAAGCAGACAAAAGGAGGATCATCTTTTCTTCTGGACATGCTACAAAAGCAGATCACATGCCCTCACCATTTTCTTTCTGGAGCTGGGCTGAAATATCAAAGGATAATTCAAAACACATTTGCCTACACTTGAGGTAGGAGAGCACAGGGCAGTATCTCCAACAGGCCATAGAAATTCACCCCTTATTAACTCTCTGTTCTTTTTTACCTCCCCCGCATCTGAGAGCTCCTGGAGTGAGTCCAGCGTCATTGCATCAGCAGTACTGCCAGGACCCATTCCACATGCTGAGCAGCTTCTGAAGGAAAAAAGCATTTCCTGACATCTGTTCTGAATTCACTGCTCTCCTCCTCTCCCACTTCATTTTGCCCCATGCTCCTCTCCAGCTCCCCCTCCACTGCCCAGCTGACCAGGGCTCACCAGTGCGAGCTGAGGATCTTTGTGGAGAACTGATGGCACACGCCTCTTCCAGCCCTGTCATCCCCTGCTACCTTCCCTATCTGCTGCTGACACAGGATTTTGCTCTTTGGTGAGCTGTCTGACCCTAACCCAGCAAATCATTTATGTCTGCACCTTCTTTCTCATGCCTAAGTCTCTCCTACTAGAACCACACACTGGAGCATTGGCAAAATTAAAAGGAGCATTGTAGGACTTGAACCCAGGACCAGGCTCGTTATTCTCTTCTCACTCCCATTTGAAATGGAGCTATTGCAATGCTGATAATTCTAAGGATTGATAGGGAATGATTTCCACACTTACTTGACTCCCATCAGAAGTTTTCCCTCATGCTCTGCCTCACCTTGGATTACCTGAACAGCTGCACATTTCTGTTAAAAACTTTCTGCATCAAATATATTCAAAGGATAATAGCGTATAGAGAGACAGCAAACTCTGTCAGCTTTTGCACATACAAACAGGGATGCAGGGTTTTAAGGAACCAAGAGTCATCATGATCTTCATACTTCCCCCATTCACTGCAGAATTTTAAACAATCTGGGTATCTCAGCGCAGCCCCCAAGGTTTTGTTTTTGGCAGATATGACAGACACCACCACATACACCAAGCATGTAGTAGATTTTATTAAGCATAACTTTGGTTCTAAGTATTCCACCCTCATTCTTGTAATACCTTTAGTTAAAAACAATTATACAAGAGCAAATACAAAAAATATTAAATTATGAAAACAAATCCATTAAGGCTCCCTTTTTATATTTATATATATTTATATATGTACACTCAAACAAGTGCAGATATTAACAGAATGTTAAAGCCACAAAAATGCTAAAAAATTTACTACTATACTATCAAAAGCAAGAGTTTTTAAAAAAGTACAAAGTGGTAAGTAAGCAATATTCAGATCACTGAAGTATTTGCTGGATTGCTTCAAAACCCACGAAGTTAAAGAGCAGAACAGGAATTGCTTATGCTCACTGCCAAGCAGTTTCTTACTTGAGTAGCTGCACAGGACACTTGTGGTATGACTAACTGGCCACCCATTGAAGGGCTGCCCAATCCTGATTTCAAATACAAGCTTTTGCCTGTCAAAATTGATATGAGGGTGGTTTGGGTTCCTAGACTAAAGGATTAGCAGGACTCAAAGATGTTCTAACACACATTGATGTTCTGTTCACACAAAGTTAATTCCAATGAAAAACAAAAAACAACTTCATGCTGTATGTACAAGGGAGTTTTCTGGCCTCCTGTGTTTCAGAAAGAGAAACTCTACCCTGAATCACAAGCTAACCTGGGGAGAAAGCAGACTGCCTTTAGCCTTGAGGGCCCAATCCAACACACCCACTGAAGCCAAAAAGGGGGTCTTTGTCCCCTGTAACTCCCAGTGCCATTGATTTCATGTCACTGTGCATGAGTGGTTGCATTGCCATGATCACCAAGGAGAAATGGCTAATATAAAATGGTCTGCTCAAGCCAAAGGAAGGTTTCCTCACTCACTTCTAGACTTTTCCATACTGAGCAGAAGGTTAATGTGGAGCTGAAACCAAGAGGCAGGATGTTTGGTAGGCTGGGAACAGCTAAGATGAAGCATGAGTGGGGCGCGGAAGGCTCAGACATAGTGCTGTCTCAACAACATGAAACAAAATCAGTGCAAGTGTTGGAATGATGTGTTGCCAGAGAAGATCCTCTCCTGCCAGAAGGGAAGGAGAGAGGGAAGAACCTGCAGCATTCAGGGTGTTCTGTTGTTGAGATAATACATGGAAGAGTCTTATATTTGGCCTTTGTCTTTTGTATGTCCATAATCTGAACAGTCTGTTAGACCATCTTCACATTTAATCTTCTAGACGTGAGTCATGCTGCAAGTCTAAATCAATGGCAATACGCTTATCACAATTCAATTTACCCTCAATCTGATTATGTCCTCACAAAAAATGCCTGTATCTTAACAAATTAAAGTCTGTATCTAGGAAACATTTCTAATTGTGTTTTGTCCCAAGTGCTAATCTGAAATTGTATTTAAAATGTCCAATACTTACAGGAAAGGCAAAAGGAACTATAAAAACCAAACCAACAACCCTCCACCACACCTTTACAATACAAACATGCCACTGCTGATATTAACAAAAAGTTTTCTCAAACAGTTATGTCCAATGTAATTACAAAGTAGAAATTACTGTGTTTAGCATCCTAAGGCAAAGGCGAGGGATTAGATCCTCAGCAGGAATGTATGAACAGTTTCAGTGAGAGCTAGGACTCTTCCAACAAAGGAAGATAAGGATTTCTGCCCAGATTGTGAAGATATATCTGCACCCAATCACACCAGGTAAGAATCCAATTCTATAATCCTACATGAGCAATCTGTTCCCCGCTCCTCATCTCAGGCTCTCCTGGATAACTAGTAGTCATAAGCATTAAGGATCAGATTCTGTCATCCCTGTGCAAGCTGAGCAATATTTTATGTAATGGCAAGTCACAGGGGCAACTTGTGGAAAGGCAGAAGATGACAGAATTGGAGCCAAACTCTCAGCGGTAACCCACTTCCCTTCTTTCTTGAGGCTGAATGAAGGATGGGATAAAATTAATTTCATTTTATGCCTCACTTCAGGGAAAAAAATTCCATTTCAGTAGATTCCAGTAATTGGTTTGGTCTGGTTTAAACACTTCTCTGCTGCAGAAACTGCAACAAGTGTCTGCAAGCAAAGAGTAGGAACTGATGGCAGATCAGTTCCAGCAAATGAGTTCAAACCCTACCAGGTGATGTGTTAACACTGTACTCTGTTCAGCATGTCCCTGGAGGAGAAAGGCCACAACACCAAAGTAAGCAGGATTTCAAAATATGAAAAGTAGAAGACAGATCATTTTGCTTTGAGAGGTAAATTCACAGGTAGCACTTCACAGGCCTGTACACAACAGTGTAAGTTTACAGAGATAAATCAGCCTCTGGAGTCTCCCTGTGAAAGGATCATCAGATTTTCACTCTTTCATAGCCCAAATTCTACATGCCAAACAGCAAGAAATGGGCTCTAAGGCTGCTTAACTTTTCACTGCTGGTGAATTTTAAGCATTCTCATCTTGTCCACACCTACCTATCCTAGTGGGGATGGGCAGCAGTAATCAGCACACCTCATATCCTCCTAGACTTAATAAAAATTCCAACTAAACACAAATTATTGTGGGATATACACAAACTGTAGGTCTAGATGGAGGAAATCTACCTGTGCAGCAAAGCTTGATATCACAGGAGGATTTCTGTTCAGTTTTAAAGCAAAATAGAATCTGTGTATCTCCACTAAACGAGGATCACAAGAGTTAAAGCAGTGCAACACTGAAGGAGTATCCCTGGTTAAAATCTCTGAGAAAGCATGTCAGCCTGGTCCATGACACTGAACTGACAAAGACACTCCTCATCCATTGATCTCAGGACTGTATTTGGCAAGTCGATCTGTTTACGGTACTGTCTTTTTAATCCACATGTCCCAGGAATTAAAAATCTCATCTTCAGTAAGTGTCGGCTGAATGCTCTTATTTTTCCTCTTGAGGGGCAAATAAAGGTGAGACAACTTGCAAAAGCCTCTCTCTGCAGGAAAGCTGAAGTCTAAGCAGGCGCTGGCTCTAGGAATCTGGTGCTTCTGTTGCTTCCTGGACCGTCCTCCTCAAGTTGCCCTTGACTTTGACAAATTCAGGCGCATTTTCCTGCTCTTCCTGTATCTTCTGCTTCTCCAGTTCCAGCTTAAAAGGGAATCACATGTTAAAAGCAAAAAAAAAAGTACAGAAAACACATCATTGAAATACAAGACAAAAAACTAAAGGTTTCAATACTGGCCATGCCAAACTCTTTAAATTGCTTCCTTTCTTTGTCTCATGGAAAAGATAAAATCGCCTTTCTTTGGGAGTATCTGTTCTCATAAACCAATAAATCTTTTCAAATCCTTGGCTCTAGCTTGTTCCAGATGTCAACCTTCGCCAGACAGACAAAAATTCTGCAAGCCCAGTACAAGAATAAGATGAAGCATTTTTTAAGAAATTCTTGGACAGCTTCATTAAAGAAACAACAGTAATTCCCTTCTCTGGCTTTACAACAGAACAAGGAAGAATGTGCCTTGTGGGAGAACATATGAACAGCTACTACTGAGGAAACTTGCAGAACACATTTCTAAATGTTTAGGTATGAAGTTCTGTATCTAACTGGAGCCTCTTAAGAGTATCTGGTTTGTCTATCACAAAAATCAATAAAACACCCAAAAATCTTTGTTGGCCCTTAGCCATTTATTTTTGAGAGCCCATTCACTGAGTTTTTAACCAAGCTGGAGCTCCTGCCCATGCAGACACTTGAAATTTCCATGTGAGGAATGGAAATGCTCTATGTGGCAAGTCTGTGCAGTGCCCATCCAGCACAGGCTCACACATGGCACAGAGTATGGATTGCTTAGCAATCCCTAGGGAAGGCAGGTGAGTTGGCAGAATGGGAGAAAAAACCCTTTAGAAAACTAAAAAACGTGTTTTAAAGGAGCTTTCTTTTTAAATAGACCAAGGTCTTCCTGATTAATGGGGACCACATACAGCTCACATAAATAATCTCTCCTTTGTCCCTGGTTCACTGACAAGGGACATGCCTTGTTTCTATAAATGACAACAATGTCCCTCCATGAGTCATGTTGTCAATTTATGCCATTCCTATGATGTTTACAACTTCACAGCACTGTTTGAAATGGGCAGGCTTTTCCTCTTTTTAACAGAATTTTCTAATCTACATAATCTATGCTGGATGGCTCAGTTTCAAATCAAATCTTCCCACAAGCTGAACCATTCAAAGATGGGCCCTTAAGAGAGATAAGAAAAATGACAGGATGATACACTTAAAATACAATAGCTTTCTCCAAAAATATCTCTAAACCTAATTAAAACAAAAAATCCTAACCTATAATAAAACACTAAACCCTATAATGATTGGATTACATGTAATTTTTAACAATAATTATTTGGCTTAATTGATTTATTTTGAGAAACACAGGAGGTACTGTTTTAAAGCATTTATTTAGAGCATTAATTTATTTTAAAATAAATGCATTTCTTGATGCACAGTGACTTCTCTGATGAGCTGTTTCACTGTAGAGATATTTCCTCTCAGGCACACAACATGCTTCCAGAGGCACAGAGACATCTGACTGGCCCTGTGCCTGGCAAAAAGCTTCACCACAAGGAACTCCAACTCCACATTATCTCCATGCACAGGGTCTGAGGACATTTTCTTTGTTTTCTTTGAAAACATCAACGGGCTCACACATTTTAAGACTACAAAATATCTTTTAAAAGTTATCTAGTTTCTTACATAACCCAGGAGAATCAATTGATTTTAATTCATTAAATATAATTTTGATGTACTACAGCCTAATAGCCACTTTTAGTGGATCACAGTTAGACTACAAAATTGACTAAATCATCACAGTTTCAATGGTTCAATAGCAACAGTGCTCCACACATTTTCCTGTTGGCTGGTAAAGGATTCATTTGACCAAAGGCAGACCCATATGCCTGTACATATACTGTTCCTATACAGTGAGTGACAACACGTAATTAAAGAGTGTGATTTGACTTATCCTAAGAGATACCTGAATTTAACTAGGGGAAATATGCCAAAACTTGGCTGCTGCTTCTTTTCTGCCTACAAAGGGAGCCTCAGGTGAGCAGCTCAGATGCAGATGTGTAGATGTCTGTTATTCCTCATCTTACCTGCTCCAGTTTCTGCTGCCTTTTCAGTAGCTCTATTTCAAGGTCTGACTTTTTCTTTTGTGCTTCCTCTTCTTTTTGTTGTTTAATAACTTGATCTCGCTTCCTTTTCTCCATCACCTTCTGTAGCTCTGGTTTGTTCTGAGGTGCAAGACCCCTTCAAATTCCATGGGGAGGAGAAAATAGACCAGTATCAATTAGCAGGAATTCACACAGAATTGCAGGAAGCTTTACTAAAATCAAGTACTTGCCTATTTAGATACATTGGGATATAAATAAATAATGAAAGGGAAAAAACATGCAGACATTTGCCTGATTCCTAACCAGTACCCTAAGCTAGAATTTAAGCCATATAATCACCAAAGATATTTGCATGTGCATACTAGTATTTCTCCTGTATACTTCATTAACTTTCATCTTTTATCTTCTCTGTATTCTCTTGATTCCAAAAGAATGGACTGAAAAAACCATCACAGATCAAGACACTATCAGAGCTAAAAACAAATTTTAGACAAGAAGAATTTGCTTGGTGCCTGATAACTCAGGACTGCATTCAGACAGTCCTGTGCAGCCTATTCTGCCCACAGCAGTCTGCATGGACAAAACTAAAAAGCAGTCTGTCACACTGCTCCTGGAAACCATGGATTCTCTCCTTTCCTTGAAAATGTAACAGCTTTACCTATGCCTGGCTGTGAAGCTATTTCCAGTGAGAGCTCCCAGGCAATACAAAACATCACAGAGAGCCTAAGACAACAAAAATCCAGAATAAAAAAGTTGCCATCACCTTGGAGACCAGACAAAGCCTGGAGGATTCTCCCTCTGAAAAGCCTTTAGGTGCTACATGAACTGAATGTTTTAAGCCTGTTCAGCACAAATTGCTTTCCAAGCCAGCTACTCCAGAATGAGAAAGCTCACTCCTTGGGAAGATGCATGACGTTATTTATACAGGCACACACATGGATACTCACTCCTACTTATTTCTGTGATTTCAGCTATTTCTTTTATCTCTGTAACGCTGTGATGGTTTCAAAATTTGTTATAAGATTCAAAGCTCTCCCTGTTATTCAGGTATTAGCGTCACTTAAGGCAGAGCAGAGAAATCAGAAATTTGTCTTAGTTACTGTTGTCTTTCCTATGAAGATGATTATATGAAAGCAGCCAGCATTAACATCAACCATTTTTTATTTCAACTTTAAGAAATTCAATAATCTGAATAAGCTTTTAGAAAGCGTATTTTTCCCTTTCCTACTTGCTGTACCTCTGTGGTTGCCTGATTATTCATTAATATGCATATCTGACAGCATGTCCAATAAAACATTAAAATGCCATTTTATGGTGGCATCTAGGAATTACTCCATATATTATGCAACACTCTATCCCTGTACATACCCTGACAGCAAAATCAAATATTTAGCAACACCAAATGCTTTTCCCTATTTCTCATAATAGATCTCATGGCCTGAGTGCAACACAAGCTACAAGACTGTGTTCATATTTTATGTTTCATGCTATTTTAATTACATTTTAGCACATAGAACTGAAGTCAGGCAGGAAAAGCTGGAGTCATTTTTTACTACTACTGGACTGGTGAGAGCAGAGTCAGTGGAAGTACCACACTGGAAATCAGCAGTCAAAACAGCCACAAACCAGAAAGCATCTGCTAAGTAACATTACTGTTGCTGCTTTTCTTACTGAGGTTGCACCATAACAAAGCAGAGGCACAGACTGGTTCAGATGTGCTGTAACAAAGGGAAGAAGCTACAAGTAAATACAGCCTCACAGTCCAATCAGGTGGGAGTGGCAGGTCTGTAACGGAACTATAAAGTAAATCCTGTTCCCACTCTTATGCAAAAGAAAAGCAACAAACTGGTGGATACTGGATTAACTGGGGTGTTGTATCACCTTCTGGTGAGTGTTCTGGTTAAATTACAAATCCTAAGGCTTTTATAGAGGAAGCAAAGTGTGTTACACCACAAATGAGAGCTGATAGGATTAAAACCTCTCGAAGGGACAGCACCAATATTCAGAAGAGCTGAGGTTGACTCCTAATAAATAAAAGCAATTTAAGTGACCATTGCCTTGAGGTAGCACCACCGGAATCCTTTTTAATTTTTTCCTCCCCAAAACAACTACCCTTTCTGCAGGTAACTAACTATACCAGTTGTAGACCCAACAAACACTGCTCACAGTGGGCATGGAGAATGACTGCACCAGTACTAACAAGTATCTTCCAACATCTATTTCTGACTGTTCAGAGCTGATTGGTCCAAAAAGTGAAGCTGCTGATGACTACACTGAGTCTTCATAACAAAATAAGCAGCATGTTAAGCAGACTTCTATAAGAGCACTGGGAGTCCTCCATACATTTGACAGTTTGCTGTAACAAAGCAGAACAGAGCCTAATATCTACATTACTGAAAAGCCTCCTATCAGAGCTAGTACAGTGACACAAAGCACAGAAAACTAACACTCCTCTAAAAGATACCTATTTTTCTGCTGGTGAAAATCCTCAAGAGTATTCATTTCTGCACCAATAAATAAGAATCTGAAATTAACAGCTGCAGATAATCAAAATTACAAGAGAAGAGAAGATATTGAGGTCTGAAAAACTTTTCTGTGTAATAGGATATTTTCATAGAAGAAAAGAACTCTGTACTATTTAGAAGTGCTTTATGCTTTCATAAACTTAAAAGAAAAAAAAATAGTCTTAATTTATTGCAGCCTTCACATCCTCTAGATTAAGATCATCAATAAACTTCAACTACTTTTCTTTCAATGACTATAAACTTCTTGGTGCCAGGAACTAACTTTGATGTTTAATCCCATTAACGAAAAATAGGACAAACACCTATTTAGGCCAGTTTCTTCCAATTCAGTTGGCATTTTGTAAAATATCTCTCCTTCTTCATCACTAAAGAAATGCCATATTGTGTATGCAATTCATTTAGAATTAAGTCTGTAAGCCTAGCATTTGTGAGGGTTTTGCTATTACACATAAAAAGATCCATTCTCCCCTCAAAATAACACAGTGCCAAAGGATTAAAAAAAAAAAAAAAAAAAAGAGAAAAACTGCCATAATGTGACTCTTCCTGCCAAACAGACAAATCTAGTTGTGCTGGAGTAGCAAAATGCAAAAAGGCTTTTTACTCTTCTTTATCAAGGTCCTGGGTCTCAAAAAGTCAGATTGGCTTCTACCACCAGCTTTCTGCTCAAATGGACTCTGAAATACTTTCATTCCACTTCTGTTTTATAGATCCCCACACCGTGCCTTTGAGGAGTTCATTTTGGGTTTCTTCAATGCACCAAATCACCAAATGATATCATAGCTGGTTTCTGTTGGCTTAAACAAAGGAATATTAACAGGCTTAGTGTCTTTTCCTCCACCAGGTGTTCTGGAGTCTATTTTCTAAATGTGTTTTCTAAATTACTTCACTGTTGCTGAAGAGATTTATTAACAGAACTTCAGCTATTTCAGGCCAGGTGCTTGTGTCTCTGAAGTTGACAAAATGAAGACATGGTGGTTTACATCTCTAAAAGCAATATACAGAACAACAGCTGTGCATCCCGTCCCAGAGAGGAGCAGGCAGCATTTGCAAAACATACAAAGAAACACTTGTGCAGCAGCAGAGCAGGCACCAAACTACCACACTGCATTGTGAGACAGATCAAATAAGGAGAGAACAGTTTCATGTCAAATAAACTACATGATTTCTCTGATTTAAAAGTGGCCTCATAAACTCAGTGCACTGGGAATTGTGAAAACCCACAGATTTTATCATCCCACTGTTAATAGCAAAATTTTGTCAAATACTTGACAAAATACAAGACAAATACAAATACAAGACAAATTACAGAGCTCAGGTAACTCATATGAAATGTAATAGAGGAGAACTGAACTGTTTCCTATCAAAACCGACCCTCTGAGTATTTACAAAAACAAAATGGGAAGCCTTCTCAGGCAAGCTTTTACACTGGAATTCAAACAGAAATAACTGCCATGGTTAAGAATCCGAGTCTTTCAATTTACAGGATCTCAATCAACAAAAACTGCCCGCTGGGTTTTGGGGACATCATCATTTTGATGAAACTAAAATTCAAGTTATGTGTTTGGAGTGGGAGAGTGGCACAAGTGAGTTTTAGACTCTTACCTTTTCTGATTCATAAGCAGCTCTCTATGGAGATCTTGATGATTCCGGGATGACTTCACAGGGTTAATTAATTTCTGAGGTCTAATTAATTCAGGATTGTCATCATCTATGTAGTCTGGTTCAGCCATAATCTTTCTTGGAATGGGAAATGGATCTTTGGGTTCAGTGTCCTTGTTCACAGTATCTGTAAAACAGGAAAAACTGTAGTGAATCTACACTGAAAGGCCTTTTAAAAATGTCCTAAACCACAAAGGCAGCATATTACATTGGCAATCGTCATGATTTTGCTGGATTAGTTTTGTCTTTAGAAAGTAAAGGCTCTCAGAGCAAACATCACTAGCATTTTTTTAAATAGGCAGCAATTTTATAACAATGGCATCTCCAACAGCCTTCATCCAGTGACTTGGAGGCAAGATTTTCCCCCAAGATTTGACAAACAATTTAGTTTAAGTGTGTGAAGACCCTTATTGATTTTAATAAGCCTATTCAGATGAAACATTTTTGTATCAGTAGTACTGAGACCCTAAAAGCATTTTAAATACTGACTATATTAAATGCTGTGAATGTGTATCAAAAGCAGAGTCTCATTTTGTGCTGCCAGTGTCATGTCAGCTGTGGGGAAAACACCTCTGTGGATAAGCAATCCCTGAACTGTATCAAGCAAAAGCTTCCATGTGGAAATTGCAATTGTTGTGATGGGGGCCTGATTTCTGAGTGGAAAAGTAGAGGAGAAAAAAGTTAGGTGAGGCTGTTCCTTAAAGGCCATATTCCACCCACAGAAAACCACAGAAACCCACTGACCTGAAGGCAATGAATTCATGATTTATTTTATTTGGAAAAGTGGCACTTTCCTATCTTGCTTATCTACACATCAAATTACAGCATTTTGAATCAACAGCTGACAAATAAACAATGGTTTTCAAATAATTCATATGTGACCATTCATACTCCTTTCCATTAAAAAGCACCAATCACAAGATGACCAGCATCCAAAACAAAGCACATTCAGGGAAATTCTGCCTCTCTTCACTGCTGTGAAAACCTGCACACAGAATTTGCAGTTGTCAATTTGATGAATGTTGGCCCCTAAAACAGACCCACAAAAATAATCTCACAGCATGTGGGTTTACAGAGACGAATCAATGGGACATGAAAGAAAAGGCGAGAGGCTTCCATCCTCCTGACTGGCAGAACAGCTGAATGCTGCACACTGTACTACGGGACAAATCAGAGAATCACTGGGATTTGCTGTGCTGTTGCCAGTAAAAGCTGAATATGTGCTTTAATTCAGATCTCACTCTTACCAGCCCTTCCCTCCCTTTTTCACCCCACGGGCCACAAAACCTGTGCTCAGACACAATTTAATCCCTGAACTATTTTCTTTCAGTAGGAATCCCACAGTGTTGCTCAGGTCTGATCAAATCCACTTGATACGGCAGAAAGATTTTCACTTGATACTTCAGTAGATTAAAACTGAACAGCACCGCCATCACCCAGCTGCAGCTGCTTACAGGTGAGGATGCAAAACATGGAAGTTTTCAGCAGGTACAAGAAGGATACTCTGGGTTTGAATGCATCTAGTGGACCTGGCAAAGGTCTTTTAGATCTTTAGATCTTTTTTTGAATGTATGATATGAACCGTGTTTTAGTGGTGCTACATCTCACACACATTATTTCTGTGGAGCAACTTCAAGGAGGAACAGCTCACCAGTGTGAGCTGCTCTCAGGGTGGCTCCTTCATGAGTTCTTCAAAGCAAGCTCATATGAAGAATTATTTAATTCTATGGGGGGTGTCAGGTCTCACAGGGACCTCTTAAACTACTATAGAAATTGTCCACAGTTCGAAACTATGGAAATGTATTGCTGAACATGGCAGAAACTTCTTACTGACACAGATCATGCAATAAGAATACTACTCCTGTCACCCCTTCAGAGTCCTCCTTGCTTCAGTCAAGTAATCAGCTATCACCACATATATACTATGTATATATATATATATACACACACAAATATACAGGATCACTGGAAAACAGGTCAGAAGAAGCTTCAACTTCCTCCTGAGAGCAGGAACAGCTATGAGATCAGAGCAGGTTGCTCAGGACATTTCCCAGTAAGACCCTGAAGATCCTCAAGGTTGCTCAGCCTCTGTGGATGGCCCCTCTTGCCCTTCCTCACAATGGTTCTTCCTTACACCTACATGAACCTCTTGTTTCAGCTCCAGCCTGCTGCCTTTCATGCTCCAGCCACGCTCTCTGGTGAAAAGTCTGGGTCAAACTCCTTGGGAAGCACCTCCCACAGGGGCTGCTGCCAAACCTCTGCTCTGGGCTGAGCCAGCCCAGGTCCCTCAGCTTCCACCACAAGCCCACCTTGGGGGCCCTTGGCTAAACCCACATCTCAGATCCCTCACTGTTCCATAGTATGCCATATAAAAATCAAATGCAATCCCCCCAAACCCCTCAGCACCATGCTGTTAAGGAAACATTTGTAGAGTCTATTCTCTTCAGCACAGACAGTGAACAAACCAGCTGCAGTTCTTTTCTTACAGAAGGACATAACATTTCATCCTTCTTCAGTGCTCACATCAGGCTTATTACAACTAAAATAACTCAAATATTACATATCCAACCTCCACCCAAAGTAAACCTTCTCTGTAAATATTTGTTTTGCTTTACTCCTCTATCAGTTCTGTAGCATTGATGGGCCTTTGAGTCTTCTAGAAGCCATTTATCATCAACAGCTCTCTTTTAAAGTAAATCCAAAAATAACCTGCTGCTTCTTCAACATAATTCTTGTTTGCGTAGGTGGAGATGAAAAACACAATTACTCTACAACTGCTATAAACAATGTACAATTTTCTTGACACAAGCCCCTGAAAAACGATTTGAATCAATCATTTCTCAAAGTATGGTGCCGTATTTTCCAGCACATCAATTTGGTTTGAGCAAGCCCTTAGAGTGAAGTCTATTTATTCCTCTTTCTTCTGTCCCATCACTATTTTTAAAACATGTATTCAACTCA
Organism: Poecile atricapillus; assembly: GCF_030490865.1. Classification (NCBI taxonomy): domain Eukaryota; kingdom Metazoa; phylum Chordata; class Aves; order Passeriformes; family Paridae; genus Poecile; species Poecile atricapillus. The sequence continues at coordinate 7,575,760 of NC_081288.1, forward strand.
GAGGTCAGGAATTGTGGTTTCCTACTGTAACATGAACTCTACTAGCAGCAAACATGAATGAATAAAAACTCCCCTGGGAAGAGTCTTTCCATGTGTGATTAAGCTGCAAATGACTTCAACTAGGATTTCCAAACAGAGCCAGCGACACAGGGTGCCCAGCTCCCACTCAGTGAATTCTCTCACACCCTCAGCCTGGCTGGTGACCACTGACAAAGTCCTGCACAGACACTGTGTAATATTATATGCAAACAATACAATTAAGATAAGGTGATCTCTACCCACACTCTGTCAAAGCTGACATTTACAAAAGCACAGTCAAGTGTCACATAAAAAGAAAATTGAGGCACAAAGGATTCAACACACCAAAGGCAGACAGGAACACAGCTGTTTATCCCCAGAGTTTCATTCCAAGGTTCAGGCTCACACCATTAAACCAGTCAAGCTCGATGACAGCATCCCTTAAAAGTCCTTAAATAAGTTTAATCAATGTTCAAGCAATAACAATTAAAACATTATTAATTCCATGAGTCTCTAGTGCTCATCACTACAAAAGTCACAGCCCATAAAGCTGCTTTCAGATCATCACTAGGTGCTACAGTGGGACATTAATAATCCAAATAATCACTTAGCAGGAATATGCTGCCTGAAGAGCATCCGAGAGGCTCCTTTTAACCATCTGCTGTTACGTGACCAACTGAGAATGCACAATCCATTGCTGTGTTTCCTCACTACCTTGCTCCAAATGAAGGAGATTTGGATTCAGGGGATGTTTTAGCTGAGCTTGGCTCAGGTTTAGTACACCCACTAATTAGGCAGGTGCTTTCCCAGTGTATTTGCTGAATTAGATGCTGCTGCACAAGCAGCACAAAAGCATTTATCTACCTTGTCGTGCCTGAGTAACTTGCACAGTCTTTTGTCCACATCTTCTTCAGTATATATGGATTTTGATCCACAGAGAGAAAGAATAAACTGGGGACCCTGCGTGGAAGAGGAATTTTAACTCCTCAAACAACTGCAAAGCAATTTCAACATCTCACCAGACAAAGAAAATGCCTCTGTAGAAAAATTACTTCAAGTATCCTCCTGGACAGAAATTTAATGTTTCCAGACAAAAAATGATGTTCTTGCAGTAATCAAGAAGTACCTCAGCCTTGAAGAGCCAAGACCAAGAGGTCACACACTTGCAGCTCTCTCATTTAATTTCCTTGGAGCACAAGTAAATTCAGGGAAAACAAAGACCCTTCAAAAGTTGTCCTACTAAAGAGACATAACCAAACCAGAGCATGCCAGAAGCATGAGTCACATTTGGGGGAACATGTCCAGCAGATACCTTTGCTTCCAATGTTATTTACTTTTTATTCTACCTACAGAGGGCTTTTTTCTACAAAAAGTCCCTTAATGGTATTAACACTGGAAACACATGCACCAAGAGAAATATAGGTAGATACCAGTGTTTTTAACAGATATCTTAACAACACCAGGTTAAGGATTCAGCAGCTGCCAGAGTTTTTGCTACAACAGGGCTCCCACACGAGTAAAAAATTCACAAAAAAACCCCCCAAACCCTCTCATGTTTATATGGAATTCAGGGAATTGCATTTATTTTCTATCTGACATTCTTCATACCAGAAATCACCCTCTACATATGGAATCTGAATATAAAAATTCCTGCAAGACACCATATATTTATATTATTACATATATATATGACATTTTCACTCTTCAAATGATTCCCACAATTAATTCCAGCTGTGAAAGCAGAGGTAGAGTTGAGGCCCCTTAAAAAGCAGATAAATAAATGTCTAAAAATGCCAATGGACATGAAAATAATAGCCTATACTAGATCCAAAAGTTTCATTAAGATTAAAGTCCCGTGATTTCCTTTTTACCTTAATAAATTCTTGAACTAATATCTTCCACAGGAGCACTAGCTCAAACACTGAATACCTCCTGAAGATTTTATTCTCAAAAAAGCTTTAACATTGTTCTGAGCTGTACTATAAACCATCAAACACTCTGTTTTAAGACTTGTATTTTTAGCTTTTTTAAACTACTGCACAGACTTGCAGTTTGCTACAAGTAACCCAAAGGCATTCTTCAGGAAAAAAAAAAAAAATCTTGTTTTACTCTCCTCCTTCCAATTTCAAGAGGAATTGAAATAAAAATTCTTCAGCATGTCTCTGCTCAGATGTTACACGACCAAGCACCGCCTCACTCCAGCCAGCTTGGGTAGAAAGCAAAAGAGCTGCTTAAATGCAGAGTGTGATTTGCAGGCACCACCTCAGCACTGTTTGCACATGAAAGCTCACACCGCTATCGTCTTTATCTGTATGCTCTCAGTGCAGTAAGAGGCACTCGGCTAGAGAGATTTACTTGATTAATCCTTGATTATAGATATCATTAATAACTTCCCACAGTTCATCCTTTAATTCAAAGTAAGAGTTCCTGAAAACAGAATGCAAAATACTCCTCCCAGCCAAGATGCTCAAGCCAGACATCAACAAAGGAATTTGACTCTTACACTGTCTTTTGTGGCTGAAATGGAGGATGGAGTTTAGGCCACGGCAGAACACAGCTAGACTGCCTGTGGAGGGAGAGGGAACGACCAGAGACATCCTGGTGGGCTGCAGCTCCTCCCAGCCTCTTGTTCTTTGTTCAAAAAGGCTGCCCCTTCCCAGTGACAATAGCTTTGCCTCCAGATCTGAAGAGTAGTATGTTCACCTGCCTCAAAATCAATCATCTTCAGGGCAGCATGTACCTGGGATTTCCCACTGAGTACTATCTTGCTGGCAGGCTATTTACTACGTTACTGTTCCTCAAAATTAACATCATGGACCTTTTAAATCCTTTAGCAGGCATCTGGCTTTTGTTTACTGCTCCACACATAAAAGAGAAGAGCATCTTTGAAACTACCACGGACTTCTGCAAGGCCAGTCTCACTGCTTCTTGTCATGCACTTCAGAATCTCACATCTCATCCCAAGGCTGACAAAGTTCTATCCATCCCATGCCAGGCCAGTTTAACTCACAGCACCCCTCTGACATCAGGTATCATGGCTTCATTAATTCCATGGCTGCCAAAAGACTGACAGACCACACAATTCTCTCAGAAACAAGGGCTCACTTGATTAGGGCAGCCCAAAGCAATCTCAGCGATGTCAAGGATATGGAAAGAAGCAGGGCTTGCTAGTTCCTGTTCCTGTTGTCACCTTAGGTGATATTAAAATGACCTAATCCACTCAAAATCTGAAGGAAATCCAGTTAATACTCATTTTCTTCCCTTAAGTACTGCTGAGAGTAATATCAACAAAGCACAGATGAAACATCCACTAAATGAGAAACCAGAAGAAAGAAGGTCATTTAAAAGATGTTTGCATTGGCACTGACACCTAAAGGAAGGCAGAGTGCAAGATCTGGGGCAGGGCTCCACACTGATACAATTCTCCCTAATGCAAAGAGCTGCTCATGGCTCCCATTCAATTTAAACAGCACCAGGCAGTCTCTGTTCCAGAGCTTTGAAGTTCAGTCAAGTCCAGGGTGCGGAGGGAACAACCTTGACCCCCAGAGAGGCCAAGGCCTGGAGAGCAATGCTGGTGAGGACAGAACGGCTCCTTCCTCTTGGTCTATAGTTTACTTGGAAAAGATACGCAAGAAGACAAAAACAGTCTTAAGAACAGCCTCATACCTTCCACTTAAAATCCCAGGATCCCAAATGAGAAGAATTTGTATCAATCCTAAAGAATTTTTCCTCAGGCTGCAAGATCTGCAAGGAAGCTCTCTACCATTGGCTTTCAAACCAGCTGAAAGGATCAGCTCTCAATAGCTGCATTTCTTTCTTCTCTTGTTCAGTTAAAATACTGAAGAGGTGTCAAGGCAGCAGTGTAAGAGAAACAGAAGACAGAAATAAAGTGCTTCTCCCCTCCTGCTGCAAGAAGAGATCTACACACAAGGTGCTTTAGGAATACTGGGAGAGGAAAAGATGGAGACCTTCCAAAAGGTCCCCTTTTTGTCAGACACAGGCAAAACTCAGATGCTGACTTGAAGTGCAACAAACTACTTAGCATCCAATTTTTAATATAGGCAGTAGAAAAGCCAGAAAGACATAGGATGAAGAGCAGCACACTGAACAGCACTCACCTTTCCTAAATCCTGGTTTGTGATCCACCCACTGTAACACCACAGTTCCAGTCTGGGACTAACAGCAGATAACACACACATCTTTTGTCCTTCCTAAATTCTTAAATATTTCTTAAGGACTTTATATTCCCCATACTCATTTTGCTCAGGATCCTGTGATTACCTAAGTCCCCAGACAGGGCTGGGGGTGTGGAAAGACATTCTGATGGCAAGGAGAAGACCTGGTGTTTTGGACACCTCTAAGCCAAAAGGCCCTAAGTGACTATAGTGCTTTTGCCCTGCAGAATAACAGCATTTCAGACACACTCTGCAGTCCTCTCATCTATGTCGGTCCTTTGAAAGGAATAAATCATGACTGGCAAAGGCACACAACTGAATATACACATAACTTTCACCAAAACACTACACAGGTAATTATAACAGCACTGTAACATGATTTTCAGGAGATGATAATTGAAATTATGCCTCTTAGGAAAGGCACTCAGCAGCACAGTTTGCAACCAGATTAATCCCCAAAGGTAACAAGCAATTTATTTAAACATGGGTCAACAGTAATTCATATGCAATTCTGGAATGATGCATTTTTAAAAGAGATTTTAAGAGCAGAAAAGCAAATAAGATCAGTTTATACTCCCGACAGCTACACTCAACACCATCAGTGTTGTAAACCCATCAGTGTGGGCCACTAAATTAAAAATCAGGGCAAGTTTGTTTGAATCAAATTTTACTACATTGAAATATGGGATACTGCATGAAAACTGAGCCTTGATTTTAAAATCAGAAGTCCAGAAGAACGAGGGCAGAGTTTCTTCAGGGCTTCACTGAAGCAAATGTTAAGAACTATCAAACAGTGGCACCCAGTGGTAAAGGACTTCCTGCAAACAGGAGCACGATAGAGAAACTTGGGAGGGAGAAGGGGGAAGACTGACCCAAATCCATGTTTATATACAAAATGATGAATAATTATATATTTATATAATTATACAATTATATACAAAAATGAAGAAAGAACAAACATACTAAATCCCCCACAATTTTAGCAGGCAGTCTTACTTCTAAGTCATTCTATTTCTGTGAACATCAGCATTAGAGATTAGTGATTCTTCAAATACAAAAGGTTTAACATTAAACAGGTATGTCTGAGTGAGAGGAGGAAATCCAGAACAGCCAGCAAAGCCTTATCAACTGGGAGACTGCAAACATTTCAAACATCTGACTTGATACACCTAAAAGAAAACTGGTGAACCTTGAATGCTCTTAAAATCTAGTTCACAGGACTTCAGCAAGACTCCTCCAGGGAAGAGAGAAACATGGAAACATGTTGATAGTGGTTGTTTTTCCACTTGTTCTGTATTTTCTTCACCTCATCTAGAGAGAAAGGGTAGAGACTAATGTGGGGCCAAACAGTGTCCAGGACCAAAGGGTGTACGCCATTCTCCTGGAACAGGAATCCTTTTCTGGGTAGGCAGGCAGAATTATTATACCAGATACAAGCCAAAAAGGTTAAAATTAACTTTGATATATGTGAAAAAATTTGGAGCAAGAGAAGAGGCAGGTTACTTAACAACTCTGTAAACATGACAAACAACAGCAAACAAAATGCACAGTGAACAAAGTTTTCTTTGTTAAAATTAAGGAGTTAAAAAGCAGTAGGAAGAGGAGCATCTGTAAATGGGAGAATGTGTCCTATACTGAGGCTGTTCTAACAGCTCTGCTCATTTGATTTTTAAGAAGTGAAGATTAATAACAGCCTAGTAATTGTATAAGCAACAAGTCTGACAATGCTTTGAGAAATTTTGATGACTGGGTACTGAGGCTCCTAAAATAAGGAGCACGCTTTAAAAAAGTGAGGGGAATAAAACCAACGATTTAGTAAAAGATTTGCGTTCAGCTGCACGGAGAGACCAAATTACAGGATCATAATTATCCCTTCTAGTTCTACAAATTTAAAATCTATGAGTGCAATTAATAAGTGTTTGCATGGGGGTCAGAAGATTAAAATCTCTGCATTAATCAGGTAGTTATGCATTCAGTAGCTACAGCATCAAAAATGAGACTAAGTAAGCAAAGTATTTCTCATGCTGCCTCAGTTACCCCAGTGCTATAAAACTCCAAGTCTTGCCAAAGGAGCACAGTGGGGGTGCTGAACCAGATTTTGCTCCATGCCACGTGCTGTTCTTAGGGCACAGCAGCATCCTGCCTGGAGTTAGGGCACAGCACGATCTGCTGAGCTGTCACAGCTCCCCACCCCTCTGGGGCTTTCTGAATGACAACTTAAAAGGAATTCTAACGACCCATAAAAGAAGGCCATTTGCAACAAGTTTAAATACACTGACATAATGAAAACCACACAGTCCACTGCAGCTTGGCAGCTTCCTAAACAGAGTCATAGGTAGTTATGTAAAAGTTAAGTACTTCTTCAGACCGGGCAGATATGTATCAATTACCTGCCAACTCAACAACTCAAGTTCTTTTCATTTTCTAGGAAGAAAATTTTTCCTAGGAGGGAAAAAAAAAAACAAATCAGCACTAGCAAAGATTGTTTTTTTCCTTCTCTGGTGACAACTAGCTCAGAGCAAGAATCCAGCCTCTGTTTTGATTTTTTAACACAGGGAGATTTCCTAGAAACAGACAAAAGGAAACAAAAAGAAGTAATTTCCTTCAACCTATTGCTACTCCAAACCAACACACTCCCAGCTTAATCACAGGAAAGAAATAAAACCTTCACCTCAAGGAGTTAGTCTTGATTCAGGCAACTACATCCACATTCCAGCCTGCACTGTGTCCACAAAGAGACACCCTTCCTTGCCCAGACCTGTTTTATCCACTCTCAGCTGGCACAGATAAATTTCAGTATGAGGCTCTGCACTGCAACTCCATGGAAAAAGAAACCACTACAAAGGAAGGAAAACAAGACCTGAATGAAAAATAAAAAATAAGGACACCAGTAAAACTGATGACCAATCTTCCAAAAATGAGCTAGAGTAAGAAATTTTTAAAAAAGGTTGTTCCACACCCTACTCATGACCTTAACCAAAAGCGCGATGCTAATGGTTTAAAAGGATTGAGTGGGTGTAAGAATGTATGGCAGCCAGCACAAGCCTCCTGGAAGCTACAAGTGGGCTCAGAACAGCCAAGCCTGATACATACGACTATTAAAATGCAACAGTGATCAACAGGCGTCCTGCAAAGGACAACATACCACAGGGCACGTAGAGGAACATCATCTGCTCACTGTTTGATGGGAACAATGAGAGGTCTGAAATCCAGGAATTTACAGAAAATAAAACTAGAGAAAAATGCTGACATTCAAACGCATCTGTCAAAGCTGATGACTTTTCACTGGTGCTCTTGATGAGCAGCTACAATCAGCAGCTTCTCCTGCAGGCTCATAAATCAGGAAGCTGTGGCAGCAGGGCAGGGCTGAGTATGAGGCAGAAAGAAGGCTGCACATGAAAGGGCAGCAGAGCAGCCTCGCTGCTCAGGCGGAAGGGCGTTGTTCACTAAAGAAACAAGCCTCCATCTGAACAGGACTGATGTGTTACTCACACAACTGAGTTGCCTTTGGCTTCTCAGCCTCCCTGGAATGAAGAGCCCATAACGTCAATACCTAAAACAAAAGCAGTCACAAGCTTAGCACAAACACAAGGGAGATTTTAGCATATGCTCTGGCAGAACAATTTGTTGTGTATGGTGACATGGGACTGTTTCTAGGATGTTTTCTGTCAACTTTTTCTCTATTTTGTCTATTTAGAAAGACTTGGAAAGGTTCAGGAAGGGAGAAACAGACCACCACTCCCTAATCCCTTCAGAAAGGAACTGTTTAACAAATTCCAAGTAGTTATCAAAGAAGCGTAAGAAACTAGAAGGATGACCCCAGTGTCTCCACAAGGGGATTGTTTGTTGAGCTTATGAACTGGTGGCAGGAAAGGAATTTCCTACAATTGTTACCTTTCTGCTTTAGAGACCACCTGGAGGAAAGTCTCAGGCTGCCCTTCCTCAGCAGCACTTGTGAAGAGGGTAAGCTGGAGTTTGCAGGACCACCCACTCTGCTCCTCACTTCTCCAGGGCTTTAGAGAGGGTGGCTCACTTGCTTTATGTCCTACAGAAGTGGAACTGAACTGGACCTAAACCTAAAATGCAAGAACTCTGAAGCTTGTTCTTTGAACAAAAAAAAAAAAAACTCTCAGTAGTCCTAAGAGGCACTGTAAGGATCTCCATCAAATGGTTAAAACAAACCACCTGCAAAAAGTGACAAACTAGTTTACACTGGTCTCATAAGAAAAAATAAAATGTACATACTCCTGCTTCTTGATGTTCAAAAAAAAAAGAAAAACCTTAAAGAAGCCAAAAACCAAAGGACTACAAAACAAGACTTCATTAGAGCCAAGAAAGGGGCTGAAAGTCTTTATCATAACATGCCTACAGCTGTGGAACAAAAGCAGTGTGAGGTCACAGCTTGGCTCCGGCTAGTCAAGGTTCACAAAAACAGCGCACAAAGCTTCCAGAGAAGTGAGTGCCATTTGTCACTCACAGCCAGCCCGGCAGCCACATCTCTGAAAGAAGCTGCTGCCAGCCCCAAGAGAAGAGGGCTTGAAAAAAGCCTCCTCACAAGCCTTGGAGCCCTCTCATTAACATCATTTCACAGGTGACTCAGCTTACTTTACAACAGGCAGGCTGAAAAGCTGTCCTCTAGCTGGGTTTTACAGCAGCAGCTTAATTAATAGGATGAATACCTATTGATAGGCAATCATAACCTCCACTGCCAGCTGCACCTCTTCATGCCTGAAGCCAGCCCTGCTCTTTGTTCTGCTGCTGAAAACAACTTGGGGGGCTCTGAGCACCTGCTGGGCCTGCAACCAAGGAGGGGAAACTTTCAAGCAAGCAAACTTTCTATGTTGGCAATAAACTGCATGTTAAAGACTCCTTAAAAATGTCACCATGCAGTGTCCTCAGCAGACCTTTGTAGAAGGAAGAAATGGCAAGAGTGTTTCTGTCATCCTTTTCCTGATCTCTTTCAATAACTAAATAGGCTAAAAAAAAAAAAATAACCACACAGAGAAAAATTTTAATTCAAATTCCAACAAGCCCATGTGGCCTCCAAGACTTTTACAAAAGCACACCCCTGTTTTCCAAGCAGAAACCCTCCAACAAATGGTCACAGGTGAATAGTAGCACTCCAGTGGACACACTGTGCCATGGTACATCGCACAAGCACTGCCTCTCATTCTTCTTATCACTAAATTAATTACTAGTTTTCTCTATTACTGTCTAAGCTACCAAGATGTTATGGACTTACTAGAAGAACTTTCTTTATGACTAAGGGTATGTCTTTATGTAGGCACCTCATGCATTGCTAACTCATGGGGTTGGACCCCACTGTGGGAAAGGTGATCTGCAAATGTGAGCACTGTTTCTTAAAAAATAAAAGGAGGTGTAGGCCCCTTTACTGTAAAATCTTGACCTGTTACTAGTTCCATAAACCTGACTAAAACAGATGAAACTGCCATGACACTTTCAAACATTTTAATGCGAGTTGCTCAAGTTCCTACATACACCACAATTTATCATCTTACAACACAACTTTCTCAACCTGCTTGCTTAACAAGCAGTGGAGAACTCCAGACTGCAAAGTAGAATATTCAACATCTGTTTCTTTTTTTAATTAGACAATCATATTTTGCCATGATTCACTGAGGATTTGTATTTTAAAACTGCAAAAAAATTACTGAACAAGGGGAATTCATCAAAATTTGAAGTAGCACTGTTCATTGTAACAGGCTTGGTCACATCAGAGGCTCACTCAGCCAGTAGGGAAGCTGCCCCACAATTACAGTAAGGAACTGAGCCATGACAGAAGAGAGAGGCTCTATTCTCAGCTCTACCAAAAACTGGATTTGTGATGCTGAGCAAGTTGCTGAGCCTTAAATTACTCTGGAAGAAGCTGTGGTTGTCAGTGCAAGACAACATGTTGGATACCAAATGCAGAGAGAGGAGAGCAAGACAGGCCTTTCTGGATGAGCAAATCAGTAAGAAACATGATAAATTACAACACTATGTTTTGTTCTATTATAGCCAACATCTTGTCAGACATTTTGGATTCATTTCACATTAACCACTCTTTTTTTTAGGATTGAACAAATGCTTGCTTTGGAATCAAGGGACAAAATTCAAACAAGTAATTTGCTGAAAGAAGTTTAGAAAACTAAATTGATGATGTTTAAAATAAGGTACAAAGTTATGGATTAAGAGATACACAGAATAAAATTTAGAAAGATGTTAGTTAATAACACAGAGGCTGTGAACTTCTTGGTGCAGCAAAACAAACGCCAGGAATTTATAAGTCTCATGCCTAAAGGATTGACGCTATTTTCACCCCAAGCCTATTTTTATGAATTTCTTCCTTCCCAAGTTATTACCAAAGTCCCCAGTGTTTTTTTTTTTTTGTTATTTGTCTGTGGATTTATCATCTCAACAACAAAAAGAGACACATTAAACACATGGGTTTTTTTAAGCTACACTAGTAAATATATTCTCAGAAATGACTCCAAGACAAAAATCCACATTGAAAAGCCAGAATGAGAGCTGGGAGCCTGAGGGCTTTCCTATCCCACTGGTGAATACAGCACGTTCTTTTTGAGCATGTTTGTAATAAGACAGAGACCTATTTGTCAAAATCTGTCCTCTTTAAAACAGCATGTATTCCTCAACAGCCTTGGTGCTCAGCAGTGTGTAAATACTGCACCTTCAGCCACTTCCCCAATGTGAGTTTAACATGTACATTAGTGTTTTAGATTGAAGCAAATGTTTGCTACAATTAAGTCCTATTTCATCTAAAAATGTTGTCATCCTTTAATGTGAATGTTAACAAACCAGCCATAACGGTTTTCATATCATCGAGATATGTGATGTTAAACACAGGATTCTGACCTGATACACTGAACCCAGCAGCCTGCCTGCACAGAGGATGTTGTCCCACTGATCCCCACAAAAGATCAGAAAAGCTGCACAGAAACACAACAAAGGCAGCAACAGGATCCACTTCCAGTTTAGAAAGGCATTTGTTTATGAAAGCTAGGCTATCAGAAATAATATCAGGAGCCTTCCCCTGCATGGATTTGTCAGTAATAATTCTTGTTTTCTCGCCTGCACCTTTCCATCACTGCTGAGAGCAGCAACACCACAGGTACCAATGGCAGCACGCTGCAACTGGCAAATGAAAATGGTGAATATGGGCAGAACAGTGTCTGCTCATTCAGATCTGTGTCTTAAGCATCTTTCCAGCAAACAACACTCTGCTCCAGCCAGTCCCAGCTCCTCATACTGGAGAAACTCTAGAGCAGTTCATGCTGTACCTGCATGAGGAAACAGCCCTGCAAGGAATCAAAACCCTCAGAAGAGAGGCACAGTCAACTGGGATTACAGCTTTGTGCAATGTACTAGTGAACATCAGCGCAGGGTACAGATATATCTGTATCAGTATCAAGCAAAGCTACTCCAGAGTGGGAACAGCTGTACCAGCAAAAACACAATTGGCTAGTGCAGAGACTCAGATCCCTTGAACCCTACAGAAAAATTTGTGTGAAAAGATTAGAATCCCAGTAACTCTGCAATGACAAAATATCAATCCTACTTGAGTTTCATTAGACCTCATGTTATACATTTATTTTACAAATGGCAATTGGAACAAAAATTAGAGCAAGCTCACAGTTCACACATCCTTGAAGGAGTCACTATGTTCCGTAAGTCTGTACAGACGATTGAATCATTTTTCCAATTTTATGTACTCTATCTTCCTGGAAGCCAAAGGCCTTTGGGACTTACAAACAGTAGAACTTTTGCAAATTTAACTGACTGCACTCAGCCAACATTGTGTTCTTCGAGAGAGACACTGTCAGCCTGTCTTTGACACAAAGGTAACATCCCACTCACATTTTAAGTAACTGTTGAGTTGATTTCCCAGATGAAAAAGATGTTGTTTACCACCTTGATCCCCAAACCTGACCTTGTCAGCACTACTGACCCATTTGCTGCAAACTGGGCTGCAAGAAATACAGTATTAAGTGCTTTAGAGCAGGGTGACAGCCACCCCATGAGAGCCCACCAGCATGGCACCATCTCATATGTAGCTAAGTCATCAACCCCATAGTTTTGGGTGAAATGCCCTCTTTTCAAGAGCCATTTCCCTCTTACCAACACACTTAATTACACATACACCTCAGGGCCTGGTGGAATAAACAGCAAGTCTTTGCGTCTGGGCAGGGGTGCAGGTTTTGATTCGGGAAGTTTATGTCTACAAATTAATTTTGATCTGCACCCTACTGTGCTCAGTGCTTTCCTATGGCTTCCATTCAACATAAACATTAACTGCCATTGAAAATACAGTGCTTCCAGGAAAACAATGTTTAGTTAAATTCACACAGTGATAAAAAAAAATTACACTAAGAATATTAAAAGTTTGAAATTAATGGATGAATTTTACCACACAGTAACAGCAGTTTTACTAAAGTACATGCCAGCAAATGTATATACCCACCCTCAGAAGTAGTACTCTCACTAGTAGGGAGGTAACAAATTTGTAGTTTTATAGTAGAGCCAAGATGGTAAGTTTGTAAAGGCTACAGCTTTATCAGGAAAAGAGATCTATGCAAATGCAGATTTCAGAATGTTTTATCCCATCCAGGGTTTTTTTCTATTGCTGGAAAGTGCTGACATCCATTTAGTAAAAATCCTCTGAATATGTCTTTTAAATATCCTTGTCCAAAAACCCCCCATGGGACAGCTTCATTACTTCAACAAGTGACTTGAGAAGCAGGAGAAGACAGTATATTAAATGAGTAAGGTAGATTCAAAAGGCCAAGGCAACCAGAATTTCATCCAATTTCTCACACCTTATTCTACCCTTCCTTACATCAGATGAATCAGCGTTGTTCAGCTGCAACTGCCGCCTCTAAATCTTACCCAATACCTCAGCTAAAAACTAAAGACATCAACCACTTGTCTCTCTCTTGCTTAAGACCTGCTATACATCCCACTCTAACCCTTATTTATACCATTATGATTATTATCTAATTATAAACAATGGCTTGATTAAAACATTCATATTTATAGAAGCATTCATGTCACCTACCTTTAGGCCTTTAACTGCTGCAGCTAAAATGGGAAAGCAAGCTCCTTATAGCATTAGCATGGTTATCCAGAGGGCAAATCAAAGCAGCTATGTTCAGCACTAAAGTCAAATATCATCACTCTCAAGCAGCTTCCAGACACTCTCTCCTTCCTCCTCTGGTTATGAGAACTCCAAAGAATTTAGATTCTCAAACTGCTTTTTTTAAAGCAATGGGTGAGGTCCCTTCAAAAATCAAGAGTTAGAAAGTGCAGCTTAGATTTCATATACTGCAGCAATACTGAACAAATCCAACCTGCCACTGCTTTTCACACCATGCCAGTATGCCCATTACTTCCAGCTCCACATACATATGACGCAAACCCATGGAAAATACTCAGTTTAATAATTTCCTGTATTATTCACCACATTGTGTGCTATAGCTTGTGGATTAATTATCCAGATAATAAAAAGACTGCAAGTGCCATTAATGTTGTCAGTCTGAAGTAGTGATCTACATAATGAGAGCAATGTGCTCCCATGATCTGCAGCTTGAGAGAGACTGAAGAACAACCCCCTCCTAACCCACTACACATGAGTGAAAAAAGACCCTTCCTCCCAGTACAGGAGGAAGGTGAGTAAACCATTAAGCAACTGTGGAAAGTCTCAAACATTGGGAAAATCAAAAAGAGAAAAGGGCTTTACACCTGGAAGACAAACTGTTTAAAGAAATGGATAGAAGAGTCACCAAGAAATGTTTTATGATGAAGGTGGTGAGACACTGGCACAGGTTGCCCACAGAAGCTCTGGATGCCCCACTGGGCACTGGAAGTGTTCAGAGTCAGGTTGGATGGAGTTCTGAGCAACACAATCAAGTGAAAGATGTCACTACCCACTGCAGGGCAGCTGGACTAGATGAACTTTAACAGTCTCTTCCAACTCAAAGCCCTCCATGACTCTCTGACCGATGACACTTATATGAGGATGGGATGAACACATTTTGGGGGTGTTTGTACTGGTGCACAGAAGCTGTCCAACAGTGAGAGAGATGCCTCTGCCCTCCTGAACCCCACACATGCACACAGGCAGAGGAAGCCCTTGAGCAGAATTACTGCTCTCCCCAACCACAGATGTGGCCACACACCATTACCCATAACACAGCTGGAAACATCTCATTTCTGTGTGTCCTGATTAAGGAAGAGGCATAAATTTCTGTTTGAAAGCAATCTAAACTGCACCACTGGAAATACCCGTAGAAATATTTCTTTTATTTCCAGGCCACCAAACACAAGCAGCACTCACTAGTTTACTACTCTGGTTTCCAATTTAGGAAATGCCTTTAATGGAAGCATTTCTTGAACACACACCAAATGCCACTGAACATAACTGTACCTAAACTGCACCTCTTAGAGAGATCCATTTTTAAATTAACTCTGAGCATGCTGTAACCTAAAAAGGGAGTAGAGGAGGGAATAAAAAAAAATAAAAGACGAAAAGAGGACGAAAGTCTCTATTGTGGCATTTTTCTTTCTTTGAGCACAGAAATATAAAACACAGGTGTTGGTATTAAGCAGAAAGGAAGACATTTCACAGATTCAAAACCAAGTGCTATCACCAAAAATCATAGATTATTGAGGCAGAGAGAGAGAGGGGGGGAAGTTGCAAAGCTCCTTAACATTTCAAGAAGCTCGGAGGCTTTTCACTCAGTGTTGTAGCTGGGGAAAACAGACGTACACTTTGATTATCATACAGAGGTTTGAATTAGAAGGGAACTTCATACATCATTCAGTTTCATCTTCAGAGATCATTTAGCTCCATCACCCCTGCCATGTTTCCACTAGGCTAGGTAGCTCAGAACCCTGTTTAGCCTGACTTTGAACACTTCCAGGGATGGAAACAGCAACCACTTCTCTGGGCAACCTATTCCAGCAATTCACCACCCTCACAGCAAAGAATTTCTTCCTAATACCTAATCTAAACCTGCCCTCCTTCAGTCTAAAGGCATTCCACCTTGTCCTATGCCCCTCTTTAGCCACTTCAGGTATTAGAAGGGGCTCCAAGGTGTCCCCAGAGCCTTCCCTTCCTCAGGCTCAATAACCTCAATTCTCTGAGCTGTCTCCACAGCAGAGGAGCTCCAGCCCCCTGAGCATCTCTGGGCCTCTGGATTCACTCCAACAGGTCCCTGTTTCTTATGGGCCCCAGAGCTGGGGTACAGTTGGATTAGCAACTCAGTACCAGCAGTAAAATAAATGAAATGGTGCATCTGTTATTACAATTAAATTAACAAAGCACTGAGAGAACCATGCATGTTTTCCCCTTGTGTACCATGCCCTGGATAAAGATACTCTGTAGCTGTACATATTTCCTGTGTTATAAATTAAACACGAGCCAAATTTACCCTTCCTGCAATCCTATTAAAATCAAGAGCAATTACTCCAGGGATAAATCTGGCCCAGTAATGTTTTTCAACAAAAATGAGTTTCAGAATAAATTCTACTAAAATAAATCTGTGTGGAAATACTTGAAACATTTTCATTTGTGTTCCCAGAGCACTTGTTTAAAAATAAATTGGAACAGAAAGTTCCCAGTATTAAATAGATGGAAAATGTCAAGACGGTGTTTCAGAATACTCTGTTTTCAGGTGATCAACCTGATATTCTTACTGTCAGGTTCTGTGGGGGGTAGTTTTGTTGTGGTTGATGTTTCAATTTTTTTTTTGTTTTGTTTTCTGTGTGGTTTTTTGGGGTAGCGAGGGACTGTGGGGTTTTTGATTGATTTGGGGGTTTATTTCTTTTTTTTTAATACCTAAGTACTTGCAGTCTTAAATAAAGGCCACCTTATATATGCAGCTCAGGTTATGAACCATGAATTAAGGAGCTCAGAAACTAGGTGTACATGGAAAATTAGACCTATGTATTCAAGATTTCAAATTTTTACATTGAGATCACACAATCAGACAAAATACAACTACAAATAGCATCAGGTTAGACTCTCAGCTGGCATGAACTGGAGCCAGTCTACTAAAATCAATTTATCTTCCTCAGCTTATCTGATTCCTCAGGGAATGTGGGCAATATTATTACTGCAGCTCTCCACAAAGTCACACATGCAGAAGTACTGGTGAGAGCAATGGCCTCGGGAAGCCTCACGCGATGCTGCAGACCTGCACGGATGCACCTGTAACGCTGCTCCCACAGGACTGCATCAACTACAGTGATGGAGACAGCCATAAAACATACACAAGTTGCCAAAAGCAATTTATCTACAGCAATTTGCACAGCCAGCAACCACTGTAATCACATTTTTGCAGAAACATGGAAAATCAGGCTGGAAGGAACTTCAAGAGGCCCCTCACCCCTTCCCCTGCCCCAGGGTGAGCTGTAGCACACCTACACACCCCTGAAGTCTCCTCCTGCCAAAGAAGTTTTTGAGCCAAAATTTTTCATTCTTGATCTCAATCCAAAACAAGATGTGATTTAAACCCAGTTGTTAATCTGACTTTAAGCCTCAGGCATTGACATTTAATGCTAATGAATATACAGAACACCAAACTGGCTGGTTAAGTTCCCA
The DNA here is from genome assembly GCF_030490865.1 of Poecile atricapillus. Classification (NCBI taxonomy): domain Eukaryota; kingdom Metazoa; phylum Chordata; class Aves; order Passeriformes; family Paridae; genus Poecile; species Poecile atricapillus. The sequence continues at coordinate 7,592,572 of NC_081288.1, forward strand.
TGTGAGCAGAGCTGAGCCTTCAGTAACGCAGGGATAGCAGAACATATAAGCAGGTAGATTAATGATTTCTTTAGAGCGGGAGTCAAACATAGCAGAAATTTAAAAATCTGTTCAATAGATTTTTTTAAATCTCCACTGCAGGAGATATCTTTATCACTTCTGGAGGAGACCACAGAGCTCATGAGAAAACCTGCAATGCTCTCATTTAGACCACAATCTCCATGACAGGCACTGAGAGACGGAAGATATTCCCACTGCCATACAGAAGAGGCCACTCTGTAACTAGAGAGTCTCCTGCCTTGCACTGACCAAGTCTGGTTCTGACCTCCCCAGCTTTTACAAGCTTGTCATAAAATCCCCTTGCAATGGCAGAGGGGCATGTACCTCTCCTTCCCTCTGTTTTCCCACCAGAAAGTCACAGGCTCAGGAGAGAATCTCATGGAGCAGAGAGCTCGTGGCTCCTCTGCATTCCAAACCTCCTGGGCAACAAATTTGGAGATAAAGAGTCTGTGGAGGAAAGAAAGGGGAAGCTGGCAGGGAAAGCCATTCAATAAGCCATTTTGCAAAAATAGTACTTGGATGGCTCTCAGCAGCAAAAAAGGATCCAAGACTAAGAGCTACTGATGACACTTCAGAGGTAAGGTAAAGGGAGAAGGGTCTGGACATCAGATCCTTAAAAAAGTTTTAAATTATTAAAGCAAGGCCTCAATTCTTGTAACAAGGAACTGCAGCTTATTTAAAGAAAGTAATGCAATAATAAGAACATTTATTTCCTTTCACATCTTCCAGGCATGGAATCACTAGGATCTGTTTGGAAGTGTTTCCACTGCTTCTGCCAGTCCTGAAAACAATCATGTGCTCATTTGAGATGCAACCCAGTTTTCTCATTGTGGTTCTAAACCAGAATATATGTTGCTTCTATTTTTTCCACTATATATTTTTTTTATGCAATTATTCAAACAATTCATACTCCCCAATCTCCTGGGACTCAGTTTATTGCAATAATTGAGAGGGTTTTTTTCTTCTCAGATATTCTGTTTTTCAGGACAAGATTTCTTTTTGTATGTATGATCCTTTTTTAATTATGAAAAACCCAAGTCAAAAGTGTAATAAAAAATGCAATGACTATGTTGCTTATTTTTATACTCTGACATTTTCATTTTGTGTCATTAATGAGTCTAATCCATCTCTCTTGCATTACATACATATCACATTCCTAACCACTAGCAATTAGAAATAGATAGCCATTTGCTTTCTCCCAGAATTGTAGAAAATTCATGCCACTTGTCACAAAAAGGGTGCAGACTACAAAGAGCAATACACAAAACGCTAAGTATTTTAATTTGACACCATTCTTTATGCAGTTCTCAAATCAAAAGCAAGTGTTAAATTCTATTATTAGCCTCCTGCTTGGATCACCACTTTGAATAAAGGCATTAATGAGATGGAGACCTGCAAAGCATTTTCTTAGAAACAAGAGAATCACTAAATCAAACAATTTGGATGTTAGCATTAAAAATCCCCAGTAAATTGTGTATTCACCAAGAAAAGGCAAAAGTACCAAACATGAAGCATCTATAGTGGCTCTGTCACTTTCTGTACAAGTGACAGGCAGGCTGTCTCCTGTGACCCACAATAGACATTGTGCCCACTGTGGTCAGGAGCTGCACTGGCAAGTTTCCATCCCAGAGCTCAAACTCTCACAGCTGCCCATGCACAGCACTTTCCCACTCTCCTCCAACACATGTCCCCTTGTTTTTGGAAAGGCGACAAGCACAGTTGTCCCAGTTAAGCCAGAGGTGTCCTGCACCAGTTCATGCCCTCCCAAAGACCCAACCATCCCATTTTGGCAGCTGCTATAAAAACAACTGCTCCCCATGTACAAGGAGCATCCAGCTGCTGCAACAGCCAGCTCTGTCCCAGCTGATGGAAAGGGGAAACAGCAATGTGTCCTTATATTGATTACAGAAGTCTTGCCTTTAATTTCATTTACAAGCTCGTCCCTATTTATTGGATTTATTTGGTGTGTCAGTCACTTATTCCTTAAAAAGTTCAAACACAGGGAAAAAAAGGATGTAGAGGCTGGAGTAACACTGACCTCTTCAACACCTCTATCACTAGAAGTGACTGTATCACATACTAAGTGTGTTGGTCGACCTCAGAGGTCAGAAGGCTGCCCCAGTACCCTTCCCATTGTTGCCTGTTGCTCATCCATGTGCTGTGACATGCAGACTGTGACAACAGCAAAGATGGACAAAGAGCACCGAAGAATGTGATTCGGTCTCAGTTTTCAACCACCTACACAGATGTCACAACCATTTCATAAAAACATCCACCTGTTCTGCATCTGTGTTAATGGGAAGAGAAAAAAGCCGAGTGTTGCAGATGTGCAGAGCTCAAGACAATAAAACAGGTGACTGATCAGAGATACTCTCCAGGAGTATTCACTGTGAAAGACAGCAGAATGTTGTTCCCTCTCAAGGTAACCAGCCAGCCAGCCAGCAATGCCTACTGCAGAACTGGCTCACAAAAAGCAAGTGGCACCATGTGGGATCCAGAACTTTTGCATACAAAGCCATTTAAGCTGAATCCCATAGAGCATAAGCAGGAGTGGGTGTACAAGAACTGCACAACTGTTAGCTGCCACATTACCCCAATCTCGGATGAAATGCCCATAGCCAGCCATCCCTGAGATTTCCAAGGCTGAATTAGGAAAGTCTAACAACTCACCAGCTGCTACTAAAACCTATGCTCCATGAAAGGTTAAGAAAATACCATTTCTTCTTATTAGGTCCCAGTTTACCATTGAAGAAAGCAACAAGATTAGGATCCAAGGAGTCTCCTTTATCCCAGATCTCCCTTAAGACCCAGTCTGTCCAAGAGGGACAGAAAGCTTTCAGTAGTGAGTGATTAATCTCACAGTCACCAAAACAGGGAGTTTAATTTAGCACTTGAGATTTTTTATGCCTTTCTAAATTCTTTACAAAATCTGTGCACTAGCAAGCGTAGGCTATAGGTTTTCACTTTCATAAAGTAAACTAAATATGAAAAATATGAAACTGTTAAGACTGAAATAAAAAACTGCAGATTTTGAGTACTGATAGTTATGCCTCAACCATATTTGTATTATCTTCCAAGTGCTGAGTAGATCAAAACCCAGGGACACATACATACTGTAGGTCAGATCTTTCAGCAGGTGTATGGTCTGAACAAATCTTCATATATAATTACGCTGCCAAATACTTGATGAATTGAGTGGATGTCAGCATATGCTTACTGTAAAACAGACAAGAGGATCTTTGTCAGACAAGAAGTAAATTAATATTCACTATAGGAACTGTATCATGCAGTTTAGAAGAAAACCACAAACACATGTGCAGGCCTGAAAATGGGGGTAAAAAGCTTGACCAGAAATGTCAGCTGAGGTCTGTTCCTTGCACAGAAAGAGACTGAACAGCAAGGGATACTATTATGCATTGCATCCAGGGAGCTGGCAAGGCTTGCTGCTCAAAAGCAGCTGCTTGAATATTTAGCTTGAAAGGCAGACTATTCCTTGCATTTTCTCTGGTGTAGCTTTCAGCTGCACAGCAGTGCCAAATGGCATCGGGCTTCCTGAGGGACCAGAGCGCCTTTGGGCTGGGTACAAACTGCACATGGTTTATAGGGCACCCTGAAGGGGAGACCACAGCACTGCACCGATGCCAGAGGGGCCTGGAAGCTGTTGTGGAATTTCTGAGGATGATGGCTCAGAATGTTCATATCAGCAGGGTGGTTGACATGATCCATTCTCAGTGCTGGCTATTTTGTCACAGAGAAAAACAAAGAAGGAAGGAAGCAGTGAGAGACAGCAAAGGGCTCCTACACTGAGAGATGCACACAAGATTGGTCCATGCTTGTCAGAGCTGGGTATGACAGATAGTAACTCCAACAGCCTGAATTAAATAGATACCAGGTTTGAAGCCTACACATGTGCCAGTTTTCTTGCTAGGTACTGAAAAGTAGCATCCATCTAATCACTCACCAGCAGTAACTCCCTTTCCTGCTTCAATCTCCTGTTACATACTGTCACCCAGTCACAGAGACTTAAAATACATGAATTAACAGTATCTGACTTTTGTGTTGGAACAGTGGAACAAATAACTGATAAACTGAAACTTTAAGGAAAAGGGCAACTCATTTAAGTTCAAGAACTGAAAATTACTTGCAAAGCAGTAATTCAGCTTAGTGTGCAATTTTACACACATGCAGAGACATGGGTTTTCCACATATTAAAATAATGTTACTAATGAACAAAAGATGTGCTCAGCTCTCCCTTTGAAAAGCCTACTATGCAAGTAGACACCTAATAAATACAGAGACAACTGTAGTCAGACACAATATGGCAATTTCATTCTAACACAAATCCTGCTGGCACAGAGGCTGAAGTCACACATTTTCAAGAAGAGCTTCCAGACTTTTCCTGGTGTGAATATTTAATGTTTTGAGAGAAGCAATAGGATTTTGTATTTAGAAGCTACTCCACTACAAGCATTCACTGTTATCATTAATGTTTTGCTTTCAATTATGAAAAATCAACTTGTAAAACTGCTCACAAAATCTCCACCCCCTGATGAAGCAAACAAGAACTCAATCAGAAAAGCTGCGGGCAAACGGGATTACCAGTCTGACTTGCAAGGGAGAATTGCCTGTTAAAAAAAGGCAGAATCATGTTTCCATGTGGAAAATGTTAAAGTTATTGTAACTAAATATAACAACCCAAATTTTTCCCCTCTATTTTATTTCCAATAATGCACACACTCATCTCTGTTTGTTCCACTAGACAAAAATGGGTAGCAAAATGTTCTTGTTCAGTCATGTTCAAAATCCCCTAGGATTTGAGCCCTCCTTCCCAGGTTCCCCCAGAGGGGAGCAGCAATGCCAGGACCACAAGGAAATAGGCAGGCATGTGCCAGAGAAAGAGGAATAAAAAATATCTGCATGTGGCTTTCAGACCCATCTTCAGCACAAGTCTCAAAATATCCACACAATAGCCAAAATTCCCATACAAATATGAATGAGAGAGGAGGGAGGGAAAGACTCAAGTGTTCCAATTTGGAAATGTCATTAAGAATGACAATTTGGAGCTAATTAAATTCGGGGGGGGGTGGGGGGGGGGGGGGGGGAGGAGGGATGATGGGGAGCATAACAATCGAGCAAAGAATATCCATGTCAGATGTCACCTAGACAGCAAGAGAGAAACATTTATTCTGCCACACTGAAATATTCGATATTCACAGTCATTGCCGCAGTGTTGAATGACGTGCAGGGAAGTGTTGCTGCTTCATCCTTGTACCATTCTCTGTTACTGCACCCTCTGCTATCCAAATTCCAGTTCCTCTCACACCTTTACAAAATGTCAGTGCAGAGACTTTCTAGGAATTTGGGCCAAGTTCAAGAATCCCCATCTGCTCCTGTTGGAGAGGGATGAGATCAGACTGTAAATGAGTGGCAGACTCCTAGCAAGTAGACATGTGAATACAATTTGGACACGTATGAAAGTCGGTCCCAGCCTTCTTCATTTAAATTAAAAACTTTACACTCTCTTCTCTCTCTCTCTCTGTAATGAAACACTCATATAATCAGTTATTCATCCATTTAGGTTAAGTGCATGTATAGGCAAGTACTCTCAAGACATTTCATTAATCTACATTTATCTTAAAGCTATTTAGAATTGCAGACGTGCATACACAAGATGATTTCTTCAAGACTTAAAAGCAATTAGGTCTTGAGAAAAGTGGCTTTGGTAGCACATGTTCTCACAGTTATTTAAATAAATTCAAATCAAATATAGGTTTAAATCAGCACAAGACTTCTCATTGGACACCAGAGTTTTTTCAAGTTTCCAGAGCTTTTTTGCAGTGCTTTGCACTGTGTATGTAGGAGCGTGCACCTGTGCTGGTAGTCAGCCTGCAGGAGAGCTCCCCTTGCAAGCCTACACACACACACAACAGGGGTTCATAAACTGAATTTATAACACTTTCTTGTTATAGCTGGTAGCAATATGGAAATTAATATACACAGAAGGTGTCAGTTTCTGAAAGTGTTTCTCCCCATCTGACTGGTTTTTACAGTTATAGTCTGACTGGCAGTCACGGCAGCCCAGGGCTAAAGTCAGGAGCAGAAGCATGGTGTTCATCCACTAACACATTCCAATTTACCTTCATGGATGGCACGCTGGAGAGCTGAGATTAAGCTTTCTTATTTTTCATGAAGGTGAACATTAAATAAAAAAATTAAAAAATCCAAATCAGAAATCAACTTACTTGAGGATTTAGGCAGAACAGGAAACTCAAGGCAGACCACAAAAGTCCCATGTGAGCCCTGTAAAATAAACCCTTCTGCATTTAACCAATTCTTACACATCTAGATGAGCAGATCCTGCCTACTTTAACAGAAGACTCATGAATTTTACCTCATTGGAAAAAGAGGACACTAACTCTGGCAGAGAGTATTGGAATTCCTTATGATCCCATGTGTCAATCTTGCTTACATCTATTTGTTTTCCTTTCAGGTCCAAAAATGGACTTAAAAGGGGAATAAACAGTGCATTTCTTGGCTACAAATGTGGCCAAGAAAACACAATGTGATTACATTCTGTGTGTGGGTAAGGCCTGCTAGTTTAAAACATATACATAAACACACAGCTACATATATGCATACATAGTCACACATACTGCCTTTGTAAATAATCAGAACAGATCTTGATGAATCACCTCTATTTGATATTTTTACAGTGTTTCTTGTAAAAAACATTCCCCAAATGTGCAAACGATTAAGAAAATATGTGAAAAACAAAGTCTGATAGGCAGACTAAAGTTGGAGGCTGAATAACATGTAAGCCTGTTTGGCATTAGTGCCAGGAATCCCTTCTCACTCTAAAAATCTGACATATCATTTTCTTTATTAGTTCTAAATCAACTGTTCATTTAATTTACATTAAAATATGAAATTAAAATTTAATACAGATGATTTAGAATTGAAGTCATGCAAAGACAGTACTTTTATTTTAACTGACTTTTATTTTGGAAGTGAATATTACTGCACACTGCTGAATTCTTACAACAGTCCACGAGGCCAGCACTGGAAGTCTGTCGACACAACCACTAGGATTTCATTCACTGAGAGCTGAGTAACTCAAGTCTTCCTTTTCCACTAATTAATATCACAAAATGCCTCCAATTATTATGCGTTTAGATCTGAGTGTATGAGCAAGGCATGACCATCATACATACCACATAAAATTACAATTTCACAGATCCATGACATGAAACCTTTTTACATCTGGAAAAGAAAATGAAAGGCAAGATAGGCCTTTACCCTAGTCAAAAGGTCACTCAACTCAGATTAACTTAGAATTCATGAAACTGTAGTAAGAAAGTAAAAATGAAAGTCTGACCCTTACAAAGGCCAGATGTCCCATTAACTTCCTCTTATATTTTAGTCAAGCACACAGTTCAGTCACAGAAAAGTTTATTACAAATCACAAATATGCCACCAGCAGAGATCCAAGAGTTTCCCTTCCATACTAGAGACAATTCCCAACAAACAGAAGACACCATTCCAGCATCAAGCCAAATAAAGTGAGCTGATCAGCAGGTCATCAGCAATCCCATCTAATGCAGACAGATTCTCATGCAATGCAGAGAAACAGCTCTGCAGGCAGATCCTGTGGCTGGAACAGCTCCCAGCACACAGGGGTGGTGAACTCCAGCAGAATAGCATTATAGTCACTGCAGGCCCTGCTCACTGCAGGAGCCTTGCTAACATTTGTGTTTACTACTCCAGCTCAGTGCCAACAACTTCAGTCCTCACCTAATGAAAAATACTGTCCCTCTCTACCTTTAACCCCCTCCATGTTTTCACTCTACTACAGACTTCCCTCTTATTCCAAACACCTCAAACTCCGTCCAAGACCATTTTAATCACAAACACGGAGGCTTTCTTCCATTTCAATATTTTTATTCTACATAACTTTAGAAGGGGTTGAAAATCTTCCCTTTCTCAATCTTGACAAAATCCTTTCCTACCAAGTCCTCTCTAACCAGGCAGCAGCAGAGCACCATACCTGGAAATCAGGGGCTTATAATGAAAATGCTGAGGTAAACCTTAGACACAGCATCAAGCTGCATGAAAACCCTGTCAGGGTACTAGAAATAAAGTGTATTTAAAGCCTAAGATGCTCTGTCATCACCATAAAATGCACACACTGCTGCTGCATGCTCTCAAACTTTATTAAATGGGCCTGGGCACAACAGCAACAAAGTGCAGCCTCCCCTGACTTCATACAGGACATGGGCTCATTGTCACCAGCAGCAGTGACCATCTCCAAGCTAATAACTATGGGGAAGAGAATACACTAAATTAGAATGAAGTTCTGTGATCACAAAAAGAATAGGGGAACAAAATTAGTCTGAATAGAAGTCAGTGCTGGAGGGTCGCTCTCACTACCTGGCCATTATTTCTCATAATGCTCTGCCCAGCATTAACACCTGCCCATTCCTCCAGCCCAGTGACTCTCGTTACCATCTTCATTCCTCTGTTATTACTGAACCAGCCATCCCCTGGGGAAGGTCTGTCAGCTGCAGTGAACACTGCCCACTGTACTTCACATAAAATTTGGGACTTTGAAACTAAGACAGTAAATCACCTCTATCCTCCACACGTAAGAGACAAGTCCAGATGTGACAAAGATCTAATAATGCTATTTTTTAAAACACTAAAAGAAAACTGAAGAGAGGTGAATGAAACTTGGCTTTAGTGAATATCTGAAACTTAATAACTCTACATTAATAACCCTGATGAGGACTGCTGTTAGGAAGACAAAAATCTCCAGGAATTTAACACAGCATAAGTTTTATTAAAACTATACTTCCACTTAAAGTGCTTTGGATTATTTAAGATTTATTTGAGTTAAAGCAAAGAGACCTCATCTAATCAGGAAAATTCTGTAATAGCCCCTGATTCAGAAGCCATCAATTCACTTTGTATTCACAGACTATGTAAGAGACCATAAAAGGAAATAATAAAAAGCAGTAAAATTGAAGAGATGATACGACAAAAAACCCCAAGTAGTAGCAAGGGGGAGAAAAATAATTATGTTTTAAAGACAAAATACCTGCATGAACAATTCTGAAATTTTAACTTCAAACATCCCTACACATTACTGTGTGAGCTGCAAATGAAACAAAGCAATGGAGAATAACAGGGCCACATTGCCTCTTTTGAGAAGAAAACTTCACCATCATGGAAAGCTAATAAAGAGAAGAAAAGTAACAGGCAAGAGTAAGAAAGCAGAGAATGAAAAGTAATAGTATTGATTTAAGTGGTTCATTTTTTATTCATGGATATCCTTTCCAGTGGATATATCAGAAGTATTTTATGTTTAATAGGCACCACTATTGTGCAAATGTTTTCTAAGTAAAACGTCCCCACTCTGTACCAAGGCAATAAATGGCTTCATAGCAGACAGCCCTATGAAGAATTCAAGAACCAAAATGGACTTTGGACCATCTGAAACATAAGAAAACTTATCCTCAGTGAAAGCTCTTTGGTGTTGAAATGATTTAATAGAAGATGGGTGCTACAGCTGATATGTTTTCATTTGGTAACCCTAGTTGTCTGTCAGAGATCCTTGACTTCTCAGAAGAGAAGGTGTGCATTACTAACTGAAAAAAAACCCAACAAAACCAAAACAAAACCAAAGCAACACCGTCCACTGAATACACAAGTCCTAGTCTCAGAGCCTTAGAGAGAGTTGCTTCTTATGTCTCCCTATTCCTTTTCCCCTTTCCACTTCTGGTTTAAATTCTTGCAATAATGATGTTTTGAATATTTATCCCAAATGCAGTCTATTCCAGACTTCAACTATAAAATCTGATTCAGCTAAGAAATTAAATCCCGCTGCTTAAACTACAAATTTTAATCCATAATTAATATGTAAAAAAAAAAGTCTCTATTTATTCTGCATAAATTGTTCTTCTCCTTCCCCAGTCTCCATGACAGAGAATGTTGTTTGCCAATATTTTACTTCACAATCTCATGAGCAACCTCTTCTTCCCTCTCCCATCGGTTAGGTTTTGTATTCAGATAGAAATGTCTTATGATACTGCCTGGCAGCATCCTGGAAGCAATCACATCCAGCTGGAATTGAAAATGTTATTTAGTCTACTGTGTTTTTGTTGATATGAAATATTCAGATTAACAGGAAAGATGGTGGTCGTAGGGAAATTGTAACAGCCTTGGAAATTTCTAACGTACTTGGGACCCATTTCCTTCATTACTGAGCAAACATGCTGCCCCATGGCAAACCAGTGTCAGATGGCTAATAGTCTCTGTGCCGAAGGGAGCCAGCAAGCAGACTGACTGTTAATGAAGCCCAAAAGGTACAGGAAAGAGGCACTGGGACAGGAGTGACAATCTTCTTTCAGAACCCAGAGTCTCACTGGTGCAGCTGACCTACATTCTCCAGCTTGGAGCTGAAGGTCAAGTCAAAACATGCATAAATAAAATAATGGCTCCATTTCAGCGGGCTCTCCAAGCATCCCATGCTGGTGAGAACAAGCCATCTCCTCCCATGCACTACTCCAGCACGAGCCACAGATGCTAAATCTGATCTGAAATCACTCAGTTTTAACTTGCAAAAGGTCCTTTACACAGCTGACAGTACTTGGCCAGAACCTTGTGTTAGACTGCTATTTATTGACTTTGGTTAGTAGTGGTGAGAAATCCAAGGCTTTAAATGACCAACATAACCCTTGCCTTTGAAATCTAATTCAAACCAGTTTTATGACTTCCCTCTTATGAGCAATTCCCTTTACGCAGGCATCTATTAGATTTAAGAAGGAAATCATAGCTAGGTTCAATTTTCAAACTCATTTTTACCCAGTGTAATCTTTCCTTAAAAGACCACAAATTTTCTTCATGATCTGCACATCTAAATACCTTCTTGTACAGCCAGGGGCAATGTCTGCATATCGAAAGCTTGCAGTCTGCGAGTTTCACTGTTTCACATCAAGAGCCAAACACATGCAGGCTCAAAATAATGCCATGCCTCCATTTTTTCTCTTCAGCGAAAAAGGATTCAAACAAGACGTAACAGAGGAGAATGCACTGGTGTTGATTTGTATTCTAGAAGTGAATAGATGCTAAAAAACGAAAATCATTTAAGCAGAAATCTTGATCGCTATTCTCTGTTGAAGGGTTGCTGTAACATGAGCCTTTTGTTTGCTGAAGAGGCAGATAAACTGCACCACTAATTAGTCACATACAACACACACTTACCCAAATTCTTCATTACACATGGAAAATGACTCAGTTCTGATGTTCTCAATGAACACACTTTCAGCTGATATTCCTATCAATGTTGCATTAAGAGAGGTAAGCTAAGGCAGAATAGGTTCACAAAAGCATCAAAGCGAAACTGATTTTATTTACTTAGATAAAACCCCCTGAAGCAGGCTGGGCACAAAGTGGAACAGACATCTTGTTTAAAAAGATAAAATTTATGAAAGTAATTATTATCTCAAGTTCACAAATTGATTATTTTTGGTCCTGATTCCAGATTTTAGAACTACTAGAGCTGTCTTCTTTTATTTTAATCACATTCATGACTTTTCATCACTTTCTCAGCTTTGGAATAACTTTATTGAATTAAAATAGCTAGTTGCAGAATTCATTGAATGTAATAAAAATCAAGAAAATACCTCTCAATTTGAAAGATTACAGAGACATTTTTCTTGTTTCAAAAAAAAAAAAGAACACTGGTTCTGACCTCTTAACCAGTAAATTTCAAGAGGTAATGGAGGAGGAAGCCTGAAGCTGCTTAGAATGGGGCAGGTAAGGAAGGCTGCTAAACTGAATTATTTCTCTATGGCTAAACTACACATTTATTTAGAATTAATTTACAAATAATATTTTTCACCATTACTTTTATGTATTTCTAGTCCAGTTAAAATTAATGTTTTGAACTGCAGAATCCTGAAGACCTATCCTCATTCATACATTCAACAAAATACTTAGAAGTTATCGTAACATGGACAAAGCAAGCCATTCTGCTGTACAACATGTTTTTGCCAATCCTGAATTCACAGTGAGCACCTAAGTCTTATCACCCCAACTGAGATGCTGAGGAACCCTCCCCTGACCTCACTCCAGTACCACAATAATGGCAGGATTCCTGCATGGAGACAAAGGCACAAACGTAGTGGATGCTCCCAGATACCTCCTGGCACCACCAGCTCAGCAGCAGAGCAGAGAAGACCACAGTGGTACAGCTTTAGCACTCACCAGGCACCCAGAGCAGGATCAGAGTCACCTCAGCCTTAGGTCTTGAAGAAAGCCTTCAGGCTCTGCTCACCTGTATTTTTCTGGTCTGGAGAAGTGGATAGCAAATATTCGAGGCACAAGGCCCCACAAGCTAAGGTCTTCTTGCTACAGCTGAGCTACCTGCACTGTGGCAATGGATGCAAGCATAGGATGGCCCCTATTTCCTGCCCACCTTTTATCCCCACCCTTACAGGCAACAACAGAAACCACCTGGCTCCCTATATCAGATAGCACAAGCTGTCCTAAATGACCCCACAACAGCTGCCACCCACTCTCCCACTGCACTCTCTCTTCCTTGTCCCTGCACCAGCCCTGCTGTGTCCCCAGGATGTGAGGGACACACAGCTCCGGCTTGGGAGGTTTCAGTGCCTAGAGCAGTCCTGCACAGAGGTGGAACCACCTTGTAATCTCAGCCTGTGTTGGCTCAAAAATACCAAGCAAACACTGGATTGTGCACTTTTGTGTACACATCTGGATACAGGAGGCAAAGATGGTCAAAAAGATACAGCTGCCTAAGTGACTGCAGAGCTTTTGGCACAACTGCAGGTGTGCCATGGAGACACGGCAGAGGTTTGGGAAGAACAGCAGATGGACAGCCAAGACAGACTTGTTACAATGAGAGCAAGCATTAGAGCACTGCAACAGAGAAACCTGAACTAGTTTAACTGGGTCCTTCTCCTTATAAAATAGTTATAAAAAGAAATGTGAGATTACAGGATCAGCTGAAACTGCTGTGCAAATAAAACACAGGAAACCATTGATCTCAATGACGTTGGCTGAATGCTTACAGAGAAACAAGTCTGCAGGGCTGAAATATCTTACTAGTTCTCATTAAATGTTTTTAGATGTGTACAGATCCTTGTGAAAGTCAAACAAAGCAAGTGGAGAGAATCCACACCCAAATGATTTTGCAGTGATAGTGGATTTTTTGAAATTCTGACAGCAGAAGATAGCAAAGGTCTTTCTGAATAAATGCAAGACTGATAACTTGAAAAAGCTGTCCACACCCTACCATAGTAACTTAGTATCACCCATCTCAAAAAAAACAAAAGCAACATAAGGAGTTCAGAGAAAAACTCAAAAGTATATACAATTTATTTTTTTCTTCACGTGATTGACTGTGCAACACAGATCCCCTTAAGCATCACAAACAGATTAGCCAACAGCACAGAAACCTAAAAAGCAGAACTAGAACACAGAAGGAGAGAGGAAATTTACTTAACAAGGTCAGCAATAGAACCTGGCACAACTCTGCCTCAGGAAAAGAATTTTACAAATGGAAAAGACACGTACCACAGTTTTGTAAATATGGGCTGATGCTCACACACCACCACTCAGCATAACATGCAAAAATTCACCCTTGTCTCATGAGCTCAGATGCACACACACCCCCCACACCCCCCCTCCAAAGTCATACATTTATGGCAGCTTTTGCCAGAACCAGCCGGAAGCTTTTCTTTATGTCCACAACTGATGAAGTACTATCACATACATACCTACCCTATCGTGTCTGAATTCTCCTGGATTTTGAAATGATCCACACTTCCTACTTGGAGCTGGAGTAGAATGGATGGCTAACTCATTTCAAGAAGAGTTTGGTTATACATCTCCCTTGATGAAAAATTTAAATTGTTCAACTAAGAAGCAGTGTCTTTTTACCCCAAGACATTACTCCAGCAGGGGTTCAGTAGATAATGAGAAACAAAACCAGGGAAAGGAACCAAAGGGTTTTGTAACTAGAACAGAAAGGGTTTGGAGTTTGTTTTCACTAAGTTCAAACAGAAGAAGTTTTATGACTCAAGTAAAAGGAGTGCAAAAGGGTTTGGAGAAGGAAGGTTTCCATTCAACAGACTTGAACTGGTTCAACAGTAATTTGAGCTCTATATGAGCTCATTTTTTGCTGTGACACTCTCAGCATTGAAGAAAAACTTCACAAAACACAGGAGGGAGCTGATGACAGATGAGAGGGCAAGAGGCAATGCAAGGCCAGCTCTGAAATAGTTACTTGCACTGTATTACAGCCTGCCACAACAAAGCCTTTCCCACATTTTTAAAGCTGTAAATGTAAACACCACTTAAAAGGTAATTTACATGAATGGTGAACCAGGGAATGAAAAAAAATGGGCTCGAAAAAAAATGATGAGTTTTCCTGTACCCCAAAGAGCAGCCCTGGAAAGTCCTGGCTCCCAAGAGATAAGTTACCAGCGCTCTCTGTAGGGAGTGGGATTTCAGAATGGTGTTTCCTTCCCTCCACCTTTTGCAGGCTGTCAGGACAGGCTGCTATCAGCTGTGGCAAACCCCGCTCCGGGACATGGAGATGGTACAAGGCAGCTCAGGACAGCTCACGGGCAGAAAGCTTAACTTTTTGTGCTTTTGGGGTCTAGCAGAGACACCTCGGCTCAGGGAGTCATCCTTCACCTGCACTTAAGTCAGTTCTGATTCATGGCAGAATAATCATTTTGATGGTGAAGAGCAGCTACTAAAAATGCTTTCTTGCAACAACACTGCCAAGAAAAGAGCCGGGAGATTCTCTGACAGCATCTGCAATTTATGGGAAATGGGCAATCAAGGAGCTGTTGTGAGGAGGCTCAGTGATGGGTAACGCTGCCCTGAGTTCATCCCCCTCTGCCAGCACCTACACTGCACAAGGGCTACCTGGGCACAGTCCCACCAGTTCCTGCAGCAGGTGATGCAGGCGACCCTTTGGAAAGAGGGGCCCACAATCCCACAGCACCAACCCACAAGAGGGTGACTGGGGGAGAGTCACACCAAATCTGCAGCTGACTGGAGTCCCAGCTCCTGCCTGGTGCCAGGGCTGCACTTACAATGGTGTGGATGCTGCCCCTGCATTCTCCCCTTCATGGAACACACAGGACATCACCCAGGGACCGCTGGGATCTAGAAAAACAAGATGACGTGGTTTGTCTGATGAAGATGTAGCAAGACACCACTTCATCGTGGGCAGCATGGCTCCCTTCTGACAGCTCAATGTTCGATCCACAGATCTGCACCTAATCAGCTCAGTGTTAGGATCCACAGTTAAACCTCATTTATTGTCTGAGCCTGAAGATTAGAGACAAAAACCAGAAGATTCAGGAATATAAAGTAAAGCAAGGCAGTCAGAGTCATTTTCCTACTCATTACACATGATTGTAAATGCAGCCAAAGGACATCCACTTGCAGGCAAAACTGATACTGGTTCAATCCCTTCTAGACAGGTGAGCAGGCTGTTACTGGTCTCCAGCAGAAAAAGTTGTGAATTATTAAAAACACACACAAGAAGTTTGGATCAGGGAGGTTCATTCCTCCTAAGGGAGGCAAGATGAGTCACCATCTGCAGTGGCAGCCCAGCTGCTCAGTTCCTGCTCAGACAGTTTAAATCCTGACTGAGTGGTGAACAGCACTTGCAGCAAGACATCACATCAAGAGAAACCAGGTTAATGGTACAGGAGGAGGCAAAGCACAGGCTCTCCTCTCCCAGGAGTTCTGCAGACGGCATCTTTCATACTGCAGCAAATCCAGAAGATGCTGGAAGTGTTCAAGGCCAGACGGGGGGGGCACTGACCAAACCTGCTCTAGTGGGAGGTGCACCCCCATGGCAGAGGGGTGCAATTAGATGATCTTTAAAGTCCCTTTTAACCCAAACTGCTCTGTGATGCTACAAACCCTGGGCAGACCTTACAAGAATGTCAACAGGAATGCTGCTATGGGACTCATACTTTGCATATATGAAGGCAATTTTAAATATGGATTGGATTGATAAAAGCAACTCTTCAGCACACCAATGCAAACATGCAAATGTAGGGAAATATAACTGAATAACCAAGTTTTCTTTGCATATTGAGACTGTCAGCCAATTCTTCTTCAGGCTTCACTGTAAATGGAAACATAAGTATTTTTGATAACCAGTAATAATGACTTAGGAGAATCTCTCTGATTTTTATATATTACATGGGCAAGAAGCCATACAGAACATTTAGTTAATAAAAGTTTTATTGATAGTGGTAAGTGATGCATTTCTGACATCCTTCTTTTTTCTGCCCCTATAGAATGTAACCCTCACCTTCCTCGATGTACAAAGAAAATTAAAAAAAAAAAAACTATGTCACTTCCTTCGAGAGCCAAGTAAAAAAGCTACCACAAAAATAAATAAATAACAACCAAGTTCATCATTCCACATAGCCATAGCCATACCCATAGAAAGGCTAATTTGCAGATGAAATGGGAAAGAATCTTGCCTAGGCTGCTAAAGAAAAAATAGATAGATACATTTCAAATAAAAAAACAACGGCAGGAAGTAGGAAAAAATAATGAGATCCTTATAATCTGTAAGTTGGCCAAATGTATCAACCCCTGTTATATTTGGTTTTCATGTGTTACTCACTAGGCATGTTCATGAACTGGGAAGAAAACCAGATAAAACATGTGGTTATTGGCACACAGAGATATCACAGCTAGAATGCAAGCTCAGGTCTGCAGCAGTTTTCCTTAATAAGTATTCTCTATTTAAGCAAAGATTGATCCTACATGATGTGACAGGTCACTGATACAAATAAATTGCTTTACGATATGATCTGTGAACAACGGATATTCACCGTGGGCTTACTGAGTTCCATACTAGCATATCTAAGTTTCCACTTCATGTAAAATCAACTTTTATCTCTCTGTGATATAACCCAGCAGTATGTTGAAATCAATGCTTAGTCTTTCAACCTCAAAGGCCTGCAGCCAGTTTACAACTACATAATTTGAAATAACAGGAGTTTCCAATCCATTCCAATTTTCAAGCCTTTGTGATGCACATGTCACTGAATTGCAGGAATAGCTCGTGCAGTTACAGAAAGCTTCTAGAAGGAAGTGATAAATGAACATTACCCTTTACAGCTGTAACCAAATAACGAGACTGAAATGCACTGGGTTTTTTCCCACCTCTAGCTTTACAAAATTTCATGTGGTTCACTGGTCAGAAAGTCAGCAAGAACAAAATCTTTATCTACTGTTTCCCACTTGCTACCCACAAACTGCCAGTTAAATAATGCTAAAGGAAATCAGCGTGGTTTTCTTGCACAACAGCCTTTCTGAAAGGGTAGCAACCATGCAGTAAAGCATTTGCACACGAGGCAGGACAACTCTAGGATGCCATTCTGATGCCCACATTTTAATGAAATCAGTATGGCTCTAGCAAAACCAGAGGCACCACAGGGAGTTCCCTGGGTACAAAGCAAAGCTGCAAAAACACATTCAGGGAGATTCGTCCATAACCAAAAGCAAATATAGGGCAAGGTCAGGAATCTGTTAAACAACCTTCTTAGATTTCTTGTATGGTAACTTAAGTGTGAACATGCAACCTGCCCCATAACTTTTGACAGTATCAGCCAAATTTTTAAGAGGTTTGAAGCCTCCATTAAATTCCCCTAAACTTCATGTAAACTGGTGGCTGAGCAATGAAAGGTGCCAGGAGTCCAGGCTCTGACAGGCTTCAGTCCTGTGCTGCCAGACAACAATTTCAAGTAACAGCCTTTGGCAGAATGTTAAAAACAACAAACAAACAAAGAATTTGAATCAACAGGAAATGAATTGTCAAAAAAAAAACAAAACCAAGGTTTATGGCAGGCAAAACTCGAGGATCCCCACACTGACCACATGTGAACTGTATTACAACAATTACGCAACACAGAAGAGGTCAAGTTTGTGATGATGGAGTGTAAGATTCACACGAACTTATCTCATACAGCTCAGAAAGAAAGTACACAGCTTCAGGATGTAGCAGAAATACATATGGTACAAACAAATATACCTTTTTTTTTAGTTATCTCATATTTCACTTTCTTTACAGTATAATATTACAGTCTGACCCATTTTCTTTCAAAATTTATCAAACACTATGAAAGGATCAATTCTAATGTACCTACCTGCCTCGTTCTTACTGTCCTGTAAGACAGTTCTAGCTTCTGGGGCACACTTAAGGAAAAAAAAAACAAAAACCAAAACCAAACAAAAAAACCCAACCCAAAACACAACAGAAGCCCCCACCACAAACAAAAAAAAGCCCCAGAAGCCAAAATTATTCCAGTTTAAAATAAAAATACCTCATACCATCAATATGATGAACATGATTAATATTTTAGAATCTTTCAAGAACCACATCCAGTCATTTTACAAACTTCCTGTTGTTAATTACAGAATTGGCATCTAAAATCTAATGCATCTTTCACTTTAAGGAAAAAAAAAATCCAACCTACTAACCTTTAAAAAATTCCCATATATGGGAGGAAACTCTAACTCTGGTGCAATGAGAATAAACCCAGTTTAATCCTCCAAACCCTAGATTAAATTATAAACCCTAGGCAAAGGTAAAGAAAGCCCTTCTCAGAATGCCCTACAATCCCACTTAAGAACTTCAAAGTAATAACAATTAAATTTAGTCTAGACTTTCAATGTCCCAAACTTGAATGATTCAAGCTTTTCAGCTTCCATTCAACCACTCTTCATTCAACAGTTTGTTTACAGAAAGATATTTAAATTGTTCTAAAGAGCACCACAGCTCACTGTAGAACCTTTTGATTCTCTAGCAGGCACTATCACTTATTTACTTTAGGTTTTCCATTACTCAAGTGCTGGCTGGTGCACATTCAAATGAATCACAAACACCAGAACAAACAAGGCAGCTCAGGCAAAACAACACAATTCAAACAACATCCAGTACAGAAGACATTTAGAAGCCCAGAAAACTAGGAAATGTTTGGTCTGCTTTTAACTTAGCATGTTTAGAAAAACAGAAAAAAATATTATTACAAAAGTCTGAAATTTCTTAAAGTTATACAGAAATGCCACTAGAAACTCCTCATCTCTCAATTACTACCAGTGAAACAAAGGAATTGACCAAAATCACTGCAATGAATTCTTTCCAAAATTCCTTCCAAATTAATGTCCAGGGAAGGAGGAGAGAAATCCCAAACCCTGTTACAGGACCACACTGTTCTTCCAAAATGCACAAACACTGGAGTGGTACAGTGAGTGGTACCATGTCTATGCTACCACCTCAAGGGCATGCAATTCAAAGAAATTAGATTCTGCTTGGGGATCCACCATCCTTTCCATTAAAAAAATAATGATCATAAGTGATCCAGGGAACTTACCAAAAGCCAAAAAAAGAAAAGAAAAAAAGAATTCTTCTATGTTCAGTCAAAATTGCAATGAAAATTAACATTTGACCAAGATAGAGGAAAAACTGACATTTATAGAAGCTGCAGTTGGTGACATCCCATAAAATGATGCCAATCACTTGTCTGAGTCAGCTCCATTCTCACATTTAGTACAAGTGCTCTGGCTGACTCACAGCAACCATCTACCTGGGAGATAAGTAAAGTAAATTTCGAGCATGATTTTGCTGCAGCTTTTCATGATGAAGTGTAAATTTGCCTGGTTCTCTTCATTTAAACTCAAATTATTTGAAACTTCAATTTAAATTCTAGCTTGTCTTTAGGAATTTTCTCAGAAGCAACAAGCGTTATGGGAATAATGCTGGATGCACAAAATTGGCAAGTAAAGAAATGATCTGGTCTAAACAGATTCTGTTTTCAGTAAGAAGCAGCTTTTTAGGCTGCTTACTTGCCTAAAGGCATTTATGGGAAGATGACTTCTGTATCGGGGGAGTGAGTTTATGCTTGAAATATAAAGTTTATATTATCTTTTCATTATGCTTCCATTTGCCGTGTTTCATCTTGTTTGTTGTTCTCTTGGTTCAAAGTCCCAAGTTCACATTCTATCCTTGCATTAATTAGCTATAGCTTTAGGCAAGTTAATTCAGCCTTTGTTTCTTAATCTGTAAAAGAAGGACAATAATAAATATTTACGTACTTTAAATAGATATTGGAAAGCTGTGTTTACCCTGACACAGTTTTTCAAATACATTATTTTATAAAATTACATGCAAAAATTACCCAGTTTACCCACATTAACTGGAATGGTTGTAATTTTTGTAAATGGCTTGTGGAACTCTCTATCATTTCCTTCCTCAAGGAGACTATTTCCTACAGTACGTTTCAAAAGCCTCCCATGTAGCAAACCATGCTACCCTGAGCTGAGTTCATGGCATCCTAACTATGACAGTCTAAAAAAAACTTTAAAAAAATAAAATAAGGAGTGCATTGGAGAGAGATTTAATCTTAGGATCTGAGTGTATATTATAGTACCAAATTTTTTTCAATTCCTCTTCCTGGGGGAATATACAGAGGATTATCTTTATGCCATTGCCCTTTATGCCATTGCTTTTACAGCAAGAAGTTTTTTGTGATATTCAATGTTTTGTTGACAGGTGTCTGTAATCTGGGCCTTTCTAAATCCAATCTTTGCCCGACTTCCTCGCACGCAAAACATCTGCACTTACAAAATAAATTAAGTACATCTGTGCCTGTTTTATCAGTCATTTAATCAGCTTCCTATTAGGAAGAAAAACACCCTAAACCTAAATGAGATCCTAGAGATAAAATAAAGATGAACCTCAAGCCTTGTGAATCATCAAACCTGAGCAGGAAATCAACTGAGGCTTCTTCATCACTAGAGATAAAACAGGAATGAATACCACTGGCTCAAACTTTAATTCTTAATTCTACTAGTGCTGATGTTACTTGCAATAAAGAGATTAAGATCCAATACTAAAATGGGAGGAAGGGGTTGAAACAACCCCTTAGAGCAGTCATTTAACAAAGCACCACTTTATCAATGCATGCCATGCCCAACTTAATTCATTACTTCTATTTCAGTATTGGAAGGAATAAAGTCTTTGAAAGCACGCATTCCTCTACTTTAAAGCTCATGCTAAATTCTTGCCTTTCAGTGCACAGAACAGGCATTACACATGCAGCACTCCCCTGTATGCCACCACCAGATGCTGTCAGTCAAAAGAATTAAGCATCAAAACAAAGCCTTCCATCAATACAAAAAAAATCCACAGGGAAGTAGAACAGGTGACATCACCTGTTCTTCAGCAACCAGTCACCTTTTTCTTTCATAATTCTGTGGTGGGGAATGAAAACTAAAATGTTTTGGAAAACAATTTTACTGAAGGCTGATATGAGGATGCTTTAGCAATTAAGAATTTTGTACACCAGACACTGAAATCTTAATTGGTACAGCAATATAAACCTGGGCATCCTTCTGGAGAAAAGCTGTTGTACATCACACACACTGAACCCATCTCACCCTCAGCAGCACAGAAATAAGAGCTTCTCCCTGGCAGCTGCTGCCTGCAGTCATTTCGTGCTACCAACACTGGGATGGCTTTGGGAGAAGGAAGAACTACTTAGCCACAGGAAATCATGGCAGTGGATTAGGAAGAGACTAGACAGACACAGGAATTAAATTCTGAGCAAAAAATTTAGCTACTTAGGTATCCATATGGCCCACTGCCACAGTACACAAGTCCCCAGGACTTAAATACTTCCCCATCCTGAAGTTCTTCCCCCACTTCCTTTAAAAAGGTATCCCAGCATCACTGACCTGACTGATCCCTGATTGCATTTTGAGCCGACTCCCTGTTTGAGAGTCATCAGCTCTAAGATTACACAATTAAAGTGACAGTTCTGGAAATTTTCTAGGAAAAAAGCACTGGTCTAACTTGTATTAAGCCCTACTTTTTTTGAAAATTAGGTTTACTATACAGACCAGTGTTTCTTCTCCAGCAATATTTTTGGCTGAAGCTGGCAAACGGATTACATTTAGCTAAAGGACTATGTTGTCTTGGATCTGTTAATCCTATTAGTTACCTGGAAATAGGTATCAAGGTTGAGGAGATGCTTTTTTAGTGCTTTTATAGAGAAAAAGTAGGCCCTAACTAGCTGGAAATTATATAGAACAATCTGGGGCAGCTTACAGTGCTAATTTTTTTTCCTGTAGTGCACTAAACATGAGCAGTGAAGCAGCTTTATCCAGATATGTAATGCTACACTGGAAGTTTAAGTAAAAATCTGTCTCACCATCAAAGCAGCTGTATTGATTGAAAGAAAATCTTTTCAACCCTCACACCAACATGTTTCACGTTTTTCTGTCTCCAATATCCACTCACACACTCTTACTTACTTAAAATGTAGGTTCTTCAGGGCAGAGACTGTCTCTTTAGAACAGTGATAAAGCAAGAAGGACCCTCAGGCCATTGGATAGTCGGCACACTTATTTTCTAACTTGACGTGCTAACTTGTCCTCAAATCCTCGAGCAGAGAAATTTATTTTATTTCGTTTACATAATACACCTAAAAAAAAATCCCAGCCAACAAACCAAAACCAAACCAGTCATTGTACACTCAGTAAGTTGGATTTATAGAGGAAACTTGAAGGTACAGAACATCTGCCCCATTAAGAAAAGGATGTAGCATGTAACATGGCCAGGTGATGCCTCTAACCTCTCCCTCTTCATGCCCAAATGAATCAGTCATTAACTGCAAACAAAGCAAGACAGGCCCAAGAACTCAGATTGGAGCTTCCCTGAAATAGTTTTGATACAATGGCATCTGTAATGCTGCTTTGACCTTTTATACTAAATCCTCCACCTAAGACTGACAGGCACAGACATTCACCAACTCCAGTCTTCATGACAAGCTTCAAGGTTGCCTTTCTAGTTGCTTGAAAATATTTTTAAAGTCTTTTCAGCAGGATTTAGTTTCACACCAAGAGATAAATGCTTTCTGCTCTTCAGAGACATTAATCTCCTTGAATTCCAAAATTTGATTTCAATATATTTTCTGAAAAAGGAAGAATATGTTTGCTCATATTTTGTGCAAGAAGTTTATGACTTGCTCAGCCTTCTTGTACTTGAAAGAACAAACAGATAAATAGAGAGTAATGGGCAGGCTAGCACTGCCTTTGGAGAGTCACCAGCTCCCACAGTTGCCATATGTGGTAAAAATCACTCACAGGACAACCCTTGCACAGCCAGGGCTCCCTTCCAGAACACACCAGACTCCCTGTGCCTGAACACTTCTGATCAGGTACTGTGTCACTGCGCTGCTCACTATGACAAAGGACACAGGAGAGTGGTGGGACAGTGCCAAGGCAAGCCACACTCACCTTCCAAAGGTCACCTCTTCATGTGGCAAAGCCCACTGCCCACACCCTCAACACCGGGTACAACCCCCAGCATTTGTTTGCTTCTGCATGTTAGACAGGGATGGCCTCAAATGTACCTGAGGCTGGGAAGAAAAGATTGGTTTACTTTTAGATACCAAAACACCACTTCCCAGACAATGAAAACAGCAAAACTACCATGACTCTTTCCCTATCCTTCCCTCCATTCCCATCCAAGCTCATGTATAAATTTCTGACAGACTGTTTTCAGGGAGCAGCAGTGATGTGCCAGGTATTGTGAGAGTTAAGCAAGTGTATTACAGCTTGCCTTACATGTCATAGATCTTCTTCAAGGACAAGTAACCTCGAAAAGCTCTAGGATGAAAAAAAACCCCTAAGCATAGAACCATAAAAGAAATCATAACCCAATCAACTCCTCCTCCCTATTCTCTCCGAAAATAAACTCACCAAATCTCAGTGGATTCAGATGAAAACTGGCTTTCTTTTTCTACCAGCAGACAAGCCCCAAACTGCATCTCAGGATGAGGCCAAGCACTCACTCTTCCTTGAATGGCACCAAGGAGCTCAACCACTCTCTGAAGAACTTGCATGGCAGCAATGCAATGTGTCATTCAGCAAGTCATCTTTGTTCCTAGTGACACTTCAGAGGAAACTGAGGTAGTAGAGGCATATTTCAATGAAATAGCAGAGCAGTGCACATGTTCAAAGGGCTGCTCAGCAAGTCATCCAGCCAGGAAGAAGAAAGCTTACTTTGACTTAAACTCCTCACTCTTCAGAGGTACTAAACAGCAAAGCTGTACCTCTGTGGTCCTTCTAACATGCAAGGCTACTCCAGACCATTCACTCTGAGCCCTGTCCTTAAGTGCTCCAGTCAGCTGGAGGTGCACTTCACCCAGCTGACAGCATAAACTCCAGCTTCCCTGAAATCTTTTCAGCTTGTTTAGAAGCATCCAGCACAGGCACTGGCCTAGATTAGGAATGCAGTTATGCACACACGAATGGTCTTGACCCACTTCTCGCCACATCGTCCTGGCTACTCAGAGCTGTGAACTCTATTTATTATTAGCACCAGAACAAAAAAAAGCCTGTGTATGTACATGAGGTCTGACAAATGCCCACTCACTACACAGGCAAGGAATGAAAGGAATTGTTCTATTATTTGCCATCATCATCCTCCTCTTGCCAACCCACTGAATGCCATGACTATTGAAATACCTTTGATGGGCGGTGTTTGCCTCCCCTTCAGGGCAGACACTGCTGACCTGGTGAGGTAGTTAGCACCAGTGGGCATAAGCATGGTGAACTGGACATCCTTCAAGGGGCACAGGAGAACTCTAAATAATCAAGTAAGGAAAAGAAGCTTAAAGTAAGTTCCCCTCTACATCATAACACTTCCAAGACTGAGTTTTTCCTGCCTAAAATATATTATAATACAAAGAAGAGGGACTATTTCAAATAAAGCCAAACATGAGGGCAGTTTCTCCTTCAGAAGCATTCCTGGGTTTCAGCTCTATAGTTTACAAAAAAGGTAAGTAATTCCCCAGTACAAGGTTAAACATCCATCCCACCACAACAAGCAATAAAGTTGTTCTCCAGGATATTAAAATACCCCTCATAGCAGCAGCATTTTTCATGCTTCATCACTACAAGCTCTCTACAGGACTCTAATGCAGCTCACACAGAGAGGCTGTAAATGTAAATGGCTGAGATTTGCTAAAGGACAGCACAGAGGTTTTACAGTTCATCCTGAAAGCACATATGCTGCCAAAAATTGCAGTATAAATGTAAAAATAAAGAAATTGAGCTCATCTAAATGAAAGGGATTTGTCCACTGTTCCTAAATGACTGCACTATTTCTTCCTTGATGAGGAGCATGTATGTGCACAGAAGGCAACCTTCTGCCTTCATGTTGTCAAAGACATTTTAAAAATGTAAGCAAATCCAGGAGTTTTGCTTCTAGGATAAATAAAACTAAACAAGGGAAAGGTTATTGCATTTGTGTTCCCTGCTGACATCATAAAACTAGGATCCTTGTCCCAGCTAAGCAAGCTGAAGACCTGCTAAAGACTCAGGAAACTCCGTTGCAGACTAGATCTATGCTACAAGCAAACTACACCAAGTCACCACAAAACCTGCCCTTTCAGCTACACACCCAGGCTAAACCAGTGGAGGAAATACTGATTTCAAAAGCTATTTTAAAATGCAACACAGACCAGCAGATAGCACTGCCCACAAATGCTCCAAAATCTTTGCAAGTTCTTCTTTTATAGACACAGCTTGGAAACACTTCTCCCACCTGTGAGAGTCCCATCCTTCACTGCACAGAACTTAAAGCATTGGCTTAAGCACAAGTAACAAATAAGCACAAGAACAAAAGTTGTTTTGAAACCAAAGTTACAAACAGGACTGACTTCAAAATTATAACCATCAAGCACCAAACACAACACTGTAAGGAAAAGCATTACTTCAGTTTTCCCAAAGTTACAGAGCACAGAGGCAGCAGGTAAGCTCAAGTGTTACACAGAAAAGGGAAGAAAAGACCACATCCTTCCTTTTTTTGCTGACACCAGTGCTCCCTGCTCATATAGCCCCATAAGATATCTGCCACAGGCCACTCCCTGCTGTCGTGCAACACCCACAACCCTTCAAACCAACAACCCAAAGCAGAAAAGCAGCCAGGTGAGAAGGACAGAAGAGAAAAGCAGCTACATGAGTGTCTGCATATCACAATGAAAAGCAGCCACCCCTTTAGAAAACACTTTTAAAAAAAAAGCACAAGCCTGGTCTCTCAAGGTGGGGATCTGCACTCAAATCACTTCACCCAGCTGCTGGGGTCAAAGAAAGACAGTCCTCATCTTGCCATGACCTACCTGACTCCACAAAGTCTCCTCTGCCCTTCTGCTGGCACCTGCTCACACACAACTGTACAGAGGGACAGATAAAGGACCTTCCCAAAGACCCAGCCAGAGACCCATCTGTAAAAACAGCACCCACCTTCTGAAGGCAGGTATAGAAAGGAGAAGAAAAATGATCCTTTCTTTTTGCTCTTCTCTCCTGTGTATGCTAAGTCTCTTTGTTTAAGTACTTATCACTACAAAACCCCTCTGTTTTCCACAGTCTAACAAAGACCAGCATGGTTGTGAAGGAAGAGCAGTCAACCACTGAGTACATCACAGCCAGGTAACCCAACCAATTTTCACAGTGTGCCTTTTGGGCTGTGCCTCTTCTCCCACTCCTTCTGGCAGGGGCAGTGCTTTCATTTCAACACTAGCCAGCAGCTCAGAACATATGACGCCAAGTTCTTCCACCACTACACAACTCCTATGTGGTTACAGACAACTCATTTTCTTGCTTGTGCTTTTATTCCCCATCTGCAAAGGGAAGGTGCCTTCCCTACAATGGGAACACATGCTATCCACTTCAGCATGGCTTTAGAAGGATTAATATAAATTATGCATTTGAAGAGATAAGCATGCAAGACATGGGAAGTAGAAGTATCACTGATAAACGTAGTTCTAAACAGATAATTTATTTTTCACCTAAAAATAAATGTTTTTCCTATCAAATTTGCAGCTTTATGCTCAGCTTAGACTGTGAACAATTCTCTTCCCAGATCTGAATCCTTCCACTGTCTTGTGTCAAAATGAAACATCAAAACCCCAACTTACATACCTTTTAAGTAAACACAGAAGAGTTGCAGGCTCCTTGCAACATTATGCTGTGCTGCAAACCATACTTCACTGACAGTCAAAAACACTGTGGCCAGGTCTGGCCAAACCAGAACAAACTTTAGACTAATAACTGAGTTTCTTCCTCTTCACAGTGAAACCATGCATGTATCCTGCTCTTTGACACTGTGTCAGAATGTTATCAGCTGTAAGCTATGTCAAACATGCTCTCTTCCTCTTTGTGTTCTTAGGAGATGCAAATAGATCCAAAGTTGTACAGCACAGAGATGTCAGATACAAAACAGCTCTGCAGAAGCTGAGCATTGAAACTGGCTCTGTTTACAGCTACCACAGTCCCAGAACAGATTAAGAGTTGGCCACATGTATTTAATACTGTTAACCACGTACAAAGATAACATAGCTTTATTCAATAAAATATTTTCTTTGAAACTTTGATTCAGCCAAAGTTCTGTTAGAGCCAATTACTGGTTAAACAGTTCCACTCTTCTTCCCACAGCTAGCAAACATGATTATTTCCTTCACTCTTTCCCCATTTTAACTCCTACCCCAATTTTCAGGTTATTTCCCTGTCCTTATTGAAGTCATAGTGTGTTCTCAAAACCAATTTCTCAATATCCTGAGTATGGGCAGTGTGTAAAAAACTGAGAGACTCCCCCACCCCCAGCCCAGTCTATCACTCTGTCTCAAGCCAGGCTGTTCCACTGCGTGACTGACAAACAATCCGCCAGTTCAGCAAACACACTGACCAGAGAGAGCCACCACACAAATCAGATTGTGAAGGAGAGTGTGCATGAGCAAGATCTCCCAACTGCAGCTGCCACACAGCTCCCCACTTACCCAGTCGTGCAGGGGTGGTGCAGGGCTCAACACAGTCTCAAAACCTCTAAATGCTTGGAGGTGAACTGGACTTCAGAGAAACTTCCTAATTTTGAAGAGAGAAAAAAGATGCTAAGACTGAAAAAGAAGGAAGAGAATAAATTAAGGGATGTGAGATCTGAGGCAGAAAGGAGAGAGAAAGCAAATGGGAATATATCATGAGGACCCGATGAAATGATTCTCCCACTTCTAACTTTTGGGAACCATCAGAACACCATTTTAGTTAACAATACTCAAGTGCTGAAGACAACATATTGACACTACTCTTGAGCATGATGGACACAGAAGTGACATTTCACCTGCCAAAATCATCCCTGGCAAAACTCCACCATCATCAGTGGAACTACACAAAGCATGAAATTGGCCCACAGTTGCATTAAGACAAAAAAGGCTTTGTTTCAGGAGATATGGGGCATTTCTGGTTCTTTATAATAAAGCTCAGCAAACAACTGTTTATTGTCCCTAAGCAAATATCACTGACACCAAACAAGCAGCCATCACATTCACAGCACACACTGTCTGTTCATAGGAAAACATCCATCAATAAAGCAACAGATTCCTAGTGTCCTGTTCACATCACAAGGAAATTAGAGACAGTTTAAATGCCTCCCAAATTGCCTACCAGATCCACAAGCAATCATTCTCATTTTCAGGAACATCTTTCCAGACTCCTCTGCCAAGTCAACGAAAGTTGAACGTCCTGAGTGGTGCTACAGGGCTCAGCAGACACACAGACGTACAACACTGAGCAGCTCCACTGCCAGAGTTATTCAACAATACTCCCACCACAAACTATATGTTGCGACCACACTATGCTCACAGAGAATCATCTCCTCCTTTTGTTACTTTTTTGTTTGACCATGTGAATTCTCAACAAAATCCCACAAGTTCACGTTTCTGCCATTCTCTAGAGTTCGCCACAAGTATGCCCTGGGCTTACAGGGCTCCAATGCCAGCCACGGCCATACACCACATTTGCACAGTATCGATTTATGCCAGAACTCATTAAGCTACGAAAAAATTCAATAGCTGAGGCAAACAAGTAGTTCAAGCACACCGAGCTCCCGTACTGCATCTCTGTCCCTTATGCAGCCCCACAACGCGTTTCTCCGTGCAGTTTCCCTGGCCAGCCTCGCAGCCTTTCAACCCAATGCACAGGAAAAAAACCTGGACATTTGGATTTCGGGGTCCTCGAGGGAAAGTTTGATTAGACCCAGGCAGGAGCGCTGGGAGCACAGGAGAAGCAGCTCCTCGGGGCTTGTCCCACTCCCAGCTTCTACTTGTTTTAAAGATCTGTAAGAAGACATCCACTGCCCACGCCAGAAGTTCAGCTGCTCTGAATGCTCATTTTACAGAGCATCACGTATAGGAAATAATACATTTATCATTTTTATTTGCTTTTCCAACTCCTCTTCCCCTCTACCACCCCCCATTCCCCCAGTCCTGCCAGCCTGCACCCACGGATCCCGCCGTACTATGGGGGTGCTCCCACGGCTTCAAGAGTCACCCTAGGACCAAAGCTGCCCACAAGAACACGCCAAAGACCCCACGGACACACCGAGCACCCACCGGCTCCACGGCCCCGGCCAGCCGGGGACACCCACGGGGGCGGCGGGACCGGCAGCACCGCCGGAGCCCCGCACACCCCCGGGCACCCTCCTGCTTGCTCCCCCTTTAATTTATTCAGAGCCACGACGAATTCCCCGTGTTTTCCTTCACGAAGGAAGGCGCGGGTGCCCCCCAGGCCGGGACCCGCTGTTCCCGCCTCTCCTCCCCGGGACCCGCCGTCCCTCAGCCCCCCCGGGCTGGGATATCCCGTCCCTCCGCGCCAGCGCCTTTGTGTGCGGAGCAGATACAGAACCTACCTCGGTGAGGCGTCTCTGCCTGTCCGGCAGCGCGGGGAACGAGGGCAGGGGGAGCCGAGGAAGGAACGGAGAATAGCGGCCGCAGCCCGCCCGGTGCCGCCGGAGTGTCCGCCCGGCCCCGCCACACGCGCGGAGCCGGCCCGGCCGCGCCTGAGGGGAGCGGCGGGGCGGGCCGGGGGCGGGCCCGGCGCTGAGTCACCGCCGCGGCCGCCCCGCCGCCTCCTTTGTTGTCAGGCGTGGAAAAATCCGGGGTGGCGGGGATGGCTGGGGGGAAATCCCGAGGGAAATGGAGGAAAAAAGTGGGCCTGTGTGGCGGCCTGGGCCGGGCTCCACGGGCTCAGCGCCGCCTTGCCCCGGCAGGGACAACGTGCGTGGGGCAGCCACGGTTCTCAAAGTCCTGCCATGGGTGCGCTGAGCGGCCACGCTCACCTGCGGGAGCCGCCTCTCCCTCCATGGAAAAGAATTTCCCAGCTGTGCCTGCCTGTAACTTTCCCAAGGGGTTCCTTCCCGTATCCCGGTGCCCTTACCCTGTGGATGTTCTCACCGCTCATTCTGTAGGAATTAAGGTCCCCATCCAAGTCAGAGGCCAAGAGCTCACGGCCAGCCAGCCAACACGTGTTCAGTGTACCCAAAATCTGTCTCCGGGTGAGCAATACGCGATCGGGACATGAGAAACGATCTGGGACGCGGCATAGCGTGCACAAACTTGGGAATGAACCCAAAGACATTCGGGGATGAAATGTATGTTTACACACTGGGGTACACATTGGGATTAAATAGATTTCTTTTGTATATTTATCACTGGGATTATTTAGCGTTTCTACAAAACAGATGACTTGAATCACAGCACTGACTGGAGTCATCACAAGGATGGCAAGCTTCAGCCTGAACTGGGGAGCTCAGAAATTTGGGGACCGAAGCATTCAGCACCCCTTGGGCTGCGGAGACCCTTCCCCCGCAAAACCCCCAGCCCCAGAGGTCCCAGCGGGAAGTGTTGGGTGCTCAGCAGATGGTGCTATTTCCACCGAATTTATCCTAAATAACCCTCTGTCCCAGCACGGGAAGGGCAGCGAGTGAGTTGGACAAACACGCTTTCGGTGAGGCAGGGCTGAAATGTGGGGTGCTGGTGTATACTAAAAGACTGTTCAGGTCTTTGTGTGCAGCCGCTAGGAATAAACAGCCGGGTTGGAACCTAGGAAACAGATGAAGTCCAGGGCACCAGTGACCATTGTCACATCTGGTTCAATTCAAGCCCGCTGCCAAGCACCTGCATACACAATCAGAGCTGTCCTGAGAATAAATGACATGTTAAAAAATACTAATGCTCCCCCAAAAGTCCCTTGTGACATGTCAATCTGGACGACAATTTGTGTTATCCATTTTCACAGTGTCAGCCCTGGCAATGGGCATCCTCATTCCCCAGCACTCTTTCCTTTACAGGAGTGTTGTGAGATACAGTTTTTCTGTATGTGGTGCTCATGGGCACTGTGGAGAAAACCTCATAAAAATTGATTATTTTTAAATAAATGTGGTAAAATTATGTGCTTGGATGAATGAGGCAGTATAAATATTGATTGATCCCTGGTCTGTGAGCAACCCTCCATCTGAAACATGGGAGGGGGAAATAATTTATGGCCAGAAAATAGCAAACAGCAACGAAATAAAACTATCTGCAAGGCCAGCAGCATGTTGGATTTCCCTGTCTTTTGCATTCCTGACCTTACACACCTCTCCATATCATTTCTGTATGCAAACATTAACCATTTGTATTCCAAAGACACTTGTGGTTGCCCTCATCAAGTTTTGTATTTCTGTTGCCTTAGACACTGCACAAGCAGTTGTCCCTGCTATGAAATCTGACATGTTATATCAATGATTCCCAACCCTTCCTCGGCTCAGACAGCTATTTTGTTGTGATATGTATGGTCTTCCCAGCAGAATCTGCACATCCACACCTTTAAATGCAATGTAACACTTTTCTGAAGCAAAATTACAAAAAAGCTCTGGGTATCTTGCCATGGCTTGTCAAAGGAGCATGGGCATTTTTCATGGTGTTTTGTTCCAGAGTTACATTCAGTTTAAGTCTGTGGTTATGGAGCATCGTTGGCAGGTGCAGATTTAGTAAAGTCCACACAAACACATTAATCTTTTGTGCTTTGTGGCATTACTGTAATGCTGTGCAGCCCCTAAGCTGTCTTGGCTGTATCCAGACCTAAAAAATATTGCTGGACAGAAGCGAGAAAGGTAAAGATTTGTGAGGGACAGAAAGTTGAAAGGACTCACCAAGAACACGCCTGAAGACCAGCAATGGCTGAGATGAACCTGTTATCCTGTTGTCTTAATTCCTCACTCAGTGCTTCATAAAAGACAGTGGTCAAATGATAGCTCTGAGTCAACACCTTGTGAGCAATTTAAGGGATAACTTGAGCCATCACATTGCCTGGTTTTGGTGCAAGAGCTGCCTGGTGCCTCAGACCCCTGGCAGGGGAATGAGTCAGTCCAGCTCAGCTGCAGCATCTAAGAGAGGAACACATGAGTGGTCAGCATTGTCTCCCGTCTGTGAGCCACTCAGATCCCTGGAATTCCTATTCCTTCTTTAAGGCACATTGTATGTGCCTTTTGCCTTTTGCCCACATGAAAATTACAGTCCATGGTTCACGTGATGAAGAAATTTGGCCACAACTGCATTTTATTCATGACAAGCCTTCTCCCTCCAGCATTGTGGGTATTGAAACTCTAGAAAGCGCTCAAAAAAGCCTCAGGGATCTTTCTAGATGAAAAGCAATATATGAATGTAAAACATTACCATTTTATTTCAAATGAAAAGCAGTGTATTGGAATAAAAAAAAAATTAATAAACTGGCTGCACTTTAGACAGAATGATTCACTGGAAATACTTCATACGAAAAAATTCCCTTCTTGTTAATATTATAGCCAAAATTGCATAGACATTCTATCATATGATCATCAGAGGACATTTGTAATACTACTTTGGCATTTTGATATCACATGAATCAAGTCTTTTGATTGCCTGCTGCTGTTTGTATATTTTTTTAGTCAAACTGCAGAATTAAAAGCAAAATCATCCTTTAATTTAAATCCCTCTTCGTGAGGCAGAGAATTGCATTTTATGTCATACCTGGCCTTTGAGTATTACCACATTATAACCTTAAATAATAGTAATAACAATTTTACTGTAGCAGAAACAAAGGGGAGTGTTTTACAGGGGCAGACACAAGTGGAGTCAGCTGCTGTGGGATTCCCCTTGCTCAGTTTCAGCTGTCTGCAAGCAGACGTCTGGTCTAAGCAGGTCATGAAGGCTGGGGAGGATGTAGGTACCCTCAGAGAGAGATTTGTGCCTCCTACCCTAAATGTCTGTATTAGACCTGGGCTAATTGCTTTGGAAGTGCTTCTGCTGGTTGTACAAGGCAGCACCTGACCAGCTTCAGCTGGATGCCTTCCTTAGGATTTTTTTAGCTTTATGTAATTCCTTCACCCAGAGTGGCAAAATGCCTCCCTGTTGCCTGCTCCCCTTTGAAAACAGGAGTGCTGCCTCACCAGGATTTTTATTTCATATAATGTGGGGAAACTCTGATTTGAATCACAGGAGACTGGTTTTCTTTATTCCCCCATGGCCACTTTATATGTTTTGGATTTTTTCTAGATTTTAAATTTAATACAAGTAAACCAATGGGAATGCAGGGTGCTATGAATGTTTTTCCATACCATAATTCTTCAGAAACGTCAGTTAAGTATTTGAAGAAACATCTGCTATGCACATAGATGAACATATATATAGGAGCTGAACAATATGACTTTGGATCTTGCAGAGTTTTCTTTACACAAAGCCAGGGGCATAAAAGGGATTTCCTCCAAGTTTTCCTGTGTATTAATAATGAAGATCAGGATGCCACCTTTGCTTCCTCCCCTTCTGAGCATACAGTGAAAGGAAATGGTTCTGGATCGAATCACAAAGTGCAGTGGAAAAAAACAGACTACACTCCATGCTGTCTCTCAGAAGTTTAATTATCCAGCACACTGCATCTTTATGGAAGAAGTAGACAGATAAATCCCATATGTTAATAGTTGGCCCCCTGTGGATGACCTTTGGCTCAAATATTCCATATTGTGATTAATGTCACACAGTTGGATCCAAAACATGCTTATTCTCCAGGCTTCAGAAAAAAAGGGGATTAAATTTACCTTCCAAAAGCAGAATTTCATTTGATCACTTTTTTTGAAGCTGATTTTTTCCCTGCCTGTAGTCTGGGCTCTGAAAAGCTGTTCTGCATTCCCTCTGCTACAACTTAAGACCCAGTTTCTCATATTGCCTCCGCTACTGGTCTGGGCAACCTGAAATAAGTTGTTTTGCCTCAGGTTCTGGTCTAGTAGAACAGAGAAGATAACTGTGACTTCCTTATTGACACCATTTGAACTTGCAGATAGAAGACACTAAGTGAGGTTCATCTTCAGATAAAATTAGATATTGAGCTCTAGAACCTCAAGGTCTCATAAGATTAGGTCAGAAAATTATAGATATGCTTGGATTGTGGTTTTCTGGCCACCTTCTCTCCTAATTTTGCCATTTTTATGTCATTGCTTGACTTCTCATGCCATTATAGTGATCTTACATCACTCTGGTAACACAAACTGGCAGTGCACAGGTAAGCAGGCACCAAGATCTCTGAGCCTACATGTTGATCCTAAGGGACACAGGATCTGTGGAAAGGATACACATCCTATGTAAAATACAGATACACAATGCTTAGTATTCTGTGGCACTTTCCTGGGGAAATCAGATCCTCAAACATACATTTACAGGTGGGCTCAGGGTTGTAATGCAGAACATTTTAACAGACTCAACAACACGTCACTGGCATCCTCTGTAGGACCAAAGCTTTGAGGTGCTGCAAGTAATGATACCAGAATTCCTCCCCATTTGACTTCTCTAGAGTCCTGTCTGACACAGAAAGCCTCATTCAGCTAATTAAACCATTGCTAAAATTGCCACAGCCCTGAAGTTAGTTTAGACTGAGCCTGTATTTCTGCCTGCCTCTTACATGAAATAAAGCAACAAAGCCTCATAAAGGCTTGGAAACTGCTCCTGCTCCTGTGGAGATCATGAGGAGTTTTGCTTTTACCAGGTTTAAAAAGACATGCCCAGATGTCTTCCCAGGGATGACACAGGAAAGTCTGTGGAAATACAGCTGTAATAGCTAGAGACCCAGAAAAACGTGAGACAAAGCCTCTGAGGAGGTCTGTCCCTGCTTCCAGCCAGGACACATCTGGACTGTTGTGCAGGCTGGGGAAATTTTTCCATTCCCAAGCTGGTTTATTTACCCAGGATGACAGGCTGTTAGCAGTATGTGGGGTGGCCCTACAGCAATTGGAACATAATCTCATAGCATTTCCCACAAGAAATAATCAAGTGTGCTGTCTGCTCCATAAAAGGAAAGATGGACAGATATTCTCTGTGTTCTAAACTCTAAAGTACATGCAAATTGCAAGGGACAAGTAGCTTTATTTCTGTCTTTTGTGCAGTAATGATTGCACTCTGGGGACTTTCAATGGGACATGTACAAACTTGCAGAGGATCATGCACATGGATCAAGATTCTTCAGCATCTTCCAGTGCAGGATCTCAAAGTGCTGGTTAAATCTAACAACTTGGTTGGATTTTGGCTGGGATAGAGTTAATTTTCCTCCTAGCTGATACTGTAAGATATTGATAACCATGGTGTTTGCAGCATACCCATCACCACAATATATAAGCATGTCTAATTTAGCAATGAAAAGCTGGATTTTCAACCTCCAACCCTAGTTGAAGTTAATAAGAGAATTAGACATCACTATGCCTAAAAACAAAGTGAAAAAAAAAAAAAAAGAAAAAACCCACCTGCTGGCCTTTGATATCTAAAGCAAAAAGTTGAATCTCTAGGTGTTGAGTTCCCTATTTTTATGTGGGATTTCGTATGCAGAAATCCATGAACATGGATTATGCTGTGCCAAGCAGAGAGTCTTGAGCAAGCTTAGCATCTCAGACCTTCCATGCAGACTCTGCAAGACTGGTGGGTCCGTGCCAAAATAGTTTTGAATGAATGCAAACCCTCTTGCACAGTCAGGTTAGCAATTTATCATATCACAACAGTTGCTGAGCACCTAGAAATCTTTAATATAGCCAAGATGCTCTGGTTTTCCATAATTTCCACAGATAGAAAAAAAGCCACAGGATGGCAGATGATTTAGAGAAGTGGTAGAGGTGACAGAGACCTCCAGGCCAACACACTGGGCTAGTAACAGTTCTGGGAACAGGATTCAGAGCTCCAGGTTCTCGCTGTCCTAGTAACAGGCAGGTTGCACACTGGAGTGTGTGCCCACCCCAGAACTGTGTCTGTGAGCCCCACAGGGCACCTCCAGCTGGCTCAGGCCCGTCTTAGGCAGTCACACCATACAGTTCTGCCTGGGTTATCTCTAGTCCTGCATGCAGTTGGGACTTCTGGGGTCAATCTTCCTGGGGAAGTTGTGCTAAAATAAGTTCAAAGTCTCTCTGATTCTTTCTCAGTGAGTCATTCATCATGGGAGTGCTTGTCTTGGTCCTCTAGACACATGGGGAGAACTGTGGGAAGAAGCTGAAGAGACAAAGTAAATGGGATAGAATCCCAGGAGAAAGCAGAGACATAGCCTGCACTTCCAACCATGGCTGGGAAGCTGGGTTGTGTATTAGTGTGTTGTGTAAATCAAGAAAGAAAATATAGGGAATGCTGTATCACAGCCTTCAGCAATGGATAGTGCAGGCACAGTGTGAGCACAATAGGTCCATTTCAGCTTAATCAGTTTAGAATTTCGGCTGAGTCTTTTGTTACCAATTCTGCTACAAATAGTAATGGAGTAATGACAGCAAAGCAAGCAATTAACTGAAATAGGTTTCAAACTCTTTTCCTGGTTTCCCACTTGAAATAAATCATTATTCTGTCCCTAACTCTTCATTTTTATTGTCTTCTCCCTGTGGTTTAGTAACCAGCTGGTATTCCTTAGGAAGAAATCAGCAGGTTGATTGACACTGTGGCTACCCTGAAGTCCTCTGAGGCTTTCTTATTGACTGACTATATCTTAGATAAGGTTGCCGGTAAATTATAGCTCTGCTTAAGAGCATCTGCCTCAGGGCTGCTATCCCCTCATTATAAATCCTGATCTAATCCTGCATGTCTCCTCAATTATTGGAGAGTACAATTCAAGAAGTGGCTTCCCCAGTGAACATGAAATGAGATAAACTATTCCTACATAAGGTAAACATGGCCACTCAAGAGTGAAGCTAAGCATTTTCAGGCCAGTTTCCTGATTTTCATGTGGTTTCCAAAGTAAAAACATATCACCACTCCTGCTAATGTTGACTGTTATTTCACCACAATCAGTTCTAAAAATCAGTTTGAAAGTCCTACCTCTCAGTAGAACTACTTGTAAGTATTTCTATCTGCAGAAACAACATGTATGACAATTCAGGTGACAACCTTAGGAATGGTATTGGGTAAGTCACTTTAGAGTCCCCAGCCTGCCACAGAAACCCTTTGGAGATGCTTCAAGGCCATGCCAAAATATTGGAAAGACATTTAATTTATGAGATCAATGAATGTCAGAGAGCAAAATGGAAAAGGGACAAGCTTATCTTAACATCTTTTAGTGTTAGGCAGATAAATTATGTTCTGGATTGCTGGATGAGTTTCAGCACATCAGTGCTAATGGAGATGAGTTAGTCCATCTTACAATGTTAGTCCACGAACAAAAGTATCTCTTTTGTGGAGTCATCCTGTTATACTGAATAAAGGGTGAGGAAAAGAGCCTGTTAGTGCTCCTGTTGGATCAGTATCTGCTCCAAGTTCCAGTAACTGAAACAACTGCTGTCACTTTCTGTGGTCTTACAAACACACCACAGCACCCAAGTCCAGCTTTGCAGGTCCTGCCTGAGCTCTGGCCTGTCTTGAACCTGGCCTTTTGTAAGAACCCTTTCTCTGGAAAAAGCCTTATATTGCATGTTGACTTTGTGCAAGTATAAAAACCGTGTTTGAGCACTATTAGATGTGTGACTTATTTACAGCTTTGTATTTTCACCAGGATAAATGGGAAGTAACAGGATTTATTTCATTCAGGGGAAAATGTACATTTAGGAGTTAAATTAATGAATTCTGTAAACCCACACCAAGGTTACATGGCAGTTTGGCTCAACATAACATTAATGGCTTATTCTAATTATGCATTAATGTCTCAGATTAAGTTTATTCCACAGCATTTCCTTTCATCTAAGACAAGTTTATTGTTCACCCAGCTCCAAATACAGAGTGAATTTTGACATCTCTGGTGGGAACAATCTGTCTCATTGCTGCTGTCATCTGTGTGAGCTGTTTGCTAGATCACGAATTTGTGCCGAGCTAGATTGGGATGTCAGAGAAGCAGTCATCCGAGGGCATGGTGGGACTACACACAGCTCATCCTTCCTCAGCCTGTGATGCCAGCACAAGGAAACACTGCCTGTCCTGGGGCAGGCCTCACAGGACCCTCTGGGCAACCTTTCTTGCTCTTCCTCCTGGTCAATCATAGTACAAAGACATACAAAATCTGTAAAGAGTGGCTGTAGTGTTCAGGTTAAAAATCTGCCACAACCCATTTACAAAAGTAAATTCCCAAGGAGTCCTACAAGAAAAGAGCAAACATACATGATACTCCACTCAGTCTCTAGATACTCGGAGCCTTCTGAACTGACTGCAGATTTCTACAAATAGATGAAGATTTCTAGATACAAGCCTCCATTGATCTTGTTTCCCTTGGACCTGTACAGCCTCCCCTTAAATTCATGTGAGACGCTGGCAGTACCTTTTGGCAAGAAATTTCAAAGCTCAATAATCTTCTCATTCTGCACTGGTTAGTAAGGTTTTTTATAAATGCTAATTACTAGCACTTAGTACAGTTCTTCTTAAAGGAAACATTATCCTGTGGTCAATGGAGGCAAACATCTATAGGCTTCTCTGGTGTTAGATCTCAGCAGTATTGCTCAACCCAACCCCCTCAAAATCAGCAAGAGATTCTTAATTTTAGTTAAGTCCACAAATCCTGGCTGACTGGAAAAAATAGTCCAAATTACAATTTAGTCAACGTGAGGTTTCACC
This sequence comes from Poecile atricapillus, assembly GCF_030490865.1. Lineage (NCBI taxonomy): Eukaryota > Metazoa > Chordata > Aves > Passeriformes > Paridae > Poecile > Poecile atricapillus. Next base: position 7,631,604 of record NC_081288.1, read on the forward strand.
TCTCCCTAAGTACCCAGTATCCTTTATTGCAGTACTGGCTTTGTAATCCTGCTTTAGTTTTTAGCAGGATTCATCAAAACAATAATTCACTTCAAAAAAAGCTACAGAGTGTTTTTTAAGGAGAGATGAAAGGCTGAGTGGTGAGTGGGGCTGCCCCATGACAAACAATTACCAAAACAAATAGATCAAATAAAAGGGCTCTGCTCTCATTTACATGGCTACAGGACTCCTCTTGCTAAATTGTGGTTCCTTTTATCAAAGGATTTAAATCTGAATTATCTCCTTGTAATTCCCTCAAATTTATGCCATTTGTATTCTGGTTTTGATCAGCTGTTTCTTCTGTGTTATTAGCTAAGGCAGAGGCACCCTGTAAATAGAGCATACTTCAGTGCACTCCCTTATTTATATACTTACAGATAACTTCAATATTTCCCCAAACAAGATGTGCCACTGTGACCCATAGAGTCAATACATATTGCATTTGCATTCTTTTATAATGCAAGGCAGTTGTAGAATTACGTACAAATAGACCTCTGGGGGCCTGACCTCCCAGCTGTATTAAATAAATCCCCTTAGCACAAAGGAGGAAGAAAGGGAAACAAAAGGCTTCCTGCTGGCTTTTCCTGGAAGCAAAGAAGTGACATAATTCACTTCAGTGTCCTGTGGAAATAAAGGATGTTAGAAAACATCAGAAATCAATCTTTAGAAAAACACAGCCCTAGAAGTGAGAGAATGAAGAACTTGGCTGTGGAGAAGAGTGGAGTTTTCCCACTGTATTCATTCACCATCATGAGTGAAGGCCCTGCAGAAAGCATTTAGTCTTTACTCAGACTAAATGTCCTTGAGCTGTGGAAATCATAAAGGGGAAAGTGCACCACTTGGATGGACATAGTTACAGGGTGGGTTTTGGCAGGAGTTTATATAAACTCCTCTGAGAGGAGTTATACTGAGTTGCAAATTTGTCTTTATTGGTACACATACAATACTCAAGCTGACTCTAATCTGATAAAAACAGCTGTTCAGCCCTAATTTCTGACTTGCAAAATATTTAAACCAAAACTTGAAAACAATTTTGTTTCTGTTTAAAATCAAACACTTTTTTCAGGGTTTGTTCATGTATTAACCAAAACCCACATGCCTTCCTTAAAACTTTAAACAAATATTTCCATTTAATCTGAAAACCTGTTTCTGGGGGGAAAAAAAAGTCTTCTTTTAGAAATACAAATTCTCCTAGCAAAACTGATGTTAGACTTTGGGTGATCCTGGGCAGACCCTGCAATGTAGGTGATTCTGTTTGTTCTTCCTTATAGGAGCCTCCTATGCATTAAAGCCTGGATAAATGGCATTTCCATTGCCTTTAACACCAAGTCCTCCCCTGTGTGCCTCTCATTGTCTGTATTCCCTGGGCTTAATGGCAGTGGAGGGATATTTCATTCATCTCCTATGATGAGTGGTGTTTTTCCATATGTTCATTCCCAGAAAGAGACAGAATGGAAAACCAATGGGTTTTTTTTCTAATTTTTGTATGTGTTAACAGAATGAATTTTGGAGAGGGAAGCTCAGTAGTGCTTACTCATGGCCCCTTGGTTTTGTCCACTGATGTCATTGTCCTGGTCTCACATCATCCAGAGTGGAGACACACATTTTGTTAGCAATTAAGTGAATGGAAAAAGGCTGGTAAAAGCGTTCCCTGTGGCACATTTCATTTCAGAGACCGCTGAGATCAGGGGATCAGAAGGAGCAAGCTGAAGCTTAGCATGTGTCAGCAGCCCTCCTAGGACCTGCCACATCTTGCATACAAACATGATTTCACCAGTCCAAGCACTGAACCTGGGCCCTGTTTGCACATGACAGCATATGCCAGACTTTTGTTTGTAAAATTCAGAGTGGGAATCACTGGGATAAAATCAAAAATCCCTGACTGGGAAGTGTTAGACAAGTGGTTCTGGTTCTGGTTTCAATCCATCTCCTTTGTTAATCTTATTATTCAGGGACTACTTAGAGCCATCTCATGCTCATTTAAACTAAATACATAACCCAATTAAAACAATCCTGAGCTATTTAGACCTATGGAATTAGACTAAATTTCAGTGCTTCTGACATTTTAGATCATTCAGGGGTCTAGAGCATGAATATCTATATCATCAGTTTATCTTCTCCCATCTCAATCATCATTAATAAATTGTACATATGGGTTAGGAGATTGTCATATTTCACATATGACACAACAGTTCCAGCCAATTTCTAAATTACTGGATACTGTAATCCCCTGGTGCAGCTCTATGTCTGACTACAGGATACAGGACTTGGGTCTGCAAATCCACTTGGGTTCCTGGGATCTTGGGAATGTGTTGAGGTGATGGCAAGAAAGGACAGAGGAAAAAGGTGGAGCTGGAAGCATTCGGTCCATCAGCACAACAGCTTTCCTTGCAGAGCTGGAGTCTTACCAGAGGCCTGATGGCTTTTTTTTTGCTGTAGGAAATAATCTGCTAACTAGAGAGTGGAAGGAAACAAGGAGAAGAGTGTAGTTAAATGAAACAATGAAATGCTTTCCTCATCAACTGTACTTAAATCTAGCTGCAAGTTGATCTGTTTTGTTAGGAACAGTCAAGCAAGGTATTCCCAGGGGATTCTCACAAGGTTGTGATTAAAAACAAGGAATGTGCAAGAAGTTAGTGATAATTTAACTAAAACAAGGGCAAGAAACTCGTGGCAAAGGGAGCTCAGCAGATAATTCCATGCACAATTTATTCCCTGGATTTTTTACTATTCACAAACTATTCATGAACAGATTGCAGAAATTAAGACAAACAAATGAGGAAACATTTATTAATTATGGAATAATGGATATACAGTATGTTATGAGTTAGAGATAATTCTTGGTCTCCAAATTGTATCAGCCAGGGTTGTATGACTCATAATTTGCAGTGTTCCTTTGTCACAAGAATCAGAAGACTCTGCAGGACAAACCCAGCACAATTCATCTCAGCTCTGATGTATCAGAGTGGGGATCTAGTGGAGCTGGAGAAGGTGCAGCAGAAGACAGCTGAAGTCAAGGGGATGGAGCAGCTGCCTCACAAAGAGAGGCAAAAAAGGCTGAAACTCAACTGCAGTTTGGAGAAAAGGCAGCTGGGCAGGGATATGACTGAGGTCTGCCTGTTCACAAAGGTGCTGGGTTAAAGGACAAAGTTATCCATGCATCCCTCCATACTATAACAAGTACAGCACCACAGGAGCTGCTGCTTGGGGGAATCCATGAGCTGAAGCACTGCTGCCAAGGGTACCCTGCCTGGGGACATGATAGCACCAGGGAGGCAACCAGGCCTTCCAGGCCATTTGATAATTTTATGACACCATCATAGATTGGCCCACCTTGGTTTTGGTTTGAAAAATCCATGTCAGATCTCACATCCCTGCTCATGGGCTTGGACTACTACATGGATTCTTTGGCACTCACACAGGAGCTGGGCTTTCCAATATCAGAAGTGCCATGAATTAAAAGTGGTAGGATGTGTAGAATTTTGCTACTTTTATTATGAGAATGAAAGAACATCATAAAGTCAGTAAATCTGATTTAATTTCTGTAGGCTCAGCTATACGACATTCTTGTGCCCAGCTCTTTGGTCATTAGCAGATGTCAAGGGCAAGGAGTTCATCAAATATCACACAGCTCTCCATGTGTCTTTTACCTCCTCAGCTTGCTTTCCTGCTTTCCTGACACAGCTCTAAATTTCTTAAAAGTACTTCTCTTTCTCACCCATGCCTTCTCCTTTCACTCCTCTTTGCCCTTTCACACTCTGAATATGCATTCAAACCTGACAGACACAGATCCCTGCTATGTGACGGGGCCTTGACTTTTTTCTTCCTTTTAAAAAATATTTTCTTCTTTTGTACCTGCAAATTACTGTGAATGTGGTTTTCTGTCCTCAATTATAGGGGAGGATAATTTTGCCTCTCATGGGGCTTAGCAAAACTACAGGCATTGGTTCCTTTGTGCCCAGTTCTGGAAACTAAAATGCACCTGCAGTTGTATGTCCATGAGTGAAAATTATAAGGATAATGCTAAAACAAGTCTAGGAACTTTACAGTGAGATGGATTTTTATTAGAAAACAAAGAAAACTCATCCACCTGAGCTGAAGCGTTTCTGTGGGAATTTTCACACCAATTTCAGCAGCAATGGCATTCCTGGGAAAATCTACACAACATGATAATCAGCTTGTCCTAACTCAGAATAGTAAGAATTCAGAATTTAGGGCATTTTCTTAAGATGAGGAAGCCAAGATCTAATCCTGCTGTGCCTAATTGAGTTCTCACATCTCCAGCTCATGTTCAGCCTGCGAGGCTACCAATGCCTCCTTTCCAGTGTCTTCATTTGAAATTGTCTCACTCAGCTTTAGGAAATCTGACTGCCTCAGCACTCACAGGACTTAGTAAGACTGAGGTTCACAGCTGGGCTTTCATTTAGGGCAAAGTCAGGCCTCCCTTTAGACTGAAAGTGGTATAAAACTTTTCAAGTTCCAAACACATTATGTATTACCCTGTGCATCTCATCTTATTGAGGCAAAGCCAGAAAAAAGCTTTGCTGGTGGTATTTCTTTTTCAAATGTCTGTTAATAAATAACTTTGAAATTCAGGCAGGGTTAGTTCAGATGGGTCGAGGTGCTCCATGAGTATGCTGTGGGCCTTTTTTCCAAAAAGAGGATACACACAAGCATTATTTTTCTCCATGTGAGAAAACAGTGCACATATTTTACATCCCATTTCCCTCTTTAAGGCTGTAATCATGTGAGAAGAAACCAGCTGGTCTACCCCCCAACAAATAGCCCTGGCCAGCTGTAGTGGAAGGAAACCTGGTAGTGAAGGCATGTGAAGAGCTGTCTGTGGCTCTATGCTGGGCTCCCACTTCCCTTTCCATGCTGCAGCACAGCTGAGGCCACAGCAGGCAGTGAAAACTGTCTCATAGAGCTGCTCTTGCCTCTCAAATGTAAAAGTTCTAGTCCACATCCAGGACCAGGTACCAGAGCACTTTCCCCCAGTGATGCTGCAAACTAATCCTGTCCTCCTTGTAAACTGGCAGTGAAAGCCCTTGGTGAAAGGCGTGAGGAGCTTGGAGGATGGGGGGTTTTGTGTGTGTGGTAGGAGCCTCTTGCTTCTAAAGAACTGAACAGGAAACATATTAACTTAGCTGAGTCCTGTGAGCTTCATTGCTCAGTGACAGGTGACATTTCTCAGCCTTTTTAGAAAAGAACACCACTATATTGAAGCTCTGTCTCATTCTGCTTCATTAGAACATAATGAGGCAAAATGATAGGGTTTGCTGGCACTGCTCAGGAATTCAGCACCATGGCTGTCCTCAAAGCCAGCCAAGTAAGAGCTACCAGCCCCTCCTGTGGCACCTGGCACGGGCTCTGGGGCAGTGCAGAAGATCCACTCAGGCTTCTTCTGGAATACTGAAGAAATCCTCAATACCCCAAAGGGAGCAGGGGCAAACAGAGTAGATGTAGCAGCTGAAGGACACCGGAGCTCCAGCACTGCCGTTCCTGAGGGCTGTGAGGGGCGTTAATGGGCCCCATGTGCTGCAGGAATGCAAAGCTCTGCGTGGGCTGGGAGATTTATGCTCTTGACACTGGGGGGATTTCCTGGCTAAGAGCTGATTGCTTTGGACTGTGTCTCTGCTCTGAATTACTGTGACTTTATTGAACAGCAAACCTGAGGAGGCAGTAAAGCCTGGGACTGACGTTTGTCCTGTGTAAGATCCTACTGGTTTAACCTCACATTTCTGAGAGTGTGCAGCAAGAATTGTCTTTGTTTACTGATGTTTCATTTAGTTGTCATTTAAGTGTCATTAAAAGATGAGACTGGCCTCATTATGGTTGTTTTCTATTTTATGTGTTCCACAAGGCCCAGCAGTGAAGGTATGTAGGAACAGAATAAAACTATAATGGATTCCCAGTCCTCATGGGATGGGAATGGGATGTGCCGAGCCACAGATGGTATCTTTATGTTTTAGCAACCTTCAGTCATTTCAGTGATTTTTATGTATTTTTTTATTAATGAACTCATGTAAACTGCTGGCAGCCCAAACATCCCATAACTCAACTAAACATTGAACTCTCTACTTTGATTTGTACCTGCTGTTTGGGAATATTACACCTCCTACACAGTATTTAGGTGCTGTGTGGGCTGTAGAGTAGTTTGACAGAATTATATACTTCAGACCAACATCAGAGATGCAACTGTCCCATTTTTTGTTCATCTTGGATTGCTGACCACCACATCTGAAGCTGAACTCCCCATGGGGGAAGCACCAATGTGATTGAAGGATCTGCTTGAGGTGAGATCTCCTGAAGATACAGACATTCAGTCATCAGCTCAAGGGCTCAAGAACTTTGCTTTTATCTGTGTAACCCAGTGAGACACTCAACAAAGGTTTGGATGCTCAAACAGTGTGAGGAAACATGAAAGCAGGTAGACTGACTTACTCCAAAAGGAAAGGAAAAGTGTGAGAAGAAAATGAGTGGCTCTGAAAAGATCTGGCAAAGACATATGCACAGAGGTGGAGATGTCAGCAACATAGGTGGAGATGTCAGTGGGATGGAGGGAGGAAAAAGAAGCATAAGGTTCAGTGATTTAGTTTCTGCCTGTGATTTAGGTCTGTGCTTAGCTTGCAATAGTTTGGTTTGAATGTGTACACAGAATAAAGAAAATCACACATTATAAGAACGACAAACCCTGAGGAGAACAAGGCCCCTTCTGAAGGGACCTCACCCTCTGGCCACCATATGGTTAACAGAACCTTTACTCCCCAGCCCCTTATTAACACAGAATTGTCAGGCTCCAGGGTGAACCTTGAACACCTATGGTTCATTCCTGTGGTTCTCTGAACATTCATACAAGACAGAAATTTAGTCGGGTAACTTACTTAGGAAAGCCTTCTCCTCTTTCCTGTGCTGCTCACATTGCAGTATATTGCTGGCATTATTTAAAGTGTTACTGGCAAATAATATTGCTTTGTGTATTATAAATAGAAATCAGGCAGCAAATGGAATTAAATGTGGACTGAAAGGCATGAATTCCTGAGCAGAACAGTCTGTGTGTCTGACAGGAAATAGACAAACTTTGTTAAGTTTGTCCAGGACTAGCCTAATTTGATCTTGGAGTTTGGGGTTTGATTTTTTTTTTTAAATGTGGTTTTATATGTCTACAAAATGTAACAGCTACTCGAAGCTGAAAACAAAGCCAACAAAATAAGATCTCTCCAGGGCATTCCAAATTATTTAAACCTGAGCTTTTCCAGCATTTCTGTGCAACAGATAACAGTAAACAGTAGGTTAAAAATAAACAGCATTAGGATTATACAGGCAAAAAATAACAACAGATATTTGTGAAGGATAGATTAGCAACAAACTGCTGACCTGGATAATGGGATCGAGTGTACCCTGGTAAAATTTGCCAATGACACCAAACTGAGTGAGGAATTGGATGCTTTGGAAGGTAGAACCACCCTGCAGGAAGAGCTGGATAGGCTGAAAGGATGTGCTACCAAGAACCTTGTGAAGTTCAGCAAGGACAAGTGTAAGGTCTCAAACCTGGGAAAACACAATCCAGGAGTGCAGCAAAGGCTGGGACCAGCCCAGCTGGAGAGCAGCTCTGTGGGAAGGGACCTGGGGGTCCTGCTGGGCAACAAGCCCAGGATGAGAGAGCTCTGTGCTGCTGCTGCAGAGAAAGAACAGGATGCTGAGCTGCATCAACAAGGGCAGAGATGAAAAAGTCATCATCCCACTCTACTCACCACTTGTCAGGCCACACCTGGAATTCTGTGCTCTGTTTGGTCCCCACATCAAAAAGAGGTGTGGGCAGTCTTGAGAGGGTGCAGAGAGAGGCCACAGAGATGACCCAAGGGCTGGGAAGCCTGTTGTATGAGGAAAGGCTGAGAGAGTTGGGTTTGTTCAGCCTTGAGAAAGGGGTTAGGAAAGGCACCCTATCACCATGTTCCTGTATTCAAAGGGTGGCTGCAAAGAAGTTGGAGACTCCCTTTTTGCAAGGAGTCACATAGAAAAGATGAGTTAGACAAATTATTCCTGGGGAGATTCCTGTTGGACACAAGAGGAAAACTTCTCATAATGAAAACAATCAGCGACTGAAATCATCTCCTCAGAGAAGTGGTGGATTCCTCAACATTAGACACCTATAGTACTAAACTGGACAGGTTCCTGGGCCATCATAGACCATGCTTTTGCCAAGAAAAGTTGGATGAGATGATCCTTGAGGTCTTTTCCAACCTGGTGTTCTGTTTATTCTAGGATTCTATGACATTCGAATTCTTTAAACTACGTAAAACATCAACTGTGCTGCAATTCTGCAGTGTGCTGGTGGGGAATTGCACCCATGTTTCAGGATTTTCCATCAGGTTCTGTATTACAAAGGCATCTACCACATAAAATATGGAGCAGATGAACTATTTAGTGTCTTCGGTTAATTTTTTTTATATGTTGATTAATTTTAGAGGGTGTTTTTTTTTTTAGTTTTACTTCCAGTTGCAACTTTCAGAAGAACATTGTGGACATTTTTGGTGACAATTAGAGTGAAAAATGTAGAGTTTCCAACATCATCTGTCATTTTCTGCTGGGGTAGCAAGGTCTTTGGGAAGATTAGAATTAATCTTTCCTACTTCCTGGCTCCTAAAGATAGTATCCAAGCTCTCCCCTAACTGCACTGCAAGTTCATTCCACAGCTAAAAGCTCTCCTTATCAAAGATCTGTTCGTACCCCTCCCTCTCTTCTTCCTCGGCTTGTTTATTTTCAGTATTTTAGAACAAGATTCAGCAACCCTGATAGTTTGCATATCAATACTCAGCATCACTGAGTTGCAAAAATCCAGTCTGGCAACAGCTGACTGGGGGTTCCCTCTCCAGGCATCTTTGGGGCTTTTTGTAAACCCCCAGAATCAAAAAATGTTGGATTAGAATCATAAACTTTTCAGTTTTGTATTGCAAACCCTGGAACATTTTAATTTTCTTTGTGAGAGTTACATCACAGATCTCTTGGAGAATGTTTTTCCTCTGAAAACACCTTTTGTTTTTGGAGAAACCCATCTTTTTTCTCCAATTCTGCTGGAAATTCAGGAGGAACTGATATCTCCTTTGCTTTGCTGGGAAAATCTATTGCAAATTCTGCTAGAGGAGGAAGAGCTGCAGGTACAGCCAGGGAGGTACATTGAGATCTGAGCTCTTTAACGTAGCTGGGCATGGACCTGCCCTGGAAGCCGAGCATTCCCAAACTCATCTTTGCAAGCAAGGTGCTCCTACTTTCCCACTTTGTGTAACAAAGGAAGAGTCATTGAGTGCTGACACCCAGCAGGGGCACATCAGAGAGGCCCCAAAATCTCAAACAAGGACTGAATCATTCTCAGGACTCTGCTGAAGTCAAAGAGGGTCCTGTGCAGACCCAGGCACCTGGAGCTCATACCATGATCACAGCCCGGACTGATGTGTGTGATCCCACACTGTGGCAAAGCTCCCACTGATCTTCACTGTGCAGGATGAGGATATGAGTGAGATGGGACTGAGGAAACACTTAAAGAAGAAGAGACCTTTATAAGTATTTTAATTCCAACCCCTTGCTTTAAAGTTGTAACCATGATCTACGGCAATAATTTATGCAGCAGATTGGTAGTAAAAGTATTGTGCAGTCAGTGTGATACTGCAAATGGGAATTTAATAATTGCTGATTATTTTAGAAATGTTGTCTTGTAAAAAAAGACATAGGAATAAGTGATCATCAAGGGTAAGGGGATTACTGCTGTTGATTTAAAAGCTTGCTGAGGCAGATTTGAAATCCCAAAGCCAGAGCATTTCTTTTAGCAAATAAAATTGCAAAGAGGAACAGACTGGTGGAGTCTTGTTCGAGCAACTGGCAGGCAAGTAGCAGTAAATCATGAAAAAAACATTTCCTAAACTTTCCCTTTTAATAAATTAAGTGTTATTTGTAAAATAGCTTGGGAGAACATGTTAACACAGAACTGCTAGCTAGATAACAAGCCAAATCCATCTCTGCATTTCAGCCCAATTGCACCAGGGATGAGTTTGGCTCTGTCTCGCTACAAACATGAATCAAGCTGTTTGCATTTTGTCATTACACTGTCCCTGACCCAAGCATATACATTTCCTTGGCAACAGCAATTAAAAGCCTGACAAAAAACACTACACATTATCTGCATAATTTTTTCTTCCTTAGCAAAAGTTTTATTTTCCCATTCCTGCCCCTCCTTAAGTAAGGAAGATTAAGGGGCTCATCCAGTTTCCTGCAAAACTGAAGATAAAAATTCCTCTGATTTTGACAGCAACAGCAGTGCTTTCTTCATTTAGTGATTATTTATTTGATTGATGGCTGCTGCCCAGGCAGCAGTCCCAGCTCTGTTGACCCTGTGCTTGGCTTATAAAACTTCTCTTGTCCATGGCCAAGCTCATTCTCTTCCAAAGAAAAGAGGAAGGCAGATGCACCAGTGATGCACAGGATGCCTTCTGGGTTCCCAGGTGTTTGGGGGAGATGGCATCAACTCATTGAGATTTCTTTGGGAAATTCACCAAAAGTGAGAGCTGTGTGGTTATTTTGGGACCATGTGTATCTGTTTAACCAAGAGATTCACCATATCTCTCATGGGTTTATTCTCTATGGAATATTTTGATGTATTTAAACCCCTTTCCTAATCCTTTTCAGATTTCTCTTCCTAATTAAATGCAATCCAAGACTAAATAAAGTGTATAGCTAATAATTTCAGGAATTTCCATAATGGCTTTTCTCAGCTAGATGTTCCAATTAGAACAAGAGAATTTGCATGTACATCAGTTATAATGTACAAGATAATATTTAGTGGGCATCAGCAAGCCTCTGTTCAGAGCAGTGCAGATACCAGTCCACATCTTTAAGGAATTTTCCATGCAAATAAGTTGGTCCTGTCAAATTCTCTTATCAGAGGAAATTTAATGAGTATTTCAGGGTTTGTGCTCCCAGGCTTTTGGCAGTCGCTGCATCTGAGGGTGGTGTATTTATTCCCTTACAGAGAGCTGAGCTGTTGACAATGCAGATTCTAATGAGCACTCACCTCTGCTGGAGATAAAACTTTCCTCTGCTCACTTGGGATGGCTGAGGCTGACTTGTAGCCTTCCAGCTGTGATTGCAAGGAATTGCGAGATGACCAGAGTCATCACACCCACTGCAGTCAGTAGTTTAAGAGAAGACTTTATTTATAAACATTCGTTATTGGCTGCATCTGAGAAACGCACCAAGGTGCCCTGTGAAGTTTTTACCTGACTAATGGTAAGAAAAATAGCAAGAGACAAAGACAAAATTTGTTTTCCTCCTGCCTTGTGTGTTTGCATGGCAACATGACAACCCCACTGCCAGAGTCAGCAGCCCTTTTCCATTAGCGAAACTAAGCAGTCATTACCACCACACCAAAAAAGAGCCCAAATCTGCTTTTTGCAGCTTCTGACAGACAGACTGCAGGGGGGTGGGGGTTGTATTTTCCACATCTGTTTCCTCCATCCACCTCTCGTTTGCTGCTGCAGGGCAGGAAACACATTGCTCCGTGCACCAGCCGCTGACCCCTCTGGGAGCCAGCCTGAGAGCAGGGCTGGAAGTCCTTCACACTTCATCTGGTGGAGCTTTGAAAGCATGGACTGCTATTAAACCCAGCCTGACTTGCTGTGTCAGGGCAGCAGTCTGAGCAGAGTGTGTTTACTTTGGGTATAGTAAAGAAAAAAGGAAAGGGCAAAGAAGAATTCAGTGAAGGGAAGGAAAAACAATGAAAGCTGGCCTCACCAGCAGTATTTCGATAGTTGTGCATGTCAGTGTGAGGAGCTGGCTGCTTCAGGGATATGCCCTGGCTGTCCTTTCACACTGACTTGCAGATCAGTTCTGCCAAAAGTCCCTTTATTTCCCACTTCTCTCTGCTTCATAAATCTCCTTCAGGATGTCCTCTGTTTAAAAGGAGCCATGTTTGAGTCTTTCCTGCTGTGAACAGGTCTCTAAAAGTCCATCACCTGACTCCAACACCTCCCTGTCACACCAAAAGACCCCAGTCCCAAGGCAAGGCTGTCCCCTCTCTGCCCTCTCTCCCCAACTCCCATGAAGTTCCCCTTTAGCCTTTATGTATTTCAGGATACTGGCAACCGAATGACACCACATGATCTGCCAAAGAACTCTCCCACTTGCTCCAGAGCTTCCTTGGGGCATGTGGCTGTTGGAACTTGCAAGGGTGTTTGCCACAGCAAGAATGTGTCTCTATTTCTAAGGCTTCAAAGCATAGAAAAAGATGTTTTTCCCCACCCATCCTCTCCTGACAAAGAATGTTTGTGAGCAACTGAAGATAAACACTTGTCACAAAAAAACTTGTCATCTCTTTTCCCAGTAACCTCTCGGCATCTGGCCCCCGTCTCTACTGCAAAGCCAGATAAGTTCTCTTCCTGATTTCATCCAGCTCATTTTCACACTTTCCAAAACTTGAAGCTTGCGCACTGACAAGCCCTTGAGACTGATAGAGAATAGCCTGTGTTAAGCAAAAACACCAGCCAGGTCTTCACTGTGCAACAGCCTTTCCCAGAATCTCCCACAGCACCTTATCTAGTTCAGCAGAGGCCAGGGTGTCATTTCAGAGGTCAGCTCTTCAGCTTGGGGCTCCCAGTGTCACTTATGGGGGCCCTACTGAGGCTGACTCCTTCATTAGCAAGGGAAGGGAGACAAAAGGGGAAAGAGGTTGCAATTTTAAAAGATTCCTAGATCCTGCAGCAAAAGAGAGAACGCAGCACTGAATTGTACCCACGAAGAATACGATGGATTCCTCTGTGAAGCAGGCAGAGGGTGCAGGGAGCTGTGCCCCTCTCAGCTGTACCCATGGCTGGGCCACAGGGGAGGCTGTGCCAGGAGGAGAGCGAGAGATGCGAGGAGCAGTAGCAGAGCAAGGACAACACGAGGTGCTCTGAGATGACATCAGGACTCCCTTCAACATTTGTCACGTCCTAAGCAAAAATCAGTTTGAGGCAGAGCTGTCTATCTCTCACAGGGAAGGATGTGCTTTCGTCTTCACCTCACCCTCACCTTTTAATCCCCAGCGTTCTCCTTAATGAGACGTGCCCTGAATGCTCAGCAGATACGTGTGCAAATGAATCCCTGGCATGCACACAACTGCAGGGTTTAGTGTGGGGTGTTGATACAGCTCTAGGATTATATACAATTAGACTGTCTAGACCACATTCAGCAGGGATGTGGATGGGGTGAGGATTACCAGCTGGGAAATCAGATATTCAGTGAGAGGGTGGGCAGCTGGGTTGGGGCAGGGGAGGAAGCCAAGTGGAAATGTAAGAAAGCACTGAATAAATTGCCACCAGGCCGGATGTATTGTACACCCTCAGCTTCCTTGTGCTGGCTGCTCCCCATGCTCTTCTGCAACAGCTCAGCCCTTTACAGTCTTGCACGTCTTTCCTCCTCCAGATCACTGTTAGCATGGAAAGTGGCCTTGCTTGCCATTAACACTGGGTCAGTAAGACACAAATTGGATGATGTTCATAGAATCGTAAAGTTCTTTAGGTTGAAAAAGACCCTTAAGATCATCAGCTCCATCATTAAGCCAGCACTGTCAAGTCCACCATTAAACCATGTCCCCGAGTGCCACATGCACGTCTTCTAAATAATTTCAGGGATTCCTCTGATACAGAGGGACTGTGGCAGAACAAAACCTGAACACAGGTCCCCAGGATGTTCTTCTAATCCTTGGACCATACTCACATGCATGGTTCTTCCCTTCCAGTCACCTGGAATGTTCACCTTGCAAGCAGGTGTAGGAGTACTCCTGTAGAAATCAGAGTCATGATCTATTTGACGTGCCGCAGCAAGTACTTCTCACACTGAAAACAAAAATGTCCTATTTTGTTCCTCTTGATATTCCCTACAGGCAATGGGGCCCAAATCTACCCCTGCACCAGTGCTGAGTATTGAAGGGGTGCACAGGGGAGGTGACTTGTCCCTCCCCAGCCTCCAGCTCATGGCACAGAGATTGTTTTTCCCGTAGGAAGCAGGTGTGGATGTGCTGTGGGGACGTGTGTGGCCCTGTTGGACGTGGTGGGCACAGAGCACCCTGGGTGGATGCCCCTGCTCTTGCTCCTTTGCCTTGGGCTGAGCTTTGCCTGGCACTGGTGTTTTGAAGCCAGATGGTCCTGCAGCTTGTTGCTTCCTGCAGTTGGGCTGTGCCAGCCTGAGCAGACGGATCTGAGGGGCCTCAGAGAGAGCAGGAATCTGTATTTGCTGAAGCGTAGGAGCTATTTTAAACACATCAGCAAAGTCTAGCATGGAGAAGACTCTGCTGCCTCAGAAGCATATTTAGCCAATCTGATACAGAAACCTGACCATATTTTACAGAGCACATCATTTACTCTGCTCCAGGCATGGTCTGGGACTGGGATGTTTCGTGCAGTTCCAGCCATTAAGAAGGAGAGCCCTTTCTCCAGCAACCAGTTGAGGAAAAACACAGTTCTTCACTGCATGAGCTGGAAAACCAAGCACCTAAATGCATCTGCTTCTTTATTTACTCCTCCCTCAGTGCAGTTGAAGGATCTTCAGGTACCTCTTGGCACAAATCCTGTACCCTCCCACTCTCCACACTGAAACAGGACAGGAGGTTGGGAAGAACGGGAATTTTTTGCAGCACTGTTCAATCTGTGCTGTGAGCAGCAGCTCTGCTTGGTGGTGTCCTCCCTGCTCTGACCCCAGAGCTCCAGGAACTTTCATCCCTTCCTGGGTAACTACCTCCTCTTATGCTCAGGGCATGGCTTGGTGCTGAGGAGTGTGGGTGCCTTTGTACTGTCTGTAGCAGAAATAATAGAAATTAATCTCTGTAGAAATTAACCTCTCTGTAGAAATTAATCTCTCTCTGCTCTAGTCAGCCCTTACATCACAGATATTACACAGTGTTCAGCTCTTTGTAGTTTCCAGCAGTACTTTTATGTAGCTCCTCAGTGGCTTTCCCTGTCTCCTCTTGGCCCTTGGAGATGTGCTGCTGCTCACTGACATTCCCATTTTCTGCAGGCTGGAGGCAGGAAATACTCTGCTGATCTTTTTGGCTCTAAGGATTCACTTTCCAGTCCGAACAAACCCTAAGAGGCTTGAGGTTTTATTCTTGCTGCATGACAAGCAGTAGGAGCCATAGGTGTGGGGTGCTTGGGATGTATCCCACAGCACCACAGCTGGCAAAACAAATCTTTCCACAAAGTTTTCACCACCTGCCCTGCTTCCTCCCCACAGGAAATCCAGCCTCCCCCACTCCCAGAGACAAGAGCTGGACCTTTGTTTGCAGCTCCCCTTTCACAAATAAAACCAGTGCTGCCTAGTAAACACAGTGCCACAAAATGTGCAGAGCAACACTTGAAGATTGGAAGACAATGGTGGGTTTTTTCTACTGACTTGGGTAAGAGGAGCTGCCAAATCCTTGAACTGTGTGCAAACAGCTCCTTGTTACTGAAATTTGCTTTCCAACAGCACCCTAAGGTGTCTTCTGCCCTCAGTTTGAGAGGCTGGTTGGGATTCTAAGAGGAGAGAATTAGGGACAGATCCAACCTAGATACAAAACTGACTCATCAGGAGGAGTTCAGCTGCAGGGAGTGTGACATGCAAATGTCACTGTGCTGGGTCTGGCCTGAAGTCCAGCTAGATGATAGGTGAATATCTAACCTCCAAATAACTCTGAAACTTATTTGAGCAAGAGCAGATAATAGCAGATAAGCATATCCCTTCAGCTATGAAGATTATATTTCTCTTCTAGAAATGCTGATAGCTTAAACACTCTTAAATTTGGTCTTTTTATATCTGTCCTGCCCTAACTAGCCCCATACAAGTTCTGTATCTCCCAAACTCCCATAAAAAGAGTCTCAAGACTGAAAAAATTAAAGAATTTGAACGTTATATGAGCTTTCATTCATTCATTTCATTCATTTCAGCCTCCTCCATACACAGTACTTCATTCTCTTGAGTTAAAAGAAAGGAGACTATTAGAAGAAGAAATAAGAGGTTTAGGTTGGATATTAGGAACCATTTCTTCACTGAAAGGCCTGTCTGCTAGAGGCCTTTCAGGACACACAAAGAATCTGCCCAAAGTCTGACTCTCCAGGAGGACAGGAGAGGGAACGTTCCTCCTCACTCAAGCAGATGTGGAGAGGGACAGTTCATCTGGATCCTTGCACACACACTTTCCTGAGATAAGGCATATATTTTTAATATAAAAACTTACTATCTTTTTATTTTCTAAAGTCTTTTTCTAAGACCTGTTAACTTGGAGCTGCTGGAGAATCCCAAGTGAGAAATAAAAACCTGGACCAAGTCTGTTGTGCCAAAGTGGCTGATCTCTTACTGAGCACAGAGGAAGACCTAATTCTGGAGGGAAAGAATCTGTGGGATACAAAAGGCTAAAGGAAAACTTGCATAAACTTCCAGAAGAGGATTTCTATCTAGCAGCTCTGCCAGAGGTTCAGTGCTCCCTAAAAGCAATGCTGACAACAGATTGTTCTCCTAGAATTTGCTTTTGTGAAACAACTTTTATGATTAAAAGCAAAAGCTTTTACTGATCAGAAGTATTGCTGACTCTGTTTCAATGATACTGATATTTTAACTGAGAGCATTAATTCCTCCAGTAAGAAGTTTTTAATGGCTAGGGATCTATGGTGGTCCAAAAGTAGTTTAAATATAAGTGATTTACACTTTCTATAAGAAAAAGCAGAAAGTGAGGAAAGTTTCACTGAGCACAATGAAAGAACTCTGGATTTATATGGAATAAAATAATAACCAGGCTGAACTGCCAAACCCCTTAATGACCACATTCCCTTTCCAGAGATGGAAAAAGAGGAGGACCAGCACCTTTTTTTTTCTTCAACCTCACATTTCCAGGAATCTCTTTGCTTTGTTTTTCACATCAGGATTAGAAGAGTTAGGGGTAAGATATCAAGATAAAGGTCATCCTTAAGTATATTTAGTCTGATTGAAAGTAGGAAATACCAGAAATCCCTTCAGATTCCCAACTCCACTTGGCCATTTCAAGAAACACAGATAAATCCCCCAACATGTGCTTGCCTATCAACCACACCAAAAGGGGGACTGCAAACCATCTGCTTTTTGGGAAGCAATACCCACAGCAGTTTGTTCCTGAGCTGGCTGGTGCCTCAGGCCCTGCACCTTCTCCACGTCAGCGACCAAGGGCAGGGGAGGGACCCTGCAGAGGGACCCCCCCGGCTCCTTGGCTTCGGGGGGAGCTGCCAAGGAACTCTGTCTGCCCCCCTTCAGATGGGCTGTGACAAAGGCTCCTGCTCTCAGGAAAAACAGGTCAGGGTACTTCACCAAAAATGGAAAGATCTGCTCTCTGGTTCCTGACATGTTATGTGGTATTTGTATTTTGGATCAAGTCACATGCACCATGGGTTTTTATTTTAAATTATATTCAAGGTGTGTGCTCTATATTTGCATCCTGGCCTGCAGGAAGGTATTTTTTTTAAGTTCTTATTTTTGTCTCAATGTAAACAAACAGACTATAAT
This sequence comes from Poecile atricapillus, assembly GCF_030490865.1. Lineage (NCBI taxonomy): Eukaryota > Metazoa > Chordata > Aves > Passeriformes > Paridae > Poecile > Poecile atricapillus. The sequence continues at coordinate 7,649,178 of NC_081288.1, forward strand.
TTGAAGGAGCATCTGTGATGTTGCTGATGCTTTGAGCAAGAGAAGAATTTTTGTCAATGGAGGGTAAGCCACGTTGAGGGAGCTCCATGTAATAAAACACCTACCCACCTTGAGCCCTTTCTTCTCTTTTATTTCCAGCACTGCCTGGGATTTCCAGCTTCCCATTCATACATGGCATTGCAGAAGGGAACACAATAACCCTACAATAGGTGCTGTGTAACAGGGATGGAAAAAAAGTCCAGATCTTGCTATGCAGACTCACAGTCCTGTTGCAATGTCATGACTGACTTGGCCACCAGTCACTCATACAAAGAAAACTGCAGTGTGCTTGAGGGAGGTTAATCTGGATCATGAGGTATTTGCTGGTTGGCAAGACCCAAATCAGAGGCTGAAAACTCCACTTTGTACCAGTGAGTTACTTCAGCAGAATACTTTCTTAGGACCTGCTTCATTTACCATTTTTTAACCCATGGCTCCACTTTTGCTCAAGCAGCTTTTTTTTGCCAAGGATAGATACATCTTGTGTGGTTGATGCTTTTATCATGGTAGGTGCTATCTTAGAAAAGGATAATGTTCTGGATCACAAAATATTTAATTCTCTAGTAGCTGTAGAAGGAAGTTGTGGCTTACTGTAGAAGCCCAGTGAGCAGCAGAGAGCCATGAGCAGAGGAGAGACCTTCTGAACCCGGAAAACTGTTTTGCAACTGAGCAAAAATGCAATTGCTTCAGTGCTGGTTAAAAATACCTGTGGCTTGATCCTGCTAGAATTGAAGGAAGTCTTCCCTAGATTAAGAAAGGCATTTTAAATAAAAGTAATTTTGCAACAGTGCAGATGTTTGCTTTAGTGTCACCAAAGCACAGGCTGACCTAAAAGGCTGCAGGAATAAATACACACCCTTGTCTCACTGGGCAGCTCACCATCCAGAGCTGGCATTTCCATATTCTTTATCACTAGATTTAATCATCTTCCCTGGTGCAGAAGCAGATGAGAAGCACATCCAGTCCTTAATATATTAACTTATTGCAGCTAGATCCACTTGCCAGTTACCTGCAAAGCCCCTGATTTCTGCTCAGAAATGTGCTTTCTGCTTTGCTTGGATCATGGCCAGTTGGCTTGTGGTGCAGCTGTAACCACACCACAGCAGCAAGAAGAGAGGAGCCACCCTGAGGGTTTTCTTTAGCATGGAGCCAGAACATTGTTTTTCCTTCGTTTCCCTTGGTTTCCTAGTTTGGCTTTGCTTTCAGGGTTTGTGGAGGAGGGATGGGTGGTTTCTGGCTGGTGTGTGGAGCTGACCTTTCCCTGGATGCTGTGTCCCCATGAAGCTCACAGCCCGTGCCAGCATTGCTCGTGGTGTCTGTGCTGGGAGAGGTGATGGAGGATGGGGCTGGTGAGGTTGCAGTTGCAAGGCAGTGGTGAGGAGGTTGACAAATCTTGTTCTTTGCATCACACAGGGCTCACATTAGAGCCCTTAGCGGGGATCCCTGTGCCCCAGGTGTTGAGGTCATGGCCCAGAGCTCACCAAAGAGCGTGAGGAGGAGTGTGACAGCCTCCTCTAGCCCAGAGGGTGAAGTGGAGCTGGCTTCCTGCAGGAAGGTTAGCATATTCTAAGATAAGGAATTTGTGGCACATCTTCCCCTACTCTTTCACTCCCCAGGCAGCCAAACACCCTCACCTCTTCCTCCTTGCTCTGCTCCTTCTTCCACTCTTTGCAGCTTGTTGGAACCTACAAGCTCACCAGGAAGGTCCTCAGTAACACATGGGTGCTGCCTGTTAACTCTGTGGTCAGAGTTAACCCTTTTTTGCAGTAACAGGCCTGGGCAATCACAGAAGAGGAAGACACTGATCTAGTGCCTACCTGGAGGGAGGTCTAAAGAAGAGCTGAAGGGAAAACTCCCTCAGCCTCACCATGCAAAGCAGCTTCACTGCCAGCCTCCAGCCTCACAGAGCTCTGGATTGGGAAAGGCTGATTTGTGCTGCAGAGTCATCTCTCTGGACATCAAAGTGGCTCCCAGAGCTTTTGTCTCTCCTCCCAGTTCCTCTTGGCATCTTGCTGGTCCTGAACTGAGTTTTGTTCAGATATTCATCCTTGGAAGTGTTCAAGGACATTAAGCAACCTGATCTAGTGAGAGGTGTCCCTGTCCATGGCAGGAGAGTTGGGCTGGATAGTCTTTAAGGTCCCCTCCAATCCAAACCATTCTGACAGTTTATTCTATTATTTTATGATTTATTAAAAAACAATCCTTTTCTTGTTTGTTTTTTTAAGAGTATTTTCTTCACAAACTTGCCTTTCTATTGGCACCATTCTGTTTTTAAGTCAGGAAAATATATGGGTTTTTATTTTTAAAAAAGACACATTCCTGTGAGCAATGTTGAAAAACAATAACACAATTATGTCTGAAGTTTTCAGACTTTATATGGAAAATATTTGTAATTCATCTGCTTGGAAAATTGCATAAACCTTGCTCATGTTCTCTCTTTGATGGAGGTTAGATAAATCGTGGTTCAGAGGGCTCAATATTGATCTCCACTTGACTCTTGAAACACCAGTCCCAGAGCTGTGTGCTTCTCAAAGTGTCTCTGCTCACTAATTTGCCTGTTGGATTGTAAATGCCAGAGCCAGGAGGTTCACTTTCATTCCTCTACCACAAAAAATAAAAACAACCTTGTGACTGATTGCAAGTGATGAAGGGTAAAAGCTACATCAGTACAAATGTTCCATTTCACTGCTGCACCCTTGCAATGCTGCCATCAGGACATGGCACAGACGCTGCACCTTAGCCCTGTGTGTCCATGCCAGGCTGGTTCAGAGCTGACATGAGTGGGGAACATGGTGTCCCCACTTGGGTTTGTGGCTTTTTTCCGCCTCACATTTTCTCCACATCTCTATCAGCTCAAATGCCATCCCTCAGCAGGTTTGTCCTGATCCCCTGCCCTGACCAGCAGCTGCTCAGTTGTTGCTGTGTTTTCCCCTCTCCAATCTCAGCATCCTAAATCTCAGCATCTGCAGCTGCTGACAGCCATTTGCACCAGGGCTTGTATTGTCATAAATAAACAGAGAATTCAGGCCACAGCACACATATGTCCCAGCACTGGATATTACCAAACAATTAATTCACTTGCCCAGAAAATTTTAAACACCATAAATAGATGACCAGGCAACTCTTTCCAGGGTCCTTTTCCACCTCTGATATCTCACTTGCTGTCTTGGTGGGCCCATATTAAACACAGGCCCCCTTCAATCTATAACCACAGATCTGCTGAGTGTTTTATTTTATTTTATTGCTCTGCACACAGCAAACCAGGCAGGGAGGGAAAGGTAGGGGGAAACCCTACACAGCTGAAAGCTGTGCTGTCCTCTCCTTTGTTTTGCCTTGTCTAGAAAGCCACAAGGGAAAGATATAATTCCTCCAGGTGTTGAGTCTACAAAGCAGATACAGCAGCCGGGCCTGAGAAGTGACAGTAACACTGATGACGGATCTTAGAAGGCCTGAAGGCTTCTCTTTGTAAGAAATACCTGTTCTCCACTTCCCCCGACACCTGTCTGGAAGCAGGAGGTGCACAAGGTTCCCAAAATAAATCTGGGCAGGTAAAGGTAGGAGAAGCAGGAACTTCCCACCAAAACAGGCTCAGACTGGCAGAAAAAAAGACTCTGCTGGATATCTTTTTTAACAGATGTTTTGGGAATTGCCAATGATTTTAACAGCAAGATCTACCAAACTGGAGTTAACAACCTTTAGCCTGGCTGTGATTCATGTCCAAAACTTTACAGAGAGGTTTCATGGCCAATCATTTCTTGTTAGCAAAAAGGGAATGAAGTTCTTTATAGGGGGATATGGACAAATTCCTCTTTATTCATGTTGTAAGAACCTGTCTCTGCAGTGTACAGATTGAGGGAGGGATCAAATACTGCATGTACCTATAGTCACTATCTTCTGCAAGGGAGAAGGTGAAAGCCAATTTCAATTGCATTAGCTGCAAATGCCTGACCCAGAGCACCACCATGTTCACAAATTGAAACAAATCCCTAGAGACAGACAAGCTGTAATAGACATGCAACAAGCTCCAGGCCTGATATCACAGGCATCTCTCCTTTCATTTGCCATGATCTGAATGTCAGCACATTACCATCCCAGCTTAGGCCCATCTAGAAAAAACTGGTTTTAATTTGCTCCACAGAATGGGTGCAAGCTCTGAACATCACTCATACCTGATAAGGGCTCAGACTCCAAGACTGGCAAATCCAGCTGCTTCTGTGGTGATTCTTCTTCTTCATCTTCTTCTTCCTTTTATGTTGCATTTCCCAATAGAAAGCAGAAAAAAAAGGGAAAATACAAACCATGAAACTGTTTGTCAAAACGAGACAAAATTTTGGATAGTACTAATACCAGACAGAAACATGAATTACATCAAAACCATCTTTCATCAAACAGTCTTGTAACTCATGCCTAGCATGAAAGCAAGGCTCCCAACAGCCCTTGTGTCAGGCATCACCTCCCCATAGTGATGGGTACATATGGTATATATGGAGGAGGTGAAGCTCAGAAATCATGTGAAGCCTCAGAGAACTACACAGAGTCTGACTGAAAAAGATGGCTGGAGCCACCTCTAAATCTAAGATTTAATCTTGACACTTGAACCCAGTGTTGCCTCTCTCATGCTTCAGCTGAAATCATTAAGCTTGTATGTCCATTTCAAAAGAGAAAGTTTTACTACAGTTATTCAACTTTTCCTTATTAAAATGCTAACTGCATTCCTTTGAAAAATCCATTGGTGCCAAATACAGAACAAAGCAAAAGGCTGAATTTTTTTTTAATTTTTTTTTTTTTGTGATTTTTCCCATTGATAAGTGGGTCATCATTGATAAGTGAATCCCATTGGTGAGTGAATGTCTTCATTCAAAGGAAAAATCTGTTCACAGGCAAACTTCTGATTCGCCATCTCAGATGTCTTGAGCTAGATCAGATGAGCCCTGCCATCTCCTGTACCTGCAATAGAGTGTCCAGCAAGAGCAGGGCAAGGATTGTCTGTGTTCAGCACTGGTGAGGCCTCACCTCGAATCCTGGGCTCAGTTTTGAGCACCCCAGGACAAGAAAGACATTGAGGGACTGGAATGGCTCCAGAAAAGGCTGATGGAGCTGGGGAAGGGTATGGAGCCCAAATCTGATGAAGAGCATTTGGGGCAACTGGGGGTGTTTAGCCTGGAGAAAAGGAGGCTGAGGAGGGAGCATCTTGCTTTCTACACCTCCCTGACAGGAGGGTGTAGCAGGTGGGGGTCAGTCTCTTCTTCCCACCAACATGTGATAGGACAAGAGTAAATGCCCTTGAGTTGCACCAGGGGAGGTTTATTTTGGATATTAAGAAAAGATTTTTTACCATGAGAGTTGTCAAACAGTAGAACAGACTGCCCAGGGAAGTGGCTGAGTGCTGGAGGCATTTAAAAGACGTGCTGTGGTGGCACCTGGGGCACGGACATGAGTGTGAGTGAGGCAGCCTGGAGGGCTCTGTGCTGGCAGTGGCAAAACACCACAGAGCCACTGGCAAGGCAGGGAGGCGCTGCTGGAGCATAAAGCAGGCAGATCATATTCGTCTTTCAGAGTAGTATTTCCAGATTGAATATAAGAGGGAAGCTCAGAGAGGTCAGAGGCTGAGATTGACTTTCAGAACGGTGCCTTTGACGTCCAAAGAGGGAGGACAGGCTTATTAAAAATGCAGTGTGGATTGCAAATCTGTCACACACCCAAGCCACCACGTGGAGCCAGAGGATGGATGAGGCGGTTATGGAGAACCTGCTGACAACAACAGCCTCTCGAGTGACGGCTCAGTGAATAGTTTGCTGCTATTCGGCATTGTTTTGACGGAAACTACACAGAGCAACTGTGTGGGGGGCAAGGAGAAAATGTTCTCTTCCACTTGGAAGCTTGTTTAAAATCTTGTGGTGGGGAAAGAAGACCATGAATGAGAATTAAGTTCTGCATTGATTTAGGAAAATCAGTTCAGTGAGGCAGAACAGAGAGGGGAGAGAAGCAAAGCAGCAATCGTGGGGATGGAAGGGAGGAGATGGCAGCAGCAACAGCAGGGAGGAAGAGCAGGCAATGCCACAGGGACATGCTGGGTGAAGGCTCCACCAGCTTCTGCCATCCCCCTGGCTTTCCACTGCTCTGCCCAGTCTGGAGCACACCAGGTTCCACCTGCTGCACCATTTCTTGGCCACAGTGAATGTCCCTGTAAGAGACTAAAGCTGATGGTGTCCAGCACAAAGGTATACACCGAGAGGGAGCCACACCATCTGCACACAAAGGTTTTGTATGCCCTGCACCGTTTGACTCCCTCTCATCATTCATCCCTCAGCAGCTGTCTGAAGGCTGCCTCACCACCATGATGGCAGCACCATTATCTTGCTGCAAATTGAACCTTCCCCATGGGAAAATTCTGGATAGAAAATTCTAAATAGGAAATTCTTCCTGTTTGGTGAAAATGTAAAAGCAACACTGTTCATCAGACACTGAAGGCAGTGACTCTCAAAATGTGGCCAAGATGTCTCACAGGCGTTTCATTTGGGTTTGAGCATATGGATGAATGGGGTGTGCTATAAGTGCTCTGTTCTCATTTTTATGTGATAATCTGTCTCTAAAACCATCTCCTTTTTTCAGGAAGTGGAAATTTCAGGCAGATTTTGGGGACACAGAAGGCAGATATCCTGTAAGGTGCAGGTCACAATGCAGTAGGGACTTATCTCAAGTCTCATGAGTCTTTACTGCAGCAGACCAACATTTTTGGTGAGGGAGGCATTTACTGTAGTTGCAGGATGTAGCACTGAAGCATCCAAACAAGTCTAACTCCCTACTACATGGGACCACCACTTTCTCCTGGAAGAGTTTAATCAGAATTAAGTATCTTTACTGTGTTGAGGCACTGGAACAGAGATGCCCAGAGAAGCTGTGGCTGCCCCATCCCTGGCAGTGTTCAAGGCCAGGTTGGATGGGGCAATTCCTTAGTCAGGAGCTGCTGGATGGATCCAAGGGGACAGTGTCACTTTTCCGCATTTTTATTTTTAAGAATTGATTAATTTCTATATCTACCAGAAAAGCAGCTGCCTCAGGGAGTAAAGGGAATCTGGAGAGAAGCTACATGGAGTAAGAGACTCTCTGCCATAAGTGCTGTATCTTCTCCATGCCATCTCCCAAGAACCCTTCTGAGAGAAAGGAAAATGGTCACCTCTCCATCAGGCACAGCTTGGCTTGGATCCAGGTTAACTTTTCCAGCCTATCAGTGATTCTGGAGGTTGCAAGCATTAAGCCCTGTGTTTCTCCTTGCAGGGAGGGTCACACGCTCAACCCAAACCTGGGATCCTGTGCCCAGCCCAAAGGGATCAGAAAAGAACAGGACAAGCAGTGCAGGAGTGCTCCTGCCTGTCAGGAGTGGGCTGATAAGGAAGGGGTGGTGTGGTTAATGACATACCAGGGGCATGAAATAATGTCTTGAATGAAAGCACCGTGATAGGCAAGAGCCATATTTATGGGTGTGCAGGGCAAGTAACATTTCATACATATTTCAGCACTTCCAAGATAAAAAGAAAAGGTTTTCTTACGGGCCTCGTGGAATAGATAAGAGGATTTATAATAGCTACATTTCTGGCCTATAATCCTTGGAAACAAATGTATTTTCTCCACATGCCAACTATGACATAGAGACGAGCTACATGATCAGTTCATTCCATCGTGTAATTTGGGCTGTAATAATTAAAGCTGATCTTTCTGTTTCCCCTTGGCCCAGCAGAGCATGCAGCTGTGTCACCCTGCAAAGAAATGGTCAAATGGCTGAGAGCCAGCAATGGTTTTAGCAGTGGGGTGCACAACTCTCACCCCAGGCCTTGGCCCCTTTACCTCTCCCCTCTTCTCTTGTGCCCCACCTCCTCCAGTAAAGTCACCTCTGGCTTCCCACCACCACAACTGGTTTAAATTCTGCAGCACCCTTCTCATGTGAGAGTTATTTGGGAATCCATCCAGCAGGCACTCAGGACCTCCATCCCTCTCCTGCAGCACAGCCGCAGCTCACTGAAAATTTGGGCAGAGGTTTGACATGAGGGGAGAGCTCTGGGGACAGAGCCCTTTGCCCCCACCAGCTGCCCCCACAGACACACAGGCTGGAAGGGCTCTGCTTGGGGAAGAAGTTGAAAAGGAAGCCCAAGGCTCTGGTAGTGGTAGATGACCAACCAATAAACTTGAACAAAGAGTCACTAAACCCTCCTAATTAATCTCCCAGGTCAATGTCAGGGGGAAGGAGACAGATGGTAGCAGGGCTATGGCTCTGTTTGGACTTTCAGCTTTGATTGTTACATGTTTCTGATGTTCCTCTGCAGCTCATAGACAAACCTCGGAATTTTCTCCCTGGCAGAAGATCTGCCTTTGTGCTTCTCTAACATAGACTATGTCTCTTCGGTCCCTGACAAAGAGCAAAACCCAGAGAGTCTCCAGGGATAAAAGTAAAGCTTGGAGAAAGCTGTGGGATCCTGGAAAAGCCATTGATAACAGGATGCACAGGAAGGATGGAGGTGCATGAAGGGTGTTCACATACATCCTGTCTGCTGTATCTTTCCAGTGCCCACCAGGCCAGCAGGGAGCACTTGATCTGGCAGATGGTTTTCTTCAGCCTGGACAAGCCATGGGGGACATCACACACACCCACACTTCTCAGCTTCCGCTCCCAGGCTCTCCTAAATCCCAGCAAAGAGCCTCACTGACCTTTCACACAAATGCCTGGAGAGTAGTAGCTGCCCTCAAAGTGTCCACATCCTCATGTGAGAGCTATCAGAATTACTGCTCCTGAGCAGAAAGGACTTTCTGGCTTGTTCTGACCAAAGCCCTGACACCTGACATAGACACAAACTTTAAGTGTCCTCTTCCTCGAAGTGGCAAAAAGGTGCTGCTGTGAAGGTCACTCAGAATCCCACATTTATACCGTGATCATCACCACTCTGAGCTTCCAGTAATTTAGAGTGATGTGCATCACTCATGCAAACTTGGGATTGCCCACAAGGAACACAGGACAGGTGGCAAAAGTCAAACCAGTCCCTAGTCCAGGACCCAGGGTTGGTGAGGCACAGCATCAGCCATTCTGGGTGTCAGAGGTACTGCTGCCTTCTAAGTGGTGGAGAATGGAGCTGTTTATAGGATTCACCTTGATAAACTCGTATGTCACAACTTCACATGCTCAGGGCTACAACTGGCTGTAGTGGCATCCCAACAGGTATTTAATTCTAGGCATATAAAACTTGATATAAACTAAAAAATAAAGTCCTATCCTATTCCATCAGCAAAGGCACCAGCCTCACCTCAAGGTCAGAAAACAGCTGCTGAGCCACTCTGCCACCCATCCCTGACCCAGGTCAGAGCTCCTTGAGCAGAAGATTCCCCTTGTATTTAATTTAAGGTGTGGGTCTAAGGCAAGCACATTTCTCCATGAACAGTGCAAGTCACACAGACAAAAGCATGTGGGAGCCAGAGGCTCTTCTTGATTTGGGGTTTTCAGCTCCAGAAGAAGCTTCCAGATGTGTCATGTGGCATGTATGTTTCCCACTGCTGCAGGATCTGAGCTCTTTCTGCATAAAATCAACAGCAAGACAGTGGGGAATTTCCTGGAGTCATTTGCTTTTTCTCTTTTTAATATACAAATAGGTGCATAGAAATAAATACTACTTCTCAAAATTATATTTGAGAAACTTGGGGTTATTTTTTTTGTTTTTTGTTTTTTTTTTTATTTTATTTTGAGAAGATTCACTTCTCACCTCATTTATTTTGTGTCTGTTAGAATTACAAGGTTAGTGGCAAAGCCAGTACTGCAAAGTGCCTTTGGAAAGGGTCCTCTTTATGGTAGAATGGCTTTTCACAAAGAGGGGTGGCATTTTTACAAAGAGGGGTGGCATTTTGAAGGGGTTTATAGCCAGTCAAACTGGCCTTGCCTGATCTGTTCTTGAAGTTCACTCCCTCTTGCTGGTTTTCCTCAAGGAAGAATGCTTTGTCACAAGCTCTCTCCAGCCCTGCCCTAGGCTTTGTGATCAAATGCTGAAGCCCATGTAAACAGCTTTTGTACTTTCTGCCTGGAAAACCTCTTTGTCCTTTTACAGAAACATTTTCTCACAATTTCTTAGGGCAGAAACCACTTTTCAGTTGAAATAAAAGCTCACTTTGTCCATCTCTAAGCCTCTTGATTGTATTAAAAGACACTGGATGCATCAACAAATTTTAATTCCACCTCAAGATAAAAAAGGTCTCTCAAACATTTAACTCTAATGTCTCTGCTTGGAATTGTATTCCAGACCCCATCCTGTTTGTAAAAACAGAAAGTCAGTCCTGATCTTCCACCCTCTGGGTCTCAAAGGTAGCCTTGAGAGTAGACTGGGCCTGCAATTATTGTGTGTCTCTAAATAGAGAAAGGGTTTGTAGAAACAAACTGAATGAAGGGGAGGAGGGTCATACAATAAATGCAGGATTAAAAAAACAACCAAAACCTTACTGGGAACATGTCATTTTATATATTTCTTGCAGAAAAGAGTATGTTTATTGAAAATTTAGAAGGTTTTTGCTTTTGGACCTGTTTGGAGAAAAATCAAATTTTGCTGCTTCTTGTTTTCCCAGGAATGATATACCCACCAGAAACACACTGTGATTTACAGACAGCTTATCTATAACCAACTCACTGCTACAACACAGCACATTCCCTGGCTAAACTTGTTGATTTCCACGTATTTTTTCTCTCCTGATTTCTGCCTTTCCTGCAAAATTTGCTCTGCACTTGCAAAAAGACACACATGAGCTCATGAGTACAGGCTGATTCCCACTCACCCAAAACAGAATTTACTGACAATCACCTGAAATAGACACATTTTTAATAATGAGAGAGTGGCTAAATCTGTAAGGAGAGTAGGAGTTATATTAAAGCTACTTGTCATTACTTTAGAAAGATAAGGAGACAGGAGACTACAACAAGAAGTATTGCTTAATATTTGTGCAAAAGATAAATCCCTTTAAATTACTTTTCTATGACTTTCACAGCATCATCATTAATTTTCCCCAAATCTGAAAGGGAGGGCAGAGCTCACAAAAATTGACAGTGAGTCCAGCCAGCATCAAAGAAGAGATGGAAACCCACTGCATTACAGGTGACACACAGCTAGAGCAAAAAAGGGCCATGAGCTGTGGCCAGGTATTTGCCCCTGAGGAACCTGGTCAAAGTTTTCTCTGCATAAAGGAACAGGTCAAAGGCAGAGCACAGGAGATCCATTCAAAAATCTGGCAGCAAAATATCAACACAGGGTTTTCTGGGTAGTGGGAAGAGGAAATTTAAGATTGGAGCTGAACACAGGCAGAGGGAAGAGCCAGGTCTCCCTGTCTGCACTCAGCAGACATTTGTGTACATTTCTATGTAGAGGACACAAAAATAGAACATGTTTATGACAATAGTGGTATTTGCACAAATTTTTCACAAAGAAGAAGTCATATAGGCTTCTTTACTCATTTCTTTGCTTTCATTGACATTTGCTTAAAGTCTTGTCCTTCAGACATTTAGTTTCCAGGAATAGTTGCCTTCAAATTCCCTTGCATCCCACACTTCTTCTGGTGATCCTGCCAGTGTGTGACTATATTTGAGAGACTGGATATTTAAGGATCACAGTCTAGATCATTTCCATGAATAAAAATATTCCCTCACCTCCTCACTCTTGCTGTGTGTTTTGGTGCCAAGGGAAGATTCTGCTGGATCTGTGGAACTGGAAAAGGAGTAGATGTGGCACTTTGTGATATGGCTTAGTGGGCACAGCGGTGCTGAATCAAAGGTTGGACTTGATCTTGGAGGTCTTTTCCAACCTTAATGATTCTATTATTCCATACCATTATGCCCCATAGCTAGCAGAGACAAGCGAGCAAGTTTGCAAGTTTGCCCAAAGCAAAAAAAAACAAAGTTGAAAGCAAAGGGGGAAGAGGAAGAGGAAAAGAAAGGAAATCCTCATCAAATTCTCATTTATATATTTGTCCTTGATGCAGCAATACTGCCAGATGGCTGAAATGTGAGGCCTAGTTGTGCAATGCTGCAAAGGGCTTTGCAATAAGAATTGAGAAAGCAGAAGCTGCTGGTTTCTGTGGTTAAAGGCAGCTGCCAAACACCCAGGAATGGAAAATGTCCCACAGCAGGGCTATTCCTGCCTACTCTCAGGCTGCTGACATCCCAGCATATACTGCAGGTGCTTCTCCAAACTCACAGGAGAGACCTACAGCGAGGAGCCTTCGTGGAGCCTCCCTTTTCCCTTGGAGTGGCTCTGCTTTGGGGCACCCCCAGACCCACTCACACCACTCATTCCTCTCCCTTCTCTAAAAGCCCCTTTGCTCACACTGCTGCCCCTGGGCTTCTGCAGGGATCAGCTCCAGTATCAGCTGCACATGAACTGCACCAGAGTAGTGGAGGAACAGGAAAAATGGCAAAAAGAGGGATCCAGGTTCTGTGTCACAGCACAGTGCTCCTCTGATTGAGATGGGGAGCACTGGGGATGCACAGCACAGCTTCCAAGGAACACAGCTCAATCCACTGACACACCAATAATGGGCAGCAGCACTGCCTTCCCCCAGCTGCACCAGGGGTTCACTGCATCAGCAGAGCTTGGCTATTTGGGTGAGAGGGGTCCCTTCCAGCAGAGCTGGTGGGGCAGGGGAAGGGACAGGTGGAAAAGCTGCAGTGCTCTCTTTTGTTTCTCAGTTGGAACTTATTTAAGAGCAAACAAGTGTTTGCTTGTGCATTTTCCTTTCTCTGTCCAGGCCTTCATGCTGAGGTTAAAAGGGAGGAAACAGGGTGGGAGCAACATTTCACTTCTCAGTTTGATAGAGGCTTTAGAGAATTCCAGGTGACTGTACAGGAAGCATTTTCAAAAAATGTGGGTTTTTTTGTTAGAAATGTGAAAGTAGCCATTTTCCACTGCCAGGAGTTATGGTCTTAGAGGATCCCCTGACCCACAGACAAGTGTCCATCTCAAGGCAGTGTGGATGGGTGACAGACACAGCACAGGTACTGTGCTTGTGCTGCCTTGGATAGAGAAATACTGGAGATAATCAGATTATAAAAGCAAATCTTGAAATTCTCAGCGTTGTCCTTCCTTTCACTGCCCCAGGACAGCTTTCAAATGTTCAATGTTCATAATTTCCCAAAAAGTCATATCCCAGAAGGTAGGAGCTATAGATACTTGCAGCTGTTTCTGTGCTCCCACACAGCAGGGGAGCAGCTGAGATATTTTTTCTTAATTTTTCCCTTTGTAGCACTCAGCTGATGTCCCTCAGGCCACAGCAGTGGAAGGAAATGAAGTTGCTCTGGGATGGCAGAGGATGCTGTGTGCACGTGTGTTATGAGAGGAGGCACGAAGGGGCAGGGGGCTCAGTGGCTTGGATGCCATGACATTTTTCCAGCTAAAGTCACCAGTGTTCTCAGGCCTTTTGTGGCACACTAGAGGCCTCAAGTGACACAGCAGTCCAGATGTCACTTCTGTCAAACAGCACTGCAGCGAGGTGCTCTATGGACAGGACATCACAGGATGTAACTGCTTCAGATCCCTGGCTTTGCACTGCATGGATGTACACAGCACTACAATTCAGCAGGCAGATCTTCCTGTGTGGATATGTGCTCTGCAGCACCTTGCTGTGTGATATTCACATGTACCACGTGCCCACCAGCCTCCCATACAGCCATCCCCATGAATTTACATCAGGAGACTTGGCTGTAAAACTCAAAGCAAAAACTTTGCCTGCTGCTCCTCAGAGCACCCCATCTCTGTCCTCTCCAGTGCAAACTTCCCCTACTGATATTCTCTAGCACTGAGGTTCTCTTGCTGGCCCTAAGGACATGCTGGGTGTCTTTTGCACATTCCTCAATGGGTTTCTCAACTCCCAAACCCTGGTTTTAGGTGTGCCACTTCACCATGAACTTCCTTCTGCCACCACCCTTCACTCCCAAAGAGCCTCTGCCATCCACCTATCCCTGTGCTTCCAGTGATGTTCTATTCTTAGAATAATTTTTAAAGCCCACCTAAACAAAAAACAAACAAAAAAAAACAACAACAACAATCCAGAGCAAGAGACACAGAAGACACCAGCACCAATTTTTAAAAGTCTTTGGTTACTTTTGTCTCAGAGCCTGGTGATTCAGATTCTGCATCTCACAAAACTGTCTGGGAGCTAAAAATATGTGACCTCTACAAGGAAAAATACATAAATCTGCTTGGCCTCCACAAGTCACCAAACTTTCAGGGTAAAGGATGTTCTGCAGTCTCTGGTTTATTTTCAACTTCACTTCTGCAGTCATAAAAGTCTATTAGTGCTGAAAACCTGGAATTGAACTGCCCTTCAGAAAAACTAAACTCAGATTAATGTACAGCTTGGTTTTCTCAAAAGCACGAATCAGTCACGCAACATTAAATCATTCAGATAAAAGTCTTAGAAAAGCAAGTACCTTTCGTTCATGACTGGTACTTGGCTATTAATAAATTAATTACCGTAATAACTGTGTTTCTTGGCTATCAGTTACTCAGATGGGGGTCACTGTATTCTTGTTCCAAAAGAGAATTGCTTTAAGTCTGTTATAAAGTGATGGATAAAGACTTCTCCATTCTGCTTTTTCTTGTTGTGAAAGTCTGAGCAAACTTAAGCTCCTTGAGTAAGTGTTCCCATTTCCCACAGAGCACAGTCCCATTGTGAGCCTTGGCTGCTGACTGGTTGCAGAAGATACACTCAGAACCAGGGGTACCCAAACCTGCAGAGACTGAAAAAGACCTCTCAGCCTTGATCATGAGAAATGCAGTGAGATGTCATCCCCACAGAAAACCTAATTGTTGTCCACAGGCTGGAAGGAAGAGGCTGGCAATCTTGTGCAGTCAGAAGTGGGGCAGAGAGAGATGCCAGATCATGTCCCTGCATGTGGCAGGGGCACCTGGGTGTGCCCTCCTGAGTCATGAACTGATCAACCCCAAACTCCTCTTCAACCCTACAGAATGGATGGGCCAGCTGGCAGCAAAACAGCAGCCTCTGTGCTCTTACTTCTGCTGAAGCTTGGTAGAGCTTTTGGGGGAGGGAATTGTGAGATCTTTATCAGCAAAATAGCTTTAACAAATCAAATAAATGTTTTGTCTGGCAGAACAGTTCTATGGGACCAGCGCTGAAAGCCGGGAGGGACCCTCAGAGGAGCAAATCAGTTTGGGGTGAGGCTCTTTGCTCAGGCAGTGCCAGCACTGGGGCCCTCTAACAGTTGCCCATCCCTGGTCACTCTGTGAATGCACCGGTCTTCATGCCAGCACCAGGACAGCAGTGTGGGGAAGGAAAAGGGAGAGGATGGACTGCCCTTTTTGGCTTGTGTTAAACAATAACACAGTAAGATCAAATAAATTTGATCTTAAATTTATGTTGTGGGAGCCTTGAAGGACAGTTTCTCAGCCTTAACTACTCTGTCTGTTCCTTTGCCTTGTAGCCTTGTCCTTACAGCTCCTGCTGGCTCAAAATTAGTTCTCCCACATTTTTCCCTGGGATTTGGTAAGGGGAAAATCCTCTTTACTTTTTGGGAACCAGCTGATGGCACACGTACAGTGCAAGGAGGACGGGCAGCTACAGCAGGCTTGGATTCCCTGGACACCCAGCACTCAGATCAGAGGGGCTGAACTCCTCTTCTGGCATTTGACAGGAAAATTAGTCAAAAAGCCATGAAAAACCCTTTTATCTAAACTTCACTAGCATTGGTAGAAATATGATCCAGAAATGTTCTGCTTTCACAAGATGAAAACAAGATGCACAGCGCTGGAGTGCCTTAGTGCAGGGGTTTGTCACGTCCCCCCTTAATGGGCATGTTCCTCCTCAGTGATTTATCCCCAGCACTCCTCCAGCCCCCTCTGTGCAGGTGGCAAGTGGAGAGGCTGAGCTGTGCGTCAGCCGCAGAGCAGGAGGCTGAGTACAGCCTGCAGCACAGTGTGATACATGCAGAAATTATATCTGGGGAGAGACATCCCCTCACTGAGGGTGTATGCAAACCTGGGAGCCAGGAGCAGCCCATATCATGTGTGCTTTGGTGGGGGACACAGCTGCAGTGGGAACTGAGTTGTTAATACTGCACAAGTCATTAAATGCATGTTACATGGGGTAGTAGCAATGTGGAGAGGGTCACTCCCTCCTTTACTGCCCCAGGAAATTCATCTTTTCACCCATGTGCAGGAATGAGAAGAAAAGGTTTGGGGACTCCCTGTCCCTTCCAGCCAATGGATCACTACCTGTCCATGGGAGACACCACCAGCAGCTCTCACATGGGCTGTCACGTGCATTTACAACTTTTTATCACCATGAATACAAAGGGTTGGATCCTAGAGCAGCTCCTGACCACGACGAGCCTTGGCAGGGCAGAGCTGGTGATGTGCTCACACATGTGGGCACTGGCCAGGCTGCTGGGCTCGGGTCCCATCACACTCAACCCACATTCTCTGGCTGCTGCCAGCACCAGCCTTCCTCTTGACTTTGGTCAAGAGATTTTCTGGTCTCTGCTTATAAAACCCCCTGAGGGAAGCAGGACCTCACTGTCCTGGACCAGCTCCAGTATGACCCTTCCGTCCTTACAGTCAGTTTAAGCCAATCTGAGACCAGACTGTCACACAAAGATGTGGTCCTGCCTACTCCCTGCCCTGGCTGCATGTTTCTTCTTGCTCCCTTGTGTCAGCACAACTTGTGGTGCAGC
The DNA here is from genome assembly GCF_030490865.1 of Poecile atricapillus. Lineage (NCBI taxonomy): Eukaryota > Metazoa > Chordata > Aves > Passeriformes > Paridae > Poecile > Poecile atricapillus. Next base: position 7,665,922 of record NC_081288.1, read on the forward strand.
TACCAGCTAGCTGGATGTGTTTGGTGGCTCATTTTTCAGCCAGATTAGCTGGCTGACCTGCCTCACCACGTGGTTCCACAGCTGCTAGCCTGGCATAGTGGCAATGGCAGGAATGCACAGCCAGGAATAGGGTTGGGTGGGATGGGACAGGCAAGCAGGACTGTCCCTTTTGGCAGCCAGGCAGAGCTGGATTGGTTTGAATTTCTCATGAAAACCTGCTTTTAATTTTCCCTTTGGTAAATACGAATAATTTTCTTTTAATGGGGAAGTTGTGCAGCTCAATTGTGTTTCAGAATCACTCTAACCGCAGCATCTTTCTTCAGATCATAACTGAGTTAAGTGTGTTGAGCAAATAATATTTCAGCTGCTAACAGTTGAGTCAACAGCAGGGTAATCACGATTTAATCTTCTGTTTCACAGGGGGAGACTGCACAGCTATTTTACAAAGCCTTTTTCATCACAATAGGATTCCCTGAATCAAAGGCTCACAGGTGTGATTTTTGGCTGGGAAAAAACTGTTGCATTCCTATCAAATGCATTCTGCTTTCCAAGCACAAATAACTTTCAAATCCTTGGTCCAGAATTGCTTTCCAGAAAAGGAAGGTGTTGCCTTCCCACAAGTTCAAAGGCCCATCAGGAATGTGGTGTTTAGGATGCTGCTAACAAGGAATCTTTCATTAATGAGGAACAATTCCCAGAAGTTAACCAGGCAAAAATGCCTACAGGAAGCTCAAACTACCAGAATTTGGAGAAAGAAGCAAATTCAGCCATCAGCAGTAAGAAGAAGGCTGCATCCCCTTTTCTTTTTCTGCAGAAGCTGAATGAAACCCCCATGCTTCTTAGCTCAAAGCAATGCCCTTTCAAAAGTGATGGAGTAAAACAGACATCTCTTTCAAAGACAAGCTGAAAAGCTGCTGAATTTTCTTGTTGGTCTTTGTGGGAATATTGCTATATAATAGCCAAGGCTGTGCTCTTTGGGAGGTTAGATTAGATGTGCATAAAGATTCCTTCTGCCTTCTCAGGCTATTCATTTTGTCATGGATTTCTTTCAGAGCACCTTCTTTTTATTACATCAACATTCTGAAGACAGGCAGTGATTTCTAATTCTCTAGAGGACTTTGCATGACCACATCAGCAGAAATGAGCAATTTTATCCTGCAGGGATGTGGGAGTACCATAAATGTGAGGCTCCCAATATGCAAGATATAAAGGAAAGCAACTTTTTTCCCAGGAATGTGAAGTGATCAAACCTTTAACTGTCAGCTATGGTCTGATTTCAAATATCTCATGAGAGAACAGAGGAATTTGATACAAACTCATTTCTTGGGTGTTTTAGTATTGACAGACTTCCTTGCAGAATTTATGCAAGCAATGGCTTGAGGCCAACAGGTCATTTGAGCCTGCAGGCTGCTTGCCAGGGTATATCCTGGATTAAGGCAGGAAGGTGGAAATACAAGGATGGAGCAGTCCTCCCATGTGGGTGGGATTTGTACATAAGCAATATTGCTCTGTGGGGAAGCCATTCACCCCAACTCATTTAGGACAGCTTCTTATCCTCCAGTTATGCTTGGGATACATTTAGGAGAGACAAGGCTGGGAGCAGGGAGCCCAGCAGAGCGTGGAGCCTGTATCTCAGCAGCCACTGCTGATCACTGTGAACCTCAGTGTCTGCACAGGGTGAGGCAGAGCCCTGTTGCAACACCAGCTCCATCTGTGGGGTTACAGCAGTGAGACTGCTCCTGCCCCACCAAAAACTGCTCCAAACCTCCTGAGTCCCAGCTGTGGCAAGAAACTGGGGAGCAGAGGGGACAAACAAAGAGGGCAGGAGTGCAGATGGGGCAAGGTTGATCCAGGTGTCAACCTACAGGCCAAAGCTGGGAGGAAAAAGGGGTCTTCCCTCTGCAGCCAAAGACTCTGGAGATAAGGAAGGCTCTGCTGGGGAGGAGGACAGGTGAGGAGCCACTATACAAAAAATGAAGCATGTGAAGTCTGCATATGCTGCTCTGCAAAGCCTGGGTTAAAAAAAGAGATGCTCCAAAGCCTTAAGATAATACACATTCAATCCAGATTTAATATCCAGAAGGAACAGCCACCCTCATTTTCAGCAGCACCTGGCAAGCTTGGGGTACTGAAGCTGCAGAGTCTTCTCTGTAGAATGTTTTGCAAAGATAAGAAAGGAGATTTTGTTTGTAAGAGTCTCTCTGAAGCAGGGAGAAGGAGAGTGGGTTTCAGAGGTGCTCCATAAGCTGAAAACAAGACACCATGTTCTGTACTACACGTTTTTTCTCAGGGACCTTTCTACTGAAGAGAAACCACTGGCAGGGCTGTAGAAATTTGGGGGTACAGCTATCAGAGATGCTGTAAAGTGCCTCAATGTGGCAGGAAGGGGGACAGAAGATAGGGAAGGGGAAAGGGAAGGGGAAAGGAGCTGCTGGGAGGGAGAAGCCACCATGATTTGCTTCTCTGAGCAAGGCAGGGCTTCATGTCTTCTGCAGACAAGGAAGCCGCCTTCCACTGCTGCCCTTTCCAAGCCCAGCTCACTGCAGATAGCAGGGTAATAAATCTGTCAGTCCCTCAGCAGAGAGACAACTCCCCTCTGCATTCCTGTGCAGACCTGCAAAGGATTATTGGCTGAATATCTCCCTTTGAAACCAAAGCTAAACTTCCAGAGCTCCTAATCTGACCCTGGCAGTGTATCAGCCACACAAATCTCCTGATAATAATATACAGGATTTTTATAATTTTCAGTAAGGAAAGCTCTGCATCAGATCCCTGCATTCCAGTTACTTGGGACATTCCTTTCAAACTTCCCCACCCTAGTTTTCAAGCCACTAAACAGACAAAGATAAAAAAATAAGTTAAAAAACTAAAGTGGAGTAGCTCACTTCTAATTTCTTGTTGAAAAACAGTTGCCTTGCCATATTAGATGGCCCGTGTCCTCTGAAAGACCTGGAACATTAATGACAGATGTTCACCACACTCCCCTAGGGTAAGCAGAAAGATGATGGGATGCCAAACTCCTGCATCAATTCAGTAATTCTGCTAAGTTGCTCCTTATAATTTCACTTACAGACTGATCTGCAATGTAACTGGTTTGGGTTCCTGCCCCCAGCCCCTGAACAGAGCAGGCTGGCAGGAGGAGGGAAGCACAGCGTTGGAAGATACATGCCCATTATCTTCTTACCCTTTGCCATCATCAGAGATCCATTATGACTGAGGTCCAAAATACATTAAAAGCCTTTGAACTGATCATTTACAGACAATCAGCAGCATCACTGTAGCTGGGTATTTCTAGAGGTTGGCTGGTGTCATCCTCACGATGCTTTTAATGACACAACCAGGAAAGACAGAGGAGCAGAGCCAAAATACTTCCACTGTTACCAAACATCAATACTTTTGAAGCCATATTATGAAACTAGAGCTTTCTGACATACAGTCATGGTGAATATTAATAAACTTATTAGAGCTGATCCAAGTTTTCCATCTTGGCTTTTTGTTTTGTTTTGTTTGCCAAACAACAATAAAGATTTCTTTATCAGAAAGAGACATCATTTCAGTTATAAAATTGTATGATTCTGTTTTGGGACAAAGAATAAAAGATTGAAATTACAAAATACATAGTCAGATCTCTGTGCTGCTCTTGTGCAAACCACACTGACCTCGGGAGGAACAGGAGAGGAAGCAGGATCAGGACAGGTTTCAATCACCTCCCAAAACTTGCCTCACTTGCAGTTTTTCAGCATCAAAAAACTTCTGCCTCCTGCTGGCCATGCTCTCGGGCTGTGATTTCTTGGGTGACAGGCTGGCTTAGGTCTCACACCATTTACTGCTCAGCCCTTCCACGAGTCCATCACCCCGCTGGTTGTGCTTGAACCAACTGCACTGGGTCTAAAACCCAGCTCAAGGAGCTCATCAGCCCAAAAGTTTAAATTATTGGTTTGTTTTGGAGGGATTGGGAAGGAAATGGGATCCTCCAGATCCCACACCTAGCATTTCTTGTTATACATTACATAGGCATTTCAAAAGCCAGGTTAAGTTTTACAACAGCACATGTACTTTAGGGAGAAACATTAAGAAATAAAAGGTGAAAGGCAGGCCCAGAGGAGAGGAAAGCAAAAGGTGTGGAAAAGGACCAAAGGGCCAGACCCATGTACTGCAACAGCTATCAGAGCAGAGAGGAAAATCACTGTGACATTTTATTTTAGGAAAGAAACTCATCATGAAAAACCCATCAGGTTAGATTAGACTTCTTTCCTCCAATGCCTTGGTGCATCTTGAAGAGCAGCATGGTTTCTTTAAATAATCTGTGCTTTACACAGTTCTGCAGGCTGGGGAGAGAGTTCTGGGTACACAAAAACACTCAGCTCAAACAGTCCCCCTCCCGTGCTGGAGAGTGGAAGTTCATGCACCAAGGGCAGGTAGAGCCAGGGATCACCTTCCTGCATCCACCTCCAGCACAGGGAGATGGGGGGAGCCCAGAGGAAACCCCTCAGCATTTCACTCTGTGAAGGGAGGAGTGGCAGCACATCTCTGGTAGGGGCCCATATGGTGCTGAGACATCACCTCGGCATGTCAGTGTCAACTCTGACATGATCTTGGCTCTGTCTGGCACCCAGAGTCTCCTGGAAGGAGCACACTGGGCTCCAGATGCTTCTTTACATCTGACTGTTTGCATTCCTCCCTCTGGGGTTAGAACCTAACTGGGCTTTGCAATTAGCTCCACGGGAGCTGCCCGTTCTCCCTGCGCTTGCAAGAAATGCTGAGCCTCTGACATGAACTGGCTCAGGGTTTGCACTTTGGAGGGCAATATAATAACCAGCTCACTCAATCTGCTTTCTTGCTTATCTGTCCTTTCTTCAGAGCAGAGCAAAGTTTCAGCTCATGCCCTGACAGGCCTGAGGCTAATCCCAGGATATTCCACTGGGGTGCTGTTTATTTTATTACTTCAGATGGCAATCAGGGCTGCTAATGAGCTGAGACATGGCTGAGGAGAGGGGGAGAGCTGCTGACTGGGGGCCAGTGGAACGCCCCTTCCACTTCCCACATCCCTGCTCTCCCTTTCTCCACACCTCTGCCTCTGCAATGCCACTGATTTCTAAGTCTTCCATCTCAGTTCTCTACAGACAGTATCGGTTTCTTTTTATTTTGAAAATTTTATTGACAAATAACGCCTTTAACCAGGCAGATCTTAGTGAGCTATTATGCCTGTTCTCTTCATGTACAATTCTGCTGATTTTGTTGGAAAATCAAGCTCCTTCCTGTTGCTGGTAACATTTGTTCTTTGGCTGAGAAATGATGGCTGAAGGGAATGGAAACAATAGGATTCAATGAGCATTTACTTCCAGCGGGTTTCTTGCCAGTGCAATTCCACAAGCAAAACTAACAATAATAAAAAATGACGTAAGTATTAATATTATCTCTGAGAAGAAGTTAAATTGCACAAGCCTGGGGAGCTGAAAGAATGGTTTAATTAAAATCTACTTGTGTCTGCTTTCTTCCCTACATGTATGAGCAAAGCCCTCTGGGAAAATCCTCCTACAAGAAAGACAAATCCCTCTGAAAACTGGAGAATTCCTCAAAAACTTATAGCCAGAAAAATAAGGACAAGCAATTGCTTAAGGCCACTGGCTTCAGTCAGAGCCCAAATAACTGGTTCCAGTCCCTGCTGTCCCTGGAGCTGTGCTGGGGCAGGAGCAGCAGGCACCCATGGGCTCTTACTGTGACATTCAGAGAGAATCTGGTTGGCACAAACATTCTCTTCTTCTCCCTATACATTTACCTGTATCTATCATCTCAGGGCCATTTTTGGACCTTAAATACTTTTCTTTTTCACCACTCTAAATTGTATGTGAACAGATTCCATCCTACTAATGAGATTTTTCTGCCAATGGAAGGTGACTCAGCATAAATAATTTTCATTTACTGCTTTGGTGTATTGTTTGAGTTTCCTGAGAGCTGGTCCTGCCACTCTTCCCTTTCAGAAATTGTGCATGATTTCAGACCAGAGGATCTCAGGGTCTGGGACTTGATTTCACACCCTTTTCTTTTAAACGAAGTTATAATACCAGATGAGGAACTGCTGAATTCTTGTGCAATAAAAACAAACTGGTCTTGAAATTATGAGGTTGCAACATTTGAAATTATTTATATGATTATATTTGGCTGAAACATGAAAAATCTATTCTAGTTGGGTATTTTTAATTTCTCATTTACAAATGTCACAGTTTTTAAAAGCTTCAAAGTGTAGAGGTTTGTGTATAATGGGAATTTTATGCGAGCAGCATAACAAAAACACAGCGTGAATGACTGAAGCTCACTCAGGTTTTGAAGCTGAGTAGAAGGAAGAAGAACTGAAACTGATTTTTGTTTAAGATATATTTTCTTTTAATGTCTAGAAGGTCACATACCCCCTCAGCATTGGGACAGTGAGTACCAAGAAGTCTTGGGATATTAAAGGAATGGTTTGCAGAGGTCTGGCAGGTCTGTAGAGGAAGGTGGCAGCAGACAGAAGAGCTTCTGGACAGGTTTGTGGAATCAGAGGACAAATTTAGCTTAATATTAGGACAGCTCCATGGGATTCCTTCCCACAGAGACATCCAAAGAAACTGAACACACATTACTGTGGTCTTAAAAGGGAATAAGGCAAATTTTTGCTCACACAAAGTCTGGAAACTGCCCACTCTAGTGGGAGATGAGTGTCATTCATTGCAGATGTTGATGCCTGGGTCACTTAAGCACTATTCCTAGTGAAGACAACATTCAGTCAATTAAGAATTTGTACCAGTTGTCTGAAATCTCATTGAGCTGCAACCTAGAGAGCAAAGTCACACTGCACTTAATTACCTTTTCTTTTTCCCCTGGAAGGTTCTAGATCATGCAGCTGGACTGTGAAAGATTGAGATCTACCATGGAAAAAAGGTCCTGCACTATTACTTTTCATTGCCCCATTTTGCTTAGCAGGGGTTGGTCCCTGTACAGAGCAAGTGAAGGACTCAAGTACTCAGTAGCAAGAAATATCTGTTAAAATTTCACTTTAAGTACCTAAAAAATGTCTTTTGGCATCTAGCCACTGCCTTTGATACTAAGCCAAAGGACAGACACAAATTCTGTCAGCAAACAGGTCAATTAGATCTTTTACTGACCCCCACTATTTAGATCTGAAATTGCAGAGCAAGGAACACATGGTTTGTGGGACTAAATATCATTCAGCCACTTCTACCCACTGAATTGTTAGCTGTGTTAGATCTGTTTGTGCTTAGCATTTTTTTCATGTAGCCAGCACAGCAGCAGGGCTGGAGGCAGCTTTGTATGGGTACAGGTGAGAGGACAGCCCTGTCCCCTGAGAAGGCATTGTTTTTTAGCCACAGCATCTGTCTGCTTTTGTCAGGGCAGGAGAGCTAAGGGTCCCTTCTGCTAGTGCCATTACAGAAAAAGCACTAATTTAGACAGAGCAGCTGGAGAGTCCTGGCTGCTGGTGTGTGGAAAAGAGGGTGACAGAACAGGGATACATTCCAAATGTAGAGCAAATATTGTCCCAAATTACAGCAGCCTGCCATTGTTCTCAGGGGTGTTCAGCCTCCACATGGAGTCCTCACCCAACACAAAGCTCCGTGTGCATGTTCTGAAACAAAGCTCCAACAACAGCATTTTGCATCTGATGCTCTGAAATCAATGACAGTCTCCATTGGGAGGGACCCTCCACATCAAACCCTTGGGACTGGCTGTGCTCAGTAGGTTTTTTTAGAGGAACAAATGGCCCAAGTGATTTGGGGTTTTGGCACTTTTGGTTCACTGTTTGTGGTCTAAATGTTTCCATTAAAAATAATCAAGAAATTAGACCTGCCTTCTTATGGCTTAAATAATAATTTTCTAAAGCTCAGTATTCAGGTGTGTTGCCTGGGGAGAGGCTGAATGCTGATCTCAGTGTAGAGCTGGACCGCCAAGCCATGGCCTTTCATATCAATATTTTGTTATAACACCCAGCCCCAGTGCATTAGATATAACAATATCTCTGGCTACAATTGTCCTCAACACATGGCTGTTGGACAAAGAAAAAAAAGCAGAAGCAAAGATAAATGCTGTCATGCCAGAAGTGTGTGATGCTACATGGAGTGGACTCTGGAGAACTCAAAATAGCTATACTGCAATCTATTATATATGGATATGATGATAAATTTGTAATGATACACATACTATGTATATATATTTATATATATAAATAAGATTTATAAAGTTATGGATTTCTTGGGCTCTATGTCTCTGGGCAAATATAAGGTCAGGTTCATGTAAGGCTTGATCTTTAGCCAGAGTCCCCAAGGTCCTGCTGGCCAATGAGTAGTCAGGTGCTGGATCAGGCTCCTCAGGAACAGAACTTCTTAGGTTTCTAAATATAACCCCAAACCAAGAATATTGTGGAGGGCCATATAAAAGGTCTTCCAGAAGTCCAGGTAGATGAGATCAGTAGCTCTTCTCATGTCCACTGGTGCCATCACTCCACCAAGGAAGGACACTTCTATGGTCACTGAGGCACAACTTGCCCTTGGTGGAGCTGTATCAGCCTTTCTCTTCTGCTTTTGCTGCTGGAGAGGGGGTGGCCATGGCGGTACCAGATGTGAAGACTGCTCAGCAGCCAGCCTTGGATCAGTAAGAATGCACAATATTGACAGAGTTTGCTTCATCAACGACAAAACAGCAGAGCTGTGATGTGTCAAATCATAAATAACTCATCATGGGGAAAGTGTGCACCGTCTGGGCAGGGAGCCACAGCATTCATCCTTAGATATGCATTCAAATCAGTCCCATTAGTATCATATTCTTCTGTAATTACTCCATTGATTCAAACTGCATCTTATCTCCCCCCAAGAGCTTCAAACACCCTTTAATTTACTGAAAGGCATGAGGAGGGAGAATGTTACCATAACACTCACACTGAGTTCAGAGCAAGGCTATGGAGAACAGGCAAACAGGGCATAAACACCTATGGAGCTGAACCATACTGGTTCTGCAGGTGCTAAAGTGAGCAAAAGCCAAAAACTGAATGGTAATGGGATGCCAGTGTTTACTCACACAGCAGCATCCCAGGACCCTCGAGCTCACCCTGAGAGTAGAAGGGGTATGACCTCTTCACTGACCCAGGGCTGTTCTGTGTTGGTGATGAAACCCAAAACCTGTCAAGTCTCATGCGGTCTCCAGTTTCCTAGTGGAGGTTTCAAAGTGCTCCTGTTACAATATCTTGTTTTCAGAAGTACCTTTCATGAAACTTCACAAATTCTCCTTAATCCCCTTTAAATGAGGGTCTCGTGACTTCCAAGCACTCCCTGAAAGCTCTACTATTTCTATTATTATTGTTGGCTCGGAGGAGGTTCATTACTCCCAAGAGCTGTTGGAACAGGTTTCAGTGTGGGAGAAGGCATGAAAGAAGCTCTTAGGCTGACCCTCATCACTCTGCTAGGCAGGAGATGCTGTAGAACAGCAGCTGAAATGCAACTGCATAACCCCTCTGCAAAGAATAACCCAGCTGATGCAAGCTGAGGAAGTAAGAGGTAAGAGAGAGATTTAGAAAAAGCAAAAAGAGGAGCTTCTTGTCAAATAGGGGAAACTGCAGCATTTTGGCTGGGATCAGCTAAAGCAGTGCCATGTGAAAGATGAGAGGGGAGTTGTTGGATGGGGAATTCTACAGGTGGGAGAGGGTTGGCAGTGCTCACTGGCCTGTGCAGAGATGTGCCAACCTAGGGACAGCATCTCTTTGACCAGAGCCTGCTGCTTCTACCACTAGGATGGATTTTATTTTGCATATGTGCAGGCCATGGAAGAAAACGAGTTGTGAGTTAGCCAGGATAAAAGGCTCTGTGCTGCCATTACCTCTGTGTTTGTGTGGGAGTGAAGAGCAAAGAAAAAAATTGCAATGACAAAGTCTGGTTTCACTTAGGTGCTGTTTATGTTGAGAGTGAAGAACTGCCAGCCCACACACACTCTCCCCAGACAGCTGCCAGCTACAGAGTCAAGATTAACAGGGAAAGTTGAAGTAGCATGGTCTAGTAAGAGATTTTGGTCAGAGAGAACAAGGAAACAGAGAGGGTTAAAAAAAAAAAAATCGATCCTGTCCAAGGACTCTCTCAAGTCTCTTGAAGGGATCTGGCCAAATTTCCAGGGCCATTATCTCCTAAATGAATTTGCCAAAGCATTAAAATATAAATGTAATTTGTACAAATGACACTGTTTTATTTGAGATGCTAAGCTCCTGCAGATGTCAGAGGAGCGAAGGGTGTTAATCCTCCTCTGGCAACCACAGCCCAAGACTGAGCATCAAGCTAGAGCACTTTGAAGAGATGGGGTTTACCTTTTGGATTTAATTTGATTAAATTAAAGCAAATTTTAACCAGACTACTAAAATAGAAGTAGTAAAATAGAAGTAGTTTTTCCTTGTGCTGGAGAAAATACCATCCCTGTGCAAGTCCTACAGTCCCACTGCTGAAATGATCACAAACATCTGCTGAGGGGTGGAGCAAAGCCTTAGCCTAGGTGAGCAAAAGGATGGCTCAGTGCTGAGCAGCTGCCAGTCACTTTTTCCTGCTGGTTTTTAGCTGCTCATCAGAATAGTGAACTACTCCCAAAGAATACTTGAAATGCCTCCTTCAACAGCCAGGCCAGCCTGAGGGGAGTTTGAACACAGCCACTCTGGTCTGTTTTCCCAGGAGAGCGTGAGAAAGGCCAGGAATCCTCACCAGCATTGTGTCCCTAGGAGCTGGTGTTACAAAATCAGGAGCATGAGTGAGTTTGACTATGAAAAGTCCCATTATTTTCAATGGACTGTTGATATATTCAATGTATTTATGGAGTTTACCTACAGGGCATAGCTTGAGTGTAGGGCTTCACCTAGGCCACTGCTGGTGGGTTTCCTCCATCTCAAATGGCCTCATCTCTTGCAGTTCTGTGTCTCCACTCAGTGAGCACTTTCCCCTCCCATAAACGTGTGACAAGTCATTACCAGGCTTTGTTTTACGTCACTTTCTTGACACTCAGATCAGTTCTTGGCCACAGCCTGGTAAAGTTGTTGTGAATTGTGGTACCAAAAGCCTGTCTGTTATGTCCAGAGTCTTGAAAATAAGCTTCACTGTGTCAAATCCACTGTGTGGCTTCTCTAGCCAAGGAACTAATCTAGGCATCAAAAAGGTGCAAATGCAAAGCAGACAAAACTACACATTCAAGGTTTGAAAGTAGTTATGGGATCCTCTAAAGGGCTCTATGTACCCTGAAGGTATGACTGACACTTTATCTAGGAAATTGCAGGTGAGACCAATTTCTTTAAGGCTCCCCAGGAGCAATGGGAAGCTTTATCTGACATATCATTGCTATGATCCCTGGTATAAAGTCTCAGCTTCTCATTTTCTGGTGGCTCAAACAGCTTGAAAGGGAAAAAAATATTCCATGATGCATTGGATGGTGTTTGGGTTTCTTTTGTTTTGGAAAACAAACCAATCTGAACTGTGAAGGTCAACAGAGTTCAAGTCAGGTGAATGATATTGCAAGTAGAAAGGGTCACTGATATGCTTTTGTCAACATGAAACATTTATTGGAGTCATAGCACAGTTGTTGGTTCAGAGCAAGAAGGATTTCTTCTAAGTTTCCACCCCAGAGTTTATCAGTTGCTAAAACTGTACTTGGAAATAAAAGATGAGAAAATTTTTCATGCTGTAGCTGAGGTTGAAAGACCAGGAAAGCAAGCTCCTGTCTTTAGTTCTGGCAGCTTTGATTTATAGCCTTGTACAGACTGATAAAGATTCTCCAGCACACAAAACACAAGAGAATTAATTCTTTACACATCAGAATCAGGACAAAGATGCAAGATGTCAAGTACTTCATTGACATTTAATCATGCTTTATTACCGAGGCAATTCCTAAATATTAAAATGACGGTTGGTTATTTACAAGCATATTGCTGCCATGGTAATCGTGAGCAAACAACTCTAACTCAATCTCTTTGGCAATTATTTTCAAATCTAATTTCTGTTTGAATCATGTTTATATCAGATTTAAGCTTGGTTCCATCTGGAGCAGATGCAGTCTTCTCATAAAAGGAATAATTGATCAAATTCTGGATTTGGTTACATGCATACAACTCCACTGTAATCCAAAATATGTGACTACATGTCCCAGAAGAGAGGGTCAGCTGGAAGATCTTGTTAATTAGTATGTTATGTGTTCAAATTAGAATTGTATGCTGCTATTAGTGAAAAGTGGACTGATGCTCTCTCTGCTTGAAAAGGATTGTGCTGACAGGTAGACAGCAGGTATCTTGATGCTGGAAGTTCTCAGTGTATTTATCCTTAGCTCCTTGATGATGTCATTTTAGAAATGAAGGCAACAAAATACTGTGAGTGTTTATCCTGGCATTACTTCAGCTAATGTTGAAGAATTTGACGCAAGAATATGAATTAAAGATTTTCTGTATAGGATTGTGAGATTCCTGTGTGGACTTAGCATGTTTGCCTTTGCCACCAAGCAGCTAGATGTTATTTTAATTTATGGATTTCACTGTCATTGCCTAGGCAATAGGAAAAATTCTGTCTGCTTTGTAGCTGGAGAAACAGAGATACAAAGGGAAATTCAGATATCACAAGGAGGATGGAAATCTCAGTCTTCTCCATTGGGCCTCACTGGCTCCTTTAGCAATGTCTGGATATTATTATTTTAGTACAGGCATGATCTGCTGTGGGACTGAAATGTCTCCAGCCCCAGTGCTTTCTCCTCTCCTTTCCTCTCCACCCTCCCACCAAGGTCACCCACACCCTGCTCACAGAGACCGTGTGCTCCTCTTTCTCTCCTCATGGACCATATCTCCCCTGAGTCACTTCCCTTCGATGTACACCAGATGTACTCTGTGCCTCCCACCACCTTTTCTCTCCATCTTCCTCCCTCTCACAGCAGGAGCAGTGTGTGTGGTCCCCAGCCCATCACATGCCTTGACCATCACCTCCCTCTCTCTTCCCCACTCCCTGCTGAAGTCCCATTACCGGGACCCTCTTCTTCCTCTCCAGATTTATCATGTCTCTTCCACAACTGTGGCAGAAAGTCCAACCCCCCCCCCAGTATCTCCACATGCCACACTTTGATCCTCAACCCACCAGAGTCAGTCCACATCCTGCATTCCTTCTTCCATCCACTGCTCTCCAACTTCCAACCAATGCATCACACAGTCTTCACAAATAGCCTGCCATCTTCTTATTTTGCTTCAATTATTTATTTTCTCTTTACCTGAAAAGGCAATCAGTGATGGTACTAACATTTTAAAACAAGTTGAGCTGATGGGCAGAGCTGAGGGAGGACATTGCTTTGCTGTAGGATACCAAGAGCTGCTGCTAAGCAAGTCCCACAGAAAAGCTGAACATGGACGCTCAGACACCAAGACTCTGTGAGTCTCCTGTTTGTCCCCAGCTTGCCACCAAAATCATCTCAGCCCATTGGCTGCAGAGTGCCCTGACAGCCTGGGATTGATCAGATGCAACATCTGGGCTGTGCGTGCCGTGGAGACAGAAGTGCTCCTTGTGTGTGGGACTTGACAAGTGTCACTGACCAGACCTTGGCAGGAAGGTCCCAGAGGTGAGGGGCAGCAGAAAGGCAATTCCTGCTCTAACAAGGAATTTCCTTTCAGATCTCCCTAATGACAGCAAAACATCAAGGGACTTAGAAGAAAATTCAGCAGGAACTTCAGGACAGGACTACACATCATCGTGATAGATACTTCTTTCATAGCTTGTTCTTAAAAAATCCCTAAAGCCAGTGATGAAATATTTGAAGCAGTGTGATGATTTAATTTGAATCACCTAGATTATCCAGAGGGATTTGGCCCATTCCTGGCTTCTCCTCTGACTGCAGATTCATATAAATTTTACTCTGAAATTAGGTCATGTGTACTCCTGGAGAAACCCCTGGCTCAGGTTAGCCAGCAGAATCCCTGCTCTGCCACTGCAGAGGCATGGAGCACCTTTGGATTGCCACAGTCTCAACCCTTCACCATTGCCTGTTCCATCACCACAGGCCTGTGGAGGTTTGAGATGCTTGTGCCCAACAAAAGGAACATCTTCTGCTACAGTGAATGCTCACAGCATGGGAGAGGTGTTGGCACTGCTTTTGACAGCACAGAGAAGAGCAGCAGGTGAGCAAAGGCAGGGTGAAGTGGTTGGAAGGGAGCAGGTAAGAGCAGACAGAGGGGAGAAATTGTCACAAAACCATTGTAAATCCAAGAGCACCACAGGCTGTCTTAGTGACAGCAAAGAGATGCCTCATGCTTATAAGCTGCATGCATACATCAAAATCCAGACATCACACACAGAAACGGTGACTGGAAGGAGCCTGCTGAGGTCTCTTTTTCAACCTTCTCAAAGCCAGATGTCTGCCAAGGGTATGTCAGGTCAGCCCTGAATCTGTCCAGCCAAGCCTTGTAATCCTCCAAGCACAGCATCCCCATCACTTCCATGCTCCCATGCTGCACTGCCCTCCAGGCGAGGACATCCACTTTTCTAACATCCACTCTGAACCTCCAAAGCAAGGAAAACAAACCAAACCAAAACAAAACAAAACAAAAAAACCCAAAACAAACCTCACAAAAAAACCACCACCAAACAAAACAAACAACAAAAGTGAAACCAGAGAAATGTTTCACAGAAGTGAAACAACAAAAAAAGTGAAACCACAGCTGGTGAGGGAGACCTTGATATCTGGTTTGGCTCCTTGAATGTCAGGACTAAATATACTAACTCCATCCCCAGATAATGGCCAGCTAGCTCTTCTTCAGAATCCAGAGCACCTTTATAGTCAGCCCTCACTTCTACAAATTATTGTTTTTGGGCACCTCCATTTCTTATATTTTTTACTTATATTCTGCATAGGAGCTGTGGTTGATGGCAACAGGATTGAGGTGGTCTGCAGAGCTCCCAGCTCTGCTAATTGCAGCATAACCCACTTGGAAACCCTGATTCTGATAGGTCTCTTAATTCAAGAAGATATATCTCACATGAAACGTTTTTTTTTAGCACTTATTCTACACAAAGGGCAGATATCTTTGCCAAACACAGTATTTATTACCTGACTATGAAGAGGAAGCAAACAACAGCGCTCTGAATATACATGATTTGGAAGGGAAATTGGGAGAGGAATGGACTTCTAAACAAAAGCTGTGATATAAAAAATTTGAGTCACACATGTGGCTTCTATTCCTCAGTGTTTATTGAGGGGAAAAATAGCCTGTACTCTCCAGTTACCTAGCCAAGAGAAAATGAGAACAGCATTATTTGTCAATTACTATCTATTATTTTAGTAGTAACAATGGCAAAACACCCAACTTTGTGATCTCATTAAAGCAAGGATAAATTGAATTTACCAAAACTGCACTCAAAACCTTATTGTTGCTTCCAAGCATACACAAGCTAAAAATAAGATGGAAAAGGGATTCTGCAGCCACTGGTGCCACAGCCTTGAGGCACCTGGCTGAGGTGGCAAAAACGCAGCGTTCACCCAAGTCAGGGGGAAAAATGATGCCTGTTCATTTCAAGGGATTTTGGATGAGATCCAAAATAAGTGAAGATCAACAAAAGATAGGAAGGCAAGTGATCAAACCATACTGTAAAAGTGCCTGGTATTATTACAAACATCCCCTAAGGCTTCTGATAACAGTGCAGGAAAGCTATAGCTGTCATATTGTATTATTTTAGTGGGAACAGCCATTAGCCCTTTCCTGACTGCATGCCAATCAATACAAGGTAAATGCTCTCATGGATTTCTTTTCTACCCTTTTTATACTTCGTAAAAGTGAGCCAGTTCTCTTACCTTGTTGCACAGTGGCTTCTAGAGCACTCACCTTTGGCACGTGGATGATGGACGGCCTGGGGATGTGAGTGCAGAGTGCAATAACTTCCTGGCTCAGCTCTTCAGCAGCAAACACTGATGTCTTGGTGGCAGCAGGCGCTGCCTGAGCAGCAGTGTGATTGCTGGAGCTGCTGCTTGCATGGCTCTGTTTCTCAGAGCGTCTGCTGGCTTTGAACATCTCGCTGTCCCTCTCTCCCCCGTGCTTGATGCTGCTGGCTGCTACTGTGGATGGCTGCAGGCACACTGCTGAGGCTGCCTCCGCCTTCTCCTCCTCCATGGACACAGGACCTGCGTTAGGCTGCTCAAACGGAGTGTTTTCGTGTGTGTTTCCGAAGCAGGTGAGCAGGGCTGAGCAAGGGAAAGGATGCATCTTGGATGACAGGTTATCGGATCCGCTTAGCCTGCTTTCCACATCCGCATAATCAACAGGCTGCACTCACATCCAGAAGAGTGCCCAAAATGAAAGCCCTGGCATGACGGCATTCCAGCCTTCCCAGCAGAGAGCACCCCCTTTTCTGCTGTCAGGAGCATTCAGAAGTGGGGTACTATACCTCCTGCTCTGTCCTCCACCAAAGTCAGCCCACTATCTCCTCACTGCTGTCCGCTCCTATTGTCTACAAGGCAGGGAGGTGCAGGCACAATAAAAACGTTTACAACCCTTGCATTCACTTGCTGGGAGCTGTCAGCAGCTGAACAAAGCCCTCACAATACCCCCATAGCCCCAGCAGGCTACGGTTACAGGAGCGGAGGCTCCGGCACCAGCGGTCCTCAATCAATAGTGCCACGGCCTCAAGTTACCTGGTGAAGGAGGCAAAAAGATAATGTAGCCCGAGCTCTGCGCCATAACAGCATCAACACTGTATCAGTGTCATCATAACAATAGAAAAACTGGCTCTGGTTACGCTGCTCGGGTGTTTATTGGCAATAAACCCCCAAATCGTTCATCTACCACTGGCTCGGATCAAAAATGTACTTCCATTATGTATACATCCATCATGCTGTTCTCATTAAGATGGGAAAATGAGCGGGTGCTTTGGTCATGAGGGTGAAGATGGGGTGCTGTGCGGGCACCCCATGTCCAGCACACAGCACAGGCACGATCCATCCCCACAGCTCCTCCTCCAGCCACGAAGCATCGCATCTCCCAATGTCAAAGTCACCCACTGCTCTTCCCATCCCTCTCCATTCCACAAAGAAAACCAGGGAAGCATCTTACTAAAACTCATCTGCTGTTGAGTGGTTGTAAAGGGAGACATTTCCTTTCTCAATGTGCGGTGGCTCGAGGCTGGCTATTAGAATAAAAATATGCGGGAAGTGAGGGAAGAAGGGAGTTTGTGGTTAGAGCATCTGCTTCCAGAAAATCCCAGTTCCTTCTGTTTTGTACTGCCACAGGCTTCCTGTGTGACAGGGGAGATGTTATTTGATCTCTATCTCCATCTGTAAAAAGGAGGAGAGTAATCACTTCTTTTTTTTCCACCCACTATACATATCCTGTCTCTTTGTAAAAGGTTATAAACTCCTGAGGGCAGAAGCTTGTTCTTATTTGCCTTTAAGCTGCTGGTACAAAACGCCTCTGAATACAAACATGGCATTTACCTGCTAATATCTTCTAAACAGAAATTTGGGGTTCAGTCTTTCCCAACAAGGTCATAGTTTTCCATGTATTTTTCTGGCTTGATTTGCTGTTAGATGTTGCTAGATATTTGTCAGACCCTCCCTGTACTTGTTCCTTTCATATTCCTGTCAAGTATAACACGGAGCAAAAATGTGACATATTAAGAGAAACTCATGTTTCCAGTAGTAGTAGTAGGTCATCAGGAACCAAAGTGCAGAATGCTGAGGGTTAAATTCCTGATGTGAAAATTTTCAGCACTGAAAAGGAGCAAAACAATCCCCGGTCCCTCATCCCCAATAACCTTGAAGTTCTCTTTGTAGCCTTTTCTAACTGAGCCTTGCATATCTGCACATCTCAGTGGCTGGTTTTGGGTTTTAAAAAGGTCCAAAGTGGCCTCCAGCTTGCACAGCAATGGATTTTGGCCTGCAGGGACTGTCCTATATCACCCCCAGTTTGTAAATACTGCCATGGTGAGGTGAAGACCATACAGCTCTTGGAGTGAGTGACCAGCAGGTCAGGTATCTGCTGACCCAAAAAGGCTTGGGAAATGTTAGGAGAGGATCTAATAGTGGGGAAAGCAAACTCAGAGGTGAAAAATGTGCTGCAAAACTGGAAACTCTCGAAGTGAAAAACATTAGCTTCATTATAGTTATGGAAGAGTTTGATTTTGGTTTGTGGTCCACCTTGCTTTACTTGAGGTGAAAGTATCAGCACCCATGTCAGCATCCAACAAGTGCCAGGAGCCAAAGGCTGGCTGTGCTGATATGCAGCAGCTTCCTCTCACTTTGCATCCACTGGGGGGGACATGGATTCCCTTGGAGGTGGATTCACTGCCAATAGATAATTTTGCACCCAGCTGGGTGCCCTGCTCCTCTGCACAGCCCTGTGGTTGTGAGAGGTCAGATGGTGAGGACCAAAGAACTGTTTTTATGTGAGAACAGCTTTTGGTGCTTAGATAAGAACAATAATTTCAAAGTGATGCACAACTAACACTTTAATGATCTGACATTTCTTTAACTAAACAGTAAGCTATCTTTGGAATTAAAACAATTATTTCAGCAAGTCAGTCAGCCAACAATCTACATTAAATTGTTTGCCATTGTTTGGTCAGGAAGGTGAAGATGGGGTGCTGTGCCGTGCCAGCTTTTCTTCAGCTCTTTCTGAGAACCTAGTGAGTTTGTAGGGACACCAGTGTACACAAAGACTAGCTGTCTGAGTGAGTCATGACCACTTAAATTCTCCACAGTCATACATGTATGTCTGAGTGAAAAGTGGTTGTTCAAAAAATCAGGTGTGTGCTTGTATTACTTTTGTGGAGGAAGGATGTTCAGTGCCTGCTTGCTGTGAGAGCCACAGAGATACTTTTTCAGCCAACAAAAAGAGCTAAATGCTCCATTGTACCTGTAAGAGAACTGATCAGGACAAGAGTAATTAACACATGAGTCTCGTCCTGAGTTCAAAGACAACATGAGAAATCTCACAAGCTGAGAATGCCCAAAATTAACTTGGTGGTGACATCTAAGAAGTGGCAGCCATGAGCCCCACAGTCAGACATGCACTCCATCTCCTCACAGCTTGGTTGGGTTTTGGTTGAAGCCCATCACTCTTGCTGACACTGAAGTCATGATTCAAGGTTTATTCATTCAAGCAGATCTCGTTGCACCAATCAAGTGTACTAACCATTTTTTATGTGTGATGAGATATTATTAGGACAAGAAACAAGACTTGCTTTATTTTTCCTGAGTTGTGAGGAATTATGAGTTTGCTCATAAATTAATGATGAACTGCAATGTTATGGCTTAACAGCTCAGGGAGTTGGACATGTCAGGTAAATGGAGAAGGTGAATTGTAGCCAACTCTTGACCTGTCTTCAGTATTATTCCTGCAAGAGAAATTTTTCCTTCACGTGGCTGATATTATACTCTCTTCTCAGCAGGAGACATCAGGTCAGATTTACCTCAAATGCTCCAGGCTTGCAGCAGGAACTAAGCCTAGCTGGGTCTCTCACTTCACAGGAGCCAGTTTTGCAGTATTTTTTTACAGCTTTTGTTCTTCTGAGTTGTCCCTTTTTTCCTCATCACTCCTTCAGTAACAGTGACTCTCTAAATATCTCCCAAACCTATGTCTGTTTGGTGGGTTTGGCCATAGCTCAGAATTCCCCAACACCTCCCCTTTCTCAACCTGACAAAACCACAACCTGCATCTGCTGCCTCTGTGCTGCCTGCAGAAGGAATATGTTCATTGCACCAAAGTAAGTTTTAGGTTAAGTCAGAGCTCATAATAATCAGTAGAGTTCCATTGTCTTCAGATCTGGGGGACCAGAAATGGTGATCAGAGGATATAAATCCAGTCTCCTACTATCTCTTCTATCTCCTTTCAGACTGCCCAAACTTCAGCTGGAAACCAGCTGAGCTTCTGTCTCCTCCTCCTTCATATGAAACATATTAAACTGTCAGAGGGGAGGTCTAGATTCAATATAGGGAAGAAATTCTTTATTGTGAGGGTGGTGAGGCCCAGAGCTTCCCAGAGAAGCTGTGGATGCCCCATCCCTGGAAGTGTTCAAGGACAGGTTGAATGGGGATTAGAGCAGCCTGGTCCCATGGAATGTGTCCCTGCCTGTGGCAGGGGGTTGGAGCTGTTTGTGTGATGTATGCTTTCTATACACATAGAGTATATACTTTCTATAGAAGATGAGTAGGATGTGAAGAAAGTAAACCATGCAATCATGAAATCAGCTGGAAACAACTTGGCGCTACTTGGATGGAGCTTAATAGAAGATAGTTCAGAGAAGAGAATTGCAGATGCCAGAGGGACCAGCTAATAAGGGAAGGCTCAAAAGAGCTCAGCTGGAGATGCAACAAGAAACCAGTTAGATAAGCAATGAGATAAGATGGCCTGTGTTTATTTGAGACACATAGGGATTGAGGTTAAAAAAATAAAATGATTATGGTAGCCAAAACACTCCCTAATAATTTCAGAATTTCTTTCATATTCTGTTGTACGTGCTGTTAGGCATCACTGAGGGCAGGTGCCTGGCTGAGAGGAGCTATTAGTCTCATCCCGTTATGGCAAAGCCTGTTTTTCTAGACAGGAAAAATTTAGACTGATTCACAAAAGAGTTTACTTAATAGTAAACAAGTTTTTAAAAACATGAACAGGAAACTTTTAAAGTTCTTTTGCAACTCATTTTGTGAAATTGCTAAATGTTTTGACACTTTCATCACCAAACAAACAAACAAGCAAACAAACAAACAACCCTCCTCCCCCCTGTATTCCATTGCTAATCTGGTTTTTGAAGGTCTTGAGCATGCCTGTCAAAATCTCGCTCCTGAGAGGCTACAAAAACATCCTGTCTTGGAATCCAAAAACCTGACAGGACTAACTGACCAGCTGGAGGCAGACTCTGAGTACACCCCTCTGTCTTCCCATGAAAGGCTATAATTTTGAGGAACTGTGAAAATTCTTATTCCCTAAGGGACTCCTACTGAGTACTGGGAAAAAAACACAACTAAAAAGTAAACCCATGTGGTGAGATTACAGAAGACTGGAAACTAAGAGCTAAACTAAAGTCCTTTGAAACAAATTGTGCTATTCTACTGTAGAATTTATACCAGAAGTTGGATGATTCCTGGAGCTGGATGAATGCACACATGTATTCTTTATATTAATGAAAGTCATTGTTTAAATTTTCCATTTCTGGCCATGCAAATAATTTTCATACCAAACCAAAGTCCTGGGCCTTGGAGCCAGAAACTTTTGTAAACCAAGTCCTGATTCTGCTGTTGAAATGGGTACAACAGAGAGGATATTTTCTTTGCTATCTTCCAGCCAGTCAGGTTGCTTCCATCAGTGAAAACTTGGAAAAATCAGAAGGCTGCTTAATAAATTAGTTCTTTCATAACAAGTGCCACTAGTTTTTGAGATGAATTTAGAGCCTTGCTCCTACAGCTGGATTAACAACAACTGAAATAAAACTTCTGTCTGAGCACAAGTTGTCCTTGAGGCAGCAGTAGAATCTCTTCCTTTTGTAGTTTACAGGATTCAAGATTAAAACCCATATTTTTGTTTTAAATGGCCTTTCATGCACTGACACTTCAAGCCTCTGAGCCAGAGCAGTTTCAAATAATTGACACTTTGTAAATGATCAGCTTAATTTACTTTCTGCTCTTTTCTCCGTTACACATCCAACCTTCACAATTTCATACATTTATAGCAATTTTCCGGTTTTCACTCTCACCCACTGGTATTAACATGGCGTGACTGCGAGCATTAAGTAAAACAAAAGAGCAATGACAAAATATTTCTTTGATTTTCAACGATTTTACTTCATAGAAAGGTTTCCTTTGAATTTACGAATATGCATTCTAGTCTTTGTGCACCCCTTTTAAAATAGCACAGACTTGCCTGATGGCTCATTCTTAGCAATCATTCCAAAAGGCAGGTAATATTCAAGGAATTAAAAAAAACGGGAATTATCTTGTTTGTAACTTAGAATCATAGAATGGTTTGGGTTGGAAGGGGCCTTTAAAGGTCATCTAGTTCAACCCCCTGCAGGAGCAGGGACACCTTCTACTAGACCAGGTTGATAAATGCCCTATCCAGTCTGGCTTTGAACACTTCCAATCCACCACCTCTCTGGGCAACCTGTTCCACTATTTCACCATACTCATTGCAAAAAAAAAAAAAATTAAAATCTTCCTTTTATCTAGACTGGATCTGCCCTCTTTTAGTTTAAAACCATTACTCATTGGCCTATCAGAACAGGCCCTGCTAAAAAGTCTGTCCCCACTTGGAGCAGGCTGCCCAGGGAAGTGGTAGAGTCACCATCCCTGTAGGTATTTAAAAGATGCATAGATAGTTGAACTCAATGACCTTAAAGGTCTTTTCCAGTCTAAATGGTTCTATAGAATCTATGATTCTATGACCTTTCTTATAAACCCCCTCCAAGTACTGGGAGGCCACAATAAGGTCTCCCTAGATCCTTCTCTTCTCCAGGCTGAACAACACCAGTTGTCTCCTCCTGTCCTCACAGAGAGGTGCTCCAGCCCCATGACCATCTTCACAGCCTTCCTCTGGCCCCACTCCAACAGGTCCATGTCTGTCTTGTGCTGGGGTTCCCCAGCCTCATGCAGTACCCCTGGAGAGCAGAGGGGAACAATGCTCCCCCTAGAGCTGCTGGCCACACTTCTTTGGACTGGAAACATATCTTTGATGCAGCAGACACATCTGTGGACCCTGACGGCCTGATCCACTGTCCCAGAGCCATTCTCCATATTCCAGAAGGTTGCTTTGCTCACACGTGCTGGCATATGGCTGGAGCAGACTGCCAGATGCCCTTTTGGAAAGAGATGGACTGAAGGCCGCTCCCCCAGCAGGGATTTTCTCAAACAGCTCTGATTTTTCCGGTTTTTGTCATGGCAAAGCAGGGGGTCTCAGCCCTTCCTTCGCTGGTCTGCAGCTGTGTCAGTGCTTCCAGCAGCGCTGGGCAGCTCCACTCCCATGTAGAGAGAAATGCCAGCCAGGCCTGGACTGGGGGAATCATTCTCTGGCTGCCCCTTCCCTGCTCCGCTTGCTGAGCCGAGCCCTTTTCCAGTTGCACGCCACAGATGGCTAATTAGGATCATGGAGAGAGGAAATCTGCTCTGTGGCCTTCAGTGCTGGGAATGGGCTCTCCGTTATGCAGATGAGCTCCATCGCTGTGTCACTCTGCCGTGTGCTGCAGCTGGGGCATGGCACAGCACCCGAGGCTACGGCACAGTCCTGCCCTCGGGGACTGGGAATCTGATTTTGGGCATGGATGGGCAAGCAGAGAAATGGGGCATGCAAAAGAAGGAAGCAAAGTCCGGGAGCAGAAAAGGTGGATTTTCAGGTTCTTTTCATTCCTACTGACTTCTTCTTTGAACCCTCCCCATATCCATCTAAAAAATATCGCCTGTGCTATTTAATTTCAAGGCGCTGTCATTATCTCTCACACTTAAAATCACCTTATAATTCTTGACTATGCTAATTACAATGCAACAATTGCCCCACAGAAAAAAATTCACCCAATTCCTTTGACTCTGTGAGCCCTTAACTGAGCAAGTCTCCATGGCTAACAGAAAGAGAGCCATAAGGGACCATGCCAGATACCCTGTGTCACACACGGGCCACAAAATCCCACTCTGAAATTTCTGATGCAAAGAAAAGCACTATATTTCCTTCTTTCCTCACAAGGGTTTGAAAATACATCATCACTGAGGACTTCAGGCATATATTGTAATTTGTGTTCTGAGGGCTTGCTGAACAAAACCTGTTCTTCAACTCAGCACAGTAGTGATTTGTGAGTATTAAAACCAGAATCAACATTAAGGGGCAACATAGCAAGAGATTTTAAAATTGTATAATTGGTTTGTATTTCCCTGTAAACTGCCAGATGTGTTATAAAAACACTTTAAAAACCCATTTTATTTACAGGAAAAGAAACCCCTCTTTCTTATTTGTATGAATAAGACATCTTTCTTGAAAAGAACATTCTTGTGGGGATAAAAAACAACTACCAAAGCAATTATCATTTCAGGAAATGCTACTTTATGAAATTATCTTTCTGGTTTGGAAACCTATCCTTGAAAACTCTAATAAAAGCCTGCACTTGCCATGCCCTTGACCAGAGATAGGTGATTAAACCAAACAGCGTCCTCAATCATTTTGCTCTGTTCAATTTAATTTTGGCCAGGTTTGCACATCACTTAGCTTTGTTTACTTTGCAACATTCTTGCTTGATGCTTGGGAAAATGAACAGTCATGCCTGTGGCCAAGACTCTGTATTTAATCAAGAAACAAGATCACAGAATTGCAGAAAGGTTGAGGCTGAAAGGAACCTCTAGAGGTCATCTTGTCCAAGCCCCCTGCTCAACCAGGACCACCTAGGGCAATTGTCCATAACTGTGTCCAGACAGCTTTTGAATATCTGTAAGGGTGGAGACAACATCTTTGGGCAACTGTGCCAGTGCTCAGTCACCTTCCCAGCTAAAGAGTGTTTCCTGGTGTTGAGAAGGAATCTCCAGTGTTTGAGTGTGTGCTTGTTGCCTGTGGCCCTGTCACAGGGCACCACTGATCAGAGCCTGGCTCTGTCCTCCTTGCACCCTCCCTTCAGCTTTTAACACACATTGATAAGATCCTCTGGGCCTTCTGTGCCCCAGACTGAACTGTCCAGCTCTCTCAGCCTCTCCTCACAGAACAGATGATCCTGGCTCTTCATTATCTTCATGATCTTTTGCTGGACTCTCTTCAGTATGTCCATGTCACTCTTGTATTGGAGAGCCCAGAACTGAACAAAATACCCCAGGTGGGGGTCTCAAGAAGGCAGAGTAGAGGGGAGATATCCCTTCCCTCCATCTTCTAGTAATAGTGTAATACAGCCCAGGATACCATTTGCCTTCTTTGCTGAAGGGACACTGTGCTGGCTCATGTGCAACTTGGTGTCCACCAAAGTCCTTTTCTGACAAGCTGCTTTCCAGCTGGGTGGCCTCCAGCATGTATTAGTGCCTGGGGTTGTTCTTCCCGTGGCACAGGACTTTGCACTTCTCCTTCTTGAGTTTCATGAGGTTCCTGCTGGCCCATTTCTCCAACTTACTGAGATCTGGATGGAAGTGTAATCCATTGGTGTATCAGACACTTCCCAGTCTGGTGTCATCCAGCTTATGACCACATAAAATCCATCTCAGACAGAAGTGGGTGACTTAAACATCATTCACTGGGTCCAGGAACCACAGCAATCAACCATCTCAGGTCTGACAGTAAAAGCTCTGGAATGACTGCCTGACCTGGATCCGTGTGGGCAACTGGTGAGGGGCTGCCCTTCAGTGTCATGCTGCCTCCCGCCCACACGTGCAACCAACAGGCTGAAATTCGCGTGTGCGCTGGTACAATGCACTTGTTCCGTGTTTGCTTGCAGTGCCTGAGCAAAACACAGATGGCTGGGTTTGCTACTGCCTCTGCACCGGGGCTCTGCGGGCATTTCACTGCCACACTCCTCCCTGAGACCTCACAGGCAACAGTCCAAAGGCATCCCTGTGGTGTCCTTAAGACTAATTATCCAGAACTTCAGGCAGTGGGAATGGTAACCCAGATACACAATTTTCAACAGAGGATTGCTGGTTTTGCAGACATTCAGAAAATTTTCCAAGCAGAGATGACTCCTCACCATGATGCACTAAGTCTTCTCTCAGAGAAGCCTGCAAGATGATCCATGACAGTGCCATTACCTTTTAACCTCTGTACAGCTTCCACACTTCAGGTTTCATTTGTTTGATCCAGTCTTTAGACATTTTTTTTTTCCTTCCCAGCCCCACAACAGGCACATACGCAGCTCACAGGTGCAGCTTTCCACCGCTTGACTTGTCGGGATCGGTTCTGCTGGCTGCAGCTGGCTGCCTGATTAAACAAGCAGGAATTCCCATCTCAGTGCCCACAATGCATCTAGCAGCTGTCTTGCTCCCACAGAATGCTCTGATTTTGAGGAAAATGGTTTTAAATAGCTGCTTCCCCTTCACATCCACCCTTTGACTTCATTGCAATATAATCAGGTCATGATAAACCACAGCACGGGTCTGTTTGACTCAGCCTTCAAGAGCAAATATTTGGTAAGAACAAAAGTAATGGGGACTTTCAAGGTGCTTCAGGCTTGGAAAATCTGGCCATTTCATTCACATGCTGCAAATGTGAAATTAACCACAAAATTTAAGGAGCAACTTTGAAAATCGTATTGCAGCAAAATATCTTCTTAAAAGATGGGTCCAGTGTGTGATTTAGGTGTGAAAGAGCTGAGCCAAGAAATTGTAGCGGTGTTTAAGCCTTGAGAAAGAGTCAGTTAAAGC
The DNA here is from genome assembly GCF_030490865.1 of Poecile atricapillus. Lineage (NCBI taxonomy): Eukaryota > Metazoa > Chordata > Aves > Passeriformes > Paridae > Poecile > Poecile atricapillus. The sequence goes on from NC_081288.1 coordinate 7,692,256, forward strand.
TCCTGGTTCCCAGAGGCAGGTGAAATGCAAGAATTGCAGATTCCCCATTTAAAATATGTCTCTGTGCCCTTGGGCTTGTAACGGAGTCTGAAGTTTACCCAGGGAGTAGTCAGTAACACTCTGATGTGTCCCTATGGCCCTGTGCAGCTTCCAGCAGGGAGGAGACGGTGAAGGCCCTTTAGCAGGGAGGGAACAGATTCTTCATCAGCACACAGTATTGGGGCAGTGTCCCACACTGCACCCCTCTTCTGCTCTGCACCCCCCAGAGCAGGTGCCGAGGATCACCCCATCAATGTCCTACCCAATTTAGATGTCCCTGCAGGACAGAGGAGCAGTAGAGGGAGTGCCTGGGGGGACCAGTCCAACACATCTCCTGTGCCCAAAGGCACCTCATCCTGCTGCTCGAACACTGGAGCTGATGCTGCACAGAGAGGGCAGACACAGACAAGCACTATTAAGGCAGATTTTGGCAAATACAGAAGATGCCAAATTTGGCCTGAAAGCCGTTCAGTGCAATCCTCCTGGACATTATTTAATTTGGGATAGCTACCAATTTCATAGCTGTGTTTTGAGATCCATGGCAGGTGCCCAGCTGGCAGAAATCTCTCAGTGGCAAGACTGAGGGGAAGCATTGTCCGTGCTTCCGACACGGACCCGGATCTCTGTCCCAGCATCAGAAATGCACTTAACTTCCAGGGAGCTCTTGGCTCGCCTCTGCTCAGCCCCCTCCAGTGCTCCCTTCAGGAGCTGGCTTCACCTATCCACACTGGCTGTGAGCACAGAAAGGGAGGTCGGATCCCAGCTGTGTCCTTCCAGCAGAACCCTCCTTTATGGCTCACTTGCCAGCAACAGTAGTTAGTGTTTCACAACTTCCTGCTCTGCCACCGCCTCTGTTGTGGGTGGACAAAAGGCTTTCTCTTGGCATGACATGCTGGGAGACAGAAGGCACCTCCTCTGCCAGAGTCTATGGAATGGTGGTCTCAGCAGTAGAGAAAAAATAGCTTTTCAGGCTGCTGAGTTTGCTGGCATCAGCAAATGTCAGTTCACAGACTGAGACAGCTCCAGAACGCTGTGGGCTGATGGCAGCTATTTCTGCACCAGTTCAGTGGATGAGGGAGTCCCACCTGGTACACAAAACATTCCCACTTCCATGTTTTGTTCACAGCAAATATTTTCCTTCCTAATTTTAAAATTTTGTATAGGAACCCATACCAAGCCATGGGTTGATGTGAGTTGTCTGGGCTCTGCTGAGCTCATTTGACTCCTGGCAACTCTGAGTCTATCCTTAGTTGCACACCTGACTGCCTATTCCACAGGCAAATAAGCCATAGCTGAGCAGACAAGAAGGTCTTGAACAGGACCTAAATATATATCTATATTTTTATATGTGTATATGTACATTCTTGACTACACAAAAAAGTTTGCAAACTTTAGGCAACACAATTAAATCCATTTATTGAAATGCTTTGGCAATGAAATCCAAATTTATGTATTTTGTACATAGTTTTATACCTCACTGCAAAATGATATGGTGGTTTTGGATAGGAAATGCTGACTATCTTATTCAGATGTACCTGGAAGGTAATTGAGGTAGACAGAAAGGTTTAGGCAGGGTGTGTTTGGCCACATCCCCAGAGTCAGTACTCTCCTCTTTTATGAAGTTATAGAAAATTTTAAAGAGGTGGAAGGGGTGGACTTAACTTCTGTCACAGAGCACATCTGAAAGACAAGTAACATTTAGAGTAAAGCAGGTCCTTGATTAATTCCTGATGGAGAAGGTGCAATTCCTCTTCCACTTCCTTTTTTAAAGCAGATGTACCCAAATAGTTTACAAATAGATATATAGATATTGATATAGGTATATAGTTACCCACCTATGTGTCTACCTCTGTGACAGAAGATACTGAAAACTCACTGCAAACCCACACAAGACAGGCTGTATTCAGTGACCTCAACACATTTCAAAGCCTCTTAGCTGAGACATCAAGTGTGGGCAGATGTGACATGGGACCTCCAGGAGATGCACATCCTTCCAGCCCAGATGGGCCTCCCCAGCGGCCCAAGAGATGTCTGCTCAGTCAAGAGATTCAAGTTCAGGATCTCCAGACAAGACAAGGCTGACAAGGTTCAGATGTGAATTTTTAGGCACTTATTAATTTCTAACATATTAGAAATCTGCTTTTTTACTAATTTTGCTATTGCATTTAACCAACTACAATCAGAGTCCTTTTTCCATTAGGTTTGATTGTGAAATTAAAAGTGTTCAAAGGGCTGTCAATGCATGAACTAGTTTCTTTCCTAAGTACTGCATCTTGTTCTGTTCTGCTTCTCCAGCTATTAGAAAGTAGGTCTCACATTTTCCAGCATGGGTCAAGTTACCAGAGGAAGGTTTCTTCCTGCTGTTAAGAGATCTGCTGCCAGTCTCAGACTTTGGGACCAGCTCAGATCCTGCCCATCAGGGCTTGAGCTGTTCTCTCAGGACTCAAATCACAACCTGTCCTGCTGCCTCCCACACCTTTCACAGTATGAGGGTGCCTGGGCAGAGCAACCCGGGATGAGAGATAGCATTTCCTTCTGGTGGGATTGGAAGCAATTTTATTCATTCCCACAGGAAGTTTTGAGGTAGAAACTTAATGGACAAGCCTTCTGCTTTCCTTCTGTGATTTGTACCATTATCTTCTGATGATCTTCCTACCTACCTACATTTTTTGTACTTAAACTCACATGCCCTACCTGTATACATGTCAATAATCCCTTTAAACAAGCAGAATGTCCTGGAGTAGTGGGATTTTTTGGTTCTGTTGCCATCCATTATATCAATCTGTGATTGGAAGGGATTTGAAGAACAACAAACAATACGAGAGTTGAGAGCTCAGGTTCTATTTAAAACCTCTGGAAAATTCAGTTTAGTAAACTGAGGTGGCAAAGCCCTTGGATATCTGGAGATCATGACAAAACCCCTGAATATCTATAGATTTTGGCAAAGTGTAATACAATGTGAGAAGAGATGTATTTAGAGTAGGTCTAAAAAGCTTGAGTTCTCATTTATAATAGCTTTAAGTGTATTTGTGGCAAACTGCTTCAAAGACAACAAGCAAAGGAAAACACAGACTTGTTCGAGAACCATTCCCAAGAAGCAAAGATCTAAGGATTAGGGAATAATCTTCACAAGGGAACACATATGTATATCGATGCCCCACTGACTCTCCCATCCATTATAAGATTACAGATGCAAGGTGAAACACTCATTTTGTCCTTTGTGCACTGAAATCAGATTCTTGGGAAAAAAGGCTCTTTTCCCCTTCTGCCTTATTCTGTAATGTGCAATGGACAAGGTTATCCTCAGGAACCCTGCCTCCTTCCTTCACTGCTAAGATAAAAGGCAAAAGCCTTCCAGGAAAGCCAAGATGGATTTTTGGCCAAGGAGCTGCCTGTGGAAGCTGCAGCCGGTGCCAAATACCTCTGTATGAGATGATAAGATGATATGATTGCTGGCTGCTGCTGCTCAGTGTCAGCAGTGAGTGCTCTGACGGCAACTTCTGCTGCTCTGTGCTGTCCTTGCCCTGCCATGGCCCTCCCAGGCTGCTGCTGGCACTGCAGACAGAGCCCTTTCCTAATCCTGACAGCATCATGACATGCCTTAAATGAACCCACCTGAAAACACACTGAAACAAAAGCAAAAGCCATGATTCTTGCTAAACTTCAATTTTCTGGTAGAACTGCACTGGGGAGCAGTGACACACCATGTTTTATCAGGAGACTTTGTTTATCAGCAACCATCAGCAGACTGGGAATGCACCACTGGAAATACCCCTCCAGCTCCCAGCCTAAATCTTAGCAGAGCTGGTGTAACATGGCCAGAGAGATTTAAAGCTGCCTCACACCAATAGATCCTGTGCTGGTAAATGGCAAACTCTACCGGTGTCACACACACTTAAAATCAATGGTGAACTTAATCTCTGCTGAAGTTGGGTATTGATTTACCTACATTGACTTAAATTCCAATATAGTAAATCGAGAGCTCCCTAGAACTGATGTAAAAATGTAGGTTAAAGGTACTTGTTCTAAGAAAAATAATTTTAGCAGGATTAATTATTTTTGCCTGAGCTTCCCTCTGGGTATGGTTGGAAAATCACAAGCAGGCAGGTTAGTTCCTCAAGGCATGTAAGAGTCAACAGCAACACTGAAAGGAAGAAACCTCCAGGACAAGCTGGAAAAGCAGAAGGCAGCACATGCCACTGTGTCCTGCAAAGCTCAGCTGTCCCGGTTTTCATATGGCCATGTGCATGCAGGCATGTGAATTCTGTCACTTTCCTGCTAGACTAAAATTAAGTAACTGAAGCCACTTGCATCAGCAGTCTGAGGTTAAATTAAACCATTGGGGGACCCAGAGAGAACTGGATTCTGTGCCAGCTTGTTGTGGAAATTTCTTAAGAGTGTCTGAGGTGAGGAATATTAATAAGAAAATCAGAAGAGTGGATGCATGCAAATGGCAATGATGCATAGTAAGAGGCAGATTGTTTCCTAGCAACACAGGCTTTAGGCTGGCTAGTTTTGGTTAGCATTTTCTGACTAACAGCTGCAATTTGTATCTGTATTGCTGCTCACTTGCCTACCTGTGCTGAAAAAGAAAGCTATGCAGAACACAGGGTAGGATCTGTATGGCACCTGTATGTGCCAGGCTGTGTTTGCAGGGGAGAACTCTGAGTGTGGGGAACCTGCCAGCAGTCCAAAAACTGACGAGTTGGAAGTGTCTCTTCAGATGCCCATTTCTGTGAGCTAGCTCTGACCTGGACCTTGTGCTTCAGGCAGCTGAGCCAGGGCACATGAATTTCACCCCTACTTCATTTTGGCACTTCCCTCCTCCCCTATTCCATAGTACCATGTGCTCCAGGAGTACCCTATGACTAATTCTGCTCTCAGTATCAGTGAGAGACCCTTGACTTCACTGGTAACAGGGCAGAGCCCTTTTATTTATTTATGGATTCTGTCTGTGGCTTTATTTACACCATATCCTCAGAGAATAGTGTAGAAAAACAACTCCTCTGTGTGTGTGTCTTGATGAGTGTGTTATGTATGGGTCTTGGCATACTGCGACCTCTGCTCACCTATTGCAAGGTAAATAATTAATGACTGTATGTCTGTTAGAAATCTTCTCTGAAGGTGTTTGACACATGCCTTGCACTGCTAGTGTGCTACAAAAGCAACTCTTAATAAAAATCCCAGCCATCCCTTTAAGACAGTGTTTGTGACCAACATGGGCTTGATACCATCATCAGCTCAAGGTGTGATCTGGGCTTTCCACAAAGACACTTTGGAACAAGCTTTGCTTTCTCCATACAGACCCTGCCAACTTCTCCCCAGCCTGTCCATACTTCCAGCACTCAGCCTCCCTCATCCTCCTGGAGAGCTCTGTGTTTTTTAAATCCAGTTTCCTTTCCGCAAGAGGAAAGAATGTGAGAGATGCTTTAGAGAGCATGTGAGTTTTCACGTTGTCCTTAACTCCTCTGTGCTGTGGAGAGGAAAAAATTCACCCAGTTTATGCAAATTCTGTGGAGCAATTGCTGTAACAGAGGGCAGCACAGTCAGAGAGACTAGTTATTGCATCCCAAATGAAATGGGTTTGTAGTCCTGTATCCTCCACTGATCTGTTTGCAGCTCCAAGTGTTTAAAGTCAAGCACCAAGGCTTTACCAGTCCATGACATCTCTAGAGGGGATGGCACCAGCTCCTCTGTCTCATTTCTTTCCTCAAAAGGAAGGCTTTAGAATAAGTCTCGTTAGCCACCAGAAAAATCACACAGGAGCATGAGTCTGAAAAGTGGCCAGCCATGAAAAAAGCTCATGCTGACCTTTGCACTTTACTAGGAAAAACATAGCAGATTTGAAAGTTACTAAGCCACTGGAAATGAGGTTTCATTCAGTCCAGGGGACTGCCTGTTTATGTCCTATATTCAGTTTCTGTCTGCCATGAAAAACTGTCTGGGTAAGAGGAACACAGGTTCTTGATGTACAAAGAAACCAAGAAGAGGGAGAAGAGATTTCACTTATTTATTTAAAACTCGGCAGTCTTTGTGCACAGCTGTACAACTTGAACAAGCAACCTCTCTCTGAAGGAGTCAGCATTGCTCCTCCTTCACTGCAGAGCTGGGAAAGAGCCTGTCCACATCCATGAGTCATCCAGACAGGCCTCCAACAAAGGCTGCTCTGGCTAGGAGGAAATTGTAAGCTCCAAACTTTTCCTGGACTAAGCTGTAAGTAGATGAGAAAAGGGAGGAAGGAATACAGGACTATTTAATTCCCTTTCTGTTTGGGTTTAGAAAGGCTGAAGAAAAAGAAACAGTCTGTAGGAAGGTACCCAAATGTGACAGCAAGACCCCAAAACCCAGCAATTTTCTTTGAGATCTTGACCTACCTTATCCAAGCTCACCAAAATATCTGCCACCTTATACTTTTCACAGATCTTTGGTAGGGGATGCTGCAAAGCTGGGAAGGCTTGCACATGTAGAAACCCTTGGAAGTACAAGGCACAATTATGCCAGGAATGTTGACAGCCACAAGCCACTGGCTAAAATCACAGGACTCCCTCTTCCATGGGGTAAAACACATGGCAAAGCAAAGGGCACAGCAGTGCCAGACCTGCTCATAACGGATGTTGTAAATGTGCAAATAATGGATTTTCAAGGAGGTGCAATTTTTTGCTTAACTTTGCACCTATAATAAATCCTGAAGCTAAGCCTTGGATCGTGTCTGTCTGTCACATGAGCAAACATGATGAATGTACAATTAAATGAATTAATGAGTAACGTGATACAGTGAGGAAGCTCTCTTCTTCATGGTAGAATGCATCCCATAAAAGCAGCAGGGGTTTTCTACCAGCTTTTATAGCACAGAGAAGGCAAAGAGACCACCACAGTGGTTCTAAATCAAGAATGGGACTCTTGCAGCTCTACCCACCTAGCCTGTCCCACCAGGACCCATAGTGGATAAGCACTCTTCAGCACAGGGGAAGGAGGCTGGTCCACAGAAACCTCTGCTTATCCCCTGGCCAGACTGATTCCCTGTTTCTGTACACCCCAGGAAATTGGTTTGACTGTAATTTCTTCAAGTAGATTTTGTCTTTTTGCTCTGTGGTTGAACAGCACTCAGAGGAATAACCTCTGGGCATGAGAACATGCCAGGAAAATCTCCAAAAGGCAAACTGGGAAAATCCAGAGCTGAAAATTCAGCGTACACCTTTCTTCAAAGGGTAGATCCATGCAACTGATTGGTGCTGCAGATGTCTCTGCTAAAGCTGGCCTAAAATCCCTGCTTGATGGAGGTGGGATTTGTCCCCTGTGAGCTGCCAGAAAGCAGCACGTCTCCTGCAGTAGCTCATCTGTGAAGACTTAGGGGATTCCCCTCCTGCTTCCAAAGAAGAGAGGAGTCCCTGCAGCACAACTGATTAACATCAGAGCATGGAGAGATTTTACAACAAACTGCCTGATTGCACAGCCCTCCTGTGGCTCAGGAGGTAGGATCAGTCGATGTAATGTGCACCAACTGCCTGGGCCCTCTCTGAAAGAGAAGAGGTTTTGTCTCCATAAAAATGTATAGTTTTCCACAGAAGTGACAGCTGTTATTTCAGAGACACCTCTCTGGGTCCAGGTCATTAAAACCAGAGCATCACACCGTAAAATCATGGGGTGTCTGAGATTCCTCGGAAGCCCTGAAGCTGTAGCCAAGGAAAAGTGCAGCTGTTTGTTCATCAGCACAGCATCTCCCTCGTCTGCACCCTCGGCCTTTCCCAGCTTCCTCTGTAAAGGTGGAAAGGAATTTCAGTGTATCTATTCAGTCATCAGCTGATGAGCTGCCAACAGCTCTGTTAGTTTTCCCCTGCTGTAATAGGCAGTTTAGGGCCCCAGCCAATGACCAGGGAAGCTGCTGGAAAGAGTCCCACTGATTTCAATGGCTGTCCAAAAACACACGGCCATATAGGCTGAAAATCAAGCACAAATCCCGCAAATCTGTTTCTCACAGACCACAGGACTGTCCTCCGTTATTCATAATGATCATTATTATTGTCGTTACATTTGAATTAATGCCCGTGAGTGCAGATAGACAGAGATTTTTACTGAGCACAAATTCTGTCATTTAACCAGGGCTTTCTCAGAACATATAACAAAGAAGAATGGTTCCAGATGCCATTCTTTTCCTTTGCATCCCCACAGCTGCTGACCAGCTATGATGCCCACAGCAAGAACTAAATTTCTCTAAGTGAATTGTAAAATCTGTTTAAAAATTCTTTACATACAACAACAACAAAAACCTTAAGCTGAACAGCAGAGATTGCCAAAGGAATATTAACAAGTTAGCTAAAGACAGGGATCATTAACACTTAAAAAAAATATATGACTGCTCTGTAGTTTAAAGAAGAACTGTAATTTCATCTTTGAGCTTTATAGATAACAGTGGGATTGTGGGAAAGGAAGTAGTTCTGTCAGCTCTGCATGAATCCTATTAACACTTTTTTTTTTTTTTAATAAAAGGAGCTCAAAATCTATCACCACTTTGATCTCAGTTCAATAAAGCTAATCTTAGTGTTGGTTTTAACATGGACATTTAATTGCCTTTAATCACCTCCTGCAAAAATCAATTTAGTTGACATGATACTGACCAGGACTGGTCAGCAGAGATAAGAGCTGTGTTCTAGCTACTCCATCCTATTACACCTCTAAGCAAGCAACTAATTAATGTGGTTATCCTCAGAACACCCTTGGGAGGAAGGAAAATGCTGCTCTTGTTTATTTGTTGGTTTGGGTTTTTTTTTTTTCAAATGAAGAACAGCAAAATCAAATGGCTTCCACAAGATGACATGGTAAATCTCTGACAGTGCACAGAATGAGCTCCTTGTTTCTAGCTGGCACCCTCATGCCTAAATCCATTCTTTGCCTACATTAATCACTATCTAGTCTGATGCTGATCATAACCTGTTGTGGTAGTCATCTCTTCTTAAAGTGCTGGTTTAAACACTGCTCAGTTTTCATAGAATCATGGAACTGTTCAGGTTGGAAAAGGCCTCTAGGAACATCAAGTCCAACCTTTACCCCAGCACCATAACCCCAAGTGCCACACCCAAACACCTTTTGAAAACTTCCAGGGATGGCGATTCCAATGCCTGACCTCCCTTTCAGCAGATAATTTGTTCCTAATATCTAATTCTAATCTAAACCTTCCCTGACACAACTTGAGGCCATTTCCTCTCATCCTTCTGTAGTTACCTTTCCCTGCAGAGTATGAAATTCATGGCAGCGCTCAATGAACACAAGGTTTTCCACAGAGAGCACAAAAGTGAATTTCAGGCATACTTTACCATGAAGTTTGCTTGGAAACCTCTGAGCTTGCCTCATGGCATCCTTTGTAATTCATGTCACAACTTAGATCTGCATTATTATCCATAGCATTTTGCATTTACAGAGCATCCTCCAGCCAAGGATATCAGCACACTTCCTATCTACTATTAAAACCTTCCAACATTCCTGCAGAGTGAACTTGACATCATTTAAGAGATGGAAAAACTGGAACACAGAGAGGGAAAAGGACAAAAATATGCGGATTTGCACTTTTACTGGGGGGGAAGCGGCATGCATTTTAGAAAGTTCTCAAGCTTGACAAGAGTAATGAAGCTGTTTAGCCAACTTGGATCATCACAGGTGTGCCCAAAGATGATAATGCCTAACACAGTCAATAGCAATTCCCCAAACAGCAATGAGAATATTATATATTTTTTGTTTTATTAACACCAAGTGTACAATCAATTATCTGCAGCATGTGCTTGTATTTACTCTACGGTAATTCGTACAAATTTGATTTCCCTAATAGCCAAATTTCAACAAAGCCTTGTCAAAGGTGACTGGTGTCAGTTCTCAGTTCTAGCCTTGGAGGGTGTTTGCCATGTTTAATTGGCCTTCAGTAGCTCCTTGCTCCTGTCAAAAATAATTCACAATTGGCTGAGTGGCAGCAGAGAAGAAATGTACCAGCATGACCTGAAAGAGATTCCTGTTTTCAGGACATTGTTTTCAGTGGAGTCATGGGCAGATTCCCTTGGGATACTTCAGTGTGGGTGAGCAGCTCATTCAAGGAGCACTCATCAATGCCCCAGGTACAGTTTGGTTGCTTCAGGTTGTAAGAAAATCAAATTTTCCCACTTTGCGACTCAAGTCTGTGATGTGGAGTGCAAAAAAGAGTGGTTTATTTTGAAAGCACTCCAAGGTTTTTCAATTAAAGAAAGAAAACTACATTCTAGATTTACAATCGAAATCAGAGATGTTTAATATACTCTATGTCCTCTAAAATATAAACCAATCTTGGGATACTATCTAATAAGCACTCTGGTGTGAGTAAAAGAAAATTAATCTGGCTTCAATTTTGCTGCCAACCTCCCGAGCTGCCAAACAGACCGAGTGCTGCAGGTAAATTGTGGCACTGCGATTTCATGCAGCAGTTCTGCCACCTACAGGCACTGAGAGCAGCTCGGCAAGGGCTTTCCCTGCCAGACTTCCTATGTGCTTCTTTTATTTCGGTCTGCTGAGGGAAGACTCCACAGCAGTCAGCCCCGACCTTCGACCCATACAAATATTTTGTTTCACCTATTATATATTAAGACAAGTATTTAACTAATCTGACTTACTAATTGAGCTTGCTTCTTCCCTATCATTTATATACTGTGGTTATGAAAAAGGGATCCTGAAATCTATTTCATTGAGTGACTTCTGTAATGGGTGGCAAGTGTTAGAGCAAAGCCAGAAATAGCTACAGCCTCCACCAAAGCCCAGCAGCTTTGGAGGTGATACACAGACAGACCCTCCTACACCATGTGTGCCCAAAATAAGCATTGCAATGAAAAATGATGGTGTAAGCACTTAGGGGAATTTAGACCATGAGCTTGAAAAGCTTCTTTTTATACAAAGTGAAATGGAAGTTTTCTAACAGAGATGACAGTACCTCCAGTAAGACTGTGTAATCTTACACCTCTGTCTTGGGGAAGGAGCTGTTTTCAAAGCTGGGGGTAAGTGCCACACAGAGGATTCCAGGTCCCTCACAACCAGACTTTGGCAAAGCTCTCCAGAGAATCCTGGCCACTGTGCTGCCTCTGTTCACATCCTCAGACCAGAGATGATCACAGGCCACAGTCTTGGAGCTGCCATCTTGTGCCCTTGAAGCTTAATTTTCTGAGAATTAAGTCAGAACACACACAAGATAATTAAAATAAGTTCTCTCATCCCTCTTTCCTTACCCCAAGGGACATTTTAGAGTATATATTATTTACCAGCTGAAAAACCATCTTTGTTCAATAGAGACACTTGCTTCCACCTTAAAGGCATTAAAGGGGGCCTGTGAGAAGGATGGGGACAGAGTTTTTAGCAGGGCCTGTTGCAAGGGGTGATGGTTTTAAATTGAAAGAGGGCTGATTTGTGTTAGATATGAGGATATAAGACTGCTCTGGTTTTTGGATGGCTGAGAGATGTGCCACAGCCCAGAGAAGGGAGAGCTCTGACACTGTGAAAGGCTTGTGCTACTGCTTTTTCAGCTGGAAAATAATACTAAGGGGTTTCATCAGAGTACCTGGCTAATTCTGAGCTGAGTCTGATGTACAGTGGGTGTTTGTTGGATGTAGGTGCCTGGAGGTGTGCAGGACTCTAGACTGTGGCTGGGTGTTTCTCCTCTTCCCGGGTCAGAGAAATTGCTCTTGCAGAGGTGTGCAAGACCAAATTCCAGACCCAGGCTGCTGATTCCACTTTTTATTTAGAGATGGGTTGTTGCCCCATCTATCAGCTCACTCAAGCTCAGTGCAGCTCCTGAATTTCCCATTAGATAAGAGCAGTTCCCAAAAACATAGGAAGGGCACAGACAGACAAGGGCTTTTCACTCCTCGGCAAACACCACTTGCCACCACAAACCTCTGCCAAGGAATTTCTTGCCTAGTATGCCTCAGGTTTGCTTACACCTGGCAGGAACATTGACTGATTTGGCTAAGATAAGCAGAATTTCTGTGCATCCATATAGACATGTCTATGGCATATATGTGCTTAGCTGTGTAGGAGTTGTTACCATAAGCACTTGGTAATGCACAGATTACACATTCTGGCTTGGGTTCTAAATACCAGTATATTGACATAAATGGTACAACTGGTATTAGGACTTGGAGGAAAACACAGGGTAAATATTCTTGGTTTCTGTACTGGGGCCTATGTTCTCCTTTACTCTCACATCTTCAGTGTCTCTTTCCAGACTCCCTTCTCTTTTCTTTTGCCAAAAAGCTTCACAAGGAGCCTCCCTCCTCCCCTCCACTTCTACAATACCTTTTTCCAGCCCGCACTGCTCTCTCCTGCCTACCCTTCTTCTCTTTTCATTCCTCTGTTTACAAGAGAAGACAGAAAGGAGCTACAATTTGGACATACTCCAAAGGTATTGTTTCCAGTTGTATAGGCTTTGCCTTTGTCACGCTGCCATCATCTCTGGAGCACAGACTGCTGGCATCTGAGCTCCAGCCTTTGGGCACCTTCAGCAAGCTCAGTTAGCCAAAGGAAGATTGTCCCGTGACTTAAGAACAGTGGGATCTGTTCTGGGACAGAAAATTCCTTTGCAACATCGAGTAACACCTTTCACCTCTATGTGATCTTGGTTCCTTCCTTTAACCTTCAACATATCATTTATAAAGCAGGATAAGGACAGTCTTTGTTTCAGAGCAATGCAGTGAGATGGCCCAGAGGGACATTTAGACTCACTATGGAAATGAGATGCAAATGAGCACCTAAAGGTACACAACTGCTGTCACCTGCACAGCGTGAGGATGCAGATGTGAGGTGACTTGTCCTGTGATAACTTTGCAGGTCATTTAATGGGGCCACTCTGAGGAGCCTTTGACACACTGCTCTGGCCAGGATGAAGTTCTGTTTGAATTATGCTGATTTCCCCAGGAATGATTAGAGATAATTTTTTTCTTCCCTGTCCTGTGGCATTGAGAATGACTTTCTCCAGCAGCAGTGTAGCGTTATGGGACACTGAGCTTTGTTTTCAGGCATTGGTCATGCCTTGTTAGATGATGGAAAACCAGCACTTCAGCTCAACCTGTAGCACTAGATACAGAGATATTTCTGTAATATAGGAAGGTTGGACATTAGGAGGAATTTCTTCACAGGAAGGATTAGACAGTGGAACAGGCTGCCGGAGGAAGTGGTGGAGTCAACATCCCTGGAAAAGGTTAAGGAAAGTCTGGACATAGCAGTCAGTGTCATGGTCTGGTTGCCAGAGTGGTGTTCAGTCACAGGTTGGATTCGGTGATCTCAGAGGTGTTTTCCAGCTTAATGGAAAAGGTAGAAAAATATTCTCGAATTCTGTAATTTACGTGTCCTTCCATGTGCTTCACTGACAGCAATTAAACCGCGAGAGGCGCCACTGACATAAACCACAGACACGCTTGCTGCTTTCTCCTCTTTAACCTCCATTTTCTATTTTAATTTCTCTAATTCCCGCACTTTATCTCCTATTTTCTCGCCGCGCGGGCGCCCCGGGTTAAACGAACCCCCACGGGCCCGCCTCTTCCACAGAGCCGCTTCCCGCCAAAACCCGCGCGCCTCGCGCGCACAGTCTGCCCCCGTTACTATGCGCGATGACGCTCCTCGCTCTGCTTTTTCTCATTGGCTGTCCCGCCGGTGACGTTACGGCGCGGCGCGGGATTGGCTGGGAGCGGGCCGCGCGGAGCACGTCGGGGCGGGAGGGGCAATGGCGGCCATCGGGGTGCACCTGGGCGCCACCTGTGCCTGCGCCGCCGTGTACAAGGTGAGCTCTGGGCCCGCACCCCGGGGCTCCCCGGGGCGGTGAAGCTCCACAGGCTCACGGCTGTGCCTCTCTCTTTCTCTCCCCAGGATGGCCGCGCCGACGTGGTCGCCAACGACGCCGGGGACCGGGTCACTCCCGCGGTCGTGGCGTTCTCGGAGAGCGAGGAGGTGAGGCTGCCCCTCCGCCGGGTGGTGTGGGGAGGAGGAAGGGAGGGGGCTCTGTCTGTTACTCAGTTTTTCCTTTTTTATTTTCATTTATTTTCCATTCAGGTTGTTGGTTTAGCTGCGAAGCAAAGTAGGATAAGAAATATTTCAAACACTGTAGTGAAAGTAAAGCAGATCCTTGGACGAAGGTAAGAGAACGGGCGTGAAAGAGGCGGTGAGAAATTTTTCTCATTTAAAGCTGGTTTAACGTCTTAGCACTAATACTGAAAACATCTCTTTAAAAAGTCATTTTGTTATCATAGAGTCACTGAACGGTTTTGTTTGGAGGTGATTTTAATGATTACCTCCCTTCCAACCCTCTGCCATGGGCGGGGACACCTTCCCCTAGACCAGGTTGGTACGACGAGCTTCTTAGCCTGTATTTTCTTCCAGCAGCAAAGAGATGCTTCTGAAAATAGAAGAGAAGAAACATTTTGTTTTAGGTCTGAACTTGTCTGTGAAAATCAAGTTGTGGAATATAGTAAGAAGTTGCATATATGTTTTTCATAGATATTTAAGTTTCTTAACTATGATTTCTTGTCACCTGATTGCTTTTCTGTGTGTAAAAGCCTCTGTGGTTTTGTTTGCGTGAAACTTTGTGTTGCTTTTATTGCAATAGTGAAACTGTTGGTTAGTGCCTGTTGTGATTCCTGTTAGTAGAGCTGTGGTAATTTGCACTTGCAATTGCACTTCCTAATTGCGCTGCCAATCACAATGGCAGTAGAACTGAACCTCTTGGGTTGGAGTTAACATCAGAGATGTGACAAAACTTTTTAGGGATGAGCCAACTGTGTGTTACAGCCCTTTCATTGACAGGAGGTGACAAGATGTTGCCCATTCTGGTGTATTTCTCAGCACTTCTCAGATGCAGAACTTCACTGAAATCCATTATTATGTTCATGGGGGATAGCAGCTTAAAACAATGTGTTGGGGTTTGATTTTCCTTTTCCATGCGTAGCAGATGTTTTTTCAACCATAAGTTTTGGTAAAGGAGAATGAAAGGTGACATCAATTAACTGGCTTTTCTATTACTCTATAAATGTAACTGTAGAGTGAAAACAGGAACTTCAGTTCAAATATAGCTTGATGTGTTGGAGATGTTAAAAGGTATATCAGCAAGATGCACTTGTCTAATTAACCTTGAACATGCGATTAATTTTGTTATTTTGAATTTTTATGGACAGCTCTGGTGACCCTCAGGCAAAGAAATATATTGCAGAAAGCAAATGCTCTGTGAGTATGATGATTTGTATAATTTTATGCTTTCCTTGTCATTGTTTGGGCCACACCATGTTCGTGTTCTGTAGTGATCAGCTCTCACCGTATGATGTCCATTTGCTGCTCTGTGGAATGTTTCTGTTTTTAGGCAGTAGATAACCATGGTCTGGGGTCTGCCACCATGATACAGTTAGTTCCAACAGAAATCTTTTTATCTCTTGGCCATTCTCCAAAGGGATGGATCCTGATATATTTAGGTAATAGCATTGTGGTTTTTCTTAGAGCTGGTGGAAGATATTCAAGTTGCAGCACCTTGTGATTAACATCTTTAACCAGTTGCTTTAATCTCAGTATTTAATTTGCATAATACTGTCCTTGTTGCTAGAAAATTTTACGGAACAGGAGAAAATTATCCTGAGAATTATATTTAAAATGAAAGAGTGAAGCTTTTCCTGGGTTTTGACTGTTCATGTTGGTGTGATTTTAGAAATAGCTTGGGTTTTTCTTACGGAATATATCCAGGAGTGTACTTTTGTTCTAAACATTGCTTATGTATTCAGGAAAACTTAATAGAAAGGGAAAGTCTAGGTTCTCTGAGTTCTTAAATGTCCCTGTTGTGTCTGTCGTATGCTACAGGTCTTTTTGTGATCTTTGTTAAGCATCTTGAAAGTGTTTATTCCCTTGTAGTAGAATACTAATGCAGAGAGTGTTTACACAGCCCAGTGCTTTTTACTTTAAACAGAGCCTAAATTAAACATTACTTTTTGTTATTAACCAAATTACTGTCTAACAGAGGTATGTTGGTTTTGCTTACAGATAATTGAGAAGAATGGAAAACTTCAGTATGAAATAGATAACAAACTTATTAATCCAGAAGATGTGGCAAAACTAATTTTCAGTAAAATGAAAGGTATATAATAATTAAATTCATAACACGCTTTAGCTTTTTAAGCTGTCCTTTTATTTTTAAGATGTCATACATTTTTTTATTTTTTTGCTTTTACTTACCATGCTCTCTGCCTGTGTTTCTAAACAGAGACTGCCCAGTCTGCACTGGGTTCAGATGTGAATGACGTTGTTGTCACTGTACCATTTGATTTTGGAGAGAATCAGAAAAATGCCCTTGGGTAAGAGCATTGAGATTTTTCTGTCATTTTATGGGCCTAAAACAGAGAGGCTGGAAGATCAGCAGTGGGAATTCTGCTGCTGGACTTCAACTTGCGACTGTCAGTCAAGATATTGGCATGTTATTTAAATTGGGAAAATATGAAAGCAAGAGATTAAATCCTGAGTTGAGAAACATTTAATGGAATTTGCTGATTCTTTTGTGACCAAAAGGAAATTCTGAATCACTGAAGTGAGAGGAAATTTTGAATGCATCAATGCATAGATCCTCATTTCAGATCAGAATCTTCAGTGACCCCTTTGAAATGCTAATAGTTTCTCACCTTCCTCCATAATTTCCCCTCCCTGCCCTTCATACTCCCCAAAGTGGTGCTACATGACCTCTTGAGGTCTGCTTTGTCAGAATACAGAAATGGAATACGTACCAGTTTTCTACTTGGAAATTCTGTTTGGAAACACTTTGCTCTAACAGTTCCTCAGTAAGAAAACCTAAGCATGCTTAAAGCTGAGCATAAATGGCAGCCCTTTCATTTAAATGCCATGAAAGAAGTACAGCAGGCCTAAAAGTGTTTTCTTTGAAAATGAGAACACTGCACATCCAATTATTTGAAGAACACAGTAGCAACTGACTTTCTTGGTTCTGTTCCAGTCACTCAGTCTTGTTAATGCCATGCTATAAACAAGGTATGATCAGATGTCACATGTAGTTCAGGTGAAATCTTAATAATGTGTGACTGCAATGAGATCATTAAAGTAAAATGAAATGCTGTTATGGCTCATTGCAGGGAAGCAGCTGCAGCTGCTGGGTTCAATGTTATGAGATTAATTCATGAACCATCTGCAGCTCTCCTTGCTTATGGAATTGGCCAAGATTCACCCACTGGGAAAAGGTAAAATCCTAATGTTTTACTTCTTTTTAAACTGCTGTACTTCAATCCAGAGAAGTCTTAAAATGAGGGAATGCTGTGTTGCCTTAGCATGAGGTTTCTTTTGCTGTTTTCTCTCAATCAAGACAATAAGCATTTAGAAGTTGTAATTTTGTAGTGCAGTAAATGCCTTTGTTTTGGTGTTTATACTGTGAGAATTGTCTTTAAAGATTTGTCCCCAGTTTCCAACTTTCTGTTTGATAAGCTGATTGGCTTAAAAAGAATAGCATTCATTTTAAAACGTATTTTGGCATAGCTAGTTTTAATTGTGGGAGATGGGATCATTTTACATGGGCTGGAAGAACTAAAGCAGAGGTCCTGCAGAATGCAGTAGGTGCATTCTGGTTGTCATTATGAATATACAGATAATTCACTTTCAAAATAGCAAAGCCTGCTGTCAGTTTGAACTCTTGCTCTTCTTGTTTGGTATTTCTTTACCATTCTCATATACTTCTTGTCTGATTAAAACCTTCAATAGATGGTGGTTATCTTTTGACAATGTGTCAAAATTAATGCTACTTTCAATATTCTTTTAACGTGGTAGCAACGTGCTGGTTTATAAACTGGGTGGAACATCACTTTCTATCACAGTCATAGAAGTAAACAGTGGAATATATCGTGTACTCGCTACAAATACAGATGACAGCATTGGTGGAGTTTGCTTCACAGAAGCTCTAGCACAACACTTAGCTTCTGAATTTCAGAGGTAAGATTTGAATTCCAAGCATGTTGCTGTTAGGACAGGATCTTCATTATGTGGTGCTTACTGAAAAAAAACAACAATCTAGCAGAATGTCTGGGAGTGAAATGGTTCAAGTAAAGACGATGCTGAAGGAGCAGTCAGTTGTTTGGGGGGAGTTGGAAGACTGGAACGTGCCTGAGTTTGGGTGGATGTTGCCTGAGGTTGGTGTTGAACTGTAAGGGCTCAGCTGTGGACTCTGCAGTGTCGAGATGTGTGCAAACTTTCAGTAGTGGCATTGTAGTTAATATTGAAATGTTTGCCAAAAAAAAAAGGTCAAGAGCTCTAACCTGTTTTTCCTTTCAGGAAAGAGGTCAAATTCCTGCTTCTTTAAACTGGTATCCTCTTTTTTTTTTTAAATACAGGTCTTGTAAGCATGATATTAGAGGAAATCCCAGAGCCATGATGAAGTTAATGAACAGTGCTGATATTGCAAAACATTCTTTATCAACCCTGGGAAGTGCAAACTGTTTTGTAGATTCATTGTATGATGGATTGGATTTTGATTGCAATGTGTCCAGGTAAGGCAGATCTTGAAGCTACTGAAATCTTTCTAGGTGGTATCATGGATGTTCATCCAGTAAGCTTTGCTTTCTGGTGGTGTTTATTTTAGGGAAGGAAGTAAGATAAAAGGCAGATTTGCTGTTTCGTGTGGGTGGTGTGTTATGCTGCAATGTGTAGTGGTCAGGGCAGTCACACTAACAGTGTTGCCCTGATGGTTAGAAAATGAAGTGCAAAAGGCACAAGGAGACTGCATCTTCGGAGTCTGGTTTTTGATGGGTGGGGAGTAGATACTGTAATGAATCGAGGTGGCTGTTTCCTTCCCCACAATGCTTTTGTTGTTGTGTTTTCCTTAAAGAAAATGTGACTTGTGGACTCTTCATCTAAATGAGATCCAGAATGGTAGGAGTCCTGGAAGTCTTGATGGTGCCTCTCAGAGCTGGAGTAGAAAGATATTTTCTGTCTTTTTGTTCCTACTGCTGTGTCCTACTAAGTCTCTTTCCCATGGGATGATCTCTTACTGAGATTTTTAGCTCACTTTGATTGCTCTTCCAGGCAGCAGCAGCTTTAGCAAAATGAAACAGACTTTTCCATTCCAAAACTCCAGCAGTTGAAGCTGCTCAAGTAAGGCACAGCATGTTTGAAAGTGTGAGAAGCAATACTGTGTGACTGGGGTCGGCTCCTTTTGGATCAGGATGCCAGTTGCAGACTTTGATTTGTTGTATTCGTACAGGGTAGAACTTCGCTTGCAGGCTTGAAAGAGACAAAAGCAAGCACAAATTTGTTTTTTAATTTGCTTAATCTACTCCCTGTGTGAAAATCAGGACACAGCTTGATTTGCCTCTAAAAATTGAGTCCTTGTATCCACTTGAAGCATCATGAAGCAGCTCCAGGATTTTTCTTTATTTTTTTGGCAAGAGTCAGGACAGCAATACCAGTGTTGTCAAGACAACAATACTTTTTTTTTTTCTGTAGAGTACAGTGAAGAATGAATGTGCATACTTGTAGGTGTTGTTGATGGAACTAATAGCACAGATACTTCCACAACAACAAAATCACTTGAAGATTAATGATGGGAAAAGATGATTTTTTAAAAATCCCTTAGTACCAGCTGGAGAACTAAAGTATATTCTATAAATTATTGTTCTTCTATTTCAGGTATTTGTCTCTAATGGATGACATGATCTTTTTTGAATGTTTTATTTTTCTCTTTTAGGGCCAGGTTTGAACTTATCTGTTCTTCACTTTTTAGTAAATGTGTAGAAGCAATTAAAAAGCTCTTGCAGCAAGTTGGATTTACAGCAGATGATATTAATAAGGTAATAATAGAAATAATTTGCCTGTAGGACACTTCCACACGAACAATGCTTATGGGCCCTGTTTTCCTTGCGGACTGAGATTATTTCATGATATATTTAAGTAATTTTGGCTGAAATCCAACAAAGTCTATGATTCAGGGTCTTTAGAACTGCTGTATTTGCTTTCATTTCAGGTATTTGAAGTTAAGCATAAGGTAGAGTCACATTCAATTGTGTGTTTTTACTGCTGCGTATTGAGTGGGTGGGGAGGATTTGTCTCCATTTGGTGTGTTGGTGTAACTCTGCCCAAGTTCCAGCTGAGGAGTACCTTCCTTTAAGTTCAGTCTGTGGGCTTTGTTCTGCCTTCATTGAGCTGTGGACAGGGTTTGCTGACACTTCTGAAGAAAGGCAAAGTTTTGACTTAAAGTTGAACAAATCACTAAGTGTCCACTTGGTGCATGTGCTCCTTGCTGGCTTAAAAATCACATGAGGTGCCAGACCAGAGAGTGCTTTAATCCCAAAGATGTTGAGCAAGGCAGCAGACATTAGATCTCTCTTGCCTTGGTGTAAGAGAGGAAATTCATCTCACCCCCTTTGTAGTTGTGCTTGCAGTCATTGCTGGTGGAATTGGCTCATCAGGTCTGCAACTAAAGCTGCCTGGTGCTTTCAGTGACACTTGATGTTGTTTTGGACTCTTATTACTCAGTCTTAACTCTTATCTTTCAGACTATATTTGTTTGCTGTGTCACATCTCAGTTTCTCAGATGGATAGTGAAGTATGGCCAGGCCACTGTTCAAAGAATGGCTTTTGTTTTCTGGTGGCAGTGGTTTTTCGGTGGCCTTTTAGGCTCTCAGGCTTTAATGCTTTGGATGGAGAGCTGTGGGATGCTTTAGATGTAAAAAGAAATAACTTCAAAGTTGTAAACTAGGTTGATGTTTTACATGAGGAAAAGTGGGAGTTAGCTTTGTGTCCCAATCTGGCTGATTTCAACAAAGTCACTGCAGTAAGACATGGATTTATGGATTGCTCCTTCCTACCCATACATGATGGAAGGGTGAGTGGAAAGCAACACAAGTTACACCATGGGAAATTTTAGGTTCCAGGAAAGGAATATGTAGTATGACAGAAATCAGATGCTGAATTAAGGGCCTACAGAGTCTGTGGAATATGTATCTGGAGGAAAGATCCTGAGCAGCCTGTTGTAACTGTGCCTGTTCTGGTCAGGAGGTTGGACTAGATTACCTCTGGAAGTCCCTTTCAGCCTGATGTTCTTTTTGTGATGAATTTTTCAATTTTCAAAATGTTACTTTATCTAGATGATTCTAGCTGTAAGAGAAAAGACACGTAAAAACATATTTCCTTTAATTTCAAAAGCAAAAGTATCAGAAGTCAACCAAAGATTACATAATTTTTTAGTTCAACAACTGCAGATGATAAAATATCCCAGAGCAGTTTGCATTTCTGCACTGCAGGGTGTGACCTGTTTTATTTCACAGAGTAAAGATTTGAAATTATTCTGATGTGTTTCCAGGTAGTTCTTTGTGGTGGGTCTGCTCGAATCCCAAAGCTACAGCAGCTGATCAAAGATATTTTCCCAACTGTGGAATTACTGAATTCAATTCCTCCAGATGAAGTTATTCCCATTGGGGCAGCCATAGAGGCAGGAATTCTGCTAGGGAAAGAGAATACCTTGTTGGAAGAAGATGCACTCATTGAGTGTTCTGTCAAAGATATTCTTCTTAAGGTAAGACTAAATTTAGAATATTAGAATTTTTTTCCACTGCAGCGAATATATAGCATAATTATGTGTGATTGATGTTAGAAAAACAGCATTGTTTTATTGTTACTTCTACAGATTTGCTATGGATCATCAGTATATGGTAACTTAGGTTTATTGATAAAAAATTGACAGGAAAAACTAATTTTAAGGGGAGATAGATTGTATCTTTCCTATAATAGCTAGACTTCTCATTTTTAGGAATGCCAGGGTTTTTTACTTGCTGTGATGGTAAATGTGACAGAGGGAATGAAGCTTGGATTTCTTTTCTTGTGGACCATTGTTGTAACACCTCCAGCTCAGTGAAGCACTTAAAGAAAAACATGAACTGTATTCTTTTTTATTTTCTTTAAGGGAGTAGACGAGTCAGGGGCTGACAAATTCACAGTGCTGTTTCCATCAGGGACACCCCTGCCAGCTCGAAGGCAGCACACCCTGCATGCTCCTGGAAATATTTCCTCTGTGTGCCTGGAGCTGTATGAGTCATTGGGGAAGAGTCCCATGAGCGAAGAAGAGAAATTTGCACAGGTGAGTATGTGCACACTCCTGTGTACTTTAACAGCAGCCACCTGGAAATCAGTTGGATCTGGGGGAAAAAAAAGTGGAAACCAATTCCACCAATACCAAAACTTGTTGTTAGAAAATTACAATGACATGCATCTCTTTGGTATTGATCTTTTAAATATTCTTCTGGATATGCAAAATATAGAACTACCTTGTAAAGAAACTGAAGTTTCCCTTTTGAATTCCTAAACGGCTGACAGGGTTTGACACTTGGCACTACTGTAATAAGATCACCTGGGATGAGAGATCTTTACCAGTTATTCCAGTAGTGCACAGATCCTTGAACATTTTAAAAATAAAGCTGATTAAGAAATGGCATACCTCATGTGTTGATTACTTTTTGATCTTCCTAGATTGGACAGGATCTTTGATCTTTCTAGATTGGACAGGTATTAAATATTGAATTTTATTTATCACAGTGGTAAGATGAAATCAAGTGAGGGTTTAAAGTTGTTGGTTAGGAGTTAACCTACAGAGAGAAAACAGCTTTTTTGAAACAGTTATTATATGTTTTCCTTGGAAAGCATTGGGGAAGGGGCAGATGTGTCTGAAATTGATGGACTATTTAAGATTGTTATTCCAGCTTAATTCTGCCCAAATATCTTTAAAGGAGATAGGGAAGGGATGTTACCTAATAATTTCAGTACTGATTCTAAAGGACACTGTGGGACTGATAGGTACTTGCTATCTCAGGGGTAGATCCTGAGCCAAACCACAAAAACAATAGTGGAAATAGCTAAAATGAATGAATTTTCACATCTTAGCTGTTGTGTCACTTACCTTGAACTGCACAAGAACTTGAAGAACCTATTATAATCAAGTTTTGTTTTTTTTTTTAATAGATTGTACTCCAGGATTTAGATAAAAAGGAGGATGGCCTACATGATATACTAACTGTTCTCACTATGAAAAGGTACCCAAAACACTTGTTGTTCTGCTGTTTACCCTGCTATGTCACACTTCTGACAAGCAGTCTTTGCTCCTGTTACAGAGTATTTAAATATTTTTGAGAAATTTCAGCATTTCATTGGCTGTGGAGTCCTAGCAGAGGTAGATTCTGTAGAAATGTGGGGTTTTCTGCAGTACCTTTGGTGCTGTCACTGTTAGATTCCTAAAGAAACAAAGCTTAATACAATCATGTAGATTATTTTTAGTAACTTCTGAGCCATTGATCAGTTTTAACCATGCTTGAGAGCAGTCAGGGTCTCAAACCTCCTGTGGAAGTGGGTTGGGTAGTTTTGCTGAACGCCCACACTCTTGGGAAAAAGTGAAGGAGGTTTTGTCTTTTTTAGATACAGAGGATCGTAGAATTTACAGTGACTTTGTCCTTTCAGAGGCAGAGTTGTTAAGCAGAGAAACAGTGCCATAGGAAATTTCTGCTTGCGATTTTTGCTTCAAAATAATTCCTTTAAATATGTTAGCTATCAGGTGTATTAATGCCTGTTAATAGAATTCACCTGAAATGCCTTGTTTGTCATACAGAGATTTATACTGAGCACTGATAAGGAAAACATTTTGGGGATTGTTCTTTTTGGCAACTCTGTCATGCAGAAAAAGAGCATTATTTGGAAGGAGGTTTAACTAATATTTAGGTGAAAAAGGGAGAGGAAGTTTAGTATAGAACATCTATACCTAAATATTTTGTGTGACTGTATGCCTAGCTGAAGTAGGGCTCAATATTGTTTCTTAATTCTTGGATTTTTACAATTAAGTTTTTCCTTGTTGAAGGAGATACTTGGAATTTAAAGACTACTTGCACTTCAAAAGCCAAGTTCTCCTGCTATGACAAGACGTGTTTATTAATCCCTTGCTGTTACTCAGGTCTCACAAGGAATATTTTGAATAATATTACCACATATACAAAATTAATTACAATATTTAAATGTGTTCCTAGTTCTATTCCAGCATATGTTGAGAAGATAGATGCTTTAAGGTCAAGAAGTGTGTATTAATTATACTAAATTAAACTTAATTTCATAAGCCAGTTTCATCTGTGTTAAAGCAAGTTTGTCCCTGGATATTTTGATGCTGACCTGTCATCCTTTCATCTGTGTGAAGACTATTGTTTATCCTCTTTGGCACATGCAGTAACGTAGTAAGTGTTGTGTTGAGATAATCCTAAACATAACTCTCTCTTTTATCTAGGGATGGGTCCTTGCATGTTACCTGCACGGATCAAGATACTGGAAAGTGTGAAATCATCACTGTTGAAGTGGCATCATAGTCCATTTTGGAAATCAACATTTTTCTAACTTTATTTTTGTCTCTTACTGGCTTTTCTGCCAAAGAAGTGACTCTATGTGATGTCTCTCATGATTCTTAGAGGACTGTAATAAACTAAAGTAAAATGCCACCAAGTTAATTTGCCACCAAGTCTGTTTAGAGTGTGGTGCAAAACATTAGTCAAGACATGTGAACAGCAGATCATTGAAATATCAGCACTTGATTTACAAAATGTAAAGCACAAATGCTTGTACCAGTGGTTCATCAACAATGAATGCATATTACATAATTTGAAGATTTTTCCTTGACTAATCAGGTCTTGTACCCATTCAGCCAGTGCATCTGTGGCTTTAGTAGCATAGCTCTGAACCAGTGAGAGCGAGACTGGTGAAAATACACTCTCTGGTAATTGTACTGGCATCCTGTGTCATCTTGATATTGCCCAAAACCCTGAAGGTGGAGCCCATTTGTCCTGGCCTCTTGAGAAGGCAATTTTAATTTTTTTTTAATTTGTAAAATTTTTTTGTGATATTACCTAAAATAATGTAAGAGTTAAGTGTGCTTATTTATATATTATTAAAAAATACATTTTTTATGCAGATCCTGGCAATCTCCATTCTATGTGGCACTGTTTTAAATCTGTTGTCATACATTTGTCTGAGTATAAGCTGGCAGGTTTTTTCAATACCAAGATGGAGCAGGCAAGTGTGGTTATGGAATATGAAGGTCTCAGCCTACAGTGCAGTTGAGGGACTGTTCAATGCACTGTTCAATGCTTACAACAGTATGTTACCTTGTAAAATACTGGAAGTGTCACAGAAGAGCCTCAAAAATTAAGAGAACAGAGAGTGTGTTCATCAAATGCTGTGTGGGTTTGAAGAGGGTTGTATTCCATTACCTCGGATTTGAAGCAAACTTCAAAACCTCTTCAAGAACTGCCCGGAAGGAGCCTTCCTGTCTGTGGTTGTGTGGGAGAAAGCCCAACAGCATGAGAGGTTGTTCACTCCTAAGCTGTGACAAGGGAGGTTTGGGTTGGACAGTGGGGAGGATTTCTTCACATGAAAGGTAATTAGCCATTGGAATGGGCTGCCTAGGGAAGTGGTGAAGTCGCCGTCCCTGGAGCTGTTTAAGGAAAGCCTGGATGTGGCACTCAGTGCCATGGTCTGATTGACATGGTGGTGTTTGCTTATAGGTTGGACTTGATCTCAGAGGCCTTTTCTAAAGTAATCGGTTCTATGATTCTGTCTACATTAATAGTAAACACCTCATCTGAGGAGTGAGGTGTGATGACGGTGTAATTTTTTTTTTTTTTTTTTTTTTTTTTTTTTTTTTTTCTAAGAAGCGTCGGGCCCATGTCTGAGGTTCTTTTCAGTTCTGTAGCTCAGGGGGCCTGGGAAAGAAGCTGCTTCGCGCTTCCCCCGCCTGCCCCAGGCACTTCAGAGCTGTAAGAACAAAAGCGAAATGGCTTTAAATCCGTCCCGCTTCCCGGGCCCGTCCCGCTGGGGGCCCCTCACGCCAGAGGCGGGAAAGCGGAGGGCGGGCGGAGCCGCGCGCGCGCTGGGCCCAGCTCCGCCCTCTTCCGGCGGGGGCGGAGTCGGCGCGGCCCAACCGCGGCCCCCCCCCAACATGGAGGGCTGGCGAGGAGGTGAGGGGAGAGCGGGCTGGGGACTGGGCCGCCCGGGGCTCTGCTGGCCCCCGGGGTCCTGCTGTCCCCGGGCTCTGCCTGCCCTGCTCCGGGCGCTGGGGGGTCGGGACGGCCGGGGTTGGGAGGACGGGCGGGGAAGCTCCCGCTCGCTGTCTGCGGTGGGAGCCGCTACTGGTTCCTGTCGCCCGCCTCTGTCAGAACCGTTCCCACCGCCCCTGCCCACACACCCCCGGCGGGACGGGGAGGGAAGGGCTGGGGGGTCCTGGCCGCTGCCCCAGGGGAGCTGTGGGAGGAGGGCGGGAGGTGCCTGGGATAACCTGGAACGGGGGTGGGACGCGGCGAGAGGCGCTGGATCCCGGTGCGGCCGCGGGAAAGGCACCGCCGCTCCCTCCCGGGCTCTGAACGGCCGGGACGGGAGAGCCCCGCGGAGCCCCGGGGGGAGGCGGGCACGGCCCTGCAGCGGTGGCTGCCGCTCTGGACTTCATCCAGCCCTTTGATCCCCGTGTTTCCCGGGCGCTGGCGCCCTGCGCAGTGCCTCGTCCCTCTAAATCCGCCTGGCTGACAGGGCACTCGCGATCCTTCTGCATGAGGGCTGTGGGTCTCTATCTCCTCGTCCAGTCACCATGGTTGCAGCGCGAGTGCTCAGTTGCGCTTGACTACAGAAATTTGGCGGTCTTGTTAAAGAATGGAGCTTTCCTGCTTGCCGTAGTTCAGTAACGCGATGCTGTAATTCTAGAAAAACTGCTCGGTGCTTAGTTTTTCTTTCACCTGTGGAAGTCTCTGCCCTACAAAATATTTGTTGTTCTTTATAAGTGTACGTACCGTGCAGAGTAAAGGTGCAGGGAGGGAATCATTAACGTGTTTCGCTTGACCCGTTAGAGACGGGTTGAGTTGGAGACGCTGCAGTTGTGCAAGAGACTCGTGGACTGCTGTAACAAATGGTATTGTGGGGACTCTGGGATGAGGCATAATGATTTCAATTTAGCTGAGACATTAAATAGGATTCTTTACCAATTTTCTTATTGTAGCCTGGTATGTGCCATGTCTAGCTTCACTTGAGACCCTCCAAGAATTATGTAGGAAGGAAAATCTCACATGTAAATCCATTGGAATCACCAACAGGAGTCTAAAGAGTTATGAGGTGGAATATTTGTGTGACTACAAGGTAGAAGAGGTAAGAGAAACACAGACCAATTTGATCACTCTTTCAGCTGAAATTTGGAAGCAAGCCAAAGGTAGTTTTGCTCATAATATAAAGCAGCAGGCAGTGAGGACAAAGCTTTTGCTGGCATCAAATTACATATATTTTGAACTTTGAACTGTAAACAGAAAGTGGTATAAACTGCTACTTTCAGTATGTGAAAGGAAGATCTTTTCCTGATATTACAGATATGTTAGAACATGAAATGTTTCATCTTTGTGTAACTGATGCTGATGCTTTAGGGTGATAGCTCAGTATGAATTATGATACCTCTCCTTTATTTGCAGACAGCCATGTGTATTTCTCTCTTCTTTTAGTCTGTTTGATAAAGAATTAGGGTCATGTGCTGCAGGTGGATTTCTGTGAAATTCAGTCTCAGGATTTGTCCTTGTTACAGTTATTTGTCCTTTTTTAATAAGTGTAAAATGTATGCTGCTTCATTGTAAATACAATATTGCATGTATCAAATTAATTACTGCTCTGGGACAATGCTTGATATGACCAGTAGTGGGTTTTAGGCTTTTTTTTTTTTTGCTAAATTTTGGATTTATTTTTTTTGTCCTGTATGTGATACGACTGCATTCTGCTTGTGCATACGAGTCATACAGCGAGTTAGCATAACTTACCACCTGCCTTGACAAACTAGCCTCCTCCTCCTCCAGGTATGCGTTAGCAATTAGAGTTCATCCCAACTTTTGATTTCTTTGCCTCTAGAGAGTCTGCAAAGTTGTGCTATAACTAAATTTGCAAACAAAAAACTGATTTTTCTCTTTCTCCCCACTTGTTTTTTTTATGGGGACATCAAGGCCTTCTGCCCTGTGTGCTGATCCTTAATTCCAGAGTTCTTATGTTTGTCTGTGTTCTCTGTGTTGCTGGATTTCAGCAACATAAACTCTAGCTAAATCTGTATCTGTTTCTGTATTTCAAGGGCAAAGCATACTATCTTGTGAAATGGAAAGGATGGCCAGAATCTTCAAATACTTGGGAACCTCGGAAACATCTGAACTGCCCTCTGCTTATTCAGAACTTTCTTAGAGACAAGAACGAATACTTGTCTCGGGGGAGAGAAGGCAAAGCAATGAAAGTGAGAAACCATGTTAAAACTTTGAAACCTGCAATTGCAGATTATATTGTGAAGAAGGCTAAACAAAGAATAGCTCTGCAGAGGTGGAAAGAAGAACTCAACAGGAAGAAGAATCACAAAGCAATGATTCTGGTAGAAAATACCGTGGATCTTGAAGGCCCTCCTATAGACTTCTACTATATCAACGAATATAAACCTGCTCCAGGAATAAATGTGCTCAATGGAATAACAACTGGCTGTGAATGTGCTGACTGCCCTGCTGAGAAGTGCTGTCCAAAAGAGGCTGGGTTTATTTTAGCTTACAATAAACGTAAGAAATTGAAAATCCAGCCTGGCTTGCCCATCTATGAATGCAATTCATATTGTAGGTGTGGGCCTGACTGCCCAAATAGGATTGTACAGAAAGGGACCCCGTATTCCCTCTGCATCTTCAGAACCAACAACGGCCGTGGCTGGGGAGTAAAAACCCTCCAGAGAATTAAAACCAACAGTTTTGTGATGGAGTATGTTGGAGAGGTGGGTATGTATTTATCTCATATAGGTGAATTACATACAATCAAGGAAATGTTAGATAAAATCTTAATGAGCTTTCTCTCAGTTTTAACACTTCTTGACTTCTTCACCCAGAGGCTGGTCAGACACTGGAACAGGCTCTCCAGGCAGGTGATCACAGCAACAAGGCTGACAGAGTTCATGGGGTGTTTGGACAATACTCAGGCACATGGTGTGATTCCTGGGGAGGGCCAGGACTTGGTGATCCTTGTAGGACTCTTCCAGCTCAGGATATTCTGTGATTTTAGTATTTATTAGATCAGTCTGCTTTTGAGTAGACAGATAAAAGAACATTCTAGTCGACAGCAAAATTATGTTGTCTAGAGCATTCCTTCCTTCCAGAGCAGTTGTAAAAGGTCAAAAGTAAATAGAATGTTTATCTCATATGGTGGTAAAAAATTATTTTAGATACATGCCCTAATAGTATTTCTAAAGGCAAGTCCTTAATTTCTTTCATGCAGTCATATTTTTCATTCTTTTCTGATCATCTTTTTGGTGGTTTTTGCCATTCCCAAAGCAGAGTTGTTATGAAGCACCCTGCACAGTCTTTCAGTTCCTTTTCTGTTTTGTCTGAACTTCTAAGGTAGTATTTCCAAGCATATTTACTACTTTTGATTAACAGCAAGGATAAGACTCATAGTTATCTGTTTATTATCTGTTTATCTGTTATTGCCCCCCATTATCTGTTTATTCAATCTCATACTTCTTCAAAAATAACTTTTTTGTTATAAAATACAGACCTTAAGTTACTCTTGAGATTTTGTATTGCCCTGTGTTTGTGTGGTTCAGCCTCTGCTCTGAGCTGCACCAGCAGTTCCTGGCAGCCTCTCTGTTCTGCTCTTTGCTCTTTTACTGTGTTGCATTCCTACCACAAACCTGCCTTGCTACTACTATGTTGACTCAAAGTATTTCCTTTTGTCCCTTTGTACAATGTTTATGGTCTTAAGTAGACTTCCTCCATGCTTCCTGCCCCAAAGTTTCTTACTTATCATGTTCATCCGTTTTCTTTAAATATACAAAAGGTCAGACATTCCAAATATCTCTGTTAATGCGGAAAGGTGATTATGTAATTTTGTTGCTTAAAGGAAAGAGTATGTATTTACCATTTCACCTGATTCTACTTAATATCTACTGCTGAGTTCTCAAACCACATCTGTCAGATTTTAGAGGGATTTGTTGTCCAATTCCATCACATTCTCTGTCTCTCTTGCTGACAAATTATGATTTATTTGCTGAATCTACACAACAGGATGTGTTTAATGTGACAGGCTGCAGATGAAGTTGTTTAAGCTGTTTCATCTGTTGACAGTGACACACTCACCTAATTGAATAGATTGAGCTCTGTGATGTCTGTCTGAGCTGCCATGAATAGGATCTTTCATTGCAGTCAAAAATAGCAGGAAGAGATGCTTCTGGGAAGAGAGGAAATGAATATCAGGCTGTAAATGTGGCTGGGTTTTAAAGACTGATACCTGTTGATCATCTGTGCAAAGGGAAAAGGTTGAATCTTGGTTTTATGTGAAGTAAAGGAGGCTTTCCAAGGTCTAATGGAAAAGTGTGTATATGGAAACTTCAGGTAAAAACAGTTGATTGTATTGTCATCATCAAAACTATTAATAGAGGGTGCTGATATGTTTTTTTTTTCAGAGACAAGGTACTGCTGTGCATCAGCTGTAGACAAATTGCATCCAGAGAAGCCTCAGTCAATAATAATTAGTTCAGCTGTATGTACTCTTATGTATTCTTCATTCATTAGATGGAATGCTATTTCAACATCAGAAACTTACTGTGGTATTTTTTACTATGCATTTTTCTAACTTGATTGTGATTTTTGTTTTGATTTAGTAATAGTTAATAATATGATGCAGGTTTCTTTTTTCCTTTCTTTTTTATTTATTTTTTTTTAGGTGATTACAAGTGAGGAAGCAGAGAAGCGAGGCCAGCTCTATGACAACCAGGGAAATACATACTTGTTTGATTTGGACTATGACTCAGATGAATTTACAGTAGATGCAGCTCGATATGGAAATGTATCCCACTTTGTGAACCACAGTGTAAGACCTTGTTTTGTATACTAAGGATTTGGAGAATTATCCTAATTGTGCTAGAAATGTCTTCTATTGTAAACATTTCTTTACTGTATTCATAGTTTTTCTGGAGTAATTTGCTTCATGCCAGCACAGTCCAGTTAATCAGATGATGTAATAAATGGAATACTTGACTTTACTTGGATTGAGACAACCTACAAAAATGTGGAGGAGAGATGCTGCCTGAAGTGGACACACTATAGGACTGGAGTTTTCACTGAATCAGCTGGTTCTAGACAACCAAAATAGGGTTGGTTGATCAGGGTGTGTTTTTTCTGTGTACCTGAAATACTTAACATGTGACAGGTCCTCAATAAAATTAGCCAGGAGTCAGAGATGGCAGGAACTGATGTTATTTTGTAGCTGGACAGAATGGAATGTTACTCTGAATTTCATCCTGCAAACATGGTAGAGGAAAACAAGAAAATTCCTGTGCTTTCTTAGGTGTCTACAGGGGAGAAATACAATTTTTCCTCCTAATCCAAACTTGCCAGAGAACTTAAAAGTAAATTTTAATAAGCAGTTTTTGTAGTGTTTTGTTCAAGTTCAACTGAAATACCTAAAGCAAGAAGACTGAGCTTCATTTTGTAAGGATTTCTGAACTAAAAATTATTATTTCTTACTGATCCAATGTTTGTGAGGTATGCAGTCAGTATTCTACAAGTACAGAAAATTCATGTCTTCAGGTTTGTGAGATGATGATAGTTGTATTTCATGCAGTCTTGCCAGGGAGAAGGATGAAGGATTTTAGATACTGACAGTTGCTCTTCATTTTTGCAAATGCGAGTGAAGTGTTCTCAGTCTTTAGTGTAACATTAAATGCCTGTAACTTCACTTCTGATTCTTTAATGTGTGATGTATTTCACTGTTACAGAACAAAAAAGCATGCAGAATTTGACAGTCTCAGGGACTAATGACTTCTGACACTTAATCCAGAGAAAACGAGGAAGTGGTTTCTTGTTCCAGCTTAGTGACCTTCCCTCCTCCTAGCACCCAGACCATGGCAGGGAATTGAGAAGCCAAGCAGGTTTGCAGTTTACAGTAGAAATTCATTCATAGTATGAAGATGTTATCTCTGGCCTGGAAGCAATGCTTAAACATCAGTACAGAGTAGTGAGTTTGTGGGGCTTGAAACACTAGGTTGTTTTTTGTTTTCTTTCAACTTTAATGCTTTTTATGGGTTTTGTTGGTACATACTAGCCTCTGAATGTAGCTCTAATTATTGTCACCATTTTTGTTGTCACCTTTGAAGGTGACATTTTTTTTGCAGGTTGTTGCATATTAGTGTAATCTGCACATTGTGCAAAGGTTGCCTTCCTGGAAGGACTTGAATCTGATCTATGAATGTTCTCCTGGAGCATTATTTCAGTTTGTTGATTTCAGAAGATAACTTAATTGCAAACTTCTGGCGCTGAACCCATTCTTTCTTTGCTATGACCTTGGTTTACTTAAACACTTTATTAAAATTAAATGTTAATTTTTCTAAAGAGAAACTGCATTAATTTTTGCTTACAGTGTGATCCAAATCTTCAAGTCTTCAATGTGTTTATTGATAACCTCGACTTGCGTCTTCCTCGAATAGCGCTGTTCTCTACCCGAACCATCAAGGCTGGAGAAGAGCTCACCTTTGACTACCAGATGAAAGGTCTGCACATTTTAACATGGTTCTTGTGGGAGTTTTGGGGGGTGGGTTTTACTGCAGCCTGAATGATGGTAGCTTTTCAACTCAGGCACAGCTTTTTATAACACAGCTCTGGCTTTCCGAACAGTCATTGCTCATGACACGTGGTGCAGGGAAGAGCACACCCAGAAACTTTTGCCTGCATCTCTTGTACATTGCCTCCCTCAGTGCTCCTAGCACATCAGGGATTGTGTCTGGATTGTCTGGTGGAGCAAATTATTTTGAAGCTTTGTCCCAGGAATGCTCAAAGGAATGGTCAGGCTGCCCTTAAATAGAGGTTTCCTTTATGCAAGTTGGCATTTCAGGCAAACTACTTTCTAGGTAGTCTGCTAGTAATAGTAAGATAGATACTAAGGCAGTTGTAGCAGCTCAGCAGCATAAGGCACCATAGGTTTGTCTTTGAGTTCTGGTGTGTGTAGGCCTCAGTTGTCAGAGGTAGGTCCTATGGAACAGCTGTTTCAGCTGGGATAGAGTTAATTTCTTCTCAGCTGGTACAGTGCTGTGTTTTAGATTCAGCATGAGAAAAATGTTGATAACTCACTGATGTTTTGATTGTTGCTAAGTGGTGTTTTCCTTAAGTTGAGGACTTGTGTCTCATGCTTTACCAGTGAGGAGGTGCTCAAAAAAATGTAAAAAAAAAAAAAAGCTGGGAGGGAGCATAGACAGATGAACTGGTCAAAGGGATATTCCATGCCAGAGAATGTCATGCCCAGTTCAGAGTTCAGGGATGGCCTCTGGGCATCAATGAACCATAGCAATTGTATGTGCATCACTCATGTTTGTTTTTTTCTTTTACTACTAATAATAATAATAAAATCAGCATCAGCATGATCAGAATATCATAATTATTTCAATATTTTACTGTTTAAATTATTAAACTGTTCTTAACTTACAAGTTTTACTTTTGGTTCTCCTCCCTGCTCCACTGGGGTGGAAGTGAGCAAGTGTTTTCATGGTGTTTCATTGCCAGCTGGGCTTAAACCATGAGACTGCCAAATTGATCTTGAGTCTTAAAACTCCTCTTTCTCTCTGTTTGTGACACTGGTATTGAAGGCTCTTGAAGGCCAGCTGCACTCTCAGCTGATCTATATGGATATCTGGGGGGTACAAAGCTTGAGCCTGAGTTTTGGATTCTGATGTGCATGCCAAGTGTTATACAAGTATCTGTAACATGGGTGTAAGTCGAATCTGAGCACAGCCTCACACAGCTCTTTGAACTGGGCTCTTAGAAGGCCTTTCGAGGCTGTTTGAATACTCAGCATGATCTTGGTCTGTATTATAGATCTTCCTTACTCGTGTTCATCTGTTTTGCAGGTTCAATAGATCTGACTTCAGACTCTGCTGAAGGTCTTAGCCCATCCAAAAAGAGGATCAGAACTGTCTGTAAATGTGGAGCTGTGTGTTGCAGAGGTTATCTCAATTGAGTTCGGGTATCCAAAGTCACAAATATTTTGTTCTTTTTTTAACGTGTTTTAAGAAGACTCTTCTTTCACACATATATTCAAGTATTCTTACATCTAAATAAGGATGGTGAAAACAAGGTACTGTGTTTGTAATTGAAGTGGCATTGGCCAAAGAAAGAGATTGTAGTGTTTCAAGCCAATACAAAACTGATAATGGGGATTAAAATGTCATTTTTCTAGAGGAGTTGTTTAGGAAGCTGTAAAATGTTTGCAAAGAAAACTCAAAAATGTACCTTGATTTGAATATTCCTAGAACCACAGAATTAGTCAGATTGGAAGGGACCCTCAAGGGTCATTGTGTCCAACTCTTAGTCCTGTGCAGGACATCCCCAAGAATGTCCCCACACCCTGTGCCTGAGAGCATTGTCCAAACACTTCTTGAACTCTGCCAGGCTCGGTTCTGTGACCTGGTGCACTGTGTTCAGTGCCCAGCCACTCTCTGGGTGAAGAACCTTTTCCTAATATCTAATATAAATCCCCTTTGGCTCAGCTTCAGGCTGTTTCCTCAAGTCCTGTCACTAATCAGTGAACAGACCAGTACCTGCCCCTCTGCTTCCCCTTGTGAGGATGTTGGAGAGCTCAATGAAGTCTCCCCTCAGTCTCATCTTCTTCAGGCTGAACAGACCAAGTAACCTCAGCTGCTCCTCATAAGGTTTCCCCTCAGACCCATCACCATTCTTGTGGCCTCCTTTGGATGCTCTCTAATGGTTCAATGTCTTTTTTTTTTTTACATTGTGGTGCCCAAAACTGCCCCCAGCTCTTGTGATGAGGCAGCCCCAGTGCAGAGGAGAGCAAGACAGTCCCCTCCCTTGTCCAGCTGCCGATGCTGTGCCTGATGCCCCCAGGACAGGATTGGCTCTCCTGGCTGCCAGGGCACTGCTGGCTCCTGTTCATTGTCACAGACATTCGAGTGTGAGCTTTCAGCCATAGGCCTTCAGGAGCTGATTCCACTGGGATGAAGTGATGCTATGTGTTTTCTGTACCTTGAGAAGTAAGGAGACATTTGATTTGAATTCTAAGTCTTAGTTGACAGTTCTTTTGCTTTTATGTTATAAAAAGAAAAGCTTGAAGATCTTAGCAATAACATTTATGGCACCAGGGTTAGGGATTAAGGAGAGCCAGTGTGTAAATAAAGGTTCACAGGAGTGCAAATTATAGAATGTCCATGGAACTCCATGCAAGGAAAGTAATTGCAGAAAGAAAATTAGAGAGGCCAAAGGTCAATTGAAACTTCACCTGGCCACTTCTTTAAAAGATAGTAAAAAATATTTTTATAAATACATTAATAGCAAAAGAAGGGGCAAGGAAAACCTCCATTCTTTATTGGACACCGTGGGGGAATATGATTACCAAAGATGAGGAAAGGGCTAAGGTACTTAACACCTTCCTTGCCTCAGGGTTCAACATTAAGACAGTTGTTCTGTCCTCAGGACAACTGGCCTCCTGAGCTTTAGACAGGGATGGGGAGTAGAATTGTCCCCCTGTAATCCAGGAGGAAGCAGTTAGAGATCTACTGAGTCACTTAGATGCTCATAAGTGCATGAGACCAGATGGGATCCATCCTAGGGTGATGAGGGAGCTGGTAGATACCACTCCAAGCCATTCCATCATCTACCTGGAGAACAGGAGGCTCAGGGCTGACCTTATCTCTCTCTGCAACTCTGACAGGAGGCTATAGCCAGGTGAGGGTCAGTCTCCCAGCGAAACAGCAAGAGGACAAAGAGACATAGTCTCGAGCTGTGCTAGGGGCAGGGGGGTGGTTAGGTTGGACATAAGGAAAAATTTCTTCACAGAATGGGTGATTGGACATTGGAATGGGCTGCTCAGAGAGGAGCATCCTGAAGGTGTTTAGAAAAGCATGGATGTGGCACTCAGTGCCATGGTCTGGTTGACAAAGTGGTGTTCGGTCATAGGTTGGACATGATGATCTCAAAAGCCTTTTCCAGCCTAATTGTTTCTGTAACTGGAATTAACAGACCCCAAGTGTAGAACTTGAACTTTGTAGCTGATGTTATGTAGAAGGTTTTCAGTTGTTATGCTCTGATTTTTAGTTAGGATTCTATAGGAGGACTGCAGTTTCACAGAGCATTTGTAAATATGGAATTGTCAGAAGTAACATTCACTGCTTGTTTTCATTGCAGAAATTTGGCAGTCATGGCTGAAACGAGTTGCTGGCTACAGTTTGGAAACAGATAGCAAAAGGTTAAGGATAGTAGCCCATTGTCTAACAAGGCCAATGCATTATGGAGATATGCTCTGTTATCTGTTAGAACCCTGCAAAAGAGCCCTGGCATTAATGTATATTCACAAGTCATTTTGGTTAAATTTTTACATACTGTGTCTTTTTTTACCTGGTGACAGACTTCTAAGATACTAGGCCTGTATTTTCTGGTTGCAAAAATGTTAACTTCAGTGAAGTTAGACTAGGGGTGAGTATACCCATTTGCTGTAGACATTTGTAAGATGTTCTTGATTGTAAAGGCTGAGAAATATGCTGTTCTTCAGCTGCCTGAGTCATCTTTTCTTTTTTCCTGATCATCTTAAAGTTGTCTCAATCTATTCATAACATAGGCGAAGTTTTGCTTGGCTTCAGAACCACTGAAGAGCAGTTGAGGTGGGTGATGAGTGGAGTTACAGCCAAGGTCCATGCTCTTGCAATGATCCACATGCTTTTTTCTCATGGATTCAAAGCTTGTGAAACATGCATATTGCTTACCAGTCATGTAAATGTTGACAGGGTCAGGCAGAGTAATGTTGCTCCATAAATGGATGCTCCATGGCTGGATGCTGGGTATGTATCATAGGTCAGCTAGTTACCTTTATAAGGTGCACAGCTGTTGGCTCAGGTGAATGAAGTCAAGTACCCAGCATGTAACTGTTTACTTAATTTGTTAGAAAATGCCTTAAATTTCATGTTAATTACTAGCACTTCAAAATGAGCATTTCAAGGTTGTTCCTTAAGAAGCACAGTTGCATTTGTACTGAAGATCTGGCTTTCATAGCAAATGACATTTTATATGCTACTAGCCAGAATCAGTTTTACACTTTTGGTGAAGAGCATGGGCCACTGGAAATGCTGTGTGAATTTTGTAATCTACAATACAGAGATACATGTTGAAATAGAGACTTTATATTCTTTAAGGAATAGGAGAAAGTTTGCTTAGATTTAAAAGTATTTGATGTGATCAGGCTCACCTGTATGCACAATTGATATATGCTGAATCTTGTCAGTTTTTAACATGCCATATCTCTAATTAATTTTATTTTTTTTAATTTAAAGTTCTAAGTGGAATGTGGAGCTTTAATGTCAGCAAACTCTAGATGATCTTGCATCATTTGGAGTCATTAGTACTTTCTCTTGCATGTAGCTCAAATGAGCAGTGCATTCCGTGTGGATGGAATCTGCAGTCTCCAGCTCCTTAATCCGCTGCAGCCTGTGCTGTCCCTGCAGGATGGAGCAGCTGCGGCAAGAGATGGATTCCTTCCTCCAGCCTTGCCTGTGCCAGGGGCACAGGGCTGGCCCCAGGCTCTGTCTCTCCCCATGCCCAGTTTGATTTAAATATTGCAAGTAGATGCATTTTAGAAGGTGGCAGTTGTACTGGGGTGCAGTATCTGCCTTTTCCAAAGGCAGAGAATGTTATCACCAGCACTGGAATAACACTGCTGTTTGTTAAGGATATGTGTGTTATCTTCTGCCATAAATAAAGAACCATTAATTTACGTTCTGGGAGGTAGCAGTATTTTTTATTTATTTGAAGGAAACCCATGGATCCAGTTTCCAACATAAGAGCCTTGAACAGTATTTTATATTTATATATTCACAGTGTATTTGGAGTGCAGTCATTGAATTAGCTTAATGGGACACTGTGTTACTTTTAAAAATCCTTTTATTGGTTTTATGAGTTTGGCAGAAAATTGCCAAACTGAAAATGGAGAAAAAGCTGTTTTCAATTTCATAGGGAAGCTAAACCAGCCCAGCTTCTCCTTTGTTTTGCTTTGTGGTCTGTTGGCACCATCATGGTCACCAGTTCAGTCATGTGTATGCACTTCTTGGGGGCTGGTGACCTGTGACCTGTCCTCCAGCTGTTCTTTTTTTGTTTGGTTTTATTTTTATTTTTTGGTAGCAAAACTAAAGCTGCAAGATCACCTGTAAGAAAAGCTATTGTCTATTTATTTAATCTCCAAGTTAAGTCAATACTTTGGTTATTTTAATGTATGTTTTAGGAACTGTATTAGAATATGCAGTTTGTAAGCTCAGGAATTTTCTTTTCATACTGTGTCATCTCTAGTATTGGTATCTTCCTATAGTTTTTGATAAAATAAATTAAATTTAGTTTTTCTCTTGTTGTTGTCATTTTTAAAAAGAAAAATTAGACTGTCAAAATTAGTTGTAGCAGTAGAATTTGCCTTAAGACCGCAACCTCTTAATTCCTGGTCTGTACCCAAATCTTCTAGAACTGTAAGGACTCCAGCAGAAGGGGACCATGAGGAAATTATGTGTTTAGGGCTGCTGAGAACTGGTATAAATTTACACTTGTCTGAACAGACTGGACTCCTGTATATTTGAGCATCCTGTTAAAGGCAGCCCTGAACTTACATGCACAATTTTCAGATATGAAATGAGCCAACAGAAGAGATTCTGTTTTGTCTGACTTTATTCACAGAGGTAGTTCCAACAAAAGTTCCACTCACTCAGGCTTGCTAAAAAAACCCCCAAAGTTGGTAGATCACATTTGGAAATTAGATTAATAAATCCCACAAAGAGCAGGAAAGATAACAGTGGAAAAATACATGGATCTTGAATATCCTTAAAATGATACATAGATTCTGGCAATGCTTTGTCCCTCCTGCCTCTGTTCCCTGTGGCAGAATGCTGGTTGGTTTAACATTCACATGTCACTGAACATGGCACAACAGCTGAAGGCACACTCAGAGGGGAGAGATGTGCTAAAGTATGTTTAATTCTTTGGGACTTAAGACCATGGGTGGAAAGCCTCAAGGATTTTTAGATGACTTCTGTGGTTTGGATATTGCATAGGCATTCCAGTTTAGAAAAAACCTGAATTACATTTCCATGTTAGAAGCTAAGAATTTTGGCAGAGTTATGATAGCACACATGCATGCAGAATATATCATCTTGATTTAAAACAGTGAAGTCTACGGAATGTTGCAGAGGAGGTGAAGTTTTGTCGTACGAGAGCCTGTCTGGGATACCAGGTTGCCTTCTGTGGCTGAGTTACCTGCCAGAGCAGAACAGGCTAACTTGGGAACCCACAGGATTTTAAGTTTTTCTGAAGAACAATTCAGAACACAGAGGAAGTGATGACAAGTGGTTTGCAATGAGTTGGAGGTGAAACACAGACAGCAGTCCACAGTACCTAACTCAGGAGTTAAAGCTCAGTGTAAAGAGAGACTTTTGAAATTAACAATTTGATTGAAAACAAATTAAAACCCCCTCACAACCTCAGTAATTCTCTAGTCTGTTCTGCAGTTATTTTTAAAAATAACTGCAGCAAGTACTGATTAAAATCTTACAATAATGATGAACAATGGTAATAGTGATTAAAGCCAAATTACAACTGCCTTGTTTGCATGGTCATGATCCTCCCCACAGTTAATAGTGAGCTATCTTATTAAAACCTGAGATCACATTATAAAGGCAAACTCTTAGAGCTCATCATAAACACTAAATTTAATTTAGTTTCCTACCCTTAGTTTTTTCTGGTCCATTTTTTATCTACTTACAGTCCTGGAGAATTGAACTTTGGGAGGTAAAATGCTTTCACTGTCCCTCCTGGGAATACTTTTTGAATACTTCCCTTTCAGTATTTCATGGAAGGAACAATAAACACAGGCTGCAAATACCTAGTCCTGACAGTCTGAATAAAGTGTGACTCAGCATAGCTGCAGACAGTAACCCACAGGAAAGAGAAAAATAATTCAGGCATCAATAGATAAGCTGAGTATTACCACAAGGTAATTGGTTATACCCATTCTCAGGAGACTTTTTTCTCACTGATTATGTTTTCACCTGCTGCAAGCTTCCTGTATAAATGGTGCAGTTTATCTGGCTGAGGTGCTTCAGCATCAGGAGTCAAGGGAATTTCAAAGTCAGAGGAACTCTGGGAGTCCTTCCTCAGCTCTAGATCAGGAGTCCTGCATCTGTCACTTATTTCCACCAGCACTTCGTGAACATGGGCAGCACCATCTTCTGCAGCTTTCTCACAGTCTTTGCTTTTCAAGCCACAGGCACCATCACGGGCACAAGGTCTGTTCTGACCTGGTGGCTTCCCCCTGCTGCTGTCCAGCTGAGTGTCCTTAGGACTCTCCTGCAGCACAGGAACCACTGCTCTGCTCCCACCTTTGCTGAGGTCCAGGGCACTTCTCTCCTGGGAGGTGATGAGCACTGTATCCATTTGGCTATCCCAGCCCTGGCTCCCCTGCTCTGATATGTGTGTTGATTGAGAAGAATTTTGGGAGGAGATGTGTGTTGAGTCACTTACTCCATCTGAATCGCTGAAGAGTGACTGGGACCCCCCAGCATCTGCTGAAGATGGGATGTTGTCCTCATTTTCAGAGCTTTCCTCTAGTTTATTACCCATAAAAAATTCATCCCAGCAGGGGACATTGGCATTAGACTGATGGCCACTACTTACTCCATTGAAATTGGCTGTGGAACTGGCATCTGGCTCATGGGAAAGAAATTGAACTGTATTTTTTTCAGATTCTTCTTCGTCATCTTCATCATCATCATCATTTGATTCCTCACAATCCATGAAGTCTACCTTGAGGGAGGTGTAAGTTGTGTAACTTTCTGTGCTTTCATTAATCTTTCCTTCAGAATTTTCAGACTGTCCTGTGCTGGAGGGCCTGCTCTCTCGTCTCTGCTGTTTTGGAATCTTAGGCCCTGTAGAAATTAACTCTGAATCAAAGAGATCATCTTCATCTGGCAAGAAACAAACAGAAAATCACTAAGAAAAGTTCACATCTCTGCTAAAATCTTCTTGACAGCAAAGTTTTAATAAAAATTAATTTAGGAATTAGGAAACATTGAGGAAAATGTTCTTTAACCCAGCTGGAGATTTTGCAGGATGATACTGACAGTGTTTGCCTTGCCTTGTCTAGCGCAGTGCCTCACAGACAGTAAAAACAAGCTTTCCTAGGGCTGGCCAGGGACTGAGGGAACTCCATCCAAAAACTTACAGGGCTGTTGAGCATTAAGTACATTATAAGATTGAAAACAATTGTGTCTTTACACAATTAGTGCTCTCTCACCCTCCTAATACTTAGTTCACATAATTTCTATTTCTTCTTTCCAGCTGTTGCTTTGAACACACAGACAGACTGTGGTGAACACCAAAGCTTTTGGCACTTCTGCTTAGTCTCAGACTTCCATTTAAGGTGCAGCAGCAGCATCACCTTTACCTGTATCTGATAATTCTCTCTTGTGGGCTCTCTTCAGTGTTCCTAAGGGCTTGTACCTGGGTTCCATGATTCTCCTGTATGACCTGCATAATGGCTTTAATCTGAAGGGAATGAGAAGAGCAGTTAATATCTAGAACTCAGCAGATGCTTTCAGGAGCAAAAGTAAATCCTTTAACTTGTTCTGAGTAACTGCTCCATGCCTTTCACAGGCACTGCAGCAAAAATGTTAAAGCAAAGGCAGCAATACTTAGGGCAAAGTCCTTGATTCACTAGTGAGCTTCAGCAGCTGAAAGGTAAATATATTGAAAGGACAGATTTCTACCTTAAAACATGTACATTTTTTGGAAACTGTCTTGTAGTTCCTTCCTTACAGAATGCAAGCTGACAGTCAAAATCTGACTACAGCTTTATTCAATGATTGTTAAGTGGAAGTTTCCTTTCTTACTAAGTAGGGAAGGAAAAAGGAACAGGAATCTTTGTTCTGTCCAGACTAAGAAACACCACAGCTCTCCTGCTTCCTGAGGGTTCTTTTTAAGCTGCCAACATCTACAGCAGTGCAGGAGAACTGGCCTCTCTAATGCTGTACAGGGGAGGAGTTCAAGTCCCCAGAGAAACCATCTTTAAAAGAAACTGCTCAGAAGTAGCAAAGACAAATAGAAATGGGTCACAGAACACAGCAAGGTGAATTTGTATTCAGCTTCCTCCCAGAGTTTACCAGCAGAAAAGCCTCTACACACAGATGGAAGTAGAATACAAACGCTAAGACTCAGCTCAACATGTGCTTCAGAAAGCCCAAGTCTGTAGGACTGAATACGGAAAAAAAATTGAATTATCAGACAAGTAAAGCAAAAGGCAATGGCCCTCCTGAAGAGGCTGGGATTCAGGAGGTGCATTGTCCTTACAGGAACAAAATTTGGATCACATCCCTCCAGCAGCCACTTGTCACTTACATCTCCATAACTGTGTCCTCTGTCCCACCCACAGGCAGTACATTGGGATACACATTCACAGGACAGATATAGCTCAGGAAATCCTTGATCTGAATTCCAGAAAAGAAGAAGCAATGTAACAAATTACATTAACAGTTAAGAATATCACTTAAAGGCAGCACTGATACAAGCACATCCAAAGTGGATATCTCTGGAACAAGGAAACAGGCCTGAAAGGATGCTGAGAACTGAGCCTCACCTAACACCTCACTGCAATTATCAATTTTTACACAGACCATCACTGTCTCTGAAAGAAAAGGCTGGGTGACCTGGAATGTGATCCAGTGCTTCCTTGTCCTTACTGCTGCTATGTTTTCAAACAGACATTTTCCTTACTGGAGTTCTAGTCTCCAGTTATGCAGCTCAGGCATTCCTTTCCTATTACAAAAGTCTCTCCAAAAGTACCCTATCAAAGCCCATTAGGACAAAACACACTGTTTTTTCCAAGCCTTAGTCTGTTGTCTTCTAGATGATCTCCAGTAAATTTCTTGAAGAATTGTGTCTGATTTGGGGTGCTCCTGCTGAGGCTTTTTCAGTGCTGAGCACTGGGAACACTTGCAGGTTGCAGAGTACACTGCTATCTGTACAGACAGCAGGACTGTCCGGGGGTGACCCATAATGTTATTGCAATTTTGTATCTAGCAGTTATCTACTGTTATTTTTTGCCTGTTGCTGTTGCACTTGTTAGGAAACTGTTATTTTTTTTACTTTTACCTACTCCTGTTCATTCCTTATTGGCAGAAATGGATTAGTTAAACCTGAAAAGAGAGACAACTCATTCCAGAGTGTTCTCCTTCAAATTGTCTCAAACCAAGAGAAGGACCCATCTATTTTTGCATGTGAAGGTAGAAGTGTTAGTTACACTACCCCCCA
Organism: Poecile atricapillus; assembly: GCF_030490865.1. Classification (NCBI taxonomy): domain Eukaryota; kingdom Metazoa; phylum Chordata; class Aves; order Passeriformes; family Paridae; genus Poecile; species Poecile atricapillus. Next base: position 7,735,650 of record NC_081288.1, read on the forward strand.
TATTCCACTAGAAAATTCCACCCTGGGATCTCCATCTAAAATTCTGCATGGCACAGCAAATTTAAACTTAATCAGGATCTTAAAAACAGTACTGCCTTCCTCCACTTTGTAGTGCAAGACTTGCTGACAGTTCATTGTTAGCACTGATCCAGTTTCAGTTCAGTTTCTTAGGAGAAAGTAGTGTTTTTAGAGCTGTCTCAAGTCATGTTAAATTAAAGTCTGTGATTGTGGGGAGGATGCTGCCATGATCAATTTCCTTTTAGTCTTTTAACACAGGAAAAGGGGCAAGAGCAGCAGTGAGGATGTGAGAAAATTCAGTGTAAATGTGTGGGCTGAGAAAAGAAGGCAAACCCACCCAAATCTGAGTCATGGCAGATAAACAACGTATTGTAAACTAAAACTCCATGCTTTAAGCATTACATGGTTACAAAATAACCTAAAATAGAAAGACAGTCAAAACAATTGTAGAAGTGACCTATACATTGAGACCAGAGAACAAGAAATAGGCTTGTAATCATGTCCTAACAAGTTCCTCTGCAGCTATATGAAAACAAATTTCTCTGTCTTCAGCATTCAGAACTTCCTATTTCCTTACGTCTCATTTCTGACAGAATTTTTTCTTATTATGACAAGTCATGTCATCCACTCTAGAATAATCAAAACTCTTACATTTTCTTAATCAATGTATCCTCAGTACTAGAAATATACAAACCTCGCTGTATGAAGAGTGGAAAGAGAAACAAGCTCTGTATGTTCTCTCCCCAGTCCTAAAAAAACAAGAGGCACAGAAATTAGGCAACTGCTCTTCATCCACGGTCAACGGACCAGCATAAGCTACTCTTCAAGTCCATTCTGAGATTCAGTTATACACGTATCAAACAACAGGTTTCTGTGTGGCCCAAATGCTCACCTCACTATCACATTTGTTTTCTTTTTCCTTTCCCCAAACCACATTGTGGAGGGTTTGATGCTGATTATGTGCAGGGGAGATCCATTGAGGCAAGTCATCCCACAGGGCAGTCTGTTCCCTCGGAAGCAGTCATCATCCTGTCCGATGGATATAAAATTAAGTTCAACAGTGACCTTTTTTACCCAGAAATTAAGCAGCATAGTATCCAGCCAAACCAAGTTCCTCTCTCACTTCTAATTCTCTTGAAAGACCCTGTCACACCTTGGTTCTTTAGTGCAGCTGGCAAAGCAAATCAGTCAGAGAGACCAATGCCCCAGTGTGCCATCTCAGGTTCTACCTCTGTTCCTCCGAGCTGGAGCCTCCAGCCTGACAGATATCCTGGAAATGGACGGCCACATGCTAAAACCACACAGTGCATGCCTGCAGCAGGCACCATCTGAGCTGCCTTTGATACACTGAAATGGGTAATACCTGATTGATTTACTCTGCTGCTTGTTTCACTTCACTTAAAAACACAATTTTCAGGCTTCAAATACAATTAAATTACTTCTAGCATAAGCTAATATGTTTTCCCTTTTTTTGCTTAAAAAAAAAAACAAAACTAAAAAACTTCAACCTACTAAGGTTTTCACTCTGCTTTACATAAAATCATGATTTCACCAGTATTCACTAACCCAACAGGCCCCAAACATCTGCACCTATAACCACACTTTCACAGCAAAGTTAGGGGAGGCTTTGCTGAACGAACGTACCCGAGGATGTCGACAGGCATGAATCTGCGTGTGCTGGTCTGTGGTCACATGACACAGGATTTCTGGCATGTTCCTGAACATATCAAGTTTGTTCATGTGCACCTAGAGAAAGCCAGAGTTTACTCTTCATTAGTTCAGTGTGTTTGCCAGACTGCAGCTGGAGCAGATATATAGATGTGATTCTGCTCTCCCTAAATGCTGGCATGCATTTAAATTATTACTCCAAATAATGTCCAAGCAGAGATGTATCAGCCAAAACTTGGACATCTAGAACAAGTAGAACATACCACCTATACTGAAGAAGGATGAATACTCACGAGAAAACCAGAATATATATACTAACTATTAATGCTGTATGCAAATGACTTTTATCATTCACAAAATAAAAGGGAGCTAGGGTAAACACTGAGCTTGAAAACTGGGAATTAACTTCTCTTTGGAAAGTCCTGATGTTCCAGACTGAAGTCAACTATTTACCTCATTTTGAGCACAACTGCACTTTTTAAGGGAAATTAATGAAATAGGCATAACTGTGACCTAGAGCAGACCTCTGAACTGCCATTGCCAGCTCGGTGTTGGCCACAATCATTACTGAGGATCTGTTCTAAAGCAACAATTAGAGAAACATTACCTTGATTCCGAGTTCCTCACTGAGGTTTATGAATAAATATTCATATCCATAAGCAGCTTTGCAGTTCAGCCACACAACATGACTACGAGACAGTGAGGTCCAGCTTCGCACTAACTCCAAGATCCCATTTAAACATTCCTCCTGAAAAGTGTAGAAAATGCTGTCAGTCATCTTGGAAGATACAGCCAAAGTGCTGTGATTTAGTAATGAAAAATGGCATTGCCTTACAAGACTTACCTAACAAAGGGGTAGTTAATTAATTAACAGTTTTAAGGCCTTTCTTCCAACAATTTATCAGACTTACCCGGCTTGGTATGTGATAAAATTTGGGATCACAAAAAGTAGTGTCCAAATACACACTCTGGATGTCTTTTACCCTGGAGGATAGAAATGTAGAATCAGAGTAAACATTGCAGCACAGTGCTAACCACCACTTCCTCTCTCTTCAAAAGGAGACAATTCTACCTCTTGATAACAAAGAATATGTCAAAGGGGACTTGTAGCTGCAGTATTGCAATTATATTTAATCCAGAATAAAAATGAGGAAAAAAATAATACCTAGCCAAATTGTCCATGCCATATGATCATCTGTTCTTTCTGTATCCCACAAATAGCTCACCTGGTCCCTGAATGCAAAAGCTCCATTCTGGCTGCTTCTCCTTTTGCAAGCCTGAAATCCCCGGTGTACAACACAGTGCCATTCTCACCTTCAAACAGAAACCTGCAGACAGCAACGCTTGGGTCAAAATCTTCATTAAATGCCAGGTGGTGAAACATTTAAATTATTGAAGGGACATACATGACTGAACCTGGACAGTGACCAGCTGGCAGAAGTGTCACCACTACATCTTCTTTCTGGAAGAGAGGGGTTAGCATTATTTTCAGACTGTAGTAGGTACTACCAGTATTTTTGTCAGCAAAAGTGAGAGCAATGTATTACTCCTCACAGCCTCCTGCAGCATTCAGCATTGCTTTTAAAACCAGAGAGTCTCTTCAGACTGTAATAAGCTGTAAAGAACAACCAGCATCCTGTCATGGCAGAAGAGAAGACCAAGTATTGTATGGTGCTTATAAAGGTGGACAGTAGACAGTTCTACTTCCTTGGTTCCTTGGGAGCAAATACAGAATCACAGAATAGTGTGGGCTGGAAGGGACCTTTAAGTTCATCCAGTCCAACTCCCCTGCAATAAGCAAGGACATCTTCAACTAGATCAGACTGTTCAGAGCTTCACCACAACCCTGAATGTTTCCAGGGATGGGGCATCCACCACCTCTCTGGGCAACCAGAGTGTTGCCATCTCTCTGGTTTCACCATCCTCATTGTAAAATGCTTCTTCCTTATATCTAGTCTGAATCAACCCTTTTTTATTTTAAAACTATCACCCCTTTTCCTGTCACTACAAGAGAGGAGGGGCACATACATTTTAAAAATAGCTTGTGCACTTCAGAAGCTGCAGCTGTGTTTCCTGTACTCATATAAACAGCATTACTACCCATGACTGACATATGAATCTTTTTTTCCTGTAACTTACCTCACCAGATATTTCATCTTCCAAAGAAATCTGAGTTGGAGTTTCAACTTCCAATGCAACCTATAATAAAATGATTAATTGCATTACAGGATTTACTGAACATTCTGTTTCATATTTATGTCTAGGTATTTATTATGTAGACATCTCTAGCACTCATCATGGCTAATGCTAAGCCTGTAAAATTAAACTTATTTTCTCATAGTAACTCATAAATTTCCATTTCCAGTGGAATAAATTTTCCTAAAAGTTATCTAAAAATTAAATGGTGATACCTCAACAAAGGGGTGCCTGCCTAAAAAAAGTTAGAGCATGTTGGACTTCTATCAGCAACAGCTCTTGTTCCTCTGGATGGATCACATGCCTTATTTTGGGATGACTGCAAAGCCCAAAACATCCCAATCTCACAGCAGTGGATCTTGCTAGGATAGCTCTGTGGTATCCACTTCCCATTGCCTCCTATTATCAGAAGCAGAGCCCACAAATCACCGGGAGCACATATTCCTGTGTTTGTGCAGAGAGAATTATTTTTATTTCTGTAAAAAACTCATGTTAAATTTCATAATGCCTGCATCTGCAAAGGGAAGGAAATAACTTCAAGTTACACTTGTACATAATACTGATCCCTTGCAGTCTGGCTCCAAACACTGGAAATCATGTAAATTTATTAAGGTTTTCAGCGATTTCATACTAAAACCTCTTCATGTTATAGCCCATTTTCCAAAAAGCAAAAGGAAAATCATGTAACTTCAGATTATATACACTTCAAGCAGTAAGAGACTTTAGATGAAGAGAAAGAGAAAGCAAGGACAGAAGCAAAGAGACACAAGCAAGGTAAGGAAATTAATACAAATTCAAATGTACAAATGATCAGTATAAAGATGAAGACTGTGTAAAGGTGAAGTTGAGAGAAAAGGAAAAATTTTGTGGGGGGAAAAAATAATTAAACAACAGCAATAAACCAATCCTATACAGCAAGCAGCAGGAAAGGCACAAACATTGTTGGAAGTACATAAGCCCTGAAACACTCTATCAACAATATCAACACCAATATTTAGACACTCCAGAGGAACAGGGAGCTGTTTCTTTCTGAGAATCACTGCTTGGAAAGTGCTATTTTCAAAATAAACACAAACTCACAATATGATTCTCCCAAAACTTGTATTTCCAGTTAGTCAACAACAATTCCTTAGTAACTGGTGAGCAGTATAGTTTAACTTTCAAGCTGTGAGGAGACAAAAAACACAGATAAGTGTTTTTTAAAGCAGACATGAGGAACAGTCTAACAACACATCAGCACCTGGCACCCAGTACATCAAACCCTGCACTCAGAAACCTGTCATGTGAGGAGAGCTGCAGAGCTGGAAGCCTGCAGGCTTCTCTTCAGCACAGCAAATCCAAAGCTGATCATGTGTGCCCCTGCTGCATGGTTTTGTGAAGACACAAAAGCAGTGTGTGGTACATGGTCATGACCCATATGCTTGTTTCTCTACCCCTGCACACACCCCTGGAACAGGCATTTAGGACAGGCAGCACACAGCAGAACACAGAATACTCCTTATGAAGCTTGAGCTTATGCACAGAGACCAGATGAGCAAAGAGAGATTCTCTGCTTGCATCAGAGGAGATGCAGTATCTACTCTAATAAATCAAAGAGAGCCTAGGAAATGGTCCACAACCTCCCTGGGCCCATTGCCACATTTGATCATCCTCACGGTGAAAAAGGTGTCCCTTGCCTTTTCTTTATGCACTTCCATGAAAAGTCTGGCTCCATCTCCTCTACTTCTACCTGCAAACAGTGATACATGATTGTCTCCTAAGGCTGAAGACATCCAGCTCTCTCAGCCTCTCCTCACACATCACATGGTCCTGGCCCCAGACCAGTGTGGTGATGCTGACCAAAACACCTATCAATGTACCATCCAGGGGAGCCCAGGGCTGGACACAGTACCCCAGAAAAGTCTCACAGATGCTGGCCAGAGGGGAATAACTGTCTCCCCGAAACTGCTGGCTACCTCCTTGCTTATACACCTCAGAGAGCACAGCTGGCCCCTTCACTGCACAGGCACAGCACTGTCTCTCCAACACTTCCAACTCCTGGTATCAAAACAGACTGAGGGATAAATGAGTTAATAGCAGCCCTGCAAAAGACTTAGTGGTACTGGTGGATGAGAGACTGGACACGAGCCAGCAGTGTGCATTTGCAGCCCAGAAAGCCAATCTTATCCTGGGCTGCATCCCCAGCACTGTGGGCAGCAGGACAAGGCAGGGGACTCTGTCCCTCTGCTCCACTCCTGTGAGACCCCACGTGCTGTGCTGCATCCAGCTCTGGGGACTCCAGCGCAGGAAGGACAGGGACCTGCTGGAGCAGGTCCAGAGGAGGCCTCAAAGATGCTCAGAGGGCTGGAGCGCCCCCGCTTTGAAGGCAGTGGCTCTTCAGCCTAGAGAAGAGAAAATTCTGGGGGGACGTTACTGCTATCATTTGATATTTAAAGGGAGCTTTCAAGAATTATAGAGGGACTTTCTGCAAGGACATGGTGTGGACAAGCAAGGTTGGCTTCAAATTGAAAGGGGTCAGATCTAGATGAGATACAAAGACGAAGTTTTTTTTTTAAATAAGTGCGGGTGGTGAGGCACCGAAACAAATTTCCCAGAGAAGTGCAATGCCTCGCCCCTGGAAGAGTTCGATACCGGGTAGTACGGGGCCTTGGAGCAGCCAGTGGGAGGTGTCCCTGTCCCATTCCCATCCCGGGACTTGTATCCCATGGCAGTTCCCCACGCTGTTTTGCTCACGTTCAGCCGCCTCCCCTGAGGCCGCCCCACCACCAGCCCGTACCTGCCCTCCAGCCTCCTCTTCAGAGTGGTCCCCCGCAGCCCCTTCATGTGATCTGGGGAGAGAGGCACGGGGTCAGTCGGGGGTCACACGGGGCGAGGGAAGGGGACACGGCGGGACGGGACCCTCACCCTTGTGGCAGTGCGACAGGAAGAAGGCGCGCGCGCGCAGGTTGTCGCGGTCGAAGCGGTCGATGGACACGGCCGGGTACTCGCGGGTGCGGCCCCCGAACCGGCTCATGGCGGGCGGCGCGCGCTTCCGCCCGCCCGGCTCCCAGCCAATCCCGAGGCGACCCCGCCCCGCGCCGGCCAATCAGGGGCGGGCACGGCCTTTTAAAGAGGCCATGGCGGGCGGTTGCCTAGTGACCGGTGGCGTGGTGAGGGGACGGCCGTGAGGGGACAGCCGTGAGAGGCGCCGCCATCGCCCCTCGGCCGCCGCTCCCCCCCTCGTGAGAAGTGTCTTGAACGTGGTTTGTGTCTCTTGAACCGAGGTGGGCCGCCTTAAGGGCTGCGTGGGCGGGTTGTGGCCATGGCGATGGGAGCAGCCTGAAGTTGTGGTCGCGGCGCAGTTGCGGATGCAGGCCGGGACGTCTGCCTGAGCACCTCGGAATGTACAAGGAACTGTCGGGTGGAGTAGGTAGAAGCCACTGGAAAGAGAGGAACTTGGATTAGATATTAGGAAGAATTTTTTTACAGTGCGGGTACTGAGGCACTGAGACAGGTTTCCCGGTGAGGTTGTGCTGCCCCAGCCCTGGGATAGTTCCAGGCCAGGTTGGATGGGGCTTTGGCCAGCCTCATCTAACGGAAGGTGCCCCTGCTCATGGCAGGGGGTTGGGACGAGATGCTCTTTAAGGTCCTTTCCAGTCCCTTGACATCCTATGAAATCTCTTACGGGCTCTCCTGAGTCCCCAAGCAGGTCCTGTGTTTGCTGACTTGGTTTAAGTGATGTAGGAAGTACAGCCTCCCGCTGCTCTGCCCCAGGGCCTCTCCTGCCTAGGGACATGAAGCTCCTTGTCCGGGCTGAGGACGCAGCAGGGCCCTCTGGTCTGCTCCTACTCTTCAGCTTCAAGTTTGCTGGAGAATATGAGTGTGCACCCTAGGTATAGCAAAATGGGTGAAGGTGCAGACACCATTCCACCCCAGCACCAGGCACACAGGCTGTGGCCCACAGTGCTGACATAGAGCCCCTCACTCATGACAGCCCTCCCCCAGTAGCTATTTTTTCAGGACACATCCTGTTCCTGCTCCAGTGGCTGGAAATTTAGTACCCCCACCTACTCCAGATAGCATAGGCCAGAGGTACCCATACCCCCAGCCAGGAGTTGGCACCAGTTTTCACTCATACACAGATCTCACCATGTACTGGCACTTTGTCCCTGCAGCACACACATGTGTGGAATAGAGAGTTTGTGCAGAGAGACAGTTAAAATTTAAGAAGCTACAATAGGGTAGGACAGTCTGTGATGATCAGATGTGGGGCTTAGCTGGGCATGTAATACTGACTGCTCCTGATTTACATAGGACAGGCGTATTTTATACTCCTTTCTGTCTATTCCTGTCTTTGTTTTTCATTGCTCCTGCACATTCCTCACAGATCTATACAGTTCCATGGATTCCCACACCTCTCCAAGTCTAGGTTGCCCTGGTTAAGTCTTAGCAGTGCAAAGTCCAGGTTGATCTCCCTGGATGTCATTCCTGTAGTTTCTTGATAGCCCATCTATTAGTGCTAGAGTTGAGGTTTATTTATCTGAGGGCTTTTTGTCAGGTCCTTGTCTCTGCATATTTTGTTTGTTTCCCCCTTTTCCCCAAATTTCCCAACTGACGAGGTCCCTGATCAGATAACCTTGCTGGAATAAACATTTTCACACTGTTCACCTGCCAACATAACCAGCCGGGTGTGGTTTTCATCACCACCTTCCTCATTTGCTGCTCAGGTTTGAGTCCCCATATATTGTTTTATGGCTTCCTCCCTTTCCTGTAACCCCATGTTGCAGTGAAAATGGTCCTTGAGTAGGTGCCCTAAGGGAGCAGACATTCTCCTCCAACAAATCCATACAGCTTGTGTAACTGTTCAGGAAACCACCATCAGCGAGCCCAGACTAGTTAGGATTCCACAGTAATTGTGTTATGATTAACATTAAAAAATGTGTTCCCAAGGCCAAACCACTCACAGTTTACCCTAAATTAGGAGCAGGCAAATATTGTCATCTTATCAAATCCACTTCACTGTTCAAAAATTCCCCTTAAATGAAAAGTGTTAATATTAAACGGAATATTTCCTTACCATTCTCTTGTCTTTATTTGGCTTTATCTGTCTGTTGTCTTTCATCTCTTCCCTGAATTCCTGGCTGGAGTACAGCTGTCCTCTGCTCTGGTACAAAGAAAACAGCTCTGTGCCTGGAACTTGGACACACAATAGACAAAGACTACAATTTTTAAATAGCAGCCTGAAAATGGGATGCTTTCATTATATGAAGTCACAAAGCTGGAACTTTCAATATATGATCTTTACTTTTTGTGCAGGGATACCTGTGGACAGGCACTGTGAATTAATGGTGACTCACGAAGAGCCAGACCTACCCACATGTCTTGAAGAAAAACATTCATTAGGTGAATCCAGCACATCCTGTAAAGAAGAACTTAAAACTAATGACATGTAAGTTATCACAAGACACTTAATTTCATTATGGCTTAGCATTTATTAAGATCTAATGTTATTGCTAATCATACTGACTCTCTAAAGTCAATATTGACTGACAACAGTTCTCATCAAACATGGATGAATAAATACAGAGATTAAAAAATCTTGTGATGGCTACAAAAGAGCCCTTTGCAGCACAGCAGAAAAAAAACCCTAACATTGAGATAGATATCTCAAAGACTACCCTAAGTTTAGAATAAGGATCTGTACTTAACCTGTTAATTTTTATTTGATACCTCATAAGCAGGTGGGAAAATTACTTTTTTATTTTAGTAAATGGCTGCTTTCAATTGCAAAATGCTGCAGTAGCTCAGGTAGAAGAATACAAGAAATAATTTAGTGTTGCCAGAAAAATGTCCTTTTACATATTTTTATTGATCTATAATAAAGTGTATTTGGTAAGAGATGAAAGCCCCTTTCTTTGTCTCCTGATGGCTGTCATACAAACAGATGACAGGTGTGCAGACTTCTTTCTGCTAGTTCCACATTGTGATAACAATAATTCTTGATATAATTTTCACAAAGATTTTTATCCTGTGGTGCGAGACTTTTTTTTCCAATTTCTGCTTTTCTAAAAGACTAGTAACATGTTGCATTTGATAAGTTTTCAGCATTCAACTTTTCAACCTCTGTTGATATAGGAACTTGCCAAGTAAAGAAATTGAGCAAGGTTTGGAGGCAGCATCATAGCCATAGGGAAGGAGACTGTATTCATCTTCCCACTGTGTAATTCAGAAGCATTCATTCCTTGGAGATGCTTTTCTAATTATGAAGCTGAAACTTGGTGACATTTCAAAACTTATCTCTGATCATACCTGCTAGGCATGATAGTGATGTGTGTGTTTTGCTTGCAGAAGCAACAAAAGTTCTATTTGTGTAGCAAAATAAGATATGCTTAGGAAAGCAAATGCAATGAAATTCAGATATAAGGCAGAAGTCAAATGATTTATTTCTTTCAATGTAGTTCAAATCCATCCCTGGTGACTATCCACTGTCTGCAGATTTTTTTATTGGTTTTTTGTTGCTGTTGTTTTTCGGGTTTGGGTTTGCTTTTTTTTTTTTCATTTACCTATTTAATTAATTTTCTTTTCAGCTTGAGTTTCAGCTTGTCCCACTTCTGCTCTTTTCAGATTTAGCAGTTGATTAACCTGCTTCCTATGTCCCAGCAAGCTGAACAAATGTGTTTTGTTTGAGGAGGAAGTCAGTGGCAGTCAGTTTGACTGGGCAAAGGTAGAAAGGAGTGAATTCTGGCAGGCTGTGTGCCTTGTCTCTTTATCCAGTTTATCTCTGAAGACCTTATCTCTGTCATTGGCATTGTGACTATGTCACTGACTGTGCCTTTCTCCTTTCCCCTCCTCTTCCATCCTGAGTGTTTGCTGTTCTTCAGTAACAGCCCAGATCTTCATTCTGTCATTCCCAGTTTGGACCCAGTTTTGGTGTCACCTCAGGGGCAAGAAAGAAAAATCTGGACATCTGCCTGCCCACCCCAAGGGGACAGCAACTGCAAAGATGTGAAATTCAAAAATACTGCATTTAATATTTTTTTTAATACATCAATATGCACAATTAAATTTTAGGAAGTTTGAGTTGAGATATATATGGAAGCACAGACAAACTGTGTTTGTTTGAGATCAAGTAATGCATTTAATTTGATTCCAACTGCTTATAACTTTTTCCTTTTTTAACCTCAGACCTTGAACTCTGTAATTCCTTTATTTTAAAATTTTGTTCTATCCATAACTCTATGTCCCCAACAAAATCACTTGCTTCTCTCTTCTCTATTTAATTTTTTCAAGTCTAATTTCAGGAATATGTCTGAAGTTTCTGAAGTCATGACAAAAGCTGACATCAAACCAAAATCTATGCATCGTGCCAAAATATGGTCAGATAATGTAGAGAACTTATACAGATTTCAGCAAGCTGGATACAGAGATGAGGTGGAATATAAACAAGTGAAACAAGTTGATGAGGTAAGATGTAGAACTTTGTAAGAGTTACTATTTTAAACTTCTCTCTCATGTAAAATGATTAAATAAAAATGGAGGTGCTGCTTATTTCCTTTCATTTAAGCTAGGTTCTGATACACTATGTTTCCTCACAGGTCGGACTTGAGCTCTTGAGCTGTTGTTAACTGTGTAGAATAATTAATTTCACAGAAGTGAAACAGAAACAATACCCAGCCTGTGTTTTGCTCCCCTTCTCTGATGCATTTAGAAGCATCACAGATCTCTTTGAACAGATGTAGCTGATCTCCAAAGGAATAATTCTGTGTTGAGGGAAGAAATATTTCAAAGTGAATTCTCTGAAGCTTCCCCACTAGTCTGTCAGTAGATCTGATAGGAAGTTTGTTGATCATCCATGGAGTCAGTCCTGTGTGAAGCTATTGCTTCAGTTTATAGTTGGATTGTGTGGTAGCACAGTCAGGTTTTGTGCACTCTCAGAACTTGGCCTCTATCAAATTGATGTCCACAATGGAACTATTTGATGCCAGCTGTACTAAAGGCAGTTGTGACAAGCTCTTGTCAACACCAAGGACTTGTGCCTCTGCTCGCTACAGTTGGTGGTGATGCTCCTCAGCACATCAAATGAGCTATTGATTAGTGGCCAAATATCCAGCAGCTACTCAATGTTCAAAATAGCAGCCAAAAGGTTAATACAATAAACAATATGTCATTTTTATTACACCTCTGTAATTTATCTTCCCAATCAGCAAATATAGTATGAAGAACACCCTTTTAAAATATGTTGACTTCCTGTGCACGTAAGAAACCACAGAATGTTCCAAGAAATTCACTCCCCATCCATTTAACTCAAAACACAGCAAAACATGTTGATGTGCATAATAAGATACAGTTTATTATTTTATTGTGGGCTCTGACTACTGCAAAGGATGTGGTATAATCTTCAGTAATTGCAGAAGAAAATCACATAATTATTGTGGTAGGATCTGTGTGTTTAAGATTTATGGCAAGGCACAACCACTGGGAGTTAAACTCTGATGAAAGTTAAAGAATACCACTGACTTGTAATGTGAGTGTGCATTCTGTTCCTGCCTGCCAGGGCCTGGCAGTGATTCTCTTTCAACTTACATGTTCTGAAATGTCTTGTTTAGTCCATATTAGGTTTTTATAATGCAGTTGTTACTAAAGATGCAATTATAATGTAGGTGGAATGAATATTAAGGCTGTTATGTTTAGACAGACAATGCAAATCACACAGCTGTATGCCTGAAGTCACAAAGTGAGTGATGAAACCACTTCTGGGGCTCTCCAATTAGAGAACGCTCTAGTCTGACATCCTGTTGTCAGCTCTGCCTGGAAGAGAAATAAGATGCTTATTATCTGATTTTTAAGGTTTAGTTTAATCAGAAGCAGTCATAGATGCTCAAGCTGAAAGAGCTACTAAAGCCATAAATCTGTTGAACATGCAAATGCTGAAGCCTTTAATTGAAAGCTTTAAGCTGTGGAACAGTGAAGAGCACCAGGGTGATGCTGGGTTTATGTGGGGCTCATCCCACTGTCTTTGAGACTGATACAGTCTGCAGCTTACTTTATTTTCATGAAATTTCTAATGAAAAGCACATTTTTCATGGTCAGAAGGATCTGAAAGAAACGTAAGTGTATGTCAGTCTTACAGAAGCAGACTCTTGCAACCTCTCAGATTACTGAATAACTGAATAGCATCAATATTATTGGTGCTATTGTTATATTCCTAAACAAGATGTTTTAAAAACTTTGACTTGCCCAATTTTAAATTAGCCGGATAAATATCCTTAGATTCCTATTTCTAGGCTTTTCAAATCACATAACTTTATACTAAACCTGAACACTGGTTTCTGTCATCTTGTTCTCAATCTGTTTTTAAAAGTTCAGCAACTTAATAGAAAAGTAGTGTTTAGATGCAAATGAGGGTTTCCTATGGAAGTAGATCCTATATTCCTTGCAATATCATGCACAAACATCATTTAATGTGAGAACATTCAGGTGATTTTATATCCTTTTTGTTCTGCTTATAGGTAGAGTGCTGGCCAGAAACTGGATTTGTTAAGAAACTTCAGAGAAGGGACAATACATTCTATTATTACAATAGGCAAAGAGAATGTGAAGACAAAGATGTCCATAAAGTGAAAGTTTATGTGTATTAGTATTGTTACTGTTCTAGTTGGTTTGTTTTCATATATTGTTTCTTAGGACCTGTAAGTAAATGAATTATGTAGTCTGGCTTACCTTAAGTATCCATGTCATTCTTAGATAGAAAAGAAACTGCTGAAGAAACCTGAGCTATAGACATAGAAACTTCACTTTTTCCTTCCTACAACCAAAAGTCTTATTATTCCTCATTTTCCTGGTTACAAATGCTTTGACATAAAGCTGAAAAGCTGGTAAATGGACATTGTACATTTCAATTAAATGCATAACATCCATTGTAAATACAGACATCAATCTTTATTCCAAAGAATATAATCTTGTTGACACTGGTTAATGTCAGCCACAGTCTCTTGGTGTAGCTAAGGGTTATGAGACTCCAAAGGGCCAAAGTGAGGCCAGAGCACTGACTAACATTTCCTTGGAGCAGAGTAAGAAAAACAAGCAAAGAATTTAAGTGAAGGACACTGAACAATCAAGTAACAATGGCAAGTGCTGAGCTACAGATAAAAGGATAGGTTATTGTGGTAGAAAGAGTCACAACAGAAATGTCTTTCTGTCTATCCCCAAAGTATTTTTGACAGATGCCAGTGTTAATTACTCAAAGAGGAAATATTAATTGACTTAGTAGCATATGCCTTCTTGCAGGGGTGGACTGTGGATTCACAGGTGTTGGGAACATGGAGTATAAAACTCCAAGGAGAACATGAAATCCACGCTCGATAATATTTAGGGGGAAGTGACCTACACAGATAAGTGGGATTTCTGAGCAGAATTCATTTCATCTAACTTCAAATGTCACATTATCAACATCCACACCTGATCCTGATCCTGTAGTTTGGATGGCCTTTATTCTGAACAGAGAGAAGCTCTTGTGGGCACAATTAATTTCTTTTAAGTGCAGCTATGTAACATTTTCTTTGAATGTGAAATCAGCTCTGCAGCAACTGGCCATACCTGGGCTACTGAGACACTCAATGAAGATGAGGGACTGTACTTACCTTCACTTATGAAGGGATTTAATTAAAATACTTTGAGATGCCAAAACTCTTGATAATTGACCAGTAGAGAAGATTGTTATGTAAACCAGTAGGTGTGTTTGTGATAGTTTCATAAAAATTCATTTTAATATTTCCTATCTCTACTGTTGAACGACGGTATCTAAACTTAGTTTTAGGCATTAATTAGTAGTGTATATTTGACCACCTATCTTATGGATATTCTTAATTTATTTGAACCTAAGATGGAGGCAGACTCAAGAAATAGAGGACTTACAGCTCCTAAGCGAAATAAGTAGTATGGGTGCAATATTTAAAAGACCTTATTGACTATGACTGGTGATGATCTCCTCATCTTATTTAGACTATTTGTGATGTTTTAACTTAAATTTATATGAGCTCTGTTAAAGAAATGACTGAAAGATATTCTGAAGCAACTATGAAACATATTTCCGGAAGGTATTAATGCAATATAAAGAGAGAGTTACTGCAATGTTGAGAAATAAAGCATGGCTACAGTGAATGTCATTTCAGCCTTTCATTATGATTTCTTTTACACTTGAGTGCTCTGGATGTACTTTTTTAATACAGGACTTTTTGCATACTTTGCAGTTAAATAGTGGGAACAGAACAATTACCAGATAACCCATCTATTTTGTCTTTGTCTAAACTTTAGTTTAGTGGATCTCACGTTGTTAACTTTATAGATTCCTAAAAACAAAATATTCCAGTGGTCATGAAAACAGCCTTTAAAGAATTTTAAAAAAATAGATATGTTGTATAGCCAGCTCAAATTTATTGTCAGAAATTACTGCTATCAGCACAAACAGAAGAAGTGAGAACATTTGGTACAGCCATTTTCTAAGCCTGTAAAAAAGACATAACTGGGCATTTGAGAAAATGAATTAAAACTGCAGGTAACTTCTTAGGATTTAATGTGGATTTTTTTCCTCAAGAAAGATTTTTAAAAGCTGAAACACATATAAGAGATTATTCTGGGATTCCTTCATTTTACCTGACTACTACTCAATATTTTTGCAATATTGCTGGATGTTTCTGTCTGTATTTTAAAACCATGAGTGTGCATTTCATGCAGTCCATGGATATTTCACTTCAAACAAGTAGCATGGACATGGGAATTCATGTTCTATTTAATATGAGTTGACAGATCCTACCCACTTTGAGAGAGTAAATTACCTAGGTATTACTTATATTTTTCAGCATTGTCAGTGTGAAAATGATTGAATGTCACTGTGATATTTTAAAGATTCACAGGATGAAGAAGAAAGACAAGCCTTGTAATTAGTAAGAGCAGTTTACAAAGATGGCCTCTGTCAAGACTGTGGTGAATTGGGGAGTTCTCTCAGTTTATTAGTGAAACAGCAGGTTTTGTGCTGGCAGTCTTGATTTCAGTTATAATTATCTTTTGACATCCAATTCATGTTAAACTTAAGGTAATGTGACCACTCCTCCAGCCTGCCACAGTTCCTCCTGACCGGGCTTTGGCGTTCGGCTGTGCTGGCTGAGCATGAAGCTGATATTTGAGTTCCAACAGTTTCCTCTGCTGCCTGTGCACTGGATGTATCTTTCACTCAGAAGCGTGTCAAAAGAACTCAGGGTTTTCTCTTATCTGATACATCTGTAACTGAAATAGTCCTACCCCAGTTTAAGCAGGTGGAGAACTGTGGTCTTATTTGTCTCAAGCTAAGTTATGAAGGACTTAGTGTCAGAACTAAGTGATCTGGGGAAGCTGTGCTTCATTTAAGGGTGACACAACTTATCAACATAAATAACTTCTGAATATCATTATACAAACTTTTTTACTGAATTTTAAAGAGCTGAAGCACATATCTCAAGTTTTATTGCCTAGAGATGAAAATATGTGCTATTTTTCTGATTGGAGTCTTAGTAAAAAAGAATTCTGTAAAAAATACTTTCCCAGGTACTTATCTGTTGGTATTTCTTCTGTCAGGGAATACTGTATTGCTCCTAATGGCCGTTTGCAGCAGCTCAAGGAATGGCTCTCTGTTAGCTTGCAGTTGCCTAAGACTGATCTACTTGGTCTAATTCTAATCATCTTCATAGCTTTTTACAAGAAGAATAATTCTTTCTGTGCCTCTTGAAGCTCATAAGAGTAGGGAAAACAAAGTTCCAAGACCTACTTTTCAGGCTTTGTGTTTGACAGCTATGAAATGGCAAGAGTGCAGCCTTGTGTGTTCCAGGCTGGTGTGCTCTGTTTTTCAGGCTTTACTGGAATCCATTATGGAACTGTATTTTCTGTCAGAGATGCTGTGGTTGTTTGATTGCTTTGCAGTCACAGCAGCTCAAAGCTCCACACAGAAGGATGGTAGAAATGGTTTTTGTTTTCACTTAGGCACCTGAATGGACAGTTGTTTTTCCATCTCTGAAGACAGGTGAACCTCAACCTTTTGGTTTTCAAACATGGTTCCCTTGTTTCAAAGTGTTGAAAATGGTTTGCCTCAAACTGATTAAAAACAACTTTCTAACTCAGCAGCTGCTGGTGCTGCTGTTCCTCACACTGTTGATACAAATGAAGGCTGCCTGAAAGTAGCTGGAATAGAGTTCCCTTATGCTCCTTGCAGGTTCTCTCCTGGTACCCCAGTTCCTCTGAATTTATCTGACTCATTGGGTCTGCTTTCTCAGTAGCCTGCCTGTGCTAAGCACCTCTTGGCAACTGTAATTACTTAAAAACCCACAATTTCTTTCTTGTTGCAATTGAGCCTTTGAGTTTAATTCAAGTCTGAAGTACAGCACCCTTACAAACAGCTTTTGGGATGGTGACTGGGGAATGTCTACTGACAGCAGAGTTCCAGGGTGGCACCCAAAAAAATCACTGCAATGTGACTTTGAACAAGCATAATAATTTTTAAGGATGCTTTGTTCTGCCAGTGTATTTACATCTCTCAATGTTTAACATCTTGATGTTTGCTGCTTGTTACTTTTGTGGCTCCTTTTTCCCCTCAATACTCTTCCATATTCTCTGCCTTCACAGGCACTCCACACTCATGGATCTCTTGAAAAGCCTGTCCAGTGTCCTCTGTCCTGGCTCCCTCAATCAGCCCTGGCTCATACCTTGAGGCTTCCAGGGGCTGGCACCCAACCAAGGTAATTAAGGATAGGATTTAATAAGAAGGCAGGCCAGACTGCATGGATCAGGGCCAGGGCCCAGCCAGGTCACTGTCCTGCCCAAATGCTTGCTGTCATGTCTGATCCCTCCAGCCTCCTTCCTTATCATCTTCACATACTTGTTCCCTGATCCTTCCCTTCTTGTGTCTTTGGTCGTTTCCGTAAATGTCCTGTAGTAAGTTTTGTTCATTCCCCCAAGCTCCCTCAAATACACCTCTAATTTCACACTAACCACGCGTTCTCCATCTCACCAGTTACAATACTGGGGCAGATCCTCTCCGAATCCAGATTAGCTCCTTTAATGGCCCATCAATCAGTGCCTGGCAAGCTCTGGCTTCCCTTATTGTCTGTCTAATCACCTGCTCATTAATGGTTGTGTGCCTGTACGTTAAATCACTGTTTTCCCTCGTTATTTGTTATTTCTGTGATACTGAATAACCAAACAATTTACTGAAGCAGATGCTCTCCAGTTTCACACGTCCTGTGGCAGGCTCCCCGAGGCAGGCGCTCGGCTGCGCTCCAAGGGGCGGTGGAGAGGCACCCACGCACTCGAGCCCCGCGGTGCTGCTGCAGCTGCCCGGGCAGGCGGCAGCTCTAGGGACGTGCAGATACGGGGAAGGAAGGGAATGCCGAGAAGCAGGAGGAGGGGGAAGGGGAGACAAAGGAAGAAGGGAACGGGTTCAGGGAAGGACGAGAAGGTTAAAGAGTCAAGCACACAGATGCATCAGCATTTTGCCAGCAATCTCGTACCCACAGAAACCTCCTCCCCTGCTGGCAGGGGACTCTTGCTGGTTGGGGAGGTAGGATGTGGTCCCAGCTCCTCGCTGCAGATGCTCCTTCCGCCTTGGCAGGAGTACCAAATACCTCGTCCGAGGAGGAGCTGTCCTGCTCAGGTGGATAAACTGCTGGCAGCTGTTTAGGGGATGGAGCAAAAAGCAGGGGGACTGGATATATGGCAGGTTCTTCGTGTTTGCCCGAGGTGTCTGGAGGATGTCTGCTGTGCTGTCATGGGGAGCATCCTCATGCCAAGTACACGATGTTCCAGCCAGGGCTGGGATGTGAGTGAGGAGGAGCCAGCAGGTGGGCTGTGAGTGCGAGGAGATAAGTGCTAGGATGCTGTGCCTGGAGAGATGGGCTGGAGCCAGGCACACGCAGCACAGGGATGTGTTGGGCAGAATTTCTGAAGAAAAGAGCCTGGTGTACCTGCAGATTAAGCTCTTTCCGTGGCTCTGGTTTCCTGAAGTTACAGACAGTGGAGCTCTTGCTCTGTGGTGGTTACAACCTGCCAACTCCTATCCTAACCTCTCTGAGAGATACACGCCCATCTTGTTCAGAAGGAACTTGAGTGACAATCCAGAAGGACCCTTCTTACCCCCACTGGACTCTTCAAAAAGGAGGAGGTCTGTGTACCAGAGCTGCAAGACTATTGTTTGGAGGAGATGCTAATTTAAAACATGTAATAGCTTTTCGATAGACTATCACAACTTTGGTGTCAGCAAATGAGAAAGATTACTACACTTGCAACTACAAGGACAGAGATTTATTTAAAACACCAGTTGATTAATATGTTGTCAGACCAGAGTAATACTTCAACAGAGAAGATAGATAGGTAGATGGATGACAAACAGATGGACAGATCTGAAGGATGAGTTCAGAAGAGGTGTTTAGAAGAGATATTCATTGCCATAGAATGTATATTGCTAACAGATTATTGAGAATGGAAGGCAAAAGAAACAGAAGCAATATAAGAACTTAGGTATGTTATAGACAGTAAGAAGACACAAAACTATCACTGGGAATCTTAACTTGGGAGTAGCTGCTCTGTTATTTACAATCTTACCATTTGTATGCATCAGATGGTAAAAACATCACACCAAATGTTCATAATTCTTGCTTTATTGTATCAGAGCAAGGTAGTAGATTAAATAATTTACCATCTGTAGTTGAGGAAGATGTAAAACATCACCTACTAAATACAAACACCTTCAGTTCAGAAGTCTGGGGTCATGTACACTTCCAGTCTTAAGACCAGTAGCTCAGTACTCTCATTTCACTAATTTTAGATCTTAACAAACTTTGGAAAACTGGAGAGGTGGCAGAGGACTGATGGAGGGTCAGCATGAACCAATACTTAAAAGGGAATGATACTAGATTGGATAAACAGACTCTAATTGGTGATAAATTAATGAAGTGCTTACTTACACTGGGACTCTGTCAATAGAGGTTAATAAGTATTTTCCACTGTGCTTCACTGATCAGACACATCTTGTCTGATACAGACAAGGTGGATACGGAGATGTAAGACAGATACAGAGCAGGCAGAGGTTTTGTTCCTGGAACATTATTTTACTGCCTGACGACTAACACAGTTTCCAAACCCTGTCATCAGTGTCAGCCCAGAGTTCCCTGACTATAAGCATTGACTTGTGCTGTGTGAGACCCCGAGATGAGAGTTCACACCTCGTACCTGGGATGGAGCCCTCTGCCCTCAGACTCTGTGAAATCCATAAACTTCAGTAAGATAACAGCTCCCTTGTGCAAATAGGATTTGCATGACTTGCTTTTCAATTCAGAGGCTGTAGCCATTGCAGGTTTTGAATTGCCTATGCCCATGGAGAAGAAAAAAGCCTGTGGCTGGGGCAGTGCCAGCTGGAAACATTTCAGCAGAAGAGGCAGCAGTCTGGATTTCAGGCAGATGTTTTAGTCAGCCTCTGGCTAGCCATTGTTTAATGGAGTAATGTGCCTCAGGAACATGAAATTTTGGAAGAAAATCTTCTCTTGGATGTGCTTGGCTGACAGGTAGGCTTGAGGTGGCTTGGGAAGATGGATGAGCCACACAGACCCTCGCTGCAGGTGGGATGACCTCTCAAAGCATGCTTGCTGTGGGTAAAGAAGGTTTTTCATCTCGCCTCTGTGCAGAGAATCACAAAATCCTGCATTTTGAGGCTGTGGTAATGCCAAAGGGGAGCATATGCACATAATAAGGAAGGACAAATAGGTGGATATTTTTGTGTCCATCCCACTGTGGAAAGCTTAAATGACAAGATGGAAATTCTGCAAAATCAGGAGGCGGTACTGCTGCTCTGGATTCTTTTGCTATTCAAAGTAGCTTTTTTCCTTCTTGAAGATCAGTACCAATGTAGATTGCCCTGTGATGTTCCTGCCACCCTTGGTGGGGTGATGGGTGATGTCTGATGGGCTGTTTTGCTGTTCAGCTGGTCTGTAACTACCGGTGTCACACCGAGCTCTATCCTCTGCTCTTCAAAGGGGTGTTTTGAAGCAGTGCCACAGCTTCTGCCCCACTTAATGTCTGACACCAGCTCAGAGGAGCAGTTGGTAAACTGCTTATACATCTATCAGAAACCCAGGAGGGAAATTTATATATGCATACACATGCATATATTAATGAAACATTTATCTTTTTGAACATATTTTTTCTCAAAAATAAAAAATATTGAGGACGTTTTTCTCTAAATCTATCGAATGCTGACTCTCGGTTGAGATTTTGGAGCATGAAGGAGCAGATGGGAAAGCTGCTGCAATGCATTAAGTAAGATAATGTAAAAGAGGGAGAATCCACAATCCTCATAAAACTCAAATTCTGAAAAATCCACAACAGAATGAAGATTATAATGAATAATTCAGACAGTACATCCTTGAATGAGAATGCTTCAACTTCTTCATTTGCTCAGTCTCTCATCTGATCTCCAAGAGCTAAACATAAATGTGGAAAAAGTGAAATAAATAGTTTTTCAGAACCATTTGAAGTCCTGTGCCTGCACTCCAGAGCTCGGAGGGATGCCATGGGCTGAGGTTTGCACTGGATCTGTGAGCTTGTGCCTCCCTCTGCTGACTGCCTCCCCAGACCTCTCCTTGGCTGCAAATCATGAAAGGCCATGGTTGTTTTTCCACTCCTGCTGGGCAGATGATCCTCCCCATGTTCAAGCAATGAATAAAGTCTGGGGAGTTGTTGGATACAGGCTGCTCATATCAGCCACATGGTGCCAGTGGGTGTCACCCCAGCAGTCCTGTGTTCCCTTTGTGGCATCTGTCCCATGGGTCCCAGTGCCACTCAGGTACTTCATTAACTCTAAATTAAGGCATCCTTGTTTAGAGGAAAAACTCTGAAAGCAGTAAGGCAGAAGCTCAAGGAAAGTTACCAAAACTGAAAGATGCAGGCAGATTATCACTAGATTATACCTGGGGCATACTGGAAATACTTCACTGAATTTTGATTTTGTCTTATTTTGTGGTGTGGGGTTTTGTTTTTTTGGTGTTCTGTTGTTTGTTTTTTTTTTTTAAGTTTGAATATGTCTGTAACACCACTTGGTACCAGTTTTAAAACCTTTTGGTCCCTATAGGCATCTACCAAGTAAACCTGACTGTGGGAACTGCAAAACTTAAAGGTTTTGGATTCTCTTCTCCTTTCAGACACTCTCTACAGAAACTTCCTGTCCTCTCAGCAGAACATGTGCCCCCAGCAAAGGCAAGGAATGTACAATCCCAGCATGGCAGGATTAACTGAAAATCATGCCCCTTGCTCTGAGGGGAGGACCATGCTGGCTGTCCTCGAGCTGGGTGTCCCTTGATGATCTGCCAGGGTCGGGTGACCCTTTCTGTAGACAGAGTCAAACCCAACTCTTTTGGAATGATCAAGAGGGATCTCAGTGTTGTAAATATCTTGTCCATTTCCTCATGTTGGGAGCTGATAAAGATAAGATTAAAGTCTGTTCTAACAAACCAGGTTTGTTAGTCAGGTTTCCTTTGGACTTGAAGACAGATGAAAACAGCTCCTGGATGCCTTAGGAGTTTTGTGTTGTGGAAGCATTGTTAGGAAACTGAGAAAGCTGCTATCCTTTCAAAGTAAAGTGTGCCAAGTAGAACAGCCCCAGGGCCATCCTGCTGGGAGCTGAGGGCTGATTTAATAGTGCAAAAACCAATTACCAGGCTGTAATCAGTAATGGCTGTGTTGGGAAGCTAAAATCACTACAGGGAAAGAGACGGGAGAGCAGGGTCTGCTCTTGCTGGAGCTGAGACCCAGATAAATGGCAGCAGAAAGCCCCTGCTACCAAAGAGTTATGGCATAAATTGATGCATTAGAAGCCCCAGTGCATTAGATCACTGGAAAGGACGCACAGAGCATCCGGGAGCCAGGTCAGTGAAGGGCTGAAGGCAGCACTGCCTGCCCAGATGAGTTACTGACCTCCACCCTGGGACTCCAACAGCCAGCTAGTGAGTTACAGAGGCAGCAGCAGCAGTGACCGTGATATATAATTATCCTTGGAATATATTGAAATTTTCATATATGTGCTGAGTTAAACCTTCACCCAGAGTGCAGAGAAAAACACATGATGACTTTTAATAGAAATAAAATATTAGACAGGAGAAAGCATATAGTCTTTTATAATCAATGGTGCTGATGTTCTGAAGAGATTCCAAAGCTCTCTGCAATTTATGGGCCAAATCTGTTTCTAGAAAGTAATGCCAGGAATATTTTTGAGGAAGGAGAGCTAAAGCTCGGCATGTAAACCTTGGAACTGCTGTAACAGACACAGCCAGCTGTGATAAATGTAAAACACACTAAATAACACCAAGGGAGTTGTATCCAAGCTGAGCAGTAAAAATCTTTCCAATGTTAAACCATGCAAGATTTCCTTGGATATTACTTCCTCCATTAAAAAGCAGGTTGTTTTTTATTTCAGACCTGAGAAGCATAGGTACTTTCCACTGAAGATTGATATACTTACTCTGAATTGTAGAAAGAAGTGAATCTGTTTGGTCTGTTACATTAGTAGCTCAATCAGACGCTCATCAAATTACAGCTGCTGTCTATGAAGTGATTACATCACCCAGGAAGAACTTTGATGCACAACTGAGTGGTCCAGGTGGGAGAAATGTAGATTAGTTAAGTGGAGAAGATGTGTAGCACTCAAAAAACCAAGATATTCTAATAAAATATGGGCTGAGAAATAAGTAACTCCCTTGTTCCAATATTCACTGACTATTGATTCATTGACTATTATGTGCAAGTAGTAATTTGTGGTTTTCAGCAATTTTTGCCTGTGTTTTGCATTTGTTTTCAGTTATTCAGTGGATGTGGACAAAGGTTATGTCCCTTTGTCCCACAGAGCCATAACTCCCAGGTATAAGTGCAGTACATGATGCCGGGCACTGCCACAGTCACCCCCCTTCAGCACTGCCATGCCCCACCCAGACCCTACAACCCACTCAATATATAATCTGGACACAGCCAGAGCCTGCCCAGGAATATAATTAATATCCAAGTACTGAAAAGGAGCACAGAACTAACTGTTCTGTAGGTCAAGAGCACTTGTGTTTCAGGAAGCCACATCCTTCATACCATGGGATTGTTTTTTTCCAAGTGGCTCAAGAGGACATGAAGAGTTTCTCCACTGAGTGCTGGAGACCTTTCTTCCCCAGCGCTTACCCTGGGAATGACTGCTGGAGGTTACAGGAGGCCTTTGTGCCTTCCCACCCAGTTCTTCAGCTCAGGACACTTGAAACTGTGGCAATTGTCCAGCCTTACTCGAATTCAGTACTTTTCACCTTTGAAGCGGCGGTGCTTTGGTCTCGGAGCGCGTTGAGCGCAGAGGCTGAGAGCAGATCGAGTGCTCCCGTGTGCACAGCACGGCCCCAGGTCAAGCGGCCCCGGCAGCACTTGTGACCTAAAATGACAGAAATGTTTCGCAAGAGAAGTGGCTGATTTCGCTGGGCTCTTGCTCAAGAGCTGGGGAGCTCCCAGGAGCCCTGAGCAGCGGCCGACGGGAGACCTTGGTGACAGGAATTGGAGCCAGCAGCAGAACAACTGCTCTGGCAGTTCCTGTCTGCAGCTGGTGTTCTTCTCTCTGATCTTTTCATCTGCAGACCTGGCCTGGGAATCATTTCTATCCAGCAAGAAGGAAATGGCCATGCTATTTCTGCTGAATTCCAGTGGTATTTAGGGGAGTTTGTCTTTTAGGGCAAAAAAAACCCTGGAATTCCTGGAGATGTGCATGGCAGAGAGAACACAGCTTGTTTGAACAAAAAACTTAAAATCTGTCCTGGAAGCCACAACATTAATGCACCTTAATTGGTTTATTTTCATCCTAAAATGCACTTTAAGAAAGGTTGTATCCATGATGGTCTGGGGGAGATCCAAGAGGAAAGCTATTTGCTGAGACAAAGTGATATAAATAGAAAAAAATAAATTAACTAAACAGAAAAAGAATCCCAAACCCAATAAAAATTAATTTAAATAAAAATTAAAATGTAAATAAAAAATAAAATGTAAATAAAAATGTAAATAGAAAATTAAAATAAAATAACTAAAAAAGAACAACAAAATAATGCCCCCCAGGCTTTCTGAAATGCAAACCCATCATCAGCTCCAAAGGAGCAGCAGCAGCAGCAGCAACAGTATATGGGATAACTTCAGCTAAGGAATGTATACAGCAAAAGTGTTTTATTGCCACCAATTCCAGCCCCAGGAATAATCTCTCTCTTTTATTTAGTTTAGGTGGGCAACTGATGTAGGGGACTGGGAAGAGCACATGTAAATTCATTTTTCAGCTCTAGCAGTATCAGATACTTATAATTAAATAAATAAAACAAATACATAAATACATAAATAAACCTCTTTAAAAAAAGTAAAATAGTATAAAGTAAAAATAAAATAAATTACAAAATAAAAAAAATAAACCAGCTAGAAAATAAAGGTTAGGTTGGATATGAGGAAAAGGTTTTACACGCAGAGGGTGTCTGGGCACTGGAACAGGCTCCTCAGGGCAGTGCTCAGAGCACCGAGTCTGGCACAGCTCAGGAAGGGCTTAGACAACGCTCTCAGGCACAGGGTGAGCGCTGTGGGGTGCCCTGTGCCGGGCCAGGAGCTGGACTGATGTTACCTGTGGGGCCCTTCCAACTCAGGATATTCTGCTTCTGTGATTCTGTGGGACTAAAACACAATAAAGGAAAAGAAAATAAAATTTTAAAAAAAGAACAATAAAACCTATAATAAGAAAAATCAAATCGAATCAAAACCGAATCAAATCAAGCTCCTTTCTCCAAGCTGCTGTGTCATCATCCCTGATGAGATTTGCTCAAATACCGCAACTTTGTTGAGCAACAAATCGGCACCGCCAGCGGCAGCGCTGCCCCTCCCGTCCCGCGCGGGGCGGGGCGGGCTCGCGGGCGGGGCGGGGCAGCGCGAGCGGGGCAGCGCGGGGCGGGACGGAGCAGCGCGAGCGGGGCAGCGCGGAGCAGCGCGGGGTGGTCTCGCGGGCGGGGCGGGGCGGTCTCGCGGGCGGGGCGGGACGGAGCAGCGCGAGCGGAGCAGCGCGGGGCGGGCTCGCGGGCGGGGCGGGGCGGTCTCGCGGGCGGGGCGGGGCGGTCTCGCGGGCGGGGCGGGGCGGGGCGGGGCGGTCTCGCGGGCGGGGCGGGGCGGGCGCGCGGGCAGCGCGGGGCGCGGAGCGGCCGCGCAGGGGCGGCGCAGCATGAGCGGGCGCCCCCCCGCGGCCGCCGGCGCAGCGCCCCCGCGCCATGGAGGGATTCCCCGCCCGCGGGTACGGCACCGGCGGCGCGGACAACCGGCCGCTCTTCGGGGAGACCTCGGCCAGGGTAAGGGACAGCGCTCCGCCACGCCAGCGGCCACCCCCGGCACCCCCTGCCCCGAAACAACCCCCCGCCAAAGCAAACCGCAGCGGAGGAAATGCAGCAGAAAGTCCCGTAGTGCCCCCCCTCCCCACCCTCCCGGCGTAAAAGCCCCCCGGTAATGAGGAACCTCCTCCCCGGCCGCCCCGGATAGCGGCAGCTCCCCACCCCCTGTCCCCGGGCTCGGCACGGAGCGCCGCAGGCAGCCGGCCCGCCCGAGCCAGGAACCTGCCCGAATCCTGCGAGCAAATCTAAAAATCACTATGAAATAAGAAAGAATCCTCAGTTCCCCTTCAAAACAGCATCAAAAATCAGAAAGGCTGCACCCCAGTGGAAAAATATAAAAGGAGCCCCCCAAATTCCAAAAGAAGGAAAAGCTTCAAATTGGCGTAATTATAAAAATAAAAAAATAAATAAAAAAAACTGAAATAAAACAAAAACAACCATCTCCCGATTAGTGCCCAAACCAAAAATAATCCATCAAAACCACCCCAAACGAACACGGCCCCGAATTTAAAAAAATTCAAACCATATCCCCGGAACTAATCCTCCCCAGCAAGACCCCCTCCCCAAATTAAAAACTCACAAAACATTCCCTCCCCAGGAAATCAACTTTCAAATAATCCTCCCCAAACCAACGTCCCCCAAAACTCTACCGGGAACTTGGGGCTCGGGGTCCCAGGGTCGGGGGGACCCTCGGAGTGGGGCTGGGCAGGGGTTTGGGCACGGGCAGGGGGTCCCACAGCCGCTGGGCCCTGCAGGTCCCCAGGCCGGGGCTCCGGGGCTGCAGCACCCCAGGCTGCCTCTCACCCAGTTTGGGGGGGTCTTTGCTGGGCATGGGGATGGGGGGATGCGTTTGGTGACTTCCTGGGAACTGATTTTTCTCCCGGGCTGGAGGAGCTGGCAGTGGCTGTCCTTGGCGGACGTGAGGCAGCAGCGGCTCCTCAGGTGTCAATCCCCGTAAGCCGCTCGGCTCTGGGCGCTGCTGCGGGGGCTGTGCTGGGGAGGGGGCTCCTGGGGCTGCCCGGCATCGGGATCCCTCGGGAACCACGGTACCTGGAGGTGTCACAGCGTCCGTCCGACACTTGGGGTTGTCCCCTGCCAGGAGGGGTTACCCACACTCGTGTGTGTTCGGGGGGCGCAGGCTGAAACTGCCTGAGATTATTCACAAGTGTATCAAATGCATCACCGCCCTCCCTGCAAGAACTCGGAACAGCGTGCTGCTACAATTATAATGTTTAATGAAAACAAAGTGATACCAGCCGGATTTTCGGGGAAACAGAGTGATGTGGCATAGGAGGACAGGCAGGACCCCAAGAAGATGAGCTGAGGGGGGGACAGGTATCCCCCACTAGCAGCTGCTGGCCCTGGTGGGGAGTGCTGGAGAAAAGGGTACCTTTGTTGGAGCAGTGCCCTGCTGGGTCCTGCTGGACAGTCCTTGGTCAGGGATTTTGGGAAGTTCCCAGCGATGGGCACTTCTGGGGACTGGGGTGTGCCAGGAGCAGGAAAGCTGTCCTGGCAGGTAACTCCCAAACTTTTCAGCCCAGGTTAAGCCTTCGATCAGTGATCCCTGTCTTTTTCCAGCTGTGCCTCTGCTCGCAAAGGAGAGCGGTAAATAATAAACGTGGGAAGCCAATTTCAGTTCCTGGGCTCTAACATGGGCTCCTGCACGTCACCCCTGCCTGTCTCCTGTGGCTTTTTTGGAAGCTGTCGGACGGGCCGAGCAGCAGCCCATGGTCTCTCGCTGCCGTACCCGTGTCCGACAGACGAGGGACCGCTGTGCTGGCCAGGGGTCGTTTCCTCCCCGATCCGCTGGGGTTGCTTAGGAACAGACGCCAGGGAGGTCCCGAGCTGGAACGTTCTGTGTCAGAAATGGAGAAGCTAAACTTTGCCTTTAAATGGGAGCAGGTCTGCCGGGAGAAGTGCGTCTGCCCCCGCCCCAGCTCTGCTTTTGGGTCTCTGCAGGTGATGGCTGATACAGGCAAACTGAGATCCTCCGCTCGGGCTGGGGCCCCAGGGAGGGGCAGGGGCAGTGCTTGTGCCCCGGGAAGCCCTGCACCCAGAATGAGGGGTCTCCCACCCTTGCCAGCAGTTGGAAATGGATGTAGAGATAGGGATTCCCTCTTTTCTTGCCTTCTTTCACTCTCCTGGTCTCCAAGCTGGTGACTTTGAGGGTAAAGCCCCTCTGTGGGGATGGCAGAGTGGGGCAGCACCTCCTTGCCCTGCCGTGGTCCAGCTGCTCCTGCCAAGCTCGCTGTCCCCTGCGACTGCTGAGCAGGGATGGGGCAAAACGGTACCAAAGAAGTGGCTGGTGGGAAGAGGGAGTGTAGGAACACAGCGCTGATGAGTGCCAGCGCTGTGGATTCAGCTGTGGTTTCCAGGGATGCAGCACTGGCAGTGAAGGGCTGAGACAATGCAAAGGCACAGCTGCACGGTGGCAAAGAGGGGACGGAGTGCCACAGGTGCAGCATTTCTCAGGAAAGAAGTTGAAAGCCAGGTTCCTCCATAGTGGGAGCATTTGGGTGGGTGGGAGTTATTGCTATGGGTTGGAAGCAGAAAGCAATAGAGTGACTGAGAAGCTCAGGATGGGAATGATGAGCTTTTGAGGACACACCAGGAAGTCCCCATGTCATGGGTGGGTGGCCAGGATGGCCCTGAGCACAGCCTGTATTGCCTGCAATTGCACAAGGCTGGGTCTGGCACTGCATTCAGGTATCCCCTACGGCTGCAGCGGGCTGCAATGGCTGCTGACCATCTGGACTTGCTGATGTAAGGCATAAAAATGGCCTTTCTGTCACTCCTGCAGAGATGGTACCAGGTACCTACGCTCCAGGGAACCTGCCCATTCCCTTATCCTGGCCAAGCCTCTGCCAGGATCCCTGTGGGCTCAGCCCACATGCTGCTAACTTGGCGGATTTAAGGATGGAAGGTGCTGAGCTGGAATGGGGCAAAGAGCAAAGCTGCCACTCTATCAAAGCCTGTGAAGGGAGTGTAGACATAGTCTCAGTCTGGCCTCAGTTTCCCTGCTGCTCCAAGTAACCTTGACCCAGATCCTAAAGAATCCTGGACTATGCCCTCCTGCTTTGCAAGGAGTGCCTCTGGGAAAGGCACTTCCTGACCTTATGTGCCTTTCCCAGAGGGAAATGGAGGGAGACCCCTGCACTGCAGAAGCTCCCTGGGAGAAGTCCAAAGCCTCCAGCTCCTGCAACACCCTCCCCAGAGTAGGAGGAGAGGGAAGAAACACTCCTGTTTCAAAATGCATCTTGTGCAACAGTGAAACATGGAATTCATCTCCTGTCTGGCCAACAGCTCGCTACGTTTCAGCTGGCTGGCTGAATGGGGACCCCATGGAGGCATGCTGGGCTGTATCAGGAGGTGGTGTGTGTGTGCCAGTACCCTGTGCTGGTCCAGGTGACCTCAAGCAGCTGCAGGCTCTCTGTTTTGGTGTGCTTGCTGGGTTTTTTTGTCTTTTTACTCTAACAGCTATTACAGCACATAGTGATGCTGGAGAAAAATCCTTCCTGAATCAGCTGTGCTGGTCGTGAGAGCTGGCTGTGCCAGCTGGGTGACATGCAGGACACAAGGCTCACCACAGCAGTTTCTGTGTGCCCAGTATCCAGGAGTGTCTGCCCGGGCTGGGCTGTGCACTCAGACACCGTGTGGAGGTGAAAGGCTCCGTCATCCCCAATCCCTTTAGCCGTCTTGGCCTCTGCTTGAGTATTTTTAACCTTTTTGCTGTGCTAAGCTGCCTGGGGCTGAAGTGTCAGCGGGCACTGAGGAATACAGCCTCTCACTTCTTTGCCAAGCCCAGGATTTCAGGATCAGTGTCTCTAATCCCTGGATCCTGAAATACCTTCTTCTGCCGGCAGCGCATTTGGAAAATTTGAGTGACCGCAGGTTTAGGCACGGGAAGGGGATGCCTTGGCCACAGGGACTGGGTGCCACGTGCTCCACTGCCAGCATCCGTACCTGATCCGGCTGTCCCTGGGAAGTCCATCAGCCAGCAGTGTGAGATGAGAGGTCCCTGTGCTGGGGGATGCTCTCTCCCACACTGAAACAGTCAGGAGAGAAAAGCTCCATGATCGCTGTCAAGTCTGACCCCTTGTTTTCTCCAGCCAGTCCAGTCTGTCCTCGTGCAGTGGGTCTCTGGTTAATCAGGAGCACAGTCATGGCTGAGTTTCTGGATGGTTGAGTGTGTGTCCATCCCTCTGAGCTCTGCAGAGCTGGCTGTGGCAGTGCTCACCAGGTGAGCTCTGCAGGTTGGTGACCCACTGTTGTGCAGCTGGCTCCCTGGCATTCCCTGATGTTTCTGCTGCCGTATCAGCAGCTCTGCGTGCAGAAATGCTGGTGAGGAGAAGGGGTTTGTGCCTGGCTGGTGAGGACCTTGCACAGGGGATCTTGGAGACAATTTCCTATGGAGGGGGAGTCACTTCCCACTGCTGCAGCCACTGCTGTTCCCCCACAGACTCGGGCCTCGGAGCTACAGGAGCACCAGTGGTTTGGTTTTATTAAGAGGAGTTTGGGACTAATAGAAGAGGTTTCAAAGAGTCTGCTTGCTGTGGCCCTATCCCTTGGGGAACACAACCAGGCCACAACATCCACCTGTTCCTGAACCACCTTAACATGAGCTCCACAAAGCCAGGGCTGGTTTTGGAGGTTTTGTGTCCCACAAAACCATGACTTGCTGCTCTCTCCTCTTTGCTTTCTTCTAGTTCCCTGCTGCTGTCATTTGTTACTTCTTCATGACCTGGACTTCTCCCTCTACAAATCCAAATTCTAGGAGGGAAGAAGGGTGCAAGAGCAGGTGGAGGGAAACCTGTGTTGCCCTGCCTGCTGGCTGGGATGTCTTGGGCAAAATGCTTTCACTGCTCAAACTCTTTTCTCACTTTCCTTTCACCATGACTACTTAATGACTCTCAGTATATTTAATCGATGTCTGGGGTGTTTTCTCTCTGCACATTTTTTCTGCTGTAGCTGTTCTTTTATCTGTTGTCAGCTATCTGGGATGTCACACCTGGCTGTGTGCAGCCCAGTCCGACCGTGGCGATACGTATTTATACTCGGAGCAGCACCAGGGGGGAGCCAGTGTGCTGGCAGGGATTGGAATATTCTCATTTTCCTGTTTTTTTTACTCCAGAAAGTTCATCAGCCATGGGTGCTCCTCTGAGCCCGTGGTCACAGAGCCCAGTGACACAGCCAGTCCCTGCCCTGATGCCACTGGGATGTGACTGTGATGCTGTCACTGAGGGATCTTTCTTCCCAGGTGCAAAAAGGCTGTGTCCTCCCAGTTGTTCTATACTGATCAGGAGCAGCAGAAAGAAGTGTGGGGGGATATCTGTCTGTCCAAGCAGAGCCACTGTGTGGCATCTTCAGATCTGCTGGGGTTAGGTGGAGCATTTGAGGTGTGGGCAATGCTTCACCTCCTTGCCAACAGCCCACAAATTCCCACCTAAGACTCTATCAATCTATTAATTCTCAGGCTGTGAGGCTAAAAAAAGTTTTTTCTGACAACCTCCATCTGTGCACTTCCACTTTAAAAAAAAAGATTTAAATATAATTTGCACAACTGTAATAATTTGGATATAGTGGAGAAGCCATTTGCAAATGAGCAAACCTGCTGCACGAAGCCTTGACCAGCACAACCTCCCTGGGGAAGAAACCTTCCTGTGTGGCAGAGCTGACCATGGAGCCCTGATGGTGTCCTGGGGATAACGTGGATCCTGGCTGATGCTCTCAGTGTTGTTGGTTAATGCTCTGATGTACATGGTTTGGGGTTTTTTTTGTTGTTGATTTTTTAGGTACACATAACACTTCTCTCTTCTTCAGGACAGAATCATCAATCTAGTTGTTGGTGGCTTAACAACCTTGCTGCTTGTAGTAAGTATCTCCCATCCCACTCATCCATGTTGCACCTTGAACTGACAGGGAGAAAACCAGAATTCCTCTCCAAAAATGGGTGGTGAAACTTCCAGTGACCAAAGAGGCTCTGATTTAGGGGAAGCAGTTGTTTTGGAACATATCTGTCTTTTGAAACTCTGACAACAGAAGGGGAATAACTTTCTTTAAGAGCTGCAATAAAATCCTTGAAGTTCCCTGGTAGATTGTCCCTCCTGGCTGAACATGAGGCTGGGTGAGACAACAAAGCATTTATGTGCCAGGAGAGCGTGTTTGCTTCCATTTCCTTCTATTTATGATTTATTGTCCTCTATTTATGGCTTATATAAGTATTTCCAAAGTTTGTCCCTTTGTGTTGAGCCGTGCTTTCCCCAAGCTAAAGACAAACCCAGCGCCATCAGTGGTGTGCTGCACAGGGGGATTGTTGGAGGGCTGAGGTGCAGGGAGGCTGTGGGGACAGGGGAGGTGCCAGCTGGTGGAACACTTGGCTGAAGGGATGCTCCTGCATGGGCACCCCTGGGCCTGATGGCTTCACAGCTACTTGGAGGGTGGTTTCTGGCAATAAGCCAGCATTGCAAAGCTTTCATCTTTTTTTTCCACTCTTCTCAGTGTGCAGCTGTATCAAAGCAGTTTTCCTCCAGACTTGCACATTTTCCTTCAGCTCCTCAGGGGTGGGAGTCAGAGACCAGGGAGGGGTGTGCAGATCAGGATGTGAGCGCTGTGCTGCTCCAGCCCTTGGGCTGAGCCTCTTCTCACTGCAGCTCTGGCCAGTGAAATCTTTATCTTTGTTTTCCCCCATACAGGTCACTCTAATCAGTGCTTTTGTCTTCCCGCAACTACCTCCAAAACCTGTGAATGTATTTTTTGCTTTCTGCATCTCCTTGTGTTGCATTTCTGCTGGCATTCTTGTAAGTACCGCCACGTTTGCCATGCTTTTGAATCAATGGCTCTGAATAAAATCTGCTTTATGTGGTGCTGCCTTCTTTTTTACACTCTCCTAGAAAAACTTTCCTGCCTCCGTAACACAAGCTGACAATGAGGGAGTGGTAATGAGTTTTGTATTTACTGCAGAGTAAGTGTGTGAACTGAGCCAACTCCTGCAGCCCAGCTGTGGTGTAAGACTTGTCACCTCTGTGGCACTGCCACCTGTAGCTGCCAGGGGAGACACAGAGCAGGAAACCAGGGATCAGAGCACTGAAATGGGAGTGCAGAGATGGATTGTGCTGTAGAAGACATTTGAAGTGGGATCAGCGATGCACTTGCATTAGTCAGTGACATTTCAAAAACAGGGGATGAGTTACAGGGGTAGGAAGCTACAGGAAGTGGAAGATGTTCCTCTGCTCAACAACTGCAGAATTCCAAGGAAGTTGCTCCCAGGCACTGGCAAAGGGAACTGGCAGGTCTGAGTTCATAGAATAACAGAATGGTTTGGGTTGGAAGGGGCTGTCAAAGAACATCTAGTCCAATGCCCCTTACACGGGCAGGCACATTGGTGGCTCCTTCTGCTGTAGCTTTTCACACTTGGAGTATTCTCCTTCCTGCAGCTGTGACCTGGAACAGCCCTGAACCCCTCACTGCTGGGAAGTTGCTCTTCAGTGCCTGCTCAGTCCCAGTTTTTGATCCTACAGCTGGTGGCCAGGACTCTGCCCAGAATAGACTGTGTTAGTGCAAAGCTGGTATTTGTCTTCATCCACCAGGGTGTAGCCAGCTTTGAGTGTTAAAACACCCCCAGCTAAGCCACCCGCTCTCCCTCTCTTGTCAGCAAAGCTGACCAGACAGCGCATGTCCTCAGGGCCACTTTCACATACAGACACACACTCAAGTCTCTCTGGCCAGAGGATGCTGGGTTGTTTTACAAACAAATGAAAGTTTGTTTTACAAACTCCCAAAACTAAATCTACAAGTTGCCAATTCAGTTACCAAAGAAAGTTTCCTCAGAATACTTGGCTTTTTGAAATAACACAAACTTCTTTTCTCTTCTAGATCTACTGGTATCGACAAGGAGACCTGGAACCCAAATTTAGAAATCTAATTTACTACATATTGTTTTCTATTGTCATGTTATGTATATGTGCCAACCTGTACTTCCATGAAGTGGGTAAATGAAGGACATTGGGAATACCCAGCAATGACGCTACTGTGTCAGACTGCTTCCAGCTCAGCTCTCAGCTCTACTCGACATTTAAGTGAGAACCATCAGCCTGAGAGGAAAGAAGTGGGTTGTGCAAGGATAAATCAGTACATGATTTTCATGTAAATGTATATGTAATGTCCCTCTTGTTGGGGAGAATTATTGCCATAAGACGTGACATTCTGCTTTTTTTTGAAGAG
This sequence comes from Poecile atricapillus, assembly GCF_030490865.1. NCBI lineage: Eukaryota > Metazoa > Chordata > Aves > Passeriformes > Paridae > Poecile > Poecile atricapillus. The sequence goes on from NC_081288.1 coordinate 7,770,167, forward strand.
CTACTGTTGCGCTTAATGAACATTCCAGTTGTACTGATGTTCAAAGCTTGAATGGCACAAGCTTTTTCATTTTGGAAAAAAATGCACTTTTTTTATTACTGTACAAATAAACTGCAGCACTGAAAGGATCTGTGGCAGTATAAATAAATGGCATCTTACAGTCAAGTAAGACAAATACTCTTTATTTTGTTGAAACTGAATATACAATTATTTCTGTTCCCTAGGCAACCATTTAAAACTACAACTTATTTTTCACATTAACAAAACCACAGACTGAAAAAGACCAACTCTTGATTATGAAGAGCTAATTACAGAAATAAATAAAATAATTTATACAAGTCTTTAGTTTCTATAGCTTTTTCTCTTGATTCCTAGCTAACAGGCTGCTGTTCAGCCTAGTGTCTGTTTCAAACAATGTACGAATTAATTGGCTTCCTTTGCCTCAGGGCCCTATGTCCAGACTCTCACAGAGCTATTCCTCCAAGACTTTGCCACCTTCACACCATTCCCATTGATTAACTTGCTGCAGAAATCACATCTGGAGAGGTGGTTGGTAGTGTCAGGTAAACAGCGAGAGACAAATGTTCCAATCTACTCACAACAATCTCAAAGAAATTCCAAGCTTATGGGGGGAGGCTGGTGGGTCCCAGTAGCTTCCCTTTCTCATAGCCCTTCCCTTTTTGTTCAGCTTGCTGTAGTGATGAGAGAAAAGAAAAAAAAAAAAAAACAAACCAGGAAAAGATTTTCCACAAATGATCTTTCTGAGCTCTGTCCATTGCCAGCAACGGACTTCTCAGGAACAAGCAGACCAGGCAAGTCCCATAGGCTTCTGCCTTCTTCCTGTGCCACAGACATACTAACGAGTCAGGTGAGATGGGAATTCACACCACTGCTTCATGATGCTGCCCATGCTCCCTGAAGTCTTTGATGGAACTCACTCCTTCCTGAAATGTAACAGTCTCTTACTCCATGTATTACAAGAGTCAGTAAGTGCAAAAATCCTCACCCATTCTTCATGAAACCTGTGCAAACTAATACTTGCTGCGGCACTAAGAGGCTACAGTCCACAATCCTTGACTTCTGTCCAGTTTTCCATGTGTGCAGTTCAGCACGTCAGTAACAAGTCAGATCAGAAGTGACTGGATGGATCTGAGCACTGTGAGCACTGCACCAGAGGCCCTTCAGAACACTGCAACACCCCAGTGAGATGTGGCACCTCAGGCCTCGGCTGGCAGCTCAGTCCTCCCTCCTGGATGAGAGAAACAGCCTGAGCAGAGAAAGTGCACCGTAGTCATTTCACACTGGAAGCTCCTGTTCAAAGAGACAGACCGTGACTGCTTTCTTTGGAAATGTGGCACAGAGCTGTAACTAATTTCACAATGCAAACATGGTCAATAGAAAATGGACACCATTGCTGCTTCTCAGTGACAGCTCACTAAGTCCTCAACATCCTTTGAATCTTCCGAGTCAGGACTGCCCAACGATGAGCCAATAATGTGTGACCCATCTCCATGATGCTGTAAGATAGGATCTGTAAAGGGACAAAAAGCATTAGAACTATTGCTGTGCCATTATAACAAAATGTAAAATACAAACTTAGGAAATGTAGCCTGGAATTCTAACCAATTACAGGCAGTGTTGCTGAAACTAGGCAGTTTGCAGTTTCTAGTTTCACAGGATCCCAGAATAGCTGGGGTTGGAAGGGACCTCTGGAGATCCTCTAGTCCAACCCCTTGCTAAAGCTGGTTCAGCTAGAGCACAGGAGCATGTCCAGGTGGGTATTGAGTATCTTTATTGAATATCTCTTTATTGAGTATCTTTAGAGATGACCAATATGGAGGCAGTGGTGTGACTCACATTTGCATCCATCGGGTATTACACCATCAGTGCTGACCCTCTGACGGCTCTACAGGGAGATCCTTCCTCTGGGGAGGAGTATTTATTATGTTACTTGAAATTTCATAGCACTGATATGTAAAATTATTTAAGAGAAAGCAAGGATCTTTGATCTTTGCAGAGACTCAAAAGCTCTCTACACTGCTTTAATGAAAGGGACTGTCATACCTGTGAGAGTTGTCAAGGGCAGGACTGATTCACTATCTATATCATCTGTTGCCTGGATAAAACCATGGGAAGAAGGAACAATAAGCACAGTCTCATCGTCTATTGTAGGCTGATCAACTTGTTCTTCTATTGTTGGGGAACCCAGGTCCTGCACAACACAGAACAGGCCATGAGAATGTATTCCTGGTAGCATAAACAAAAACCTGCATTGTTCAGCCATATTCCACAGTAATACACTCTGGATTAATTTCACCTCATTAAATTAAAATGTCAACACCTGAGATAGCTTATTTCAGCATTTACAGGGACATTTTATCTTAGTGCAGGCACCCAAAAATAAGATGAGAAGAATTTTACCCTGTTGAGCAATGGTGGAGAGGAAGAGAGACACAAGAGGTGGCAAAACATTCCCTTGCAAGTCAAATGTTATGTCTATTAGGCTTTTCCACTACTTGCTGTCTAGATGTCCTGAAACTGAAGCATTACCTTTATAGCACTTACTTGCTCCACAAACCCAACAGCTCTACCTTAAGTTTCACAACTTCTGTTGTTAAGTTTTAAGTGACACTGAACATAGAGCTCAAAAGACCCACTTTATTTGCTGTGCCTTGCTTGGTCTGTCACTGGCTGGAGGTTGGCTCCAGACTTTTCTTGCTGAACCTCATGATACCAGAGGACTGACAACACACTGATTCTTTCCAGGTACAAGTTGTCAATACCCTCATTCTCTTCCAGTCCTGCCATTGCTGCTGCTGCTGCCTCTTCCCTGGCTCCTGTGGTACTGGAATGGCAGCAACACATCTGGCTGACTCAGTGTCATGGCACACTTTTGGTTCCACAAATGCAATGAAGTCATCCCATGCAGTACTGCCAGCACCAGCAGAGACATTTGGATTCCAGTTTTTGTGTGAAACATGTGTAAGGTGTGGTCAAACATCAGGAATCCCTGATGTAGAATGCTAGCAACTGCTGCTGACACAATGGAAGGCAGCTGGATTTATCACTGTTTTCAGAGGGAGCAGGAATTGTTTTTGAGAGGTTACAGCCCTCTATATTTAAGAAAATACTGATGTTCCTCTACCTTGTTTTTTGTAGGAAAACTAGTTTCCCTACATAACTCCACAGTGTTTCTGCAAAGGCAGCTGCCTGAAAACCCCTTCCCTGATGCTGCTGAAGAGGAGCTGACAACCTGTGCTGCAGCTCAATGAACTGCACTAAGTCCCATCCACAAGGGCCTGACCTGCAGGAGCAGCTCTCAGCAGAGCACACAGCTCTGCCCACCAGCAACACTGGGCTGCAAGGCTTGAAACTGGGAAGAGGAGGCGTGAAAAACTAAAGAAGCCATTGTGGCAAATGGGCACCTTTCCCAGCCAGAAATAATACAACCCTGCAGCATGACTGCCTGCCTCCCACTACCCACCCACAGTGACAATACAACCCTGGCAAGCTCATAAAAATAACACTGACTTAAAGAAAACAAAATTTAGGCATGTTTTTCTAGATACCTTTTCACTGAGAATTACTCACAGACAGTTCACTATTTCCTAGAATTTAAGTACACATGTCAAACTTGAATCTGACTTGAAAAGTAAGGCAAATTAGAATTACAAATTCAGTTTGTTTTTCTGTATAGAAAAAAAAAGTTTAGTTTTACATTCTGCTAGCCATGAGCAATTTGTACAAAGTTAAATTAGGAACTAGGTTAATATCAAAAGTTTATTAATTCTACCTTGAGAAGCTGAAGTTATAAAATAAGAATAGAAAGCTGATGGTCTGCCTCAAATGCTGAAAATCTTATCACAAGTATGTCAACCATGACACAGAAAGAGGAAAAGGAAAGAATAATCCCCAGGTTTGGATGTGTTCAGGATTCAGATGCTTCTGTAGTAGCAAACTTGAGATGTACAAAGATTCTTCCTCTTGTAAAAGCAAAATGGATATGCACTATTAGAAGCTTCTTCAAAGACCAAAGCATATTAATGATGGATTTTTCAAGGCTGACAAAGCAGAAATGCAGCTACTGTAGAGAACAGTGTTCTAAAACACAGGAAGTGGTATTTCACTCTAACTCATCTTTTCCCAAATTCAAACCTGTAAAGGAAGAGGAATTTTCTACCCACTAAAGAGTGTTATCTTCTTTTTAGCATCTCTTTTTCTGTGACTTAGTCATTTTCATAATTCCAGCAACTGAAAGATTGAGGAACTTAGTAAAACTCATTTCTGCATCTCATGTGTTGGAGATGAATAAATCTGAGGCCAGAAAGAGAAGTAGCTTAATGCTTTAAATTCCCATTTAAAAGATACTTGACTGGAGTAGTATGTTTAACAGAAGTCCTCAAAACTGGAAACTGAGGTACATCTTGAAAGATGTTATCACACTCATAAAGCAAAACCTAAACACTCTATCTCACCTCACCTCCATCTATTTATTGATGCAGGTATGCTGGACAATTAACAGCCCAGTTTAAAGCAACAGCATCAAAGAGGAATCACCTGAAGGCAACTGTTCAGTGCCACCAATGTTCCAGCTTTCCACTGTCACCATGCAGAAGCACCCTGAACAGTGAAGCAACTCCACAGCTAGTGAGGTGTTCAAAGCTTCAGATAAAATCAAGTATAAGCCTCAGTACCAAATTAAATGCTGTTACTTTCATATTCATAACACACTAACGAAGCTCAAGGATAGAGGATCTCAGCAAATACTTGTAAAACTGTGATAGTCACAGAATTGTTTGTATGGGAAGGGACCTTGAAGATCACTCAAAGCCCCATCCAATCTGCCCTTGAACATTTCCAGAGAAGAGGCAGCCCACAGCTTCTCTGGACAACTTGTTTGAGTGCCTCACCACTCTCACAGGAAAGAACTTTCTCCTAATACCTCATCTAAACCTACATTCTTTCAGTTTGAAGCCATTCCCCCTTGTCCTGTCACTATATGTCACAATTCTTATGAATAGTGTCTCTCTATCCTTCTCCCTTCAGCTATCAATATAAATGAAATCACTGAGATATTTCAGATGAATAGCTTAACATAAAGGCCAAAGATTCAATGAAATAATTCTCTGTGCAGAAATGGGGAAAATATCAAGTTTCATGCCCTCCCTTACCTCAGTAACGTAAGTGCTGGGTAAATCAGAGTGAGAATCCTCATTCTGTTTCAGGCTAGCATCAGCAATCTCCTCCTCAGTTCTTACCATAACTCCATCCATCAGTTCTCTACTATTCCTGCTGCTAAATTTGGAAGCATCATCTTCGTTGTAGGCTGACTGCTCTTCGTCACTCAGCTTGGACTGATGGATATCATGTGGGAAAGTATTTGTTCCTAGGGTGTCTGGAGGATCTGTCAGGTCAGCTGACTGAATGTCTGAATCCACAGTCAGTTCTGTCTGGGTGACAGAAGAGGAGATGTCTTCGGCAGCAACGGTGCGGATTATCACACTTGGCGTGTGGCACTGCACTGTGACGTTGTCACTTGTGTTTAACAAATGCTCTGGCTGTGAGCAGCATTTGCAAAAAAAGAGACAAACAAAACCCAAAAAAAGGTCAGAGACTCTCCTGTAACTATCGACAGATCTTTCAAGCAAATACAAGCAAAAGGATTCCAATTGGTAAGTATAGTTTAGAGTTTTATATACACAGTATATCAGCCCAGATCATCTGTTGACCTTTCCTGTTCCTAAAGGATAACTTTGTAGACTGAATGTGGTGTCATGTGTTCTTTAAGTCACAAATAAAAACATAATAATATGAAAGAGGCAACCATTCAGGTGAGGATCACTGTAGATTCAAAAGGTCACTGTTCCACTGAATTTTTAATCACTTTTGTGATTCAATCTCCAGTTTGCTACTCCTTTCCTCCCTCTAACAAAAAGCAATACTTGTTACTACTATCCAATATTGTGGGCCAATATCTATTTGTGAGAGTAACTGAAAACATCACAGAACAAGAAGATCTGGTTTTGCTGGGGACCAAGCCACTAAATGGAGACATGCTGTTCAGAACTTGCTCACTAAGCTAAGTTCTGAAGCAACCAGAGGTTGCTTTTTCAAAACAATACACAAACCCCCAAATTCTCAGTCTTCAGGATTTTAAACAAAGTAACATTGTTATGACTCAAGAACTGCTTTGCAAATTTAACGTGCATGTGCAGGGCCTTGCATTACAATGTTCCCCTTCCCCCAGTGCCCAAACCCCAGAGCTCTCACAGACAAGGCGTGAACGATGATCTGCTCCGGGGAGGCCGGAGCTGCCGCAGCCGCCAGGGTCATGGTGGGACTCGTTGCCAGGGTTAACGGGAGGCCTTGGCTCGAGCTTGTCTGCAGTAAGTAGGTACCTGGTGTCCCAGTCGGCTGCAGGTGGAAAGACTAAAAAGACAATACAGGTTTAATACCCAAACACACTGCCCAGGACATACTGGAGTATTTTGATTTACGTGGACCAGCCTAACTGGTCCTCCCTGGAAAATACCACACCAATCCAATCCCTTCTGCACTGACTGCTGCATTGCACTCAAAAAGAAGAAAAAAGAGTCATCTGTAGCCTTGGGCTACCAAGGCAAGTATTAAGGGCAGGAGCCCAGCAGGTCTGTACTACGCTGTACAGCAGCAGGTGAAAAAGGAACAAATTCAACTTAATTTTACATTGAGATGGAAGGAAACTATGCTATAAATTACAGGACAATGGAACAGACACAATCTTTACTTGCTGGGAGCTCTCCTGTTTCCTTTATGTCAGATTTCAACAATGAAAAAATCCAAGCACAAAGGAAAACTTCATAGCATTAGAGAAAATTTAAAGCATTTAATTATAATTCACAGTTCACTCAGCAGCCCTAATGGATTACACTTTCAGAAATAAGTTTGAGAACTCTTCTTATTTCTGCCTGAAAACCTTCCTTTCTTTTTTTTTTTTTTTTTGAAATGCACAGTTCTATAGTCTAAAAAGTAGCTGGGCTGAAAAGCAAAAAACACAGTAACAAACACCAGTTACTTACTGGAAGAATCTCAAAGGTCTGTAGTGTTCCACTGTTCAGTGTTATTGTCTCAGAGTCAACAGTAGCAGCAGGGGAATCGGTTGAGGCTGCAAAAGGAAGGAAAAAAAAAGGAAAGTATGTAAACCAGAATGTTCAGCCCTGCAGAGAGCATAACATACTATAATTAATACATGGCAGGGTACTGTTAATTCCCCTCAGAGGAAGAAGAAAACTGGCTGCAATCCTAATGACAAGGTTCTCTAATTGGTACCCAAGATACAATACTATTTAAAGAGAGCATTCTACAATCCAAAAGAGCAAAAGAAACTAAGTATGGGTTTAGCACACAGAGATAAAAGCAGACAAATAAAGTTTCTGACATGATCTAATTACTTTTTGTAATGAGATTTGCAAGAGGTTCTAATGTAACGACACCCTTTGGTTTAATGATACCTTTTGGATCATGTACTGCTTGTTTTAAACCGGTGCCAGGCTTAATATTGTTGTGTTTCCCACAGACTATTCTTTCTTTTTTTGTATTTTTAATCTTTTCTGCCCTCCAAAGTATGTCCACCCCCGATGAAAGATCAGATGCTTCCCAAGATATTTGCCTATCCTGTATGTTATGACCACAGAGTATAAAAGCTGTAAGTATTTTTACTACAACTATGTAATTATTTACACAATTAGCTCCACTAATTCTAGAAGCAATGAAGAGAAGCACTGAAAACAATTGATGTACCAGGTATCTTAAGATCACCAGGTCCAAACAACTTGTACTCCAAACTTTATAACCATAATTATGATTTCTATTTACTTGTGAAAAAAAAAAAAAAATCACAAGTTCCAGGAAACCAGATTAATACTCTGTCTGGGGCTTTCCAGTAATTTCCTAAATACCAAAAGGGGAAAAGATCTACAAGATGGTAACAGTGACCCAAGCACTGGAAATTTTGCTATCTAAGACTCTGTGGCTGCAAAACACAGTAATTTTGCTCTCTTAAGAAGATAGAAGCTCCATTTTTGAAGCTTTTATTGTTGTAGTGGCATGTTCAAAGTTTCCTGCTGCAGGTTTCCTGGTACTCGGTAGCAGAGGGCTGTAAAGCATGGCCTGTCATTTACCCAGCCACTATATTCATAAAACCTCAGGAATTGCCCCTTTGAAACCCTGAGCCTTCCACCAAATGCAGCAGAAAGTGGCTAACAGCTTCAGCTCTCATGGGACTGTGAAACACACAAAATTCATTGTGATTACACAGCCAGAAATTCTTCAGAGAAGCAGACTAAAATGGGGGAAAAGGCTTGTTAGGCAGACATGGGCAAGTGAAGTCACAAAATAACCATTACAGGACTCAATTCAGAAAGGACTAAAGGTTCCAGGATCCCAGCCCATCCTCCCTGCTCATCAAAACCCATCAGCTTCGATCAAACTTCATCCAATGTCTGAGACTACTGACACAGTACGACAGACCAAAAGTTCTTGGCTTGATGTCATCTGTCATTCTAATTAGAAAATAAACCACATAAAATGAAGATAGCACTTAATAAACAGATTAAGACAGATCGACCTAATAAAATTAAAAACAGAAAATTGTTTGCCAAAAGCCTGTTCAGGCATAGTCTGAAGAATCAGTTTGTAGACTACTTAGCTCAGTTGGTCAGAGCAGGGTGCTAATAATGCCAGGGCTATAGGTCCAACCCCTGTACAGGCCATTCATTTAAGAGCTGGCATTCAATGATCCATGTGGATCCCTTCCAACTCAGAATATTCTGTAACTCATTTGGTAATCAGCAAAACAAAAGCACTAAGTTTTCCTAATAAAATTTACAAATGACAAACGATGCAAAATAATATACAGTGCAGATGACAGCTGCATGTGACTGGAATTACTTAGTAAGATGAGTTACAAAATCAAGCAATAAGAACTACACTCAGAGTAGACCTGGTAATCAATGTTAGGTAATGAGTAAAGTTCATCCTTAAGAGCATGGGAAGCACCAACTTAAAAATAAAATACAGCAGTTTAGCAGAACCCTGTCTGAATGTTGGTGTGACTTAGCAGCTAGCACTTTCCAGAGTGTTTGCACCTACAAATAACTGCATAATAAAGGACTAGGAAAAAACACACCTTCCCTTCAGTGTCCTGCATCAGAACTTGGGGACAGTGGTCTATATAATTTACAAAAGGAGATCTAGTATGTGATGTTCATTGTTCTGCACAAGAGCGACCAGAAACAACTTAAGGAACAAACATACATACTCTGTCTTCATTAAGAGGTTTGTGCACTGAAGGCTCTACAAAGAACAGGTTATGTGGCAAACTCCTTTGTGCACACACACAGACACCTACAACACCTGTGTCCAGGTGCTCTAATTGTAGTTTCTTGGAACTACCATCACAGCAATATCTACATTTGCCTAACAAAGTGAGAAACAGGTAAACAGAACACAGAAATGTTTCACCTGAAGTTATGGCATGACCAGGGGAAAATCAATACAACTCTTTAGGACATGCTCACTCCTCCTTCACCACCTTAGCACAAGCAGGCTTCAGGTTCTGTGTGAGTGGCTTGTTTCAGTACTTACAGACATGGGTGATCTGCACCGGGATCTGCAGAGCTGCCATGGGGCTTGGGGCACTGCCCGTGCTCTCCTCCAAGCGAGCCACCCGGATCTGCACGTGCTGCACCCCTGGGCTGGAGTTACTGCTTGCTAAGCCACTGCCACATTTGTTCTCTGGAAGCTGGTGCCCTGGATTGTTTTTTTGGTTCTCGTGGAGCTGTTTGAGACCCTTTATCAGCACTGAGAGAAAAAAGACTCATGCTAGAGCAGGTTGAAGAAGCACATTTGAAGTGCTGCAACTGATGATTTACCCAAGATGAAAAGAGCAAACAAAATCCCACAGAATTTGGAACTTAAGCAACCTCCAGAGACACAGAAAATAGAAATTTAGCACATACATGGACCATTTATAGTCAACTACAGCAATAAAATACATTTCCTTATGGAACCCAGGCATTTCCTGATGCCTGGGGGAGAAAAAAGAACACACAGCCCCTAAAAGTTTGGAACTCTCTAAAATGATGCATGGTATATCCCCAAGCTACAATCAAGTGCCAGTATTATTAGCTGTGTAATGCTGCTACCAGAAGTAAATCCTCCATCTTCTACAACACGGAAGCAGATTTGTTCAAGAGCTTGACAAAATGTCACTGAAAACATGGAGCAAGAGAGAATGAATCCCACTGTGGTTATACCACAATTCTTCACCTGTGCATGAAGAGGCCCATTGCTCCAACAGAACCACCTACCCTTCTTCTCCACAATTGCTTTGGCCCTACTGAGAGAGCGGCTGATGTAACAGCAGGTTTCAAAACCTGAAGCCTCAGCTTTTCTGTAATTCATTACAGCCAGCTGCCTAAACATCTCCCCTTTGTCAGGGAAAAGAGAGCAGAGCCTGTTAATTCAGTGCTGCATTTATATTATGAATTATTTGATGCAACAACTGTCTATTAATGTGTGGTAACAGGGGTGCTCTTCCCAGCTGCAGCCTTGAGGCAGGACTAATATATAACCACACTGTCAACCACAGCACAAGTGTGCATTAAATTACATCTTTCATTAATTATGGAATGACTAATCTCTAATTTTTTTCCTCTCCCCAAGTCAGACAAAGGGAGGTCTGAAGGTCACAGACACCCTTTTGGCTTAGGCACCAGTTTCTCCGAGCCAGAATGGGACAATGGTATGAAATGTATTTGGGGGAACTTTATACTCCTGATTCCTCCCCTCCTCCTCACTGCAGCTAGTACATCAACCTTCTGTCTGCAGCTAAGGCTCAGCACCCGTCAGAGATTACATTTTAACATCATAAAGACAACACATCTACCCTGAGGCCATAGTTAGGCTGCAGATACATATCCTCTTCCACCTGAAGAGGTCACTGCCCTCCAAAGAGCAGAATCATCTGAGATCTGCCAGCTGAGCTGCTTATATACATGCTCTCACTTTAGCCAAAGCTGGAAAGGATGGCAAAGTCTGTCCAGTTGTACACAGCAGCTTGGCCTGTTTGACTGAAACACTTAAGGACTGCTTGTAGGAGCAATTCAGTCAGCAGTTCCAAGGGGCCAGTAACTCCCAGCAAAGGAGCAACGTGCTCTTTGGCCAGCAATGCTGTAAGCAGACAACAAAATGCAGCCCTATTCCTTTGACATATGAGAAAGGCTCTTTCAGAAGAGATGTGTGCAAGCAGTACATTACCAGGGAATGAAACATCTTTGTGGTTTGCAATCTGTCTTTTAATGGTCCACCATTTACTCCGAAGCCACTGTGGGGAGCGGACACTGCTCCATCCTTCAGCCAGTAAATCCCAGTTGATGTCATTTTCATCAGAAACTTCAAGTTCCGCTATCCTGGCAGGATACAGAAAATATTGACCTGTTAGAAACTGCCCTCCAGACCAGCAGGGGTGTCGCACATGTCCGGCCGTGTCACACATAACAGCGCAGAATGACATGCTAGTGACCAGCCCACCAGAGCTCAGGAATCGACACAGGCTTCCAAGGCTCCACGCTGCCAGAGGTCAAGCAGAATCATAAACAACAGAAGATGGACTAGACCTGTTAGATGATCCAGTCCATCTCCTTGCCATGCAGGATTATTCTCCTTATTTACTTATACATTAGGTCTTAGATCAGATTATCGTGAAGCATTCCAAGTGGTGGTACTTGCATCTTTTCTTTTTGAAAAAGCATTCCCCAAACACATCTCCAAGGCAGGAAATACTTCCTGAGATTCACTCTGAACATTCACTTAATTAATTTCATGTTATGATATTTACTTGTTTTCTTCTAAGTAACAACCATCCATCCTTAACACAGATTTTTGCCTTCTCTCAGATGCTTCTTAGCCAAAGTAGATGAAGTTAACTATAGCATGAAACATTTTCTCATAAATCAATCCCACAAGGCTCTCCAGATAAGAGACAGTCTTCTCTACCAGAATCTATTCAAAATCACTAAAAATCTCTGAATTGCCCTTGTCTGTACATGGAGTGTATGAAAGAGACGTGAATAGTGAGGGGAAAATATTTTTGTGGAAGTTAAGGGAAGTCCTCTTCACAAACAAAGCAAGAGTACTCTTGCTAGCTAAAGAAAGAAGAAAGTAAAAGTAAAAAAAAACTACCAAAACCAGCCCTGTAGGATGAGTAAAGGCTATCTGGACAGACCAAAACAGAAATATTAAGAAATATATACCCAGCACATTCTGAAATGTGGAATCAGGCTCCTCATTTTGAGTTCATGTCAAACAGCTTCAGTAAATTTGTTAATACTACTTTGCAAGTGATCGTTAGATTCCCTGGATGTCTCGGCTTTTTATTCCCACCCAACCATAAAAATCCACTGGCTAAAAAGCCTGAGTTAAAGGCATTCAAAATGGGAGGAGGACTGGAGAGAGCAAAAGATTTCCAAAGTCACTACCAGGTTGCCAGTTCAAATGTAGTCAAAGATGCTGATATCCAATCAGTGTTTGGTGGCCTACATGAAATTAATTTACAGTCTCAGTTTAGCTCTTTGTAGACAAGATGTCCACATCACAGAAACCACCACCACACTTGACCCTTGTTGGTCATCTCAGCAGAGAGGCCAAGGACTGAACGGGCAGGGAGACTGAGCTACCCTCCAGTTAAGGGTTAAAGCGCATCGGTGGGGCAACGTGTGGGAAGCTTGCACGGTTTGCTGCCTGTGCTGTACCTTTTCTGTGGAATAAAGAAGACTTCAGTCTCCAGGGTTTTCAATCTGACACCTTTCACGAACACTAACATTCACTAAAAAAACAAAAAACAAAAAATATGTTCAATAATAAATCTCTGGGAACTGTAAACACAGCAGTGATTTTTGGAAGGTTCTAGAATTTTCAGTGTCTAGGAAACCAGCAAAATGGACCCCAATGGAATCCTGCCAGCAACACATATTACAAACCTTTAAAAGTAACTAAAATAACGAACCTCAAGATCAGATTTATTTCATCCTCCTTAGTCCACTCGGTGCCCCCACTTTGTTTCCAGTTGAGATAGTTGAGCCATTTAGAGCGGCACTGCTTCTCCGAGCGCGTCCCGACCCGTTCTGCCACAGCAGCCCATGACACACCTTGTGTGACAATGTCACCTGGCTCTGTGCTTGTCAGCTCGTGCACTACTTCTGCCAGTCTTTTTTCTTCTTTCTCTGTCCACTTTCCTGAAAGAGAGAGAAGCCCTCCATCTTAACTAGCAGCACATACCCTCTGTTCTGAACTGTAACATGCCGACAGACATTTAACTTCCATGTCCAACACCTTATTCCAGATGCAAGTATTAACCTGTGAAGAAGATGTAACTGTCCTTGATTACTAATAATTTATATTACATCCATTCTTGATTAAATCAACAATTCCATTGTTCTGCTGCTGAATTTCTATTTTCTCTTCCTCTCACAGATGAGTAAGGCCACACAGAACTTGTCCAAACCATGAGCAAAGCAAACTAATCCAAGCTATCTGAACTGTATTAGCTGGAGTGCAATAACCATGCAGCAATTTAGTGGACATTATTCACATGAGGTCTGACTGAATTTTCCTTTATACTTGAATATATACATTACAAAATAAAGAGTACTTCTGAAGTGCATCTGTGTCTCTCTTGACACAAGATATCTTATAACTGTTAAACACAAGGGACAGAATTTTAACCAGAATATCCATTTCTGACACCAGCATTTACGTCACCTGTGTTGCAGGTATCCTTCATCAGCCTACATCGATCCTTTACAGATGAAGCACTTCTCCCCAAGGCAGCTCCTATTGTGGCCCAATCATTACCGTGCTTCACTCTCAGCCTAAAGAGAAATGTGCTCATTAGCACTATAACCAGTTAGGAAATTACCAAAATATCAAATATTCTCTAATAGAAACAGGATGAATGTGCAGTTTACAGGCTTAAAGAGAGAATACGGAAATCACTTTGCTACTTTACTATTAATATTTTCTGCTACGTTTTCCTATGTGTTTCTGGTCCTTTTGGACCAGCTAAGCCACAAGATACTTGTAAAATGTGTAATATCTGTCTTGCAGGAAGATTTTGAGGCTTAATGAGTGTGTTAAACACAATATGAATGTTTAGATAAACAGCCGATTTCCATTCTATACAGGTTCCTCAGTGATTTTCAGGTGGTGTACAGAACACTTGAGAAATTTAAACAATGTCCAATGAAAACCCAGGTATCCTACAATTTAAATTAAGAAAAACAGTACATAATCACGTTCCTCATTTTAACGATCATCTTCCTCCTTCACATGACAGCAGGTTGCTTAAAATGTTGATCCATGACTAGTTCTGACACATCTGGAACCACAGGCACCTTGTGAATGACACAAACCAGCTCAACTGATCCACACAGATCCATCAATGCAATGCAATATATTCCCTTCCCTCCTTGCTTCAGTCCAACAGTTTCTTCCAACTGCACAGCCCTGGAAACGTGCAGGAGGGGATAAAGTCCACAGCCCTATCTCCTTGATCTATCAGGTTCATACTCAAAATCAGGCTTTTTGAGCTGTACTGATAACTTCTGTATCTATAATACCTCCTAGGGGAGATCCCACTCTTGACCTGCCACTTCCTTTAGGAATAACCTTTGTTCAGATTTTGTAAAGAAATGGAAGCTCTGTTTCTCATAAACGCAAATATTGACTGTGCTTGTAAAAATCTGAAACATTCCTAGTTACAACAGAAGCCTTGCTATAGAACTTTATTGCACACTATTAAATCCTGAACACACATTTTTCTTTAGATAGTAACTGCTATTTTTTGATAGTGTTGGAGCAGACAAATTTACTTGTAACTCTTCAGCGATCTCATACATGGAAATCTTTAAAAATTGACCAAGCTCCTAAATATAAACAAAGAATATCTTTTTTACAAGATAACTTACTCTTTAAGTTTTTCAATTTCCTCAGGAGTGTACCTAAGCAACAGGCAAATAAAAAGACATTATTTTAAACAGAAAGCATACAGCATAAATATTTTTATTTTACTAACCACACAGCACACAAATGTGTCTCTTACAACAAGAGATTAAGAAATTTCAGCTGTAAGAAACAATCTGACTGAATACTCTGGAAGAATATGAGGAACAAATGCCATTTTCCACATTAGTGCATTTCTAAGGTTAACTGGTATAAGATTCCTCTCATTTGTCAGAAAAATTCCTCATTCTCCATGATCTTACTCCTATGAACAGAATTAGAATTTTCTGCATTAGTCTTTCAAATAACCAGCTTCTTCCTTACTGTCCCAGTTCACCATCACCATAAAGCTGACTTTCCATCAAAAAACTGTATCAGCACTGAGAAGATATTTTTAATTTTCAACTACCTTCAAAAACTAAAATATAGTATCTTTTCTGGATGGCACCAGGTCACTGCTTTAAAGAATGGCAAGCAAGGGCATACGTAAGGCGTGAAGATCAATTACTTCCAGGTCACAGCTCTACAAAAAGTTACATCTCAGCTCAGATCCATGCTTGTGTCCAAGTCCTCTCATCATATCAGAAGCTGTATTCACCTCTGTTTTGGGTTTTTTGTTTGTCTGTTTTTTAAAGCTGTCATTGAATACCATCAATTGAACACAACTATTGCCAAGGATTATCTAACAGAATTGAACAGAGGTGGCATATTAGCAAAATCTAGGTCTGTTTGGCTAAAATTTTCTGTCTCACATAGAACATGTCAAGCATAAATACATGACCCTAATCATAACAATAAAACCATGCAGCATTAGAGGGTTTCATACTTTCCAACATGGTTTCTGTCATCATACATGCGAAGAACTCTTCTATAGACAGCAAAGAGAGGCCGATTCAGACCCCAAGCTATTGTCCTGTAGAAATCTTTTCTTTCATCTTTTGACATTTCAAATATAATTTCAGTGGCATCTTTTATTCCACGGGCCTAGAACAAAGCATTTAAAAAAAACAAAACAAAACAAAAACAAAAACCACAAACAAAACACCTTAGATAAAGTCTCCTCGGAATCAAGAAGTAGAACACAAAAACTGAAGCCATTATGCAACTTTCTCAGTATCACAAATACTACAGTCCAAAAGGAAAACCGAGTATTTATGGATTAGCTCCCTCAAATACAAACTCTTGAACACTAGATTTTTGAACACTAGGTTTTGCTTTTTTGATTTTTTTTTTACATTGGAGTCCAAGGAGACACAGAAATTCTAACACCTGTCCACATATAATAAAAAAAAATAAAAATCTGTCCAATGTATATATTAAGATCAAAAATTGAAGCATCATATAGAACATCATGGAATATGTACTGTGGTGGAATTAGTCTGGGGCCATACAAGGGAAAGTTGTCAAACTGCTATACTGATTCATTACATAATTTTAGATATTCCTTATGCAACAGCAATTTCTTTCAATTAAACTACTCTTCTTGTTTTGACAGAAACTCAAATAAATTCAATACAAAAACACTGCAATGAAATATAATGGTAAAGCTCAATTTCAGCTTAAACTAAGAATCACTACATTGCAATTATTCGAAGCAGTACAAGAAAGGGAAAAGAATGAACCAAATAATTTATCAGTAACTCAGAAAAGTTATTCAGCTAGCCTAAAAAAGCTTCACTAGATTTAAAACATAGTATTACCCATGAATGATTTTGTGGCAGAAACTCTAATATGTGTGTGGGCAGACAGATACTCTTCAACTAATATTACGGATTTTTATCCCAATGAACACTAAATTCAGGGCTTTTTTTTTGAAACCACAAGTGAAGGATGGTGAAACTGTAATATCCAGGCTATATATTCTCAGTTGTAAGGGCTCAGCTCAATATTCTCAGCTGCAAGCCTACCACAAGTATGACTTACAGGCAATTATCACCATCAGCATGTTCATCACATGCCCATTTAAACTGAACTCCAACCCAAAAAATTTAAGGGGAAGAAAGCAGACACAGACATTCTGCTAGTGTAGTACACAATCATAGACTTGGCACCAAGAACATCTGGAAGTTGTATTCAGTGCTCAGTAAGGAAAATTATCTCTACTGCTAGTGTAATTTTTTTCCAGAATCTTCAACAACGGTTTTATGAGTCCTCAATGTCAGAGAAAGAGATTTAATCATGCAAAATGTCATGTCATGGTACTCAAAATGGGCTATATCCAGAACAAAAATTAAAAGCAATGTTACATTCAGTAGTAGTTAAATCCTGTCTATAAATAAAATTTTCCTATGCATTTCAAATGGGTAATGACCATTCCCACAAAAAAACAATCCAAATCACTTATTGAGTATTCTGGGATGTTCTAAAGGAGTTAGTTTCTAGCAGGAACTGCATCACCACATCAATGAGCAGGGAACACACTCTAAACATACCTTTAAATAACGCTCAATGTTACTCATCAAAATGTCAATTTCTTCCTTTGACCACATCCCTTGTTTCCATTTATGGCCTGAAAATAGAAATGATAACTAATTAGTGAAGGCCAGAAAAACAGCATGAACAGAAGCATCTGAAAACATGACCCATAATGCAATTAACACGGAAAAGAGTAATTTTAGCTACTAAAATATAACTAGCATTCATTTTAAACAGATATGATTTCATAACTGACAGTAATGATCAACTAATATTTAAATAATGTGAGTCAGACCCCTCTTCAAAAACATCCCATTTTTAAAAACAGAACATGAACTCCTCTGTGTGCTGTCAAGTCACATTTTCAGGCTTTCTCTTCAGCTGCAACTAGAAAATTTCTGTCTTTAAACTGACAGCTGAAATTTCCATGGACTCAAAATGATTCCAGAAGCTGGTACTTAAAATATGACTCAAAACATTACCTGAAGAATTGGCAACAAGGTGGGGTTCTCTTGCATGCCTCAACACTCCTGAACATGAGAATAGTGCCACCTACTGTGAGTGCTTTTCATAGAGGCAAATGCTCTATTAAGCCTTTTTTGACAAGCTGCCCCCCATCTCTCTCCTTCTTCCTGCATTGGGAGGAATGCTCCGGGGTCACAGTCAGCATAAAACCTTGCGGTGGGTCTTTTACTTTCACAAATAAAAGTGGCAAACCAATAGAAACAATGTTTCCTCTCTGTCTATGCCTTTAGTAACTACAGTGCCAGCTAAGCTTTGAATGTAAACCCAACCAACTTTACTCAGAGAAAATTTCAAACCTGAAGTCTATCAATAAAACATTAAAACATTCTTACTTTAAATTACCCCTTTTTCCCTTTATGGTCATACCATACTTTTAATTAAGCTTATGCCAGTGTGTGTGACCCAGTTTACATATTGGTGTGTGCTGGCTACCTGCCCACCTCTGCTCAGAAAAATCAGGGTACTTCCTTCTCAGCCTGCTAATTACCAGAGCTGAGAGACAGAGCACACCAAAGAGACTGTTTACTCAAATCCAATTATAACGGAAAGTACAGGCATTACTACTAATTCCACTGGAACTGGTGAGAGAGCACTCTTTCCCTGTGCCCCATAACTTCAATCTCTTCTTCCACTGTTACAGACAGAAAAATATTGTATTCATGTAACTGTGATTCACGCAGGTCCCAGCCTCTGAACTGACTTAATGAGACACTGTTACACTTCACATGGAATAACCTCTAATACCAAACAATTTTAGGAAAGGACATATATTCTGTACTTCAAATGTTTGCATATTCATAGTCAAGATTATCATAACCTGCCCACAGGTCTGGGAAGAAAGCATTATCAAGTGGAGACTGCTATAAAATGATGAGCTCAGGTAACACATGCCAAAGTCTGAGCTACTGTAAAAGACACACACTGGCATTCCTACACTGCTGATCTCTGTGACAAACCACAGAGCTTACAAGAAAAGTTCAGCCACTAGAGATTCTCAAATACTTTTCTTGGCATATTTTACCAGAAATGTCTTCCTCAAGTTATTAATCTCTTAACTGGAATCACATTGAGTGCCCTCCTCTGACTAGCTTACAATGCTGTGGTTCTTCCTAAAGGTTTCAAAAAAGTCGAAGTAAGAAAAACAGTAGAGGGGCTGAGGAAACCAGAGAGACAACATGTCTTCATTTGACACTAAATTTTTTTTCTAGGTTTAGAAAGGCACTTCCCTTGTGGGGAGGAAAGAAAAAAACAAAAGCTCTTGAGTTCAGCAACTACTATGATTGCAGACATATTTGGAAAGGGAGGAATGCCCAATGGGTTGGAACTTTTAGGAGTAGCAGGGATTATTTCATTAGGTCCTGGTCTGCAGGAGCCCTCTTCTTCTGAAGCAATGCCATTAACCTGAGCATGGACTGTTTTCTTCTTGGTGTCCCCCACTTGTGCTGCAGCTTCCCACCCCCTGACCAGACCATCTGGGCTTACACACAGCACTCACAGCCCTTCTCTACTGTGGCCACTACTGTCACCACTGCAGGCATGGCCCATCTCCAAAAAGCCAGACCAGAGATTACTTTATACTTGCAAAATGTCCTGAGACATTTGGAATAGGTTACCTTTCAACAGCATGGGAGAACTGCACTTGAATTACTCTACCTTTATTGGTTAGAGAATCCTTATCCTCTTTAGTTGTGAACCAGGCTTGACTAACAGCTGATACTTCTTCATTGCCCATTGGGGAGATTTCATCCAACTGTTCATTCTGAAGAATCTTGAAAAGACCAATATGAAACAATACAGTCAGGTATTCAGTTGTTTATATCACTTTGCAATTAACAGGGAGACAGAAGGAAAATTAAATCAGCTCACCTCGTCATATTGCGGACTGTCAAAAGTGTCATGTCTTAGATACAACATTGTAACTACTGCCTTTCTTAGAACACTTCAGTAAGATTTAGCGTATTAATACACAAATGTTGTGAGAATTAATTAGGTAATATTCTTCATCTTGTTTAATGTATAGTAAGTAAGAAGAATCTCACTGGCTGTGGTGGAAACAGGACTATATCCAGCATCAACAGTCTGGAACTTTTGAACATGGTATACCCACAATGAAAACTACCTGTAACTGTTAGGACTGGTGACAAGACAAAGCCTACTTAAGCCTGTTATAAAGACTAACTTATAATCAAAGAATGACAGAAATAACAGATAAATTTGTCTTCTATGCAGATCACATGTAATTACCAGTGGAGGGTTATCTCCATTACTCTTTGCAGTATTGCTCTTTGGGCAGTAACTTAAGACTATAAATACCCTCTCTCATATATAAAATTATTCAACTGTCCTTTTACAGACCAGCATTTTTACAAATAAGATCCATGCTCACATACATTTGTTCCATAGAGTCTTATTCATTTATTAAGCATTTCTGATACTTCAATTTATACAAAAGCATACATCAAACAGGTAAATTTTGAAGTTTTACTGTACCTGAATCTGGGTAACAGTTCCTTCATTAATCTCATCTTCAGCTACCTCAGTGGTAGCAGTCATGGTCACCTCAAAGCTCTGATCATTTTCTGAAACTTCAGAATGGGTAAGTTAGTTACATACTTAACTCCTGAAGCATTTTTTTACACATGCTACAAGTTTTATAAATTGCTACCTTTGAAGTGAAAATTTTGAAGAGCCTTATTCAGTATTTTTTTGTTGACACAGTAAATTCACTAAAATGATTATCAACTGCTTCTCTTCGTAAAATTTAAATATGGATTTTAAAACCTTTGGTTTTATGCTTGACTACCACAATGACTTAATGTGAAACGTGAACAAAATTTGTTTGATGCAAAAATTTGAAACTGTATCGGTATTTCTTTTCCAGCCCTAGCTTCAGTATTTTCCAGTTATTTAAGGACAACATTCAAATCTTTTGGCTGCATGCATTTCCCCTAGTCCTCCTTCAACATAACGCCTTTAGTTCTAAGGAATTTATCCCTAGTTCTACCAAACAAACAGGCTAAAATACTCCTAGGTATTGCAAATTGGTATTTTAACCAGATCTGGTTTAGTTTCCCTTTAGGAGATTTATTAAACTTTCTAATCTTTAGTCAATTTCCAGAAGACTAATTCATCCTTTTTTTACATCAATCTCTTTTACATACACCTCAATCTTACACAACACTGAAATACTAACTGTACTGTCTGATCATTAAAAAAACCCCAAATCTCTCTGCAGGAGAGCATCTAGTTGTTCATTTACTTATCCTTCATTTTATTCAATACAATTGTGCCTGCAGGTCTCTGAACTACTTTAAGTACAGGCTTATTTTGCCAGTACTGATAACTGCAAAACTATCCAAGGCTGAAAAAAAAGTATGATACCCAAGTATATTAATAAAATTTGGAAGAAAAAAAACCCATACAGAATATTCTACTGTGATTCAAGAGTCCACTTTTAACTTTCACCAACAGATATATTTGCTACAGGAGTACATCAAAGAACTTACTTGGAACCGCAACAACAGAAATGCACGGAGTAGAATCATCAAGGCTTTGATCATCCTCTGATAAGCAAAGCCTCTTGTGAGGAGGTTCAGAGCTGTCTTCAGAGTCTACTTCATCAGCTTCTAAAAACAAAAACACACCCAGGTTACTTCCTGTAAGCTAAGTGGAACCTTGGACAGAATTCTCCCAAAAAATGGGCCAAAGCAAATAGCAGCAAATGTGACAGGCTGGTTCAGCGCTTTGCTGCTGCCCAGGAACCTGGTCTAAGTTATGGGCAACAACAGTTCACATGCTTTCTTCAATATGCACTTTCTTTGAAAATCCCATCCACAGCCTGTCAAACACAAATTAGGCTACAGAAATTTGGGTATGTGCTTGGTTTTAAGAATCCCTTTCAACTGAAATAAACCTCAGCAGCTGTATCTTTGTTGGGCACGCGCAGCTTTGGGATTTATACCTAATTCAACACTTTATCACTCCTTAAACCAAAGCAGAACAGTTCTTGCACAGTAAGTTGCACCTGAGTAGCTCACAGAATTTGTGGGCAGGGATGTATGGTGGTCAGATCAATCAAAACAAAGAAAAAGAAGTACTATGTAATACAATTCGATACCATTTTGAGGGCAATGAAGAATTAGGTTCCCTTCAGTATCCTGAGTCAAAGTCACAGAGTTCACGGTTTCTACTGTCACTGTGTCAGACTCTTCTTCAACTGTGCTCATACTCAAACCTGAAAGAGCAACACACTGATTATGTTTCTGCAGCAGGACTCTACTTGGACCATAAAGCTGCTTCCATACCCCAAACAACCAGCACAAACTCCCACAGGGAATGAGCCTGCTCTTTCACATGAAAAATCCACAATTTCAGACATTCACCTACCTTTACTTTCCTGCACACATACATGGCACAAGGTAAAACCAGATTGCTTTAAAGTAACTTTTCCAGCTAAAAAGAATACCTAAACTCCCTATGAGGAGAATTTGCAATCCACTGATTTGTTTTTTCAAACGCAAACTTAGGCTATTATTTTTTCAGCATTTTGAAATTCTTCACATCTGGTGACTTTTGTCCAGTATTTGCTCCACTGTTAACTTAATAATTCTGCTATTATAGAACTGAAAGTCAGTCAGGACTGACAAATATTTTTCTAGTGTTCTATTAGTCACAGCTGCACTATTTATAGAGTGCCAGCTTGCAAAGTTTTATTCTCCTTCCATGCATACAACTAAACTTGAAACTTGCATTTTTTCTTTGGCATATAAACAACAAGAGCAACAGAAAAATTGGTTGCAAGCAATCACCAGTACAAAAAGATATTGAGACAAGTAATCCAGGATAAGACACATACATTGAAGTCACAGAATTAGGGCAATATGAAGTGTCTTTGATAATTTAATTTCCACTATGAAAGTACTACAATGAAACACAAAGTTTATAAGAAATTCTATGTAAACCACCAGCAGTAATTCTGAAATAAAACAAAGCAGAACCCCACAACAAAAGTTTTATCCAAACACAAAGAGATGCAGCATTTGCTGCTGCAGAAGCTAAAAGAAATCACATCTAAAATATCCAGAAACTTTGCAAAGATTTCATAAGGTTTAAGCCTGCTTTTGTTGACACTGGCAGAGATTTGTAAAAAGAAAATATCATCTATTTCTCCTTTAACTGCTCAGTCCTTTTTCTGTGTTTACTCATATGTCAACAACAACAAAAAAAGTACTTACAACTTTTATTTTGAAGCCAAAATGTTGTTAAAAATATCTGGCTATAGCTTTAGAAAAAAGAAATCACAAATACATAAAAAAATTTCCATGTACTAGGCAGGGATACTCACATACTCATATGCAAGTGGAATTTACAACCTGGATTTCAAATTCCCTATATAATGTTAACACTATTGCATCAGGAGGGGATTATTTAATTTTTAATCAGAAAACATGTTCTTCAGTATTGAAGATTCCCAAGAGAAGTGTTATCCTAGAAAGATAAAACTACTGCCAGTCCTAAAAAACTACTTCTCACCTCTCAAGCTTGTTGAAGACTTGGCATATCTTTAAGCACACACAGTGACTGATTCCTGAAATGAAGTGATATTACCCTTCTGAACATGTAAAAAAATTGACATACCACTGACATTTTAAATCAGAGGGTTCTCAAACTTACTTTCACATCTACCATCAGCAACAGTTCCCTGCCACACGCAAGCGTAGGAGGGAGTAACTTCCTTGGGATTCATCTGCTGCTGAGTTTTACAGCCCGTGCTATATCCTTCACTAGAAGCTGATGTTTGCTGCACGGCTGTAATACTCATTTTAGGAACCAAAAGAGGCATCCTTAATGCTAAAACATGAAGAAACACATCCAAAGCGTTACAGCTAAATTAGCAGAGTGTAACTTTTTCAACCCAGTTTTAAGTTATTAATTTAGCTTTTGGGGAGTGAACAAACTGGGCCAAAATTAACAGATTCTCTTTTTCACATTCATATGTACTTTCTGAGTAAGTTTTACTACAGGGACTGCTGTAGTAAAAATCCCTAAAGTTACTGGAAATGAGTTGGAGGATTCTTCCTTAATTTTATGTTAACTAGTTGTCACAACATTTATTTTTCTACAATCAGTTGAAAGCACCCACTTTTCTTTTCACCATTTTAGAGGCCTGAAAGACATGAGATTTATAAGACACATTACAACAGTCATTTACTTCACCTACAGAAGTTCTGAAAACAGTGGAAACTATAGCACCATCCACAGAAGAAGACAGAGCAGAACATTCCTTTTTTCTTATTCCAAGACTGATGAAAACTGAGAACAGGCACAGCAAAGCTGGGTCATTCTTTCAGCAGTTACCTAGGACTTGATGAAAATCAATCTGTGTATTTAGAGGATTTGGCTACCAAATAAAAAACACAGGGCAATTAATCCCTTCACATTCTCTGTCTTGCTGGTTTGCAAGTTAGGAGGGAACAGGACACAGTGTAAAAAGGATCCATATGTCCAAACATGGCATTCCCAGAGATGGGGAGGAAGCTACACCAGGATCAGTAGGTGCTACCCTGACACTTCCATCCAGAACTGTAACAGGATTTACCAGACAGTGGCTGAGGCAGCACACCACTGACTCCTCTGATCAAGTCACACATCTGCAGCTGTCAGCTTGAACTGCAGAGCACCCAACACTGGGCACTGTACTTTGTTCAAGGACCTGTGACTTCCCAAGAAATATTCCTCAATGTAATTCATGGATTGAGGATGAGTTTATAACTCCTTGCCGTTTCCCAGAAATGGTTTATGCCACCTGTAAGTGCAGACTCTCCCCCAAAAAATGATGCTTTGTGTAAGATACTCAAGATTTAGCATATCTTAAGTTTTCTGAGTAAAGGTAATAACTTTGACCAAGCCTTGATAAAAACTTAAAAAGATCCAAATCCTTGATTTGATTCCCATCAACTTTAATGCATATGGCCTCGGGCCACAACTGAAAACAGTAGAAAGAACATGAGAAACGAAGTCAAAGTCAAATGTGTATTTTGGACACAATTTTTTATTCATTACACCTTACAAATACAAGAAAACTGAAAGAAAAACCAACCAACCAGGTTATTTCAAGCTACATTTACCCCAGGACAGGGGCACCAACCCATTAATACATGAAGAGTGACCAAAGTCAGGAAAAACTGTACCTATTTGAGTGAATAGGAAACATTCCCCAGATCTAACAAACCTCATTGTTTCACACGAAAATAATGATGTAGCTATCAGGTACTCTGACACATTCACCTGCTGCCCAAGCCAACACCCTCTGATGCCTTCTCCTGGTCCCAGCTGCAGGGCCACTGTGCTCACCTCGATCCATCACAGTGCGGAAGCCAGAGCTCTGCTGGACAATGCCAGACCCTGGCACAGGCTTCGGGATGTGCCATGTGAATTCTGCTCATTACACACACCTGCACATCCACACATCTGCTCTTGCAAAAGCTAAATGCAAAGTAAATGAAAGCCAAGGTTTCTTAATTAGTGAGAATTAGGACCTGAGTAGTCTCATCACCTTCAAAATATCACCTTCTTTTCACAGCTTCACTAAGTGTGCTTTTGAAAATGCAAACAAGTTTTATTTTAAACAAAAGGTTTACTTGAGCTTTAAATGAACAACACAAGGCTTGTCTTTAATCCATGATTCATTCGCATTCTTCACAGAGATGCCAATCTATCACTAATATTTCATGTTCTGAAAGAGGGTGTTAGCTTTTGGGGAAGAGAAGTGTTGGCTAGACATGCACCAAAAGTGTGGATGCCATAATCCATAATGAAATAGCACCTTAGAAATCAGTGTCAACTCAATAAGCATTCTTTGCCTTGTTGGATTTCTGTGTGTATTTACCAAACCCAGTATTTTTTAGAGCAGTACTACAATTTCAAGTAAGTTTCAACATCCAGCCAAAAGGTGGGAAAATACTTTGTCTACAAGACTCATTCAATACAGATTTCCAATATAAGTCTTCCACTAAAGCCAAATAATAGAGCAGTTCTTACTTATTAGGGAAGCATGCAGCATAATTATGGCAGAAAAAAAACCTGCAAAACTGACTGTACAAGCTGATAATAAAAAATTGAACTTCCTAATACAAAATTCCTTTAATTCTAAATAACCCTCATCAGGCAGATGGGCTCAATTATTCTGTGGGCTGTAAAAGTTAAGCACTTCTAAGAAATAGTATATTTCCTCTTGCAGAGAGAATTCTGTCACTGCCCCTAGTTATTAACTGAATGTTACGTCTAGTCTTCAGTGGACTGTTGTAAATCTTTTAAAACTTCTATACCAAGTTGTATTAAAGACTGTGTTCTCTCCATTGGGCAATAAGCATGTTTCACTAAGTCCTGTAAAAAGCAAAAATTGAAGATTATTAAGAGAGGTTTCCAGTTACTGTGGTATTTAACTGGAACAATCCCATGGAATACATTGGGATTTTGAGGCATTTGTTCAAGAGTAACAATAAGGAAACAAAATCATTACAGGACCTTGTATTTTTGGAAGCCTGAATGTTTAGTGTATTCCACACCAAGCCAGTACTCCCAGTACATTATCAGTAGATTTTATTATTCAACTAGTGCCAGTGCTGTTATGCTAATATTCTACAAAACCCCCTCAACTTTACTCCAGACCAAATGGGTTCTGCCCAAATTTAAAATTCCACCACGCAGAAATTTTCTCTAACAGCTGCCAAGAATGGATATGAAAAGGAACCAGAGACCTGAGTCTGGGGCATACAAGGATTTCTTAATCTGCATCAGCATGAGATTACAGTCCTTTAAGAACACTTGCATCCTACTCAACAGTGGTATTTACAGAAGTGGGCCATCACTGAAACAGAATATATGGGAGACAATGGGACAAAGTGTCCTCATTTGCATTGATCCAAATTTGGCAGAACTCCATGAGTTCTAGCCTGTCCATTGAAAGTTTAATAAAAAGTACTTAACATGCTTTAAATGTCACACAGGGGGAAAAAACAACACAAAACAAAATAAATCTATGTTCTAGCTCTTTCAAAAGAAGTAAGCACCAAGTTTCAAGTTTTCTTTTTTTAGGAATTGGCTCCTGGGCACAAAATGGCTTATGGCTATGGATAAAAATCTTCCCAAGTATCGTATGTACTAAAATTCTTTTCCTTTCATGTAAATCCACTTCCATGCCAAGCATTTCAGTAACTTCTTCACCTTTATAAACAATGGGTAGAATTTTAGCATGCAAGAAAAATTATCCTAACTGTAAGACTGATAAGCAAAGAGAAGTCTTTCTTGCTTTCTGATGGACAGATGTGCACAGAAATGATGCTCAAAAAAAGGGGACCTATTAGAACATGAAAAACACACTAGAGAGGTCTTTTTCTCTTATATGGCAAATTTATATATTTTTGTGTGGTTAAGACAAAAATCAGTATTTTTGGGCATTCTACTAAAGGAGTTATAATTAATGTTCAATCTTTTCAATAAGTCATAAAACATCATGAACTTGTTTATTATTATAATCACATGAAATGATGTAAATGAAAATCTGAACGAGATGTGTCCATCTCAATGAAGAACCTGCATCTCCTGGTTTTGCAAAGGAATTCTAACTATGCTGTCAAGAGGCCAACTTACATCTGTAGCCAGAGCAGCACTGGCAAACAACAAGCATTCTCTAGATTATTTCAACTAACAATGGCCAGGTGGGCTGAACAGTGTAACTATTTGTGAATGAATACATACAAATACTATCAGTCAGCTGAAGAAGTAGCTGGTACAAGTGCAATACACTTTGCCACACCCAAGGGCACAACCAAGAATAAAGAGACCTCAAAAAGGAAAAAAAAAAAAGGAAAAAAAAATTTAGGGGGAAAAATAGGCTTTTCCAACCGGAATCCTTTATTTTGGTAAAACAGCATAACTCTAGTGCAGAAAATCCCGGTACCGCTCTAAGATGAAACCCCTGATCTTGGCAGAGTCGCACATTTCAGACTCCACTTGCCCTAAGCAACCTCAAATCACAACTCTCGCTGGGAAATAAAAAAAGAGATTATGAAACAAAACAGACAAAATCCACAAGGCTCAGGATACCCCCAAGCGCAGTCCCAGCGATCGTGCAGGTGGCCTCTTATTAGAGACATCCAGGTACGGGGGAGGGAGTTAAAACCAGGAACAACAACAATTAAAAAAAGAATAAAACATAATAAAACAAACGCGCTGGCCGGCCTCCCCTTGCCCTGTCCTCCCAAGGGAGCCGGGTTTAGTAATTTCCAGGGCCGGTCCCTCCGTCCGCTTCCCAATTTCCCTGTCCGCAGCGCTGCCGACGCCCGGCAGCTCCCCGGGATGGCGGGGAGCCGCGGCCCAGGGCTGCCGCGGGGCTCTCCCAGGAGAGCGGCCGGCGGGAGGCAGCGGCCGGGGCCCTGCCCCTGCCCCGGCACGGCCCCCAGGGCGGCGGCTCCGCGCCCGCCTCAGCCCCCGCTGCCCCGCGGCCGCCAGCGCCGCCATTTGGCCCCGGGCGGCCGCCGCCATTTTCCCGTGCCCTCGGCGGGCGGCGGCGCTGGACGGCCCCGCCGCAGGCTCCGCTGCCCGCCCGGCCCTGCCCGCCCGGCCGGCATTCCGGCCCGAGCGCGCCGAACCGCGGGGCCGCACACGGCCGCTCCCCGCCCCGTCCCCTCCCCTCCGCCCGCGGCCGCCGCCGCTGCCCGGAGCTCCCGGCCCTGCGATCCCGCAGGGCCCCGCGCACTTACTTCCTGTTTTGGGTCCGGGCACTTGAGAAACCAGGATGGAGACTCCCAAGTACCAGGATGGAGTCGCAGGGCGGCGGCGGGCGGCGAGCGGGGGAGGCGGAGGCGGCGGCGGGGCGAGGCGCTGCGAGCCCGCCGGAAGGGCCCGCGCCCGCCCGCCCGGCGCTTCCGCCCGCCCGCCCGGCGCCACAAAGCGCACGGAGCGGGGCCCGGAGCGGCGGCGGCTCCGCGGAGCGCACGGAGCGGGGCCCGGAGCGGCGGCGGTTCCGCGGAGCGCACGGAGCGGGGCCCGGAGCGGCGGCGGCTCCGCGGAGCGCACGGAGCGGGGCCCGGAGCGGCGGCGGCTCCGCGGAGCGCACGGCGCCTTCCCCGCCCCGCCTCGCTGAGGGGCCCCGGGGCCAGACCCCCTGAACATCCACATGGCCTTCGCCTCAGAATCACGGAATCAATTAGGTTGGGAAAGACCGCTGGGACCTTCGAGCCCAGCCTATAACCGAATTATAACCCTGTTAACCAGACTGTGGCACCCCATGCCACATCCAAATTTTATCCTTAAACACCTCCAGCGATGGTGACTCCACCACTTTTCTGGGCAGCCCATTCCAGTGTTTAATCAGTGGATGCCAATCAATGTCTAATCAATGGCCACATGTACGATGAGGGCTCTGGAGCATCTCTCATATAAGGACAGACTGTGGGAGGTGGGCTTTTTTTATCTGGAGAAGACTGGAAGGGAATATCAATGCATATAAATATCTCAAACGTGGATGCCTAGATGATGGTGCTGGACATTTTTTGGTGGTGCCCAGCAGCAGGATGAAGAGCAGTGGCCGTAAACTAAAACACAGAAAGTTTCCCCTCAACATGAAAAACACTTTTACATTGAGAGTGGCAGAGCACTGGAACAGGTTGCCCAGGGAAGTATTAGAATCTTCTCCTCTGGAGACATTCCAAGCTCACCTGGGTGCATTCCTGTGTAACCTGCTCTGGGTGACCCTGCCTTGGCAGGGGGTGTTGGGCTGGATACTCTCCAGAGGTCCCTTAAAATCCTAACTATTCTGTAACCCTCTGTGATCACTTTTTGTTTCCCTTCTGCCCAACAACCTCACAAAACCAAGGCATATTATAAAAAATTATCCATAAAGCCAAGAATAAACAAGCATGTAGTGGTGCCCAGCTTGTGGTGCTTGCTGACATGTGGAATGGGTGCCTACGAGTGCCATGATCCTTGACAGATGAGCTGAGCCCCTCACAGACAAACTGAGCACACAAGGGCAAGAGTGTGCATTGCATCCTCTGCCTGCAATTTTTTGTCTAAAAACCTCATTGCACTTCTACCACAAAACCCCATTTTGGCCACTTCCCTTATGTGTGACCTCCAGCTGTGTCCTCCCCAAACCTTGGGAGCTTTAAAAAGCTTCCTCATGGGAAGACAGGGGAGCTTGGGGGAGCAGACATTGCACATAAAAATGGTGGTAAGAGTATGGAGATTAAATGTGTAGCTGGTACAAGAAGGTAACTGGTATAAGGAGCTGAAAGCAGGATTTATAGCACCTGTGTTGTTCAAAGCACACTTACGTTAACTCTTGTCTATGTGTACTTGGTATTTCTGGACATCAAAACTCAGGAATCTTGAGTTCCACACCAGTAGGTGACTTCCAGGGAAAAATTTAAGTGCCTGGTATCCTTAGGCACTAATTGGCCAAAGAAGAGACACAGTTTGCTATTCCAGGGTTGCATACAGCTGTTGGACTCACCAACATGATCTCTTGCAGCCTCTGGGGTTTTTCCCCAGTTTTTGCAGCAAATGAAGCATGAACACTACATTTGTCTTCCTTGAAGTACTTCTCTCTTTTTTTGAGGTGGTGGTGGTTTTTTGTGTCTGGTTTTTGGGTTCTTTTTGTTTGGCTGGTTTAGTTTGGTTTCAAGGCAGCTATGGGCTTGCTTTGAAAATAACAGGATACCACTTCCTTGAGCTGTACCAAAATGTTTCATCAGGAGACTGTGTTCAGACTGTAGGAAACAATACTGAAATTTCATATAAGCCTTCACTATGTGAAAATTTCCAAAAGGACTTTGTGCAGTAAGCAGCAAACATGAAGAGGACTCCTTCCATAAGTTAGTTTCCCCATATGTCATCCCTTCAGTTATGAGTGTTTTCCATGCTGGATATAAAGCCTTTCTCTTTACTATATTTTTATCTCACTTGTCTGGATGTTCCTTGTTTTAACTGCAAAATCTGTACCTCCTTTTACACAGTGGTGTTGTTCCGAGATGTATCATAGTGAGATATAAAGATGGTAAGTTGTGAAGTGGCAGCACGTTGCGTACTGGGCCACTGGAAATTTTATGCCACCATTTTATTCACAGATCTGCAAGACTTTGTGCAGAGTTTGGGATGATGACCTCTGTCTGGGCCCCATTCTCTATTTATGCAAGAGAAAGAATATAATTTTCCTCACAGATATGTGCTATAACCACACTCAGGAACATTCACTTTATATCAGATTCAAGGTATATATAGATAAAATGATGACTCGAGTTCTCTGGTGTTTCAGGAGCAGGATGAAATCTTACTCTTGTAAGAGACTCTTGTTCCACAGAGCAAATGAGGTTCATGAATCCTAAGTTATCTCATGTTAGTGGAACAATTACATGCATCTATACCTATTTAACTTGATGAAAGACCCAAACACAGTTTGCTACAGACCTAGCAATCTCTTCTTTAGATTGTTAGCTTTTCACTAGCTCACACTGAGTTTTCTTCTAGAGGTCCTGTGTTCCTGGTAGCCACCAGATGTCCCTACTGCCATGTGCTCCAAACCTACCATTTGCATCCCAGAGAAGGAATGTCTCTCCCTCTGCTCCAATTAAAGCGCAATTAGCATTGCTCTGTAGGTACAGAAAACTCACTCCTCGTCAAGCATTAGGGGAAAAGTGAGACTCTGGTGCTGCTTGATAAGGCAAAGATGTGAGAAGGAGGATCCACATGCTGATGACTCACTGTAAATCCTGAAGGGAAAGTGTGAATTTAATAATCCCAAATCTGATTGCATGGGTGGTGACAGAAAGCTTGGTGCAGATCGCTTTTTGTAATAGAAGAAATAAATTTTTATTCTGCAAGATTCAGGGGAAGAAATGCAAAACATAGAAAAGGCCTTGATTCCTGTTTTATGAGACTTTTCATATTTACATAGATTTCTACCTGTATAGATACCTATATACCTAATTCGATGTACCTAATTACATTTGCATACAGCAAATATATTCATTGCTCATTGACATAAAAAATATTTATATATATAAATAAACAATCTAGTATTTATATAACACTTGTACATTTGTATGCTCACAGTTTGGTAGGGGCTGGCTACAGAGAATTGCTCAGGCTCTGAAGAGCTGCCATGAAAGATTCCGGAGATGGAGTAACAGAGCACTGGTGGCAGTTTGTGTGGAGTCTGCACTGTGGAGTGAATCTCCTGTAACAAAAATTATTACCTTGTGGCCTGGCCTGGGAAGAATCCTATAAAGAGCACTCACTCATTCTGAGACCTTGAAAGTCTTTATGCATTCATTTTGAGTGCCTGCTCTGTCACTTCCCCTCTGTCAGAATTCTGGAAAATGTTAGAGAATGACAATGTATTCAGGACCCTCAACACCCCGTCTGCAGAGCTGGGAATGAGGGCATTGTCATTCTTTTTTCCTGAAACCTCTGCAGAGACACCTGAATTCTGATGGCTGTCAGTGTAGGCTGCACACCTACAACCTGGCTTGCTATCAGGACATGCCCAGCTCTCTCCACTCCTTGGGGCCATGGCAGTAGCAGTCCCACTGAACCCGGTCCAAGACTAGGAATGGTTCCATTGATATGGCTAAATGTGAGGGAGAAGGATCAAAATTCCAGAGACAGTGAGCAGAGGACAAGGTCTACATGGATCTGAGCTGCCAGTGACACTGGGATGAGCCATCCTTCCTGCTTTTGAATTCAGCGGGGAGGCAGCTGTACAATTCACAGTACCCATAAGGATTTGGTGTTTGGAGAGGATATCCGAGAAAACAGGAAGGAGGAATTGGTTTCTGTAAGACGGGTGTATGGGCATCAGAAGGAGAAGGAATGAGGCTTCACAGGATCACTGGCACAAGAGAAGGGAGAGAAAAGGACAGAACAGATGGGGGGAGCAGATGGATCCCAGCTGGGAAGTGCTTTACTGCGTGCTACAGAAATCAAAGGCGCTGCTGGCAGCGTGTTGTGGGCAGAGTGGGAGCTTCAGACAAAGTTCATTAGAGAAGCTCTCCCATTGAGTCATGAGGTGCACAGAGGAAGCCCCTTGCTTTCTGAAGTCCTTCTAGAGAGGAGCCTGAGTGCAGCTGGATGCAATCTGAGTCCCCGACTTTGTCAACAGTTTATGTATAAAAGTTTATTTAGGTGTAATTGAGCCTTTATACAACTTTGTCCCGCAGAATCAAGGATGGCAAACCAGATGTATTTATATAAATATATTTGATTTATTATTGGATATGATTATGACTGGACAAAAAAGATCTTATCCAGAATTATTTAGTATACACTACAGGAGCTGTAACTATTATAATATAGTGCAGTATGAAGCGATATTGATGCAATTGCATTAAAGCAATTGTATTAAAGCTAGCAAGAACAGTTATTAAGTAGAAATTGATGTTACTCACCCATATCAATGACTGTGAGCAGATTTCTTTCGCTCAGCCTTGAGAAATAACCTCTAGGGGCATCCCCACAGAAGGGAGGAATCTCCACACATACACCCCAAGAAGGGGTATAAGACCCTGCTGTTAAAATTTGGAACTGGGCTTTTGTAGTGTAAAGTGATGCACTGTCGGTCACAGATCTCCAGGCCAGCTGTGTCAGCTCAGCACCTCTTGGTAAATGATCAGTAGTAGCACTTGTTTGTTCTTTTATTCAGATATTTTACCAGGTCTACCACATCTTTATCTCACTATCAGGATGTTTGACTTTGAGATTGATGTGTCATACCAGTTTCGGCACTAATCAGCACCAAAAGCAGCATGAGGTTCTCTTCTTCATTTACCACTGATAGCTTTGGAAACAGAGCATTATTTGAGTTGCTTTTCCCATTCCAGGCAAAGCATCCTGCTACACAGGGGAGGGCAGGAGGAGAGGGTGGCAAATGTTTTATTCTGTAGGAGTGACAGGTGCTGTCTGCATGGCATTGTGCAAGGTTGTGTGCAGGGACCAGGGGTCAGCAGGGGGCTGCAGCTGTGTAGGGGAGGGACATCCAGAGGGCCAAGAGCTGCTTCCTTGGCCTAAGTCACCCATAAAACCCCAGTAACTGAACAGTCATAATCTTGAACTCTGATAAATTCAAGCTGTGGGAGGATAGTGATGTATTCCACAGTGGAAAAATTCGTCCTGTTTTGTAGCTGCATGTTGCTTTAGCTTTTATGTAGGTTCAGCTTTTTTGGCAGCTTTTGCTAAATGCTGGGTTATCCTGAAAGCAATGACAAACCTCCTGTGCATTTGGAGGGGACAAAGTGTTTTTTAGGGAAAGTGTGCCATTTATGGTGTAATTCTGTTCTCTGCTGGCAGATGGTGCTGTGATACATCCAGGAGCTGGGAACCAGCTTTTTCAACTTCGAGGGGATGTGCACAAGTAGCATCTCCTTTAGATTTTCACTCGAGTTTGTTGTTAAATTTGTTTTACTATGAAATTAAATTCTTCTCCTCTTTCTTGTTTTTCTCACACCTTCAATTATCTAAACAAATCGGCCAGTTTTGGTTTTACCTCTTTGGATTTTCACAGGGCTGGCTGGAAGAGTACAACTCCAAACCCAAATCATTCCACTGGAAGAAAATCTATTTGTGGCAGTTTTCCCCACAATTTAAGGTTTTCTTATGTTTACAAATACAGCCTTTCAGGCCCACGCTGGACTTGCAGTCTCCCTTTAAGAGCAGTCTAAACTTTCTGTCTATATATATATCTATATATCTATTATAAAGATACACCTTGTATATATATATATATATATACACCTTATATATACCTTGTTTACAATGTAAACAACCTCTGAGAGTCACTTCTGCCCCAGTTTTTAATGTTTCTTTTTATATCACATACTTGATACTGTGTTCCATTGCTGTTTGTTTTTCTTGCAATATACAGTATGATTAAAGGTTTCTGTCAGTGGTTTCTTTCTGGGAAAGAAAAAAACACAGAACCAACCCAAAAGCTTTTATACTGAAAAAAAAGAAAAGAATATTTGAAGGAATCAGTGAAGGATGGGATCAGCCAATTTAATATCTAAATTTAAAAGTCTAAAAAGATGCTGAAAAATTAGGGGTAGATCTCATTTGATTTCTGGAACTGCTGTCCAAGAGGTGCATAAACTCTGCTTGTTTTGGTGCTTGTTTGTGTGTCTGTGGAGCACCCATATTCTCAGAGGCTGGCTGAAAGTGCTAGAGCTAAAGGCCAGAAACACCAAGAAAAAGAAAGACCTTATTCCTGCAGCCAGCACACTTGGAGCCAGGCAAGGATTTCTCTCACATGCCTTGGGTTTTTCCTGTGGGAGTGTAATCTGAAAGTCCAGGGAACTGAGTGTGAGACCCCTGTTTTATCCTTCCCATCTGA
The DNA here is from genome assembly GCF_030490865.1 of Poecile atricapillus. Classification (NCBI taxonomy): domain Eukaryota; kingdom Metazoa; phylum Chordata; class Aves; order Passeriformes; family Paridae; genus Poecile; species Poecile atricapillus. Next base: position 7,805,532 of record NC_081288.1, read on the forward strand.
GCATCAGGCTTCCGACCCTGGGTTCATGTCAGGGTCTATGTAAGAAGAGAGGGAGCAGATCGCCCCACCATCCCTGCCAGAATGCTACATGACTGAAACGATCTGGGTTAAGAAAAGTGTCCTAAATAGGTAACTTTTTGCTGTTTTTCTTCTTTGCCCTGGATCTTTCCAGTGACCCAGTTTCCAGCACAAACCCATAAAGTTGTTAAAAAGTCAGAGACAAGAGCTGCAGGATGTGAGCAGAAGTGACTTCAGAGAGACATATCTCTGGGTGGCATTGCTGAGGAGAACATGCCCATGGACCCATGCTCCAAAAGGAGAAGGAGTCTGGACAGAAGCCAGCCAATTCCTGGGGAAGGAGTTGTGCCAGAAGCTCTCATGTAAAAAGAAGTGAGAACATTTTTTCCCTTTTAATGAGAAAACAGTCCACCAGGGACAATTTCTGAGGTGATTTCCAGGTGGATGTGTCCTCTTAGAATGTATGTGCTTAAAATATTCTGTGGATGCTTTACATTTAAGAAGGCACAGAGGTGAACTTAGGGAGACAAGATTATCCTCCTTAAGTCTCCTGAGCACTTTTCCATCTCCTCCAACGCCTTGAAAAATGTTTGCATTTGCATCAGAAGGATCAAGGAGAAGTCCCTGATGCTTAAGCACATCTGGACCTCAGGCAGTGTTTTCCAAACTCAGCACATCATAAATAACAGCAATATTGTCAGTCCAGTCCTGCATGGCCAAGTTCTTCAAATACATTTATCTTGCTGATGGCAATTCCACCTGAACTCACAAAGAATCAATGGATCTCAATGCAAGATTATACCCAGTGCCAGGGCCCAGTTCCAGTGGTGATTTCAAGCGCCTTATCCTGGGCTCTCTCATGTTCACAGCTAGGCTCAAACATTCCAGGTGCTCTGTAGAGTGGATTTCTGTGCCCATGTGCCCATGCAGTCATGTGGGGAAATGTGAGTGTGACTATGAGTGAGAGAAGTTTGCCTCTTGGAAAATCCATGGCAGGTTAGAACCTGAAACTGGAGCCACAACAGGTTTGTTTTTTTCCTATTACAGACATGTAAAAACTGGTGAGAATAATCTTCAGAAGTAATTAAAGCAGTAAAACAAATTTGACAATTGAAAGGATAGTGGTCAGGATAACATTATCCATTTCCAGAAGTGATAGTGATATGTTTCTGGACCTCAAACAGGGCTGTATTTCCCTGTGATTTAGCAGAAATAAGTTTTACATTCTAATGTGATTTCCTAGGCTAGAGAAAAAGTGACTAAATGAGCTGATAATACCTGGCAGCTGTCAAACGACTTTTTGCCATCTAGAGAGAAACAGAAGAACATATGTTCTGATCTCCTGCTACTTAAGTTAGAGGATGAAAGAAGTAGAAGGGGTTTAAGTTGGAAACGGGGTCATGCATTATGCCCTTTGGACAGCATGTAATCTGGCTAATGGCATCACAGAGTTATATAAATAACTTCATTAAAATGAACTTGTTTCAAATGAGCTAAATAAATCAGACTCATTTGTCAAAGAGCTGGGGTGAAATAATCAGGTTAATTTAAAGCTGCTCACTGGGGGGATGGTTCCTGAATTTGTTCCATCAGTGAAATTGCCATCAGTAGCTTCAGTCACCAGTGGGAGCCCTGAGCCCAATGTGAAAATTCAGACTGGGCTTCCACATTTGCCTTTCCAGACACCCCTCTCTCGTGTCTGTAGCACAGTTGCCAGGGTCACATGGCTGAAGGTGTGTGTTCCAGGGCATTTAAAGCATTGTCCAAGACCCATCAGAACTAAATCATTCTCTGGTGACTGGAAGCTCTTCAGCCCTGTGCTCTGCTGTCTGCTCTCTGCCTCAGAATGAATGGTAAAATGAATTTTAACCAATTGCTTTTGGCACCTGTCCCTGCCTTGACAAGAAGGCTATGTGATACCTTAGGTATTTTCCTCACAATTAATTCAATGCTTTGTGTCTAAATTTTCCCTTTCTTCATTATCTCATCATATCCTCATTTCTTTGGAGAGGTCAGAAAGATAAATCCAGTTCTTCAGGCTATAGATGGACTTGCTCCTCTGTGGTCTGAACACCTCTTACCTTTGTAGGGATGAATATTTACCTGCTGCAAACTCACTCAACTGCAGGAGTCAGTCAGACTGTGCAGAATGAGACCAGCTAAGGATGTAAATCTATAGGGAGTGAATGAGTAGGGAGATTGTCCCAGATACAGGCTGTCTGTCTGTCTGTCTGTCAGTCCTTCACAGTTTTCTGAAAGTCTCAGGTTTTAGCTTGCAGTCCAATGTAAGAAGAATTTCTCATATGCCATCATCATGCAGTGTACATCATACCTTTACCATTTGACCAGTTTTCTCTTTGCTGCATTTTAGATACTTTTCTTTGACATAGTAGAGAGGAAGGATGAGAACATGGATCTCATGGAAAATGAGTTTATAATCAGCATTTACAGACAGGCACATTTCAAATAAAGGAGTGAGAAATCAATTCTTTGTGTTTATGTCTTCCAGGATCACAGTTGTGTGTACAGCACATTGCGCTTCTACACAGCGAATCTGCCCTGAAGTGCCTGTAGCTGACAGCTATGAATTTATCAAATGAGAAACTGGACTGTGAATTCAGCTTTCAGGAATAAAAAACCTTTCAGCTCTTTAATACCTCTCAGTCCTGCCCTTTGGCTGTGCTCCAGCACAGGTGAAGGGTTGTGCGAACATCAAGCTGCAAGACAAATTCTTTGTTCCCAGAGCAGATTTATCCAGCTTGGTTGCTGGTAGCAACCTCTGGGCTATTCTAGCCCTGTGAGATGAAAACTACTTTGGGGATCTGTTCACAGGCTGGAGGATACTCCAACTTCACCCCCTCCTCCTGTTTCAGTCAGGTGTGTGACATCCTCCCTGAGGACTGTCCTAATCACAGTTTATCCTCCAGTCCACTGCTCAGTACCTGTAGACCAGTGCATGACTGTGCTTCCTTTGGAGAACCCTGGCCCTATGGGGTTTGGGTTACTCTTTTAAACAATTTAGGAACTTGGGAAAGTTCCCAAAGCCATGCAGTCACCATCCACCTCTGAGTGGGGTCAGAGCAGGAGCAAGTGCTGGGCAGAAGCTAAAATACCTTCCCGGGGGCTGGGATACAGAGGAGCATGACAAATTGATTCCTAGCTGTGAGCTGCAGGATTCAGTCGACAACCAGCTCAAAAAGGGATTGAACTAAGAAATTCTAGACTTGTTATCAGGGTTTTACCATTGGCTGAGATTCCCTCTTCCCCCAGGTCTGAGTTACAGGGCAGCTTTGTCCTCTGACAGCTATTACACAAATGTCAGCTCACCTGGGGCCAGCACAGCTGCAGCATTTGTGCAAATGACATTGATATCAAACAGCAGCTGTATGTGTGGGGCCAGAGGTTGCAGTGCTGTGGTGTTTGGGATGTGTCGCTGGAGGATGTGCTAATCCCTTAGTAAATGTCAGAGTGCTGCTGCACTGGGGATTGGATCATGTCCAAGCAGAAAACTTTGCTTCAAGCTTGCAAATGATTTGTGAGTTTCTTCATTATGATAATTTTGAGAGTGCAGGTTTCTCTGTACAGGACTCTTATGAGAGAAAAGGACTGATCCTCCTAGGGATTTGAAAGCATCTGGAAGATCTTGTGGTTATGTATTTTTTTTTATTCATGTCAGATGGGTCACATCCTCCTCATTTATATGGCTGTCAATCTGGATTTATCCCACCTGGATGATTCTTGTCGGAATCTGTCCACTGTTCTTCAATAGATTTTCAGTCTAAACTGATGGAGTTAACCAGTAAAATCACTCTTACCAGTGAAATGATCAGTATGTTTCAAGTGTCAGACTCATTCCTTCAACTCATTTATAAAAGCTTTCTGACCATTTTGAACCAACCAGAATTAGAATAAAGGACAAAATGTTACACTCACAAACATATGGCCACATTCCTGCATCGTAGCAGTTCAGTGCTGTACTACAAATTGCATCCTGGTTTCTGTTATGATTTATGTTTTCATCTATTTGATCTTTTTAAAATGAATTTGTTCTGAAATTAAATCAGCACAAACTTTTAGCTAGGGCATGTAGTTGTTGGCAGGGCAGCTTTCACTGCAGCTCAGTATCTAGAAGGAGCAGGATTCAGGATAAGAAGATGCTGGTGATGACAGAGGTCACTGGATGACAAAAAAAAATTGGGAGGAGTATTTCAGCTGGACTGAGAATCTGTATTTCCATTTCCTTCCTTCACTTAATCTGAAATGTTTCCGTAACTCAGAAACACAATTTCTAATGTTGATAACAAGGCAAAGCTACGGCCAGAAAATGAGGCATTATAACATAAACCAACCAGCTTCACCCATCAGTGAAAGCATACCTGGCCTGTCTCTAACAGGTGATTCTGAGTTAATTGTCTAGGAAATCGTTTTCATCTCTGCAGCTGATGAGATATGTCACTGATTATCAGAAAACTCACTGTTCAAGGGGAAAAAAAGGCATTTCTGCTTACGGGACTGACAAGAAGAGCAAGAAATTACAAAATCCCTTTCACCACCCCCCCCCCCCCCCCCCCCCAAATGAACAATATCCCAATTAAAATACTCTGATATCAATCAGCTATTTTGGAAAGAAAATACATCGATGTTGGGATCATAGTCCTGAGATCTGCTTCTTACATGTTCTTCTCTTTAATACAATGTGAACATCCATACAAGCAGGAGAAATTTAAAATATCAGTCCTCAGCATTCTCACTCTGTCAATACCTTATTATATTCTTAATTTCAATCGTGACTGGTTCTATGAATTGAGATGAGGAATATATATGATGGGATCCCGAGCTATAAAAATTCTTGAATTTATATTTGGGTATTTAGGGCCATTTTCAGAATGGCTGAAATCCAGGAAGTTGAAGAGCCTGAATTTGAGGTCCTTGTGCAAGAGCTGCAAATCCCTTATAGACTTTTTGCAGATTCCCTGCTGAGAAATACTGTCACCTATGTTGAATAGAAATAATTGCCATATATAATATCAGAAATATTGCCAGCTGTGGCAAACAGTCCTACAATTAGAAAGCCTAGCAATTCCAAATTATTTTGGGAAAAAAATAGTTCTGGTTACATATATGAAAAGATCTTGATAAACACCTCAGCCCTCTTGAAAAGACAGCCTTTAATAATTCATGTGTCTCTGTAGTGTGTATTAGACACCACAGGCAGTTGTGAGCAGTAAATGGGAAAGTATGGGAAAAATGGAAAGAGCCCAAGTACACTGCAATTGACAGTGAATATTGAAGTTATCAATTTGATAAAAGAACAAATAAATACTGTTGAGATACACACACACATATATATTTATATATATCTCTATATATGCAGTGATGTGGCTGAAATCTATGATTTAATTTGCTGTTTTGGCTTTGGTTTTTTGTTTGTCTATTTTTATTTTCTTTTGTGCTTATCAGTACTGCGCTTTTAATCTCAGAGCTGTTTGCTGCCTGTAGCAGCAGCAGCAGCTGAGAATCAGGCCAGTCCATCTTTCAGGTCTGATGCAGGATGCTGCACAGAATCCTGACTTTTCCCCTGTCTTTCCCCTTTTAATGATGGTTTGACTATAGAAGCTCTTTTAATTGACAGTAGAGATGCTGTAACATTTTATACCCTGTTCTTTCAGGCTGACGGAGTTGCCTTCGCTCTGATCATTGGTAGCAGCAAGTCAGGCTCCAGCATTAAAACGTAGGTTTCAGGAGCAGATTTCCAATGTGCTCTGAATTCATCTCTGAATATTTTCTAAATGTGGAGCTGCAAATGTCTGAAGCCAAGGCAGAGAGGCAGCAAAGGTCACTTGTAGAGATTATGTCTACATCCAGCCTTCTCCCAGTTTTCATAACATTCAGATGAAAGGATTTGGATGTGGCTCCATCAGAATTCAGTAGAATAAGATATTTTCTGAGTGCCATGTGAATTTGTGTGAAGCCTCTCTTGCTCTGTGACCTTCACAGAATCTGCCAGTCAAGTTCATTTTTACTGTACAGCTATTTTTTAACCTTGCAGTGTGTGATAGCTTCATTATGTGCATGAAATGCCCAGAGAGAGGTGAATGTCTCAATGAAGAAGTGACAAAAATATGATGTATTTTCCCAGATATTATTTCTGTGCAACTTCATTGCATTGTTTAGTCATAAAAAAATTGCAGAGAGCTATCTTCCCAGTAAATTAACAAAAATATCTGTTATGTGCTTTTCTAATAACAGAAAGGGGAGTCAAATTTACCAGAAAGAAAAAAACTGAAAAAAACCCAATTCACTAACAGTTCAGCAGTATATGAGAGTCAAACAGCTTTCTTTAGAAATTACTCTGTTTTCTATTTGCTCATTGCAGGTAATCATTGCTTTTTGATTTGGATAGCTCTGTGCAAATATGTTTTGTTCTGCTTCTGCAAATAGGAAATGTAAGGAAGTGTGATATAGTGGTGAAGCTGCACACAGAGCAGGCAAACCTGAGTTGTCTCCTCATTTTGCCTCTGTGTTGCTGCTTAACCTTGCATGAAGTATTGCCTTGTCCTGGTTGAAAATTAAAACTACTCAATTTTCAGTTCTTCCTTTTTCCAAAACTGGGGCCTTTGAATAAAAAAAGGTTTTGTTTAAACCATTATTGGTAATAATATTTGGATTTGATTTAAAAAAAAATATGAAGAAGTTTAAGATCTACTTTCATCAAGAGAACCCTATCTGAAATTATTAAAAAAAAAAGTTTCCTTTCTCTAAGAAGGAGATGTCTCAGCTGTCCTTTTAAAATTCATTGGCCTCTGGAGCATCATTTGAACATTGCTGTTTCTGTGGCTGACATATCCCAGTTTGGGCCCCTATACAGGTTTTCATGGTTTCATAGCATGGTTATAACACAGTTTAGTTCCACTCAAATGGACAAGACTGGTTTTAAATGACAGTCAAAACACTATGTATTTTAGCACTTCTTCCCCTCTCTCTCATCATTGTCAACCTGGCAGATTTTTTGGTTTTGAGATAAGGAAAATGATATTTACTGACTTAAAATTCCATGGAGTTCGATTAATATTGATGTAATATCCTGGAACTACAAAACTAGTAAACATTTATATTTATTTATTCTTTGAGTTTGAAATCCCCTCTCTAATTTTCCTTCTACTTTGGCCACTTAGCCGATTCCAGTGTGAGATATTTTTCAGCACTGAATGGTTACTGTGCAGAGGTTGTAAGACTCTTCCATCATTTCCCCATCACAATTTATGAACCAAAATCCTCATTAGAGAATGGGGAACTAAAGAAGAGCTTTTTTATCTCCATCTGGTTTTGTCTCTGAGTTTCAAAAGTAAAATGTCCCTGTGGCAGAGACAGGACAAACATGATAGATGGAGGATTCATGGCTGATGGAGGATTCAGGATTGAATCCTGACCCAGGGCAGTGACCCAGAGCTCAGACTACCTCCAGAATACCCCCTTGGCTCCATGCCATGATTCTTAGTTTCTCCTGTGAGGTATTTTACACTTTCTTTAATAATTTAAATAAACTTTGGGTCAGCCAGAGATTTCTCTGCCTTGAAAATAGCTGGTTTCAAGATAGTTTGGACTCAGAGGTACATCTTCCATTCCAAGTAAATGAATTTAATACAAAGGCTTTGGCTTCTACCTTTTCACAAATCAGCTTGCTCCATGGTGCAGAAAGCAAGCTGACAACAGAGCCCAAAGGTGACATGATGGAAAAAAGTATTTCCTGGCCATCTGTGTTCAGGTTACCGCACTGGCAAAGAAGGAAATAAATAATGGGATAAATTGTTCATTGAGTTATTTGGACAATTATGGGATTTTTCTTGTGATAAGCATAAAATCTGGTTATTACTTACAGCTATCTGAGGGGTAATGCTTCTCACAGGAGCTGAGTCTGGATCAGGCTCCACATCCATGTGGCTCAGTGTCCTGCCCCTGTTGTGTCTGCACAGCTGCATCCAAAATCTCACACAAGCAGATGGGGAAGAAACCAGCTCCAGCAATGACCTCATCAGGACCAAACTTCTCTGGTTTTTGACCTGCTATGAATTAATATCCTCAGAGTCTCTGTAAATGCTGAATCTCTTCTCTAAACATCAGTACCTGGATACCAGTGTGAGTTCTGCTTATTTCCAGGGGCTCTGCAGGCAACAGTGATTAAAGAATGAAATATTATTTATTACTGTTCCAACTGTTTCCACAGACCCAAAGTGTCAAAGCCAAGACCTGAAGCCCCTTGTGTGACTCACTACACAAAAAGAAACAATAGAAAGGTGGTTTTGCCCCAAACACTTTACAATTTGTTTCTCAGAGAAGAGATGGTAGAGGATTGCAAATCAACAGATTGAGGCATACCACGAAATAGGGAGTTTGGTGAGCAGGATCAGCAGCAGTTTCAGTCTTCCAGGTGCCTTTTCATGGTCAGTTCATTTGGAGGCAGCACTGCTGAGCCTGCTGTAGGAACTGAGGCACTGCTGGGATGGGGACCAGTTATTTGCACTACTTACACAAATGGGCTTTTTTTGTGAATGATACTTCTATTTTATTTGTTCTTTTGAACCAGACATGTTATTAAAAGAACAAGATTTGACTTTTGCTCTCACTTTATTAGCATCCAGAGTTCCAGCCTTTTGTTTATGACCATTACCTGAAATTCATATTTGTTGAGCCAGCTGCCGTTTACTTTGGCTCTTATTCCATCTTTTTCTGTTATTGCTTAAATGGTGGTTTTATCTTCCTGTCTCTCTGAGCTCTGTGGAAAGGGGAACTTCCCCTTTCCACAGAGCTCTGAGAGATGCTCAGAGAGAAAGAATTTCTTGATTTTTCAAGTGGATGTTGGTAGTCACCTGTAACTAAATCACCTCTTGTATACCACATACCTCCAAATCCCACACAGTAATTTCTTCATGGAGTGGGAAATTATTTTTCAGCTCTAGTGCTCCTTTCAGAATAATATTTGACCATGATTTTAAGATTTCCGATAATGTATAACCCACACAGCTCTATACATGTTGTTCCATGACTTGTCTTTCCTGTTGCCATTCTATGGCTTATCTTTTTTTTTAATATGAAATTATTTAGCATCAGTTTTCAGCTGGATATAATTCTCATTATGTCTTTTTTTTTTTTTTTTTTTTTTTGGGAAGGAACCACCTAGAATCCAAAATATGTTTCTTGTACAAGCTGTGAACAAGACACCTGTGAACAAAGCATCTTTTAACATTCTCAGAGTAAATGGAAGAAAAGGTTTTTTTTCCCCCTCTTGCTGCAAGCTGCACTTCCCAGACTTTGATTAATTATGTGTCTAATTTTTTTCAATTGCAGATTGGATTGGGGGGGCTTAGGTGGCTGCATTTTGGTTCCTCCATTTCATAACCTCAGAAAATACCTGTCAATGGCTGAGCTAACAGTCTCACCCTATATTCTGTGAAAAGGCACAAACCATTACACATACATATTTTATAGCCATTAGGAACTGGGAACACTCAGCACTGCATGAAGTGGTGATCATCTTGATGAATGAAAGAATCTCCCTGCTGAGTCAGAATTAGCTAGAAGAATTGTGATTTCTGGAGAAAGCCAGTCATTTTTTTCATTAGAATTCTGTTAATTGTACATGGGGAAATGAACCTCATCAGGAATATCCTTGCTAGAATATAGTTTCACATTTCTATTTTCTTCAACAGATCTGAGGAGACCAGCAGGATCTTTTTTTCCTCCAAACAGCCCATTGTTTGACTTAGGACGTACCAAGTCAATACATTTGTCCAGTGAACAAACAGTTAACAGCTAAAGTTTAATGTGCTGTAAGTGCAGGATTTCAGAAAAGTATTAAATAGTCAAGAAAAAAAGAAAAGGGATATTAGGAGTCACAAAGACTCTTTAGTACTTTGTCTGCACCCTGCTAATTTCTACCCTGGCAGTCTTTCACTCACAGTTGCCTCTCTTTACCAGTCACAGGCAATCCTGACCCAGCCCAGTCCTACCTGCTGGCTAAAGGACAGCAATTGTGTCTCCATTTCCAGGTCACATCCAGCAAGGAAGTTCTCCAGAAAATACTAAGCCTATTCATGTGAATCTGGAACAATGAGCTCCTGAAAGCTGCCTTTGTGGTAGTGTGTCATTTTCCTTCAACTTTCAAAGTTTCAGGCATTAAAAAACACTTTCCAGGCCAACTGGATGCTGCTGAGTGTTAATTGCATGATGCCCCCTTGCCTTGCCTTGCTTTGCCTTGCTTTGCCTTGCCTTGCCTTGCCTTGCCTTGCTTTGCCTTGCCTTGCCTTGCCTTGTCTTGCCTTGCCTTGCTTTGCCTTGCCTTGCTTTGCCTTGCCTTGCTTTGCCTTGCCTTGCCTTGCCTTGTCTTGCCTTGTTTTGCCTTGCCTTGCCTTGCCTTGCCTTGTTTTGCCTTGCCTTGCCTTGCCTTGCCTTGCTTTGCCTTGCCTTGCCTTGCCTTGCCTTGCCTTGCTTTGCCTTGCCTTGCTTTGCCTTGCCTTGCTTTGCCTTGCATTGCTTTGCCTTGCCTTGCCTTGCCTTGTCTTGCCTTGCCTTGCCTTGCCTTGCCTTGCCTTGCCTTGCCTTGTTTTGCTTTGCCTTGCCTCGCTCTGCCTTGCCTTGCTCTGCTTTGCCTTGCCTTGCCTTGCCTTGCTTTGCCTTGCCTTGCCTTGCCTTGCCTTGCCTTGCCTTGCCTTGCCTTGCCTTGCTTTGCTTTGCCTTGCCTTGCTTTGCCTTGCCTTGTCTTGTCTTGCCTTGCCTTGCCTTGCCTTGCCTTGCCTTGCCTTGCCTTGCTTTGCTTTGCCTTGCCTTGCTTTGCCTTGCCTTGTCTTGCCTTGCCTTGCCTTGCCTTGCCTTGCCTTGCCTTGCCTTCCCGGTTTGTCTGAGCTGTGCTGCGGGTGCTGCCTGGGTCGGGCAGGGTGGCAGAGCAGCAGAGCTGGTTCAAAGGGAAGGAGATGGGGTCAGTACACAGCAGTGGTACAGATTTTTTCAAAATAGCTGAATTGTCACTCTATTGCTAGGAGACAAAACAGTTTAATTCTCTGTCAAACCCTGAAGTGAACCCACACTTACATCCAGGCATTTATATCCCATTTAGAGTATTTGAGATTTGGAAGGAAGGAGAAGGGAGGGGGAGGGAAAGGAGGGGAAAGAAAAGCGCAGATTTGTGTTTGAACCTGATTGTTGAGTACAAACCATCTGGACCCTGCAACAGCCCCTGACACACTTGAAAGTACAGTATTGGATAAATGAAGGAAAGCTCCCTTGCTACTTGTCTTTAAGTTTCATGGTGTTTTAATGCTATTGGGATGTTTTACAGAGTCAAAATATTAATAAAATCTTAGTATACCTAGCCTTCAGAATATTGAATATGCTAACATGACAATCCCTGTGTTACTTCAGCTCTGAAAGGAGATCTGATATTTAGAAAGCAGCCTGGAATAAAAGCACATGTGCTTTTTTGCCACAACATTATTTAAATTTTTAATGAGAAAGTTTCCAATATAATAAATGTAATTGCACTTAAATAAGACTGCATAGGAACAATATGGGAACAGGTGAGTTCCTCAGGATGGTTGCATCAGAGGGTCAGACTCAATGTTGTGCATCTCCACTAAGTGTGTCAGGGTTGAAGCAGAGCTGGCCTCGAGGAAGCTGCAGGTTACCTGCAGAGCCACTGGAGATCTCATCTGCACAGGACTGAGTCACCCAACTCCTATCATCCACACTCAAATGAGCCAAGATGGGCAGAATTGCTCTTCGAACAGATGCTCCCTCTACACACATTAGCTGTGATACCAAAGAGAAATTTCATGCCTGGTGGGAAGCACTTTCAGTCCTGGTGTTCAGCTTTGTGCTTTATTCCTAGAGGAGAAAACAGCTCAAGCTTTATTTTGCCAAATGAATGAGAGCTTCCACAGCCAGAGGTGCCAGTGTGACACAGGAGAAAACCAGGAATGACAAATCATCTCCTGCTGTTATCCAACTTCACTTGCAGCAGTGTTTGTGCACATCCAAAGGGAAAGATAAAATTAAGTGAGGAACTCAAGATGCACTTCCTCCATCAAAGCTTTCACCTGTGTCTTTATTAGAAATACACTGCATACTTTGAGTTTCACTAATTGGCAGTACTCATCTGAATTCCTATAGGCAGCTTCAACAAGTGCCTTAAAGATGTGTGATCATTAAAATTAAAAAAGGATCTGGTTATTTCTGTGTAAATTTTGCCAGAAATTTAGCATCCTACAAACTATAATTGCAAACCTTCACTATGAATATTCATCCATTAAAAGAAAAGGTGATGTGAATGATTTATTAGATTCTATGCAGATTTGGAAGCAATTCTGCAGCTGGTGCAAAGGAAAAGAGCGAGTTTGTCTTCATGAGGCTGCAGTCATTTACAGACTGAAATAACCCCAGCATTTTCTGTTTGCTCCTTGAGGTTTTTACATGAAGGCATTCAGTGTTTTGGGAACCCATAGGTATATTTCACAGGAAATAAGACATTCTTAAAAATCTCCTAACGATTACATCTGCTCAGCTTTATTTTTCTTGGCAAAGGTACAGGTGTCTCCCATCCAGGCACCTCTGCTCACTGGTATGCACACCTTGGGTAGTTTTTCCCGTACAAGCAAGCTGCAAAGTGGGCAATACTGAGTCCCAAATATGCAAATTAAACAGGAAAGTCAGAAATAATTGGAATAAACCTAGACTGGTCTGATCTTTGATATTCTGACATCTGTGTATTAAATGCTATGGCAGCCAGAGAGGAATTTTTGGCTTTTGCAAGATTATGGGCATCACATTAGGAACTCATAGGATCACAGAGTATCCTGAGTTGGAAGGGGAACACAAGGGTTATCAAGTCCGGCTCCTGGCCCTGCAAAGGACACCCCAAGAGTCACACCCTGTGCCTGAGAGCATTGTCCAAACACTTCTTGAACTCTCTCAGGCTCGGTGCCATGACCACTGCCTTGGGGAGCCTGTTCTGGTGCCCAACCACCCTCTGGGTGAGGAACCTTTTCCTGACATCCAACCTAAACCTCCCCTGACACAACTTCAGGCCATTCCTTCAGGTCCTGTCACTGGTCACCAGAGAAGAGACCAGTGCCTGCTCCTCTGCTTCCCCTCACAAGGATGTTGAAGATCATCATGAGGTGTCCCCGCAGCCTCTTGTTCTGTTCCCCTGGCCATGTTCTACCATGATTAAAGAGATCCCTACAAGGTCATGTGGTGTCTCTGCAGTCAGGCATAGACATTTATTTTGACATGTGTGAAATTGTTTTTGAGGTTCCTAATCTTTGAGTGTAGAAGAGGCATCTTTCTGCCATTTTACTTTTCTACTCAATCTTCATTTTGTACAATATTCACTCTGCAATCTTAGTATGTTGGAATATTAAAATCCCATTTACATATCTAGAAAAAGGCTCCAAAATGTTCTGTAATTAGATGATTCAGAGTAAGAGCCATTTCATACAGTCTGACCCAAATCTGCTTTTTATAACTGCATACAGTCTAAGTACACGTCAGGGTTTTCTTCTGTGCTGTAACAAACTCATCAAATTTGTGGGGAAGTCTGTTTTTATTGTTCTCAGAGAATGAAATATTGTTTTTTCTTTCTTGGTCGTCATGGAAAGGAGCTGAGAAGCAATTTTGGAGCTGCCAACTTTTTACGAGGCTGATCTGGAATACTAATTCAAAACTCACATTAAACATCTGATCAAAGTGGTTTGGGTTCCATTATCATGGATTTCTTAAATAGAAGCAGATGGTATTTTACTGTGTGACAGCATCGAGATTTCCTTTCTCTCAGTTTTATCCAGGGGGAATACTATTCATGTGAATTCTTATGTAATTCTTAAAGCCAAAAAGCCCAAATATATAAAAAGCTAGCATGATACATGCAACTTTTCCTAATGAGGTAAATTCTCCTTCCCCCTATATCACTCTTTATTGCACGTTCCAAAACAGAATTTGGAAGCCTCAGATCCTCTGTGATTAAAACGTACACGTGTAAACAGGTTTTGTGTGATTTATATATTTTTGTTATGTTCCTCTGGCAATAAAATTTGAACAGGGACTGATGAAGGTCCTTAAGCACCACTATTGACAGGGATTAGCTATGAAGCAAATCCCAGATATCAGTGTCACACTGTAGTCTTTTCTCCTATAATTGTAAAAATAACCTGAAATAATATCTGAAATCTCCCATAAAAATGGTGGTGGGCCTCTACCCAAATTTAAAGCTCTGCCCATGTAATCAGCTGGCTGTGAATGGGTCTCAGATCAGTTACTGTATTTTCCTCCTGAAAAACAGTAATTTATCAAACACACACAAGTGGGACATTGCTCCCTCTCCATCAGCTTTGCTTCTGCTTTATCTATTATTCCTTGCCCCAAAATTACAACTCATTTACTCTGTAAATCTGCAGGTTTGACTCTATTTTATTTGATGAAGAAATGTTGTTGTTAGGTTCCAAGTTTACAGTGAGCACTAAGAGAGCAGTTTATGCTATTTTCTGTCCCAAGCCACTCTCTGAGGCAATCCAGGGCAGTTCTGCATTACAGCTGATCTGAGAGGTGATTCTCCTAATGACGTGATTAAAAGCAGATCTTCTTTGGGTGGCAAAAGTAGATTTTCAGGGGATGATTTCATGAATTAAGCAGGCAGAACTGGTTCTATAATAGAATTTGTCCTGTCAAATTCTGAAAAAAAATAAAACTGAATATATTTATAGCTTTGGTGTATGGGATAATAAGGACTCCAGGAGTGTCAGATTATTACTATGACTGATGGAAAGTGAATCCTGGCTCTCGGCACTATGAATTTTGCGGAGAGGTTAAGAAAGATAATGACCTTCATAAAAGCAGCTCCCACAATTGCTGCAGGAGGCCACAAGTTTCAGTGCCTGGAATGTGGATGAGGTATCCCCAGCCCTAGACATTGCTTCCAGACCTGTGTTTCTAAGATTAGGAAGGGTCCTGCTTTCAGTTATCCTGCATAATGGTATTGTGCCAATGAGGGAATGTTAGTTTAATATAAATTGCACGTGATAACTGCATTTCTGCACAAAAAATAAATAAATAAAAAAAAATTTCCCTGTTTCCTGTCCAAAAATCAAAGCACTGTGAAACTTGTATAACATTCAAAATTCAGTTTCCTTGTGGAGACAACTGAGGGGTTTTACAGTTTTTGAGAATAAGGAATTCCAAACAGGGCAGTTCAGCTTTACCAACTGAATAATCAATCCCTGCTGTTACTTGTGGACCCTAGCATGGAGAAATATCCTCATGTTTAGATACAGTCTTGGTGAAAACAACAGACTTCATACAGGCTTGAATCATTTACATGCCTTGTAGGAGCTTTGTAGAGTCATTTTTAATCCTTATTTGAGCAAGCGGAAATATTCTTAGCAACGTTAGTGATTCCTAACTATTCTCTGAAGGCAGCTAGTTTGGGATGCCCCTGAGCAACGATGTGTCTACAACATGGACACCTGCATTTCAGCAAGTTCCTAGGACTGTCCTAGCCAGAATGAAATGGGTGTCTGTTGGATGACATTCATCCTATTTTAGTGCAAATAATTTAGTGAAATAAGCCATGTGAATCCAAATGCATGGCAGAAGGCTCTGAAATGTTTGATATTCTAACAGCTCCACCTTAAAAATCAGAGAGAGCTTTAGGCTATTTTTAGCAAATCACTGTAACAGGACAAAATCCTTCAATAATTCAATAGATAACAATCATCCCACAATCATTTTCAATCAAAACTGCAGTTGGTACAAAACACACCTATTCTTAGCTCACTTACTAAATATATGTTATAAACTCAGTGCTACAATTGTGTGGCGGCCCCATGACCTCTCCCCACACACTTTTGTTGGATATTACAGCAGCTTTGGTTGACGTTTGCAAGTGAGAGTCCCTTCTCCATAAACTCAGTTGTCAGCTTTGGGAATTCCTGACACCACTTGAGGATGTTTGGCACAGCAGGCTGACTGTTTTAATGTTGCTCTTCCTTGGCTGCAACTCTGCCAAGAACTTTTTAAATCTCTGAAATGAATAAGAAAACTTTAAGGTAAGAGTAAAATGAGCATCACTTAATAAAATGCAAAATGTTATATCAGTTACTAGTTTTAAAGTGACATATCAAATGATAAGTGATAATATACCTTACAGTTTCCCCTGTACTGGCAATGGGACGTCTGAGAACTATGAGGTTAATGTGTTACAGATGGAGAAGGTCTTGGTCAGCTGGCCTGAGCCAGAATTGCAGTCCATCAGCACAAAACCCCGAGCACGCTGGGTGACAGAAAGTGGAATCAGACTTCACAATGGCTGTGCTACTTTTAAACCTTCAGGGTGTGACCGATTCTTGACCCCATGTGCTTCCACTGCTTTCAGAAAACTTGATTTTGGTTGATATTTTATTAATGGAATCCCATTTGCCTATGTTTCCTGGAGATACACAGAGGGGTACCCATGGAAAGCAGCTTTTTGGGAAGCTGGATCTCATGTTGGCCCCCATCTAGAGAGGTCAGTTGCAACTGGAACAGGATGAAGCACCCAATTCATCTTACACAAATGCTCACAAGATGTCTGAATTTTGCCTCACTCTCAGGGACAAAGGCATGTTGGTTCTCCTTTTCTTCCAAATTCTGAATGTTTTCCAGTGATCTTCTGGGGAAAGAAAAGGGAAGGTACTTGGCAGTATAAGATACCTGCTGTCCTGGTTTAGGGCAAATTTAGGAGAAAGCCTCCACTGGGGCTTCCCCCCCTCCCCGGGAAGGAAACTCACGTGGCTCTTTTCCCCCACCCCCCAACCGATTCGGGAAGAGATTTCTCTGAGAGAAGTGGAAAAAACCTGTTTATTTCACAGTCACAGCACCACCCAGCACAAAAATGAATGATATCAAATTACAAAACCTCTCACCGTTCAGAAGAGATGACAAAACTTCAGAGGGTCTCTTTCCTGTGGGTGTTTGCTCTGTTATCAGCCCCTTCGTCGCTGGAAAATGCCGCTGCCCAGGCTGGGCTCCCGGTAGTCCACGGGTGCAAGCTCCCGGTGCTCCCCCGAGTCCCCAGTCCAAAGCAGGTTCGATTTGTTTCAGAAAAGGGACAGAAAACAGTCCAGGAAGACCTCTCTGCTCCGGCTAGTTGGAAAGCCAAGGCGATCTGTGTCTTGTTGTCTGTCTGTGCTGTAGTCAAAACTCCCGATGTGGGGGGGGAGCAAGTACAGTCTCTGATAACAGACTCGGTGCTTCTTTTCCACTCACTTTTAGTCTTAGATGGAATTTTAAGAATATAAAACCTGTCTCTGGGTTAGGTGGACGGATGGGGATACAATTTAACATCATAATCAACCCAGGACACAGACACAGCATTTTGAGGTTCCAGACTCAGGTTTCGGGTTTCTCGACTCGGGTTTTGGGGTTCTGGGCTCAGAAGTTGGGGTTCTAGACTCGGGGTTTTGGGGTCCTAGACTCTGTAGTTTTTTGGGGGGTTTTGAGCCAAATTTTTGGGGTTCCAGGCCCAAATTTTTGGGGTTCCTAACCTAACCCTTCTCATCCCAAATGTTTGGTGTTCCAGGCCCAAAGTTTTGAGTTCCTACCCTCACCCTCCTCATCCCAAATTTTTGGTGTTCTCATCCCAATTTTTGGGCATCCTGCCCGAACCCTTCTCAATGCAAATTTTTGGGACTCTCATCCCAATTTTTTGGGGTTCCAGGTCCAATTTTTTGGGGTTCGCATCAAAAATTTTTGGGGTTCTTACCCTAACCCTTCTCATCCCAAATTTTTTGGGCTTCTCATCCCAAATTTTTGGGGTTTCAGGCCCAAAGTTTTGGGTTCCTACCCTCACCCTCCTCATCCCAAATTTATTGGGCTTTCAGACGCAGAATAATCCAGGTTACATTCTCAGTTTTTTGGTTCTAGACTCGGAGTTCTGAGGTTCCAGACACAGCATTTTGAGGTTCCAAACTCAGAATTTTCGAGGTTCCATTCTCAGGTTTTGGGGTTCCAGACTCGGGGGTTTCGGGGTTCTAGACTCGGAACTTGGGGTTCTAGGCTCGGAACTTGGGGTTCTAGATCGAATTCTAGACTCAGAACTTGGGGGTCTAGATCGGGTTCTAGACTAGGAACTTAGGGTTCTAGATCAGGTTCTAGAGTTATCTAGAACGGTTCTAGATCGGCTCTAGAACGGTTCTAGGTCGGGTTCTAGAACGGTTCTAGGTCGGGTTCTAGAGTGCTCTAGAACGGTTCTAGACCGGTTCTAGGTCGGGTTCTAGAGTGCTCTAGAACGGCTCTAGATCGGGTTCTAGATCGGCTCTAGAACGGTTCTAGGTCGGGTTCTAGAACGGTTCTAGGTCGGGTTCTAGAGTGCTCTAGAACGGTTCTAGACCGGGTTCTAGACCGGTTCTAGGTCGGGTTCTAGAGTACTCTAGAATGGTTCTAGATCGGGTCTAGAATGGTTCTAGACCGGGTTCTAGAACGGTTCTAGGTCGGGTTCTAGAGTGCTCTAGAACGGTTCTAGATCGGGTTCTAGAACGGGCTCTAGAACGGCTCTAGATCGGGTTCTAGGTTCTAGATCAGGTTCTAGACTCGCAACTTGGGGTTCCAGGTTCGGGTTCTAGACTCGGAACTTGGGGTTCTAGATCGAATTCTAGACTTGGAACTTGGGGTTCTAGATCGGGTTCTAGACTCGGAACTTGGGGTTCTAGATCAGGTTCTAGAGTTATCTAGAACGGTTCTAGGTCGGGTTCTAGAGTGCTCTAGAACGGTTCTAGATCGGGTTCTAGAACGGGCTCTAGAACGGTTCTAGATCGGGTTCTAGGTTCTAGATCAGGTTCTAGACTCGCAACTTGGGGTTCTAGATCGGGTTCTAGACTCGGAACTTGGGGTTCTAGATCAGGTTCTAGAGTTATCTAGAACGGTTCTAGATCGGCTCTAGAACGGTTCTAGATCGGGTTCTAGAGCGCTCTAGAACGGTTCTAGACCGGGTCCTAGAACGGTTCTAGGTCGGGTTCTAGAGTGCTCTAGAACAGTTCTAGATAGGGTTCTAGATCGGCTCTAGAACGGTTCTAGATCGGGTTCTAGGTTCTAGATCAGGTTCTAGACTCGCAACTTGGGGTTCTAGGTTCGGGTTCTAGACTCGGAACTTGGGGTTCTAGGTTCGGGTTCCAGACCCGGTGTTCGGGTTCTAGACTCCGTATTTTGGGGGGGGGGGGGTCCGGGCCAAATTTTTCGGGGTTCCTAACTTAAATTTTTGGTGTTTTTCTCTTAAATTTTTGGGGTTCCAGGCCCAAATTTTTAGGGTTCTCATCCCAAATTTTTGGTATTCTCGGCCCAAATTTTTGGGGCTCTCATCCCAAATTTTTGGTGTTCTCGGCCCAAATTTTTGGGGTTCCAGGCCCAAATTTTTGGGTTCCTACCCTAACCCTTCTCATCCCAAATTTTTTGGGGTTCCAGGCCCAAATTTTTGGGGTTTTTATCTTCAATTTTTGTGGTTTCAGGCCCAATTTTTTGGAGTTCTAGGCCCAAATTTTTGGGGTTCCTACCCTAACCCTTCTCATCCCAAATTTTTTGGGGTTCCAGGCCCAAATTTTTGGTGTTCTCATCCCAATTTTTGGTTTTCCAGGCCCAAATTTTTGGGGTTCCTACCCTAACCCTTCTCATCCCAAATTTTTTTGTCTTCCAGGCCCAAATTTTTGATGTTCTCAGCCCAAATTTTTGGGGTTCCAGGCCCAAAGTTTTGAGTTCCTACCCTCACCCTCCTCATCCCAAATTTTTGGGCTTTTAGATGCAGAATTTTCCAGGTTACAAACTCAGGTTTTTTGGTTCTAGACTCGGAGTTCTGGGGTTCCAGACTGTCCTGGTTTAGGGCAAATTTAGGAGAAAACCTCCAGTGGGGCTTCCCCCCCCTCCCCAGGAAGGAAACTCACGTGGCTCTTTTCCCCCACCCCCCAACCGGTTCGGGAAGAGATTTCTCTGAGAGAAGTGGAAAAAACCTGTTTATTTCACAGTCACAGCACCACCCAGCACAAAAATGAATGATATCAAATTACAAAACCTCTCGCCGTTCAGAAGAGATGACAAAACTTCAGAGGGTCTCTTTCCTGTGGGTGTTTGCTCTGTTATCAGTCCCTCTGGCGCTGGAAAATGCCGCTGCCCAGGCTGGGCTCCCGGTAGTCCACGGGTGCAAGCTCCCGGTGCTCCCCCGAGTCCCCAGTCCAAAGCAGGTTCGATTTGTTTCAGAAAAGGGAAAGAAAACAGTCCAGGAAGACCTCTCTGCTCCGGCTGGTTGGAAAGCCAAGGCGATCTGTGTCTTGTTGTCTGTCTGTGCTGTAGTCAAAACTCCCGATGTGGGGGGAGCAAGTACAGTCTCTGATATCAGACTCGGTGCTTCTTTTCCACTCACTTTTACTCTCAGATGGAATTTTTAAAAATACAAAACCTGTGTCTGGGTTAGGTGGACGAATGGGGATACAATTTAACATCATAATCAACCCAGGACATTTGCATAGACTGGACAGGGAAGTTTGTACTTAGAAAGAAATCATAGTTTACTCATTTGATATTTCTGACATAGGACTTCTTTGTGGCTTGGCTTCCTGAGTTTTTCTCTTCTGTTTTTGTCTTGTGTTCAGCAAATTAAAGACCTGTTTACCACTGGCCTCAGGCATCCATGGATTACCAATAGCAGCCTGCACAACCAGCTGGGCACTGCTGTGTCTGTGCCTGTGGAGTGACGTCTGCCTCTGTCCAGCCGTGTGTGACACAGCAAGGAGAGGGCTGAGTCACCTTTGTTACCCCTGCTGCCTGCAGCATCTTTGCCTCTTTGGTCATCTGGAGCATTTGGGGCTCAGCTGGGTGTCCTCTGTTTAACCACTTCAGTCACCAGAAATATCTATACATCTATAGGTCTGTCTATCTATCTATCTATCTATCTATCTATCTATCTATCTATCTATCTATCTATCTATCTATCATCTACCTATCTCTTTTTTAGCTATTATTTTAAATGATATATATATGTTAATTAATTAAGAATATAAAACAAATATCTATATCTGTACCTATGTCTATCTAAATATATGTCTGTATTTAGTTACTGACTCTGAAGTAATTACTGACTCTGAAAAACTCTGAAGTTTGGCAGAAATATGCCTGGAAATAAGAATATTCAGTCTGCAGGATTTGTCTCTGCATGTGGGAAAGTGATAGAGAAGCAGGTTGTTCAGCTGCAGCAAAACCACCCAGTTGTTATGATGGGTAGACTGACTACAACCTCTCATCAGCCTTTTGAAAAGGCCTGTAATTTCATTACTCTGATAAATATCAAGGGTCACTTCAAGTCTTAAAACAGAGATTGCTTTGACAAAGCTTTTAACCTCAGGCTGACATTCTACCTTACGTCCATGGTAAAGCCCATTTTTAGAGATTAATTCAAACACACTCTTCACTTTGCAAAGTTAATTTCAAATTCAGTCCCCTGATCTCTTGCAGGTCTGTGGGTTTCTAATGACACTAGTGTTTGTATTTTTTACAGCCAGAGGTACTAAAGACTCACCTTGCCCTCACCTTCACTATTTCTCAGTAATATCTTGGGATGAGTTTCACGATGTGTTTAAACAAATCATTCCTCAGCAGGGGAAGAGATCTTTTATGTCTTTGGTCTGGGATGGGCTGTTTTGGTCCCATCCTGAGATGTCTGATCCTCCTCATGGCCCCAGAGGCCTGGCTAAAACCCCCCTCTAATTAATTAGGAGGATTATTTAATTAATTAATTATCTAATTAATTAAGAAGCCAGGATCAGGCTCCTTATGGATCATCCTCTACCTCTTCTTGGGCAGGTCTAGGCTGCAATGAGCATCCCTGGGCCAAGGACAAGCAGACAAATGCTCCAGCAGGAGCATCCATGGTTCTACAGAAGCTTGGATCAAGGAGATTTCATTCTACTTGCCAGTTACTGCACGTTTTTGGCCATAATCAGCTGGCAGACAAACCCCTTCTGTCCTGCTGTAAGTCCTTTCCATCCAAACATCTCAAGATTAAATACTAATTTACAGAGAAAGGCATTGAAAAAAAAAAATAAATAAAAAGTGGTTCCCTGAGACAACAGAGGCCACAGCAAGCCTTTAACTAAGGTGTAAGTTTTGAGGTGACATTCTGCAAAAGAATAAATTTTATCTGGGATGAGTCAGTGGCAGTGATTTGAGTGGAAACACATCCCTGGAGCTCTTGTTTTACCATCACACTCAGCTCTCTCTCAGGGACTCACCCCTGCAGTGCTGTTCTGCATCTTCATAAGCAGTGGCTTGCACATGAGTGGAATCTCTATTCAGAAAGCTGGATTTAAGATGAACCAGAGTGCTTCACAGACTTTTAATTAAAAAAAGTTTCTTTCAGGTGAGTTTGTAGGGAAAGGGTGCATTGGGAAGGGTGTTGGGGAAAATGGAATGAATTACTACATTTGGGTAAGGTAGTAAGTTAATCAGTGGTTTTAAAGAGGGGGAGAAATTCAGACACAAGCATAACCCCATAAAGGAAAGCAAATTCATGAGGGAACAATTAATAAAGCATAAAAATTACATTTACAAGTATTCTACTTAGCTTAGTGCCACTCCAACACTAGCATGTTAATGCAGCGAGCTATTTATAGTGCAATAAATCACCTCACCCCTTAAATTGCAAATCTACCTTTGTGGATTTTGAAGGCTGCAGTCTGTTACCAAATTTAAAGGTGCTGACAGAGCAATTGGGATTTTTGTGGAGCAAATCAAACTGAGACTTTGTGTCAAAACAACATCATCTTGAGAGAGCTGGAGAAGCAAACGTGCAGATAAAGGTATATTCCCTGTTCAAATATTGCCATATTCCATGTGAATATTTCTTATGAGGGAAACAGGTTATACTCCTAATGATGCTATAATACTCTTTATAGGGCTCAGAGCACCTGCTTTAAAAGACAATTCATCCTGAAACCACACAGGGAGCAACCAAGGCTGACCCTGAGGCATTTCATGGAAGTGGGGACAGAGCTGATGTGAAATGTACAGGTCTGTTCCCTCCTCCTGCAGGAAACCATGCAAAGCCCAGCTGTCCTCCAGATCTGTGCTTCCTTTTCCCCAGACAAGTGGTCCTCCCTCTCAGCAAGAGGTAAAAGCCCCCAGGAGTGGGGTGCTGCTCCTCTGATGGGTTTGGCCCCACACCTTGCTCTTTTTCTATGAAGATCAATAGAGTGAGCTGGGTCTAATGAATGAAAAAGGTGTGGGAGTTTTAGGAGAGGGAGGCTGTAAACTCAGCAAAGACAGAGTTTACACAACGTTTATTTTTGAGCACACAGGCACCTGAATGACTGCAGAAATTGTTTTCAGAAATTAATCATAATCAAGCCTGATGCACTGGGTAAATGCACCGTGACTCATCCAGAGCTGAACTACAGAGAGCCTAGCAGTGACTGTCACCGTGTTAGGATAAAATAACTTCTCAAACAGATCATGCATGTGACAGTTGGATGTGCTCATCTAATTGCAATAACCAGCACAGAGAAGAGGAGCTCATTGCAAAGGTTTTTGCATTAGCACACACGTTTGAGGGCATTTATTGCTTCCAGGACTGCTGAGGATGGACAGACACAAAAGGTTCCCAGGCGCCAAGAAAGCTGCTAAGAGCACTGAGCATTTTAAGGTTTCCCTGTCATAGCTGCAAAATCATCTAACAGCACATGCCCTGCTTTGCCTTACATTGATCCTTACCCACAGGAGCAGCTTGATCTAGTGGGTGACATCCCTGTCCGTGGCAGGGGGGCTGGAACTGGATGATCTTTCCAACCTAAACCATTCTACGATTCTATGGTTAGGACTCAAATGAATGTTGTGTGTTGCTCCTTCAGCCTCCTTACCACTGAAGCCCCAGAAATGGAGATGGCACTCTGCATTCCCATGTAGCCTGTTGGGGTAGATCAGGCTGCTTGGTCACAGCATCACCTTGAAACCACTTTGGAAAGTCATATTTCCGTCAAGTGCCTGCGTAGGGCCAGCACAATTTCACACTCAGATACCTGAGATCAGAGTCAGTCTTCTCACATGATGAATTACACCACTGGCTTCTACTAAAATGACTTTGTTACAATCTCTGACATTTAGTTGTGTGCTTTTTATTTGGAAAAACTGGGGTTTGAAAGTTTACAAAGGCTCTCTTGGGAGCAGAAAATCAATATTGTTGTTAATACTGAGTTGCAGTCATTTGCTACCATTGCATGTCTCAGTGCTATCAGCAGTGTCAGCTCAATTCATTTTTGCTACCAACCACAGCAATAATAAGGTGATAAAATATGTCCTATCTACAAAAATTCCTGTTTATTAAACAGGTGGGACTTTCAAAGCATTTTAATGTTGACTCAGGATGTCTCCCATTGATGTCCCTGGGAGTGCTTGGTATTGTTTTCTTTGAAGAATGAGGAGATACTGTCATTGATTCAGAGGAAGCAGAAAAATGTTTGAGAGACCATTGAAAATGCAGTGTTTTAATCACAAAACTTCCATCAGGATCACGCAGGTCAATAGAAAAATATGAGCCCTGTTTCCTCCCAGAGAACAGTATCATAAAATCATAAAATGGTTTGGGTTGGAAGGGACCTTTAAAAATTTTCTGGTTGGACTGTGCAAAAGCCTTGTGATGTTTTGATTTTTCTTCTCCTTGAAAAGGAAGATGTTTCTGATAGGGTAGGTGGAAGAGGGAGTTCTCACTACACTGTGGGATAGTGGCCCCTGACACTCTGGTGATGGTACAAGGCACAAATGGTGACTGGAGAAGTCGAGCAGCATAGGGACTCCTCAGTCAGAAATACAGCAATGTGTGGAGGCTGCTCTGCTTTCTGCTCTTTCCTAGAGCCTAGAGTGCATCTGCAGAGCCCTTGCCAGCCTAGAGTGGACATGATCAGCCTCAATACACCTGGCATCACTGCTGAGGTGAATAAAAAGTTTACCAAGTAACTGTTCTCCTCTGAAGAAAGCAATTTTGTCCTTGTCATTCCTCCTTAGTTCAAATGCCAAATCAACACAGACAGAACATAGAGATTTCAGCTTTCTAACATTTTACACTGCATTACTTTTCAGATTGCTCACCCAGTCCCC
Organism: Poecile atricapillus; assembly: GCF_030490865.1. Taxonomy (NCBI): domain Eukaryota; kingdom Metazoa; phylum Chordata; class Aves; order Passeriformes; family Paridae; genus Poecile; species Poecile atricapillus. The sequence goes on from NC_081288.1 coordinate 7,830,699, forward strand.
CCAGCCCATATGGCATGTCCTCTTTGGACATAACCATGCCACCACAGGTCCCTGAGAGTCCTCTAATGAGGCTCCATTTTGCACGCAAAGTCAAAATCATCATTACTCGAAGCCCTCTTGCTGCCCAATAGCAGATAAATACCCAGATATAATACCCAAATAGGTCTGCTGGGAAAAGATGCCTGTGGATGAATGGCTAAGAAACCCTAATAGCAGCAGTAAAAGGCTTTGGATGCTGATCTGTCGCTGCCCGAATCGGCCTCTCTTGCCTCGGCTAGCTGTGGCCGATGTCAGCGGCAGGAGTGGGGAACCAGGCTAGCACTGCGAGGCTCAACCTGGAACCTCCAGAGCTCCTCTGCGCTCTGGCGTTGAGGCTTACAGGGCGACACGGGTTGTGACGAAGGGAGAAAGAGTGCTCAAACTCCTCCGATTTCCCAGGAACAAGTTTATTCCAACAGGTGCGGGGCTGGGATCACAGGGGAGAGGTCTGAGCCGAGACCCTGGGCACCCCCATGCGCCAGGTTTTAAGGACCGTGGGCGGCTCGTATGGTGACCAATGGGACAACAGCCACGGAGGGGTTAAGGGTGGGGATTACAATATGCAGGACCAATGGTAGGGACCCGGGGGGGGGGAAAGCAACTGTACAATCAATAGGGCGTCGAGGAAGGGATGATAGGCAGGGAAAGAACTGGAACAAAAGGTGGGGGTTCACATAGATTGACAGGGCTTAGGGGCAGGATTAGGGTGATGGATAGGGAACAATCTGGAAAAATGGGAAGGGTTTACCATGATGGGCACCTGGGGACAAACCATTCTTTATGACTGGGGAGCAACTGGGGTAAACTACCTCTGAACTTAATAAAACCAAGCAATATGGGCGGCAACACTGATCCTGCTGTCTGTCCCCAGTTGTCTTGGAAATATTTACCCTTGCTATTCCTTCTTAATCAAAAAAAACATGGCTAACTGATTTTAATGCAGTGATCATCTCTTTTTATCCTATATATGATAGGGAGGAGAATCAGAAGGTCTATACATTATAAAACTGAAAATTAATATTTCCCCCTTAGTTTAGAAAACAAAGAGCTGTCAAATCATGGCTATCTCAAAAGCAAAGGAAATCCTCTCTTACAGATGTAATTCTTGTGATTCAGATTTGAGCAAGGCAGATTATATCTCTAACCTCTCTTCTTCAGGCCTGTGGATAGAAATGGTGCAGAAGTGCTTTGGGTCTTTTATGTCTTACCTTTGCACAGCTCATATTAAATTATATGTATTCAAGGAGCTGTTCTAGTGCCAAGCCAAGAGGAAGATTTACAGGAAAATTCAACTGAAGTCACAATGAGAGAAAGGATGAACAAAGAAATCACGAATGGAAGGCTCCAAGAGGTTTAAAGTGGATCCAAAAGATGAAATTTGCTAGAAGAGCAAAATACAGGCACTCTAAACATCTCTTGGGAGAAGAGGCAAAAATACAGCATTGAGGAGCAAAGGAGGGAAAGGGATAAATCCTGAATGTTACATATCAGAGTGGGAATTGTGAAAAAGCAGTACAAGCTGATCCTGGCTTTTCTCTATCCAGGAAGCCTTATTTCCTTGTTTTTCAGGTGTACATCAGGAGGCTACAGCTATGTGACAAAGCTTCACAATTGGATCACACAGCCCAGCAATCCCTCATGTGCCGCGCTGCTTTCCCTGTGCTGGGCTCTGCTTTGGATGCAGGTGGGGCTGAGGGTAGAGCATAAGCCAGTCAGACATGTACCAGATAATACACCCCCAAAACTGAAGGGTGTTTGAAGAGGACACTCACTAGACAGCAGAAAATTATTTAGGGTGGGCTTCATTGCACCATGTATAGGTGCCTATATCAGAACTACCTGTACAGTTAATGGAGAGAAAAGACATTCAACTCCACCTCAAATAAATAATTAAAACCATGTCTGATGAAGGCTACCTTCATTTTCATCTCTGGGTGCTGTCAGGTACCCTTTAGAAAAAGGTTTCTGATGTGTTTATAACTTATTTTCTAGGGGAGGGTGAATAGCACTCCCAAAAGCCTACGGGCTGTGGGTGACAAAGTTAAGGGAGGTGAATCCCAGCATTGGGTTCTTCTGTGGGCTACAGAAGAACCTGAGAGAGATCTCACTGCAAATGCCATCCATTTTTTACAGTGACTGCTTAGCCATCACATCAGCTTTCTCAGCTGGGTTCTCCAGATTATTCTGGGATGAACTCATGATGATCCTTGAAAAACTTGAAAATTTAAGTGATGTCTAAGTAGGTCAGAGCTGAACTAGAGGCCTGGGTATAAACATTCTTTAAGTATTGCTATGTATCTTGAATTTCCTAAGAGCTTGAAAAATTTGGAAGTCTAAAAGTAAAAGCATTTGTAGGAGCAAGCACATATTTTAAGGCTTTCTTGAACTGCACTCAGCAAAGCACCAGCTTGACACAGTGTCTTGAAAGAGTGTTAATTTTTGCTTCAGATGAAGTATTCCCTCATGGAAAGTACACAGGTGACCAGGTTATATGGGAAAATACATGGTTCAAAAGAAAAATAGGAAGTCTGAGCGGGACATGCTGCAGTAGAGCTCATAGATGGACATGTTAGCAAGCTAAAGGAATGTTACCTTCTGTGGGAAAGCAGCTACTCTTGTAGAGCAATCACAAAATTTAACCACATGGACAGTCAGAAATGTTAGAAAATGAGTTTCAGTGAAGAAACTCCATGAAATTGCTTTATGTTGGTTAGTTTTTCCAAAAGTTGCAGTGAAATGTGTGTGCAGGCAAGGTTTTTAAGGCGATTTCACCAGAAACAGGCAGAGCAGAAAAGGGTTAATAGCTTCATTTACTCTGTGAGGTATTCCCACTAAAGCCACTGTCAGCCTACAGACCTGACTAATCCCAAGTGTAGTTACTAATTGCTGTCATCCAAACAGTAGCTGGCAGCCATTTAATTTTCCCTTTCACTTGGTGTCATTAACATTAGTGACATATGGCCCTTTCCCTGCCCCAGCTCAGTGGCTACCAGGGAAACCTATGGCTTGAGCTTTGCAAACATAAAAATCCATGATTAACTTTCAGCATCTTGGTGGTGTCAGGAAGAACTGTTTACAGATCTGGATCCTAAATGCCTGCAAGCTGTTGTTTTTTTCTTCTGTGCACAACTTAGAATAGCAGTATAAAGGTACACTTTTACATCTTTAACTTATACCAGGCTGATGCACAATAAAATTCAGGCAATAGGGGAGATAAAGCTTGAAACACATTACAGTATAAATTATTACTCACTACTTTGCTTTTTTCCCTTCTTCTTCTTTTGTACCTTAGTTGAGCTGGGCAATTGTTTTTAAGTGAGATTGCATAAATCTTCTGAATTACTTTTGTATCTCCTCACTTGACTCAAAATATTAGGTCAACATTTCAGATACAGATCTCAAAACTGTGTTTCATGCCCTGCTATCTGTTCTTACTTGATTTAAAACTCTTTTATCACTGCTGCCTTATATATAGGTGCTACTTTTTTTTTATATTAAAGTTACACAATATGTCTCAAATCCCATGCTGCTTTCCTCTACTTCATTTGTTCTTGTCTGCCTAAGCTCATTATTTTTTTTAAACAATATCCTTTTTATTTTCTGCTGGCCACATGCTTACTATTCACTGCAGAATTTTTGCCATCCTGCTTTCAGGTAAGATCTTCAGGATTTAATATCACAGGCATTTCAGATCCTGTTCAAATAGCACAGCAACCAAAGTGATGATATTGCTTTTAAAGATCGAGTAATTTCTGGACCTTGTGTCATTTGGAAACATAAAGTAAAACAAAAAAATAATCTCAGATCCCAGTGATTTTTCTTGCTAGGAAGACAGCAAGTTCCACAGAGGACAGTAGAAAAGCTTTGGTAACATACTGTGAGTCCTGAAGAAGTGTGTGTAGACTTTTACTTGTAAATTGACTTTGCCCCTCTCTGAGTTTTAAGGTCAAATAATTTAGTGATGCAGAAGGGTGACAGAGCAGCTGACAAAGCACACTGGTTCTCCCTTTTCTCAGCCATCCCTGCTCTGTATGGAAGTTCTGCTCACCTGAACTGATTCTTGCTGGCCCTGTTGCCTCCTGGAGGGTCCCTGGGAATCAGCAGCAGTAACCCCACACTGCAGAGAGCAATTCTGCCAGCAGCCCCCCAGAATTCCCACTCCGAATTCTCACTCGAGGTCAGCACCTAGAGCAAGAAGTGCACTTTTCTGCAAGTTGACCTTGTACCCATTTTCCTTGCATGAAAGGCATGCTGTATCCAACCAATATATTTTTTCCCATATACTTTCAGAGTGAGTCCCTTGCTGCATGCCTGGGGGTGCCTGCAGTTTTGTGTGCTTTATTTTACCGAAGGTGAAGAGAAACGCTGCTCCAGCTGAAATCAGAGCTCCTCAGACTCTGGATTTTGTCCTGCAGTTAAGGTGAGCAACAAATCTTTGGGACCAACCTTGTGACCTACCCAGTGCAGAAGCACAAAACATAAAGCAGCAGCAGGGTTTCTATCCTGTTTTCCACCTTTTCTGGAAAGATAATTTGATTTTTTTTCCTGTAACTGATTACACAAGGTGCTTTATTTGGCACCCTGGTAAGCGATGGGGCCTTTGATGGAAGCACCATAACCCACTTTCCTTCCTCCAGCTGGAATTAAAATCAGAGCAAGGCTCTGTACAAGAACAAAGGGAAATTGCAAATTTGTCTCTGTTAGCAGAGCATCACAGAGCTCCCTTCCTGCTCCAGAAAGGCTCTCAAATGACATAAATGAGCAAATGGAACCATTTTTGTGTTGGTGTACGGTCACAGCAATGACACCAGCCAGGGATGGACAGAGGGCGTGCATGACGCAAAGATCTGACTCTGCCCTTACATCCCCATCTCTTTTCATGAAGTGAATAAAAGCTGAGTCAAACCTGAATCACGGTGAGCAGGAACTGCAGTAAAATTACCAAAACAAAGTCACTCCATGAATTGAAAGAAAAGGAAAAAAAAAAGGGTCTATGTGTTGGAGTCTGAAAAGTGGATCAATAAGCACAGGAACATCTTGTGCTAGCCGTGGGAAGCCCTGTGCTGCTGGGGTTTGCCAGTTAGATCAGAGCAGGCAGAAAGGAAGATCCAGGAGGGAGCAGGAAAGCGAGCAGGGCCAACCCCAGAGATGCCAGGGAGGCAGAAGAACATTGGTTCCTGAGGCAGTCACACGCTTCATTAGGAATGAGTAGATGGACATTGCTGGGAAACAGGAGATAAAATTCAGACTGAACGGCAACCACCGAGGGAGAAATGTGCATAATTCTGGGGGATAAGAATAATTTGGGTCAGGCCACGAATAAGCTGCTTTCCCATGTCACCGAGCAGGTTACTGCCCTGCTCTGGCCATGGGCTGAGCGGTCCAGCGCACATCCTGCCTGGTGGGATTCCGCCTTTGGGGGGGACACGGAGCAGCCTTGGCGTCCGAGGAGCAGGGAGATGGGTTCAGGCAGCCCGTGCTGCCATGGACAGGGACAGGGGTGCTAGCAGGCAGGAGGGAGACGGCGGGGGATGCAGGCCAGCATCCCACGGCAGGGCTGGGGAAGGAGGGATTCCATCCCACAGCGTCGCTCCCATCCCGGATCCTATGGAAACGGAGGTTCCAGGCCGGGGGTGCTGCCGTGCTCCCTAGCGGCGCCCGGGCTGCCTGCGGCTTTCGGCCCCGCTACCGCCCCCGCCGCGGAGGTTTTGGGGCCGGTGAGACGCAGCCGGAGGATGCTCCGCGCTCCCTTCGCCACGCTGGGGCTGGACCGGCCTCGGCAGCGTGCGCCTGCGCTGCCAGCCTTCCTCCCCCTCCCGCTCCTCCTCCTCCTCCCCCCGCTGCCGGCCCCTCCTCCCGGCTCTGGCGGTGCCGGGGCGGCCGCCGGGGCCGCTGTGTCCGACAGCCCCGGGGTTATGCCCGGCTGCAGGCGGGGCGCAGGGCCAGGGGCAGCCCGCGGCCGGGGCTCGCAGGTGTCCGGCAGGAGCAGGGGCCGGTGATCCCCAGCAGCACCCCCCACCCCCGGGAAGGGGTGCGCGGGCGCTCCGCGGCGGGGGAGGAGGAGGAGGAGGAGGAGGAGGAGGAGGAAGATGCTGCTGCTGAGGATGCTGAGGATGCGGCGGGCCGGAGCGGAGCGGGGGTACCCGGGCAGAGCCTGGCTGTGCTGCTGGCTGCTGGGCTGGCAGGCGGCCGCCCTGCAGCTGCCGCCCTGCGAGGAGGTGAGATTTTCCTCCTCCTCTTTGGCTTTTCCCCATCCGTAAAGGCGGGTGGGGGTAAGCACCGGCTCGGGAGGAGGGTGGCATCCCAGCAAGGTGGAGTTGCTGGCTATTGCAGGTTTCCCCAGAGCTGTCCGGGGCTGGTAGAGGGGTCAGACCCAGGGGAAGGACCCTCCGCCGGTGCGGGCTCTGGGGCGGCCGAGTCCCCCGCATGACGAGTGGCGCGGCTTCCCTTGGCGAACTGCCCTTGCCCGTGGTGATCGCTGCTCCCTTCGGTGCGTGGAAATAGTAGAGTCCCCCTCCAAACGAAGGGGGCTCGGCCGGCGTCGCTGTTTTTCTAAATACCGTGTCGAATCAGCGCAAAGGTGGAGAGTGAGGGAGGGATGGTGTGTGAAGCTGTCCCGCCCTGCCGGTGTCAGCTCGATGTGTCCGGGGCTGAGCCGTGCTTGTGACACGGGGACAGAAACTTTCTGGCCCTCTACTGCTGTAAGAACCCGAAGCTGGTTCTTACACTCCGATCTCGGTGTGTTCGGGGCAGGGACGCTCCGCGCAGCTGTGCGGGATGCGGGGCTGAGGCGGCCGGGCAGGGATGCGCAGCCCCGGGTGGCCACTGAGGTTTTCCGGGGAAGGGACCTGGGCTTCATGAAGATATTTTCCAGGGTTTCCAGCCTTACTCCTGCATGCAGGGAAATCCTCTCTGCTGCTGTTAAAAAGCAAGTGTGTCTTTCCTGTGTTTTAAGCCAGCAGTAGAGGTGAGGAGGCTGGGTGTCACCATCCCAAACAGGTCTAGGTGGCTGGAGCTCTGCTCAGGCAGGCAGAAACCTGTAAATGGGTTAACAACAGTCAGTTCCCTTCCTTCTAACCTCTCCTATCCGAGGATGCTCTGGGGCCAGAGCTTCCCCACTCCTCCAGTTGCAGCGCTTAGTAAGAACGAATTTGTACATTCTCAGAGTAGGCTGGGCATGGGTGACTGCGGCCAGATGGGAGCACTGGGCTGGTGATGGGTCCTGATCCATGCTTGGAGGAAATTGCAGTGTGGCACTTCCTTGGCTGGGGGTGCAGAATACCACGTCTCCTTTCTGTGATGAAAGAGAGCATTTCTGACCTGGGGAATATTCTCTTTTTGCCTATGAAATTTCCTTGTTGTCTTCCAAGCAGCAGAGTTCAGTGCTAGTCTAGCGTGGGAAATCTTGCAGTAGGGAGAGGTGATGTCTGGCAAATCAGTGTCTGTTTTGGGCATGTTTCTCCTAAATGTTGATCATTCTCACAGCATGTTTTTCCTAAATGTTAGTCATTCTCAGAGAGAGGAATTTTTGCAGCCACCTGCTTTAAATTACCTATCTCCCTTTTCAGCTAGTGAAGGGAAACAGGTACTTTTAGAGCTGTTTTCATCCTAAAGTCTTTGCTTCAAAAAAATGAACCTCTGCAGATGGTTAAAGGTGAGAGCTGAACCTGTGCAGTGGTACCAAAAGTGTAGAGCTTGCATTGGGCTTTAGGAGTGCAAATTCTCTCTGCAGCCCAATCCTGTACCCCTTTAGAGCTGGACCTCTGTGCTTCTGGTTTCTTTTCAGAGAGGCTAACAACGTTGTTTTACTTGTCTTGAATGCTCTTTGAAACAGAGACAGCCCTCACTCACATGGTTAAAAAGCTGTGTGTTACTTGTTCTGGGGTGTGTGCAGCCATGAAAATGTGTGTCTCAGGAAATGTAATTATAAACATGTCTGGATGGAGACAGAGGGGAAACAAAAAAAGAGCTTACAAAGAACCAGGATAGCAGATGAACTGCTTTACAAAAGGGAAGACTAGAAGTTAATAGTTTTGTCTCAAAACTTTGCTATTTGCCCTATTTCAGTCTGATTTGAGTGATCTGGGTGTATTGGCATTAAAAACACATCAGCTCCCGATGACATTGACTCTGATTTGGGCAGACCCAGGGATTAAGCTGTGCCATAAGAAAGCACAGCCTATCAGAGGGTATTGCAGTCCTTTAAAGACTTGGTAAACGTCTTTTGTTTTATATCCAAAAAGTCTGAGAAGCACAAGGCTTAATGTACTGACAGGTAGCTCATTTTCAATCTATAGGGGATCCTTCTTTAGCAGCACTTTCCCCACTCCTTCCTTGACAACTTATTATTTTGTTCCCTCACTAATGACAAATACAGATATCTGGTGGTTTGTGAGATTTCTGTGCTGGCACAACATTTGGAACAGTGGGATCTCTGGCTGTGTCTGAGGCTCCTTGGTGCTCTGATTACATAGGTAGTAAAATAATAATGTCTAGCAATGTCACTTTCCAGAAACCTTTTTGTCATTGACTTCATTCATCAGGGATTGTAGTAGTTCAGCACACTGGATTTAGGAGGGGTGTGTTTGTGCTGCAAACCAAAGGTACCAAGCAGCTTGAATCAATGTTCCTGTGACTTTTTGGAGTGATACAGCCATAAACTTCAGTCACAACAGTGTTCAGTCCAGGCTGTGATGGTCATTCAGATTGTGAGTGCTCCCTGAGCTCTCCAATGCCAGCAGTAAATTTAGAGGTGATTCCTGCATCTCCAAGAGATGGAGACAGGCTCAGCTTGAATGGCTGGGGTCCAGAACATGGGGTGAGCCATCACTGTACCCTGTGTACAGCCATCACTGTGCCTCTGGTGACTTGGCAGCTCGAATTAGGACAGTGGTAGAAGAATAAGTGCTTGGTGAATTCTTTCTGCCATGCTAGTGATGATCAGGGTACTCATGCAAATGTTTCATGTGTTGCATAAATTATGACTTTGAGTGGAATTGATGACACCCATGCTTTTCACTGCCATTAAATACACATTAAGCTGTTATGTTGGAAATAATGAGGTATTCATGCCAGTCCCCCTGCTGCTGCAGGGACAATGGTTGTTACATCTTATGTTACGGTGTTTGGTACTTTTTCTTTTCTACACTTTTCAACTGAATGGGTCTTCTTCAGCTTCCCCTTAGAGATTCACTCAAATCTGAGCAGATTTTGCTTTTAGGACATTTGATACTCAGCCTAAATGGGTCTTTTCTTCATTTCATCTTTCCTTTCCCTGTGTTGTTTTTGAAATAATAATAAAAAAAATTGAACTCACCGAGTGACTCTTCTCTTAATTCCCATTCAGTCAAATTGCTTTCAAAGAGAGATACAGAGTGTCCTGCTGGGAAAGATGTTTTCTTTCATACTCCCATTAGACTCTCAGTTACTATGCAGATTGAGACATGCCTTTGACATTGATAATAAATGTGATTCTGATACATTGCATGGTTTACCTGCTGTTTCAGTAGGCACGTAAATTAAAAGGTAATGCTAAATGCTTTCTAGCACTAGTCTGCTAGAATGCTTATGGAAAAGGCAAAAGCAATATAAGAAATGTTCTTGGAAAATGAGACTCTTTTATAAAATCACTTGCAAGGGAAAGGCAAAGAAGTCTTAAGAATAAAGGGGAAGCATGAACTTGAACTTAGGTCAAATAAAGTGGATTTGGTGTGTTGAAATAGTGCCAATTCTCATGACGAGAAAAGGTTAAAAAATCGAATATGTCTAAGCGAAGTGTGAAATATTTTAAGTGTATTAGTCCGTTAAATCAGGATACTAGGTACGGAGCTAAGCAGCGTGGGAAGCAAGGTGAAATTCTGTCTTTGCATCTGAAGGATGGAGAGGAGATGTGTCAGTCTTGGAAAGGTGTTACATAAACCAGCAGGCCTGTCACCAAGTACACGTGGCAGGAGTAGCAGGGATGTCTGCTGGCAGGAGTCTGAGTGTCTGAAACACTTGTGTGTTGAATGAGAGCTGTACCTGCTTGGGAAGAGGTTTGGAGTCATTGCAGAAGGCTCTGTAGAGGCAGCGCATGTGCTGATGGTAAAACAGTTTGGGTGGGTGATTAAAAGAAAAAGAAAAGAATAAAACCTGTCAGAGTGGTTTTGTGCCCTATCATTAGTACTCAGGAACCGTGAACACTGTGTTTGTTCTAAAGCTGGTTAATGAGCACACAGTGATCACAGCGAGGGGTGGGGCTGTCTAGGTAAGGAGGGAGTAACTTGACAGAGCAAGAAAAAGAAGAACATGCATTAATGCATGGGATGGAGAAAATTAATGAGATGCAAATCTATTGGATAAGGTAGAAATTAAAAGGATTTTTGTGCACTTGAAAGGCTAAATGTTTTTATTGTTGAAAGGTAATAACTTTTTATTTTTACATGGCCATAAACAACCTTTGGGTTGATCAAATACAACTATTTGATCTCTGAGATTCATTTAGTCTCTGTTGGCTTTAAAATCTCTGAAGGGATTAGTTCATTTAGCAAGGAACTCTCCTTCTAAGTTGGTTTCCTTGCTGCCCCTTATTGGTACCCTTGTCCCTTTCTCTGAAGCATCTGCATTTGCTGTTTTGGCAACAGAGCAGGTGCTAGCTATGCCAGCTGCTGGGATGGTCCAATGTTGTATTCCTTAATTTCTAACCACCTTGAAAGATATTAGACACTTAATCTATGAATGATTCATAGTCAGCAGAAGAGGCTATGGAAAGATTCCAATACAGACCATTTTATTTCTTTCACGTCTTGCTACATGGAGTTTGTGTGGGAAAGAAAAATGTACAGCTTCCATTTTCCATGGTGTTGAAGGGTCATAAAGATGAGGAAAGAGGAGCAAGAAACAGACTACAAAACTGCTGACAATGAAGTCGATGGAGTGGAAACACATGCACAAAAGGTGAGGAGACAGATGCTAAAACACGGGTACCACAGCAGAAAGCACACGAGCAGACCAAGGTGGGGGAAGCACAGGAGAGACTGGTGAGGTGTCAGAAATGAAAACCAGGGAAGGAAGACAGATGCTGGCATAAAAACTGGATAGTGAGCCATGGTTGTAATGATTCAAGGATGAGAGAATTAGTCACAGTGGAAACTGCTGTAACAGACCATAAACTCAAAAGAGTAGTAGCCATTAAACCAACACAAGATTGCATTTCTCCCACCATCAAATATCACTGAATCACTCAGGGTGAGATTTATCATTTATAAAGAAGGCCATGATTTTATTTTCTCTTTTCTTCATAGGTTGATGTTGAGTGAGAGTGGGACCTGTGCTGGAATTCCTGACACATCCATGCATTGTGGAGTCAGGACAGCCAGCCAGCCAGGGGCCAGGATGGATTTTTGCAGGGATTTGGGCTGTCAGCTGCCTCGTCCAGGCCATGTTTTCCACCTGGTGTTGGTTGGGGAGGCTTTGGCAGTACTGTGTGTTGCTTTATGGCAGGTGATGACCTGGGTCAGAAATGCTGGAATCACTTGAAGGGAACCTTTTCTGTGAGCGTGACCCTGTTCTCAGTGAAGGTGTTGGCAGAGCTGCCACTGCCTGCAGCCACCGTGGGGCAGAGCCAGGGGCTCTCAGACCTGCAGGGCTCAGGCTGTGGGCAGCAGGGAGATGCCATCACTGCAGGCTTCCCTATGTCATATGGTAGCTTGCTGTCAACACCTGCTGAAGGAAGTGCTAAGCACCAACTAAGTAGAAAAAAAAAAGAGTTTGAGAAGAACAGATAAGGGCTGGTAAAAAGAAAAGTAGCCTTGAATGCCTCATACTTGAGATAGGAAAGAAACAGTGTTTGGGAACAGGTCCCACATGTCTCCCAGCTGGTGCCAAGGTTTTTCTAGGGGCTGCTGCTGTGAAGGTCCCATGTTGTTATCTAGCATGCCTATGTCTTCTCTAACTCTTACACCCACTTGGAAAAGAGTGTTCTGCTCACTACCCCTTGGTAATACCGTAGGTCTTACCCTGGACCTGAAAGTGTGTTTAGATTTTGATTGCTGGTACTGGGTTCAGTTTGGTTTTCAGTCTTTTGAAAACAAAAACCTCTGGTTTTGAAGGAGAGAAGTAGATAAACATCCCCTTTTTTATTTTATTTTAACAACCATCTTTTAAAGTAAGCAAACAAACAAGCCCCTTTCAATTGCAAAACATTATCTAAGTCTCATAATGACCTTGTTTCACAAGCATTGTGATACTCTCTTTGATAAATAGTGCCAGACAGTAATTGCTGTGCACTTGGGACATGGGCTCAGAGCTGATTTAGGTGATCTAGGACGACATGTGCAGCTGAGCTGCTGACTCTTCTGTCTTGGTGCTGATGATCCTGTCACTGTGCTGAGTCACAACTAACACTGGTTTGGCTGCAACCTCACCTGCCAAAGGGAAAAAAAACAAAACAAAACCAAAAGAAAAGGGTGAGGGTTCAGCTGGGAGAGTGGCAGAGATGACTCAGTCAGTGGTTAGGTTCTGGTGTGATGGAAGTGGTACAGGAGGCTTTGGGACCTACTCAAGGGCACAAGTCTGGTCTTCTTTATTTCTAGAACATAAAATTTTGGTGGGATAGAGCTAGCCTGGATTTACACTGAGATAATGGCAAGGGGATTTTATTTCTTGATGTAGAAAGAAGAAAACAAGAGCTGTGTGTTAAAGGTGTGAAAGAACTGGATTGTTGCTCTATTGTGTGCTTTGACTTTTTCCTGCAAGGAAAGGGTATTTGCTGGTTGCAAGACATGTTTTCAATGAAAAAAACAGTAATTCCAGATGATGCTGTATTCCCAACTAGAAATTTTCTTTGACATTGAGTTTTTACTGCTACAAAGAGAAAACAAATCACTCATCCCATTGATATGGGATTAACCTCTCTTACCTGTTCATGTTTTGTGGTTAAGAAATACAGCACACAACAGAGGAGAGACTTGAAGTCTATGCTGAGACTTGAAGACTGTTGGAAAGTACCTACAAAAAGTGATAGGGACTGTTACCTGGTGGTGAAAATGCTGGAGAGCTCAATTTTCATTTGGTTAGATTTTGGTCCACCTTAGAGGTACAAATATTTTCCAGGGATAATCCCCAGGAAAGTGGCTCAGGGTATTTGGGATTGGGTAAAAGGCTATGCCCACCCTGCCAAGAACAGGAGCCTCAGGAGAAGATATTCCTGTAAACAAGATGAGCCAGTCCATGAGTGTGGGCAGATCCCTGGCCCTCTTCTAGTTAGCAGGGTCAACCCAGTCAAAAGAGCTATTTTCTATATTATAATTACCAATGTGAGTTACTAGTGCTAATCTTATAATCCAATTTGATGAAAAAACCCTGCTTTAGGGAGAGGGTGAACTTTCTCTCTGAGGGTGGAACTGACCTGAACATGCTTAGAGTGTTTTTAATGTAATGAATATGATCAGAAAATTCAAATGCATTAGATAACCAAGCCAGAGGGAGGAGTGATGGGGAATGCAAAAACCTGAAGATGCCATTAACATAATTGCTGCTGGCTTGATAAAATGCAATACACATTTAACAGTAGAGAAATCAGTGTCTAAATTGATTCTACTGTCACAGAAAACAGAAGTGCACAAGGTGGTGACTGCTAGCAGCAAACTGAAGGGTAAAGGTGATTCAGACCTGAGCTGTTGACTCTTAAAGTGTTAATTTCCCACAGTGTTTCCTGTGGTGTGTGAAATCCTTCTGGTTTTGTACTTGCTCTCTGAAGTTCCTTAGAGGAAGACCTTCACACAGGCCGGTCGTGTGTTGTACACACAAGGGGTGGTGCTGTGTGTTTTGAGAGACGTACAGCAGAAACAGATGACTGCTGATTTTTCCCAGGCTTTTATATCCATGGCTCCCTCCTGCTGGCAGGTCAACAGTGCTGATCAAATGCTGCTTGTTTCTGGTAAGCTGCTTTTTATCTCCAGCTCTGTGGCTCCCTGAAGCAAATGAAGAAAAGAAAGATTTCCCAAGACAGTTCTTTTCTTCTCTCTTTCGTTTGTTCCTATTTAATCCAATTTAAAAAAAAGCCCCAGACTTCTCTTGAAAGGAAAGAACGAGGGGCTGTAACCAGATTTCTTTATGGCAGGATTCACGCTTGCATGGAGGGACTGTGAGCTGATGTTCATCTCAGGGATGCTGCGGAAAGGCTGCACGATAGAACTGGAGTGGGAAATGATTCAGCTTATCATGCTGCACCTTCCTCACAAGCACCTGCCCTGCAGACCTGCTGATGAGCAGCTTGTCTTGCCTTGTGATGAATGTCAAGTGTCCTGATTAGTAGGAGAGTGGCTCTCCCCTAGAGCTGCTCAAGTAACAGCTGAACCCAGGCCAACTCTCTCCTCTTCCAGAAGATCTGGCAGGATGACTGTCAATTAATGCCTGGTTTTGATGCTGAATATAGGATACAGAAGGGCTCTGAATGATCCTTTTTGTAGCTGGAAGCCCGCTGTTCTCCGTGTTAGCCTCTGCACAGTGAGACAGTAGATCCAGAGGGGTTGCTCTATCCTGCTCCAAAGGAAGACATCCAAGCCATCCTTTCACTGCCCAGGTATCACAAATAGTTCAACAGTGAGCCCTGAACTGCTACTGAAATAGCTGTGATCAATGATCACACTCCCATTCACCCCAGCTAAGAGGAGGCATAATGTCAAAAACAATCAATTCCTGTATCTTTTTGTTTTGCAGTATTTTTAACAGCACTTAAAGCCAACTCTACTTAAATGTTTGCTGGCTCCTCTGAAAAGTCATTGCTTTGCAGTTCCAGCTTTTAAATTAAAAAATCCCAAACAAACCAGATGGTTTGCTGCATTGCCCATTGTGATACTGACCTGCAAATCTCTTGAACTGCTTTGCTAAACAAGGGAAAAGATTTCCTTAAAGCCTCATCATGTGGTCATGCAGGAATCACAGCTTTCATTGAAAAAGGTGGGAGAAAAGTCAAGTTGGCTCCTCAGTATTGAAGAGAAAAGTTGAAAATGTGAACTTTGAAAATCTGTAAAATTAAATGGAGCTAAATTGCATAGTGTTTTAAGGTCCTGTGGCACTTAAATAGGTTATATGAATTTGATGGGGTGGAAGCAATGATGCCTGACTCAAGGTTTTGGGAGGCTTTATGTGACTGTTACTGAAAGTACAATTTGATTAACGAACTTTGACATTATTTAAATTTAGCTTTTATGCTGTAGATAGTCTGATGGGAGGACCCAGTAGTGCCTCATTGGGCACCACACAGGCTAAAAATAGAAATAAATTATTGGGGCGATGACCTGCTCTCACAGGCAGTCTCTAGCCTGCTGAACAGGACAGACCCAAAGAGCTCTGGTCCCTGAGCTGTCAGTGTGCCCCCTGGCATGGATTTACCCATGGCAGCTGGCACAGCGTGGGACACTGCAGCAGAAGCTCTGGATGAGCTCCACAGGAATCCTGCAGTTGGGCAGTAAAGATGAGTAAAGGCAGTTTTGTCATGGGATGATGATAACAGGGTACTTGTTTATGTTGGGAAAGCACGTAGCACCCTCATGGTTCTTCAGGACAGCAGAAAATCAGTGTGAAGAGACCTTACTCCAGTGATCCATGCATAGTCCAAGCATGAGATCCTGATGGTGTGGAAGTAACATAAGGCAGACCCAGCATTTCTACCATAAAAAGAACTTACCTTGCTTTTAATTGTACAAGTCAGGCACCTAGCTTGACCTAAGTATCTGGCAGAGACAATCACCACTCCAGATAAATATTTATCATCCTGAGAGTGTTTTTTTTTTTTTTTTCTGCTGAATGTGCCCATTTTCTTTCACTGGCTACAGAGGGGTGCTGTCTTTTGCCAGGTAGATGCTCAGCTTTTAGTTACCTGAAGTAAAATAGGGACCCATGAGTGGAATCAGTCTCCACTGTGAGTTGCATTAGCTGTTACACAAGCTACAAGGTCACTTTGCAG
The DNA here is from genome assembly GCF_030490865.1 of Poecile atricapillus. NCBI lineage: Eukaryota > Metazoa > Chordata > Aves > Passeriformes > Paridae > Poecile > Poecile atricapillus. The sequence goes on from NC_081288.1 coordinate 7,846,687, forward strand.
CACTCTGTAAGCTGCAGGGGTGAGGGTGCTCTGATAAAGCTGGGACATCACAGTGGTGCAGCTAGGTCTCTGCAGTGACCTAATTATCCTGGAGAAGGGATCTAAATCTTTGCCTCTGAACTGCTGAATTAGACAGGAAACACAGCAGGAGCAGAGTCTTGGTCCTTAGTTCTGGAGAGCTGTTTGTGAGCCAAGAGGTTTTTATTGCTTTGCCTTGTAGCAGCTTCCTACCAAAGGTGCATTATCACACAGCAGTCTCTTCCTATCCAGGGAGTAATTAACATCAGGCTAATGCCAGGGTAAATTTCTGTATTATACATGCAGGATATACCTGTGTCTATGTGTCTATCTCTAGACACACACATTTAAGCTTGCCTGCAATGATCAGTTTTTAATTTGTCAAATGGGCTAGACCTTGTATCTGTATTTAATTTCCCACTGCAAAAAGGCAGCTGCACGATTTTTTATGGCTTCCCATGTGTGTGGTTACAGGCTGGCTGTATGGCCCAGGCAGGTAAACCACCTATGAATGCATTTCTTTCTTTGTGCCCTAGATTGGGTCATCTCTCGTGGGCACAATCAGCAGCAAGGGACAGCTGAGGAACTGTGCCTGAGCAAAACCCTGATCTCTCCCTCCTGCCTTTCCCCAGTCCGTGGGCTGATGAGTCAGTGCTGATTGATTTGACTGATGCAGCCCTTGTGATGATAACACATCACCCTGCCCCTGGAAAAGGGTTTAAAGGGGCTGCAGACAAAGCTGTGCCTTCTGCTGTCACACCAAGCTCATCCCTCGCCTTGGTGGGATGCAGGAGGGAATCTTGCAGCTCCAGGCACTCTCTAGCTGCCAGAAATACTAACAGATTTGGGTTTGTGGCTGCCTAAAGAAGCTTCCATAGCCCTGTGGGTAAATCTGGACTCCAGGAGAACTGTGCACTGAGCGAGGTTTGGCTTGACCCTGCTGCTGGAGATCATTTTAAGTGGAGTTAGCAGCACAGACACAGAAAAGGGTCCAGAAGCTGAATGTAGCTGATGGCCAACTTAAATCAAAGATGTGTTTTCTCTGCCACTTACTTAGCTCAGGCTGCCTTGGGCTGCTAGTTTCTCCTTAGTTTTATTTATTAGTTATTCTTGCAGTGGAAATGGACTCTGTGGGCTTGGAGACAGCCCAGGAGGGAGATACTGGATGGGGCTTGCTCATAAGTGTACAGTGTTACATATTTTTCTTGTCAGGCTGTGATTTAAGATATTGCTTTGTTCAATGAACAGGGTTATTTCACATAAGGCAGTTAAGTGCTCACCAAGGGCTGGTCCTATCCTGGGATGAGTGGCTCAAGTCAGGCAGAAGTTCCCAAGCTAAACCTGCCAAGCATGATGTCCCTCTGCTGTTACAGGTGTCATCAGCCTCAATTTTGTCTTTTTCCTTTTTGCCTCAAAATGCAATATTCATAAAAACATATAGAATTTCCAGACTTGAATATTGACAAAGATTTGGTTAAAAATTGTAAAGACAAAAAGTCTTATTTGCTATGGTGTTTTTTTTTTTTTGGTTTTTTTTTTTTTTTCCTGTTTGAAAATACTCAGCCATCTGGTCAGCAAACAAGTAAAATACTGAATGATATTGGCAGCAAAACTGAAAAACAATGAATGGGAGAAGGAAACAGTTCACAGTCTTTCCTGTAGCCTGGTGGATTTTGGTTTTGCAGTATTTTTTTCCACAGAGAAGACTCCTGGGTAAAATTTGTATTTGTAAAATGCAGAACCTAGTAATAATCTTCATATAAGTAAATGCAGTTTTGGCATAGCCTAAAGTCAATGAAGTTGTTTTTATTTTTACTTCTCCACAAGGATTAATTTGGTTTGGCAAAAGAAGCACACCTTTTCTTTATTTTCAAAATGCTTTCTATGTAGTATTACATATAAATGAAATATTATATATTAGTGTAATATAATAAGTTATAGTGTATATAAGTGTAAAAAAGTCCTGTCTATAAAAATGTTTTGTGACAATGTGACCACTTCGGTTAAAATTATGTGAGTTCAAGTTTGAGTGCAAATCACTTGATTTGACACAAAACTGACCAATATTTGTAGCTCTTCCTCTGGGAACTGTATGTATTGGTAGAGGAGATTTTGGATTGGAGTAACATTCCCTTCCACACTGAAGGTTTATTTCACTGATTCTCTCCCTGCCTGTACCTAAAATTTAGCCTCTGAGGAAGTCACAGTCTCAAGGGGACAAGCTGAGGCAGAAGTGAGCCAGACTTGCCCAGCCCCGTGGAGGGAGTGAGGAGCACACCAGGAGCACACACACAGGGTCACTAGTGATGGGGGAATGAGGGGTGGCTTTGTCACACCCTGCCCCGTGCAGGCCACGTGCCTAACGGGTGTTCTTTCATACAGCAACATCTCCCAAGAGAAAGGGAAATGTGGAGCAAATGCATTTGATAGGAAATTGCAGAGGAGGTGACAGGGCAGAAAAATGATACAAGATCAGACAAGTGAGCATCACCCAGGCATCCCTCTAATAACTGTGTAGCTCCTTTCCTAATATTTTTCTGGTGCCTGCTATGAAAAATTCTTACACCTAATGGAAAGTGATAACCAACAGCAGAGGGACAGGAGTGGAAGCTTTGAAAAATGCTCGTGCATGTGCCTGCTTTTAAGCACATAAATAATTCCTCTGAAGTTTGAAAATGAGTGCCTTATTTAAGATGAAATTGATGTTAAATACCATCCTGGATTAAAGTCAGGGAGTTCTGTGTATCACAGAGTCAATGCTCTGACATAACTGAGATATATTATTGGATTTAAATATTTTGCCTCCAGTAAGTTGAGGATATGCTGTGTTGGAAAAAAGCTTATTGATTGGTGTTAAGAATATTTAAATGTTAAGTCAGTTCGGTGCTCATTTCATGCTCTTTTGTGGGTTTTCATAGAAATATTTCTTCTGTATACTTGCTGCAGATGTTTTAAGACTAACTAATGATGTCCTTTTATATGCTTTCTAAAGTGGAATTTGTGTAGCAGATTGGCAGGATGATGCTGTGGGACTGCTGCTGGAGGGGAACTGCAGGGAAATGGGCCACGTTGATTCTTCAGATGATTAAATCTGGCCACAGTTCAGGTCCTCACAGGATTCAAGTTGGCAACTTGTAAAATATTGTTACCTTTGTCCTCCTCTGCATGAACCCCCTGGGAGCTGTGTGAGGATGAGACAGTTTGGCAATAGTGAACTGAATCCTTGAAGCTGCATTTTCCCTATGGACGCTGTAATTGCAGAATTCAAACCTGGTTCAGAGCCTCTGCTCAGTGAGGAAGTGGCCATACAGAAAGAGATGCAGAAACTCTTGGATGCACTTGCATATGCCCAAAAATATTAATGTTGAGCTGAATTATTCACCGGCACTGGAGGAGCCTTGTAGATACATATGCTATAGTATTTGCCTTAACATTTGCTCCATCTGGCTCATTTTCCTCAAGTACATGGATATAATTTCCCTGCTCAAATAATCAGCTCGGGTCCTCATCTGAGGTACATTATTTTGTCCTACTCAGCTGTTTTATATCTGATGTAGTTCTAGTTTGTGAATTCTACATATCTCAGGAACACCCAAAGTGAGGGTTTGCCGGTGTCCTTTATTTTGAGATTATAAAAAGGGACCTCAGTTTATCATATTGTCTTGCACCTGGTAAAGAAAAGTCATGACAAGGCATGAAAAGAAGTGAGTTCATTTGGCTGGTGCTTCAGGAAGCAGTGAAATTTGGCACTGCGCTGGTGTTAGTGTTCAGAAGGAGAAGAAGTAGCAGAAATAAAAAGGAAAAAGTCGTCTTGGGAGATGGAAAACTCAATGGCAAAGGGAAATCTGGTGAAAGCTTATTCATCTGTTGAGAGGAGACTGTTTGGTCTGCTTGCTTACCTTGGAGCAGTTGGCTCATCTGCTTGCTGTCCATCTCAGGTGTGGTACCTCCTGATTATTGAGTCACAAAATGATTTGGGTTGGAAGGGACCTTAAAGATCATCTGGTTCTGGCTCTGCCATGAGCAGGGACACCTTTCATTAGACCAGGTTGTTCAGGGCCCCCTCCCAACCTGGCCTTGATGGCCTTGAATCCTTCACAAGCTAAAGCTCAGTAATTTTTTTGCAGTGGCTTAATTAGAGCCACTTGGGATGCTGCAGGCACCTTAGGTAATTGCCTTCTTGGGATTTGCTTCTGAGCTATTAAATAGTTATACCCTGAACCCTTTCTGTGCAGATTGCCTTCTGAATAGGCGACAGTCAGCAACATCCATACTCAAAAAACCAGAAGCTTCTCTTTTTATTTATGAGTCTTAAGCCCTGAATAGCTGGGAATAAAACATCAAGGTTGAAAAGGAGGAGGAATGAATAAAATCCAGCATATTAAAAGTTATAATTAGAACTGTGATCAACTTTGATACTGTCAGGCCTGTTTGACTGTAATAACAGAGTAGCTCTGAATAAAAAGATTTACCATATTGGTAGTGAAACATGAATCTTGTTCTAGGAGCACATTTTGGCTGATTGCAGAGTGCCAGGGCGTGTGGATCTGAGATAGAGCGTGTGGGTGGCTTATCTGGTGTCCATATGCACGCAGCGTTTGCATGAGGCGTGCTGTATACTTGATGTTTGTGAATAATAGGCACTAATATTTACTTTCCTGAAGAGAAAAGCCGGGTTTATGTGTATGGAAGTGACCTTGTGCAAACAATTCTCTGGCAGCCTGTCTGGACCTTGCTGTGCTGGTGTGGCAGGGAGCAGGGAGGGATTGTCCATCCTCCTGGCACAGCAGCGCTCGGCCCCAGCGCTGCGGGGAGCGCCGCTGCTGCCACACCGAGTCCGTGTCACTGTCCCCTCTGCAGGGCATGTCTTTGCTTTCTGCTCTCACAGGTGAATACCAAATGACAAAACAGAGGCTTTAGTGAGCTTTCTCCTTTATGGTTTTGTAGGTAGAAATTTATGGCAGTGGAGGAGGGAAAACGCTATAAAATCAAGTGTGAGGCACAACACTGCTTTTTGCCTTTTTTTTAATTGCTATAAAAGAGTGTATAAGGGATGGATTTCCAGTAGTTAACATGGCAACTACTTAAGCCATGCATAGGATGCCTAAATATTGAGAGTTAAAAAGCTGTAACCCATTAATGCTACTTTGATGGGCCTTCATGAGATTGTGAATATTGGCATTAAATCTGACATTTTTTCCTTAAGCCTAACATTTAATGCATGATCTTTCAATCTAGTTTACTTCAATAACTGCAGGTTTATGACAACCTGACAACCTACTTCAGCAAGGTGTTTCAGAGATTGGTCTTTTGGGGATGTCAAGGTGTGCCCTGTACCATCGTGAGCCTGTTCTCCACTACAAACCTGTACTTGCAGTGGCCTGAAAACCTCTTGTCACAAACAAGAACAAGTGAAAAAAGTGTTATTTTTAAATGCTTTTGTGGAGTACTGAAATAGGGATTCCTGCTTTGGAAGAGAGAACCCCAGGAAAATCAATGAAAAGCCTGGACCTCCTGAAAATGCTTATTCTTGCTGTGTGAAAGCAAAGTGATGCAAGGCAGTGGGGTGAATGTCTGTAGGATTGTGTAAAATAACCACATATAGTGGAAGTACCACTGAAAAAGTTTAGCCACGTAGCATAGCAAGTTGTGTGCATTTATTAAACTTAAAATATGATTATGTGTGCACTTAAATGTATGTAATCAGAAGAAAATAAACCCCCCCAAAGAACAACCCATGATGGATAAATTTTAAATTGTAAGATTTTCATGGCATGAATATTAAAGGAGAGTGTCATGCATAGATTGGTGATAATAAAAGCCATTCTCATTTGACAAACTACATTTATTTGACTGTAAAAATCTGAGGAAAATTACAGAAACTCATAGAAAGGTCGTTGCAGTTAATGGAAAAATATTAACTTTGTGGAACTGGATGAAACCTGTCCAAATATAACTACTGGATGACTCAATAACATTAGAACAATGAAGATAAACTTATGTATAAACAGCTTTATCATCACCTTCGTTACTTCGGTTTTCTCTTTAACCTGTTTCTGTTTTAGAAAATTTAGAAGCTCGCTGAAAAATTATGATTTTCCAATCAGTCTTGTCTAAAACCTGTTTGAGAAGCAATAGAGATTTGCAGGTGAATTTGTTAGGTTTCAAGACTGAAGGGTTAAAAACCCCATAACCCAAAACATGATGGCATAAAAGGAATCATTGGCATTTTTGCTTTGGTTGTGGAGTTAACTCCATCCTGTGTAAATGACACTGAAGAACTCCCTGAGAAGAAAGGCTGGTCAGTTGGGATAAAACCTCAATGTTTATGGGGTAATTAGGGTGTGAAGCAAGCTTCACAGAGAGTATTTGAAAAGGCTAACCCCTTCTGCCTGTTCAGAAAATAATGATCGAGTTTGCAGTTAAATAAACCCCCAGTTTGAATTCACATGTGCAACAGCATGCTTGGTGCTTTTTATTTTAATGAGTTTGGCTTCTCTCAGTGTGTGAAATTGAGTGGAATTCATATCTCTGAGTGCTGCTTCTCCAGTGGGCAGCACTGCCCTCTTCAACCTGCATCCACCCTATCCTGCCTGTACCAGCCCACCCTCCATGTGTGCTTGTTGACCACAAAAGAATTTAGTATTTCCTTTACTGGTACAAGGGATTTTCAGTGGCACAGTCCTAGGGAAGAAAATGGAGAAATGAAGGGAACTTAGTCACAGTGAATTCATTTTCATAGAGGTTAATTTTCAAGAGGGAAGGCTCTGAACTATCTGTTGGTCTCTTTTGATATTTGTAGAGCTTTGTGAGCCATGAAAGGCTGTGAGTGCTCGGTGTTGCAGTTCGCAGAGACCGCAGATGACATGCTGCTACCCTGCAGAAAGCCAATGTGCCTCTGACAAGTCTATTACCAGTGAGGGCTGGCTGTGGCTTACTGCATATGGCATCTTTTTACAAAGGGGAAAGTGTTTTAAAGAATTTCGAGGAAGAACTGTGAGAAAAAGATTGCAGCAATTTCTTTTCTCCACACCAAAGACAATGCTGGCATTAAAGCAGTTGACCTCCTCCAAAGTGGCTGTTATTTGAGGGCAGAAATGGTAAAATCTGGCCTTATAATCAAGTCCAAGGTGGTGTTTAGACTGCAAAACCCTTTGAGAAAGGTCCTCTGGATCAGAAAGAGCAAGACCCTGGGTGGTTTAAGCATTATAACTAGATGAGTGTGTATCAGAAAAACATAGGGTTGCTGCTGAGCATCCTGAAAGGCAAATCAACGCATGGGCTAGCAAAACATTAGATGTATCCCAGGGATTGGAAAGAGCAATTGCTAAATGTGTGGTGAGACACTGACAGGTGAGAACTGCCTGACATGGTGTCCTGGCGGGAGCAGGGGCTGTACAGAAGGAGGAGATGGGGATGGATGGTGGGAATGGCTCCCTGTGTCTGCTGGACATTGTACTGTTTTTCCCACCACAGTTATATAAATCTATATTACAAGCTAAACTAGATTCTGTGTTATATAGTCTCCTAATTAGGCAGCTCCTTAAGTTTTCCTGCTCCTAAAGTTTCTCTGTGTTAATCCAGTAAATGCTGCTGGATTACAAGGCACTGGTTATCACAGGAAGGGTCATGACAAGCCTGAGGCTTCAAGCTGCAGCAGTACTGGCTGGAAAGGACATCTCCCCGCCACCCTGGGTGCTGTGCCAAGGTTTTTGCCTTTCCAGAGATGTATTGTGCCCCAGGTATCATCACCTCTGAGCCACGAAGAAGTTTTGTGTACCCCTCAGTCCCTGAGCTCTGGGCAGCCCCACCACTGCATGGCAGTGGTTAAGCAAAGCATGTGAGGCTTTGTCTGTTTGAGGGCTACTGAAAAACCTCACTTGCATGGGAAGATCATAGAATTATGGAATTATGTGTGTTGGAAAGGACCTTAATACTTATCCAGTCCCAACTTCGATCTTTCACTAGACCAGGTTGCTCCAAGCCCCATCCAGCCTGCCCTTGAACACTTCAGTGAAGGAGCATCCACAGCTTCTCTGGGCAACCAGTTCCAGTATCTCACCACCCTCACAATCAAGAATTTCTTCTTAGTATCTAATCGTAATCTGCCCTCTTTCAGTTAAAAACATCGTCCCTTCATCCTGTCATTACGTGCCCTTGTGAAAAGCTCCTCTCCACCTCACCTGTTGATCTCCTGTAGGTGCTGGAAGGTGTTGGAAGGTCTCCTCAGACACTTTTCTTGGAATATTTACCATAAAATAGCCCTTGTATTCCCTGAGCCCTCTAAGAGGACAGGCAGTAACTTTGTGCCTCTCACCTCCTCATTAGGGGATTAATTAGGTGTGCTTTTCAAGATATGTTGACAGTTCTGAGGTCTTTGTCTCTAATTACTATGATCTGTTTTGTCTCAAGTGTTTCGCCTCTAGAATTGGGCAGCATTTTCCTGTCTTTGAGCAATTTGACTGTCAAAGCTGTTATTTTCACTCACTGTTATGGCCTGATATAATTTCTTGCTCTAATTCTACAAAAGAGAAAAATTGACGTCTCAGTTTCTCAGCCTCCTTCACAGGGTAACACAGTGTTTGCCTTTTATTCCCAGAGTAACAGAGTGAGTTAGCAGTGGTAAAATCTGGTCCTGTTCTGTTACTGGAGAAGTAATAAAAATAAAATTATAGAGGAAATTGTTTTTTTTTTTCTTTGTTGCTATGTTGGTTTGAGGATTGAGTGATGTGCTAATGAAACTGGAGACTTAATGATGGCTCATTCTCTCTCCATTGCTGGATGTTGCCTTTTAAATCAATCTCTAGGTCTTTGAACTAATTATTTTGAGGACATATGAGGATGTATAAGTGTTGCCTCCCTTCCCCCATACTGGCATAGCCTTTGAGGAGGGAAAGGACTTACACAAAGTCGGATATAAATCCTGACCCTGTCTGAGTAAATTAAGAAGGAGGTGGAATTACTGATAGGAGTGCTCAGCTCCATAATCCGAACAAGAATGAACATTCAGATGAGAAATGCTTTGGATGCTGAGGTGAATCCATAGTGAAGTTTTAATTATGCCCTTTTGTGGCTAAGCCTAAATTGCTGCCTTAACACCTTTCCAATCAGTAAGGCTGGATAAAATGGTGTTAAATAATGTTACTGTTTTGCCACTAACATTTTTTAGGAGCAAGGCCACTGTTAGTTTTCCATGAGAAGCACACTGAGCCATTTTCTGCTCTGCTCCAGCTCCCTCTGATGCCATCAGGAAGGTGCTCACCCACAGGAGTGGGAGCTGATTGTGCCATGGGCAGCTGTGGTGGGCACAAGCTGCTGTCATCATTCCAAGAACAGCAGGGACAGTTCAGACCATTGGATGTCCAGGGGAGCCCAAGGTCCCACTGAAGTCAGGAAAACTGGGATCTGCATCTGAATTTTTTTATTATTGGTGCATGGTTTAGGTTTTGCAGCTATTTGTCTTCTCTGACTGTATAGGGTCAAGGGTGGGGATGAGACCTGCTTTGCTGCCTGGAAGCCCATAAACAGCCAATAACTGTGCCTTGCTTCTGAGTTTTCTGTGTTCCTGTTGCAGTCAGCAACTCAGGATCTCGTCCAGGGAAGCAGCAGGATTTTGGGGACCAGCATGAAACACCAACGAGACGGGCTCCCGGTTCACGAAACCATTTATTCAGCATGGGAACAAAGTCAGGTCCAGAACAGAGAGCACTGAACAGAGGCACAGCAGGGGTTTTTGAGGGACAGAACCCTCTAGGGTTTCCACCTTTGAGGGTGGAGTTCAGGGTCAGGGACCATTAGAAACACACCAAGGGAGAACCCCCCAGGGACTCAAACCCAATCAGAACTCCTGGGCCGCCCTTCACAAGGGGTTTGGGGTGGGACAATGTTACTCTGTCTCCCTGAGGCCGCTGCCACATGTTCCCAGCAGTGAGGCATCACCCAGTACACTGCTGCCCTTGACCATTGACACAGTGGGACATTAACGAGCCTGTGTGTGCACACATACCTGGTAATAGCCATTTCTTGTGGACAAGGGCTTCTTCAGAACAGGCTTTTAAGGTCTTAGAGATGCAGAGATTTAAGTGGGTGGCCCAGTGGTACTCTCAAAGCCACAGAACAGCTCAGGCTGGTGGCAGAAGGAGGATCAGGAGCTCTAAGCCTTATTCCCAGTGTTTGCTCTAAACACTAATGAACACTTTTCTTAATGCAAAGCCAAAGCCTAAAGTCTGTGTTGTGAAATATCCGGGAGAGTGAAACTTAGGATGCTTATAAGCCAGTTATCTTCAACCCTCCCAGGCATTTAATGCAGTCACAGTCCTGACTCACTTTTCTATGCCATTATGAGTAATCAAGGTGGTAAAATTATGTTAATCTCTGATTACAGTTATTTATAGCAGTTTCTCAGGTTCAGGAAAAAAAATGCAACTAGTGTCCAATTTAGAGTAACTACTAAAACTACCCACAGTCCAAAGAGGGACAGCATTCATTCTTACATGTACATTTTCATTGTACTGTTCATCACAGGACACCATGGGAAGAAAGAGAAAACCATATAATTAATTAGATGGGATATTGGAAAAAAAGTGGGTGGAAAATGAGTCAGTGACTGTAGTTGTTGTGGTACCCAGATGTGCATGTTATGGACAGGTCTGGTAGCTTCATTTGGATACATACTCATGAGTAATTCCCTGTTCCCTTCTGCCATGTAGATAAGAGCATCTGCACTCTCATTTATTATTTATCTCTGAGCAATGTTTTTCTTTTAATTAGAAATGTCAAAGTAAAATGATCTTTTTCTGGGACTAGAAATGGCTTTTGTACATAAAGGGTAATGTGTCCTTGGAAAATGTTAATACATTTCAATTTAGTGAATATCATGTTAAAGCTACTGTACTGCACTGAGCTTTGTAGAACCAGTGTTTTGGAGAAGATGATGAAATGTGATAAAAAGCCTCACTATTTTTGGAACCATTCTTTCTATATGGTTAATATCATCCTCATATGCTGCAAAGCCTTTTGCTAGTGGATGCACCTGAAGTGTAACTTGAAGGATGGGAGGTGCTGCTGTACCACAGCCCTGCTCTGCACTTACCCCCATTTCACATTTGGTCACTTCTCAGTCTGCTGCGTTGATTGCTGTCTGTAATTAAATTCTCAGCAGCAAATTCAATTTCTGGGCAGCTGTGGCAGTGAACATGTTTCTCCTGTGTCTTTTTGGATGGTGCAGAGAAAGGCAAGGCAGCACATCCAAAAGCTGTTAACTGTCTCTGGCAGGAGGAGTTGAAGAGGGAAGTACAGTGAGGGTAAGGATTAGTCCTGCCAGTCCAAAATGCCTTAATAAAAACACTCTTGAATTAATGGAAGAGGCTTCTGTGTTTTTGGGATATGGTTTCCCTTCCCTTTCTCCAGGCAGCATGGCTCTGGGAGGGTGGATGCTGTGGATGTTGTACATTCAGGTCCATGACAGAAGTACTGGAGCAGGGTGCTAGCAAAGGGGATTCTGTTTTTAGTGCTCAATGCCAGCTGGGGACCAGATCACTCAGGGAGAGATCTGCCCATTGCAATTAACCTGGGCATGCTCAGTCCCACTGTGCTACAGACAGACCTTTCCACGTGGCTTCATGCTTTTTAACAGGGCCAAAGAGGAGTCCACAGCCTTTGGGCTGCCAGACTTTGCTAAATAATCCAGCTTCATCAGCAGTAAATCTTCCAACCACTTTTAAAAAGGAGCAGCTGTAGGAAGATTAATGTGTTTGAAAGCATCAGTCTGTGACAAATGGTGTTTTTTGGTAACTCTGGCTCACGTGGGCAATTTCTCTGGAGTCAGTGGGATGACTTGCTTGAGCAGAAGCCATTAGTCACAGCTCCTGCATGGCCCTAATGAAGTGTGTGGCACTAAAGGAAGGATGCTGCTTTTCAGAGGAAGGCACAGATCCAGCCTGAGTAGATGATGTTGTAGGCAATCATCCCTGCTCTGTAGTTTCATCACTTTAGGAAGCATGACTAAAGAAATAATTTCCTTCAGGAATTCCCATTAAGTTTTTGGTCAGATTAGGTTAGATACCATTGGGCCAGCAGAAACTGAGTCTCCACTAGCCTAGAAGCTGTGTACATTCTTGCCACAAGTAACAGTCTCTGCTGTAATCATTTGTAAGCCAGAGATGAGGGCTTGGATGGATTTCATAGCATAACTCAGATGACTTCAGCAGTCATAATTTCTTCATCAGGTTGAAAGAATGCAGATAGACTGGGATGTTGTGAAGCTGTTACCTACAAGAGTTTAAAAGGAAAATCCTGACTAAAAAAGCTGCTCAGTTCAAGTAATATTAATGTTTCTAGATTTTTCCAGACAGCTGCATATGAAGGTTCTTCAAATTGCCATGCATTTTCCATGGTGTGGTATAGGGTGGGAATGGCAGGCAGGAAAATTTTGCAGCCTGATTTGTGCTGCTTTTTTTTTTAGTGTTTTTATTTTCTCTCTGGTGATCTGATTTAATGAACTTTTGATGTGGGGTGTTGCAACATAACACTAAAATGCTGCTTCCCAATGACCTAGGTATGCAGCAAGACTTGGAAATTATTATTATTATTATTATTATTATTATGATTATGATTAGTAGTAGTAGTAGTAGTAGTAGTAGTAGTAGTAGTAGAAAAAAATAAAACCAAAAACAATCAACGAAAAAAAAAACAAAAAAAAACCCCCAAAAACCAACCAAACAAAAGAACTCCAAAATCTTGAACAGATTAAAACTATCAAAACTAGACTGCAGAACCTGATCCACTAATCATCCTGGTCATGATGAAAGTGATGGTATTATAAAAACAATGGGGATAAAGATGCCTGCTCTGAGAATGGTAAACAACCAGGTGAAGATAAAAAAAGACATCTTTGTCTAATACTGGAAAAATAGCAAACAAAAATTAATTATAAATATTATATAAAATAGGTGATGTTGGGCCAAAATATATCAAAGAAATGAAGAAAGATTTTAGACTCCCAGAGAAGAGAGAATAATGTTTACTTTACACTAACTCCACTACTGATAATATCTTAAATGTTTTATGATGAAAGGATACTGACTCGTGAAATACCTTTATGGAAAATAATTAGTAGTAAAAAGCTTGTACAATAGCTGGAAGGATGATTTGAATCTAGATATCAAATATTCAATTAATGTATAGGAAGAGTTTGGTATGATAATGAGTAGCAGAAAATTCTGAGAAATAGAAAAAAATAATGCTTAGTGTTTCTCTAAAAAAAAGCCAGCCTCAGCTACCACTGGCCCATAAACCTGACTAAAACAGTGTAACAAATAGCAGGGGAGAGAAAATCATTATCTTGCAAATGGAAAAAACATGGATTTCACTGGAACAAATATTGTCAGACAAATTTCATTGCATTTTTGCACTTGCTATCGTATTGCATTGAAATATCCTCATAAAAGAAATTCAGCCTGTGCTTTGAACCCCATCACATTGATAAGTGACTGAAGAACTAAAAACAAAGCAGTGACATGTCCAGACAGACATTCATAGCAGGTTATTTATCCACAGAGCAAAAAAAGCACTTTTATTTAGCATTTCCTTTGATAAGGGCATGTTTTGACTATCCTCAGCAACTGTGTAGATGGTACTAAACTGGCAGGCATAGGAAACACTGAGGAAAATGGAATAATTCATGGAATGGAGATATTTGGTTGCTACATGTGCAACTTAGTGACAAAGCTTCCAATAAATTATTTTTACATCCTCAGTGTTAGCTTTATTTTTTCTTCAGTATTTTAAGTGCACACAAAAAAAAGATGACATGAAGTGCTCCCTTGTTTCTGTGCAAGAGAAAGAGTTGGCCATATGCAGTGAATCCACTCAAGAGCAGACTTGTAGTGTTCTGCTCAGAAGGAGACTGAGCCAAATTTGCCCAAATTTGCAATGGTAATCCAATTCTGTCTTACATCTCCTTTAAGAGCTGTTCCTGAGCATGTAGGCAGCTTTTTGTCTGCATGCATATTTGTTAATTTTAATTTTAAAAGTTCCATCTCTCCTGTCAATGATCAAATGCAGCACAGAGCGGGGCATGCAACTCATAGGAGAGAATATAGATCCTGGCCTCTGCTCTGTCAGTCCTCTACAGATACATACTTGAGGTTGGGCTGGATATGAAAATACTCAATATTTTGGGTTTAAATGATGGATCCACACGCTGGAATGCTCTACTCTGTAACTGCAGGTGGAAATTCTCTCCCAGATGATTCAGTGTCTGCATGACAACTAATATCTAGCAATAATTAAAAAAAAAATTACTTTCTAATGACTCTTTAGAGGAGAATTACATTAACCAGTAAAAATTACTTCCAGTGAATAGTTAAAGTTTGTGTAGTAAAAATAATCTAAAAAACATGATTAGTGGGAAGTAGGAACCTGTAAATAGGACATTCTAAATAGACACAGGGATAATGGATGTCAGCATAACAGATGACATTCAGCATAGTGAGAAAGATCAGTTTGGTGACAAAAAGTGCTAGTCTGTCTTATAGTGGCTTTGCCTGAAGGAGTAATAGAAGATACCAGTGATGAAGGGTGTAAATAAACAGCTTATGGAAAAATTCAATTAAAATTCAAATTTGATTCAAACTCAATTCAAATTAAATTCAAAAATTCAATTCAAATTCAAATAGACTGTAAGTGGTTGTAATGGGGAGGGAAAATTTGGCATCAGTTTTATTCTCCTGTTTATAGCCTGTGAGCACTGAGTTGATGCTGAGCTGTCTGGAGTACGAACAGGATGAGATGAGGACATCTCTGCCAGCAGGGTGAATGGTTTGGGATGTCTGGGGTTGCTGGGGCTGGCTCCTGGCTCCATCTCTGCATCCTGTGCTGGCAGCAGTGGAGGCTTTCCAAAGCGCTTCTCTTTCATTGGGGAGCAAAGGTGTGGTATAAAAACATTTTCCTGGGAAAGTGGGGTGGATTTAGCCTTTTAAAATGAAATACAGGTATCCCGAGCACTGATGGAACTGCTGGCTTTAAAATGCAGGTAGGATGATTACCAAAACAATCTCGACTCAGCTTCTGCCCCTTTCCCCGCTGCCTTCTGAGAGCAGCCGTGTGAGCGGTGGCGGATCCCGGAGCCAGCAGCCTGTCCTGGCTGATGACAGGTGTGCATCCTTCTAGGAACAGCTCTGATGGTGCCCCGTGTTCCTGAGGCTGCTTGAGGGCTGGAAACTTTGTCTCCTCCTGATGTGCAGCTGCCGGCAGTGCCTGAAGCCAGAAGGACTTTAATGAGCCTGCCTCGCACAGCAGCGGAGACCGAGGGCCAATTACAGGTGGTGTTTGGGTTTCAGGATCATTAAATTAATCAGGAAAATGCAGCCTAGTTCCTGTGAGGATGTTGTGTTTTGTAGCTGATGAGACTGTGTTCTACGTGCTGCCTTTGTCCACTGCCCAGAAACGGTGAGAAAAGCTGAAAAAAAGGAAAAAAATATCCTGTTGGAAAAAGAACCAGCTTTATGCTCAGTATTGTAAGATGAAAACAGCTCTGAATGTGAGATGTTCTATTGACTTCTTGTAACCATGCTGCAATATTATCTGCATGTACCTAGTTTCCTCTGTGAATGGATAACATGATAGCTGATATATTTCTTTCTAATATATCCCTTACAGTTAAAACAACCCCCTACTTCCTATCTGGCAGCAATGACCTTGCCTGCTGCCTCCATCTTAGCTTTATTTCTTCCTTCTCCTTATAAACCTTTAATTTATCTCCTTTCCCTACTAGGTTTGTGCTTCTTCCCCTACTGTAGCACAGGCAGGTTTAGAAATGGTTTTATGAACTGAATTTACAGAGATAAAGAGCCAGCTTGTACAAGTCATCTGTACATTAAAGACCAGTTGACCTTGAGAATCAATCCTGAAGGAAGCTGGGGAAGATTTCTGCTATTCATAAGCCTATGGTGCTTTTTCTTTTCCCTCTTTTCTTTGAAATGTGCTATTGGGTCAAGCTGTAAAGAAACTCCATTGACTTAAATGGTGCAAATGAAATTACATTTTGATACTGAGTTTGTCTCAGTAGTTTCCTTTGAAGAATGGATGTTGGAGGAAAAAAGCACTGGGACAAGTTGTAACTTCAGTAAAGATATAACAGGGTGACTTTGGACCAAAGAAATTTCTTTTAATCAAGAGAGTTATAGAAATCTTTGCAATTTATGTTTTTCACAGCTTGGTCTCTGGAGCAGAACAGAAATTCAGTTCTGTGAAGTGGGATGTAAATGCACGAGGGGTCATTTTACAGAGTGTTAGTGTAGATAGGAGTTATCAAAATAGAGCAAGTTGTTTGTTTAAAGAAAGAGAACATAGACAGCAAAAATAAAGACAAATGTTGGCAACCAATTCTGTTATGCTGAAGGATAACTTGGTGATAATACAAAAGATTTAAATGAAAAGTGGCTTCTAGATGTGGGGTAAAACCTTTATATTTATATTGAAGGTATAAAATACATTGGAATCTTTCATTGCTTTCTTGGAGCATTACATTCACAGAGCACTGACTTTATATTTACTTTTTAATATACAAATGTGCTATATATAGATACCCTTGATTTCAATAAACAAATGACTCTTGGTTTAGAGAATGCTTCTCACCAGTCTAAATATGATCTTATGTCTGACATGCTACAAGTTGGGAATTGTATTGAATTTATAATTTTTTCTCTAACTTTATTAAGTTAGAGTCTACAAAACTTTATTAATGTCAAGCTAAAGGAAAAGAATTATCATTTGGTTATTGAATCATACTTTGGAGTTAAAAAAAGATCATATTAGGGAAATTCAAGGAAGGAAACTCTTACTACTAACAGGAAACTGATAAGAAACCTCCAGTGGAGCCAATTTGGCGTAGGAGTCTGGAAATTCACTGATATTTGCAAATTGCAATGTGGCAATCCTGAAAAGCATTGAAGTTGTCCTTGAAGTTGATAAGAGATGAGAATGCTTCTCTCCTCAGCTGAACTCCGGGACAATTTTTAGCTCTGAAGCAAATATTGTTGGGTTTTTATTTTAAAAAAGTCTTTAATGTAAATCTCCCTCATCTTGTCCTGAAGGAGGATGGATTCAAAGTGTGCTGAAGGCAGGGGAAGTTTTTCCTCTGAATTCAGAGGTTTCTATAACTGCTCTGTGTCCTTCCCTCCCATCCATTTCTTCCTTAGAGCCTGTGCTCTTGCTTCTGTGTTTTAGCTTCTTCACAATTAAAACAGAGCTGCTCTTTTTAAAGTTGGCTTGGCAACAGTGTCATAGGATGTTGTAAGACTAAAATACATTAAAGATATGAGGATGTATAAGCAGCTCCAGCCTATATTAAACCCCATCCTCAGTCTGTCCTTGATGTCTAGTCATGCTGTATAAATACACACATGGCTAAAGGAGTGAGGTTGGGTGATAGACCTGAAGATTTTTATAATTTGGATAACATAAAAACACAGTGACATCAGTGAAGGCCATGTTGTTATTAAACCTTTTCACCAGGGCATTTTGGAAATGGTGAATGGCAATAGAGCTTTCTCTCCTTCTCCTGCTTCACTTGTGTGAATCCCCTTGGAGCTTGTTCCTGTCCCAGAGGGATTTCTTCTGGAGTGAGGTGGGGACAGGTGTGTCTCAGTGATGCCTTGTAAAATAGTTTTTTCTGTGTGGAAAATATTCCTTTTAAAAGATATTTTCATTTCTATCACTTATTTTCTTTATTTATTGGTTCACAGAGTAAGGGTTCTGCTATCAGTTTTGCTCTGCTCAGTTTGGATTACTTGGGACTCCAGAAATGTGGCAAATGCAGTCAGACAGAAAAAATCAAATTGAGTTGTTTCTCCAGCAAAGCAGGGGACTCTTCCAGCCACTTCAGAAACAAATGACACATGTTTTATCACACAGTTTTTCTGCTGACAGATGATATTTAATTTTTTTCTTACCAATTGATGGGAGTACAAAATCCCCAGTGGCAGGAGGACTTTGTGGATCAAATCCCAGGTGCCCTTTCAGAGCTTCATTCTTTAAGGACTGCAGCTTTATTTTACATGCAGCTATATTTTATATATTATGCTGTGGAAGTGAAGACAATTTGGTGTATTGTTTGGTTTGGTCCTGAGTAAGACTTCTTTTGTTTTCCTGCTTGAAACTAGTTGAAAGAGTTACTGGTTTGGTGGATTTGGATGGTGGCCCTTTTCTGAGTCAGTAAAAGCTGAACTTCTCTGGAACCAGCTGTTTCTCTGCTCAGCAAAACTCAGAACAGGCACACTCCAGTCCAATATAGAAGTCAAGCTTCATTTTTAAAACAAAAAATGAAAAAGAAATCTGAAAAAGACAAATCTAGATGTTAAGAGTTTTTCTACTTGGTGGCTAAAGTATTCTCTACCAGTTGAGTGAAAAAGTGGATCATCTGTATATAAAATGACTAGCAAGAATATGTAGGCCATAAAGATTTTCTAAAATGATTCAATTTGAAAAGTTTACAATAATGTGGTCACTTCCCAGAAAATTTCTCAGGAAACAGATGCTTTTCCAAAGAGCAATTCTCCAGCCAGAAACTCCCAGCCAGTTCCATAAGTGTCCATAAGTACTGATCTTACTGAGCCAGAGCCTCTGCCATGGTGTAAGGCCAAATGAGGTACTCCTGGGTGAGAAATTTGCCCTGCTGTGGTCTGGAGCATTTTGGCAGCAGCAGGAGCTTTGGGGGATCCTGGACCCCTGGGAGAGCATCTTCCAGAGACCTGCCATCACTGTACCCCTGCTTCAGCAGGAGGACAGGAGGGGATCTGTATATCCTGGATGTGTTTATGGGGTAGGAAGAAGTTCTTTGAGGGGTGATCATTTCTCTAGTAAACACTAAGCACCTCCTTTCCTAAATTTAATAGCAGGTTTTTTTTACCTCTAGATTTCCTCCTGCTCCTATTCCCAGAACAATTTATTTTCTGTCTTTTTATGTGTAGCCTCTTAGCTTTAAGCTTACAAATGTCCTGTGTTTGTGCTGTTTAATAGAGAATGATTGCCTGAGGCTACAGATCTTAACCAAACATTAGGCAGATCTAATTCAGCTGTGGTGCTTATTGGCCTTCAAAAGCCAGGGTGGTTTGTTTTTTTTTTAATGATTTCCCCTTTCCTGGCTACGTAAATCTTCAGAGAATCCTTAGTCATGTGTTAAAGCTTGCTTAGCCTGAGGAGTTAATCCTTTCTAAGACAAGCCTTTTCTCACTCACATGTTGTGGGTACTCATGAAAGCTTGGTATAAATCCAGGAGAGTTTTCCTCAGAAACTCATGGCCTTTGCTAAGGAAAGCACATTATTCACCTAAGGAAGAGTATACCAAATCTGAGCTCTTTAACATTTTCCTCATATATCATAATCTTAATTTAGATTCATCTCTGCCTTAATTTTGGACAAGTAAATTGTTTAATTGCTGGAAATTTGTTTCTCTCTCTATGACAGGGAGCACAGATTCACTGCCTAATCTTCCTGCAGCAGCACCCCAACCTGAGCTCCAAGGGTTAAGAGCTATTGTGCATTCCATGATTTTTAGTAGGGTTTGAGATACCAATACATCTGTGCCTCCCTTTCTTCCTTTCCTAAATTCTGCTAATGAAAAATAGTTTTTTATCTGTTTGGGCTGACATTAATTTCCATGATCTCACTCTGGCTCATCAGGACTTTAGGGGGAGCCTATGACTGAATGTGATCATGAAAGAGCTTTTTTTTACCCCCCTTAGAATGGAAGTGAAATGGTTCTGTGAATTGCAATATTGAATAATGAGATGATTTAAGGAAAAGTAATTATGTATGAGATCCTCTTTGGTAAAAAGACAAACTTTACTTGCATGTGAGTCCTGGAAAACCTCAGTGCTTTTATGACTACTAAATGATATTAGAAATTTTCCTCTACAAGCCACCCAGCTAGGGTTGTACTAAATCCATGATCTCCAGACACAAGTAATTACACTGCAAACACTCCAATTATCCTGGAGAGCCTGTATAGTCCTACAGTCCTCTGTGACCCCAAATACAGCCCTGTGGGCTCATCTTCCCTTTCAGCTCTGCATACAGCCTCACAGCTCACCTTCCCCAGGCAGGGAATATCAGTTAAGCTTGGCTTTCTAAGCAAGTTATTATCTGTTTGTTGCTAATTAGCAGCAGAGATTTAGGTGTTTAGCTGCTAGTTCATGTTCTGCACTACATGGGGTTTCTTCAGATGATTTATCCCTGTGCAAGCTCTGTTACTGTCCAGAACCCAGGTGGGTGAAGTATCTGTGAGGAGAAATATCCTAAATCCCCTGGGTGGCCAGCTGTGCCTTGCAGGCTGCAGGTTTCTCACCACTAACCCAGAGGTGGGACCTTGTTTGGCATAGAGTTTCCCATGGGCAAAAAAAAACCCTGAAAAGCTGCTTTCCTGCTTCTGTCTACCATCATCTAATTTGATGCAGTGTATGACTTGGGTAGCATGTGGTTGTAGAAGAAACAGGTAATTAGAACTTGATTATATGCCTGGTAGCATCATCTGCACCATTTTTCCTTCTTTAAAAGCTACTCTGTGTAAGTGCAATGGCCCTGTGCAAACAGCTGGTGGTACCCACATCATTACTTTTCCAAAATACTGAGAATTGTTCTCTGTTCAGGGTGTGAGAATGGTATTTAATGATCCAGTTACACTCACTTCTGTCTACAGAATTTAGGTCCTGGCTCTTCAGAGTGTTTCTCTGTTTGGGATCACTTGCAGTGTGAGCTGGTGTGCAGCTCCTGGCAGGACCAACCACTGGTGCTTATAGATTGCTTATGGGCAGCAGATGATGAGGATGGGAATTGTCTGTGTGTCTGCAGTGTGCTGGGTTTCACAGTTGCACAGCTGTAGTGAGTGGTGGGAAGGAAAAGGCATCAGGATGTGCACCATTATCCTCCAGTGTGCATTTATCACTGGTCTCAGGCAATGAACAACATTTTCTCTGTCTTCCCTGTGAGTGGGATGTGGACATCTCCCACTCTGTTGCACTGGTAATGTTTGGCAAGCTACCTCCCAAACCCAAAAGAGGGTTGATTTTGGTTGCACCTCTGTGATTTTCCCTGTCAGGTTGTGCCTCTTCACCAGGTACCTTAAAGTGCTTCCTGGCTTTAAATGCAAAGATAATCCTGGGGTTACACCTTCCTTCTTCACTCTACAGGGCACCCATCACACACCATTGCTGTTGTATGGCCCTTTGGTCTCCATGAGGAGGACATGACTGAATTCCTCCATGATTCTGATTCCTGACCATGGATTTCACACCCAGCCAGCAGCTGTGTTGCTCTGCCAGCATGGGGAAAACATCTCAGAGCTTCTCCTCTGGCCTGGCTTCTGCTGCTTGCTGACAGCCCTGCCCTTCCTCCTACGTGTCACCTGTAAGGGCCAATTAAATCACTAATGCACAAATCATTTGTCTGCCCACATGACTCCCAAGCACCTTACGTTTTGCTGTGTAATAACGCAGAGGCACTTGTTTCTTTGAGGCTGTCTCCGTGGATCACTGTAATGTATTTGCACAGTGGAAGGGATTTGGAATTAATGTATCTTGAATTGTGGCTATTGATTTACTCCCCATTTCAGTTTGTCATTGTGTTTTTAACAAAGAAACGCTGCCCAATCAGTTCATATCGTGCTGAATCATTGTTCAGAGGTGTTTTTTATTTTAATATCCTTGGATGGTAGAGTGATGATAGTGGTGCTCCAGGGGCAACTCAGCCCCAAAGGGATCAGCCTCTCCTGTGTTTAATTTTGTCCTGATTTAGTGCAGCATCATACAGTAAAGTAAAAAAACCAAAAAGCAAAGCAAACCCCCAAGCTCGGGCAGATGGTCTGTGCTGGTAATCCTTCATCGTAATGGCTCGTGACAGAGCAGCTGTGGCTCACTGCTTCTCAGGGTTTTCCATCAGAGAAAACAGTTTTCCTGGGATATGAAACTTGGCTGTTTGCTTCACTTGGGCATCTCTTACAGAAGAGGACAACACAGAAGAGGGAATGACTTTTTTGGAAAGGGAAGCAACCTCATTCCCATTGAGATAACCTGCCAACATGACTTTTTGCTTGCCACTTTTTTTTTATGTATTTTTTTTTATGTGTTTATGTATTTTTAAGAATATGTTTCAGCCTTTACATTGGACAGCTTTTGTAGAGGCTGGAAGTAAAAGCCTACAGAAGCAAAACAGCTTAAAATGGTCACAGATCTTCACAAGAGACTGTCATGGAGGAAGTTGTGAGTTAGGGAGTCTGGCGCTGCTCACTGGGGATTTGATTAAGCAGTTAATTCCTTCTCTTTATGGATTCCATGGATGCAAAGGTAATATTCTGCAGGAAACCCCCAGGATTCTTCACTGGGGGTTTCCTGCAGAACCCTCCAGGTTGTTTTCTTCAGGAAACCCCCAGAATGCCTTGCTGACTTTACTATCTCTTGTGTTGGATTTTCCAGTGCTGCTGGAGGTGTCAGGTGGGTAGAACAGCCATAACTGAGATTTGCTGCCCTTGGCTCTGTGATGTCTGTATATGTGTGAGATACTCAGCCAGAGGTGGAAGATTCATAATTATTTCTGTGTCTCTGTGCCTGGTGTTGCATAGTTGTATATTGATTTGCTGTAGCTGAGATGAGCAGACAATTACGACGTTTCATTGCAAACACTGAATTATGGCATTAGGCAGCCAGTTGTTTGCTGTGACAGGTTGTGAATAAATATGATAGGACATTGCAGGGAGATAGGCACGTGGAAGGTGATGTGTTGGGAAGGCATGGAGCGGCTTTGTCAGGGCTGCTCCATCCCTGGAGTCTCCTTAAGTGCTGCAGGAGACCCTTAATTCACATTGATTGGGGTTATCTCTGCATTGGGTGTTACAATTAATTAGTGTTGAGGGTCTCCATCTGATGTGATAAAGCTTTGGCTGGGTTCTCTGGGTTGTGCTGGGGTTATGTTCTGAGTCCTGACAATATTTGACGTCTGCAGTATTTCAAATGAGGGAAAATGCCCACTGGGTTGGTTTTGTGCCTTTTCATTTCCTTTCTTTTTTCTTTGCCTTAGAAGCAGATGTTATTCTGGGTGGGATTTTCAGTCTTCCACATTAAA
This sequence comes from Poecile atricapillus, assembly GCF_030490865.1. Taxonomy (NCBI): domain Eukaryota; kingdom Metazoa; phylum Chordata; class Aves; order Passeriformes; family Paridae; genus Poecile; species Poecile atricapillus. The sequence continues at coordinate 7,869,820 of NC_081288.1, forward strand.
GGGAATGTTTTCTAATGCATTTTGACAAGCACACTTCTAGCTGGAAAGCAGACTATCTCCTGTTGCGTGGATATTTCAGAATGAAATATCCTTTGCTTTTCAACTGAGCAAACCCCACAACTCAAACACTCCTCCCTCCTCTCCTCCTTCCTTCCAGCCTTCAGAACGAACGGCTTTGACATCTTGAGTTGGTTTCAGCTTAAAGACTCAGGTGGCAGGGACTCCTCTGAGATGACATCTACCATCCTCTGGAGGCCCAACCTCTCTCCTTGGACAGGCAAAAGCACATTTACTCTTTTAAATGGGGCAGCAAACTTCCAGCAAACTCCCAACTCAGGGCAGATTTGATACTGTTGAAATTGGAACAGTTTGTGGGCAAAAATGGAAATATAATCATGTTATAGTTGTGCTTAATTCTGATTTTCAAAGCCAATTAAAAATATGTTTGGGTGTCACTTCAAGATATAAGCATGTCATGCCCATATTGCGTCTCTTAATTTCCACTGTTCTTCCTTCAATGTTAAACCTTGCATAAAACTTCAGAGCTTAGGAAGTACACTTTGGTCAGTGGTGGGAGGAGGCTGTGGGAACCTGTGCCAGCACTAGCCTGAGAAATGCAGAGTTCACAGATTTTGGAAATCAGCTGCTTGATATGCACATTACCTTTCAGTATATTATTATTCTGTTGTTTTTGTTTTACCTTGACTGCATTAACCTTGTGCTGGCTCGGTGGGGCTGGCTGACACAGGATGGGTGATGCTGGTGGCCTGGCACAGCAGCCACACGCCGCTGCTGGCAGGGGGGAACCTGTTTGCTCAGTAAAGGCACGTTCAGCAGCACTACCTGCCTAATTGCCTGGAGAGCCCTGTGCCCCTCACTTCATGTGATGAGCTTTCCTTGGTAAAAAAACAGATGGATTATCAAGAAAGCTCTGCAGAACGATAAAAGTGGGGCTAAATGTTCCTATTTTTTAGCTTTTTGAAGCTGTGTAGAACTGCTGTTTTGAATTGCCATGGCAAGGGCTGCTGCAAGATTTCCTCCCACGGCAAAAGCAACTCCCTTCCAGCAGTCCCTTAGGCAGGATCAACACTACAGATTTAGAAAGCTCTTAACAGAGTTTGATCCAGTCTTTTGACCCTCATGAGACCTGAATTTGATTTTCTTGTGCACAATTTGCCGCAGCACTTGGGGCATGATTCCAAGCTGGTGAAGAGCCCAGCTGCTGCCATAACAGGTGCCTGGATAGGAGCAAGGCTCTTTTGTACCTTTTACAAATAAGGACCTAAATGTCCTGGCTCCTGGGCAGAATTACATCTGGGATACTAAGTAACACTTCACTAAAAGTGTTCAAGGCCAGGTGGGATGGGGCTTTGAGCCAGCTGGTCTAGTGTGTGGCATCCCTGCTTACGGCAGGGAGGTTGGAACTATGTAATTTTTAAGGTAATTTCCAATCCAAACAATTTTGAGGTCCTGTGTTGGACAGATGCTCTGAGGATAAAGTTACCAGAGCACCCAAGCTGTGCTTCAATGTTATGTGTCATAAGGAAGCAGATGTAAGCTTAACACTGAATTAGAGGACTTTTAATAGACTCTGAATTCAGATCTTAGATGTAAAGCTGAGAAGAGCGCTACAGACCTGGTGTGGACATCAAGGCTGTTCTTACCCATTTCACTGGGTGTCACCACTACCTCAGAATTTCAAATTTTCCAGTTAGGGTAGGCATATGAACCTCTGCAGACAAATCCTGCTTTGGACATGAATTTGCAGCAAGCTTAGTGAATGTCAGCTGGTTTGGAGCTTGTCTGCTGAACTTGCAGCATGCTGAGAAAACTTCAGCTTAATGAAGACTGACTTGAGTAGGGAATAGTCTTCCCTCATACATGGCCTCAGGTGATGCCCTAGCTTTGGTGAGAGGCATAGGTTTGTTCCATTCTTACAACTTCAGACTTGCTTTGAATTTTGCCTTTGGTGCTTCTGGTTGGTTCTTGTAGCTTTTGATGTTAGGGTGTGCAACTCCCTCCCCAGCATCATGGCAGGGAGGTGCAGCCCTGTGGATCTGTCTTGGAGCAGTGCAGTGAGCCTGAGCTTTCTGTTGTGTAAATCTCTGATTATTTACTTCCTTATGCAATGAAACTGCTGATAAACTTGTTGGGAGTCACATGCAAATCCTGCAGCCCAAGGAACAAAAACGACACCTCTTTTAGCTCTCTGTGCACTCAAGCCTGGGCAGCCCTTTCTGTGCTCTGTCGTGGCAGTCAGCACGGTCTTGTTTCTATTTTGAGCCTTAATTGATTGAACTTCTGTTTGCTGGGTTTTGGCTCCATTTCTCCACGCTACCTGAAAAGGAACTGAGGGAGCAAACAGCTTTCCTGAGCCATTGTTACTGCCTGGGGCAGGTGCAAACAGCTTGACTGCCCCTCTCAGCCATCCTGAGGGCTGCCCAAAGGGACTGAGACAAGAGGGGAGTCTGGCATCTGATCCTTGCTGGAAGGATCAGGCTGAGCTGGCTTGGCAAGGACACAAGGAAAATTCTCATTGGAATCTCTGATGTCACGAGAGAGGGAAGAGGGTTGTCATTGCCGCAGGAAAAGGGTTGTAAATTGTGTTTCCTGCTCCGCTTGCTGAAGGGTATTTCCATCCAAATCTTTTGTGACCTTTTCCCATGGGAGTTTTGCATAGAAATAGGAAATAGAAATAATGAAAGGGGAGAAAGTGATCATGTGGAGCTTCTGGGGGAAATATTACTGCAGCTGTTTTAGCTGGAGTTTTAGGTCACAGTCCTTAAAGGAAAGGGAAGAGCCTTTGGTTGTTCCTGGCTTGTCATGTGGATCTGAGTGCCTTTATTCTTTGTCCCAAATTATATATTGCTCCTCCTGTATTTCTGGGGCATCTGTGTCCCGTCTTCTCTGCAAAGACCTGCTCTTGTCCCAGGCTGGGTTAGGGTGGTCTGCTGGCAACTGCTCTGATTCAGAGCAGCATGTGCTTTTTTCCTGAAGTGTAATTTTTATCTTACCAGAGCCACAGGTTTGTCTCCAGCAGCTGAGGTGAAGCACTGAAGGACTCATGGTTCTATGAATGGGCAGTTCCATTGCCCCCATGATGTGTTTCCCTCTCAGTGTCCATTGGGATATTTTCTATCTTTCTGTCTGTACAGAACCATCCAGCTCTAGGTGCTTGTTTCCTTGCTTCTGTTGTTAATCCCTTGTGGCTGGTCTGAACCTGTGTAGAGGTTGATTGGAGTGCAGTTTGTGTATTTGCATATTTGTTGGGGTGCCACAGAGGCTGAGGCTGCAGGAAAGATCACAAGGCTGGAGTAGCTCTGGGTGAGGAGAATAGATTTGTAATCAACAGAAAGGAACAGCTGGCTTTAGTTGTAATGCCTATATTTATATTTGATGTTAGTATCCCTCCCAGAGCACCAGCATCAGTGATGTGTAATGCAACGTAAAAGCATCTGGGGAGGGAGGGGATAAAATAAATAGGTTTTTCCAATTCCATGAGGAAATACACCCATGGATTTAGCCACAAGGTTTCAGTGGATGTTAGCAAACAGAGGAGGCAGAAGTTAGCTACACTCTTCCTTCAGAGCACTGTGGGCATTGCCTTGATGTGCCCATGCCACGGACCCTGAGGAGCCACGGAGGGACCCTGGAAAGGAGCAGCATTTGTGCCCAGTGCTCCACCTGCAGCAAGATGTTGTCTCATGAAAGGAGCTCTTTCTCAGAGCAGTTTGTGGATCAAACTTGGGAAAAGACATCAAGCCCCTGCTCTGTCATCCTTGCCATCCATGTCCTGGTGAGGTTAGTCCCATCCTTATAGCATCTTCTCATGCTTGTCCATGGTGGGATTTACTGGCATACTTGGAATTGAGAACTGATTCATTCTGTGAATGCAATTAGTCACCACCAGCACACCACCTTCCACCAGGTGGAAGATGAAAGTTAATTCTGCAGCACCTAATTAGCTGTCATTGCTGGAAGGGTTCAAGAGCAGAGACAAGATGTTTTGATTCTGGCTGTACCATCAGGGAGTCTCGTGGAGCAGTGGTCAGATACCCCAGACTTCACCCAAGACCTGTGTGTTACTTTAGCAACCTTCTGTCATTCTGTTAAAAGATAAACAAGAAGCTAGAGTCTCCATGGGTGTAAATCAGTGTGGCTCTGCAGGCAGCAGAGCTGTACCAAATTTTATCAGCCAAGGGGAGATGGAACCTGTGGGTTAAATGATGACAGAATTATCCTTGTGTGAGTTGCTGTGTGTGCATACAAAAATGCACAAGCAGGTGTGTACGTGCCCACACACTCATTAAAGGGGACTGTTTTTTTTTTATTTGTGTGTGTATAGTGCACCTTGGAGGCTTCACCTAGACTAGAGTCATAAATGAAATGTCATGAGATTGTTAACGCATCCCCAACTTGTTAACAAATAATCGCGTGATTTGTAGTTAAAAAAGCCAGTTGGAAGACATGCTGAGTAATATTCCTCCAGGTCCCCTGGCATGTGCATATATTAGAAATCCATGTGATACAAAGCACAGGACAAAAATGATTGATAGCGGGTTACAGTGCTCTTCATTACAATGAATTAATTGATCACGTCTAGCAGATTTTCCTCCCAGCGGAATCGCTGGATATTGGACATGTCTCTCTCATTTCTCTTCTATCCTCTCTGTTGGAAGCATGCCAGACAGTTTTATACCATCGTTTAAATTTATTTGTGACCTGAGAAAGTTGTGTTGCCCTTGAGACAGTTAACTTTTTAACTTAGGAGTTCCACCTCATCAGAAAACTTTTTATAATATCCACCCTGTATCCCCTAAAAAGTTTGGTGGTATTTTAGGGGATACAGGGTGGATATTATAAAAAGTTTTCTGATGAGATGGAACTCCTCAATCCACTCCTGGCAGCAGGTCCCACCTGAGAGCTGAGTTGAAATGTTTTTCCTGGTGCTTGAACTGCTCTTATTTGACTGGCTTCCTATTCTAAACCAAGCATACTCCAAAGAGATTAACCAGCACTGTTTTTCATAGTCCTGAGCAGTGGAACCCAAAAGCAAATGCTTGCAGGGGGTATCCCTTCAGCCCAGGGATGGGACTTTTTGTGACAGTTAATGACAGGGATGTGATGGTAGGGAACTCGAGCGAGAAACTTCTGCTGTTTTCTGTGCTCTACTATTTCACATCTTATTCCCTCTTACTGGTAGGTGCTTTTGGTGGCTCTTATATGTGGAATGACCTGCCAGAGATAGAGAACAGGTTATTAACCTGCTGTTTTTACAAGCTCTCTCCTGGCAGAAGTGTCCTCTTTGTTGCACTTGCAACTGGCCTATTACAGAGTAAATGTAAAGAAAATAAGTGTTCCTAGCTTTCCATTTCCCAGAAGTCATGAAGACAGTGGGGAAAATACTGTGGAATTGCATTAGTAAATTCAAATCTGTTTTGTGATTTTGCCCTTTGCCTGTGGATAAGGCAGTATTATCTGTTTAAGGACTCAGCTTCTGGATTCCACTCCTGACATACTGTCTCAGTATGTGGCATTAGGTAAGACAATAAAAAGTGGTTTAGTTCCCAGAATAATTTGCAGAGAAATGTATCATCTCCAGGTGTGCCAAATGAGACTATGCTTGGAAGGCAAGTGAGTGAAGACTTTCTGAGACTCCACAAGCAAGCTAGCAGTTGATGAAGAAGCAGGACTTATGCCTTGTGCCCATGATAACCTGCCTGTGCATTGTAGAAAGACCCAACCCTTTGCCAAAGGATTTTACTTTCTCATGCCTTTTTGCAAGGTGCCATTGGCTACATGCATCTCATGCTTTGTCTGAGATTTGTTACAGCCTCGCTCCCCCATCTCCAAATCACCCAAGCCAAGCTATGGGGGGACAGTGGAGCAGGGTGGGAGGTTTAACTCCTCCTTTCTCCTTTAGAAAGATAATATTCTATGTCATAAGGTACAATGCAAATGTCTATCATCATGTCTGATTTTCTTCCTGATGGCTTTCCTGCAAGTTGCTTTTTGCAAACTGGGGATACAAGGTTTCAAAACAGGAATCAACATTTCACTAAAGATGCAGTTAAAGCACAAAGCTTATTCTCTTAACTCTCAATTTTCTATGGTCTGACTGGCATTAAAAAGTCTCTCTTTGATGGAGATTTGTAAGGCTTTGTTGCTAAGAACCAGAATATGCATTTGGAAATTCTATTGAGTGGCTTTGGAGATGTGTATCCCCTAGAGACTGTGCTAATTTCCATATTCATTGAAATGTTCTGTGGTTCCTGAGAGACCCAAACCCTTGAATAATAAAGCTGTGGAAGCTGGGAAAGGAGACATCAGGATCAAGGAGTACTTTTGCCACCAATTGAATCCCATCTAGGTCTGTGTGACCAGAGGTCAGTCCTGTTCCTGGCTGAAAATGCTTTTCTTCCTCTGTCCATCTTCCCACCTTGGCCACCTGTTGCTACTCCTTCCTTCCTGTGTCCACAGCTGTGCTGACAAAGTGTGCAGGGAGCTGTTCTGCTGAAAACTAGGAGAAAAAAAAGACTTTATGATGGATCAAGTTCTTTTTAGATGTAGTGCTGACACAAGGGAAAAGAAAAACGTGGTTTGGGACAGGCAAGCTGCTCGATACTTCTTATAGCTTATTAAGCCATCACTGGAGATGCCTCTTGCAAATACAGTTTGTCTAGAAAATAATCTTTTTGAAGGCCATTTTGTGCCATCCTGTAGAATTCCCTATTTGGTATCTTCTTCTATGAAATTCAATGGGATTATTTTAAAAGGGAGAAAGGTTTTTGCCTTCTCTAGAGCTTCACTTGCAAGGATGAAAATGACCATTACCTGTTATTTAAACACCATCAGGGTGATGAGTACATGAGCTGGTTAATTGTGGCTCATCCTGTTGTCCTTTGAAGTGAATGGATATCTTTTATTGACTTAACTGGGCAACTGATAAGGCCCTAGATGAAAGAGACAGTGTTTTACTAGAGGCTACTTCTTTCTGCAGGTTGCAAAAATAAATAATCGCAGATACATTCAAAGATGGCTGGGGTTGGGCTGCACATAGATTTTTTTATGAAGTTTTATTTAAAAGAAAAATAAATTTCTCATAGTCAAAGAGCTGCTGGCTGACCTGACCTTTTCAGACTGAAAATGGTCCCTGAAATGAAAAATAAGGTAATGATAATAAAAAACTCTCCTAGCCATTACTAGATTGCTGCTGAAAGGGATTTGGCAAAGGCTGCAGAAGTGTCAGAGTGAGAAAGCACCATCTCTGCTGGAAGATGACAGTGTCTGACCTGGCTGGTGCCCTGTGAGGCTGGAGAAGTCTCCAGTGGTTCCAGCCAGAGTGAGGGTGCCTGACAGCCAAGAGAAGAACTGCTCAGAACACAGCCCTGTAGTTTCTTGCACTTGATGTTGTGTTACATGGGAACTGTCCTTAAGAAACTGTCTTCAACAAATCATGTAATACATACATATATATATATATGTATGTATATATAGCACAGTAAACACAATTTCTTGGAGGGGTGCAGCCAGGCTTTGGGGCAGCCATGCTCTCTGAATCTCTTTACATGCTGAAATTGTATCTTTCGGGCTGCGCTTTTCAACAAATAAACTCTTCACCCCCACGTATTTCTCCCAGCTCTTTTGTTCAGCTCCCTTGCTGATGATATCTGCTTCATTAGCTGCCTGATGAATGGTCTGAGTACATTAGCATCATTTTATCGAGCCCATAACTGTGAGCTTCACCCTGCAGAGCTGTGCAATATCTGTCACTGGGAGGTTTCTAGAAGGTTAGGCAAACTTCTGTCAGGAATGGTTTAGGTGTGGAGGGCAAGAAGGTGGACTAAATGGCTTCTGAAATGCTCTTCTAACCCTGCAATCTCTTAATTTAAAACCCTGCTTTAGTAATAGCACATGATTTCTATGACAAGCATTTATGGGAGGCTTAGTTGAGAGGTGGACTGGAAGCTGTTCAGAGGCTGCACCAACACATCCAAAATGTTCATGGCAGCCCAGCAGTGACAGCTGGGTGCAGCAGGAAGAAACAGCAAGGACTTGTCCCACCTAACCTCAGATACTTGTGTGGAAATGAGTCAGTACAAACTCTGCAGCTGTGGAGGGAGAAACAGATGCAGTTCATGTGTCCTACTCTGAACATCTGGTTTATGCTGGAACCACCTCCTGGTTATCTCTCTGGTGATCATCATCCCATGCTGCAGCAGGTTCACCAAGAGCAAAGGAACTCCTTTGACCTGGTTAGTGTGAGAGCTCAATGCCTTTTTCATTTCCAGTGGGACACAATATTCATCCAAACACTTTTTTTATCAGCTGTTTGTAAACATTGCTAAGGGTTGTCTCTGTCTTCCTCCTGCTGACAGAGCTGCTCATGGCTCTCTGAACTTCACCCATCATTCTGCAGACATCTGTCCACTGTACGTCACTCTGCACACTGGCCTAGGACTGGACATTTATCTTAACACATTTGGGTTAGAATTCTGGTTTGCATTCAAATAGGTTATATAAAAACTTAGTAAAATGTAATTTATTCTGATTCCTTGCAAATATTGATGATATATTTTCGCTGAATTCTGGCTTTCATTCAGTAAACCTCTTCAGTTCATCTTTAATTTGCAGATGGCTTTGGCAGTGTTCCAATCTCAGCTTCTGGTGGTTGAAACCTGGTGCTTGAATTAGATTCAAGATGCAAATAGCCTGATTTTGAGAAAGTCTGAATGTATGCAGCTGCTTTGTGAAGTTCTAAGTAATGCAATTAGGGCTAGGATTCTTTCTGCCAAAACAGCCTCTAATGAATTAGAGGTCCAGAAAAGAGAAATGTGGCAGAATACACATAAATGTCTTTAGGAATTTGGGGATTTAGGAATAATTGAAAACCTGACTAAAATTTTCAGCTGAAAATCACTGATATAAGTAATTTCAAAGGAGATTAAAGAGCAATGTGCTCATGTTGGGGAGAAGCATAGAGCTGGGCATTAGGTTTGGAGGAGTGATGTGACAGCCCTGCTGACACAAGGGTCTGTTGCTTCCTCATGGGCTGGGGTGATAGGAAACACAGGGGCAGCAGGGATATTTGGGATATAATTAAAAATAATGAGCGTGGTAAAAGAGGAGAAAGGGCTAGAAGCTTAAAGCTAACAAGAAATAGGAACTTGCTTCTCCTTTTCAAAGCCTGAATTAGAAGTGACTGATAAGCAGCCCTTGAAAGCTCTGGAGTTCCAAAGTGTTGAAAGCGTAGTCCCTGAGTGTGCTAATGCTATGGATGCCAGACATGGGAAACAGCCACGCAGGGAGAATGCCATGTCTCTGCATCTGTTGTCTTTTGGGGTGGCATTTCTTGGTGTAGCACGGTAGTGAAAATGTTGACTCATTTTCATTGAGATTAGTCTGGGGAAAATCACAGTAGTGCTCAGTGAGGCTGGGTTCCCTTCTTATCTCTGTTTGTAGTCATTCTTTCCTTAAAAGAGGCTTTTATTTGTGAGGAGGGTTGAGGTTTTTTAAATAAATACGCAGCTAATCCCTATTGTACGTATAAATATAGACAGCATAGAGGTCTGTAAAGATTATGGATGCCCCTTTTGGCAATGAGTATCTTTTAATAGCATTGTGTGCAGCTAATCAGGTTAAGCAGAGTATCAGTGGAAGAAGAAATCCATGTTTAGGGAAGGAGTAAGTGTCAGACCTCTTGAGAATTGCTGGTTAGTAATATTGGCCAGGTAACATAGGAGGGGTTGGGTTTTTTTTTGTTTTGTTTTGTTTTGTTTTTTTTTTCTGTTTTTAATTTGGCTCAATGATGTCTGTGGTTGGAAAACCACAGGAGCAGCTCAAGCTGTTAAATTGCAGGAGTCTTTTGCTATTGTGCTTCATGACAGATATGGTAAATGCTCTTGCTTCTGGGCTTCATCCAGTGTTTTCTGCCCAAACTGAGCGTTCAGTGCATGTGAAACTGGTTGCAAGGGCTTGTGTCCTCTCTGCTCTTTGATTCTAATTAAGTGGAAGGTGTGCAAGGCATCTCCCATCTATGTGAAAGGCAGGAATGAAGAAATTGGTGCAGAAAAATAGGAAAGGCACTGAAGAGGGTGTTGCTCTTTGTCATGGACAAAACTCATTGCTATGGGGTTTGTCTGGAAGAAAGCTCTTCTTCCAAAGTCAGTGGAGAAGAAAACAATCCTTGGAGAGTTTCAGAAATGTCCTGAAATAGGCATTTACTTTAAGATAGAGATCTGTGCCCTGGAAATGCCTGTGTCAGTCAACTGTTGTGGGGGACTGTGAGATGTCTAGCTCAGATGGAGAGGTCTGGAAACATCTAACGTCATGCACTGGGCCTGGGGAGCTGGGCAGGGAGGGCCACTTGGTACCACTTAAAGTGAAGACAAGAATTGCACGAGATGGGGGCAGTGGGGCTGCTGGGGACACAGGGTGGGACACACCGTGCTGAGGTGTTGCTCAGCCAGCTCCTGGTGGGCTGGGAGCTGGGGAAGGGCTGCAGGGCAGGAGATGTGGGTGCCCCAGGGAGTCAGGACATCTCTGCTGGAGCCTTGCACTGGATGTGTGTGAGGGTGCCAGGCCCACACCATTGATCCCATATTGATGGGTTTGGAGCATAGGATGCTGGAAAAATTCTGTTGTGTTTTCCTCCCCCTGGCAGAGCTGTGACCAGTGCACCAACTCTTTGCCATCATGTCTCATCATGCTTCTTTTTTGTGCAGGGTGTCCTTCAAAGAGAGCATGTGTAGGTCAGAGAGTTTCTCATTACAGCTTTGCATGGTACTGCTGATGTGATTTCACTAATTCTCCAAGAACAATAAAGCAAAAATCAGCACAGGGTAAAGCAAACGCAGATGCCTATTTTTGGTAGCATTTTTCAGGTTACTATTAACCTTTCATTTGAAATTTAATGCTGAGGACTACACATTGATCCTGAGCGATTTCTTGGAACAGCATCAATTTTCCATTTAGAAAATTGCATTTTTTCCCAAGTTTAACCCTGTGTGGGATGTTGTTTATTTTTTCCTGAGAGACACTTTCCAGTGGAAACTTCCTCTTTGGGTCTGGAATTCAAACTGATTTTGCTAAACCCTAGGAATTATGATCAGTAAAATAGGAAATGCTATAAGAAATTATAGCTGAACTGGGCGAGGGACATATTTAGAATATGAAGGCCGTGTGCAGGAAAGTAATAAAACAGAGTCAGAATTACAGTTAAAATTAAAACAGGCCTCTGGCCAAATGTAAAGATACTGTATGAGTGGATGATAGTGGGAAAAAACATTGAAAGCAAAGCCAGAGTAGCAGCTGGCAACAGATAACATCTGGCAATGGGTTTGCCATGAAACTCACTTCAGAGAACTGGTGGGTGAAGAAATTTTTCTGTCATGGGGTTGGAAGTAGACAATTTTTAATGTTCCTTCCAATATAAGCCATTCTATGATTCTATGGGGAAATCCCAATATAATGGCATTTTTCCACAAGAAACAAAAGTGTTGTAAGTGTCCCGTGGTGCTGAGGTGGCTTCATAGTCGGCCTTCTATATTTGGAGGTTGACATTCCTGAGGCAGATTAGAAGTGCTGAGCCCAGTAAGCAGCATTAATGGGCAATTTCCAGAGCCTGCCAACATTGTGTGTGATGGAAGGTGTGGGTGCTGCAGCCAAGGTGTGCTCCCAGCTCTTAGGGATGGACCTGAGCTACGCTGGGGGCTGAGGACATCACCATGGCTGCTAAACCAGTTTGAGGTGCTGGATCATGTAGCTGAACCACCAGTTTCTGCAGTTACATTCACACACCGTAAGTAGCCACACTGGTTAGTTTAAAGCTGAAGTTGTGAGCTGCTGGTGCCGTGTCTGTGATGCAGAACAGATGTTCTGGTCACAAAATTCTGCCAATAAAAGATGGACACAACTGGGCCCTCAGTGTTTGTTTCATAGAATCATTGAATCAGAGAATGGTTTGTGTTGGGAAGGGACCTTAAAGATCTCATGCCAAACCCTGTGCCACGGGCAGGGATATCTTCCACTATCCCAGGCTGCTTAAAGCCCCATCCAACCTCACCTCAAACACTTCCATGGATGAGGTATCTACAGTTTCTCTGGGCAATTTCTTTTTGGCAGATTCTTTGCAGGAGGGTTGGAACTGGACGATCTTTAATGCTCCAATTTAAATCATTCTGGGATTCAGTGGTTCTTTGATTCTAAGAGAGTAGCACTGGTAGCTGGCAGAGGTTTTTGGAGCTGTGTGTATGTATGCAACCAAAGCCAAAAGTTGATTTGAAGAGTCCTCAATACAGTCATTTATCAGATAACCAGCCATGTTCATAGAGGTGTTTTCAGATATAAAGCTGAGTTGAAAGTCGGATAGAAAACAAACAAACAAAAACCCCACCCCAACCATTCTTGCACAAGGGAACTGAGCATAGTACAGGGAAAAGTAATGGGAAGAGACCACTCAGAACTCTTGTTCTGCTGTACAAACTTTTCAATTTTGTGACTCCTCTGTGGACACAGCTGCACACAGGGATGGGGTGATCAGAGGGAATGACGGGTCCATCTCTCCAGAAACCTCACTTGACTGGTTAAAGCTGGAGAAGTTTCTGCTGGAGGGATGGAAACTTGGCTCATCTGCCTGAACATGGAAGGAGAGCAGAAGCCTTTTATTCTTTACAATTCTTGTTAGTGTCCTGAATTTTGAATCCCTGTTGATAATTGACAGTTATTCAGCCATTAGAGGGGAAGTTTCTGCACTGCATGATGCATTCCTCACAGCTGCCCCACTTTTGGGACCCACTTTGGCTGCAGAGGGATTGGATTGCTGGCTCAACATCACTAAAATATGCTTTGAGAGGGTGACTATGAGAGCAACCTGGATTGCCAACACCGAACTGCTCTCTGTAATTTTTTTAATCTGATATTAAATAGAAAATGGATCTGAAAGTAAGTCAGAGTCAGAGCACTTCAATATCCTTTTCTTTGCTTCACTCCACTCTTGCGTATTTAATTTAATAGATAATTTTTTTTCTTATGTTATATGAACTAGGAGATTAATCTATTACATTTGTGTATTATGGTTGCCTTATAGGCAGATTTCATACTGAGATGATTCAGGACTGTTTTCTTAAAGCATTCCTGAAAGATTGCATAATGAGATGAAAGGGGAAAATACATATTACAATTAAGTATATTTGTAGAGTTGGCAGTGTGTTGTATCGTATTTCACGTGCTGAACTGGGTTTGGCTTCTTTGAGACAAAACTGTGCTGCAAGTTAGGTTTCTAAACCATTTATTGAGCAACAGAGATAATTATTGAGCCATGAAAATATTAATTCCAGAGAAATCAGATTATTATTTGCACCTGGATGCAAAATAGAAAAGGCTATAATGATGTCTAGGTAGAACTTTATTAATATTTGAATATCTCTGGAGAGCTATGGTAACAGTAGGAGAAGCATTAAACTCAGTATTGTGTTTTTCTGCAGGTAAATGAGGAGAATTGCAAGTCTTCTCCATGCGAGTCAGCTGAACATTTGCAGGAGTTAACTAATCTATATCAGAGCCAGCATGGATCAGCTCTTACCCACCTGATCCCCCTTCTTTCTGCTCCATCATGTACAGTGGCAGTTGCGAGAACAGGAGAAGATTTCCCCAAAATAACCCCTGTGTGCACAGAGTAGCTCCTCCTGGGGCAGTGGAATTAGAGCCTGACGTCTGCAGTGGCGGCAGGAAGGCAGATTTCTGCTGCCTCTTGGGTGGGCTTTGCTCTAGTGACAGTGACACAGCCACTGCCTTCCCTCCCTGGTTCGTGGCCAGTCCTGCCTGGAGACAGATAAATTGAAAGGGGCCAATCAGACTTTATGGATCACCACACCAGGCTGCCCCAAAGCTCCTTAAACATCGAGCCTGTGGCTAATTTTGCTCGGTACCATGCTCTTTGGTGGTATTTTTATGGGCCAGGAAGGGATGTGCAGTGCTGGAGGTGAGGTTCCCCTGAGGCAATGGAGAAGAGTCCACCCAGATTAAGTGGCTAGTATCCATCTGTAGCCAGTGGGGAGAAAAGAAGTGTTTCTAGGATGTGTTATCTCTTTGCCTCCTCTGCAATAGGTGTCTAAAATAGCCCATGCCCAATGTTTTACCTTGATTAACTGCAGAGGGGGCTGGAGGTGGCTTTGGAACCATCTTTTATGGAATCATCTTATGGAGCTTGCCAGGGCATGTAATATGAACATGGGTCTGTTCCCTCTGAAGAAAGTTATTCACCATTTCTGCCAGCTCCACCCAGACTGGTTGAAAAATGAGATGTTGCTGAGGTTTATTTTAATCATAAACTTCTGGGCTATGAATTTGAAAACAGAGATATAAACACAAAACTAAAAATGTAATTAAATGTGAGTCTAGATTTTATGTGGGATCTGAATCAATACTATTAATAAGACAAATAGCTAATATTTTTTCCTAGCCAATGCTAGGAAGTCTCTTACTCTTTTTCACTGAGTCTGCCAGGGCTTATCTCAGCCACAGAGACCATGGGACTGGTCTCCCCTCACACCATCATTCTGCCTTGAGGTACTTCTCAGAGCTGACCTTGGATGATATTTTCAGAGGTATCCCAATACCAGATTTGTCTGCCCAAATTTTCCTGGGATTCCTCTGAAACTGACAAAAGAGGGGAAGGCACTTGCAGAAGGAATCATTCCATCCACCTTACACATCCAGTCTATCATGGGATGACTTGGGCTCCGAGGATGGCTTGCTCCATTGATCAAAGAGGAAGCCTTGTTGACTGCTGTAGATCAGATACGGTGATGGACAGAAATTTTTGATCAATCCTGCTCTAAGAGACTGGGAAAAAAATAAATCTGGTGGAATCTGCATCCTGTCTATCAAGTGCTTTTGCAAATCCCACCTTCTGCCCCAGCATTTGTGCTGCACGGCATCTGATGGGAGCTGTGCTTGCTCTCTGATGATACACAGCAATCATCAAAGCTGCACAGTATGTTCCACGCCAGCTACTTCCTCTCCGGTTTAATTACAACTGAGCTTGCTAATCCCAGTCTTGATTAATGAGTTTAATATGCAAATGTTGTGATGAAACTGAAATTCTTTGTAATTGCTTGCAGACAGATTACCACTTCGAGTACACGGAGTGCGACAGCAGTGGCTCCAGATGGAGGGTGGCTGTCCCGAATCCGTCAGTGGAGTGCTCTGGACTACCTGACCCCGTGAGAGGGAAGGAATGCAGTACGTTGCAACTTTTTATTTTACAGACTGTTACTGGCTTTTTGTGCTATTTACATTTGTAGGGCTTGCCAGGTCTATCACTGATATCCTGAGTTTCCCTGAGTTCTCCTTCCCCTCCTTCCCAACTTTCTGTGGAGCAAGGATTGTCTTTGCAGTGTATCCGTGCAAGTCACTGTCTGCTACAGGTATCCCTTTTATGCTCATTCACAGATGAGGCACCTCTATGACAGTACCCCCTGAAGAGATGTGGTTGCTTGTCTTGAGCTGCCCTGCTCTCCAGTTCTGCAGCTCTCCAGTTCATTTTTAGCTGTATTGGCTAAAACAGTGACCAGCAGTGGTCAAACTATGTTTGCATAGTGTCCACATTCTCATTACTTTCATTATTTAGCTATTCATAAGCTGAATGCATAAGGAATGGTAAATGTCTTATTTGCCTGAGTTATTTTTTATGATGAAGCTCCTGCATTTTATTTATTTATGCATTTATTTTTTAACAACTTGGAGTGTTTTCATATCGCTTGGTTCTGCATTTTTTTTTAATGTTGAAACACTTCTTTGCATCTGGGGATATAAACGAACTGCTGCTCTGCAAACACATCCTCACTGTTTTGTAGCTTCCCAGTCTGAATGCTCTTTCCCATCACTCTTCCTTGCTCTAGCAATTCTCTCCATAAAAAATCCTAGCATTAATTTATACCAGGGGGTATAAATTATTGTATCTGACAAACAGGATGAACAACGGCCACATCTTTTCAGTTCTATTGCAGCAGATGTCAGATTTACTCGCTTCTGACTCTCCTCCTCTAAAGGTTTATTTTCATTTCTCTGTGTTCCAGTGTGAGGTACATAAATGTTTTCTGTAGCATTGTTGATCACTGGAAGGTTTCTGACTGCTTGCAAGCATCATTTGCGAATGTGTCGTTCCTGGTATTTGGATTTAGTTTCCAAGGTTTTAAATGTGGAATCTCTATATCCCTAGGATGTGCTTTTTCAATTACAGAAATACAGGCCTGAGAAGCACCTCAGGTAATCCCATAATTCATCCTCCAGCCCAAATAGCTGTAGTGGAAATGACTGTCATTCATGGCTGATGTTTGGCTGGACTGTTTTCAGGCACCTCTTGTGATGTAGAGCCCAGAAGCTCTCCAGACATTTGCTCATATATTTAGTTCTTTTCATTTTCCCTCCTGTTGAAGATTTTTCTGCTGTTGAATCTCCCTTCTTATACTTCAAGCCCATCACTTTTTGCTGCCTGCACTATAAAGGAGCAGATAGTTTTATTTCTTCTGCTGCACAACCACTTTTGGTGTACCCTGGAGGACACAGGTATAACTCATTTTTTTTGATGTACATTATTTCTTAAGTCTTGTGATAAATGGCTTAAGTCCAGCAGCATTACACTATCCTCAACTTTCTGCTACAGATTTTGACAAATGGTTCACTTCCCTCTTCATCTTCTATTGTTTGTGCCAGTTTCTGGTCTTAAATCAATTCCAATGAGAATTCAGCTGGTTTATAACGATAGATGAATCTGGCTTCTCAATATCTGGCCCCTGCTAGACAAGGTAAAAGCTTTTCCCAGTAGATGGGCTCGGATATTATACACCAAAATACAGGATTCTGTTAAATTCACTGGAAGACTCATCCCCTTCTTGTAGTGTTACTGTTAAATCCCATGGCAATTTAGCTGGTTTGAGAAGCAATCAGATATTTGACTTTTTTACTGGACCCCTCAGATCTCATCTCCCTGGGCTCTTGGAGTTCTTTTTTTTTTCTGTCTGTAGTAAATTAACTGGCTTCAGGGGCTGTCTGGCTATGTTCAGATGGCAAAAGTAATTTTAGGTTTTCTCATCTCTTAGTCTTTCACCTTTTGCTTAAAGAACAACCAATCTTTCAGCCTGAAAACATGAATCTGTCAACAGCAGTCAGGCACTGTAGGAATTTGTAGGGAACACCTTTCACATTCAGCTTGGTTAATGTACTGGTTTTTACTGTAAAGTATTTTACCCAGTGTAGAGTTTGGCTGACAATCCATTCTCCAGTGGGTGGGATAAACTGGGAGAGGCAGCTTTTGAAAAATGACTTCCCTACAAATCTCTAGAGTTTGCACGTGGGGGTCTGTTGTTGATGATGAGTTGTGTTGAAAATGCTGACTGATATCTCCTTCCTGTCTTGTCATATTCTCTAAGCTGTTGTCTTCTGTCTCATCTGACAATACAGCAGCTGTACCAAGGACATCTTACACTAAAAGCATGAATTTCTGCAGCCTAAGGAAAACAAAAGGTTCTGTATCTTCTGAGGCTTCTACAACTCGTGTTCTTAGTGGATTTGTGCTGCAGGCTTGGCCAGGCATTGCACACAACTCACATTAATGGCTTTTTGATATGCCTTCCTTCTCTCTTAGGCCATTTTATCCCAAGGTCTATCAAGAAATGCCAGAACTCTGCCATCTCTGAGATGAGTCTTTCTGGACATTCTATGAATTTATTCAGATTCTCCTACATCACAGGCCCTACCCTATGCCAGGACATACGAACTGGGGCTCGTTTTGGCATTTGGTAGACTCCTGCAGTCCCCTTGGGTCCCTCTTTGGTCCTTCAACCCGCAGGATCAGGGCCTACAGTAAAATCACTCTGGGTAGGATAATTTCCAGCTTCCGATTTCCTCCTTCCAGAGGTCTTTTATCTTCAGAAGTTTTGTTCAGCATCTTTTAGTCCTGAGATACCTTGTGGCCAGCTATGTCTCTGCTTTTAAGAGAGGGTTGCACTTGTATAGCAATTGCAGTTGTAAAGCAGCATGAGCTCTTAGGGCTTTTTGTTTTTTTTTGTCTCCTTGAGTTTTGTAGAGCCCTCAGTAGACACAATGGTATGGGGGAATTTGTATGAGAAAGTGAGTTTTTGGAACACATCTGCCATCACTGCTGACTTCACAATGTTTGCAGTTGTTTTCATCTACTCAGAAATGCTGCCACTTGATAATATCTGCCACTGATCTTTACTGCTCCCTGAAAAGAGAAGTGATGTGCAGGCTGTCATTAATTTTGAATCCTGAGAATACTGTGCCAACCTCTCCTTCTTCCAAATGCTCAGCAGTCTCTCTCTTTAAGTTGTGCCTGAACTAGAAATTTGAAAGACAGTATAACAATATGTTGAATGTCTCCTGCTCTGTAAATATGTCTAGACTGTGGCCTCCAGCGGAGTGGAAAGACACTCGAGATTGCTAAAAATGTGTTAGCTCAGGTGCTTCCCATATCTGGGACAACTGAACTGTGGCATCAGAGCTCAGTCAGTGTCTTGAGATGTGCTCGTTTTCAGGTTGCTGTGTTTTACTGCTTTTCATTTGAATGAAACCATTTAAAATTAGGTTGGAAATCTCTGTGCTCTGCTGCATTTTGAAACACACAGTGACCTGTAAATCACAGCTGACTGTGACCTGCTGAGCACAGCCTCAGCATTCCCTGCAGCTGCTGTAGGCTCTGAAACCCGCCAGGATTCTGCCCTGTTTTTGAGTCTTCAAAAACTTAATCAGCAAAGTTTACCTGCAGAGAAGACAGTGTCCTCTGAGAAGCAGTCATGGAGTGTATAGTAGAAAGGGCTGTCATATTTTGACTGCTTTATGACCTGGTTTCTAGAAGAAGGATTTTTATGCTTTTTTCTTTCCATGAGCACAGAGCAGCACAATGATCCACCTTCCCCTCCTGCTACCCTCCTGCCCTCCACATCTCTCCCATGTAGGTGGGAAGGAAGAAGGAGGCTCATGTGAGAGATTTTTGTGGTGCTGTAGGAGGTCCTGCTATGCAGTGACCCAGATATGTGAGGGAAGCTGCAGTAGCAGCTTTGCAGTTGCAGAGCATTGGGACAAGGTGCCCTGTTCTGTATTTCATTATTCTGTATTTCTCTATTTTTTTTCTGTTCTCCTTGCTCTGGGGGGCTGCAGTCCTCACCACCTTCAGACCCTGCAGCCTGTGTATTCCCATTCAGTGTGTTGGGGCACCTCAGTGGTCACCCCGTGGGGCTGGGACAGGCCATGGCATGGCCACACCAGACTGCTTGGACACCTCTCTCAGCTTTCTGTTCAGAGCTGAGTCACGTTTTTGATGCTGCCACGTCATTGTTGCAAGGGTTCCTGTGAAGAGATGTATTAAAAGTCCAAAAAGATTTTGGCTAGGGAAAAGGTAATATTTATTACTCCTAGAGCTACTCTGGCTCTCCTCTGCTTCCCATTTAAGATGTCCCCTCCAGTCATCTCCCCAGTACTGTTCTGGGGGTTGGGTACATACATGGAGGTGGGGGTGGCAGACAGAGAGCCTCCTTCAGCAGAATCCAGACCTCTGAATCACTCCTGACAGTTGGGAATGTGCTTTACTAATTTGATCTCCTTCATTTTTAATTACCACAGATCTCCCTCTTGATCCCTTCATGAGTCTGATAGCAGGAAGGGAGTTCAGCTGGTAAGGATCACTGCCATTAGGGCAGTTGCTTGGCTTTTTAAATGGAAAATATTGATGGCAGTCCAAGGGAGCAGTTTGCTTTAGGGCTAAGCCCTTGCCTGCACCCCCTTATGGCTGGCATCTCTGGGAGCCCTCTGATTTGGTGTGAGGCTGTAGGCAGTGTCTGATGGGGGCTTTTTGGGATTTGGCAGTGGAAGCAGTGCTTGGCATGGTGCTCCTGCTGACACTGCACTGCAGTCTGTTTCTGTGGCCACCATTTCTTCTGCCAGCCTGACCATATGCTGCATGTTTTACACTCCAGAATCTGAATTTGGAGCCTTCCCCTTCCCCTTCCCCTTCCCCTTCCCCTTCCCCTTCCCCTTCCCCTTCCCCTTCCCCTTCCCCTTCCCCTTCCCCTTCCCCTTCCCCTTCCCCTTCCCCTTCCCCTTCCCCTTCCCCTTCCCCTTCCCCTTCCCCTTCCCCTTCCCCTTCCCCCAGCCCAAATACCTGGTTCAGAGTGTGCCCTTGGGGTTCCCAGGTACACTGATATTCTCATCTCAGCAGAATTTTTGCCCAAAAAGACCTTAGAGGGTTTACATTTTGACCTCATGTTTTTAAAAAATATTAACTCTCTTACTCCACAGAATATTAGTTATTTTTCACTCTCCTAGGCAAGAATAGGTTGTACCTTATCTCATAAATATCTGCTCATTTTGTAGTGGTGTGTGCATAATAAAGAAATAATAGTGAAAATAATAGAGAATTTTTAAAGGATTGGATTTGCTGTGTTCAAGAGGAAAAAGTGCTGATAGGGTCATTATGATTGTCAGCATCAAAATGCCAGTTCTAATCAGGAAGATTTCTTAAGAAAAGAGAAGAACTTGAAGAACTAGAAGAACTTGATCAAATTGTTGGAACAGGATGCCCAGGAAGGTGGTGGAATCACCATCCTTGGAACTGTTGAAAAGCCATGTAGATGTGGCACTTGGGGACATGGTTTAGTGGTGGAGTTGACAGTGGTGGGTTAATGGTCAGACTTGATGCTTTTAGAGGTCTTTTCCAACCTTAATGATTCTGTGATTCTGTGGCTCTGCTTAGCAAAGTGCACCTTTACCTGCTGCCACTAAGGTGGGAGCAACTTCCTGGAAATCAGAAATGTGCTTCAGTTTTGAAGTGAGTTATGTGAGCCTGCACCAAATGACAAATGTGAAAAGCTCTGCTGACTTCAGAAAATAGACTGTCCTCAATTGCAATGGGCTTTACTGGAGTCTGAGAGCAAAATTTGACCTGATTTATTGCTACTGAACTGTGCTTGTTGAGTGTATTCTAACTTGTGTAATCTGCTCCTAGGATACAACAGGGGGAGATAGGGATCTTCCTGCTAATTGCAGACTCAATTAGACAAAATGACCTTTTTAAGGCTGTACATTTTATAAGACTTTAGGGCAATTTAAGTGATCAGCAGGAGTTTTAACATTTTTCTTTCATAACAGAAAACTTAAATGAGTTTGAGTTTGATATTCTCTCGGTCTTTGGTAAGGCTGGATATCCCAAGCAGGTGAAAACTGCACCTGCTCCTAACTCCCCTGAGGTCAGTGGGCATCTGCAAATTCTGTGTGCACACATGTATTAATGCAGGGCTGCCAAGGAGCAAAGTTGTTCAGCTAGCAGGGGCATGCACAGCACAGTTTGAGAGTTGCTGCTAAAAGGCTGTGATTTAACATAGCACTTGAGCAGGTGTTTATTCCTGTTCCTCTTACATCCCTGCTAATTTGTATTCCTAACTCCAGTCAGATATGAGTCTTACTGATAGTATTACGTTTCTCACCTGGGCTGAAGCTTGAGGCTGGACTTCATGGTATTTCCATGTGGATTGATACCCTGAGAGATACCCCAGTTTTACAAGTATTTTTCCCAGAATTTTTACTCTGTGCATGAGCAAGACACTGTCTTTGCAGAACAAGTCACACTGTTGGCTTTTTAAGCACAGATTCAAAACAAAATATGTAAATAGTTAAAAAGCTGAAGAGTTTGCACTGAACCCTCAGAATTTAGTTCTTCTGGAGAAGGGTTACTGGGAACTGCATGTTGATGTGTGTACTAAGTTTATGAAGGGAAAGGTTTGCCTTAGTGGCTTTTGATGAATTCTTCACCTTGTTTGTATACACAATGTAATTTTAAAAAGTTAAAAAAAAATTCCTCTTGAGTTGCTAATTTCCCTTTAAATAGGGAAGCAGCTGGCAAGACCTAGAGATTTGTTAAGGCTTGGTAGAGGGGTGAGAGGCAAGGACTGTGTGTGTGTGTGCAGAGAACATCAAATGACACTAGAACCACTTTGGTTGATGAACAATCAAAATATGCCTGATGGAGTCAGTAGGGGCTGGAGAGCTGCTCATTCACCTCCAGATCTGTTTCCTGCCATCTCCACTGGGATGACTATTGACACCCTGGTAGCAAATGTGCTTCCCAGCCTCTTGGTGATCACTGCTTTCCTGCTCTCTGCACCGCACTGCTGTGAATTGATTATTTCCATTCCAAACCCACACCTTTCAGTGTCCAAATAATGCAATAAAGTGCTAATAAAAGTGTCCTATGTGCCACACCAGCTGGGGAAGAGTGGTGAACTGAAAAAAGCTTTGCTCTATTTCGTTATTTTTTGGATACAAGGAAAGATTATTTATTCCTATGAAATGCAAAAGTCTTCCACCAAAAGTACTCTTGGAAGTGGAAGGTACTCTTTCCACTTTATATCACAAGTTATATCAGGGTTCAGTATGATCACATTTCAAGCCTAAACAGCCTAGGCAGACTTTTTTTTCTTCTTTTTTTTTAATTAGGATTCAGTCTAGTTCCTGGTAACACATTGGGAAATAATGACTGAAGAAAACGAACATCAATTATTCACAGTCTATTGGAGAAGCCTCATATAAATTATTCACAGAAGACATTCTGAAGCTGGCGAGATTATAGGAAACATTAATAATAAAGCAATGATTTCTTCTCATCCTTTGTCTTCTTTTTTTACCTCCTCATTCTGTATTTTGGTTGGTCCTTGGCTCCATGTTGTGTGGACCCCGATGCCCCAGGGTATCACTGAAAAGCCTCCATGTGCTTGTCCTTGGCCACATCTTCCCCTCTAGGCCTGTGGCACGTGTCTGCTGAAAACAGCAGCTGTTCAGGGACACAGCTGCCTGATGCTGCCAACCACATATTTCCACCTCTGCCCATGGGAGGCTGAGACAATTCAGCCCTGACTCTGCCTACAGGACATGGCAGCATCTCACCTGAATCCCAGATGGTGGGGCTTTGGATGAACAACAGAGAAATGGAGAGGGGAGAGATGGAAAACCAGTGTTTGAGATTATCTTTGCTTTGTATTTTCATTGCTTTGTGTAGAATTGCTCAGTTGCTATCCCCTTCTAATGTTGTTACAACCTGGTAAAATCCAGTCTTGTGTCTTTTTTTTTTTTTTTTTTTTATCCTAATTATTGAGAGCCAGGGAGATACAGAAGAATACACATAAATGTGCACATGTTCAGTGGCAAAACAGAATAAACAGAAGACCTGAGATAGTTTTAGATATTGTTAAGTAAGAAATGTCTGGTGGAAAAAGTCTGCTGAGAAGAGTGGTGGAGGTACAAGTAGTGGGTCCAAGTGGTGTGGGATGAGAAGCTGGATAAGGAAAGAGGTAGGACTGAGTGGCCAGGGCTGCAGAAGGGAGGAAAGCAGTTTAATACATTGTAGTTTGATGTTGGAGGATGCAGGGTATTGAGACAGCTTTGGTTAATCTTCTGGTGAAATCTCAAATATTGTGATCCCTCTCATGGTGTATCTGAAAGATTCTTGACATGAGAAAACACTCCAGAGGAAAGTTTCAGACCTCAGGAGAAGCTGAGTAGCCAAATACATGTGAGGATCTACTCTGTTCATGATAACCCTGTCCTGATCCCCAGCATCTGAGAGTTAAGCAATGTCAGAATGTTAAGGTCAGTTAGTGGAAGAGAAATGCACCTACTAATATTGATCCTAGTTCACCAAAATCACCAGGAGGGCCACCGCTGTACTACAGGACAGAATGTGACCCTGGAGACTTGCAGTCAGAGGACAAATGAGACAAGCTTGTTTATGGTCTGTTTTGCCCTCTGGGGAGCTGTTTCCATGTCTGCAAAGTGATTGTAAAGTGCAATCAGACCTGCCAAGTGATGTATTGCAAGCACTCCTCTGAAGTGGTGACACCGTGGGCAGGATTCCTGCTTCGGGGTGCCCCAGTCCTCATGGTGTGTCCTAGGAGGGAGGTAGGACACCACTGATCTTAACTCACGGAGTTAAAGAGTAGGGGGCTTAATTAGATTTGCTAGTCTGACCTCGCAGACCATTAAAATACACCCAGCTAGGCTGATGGTGGGGCTGATAATGGGTATTTGGCATGAGCTTTTCTTCCATATGGTATCCAGTTATGGCGCGAAACACTCGAGAGACAAAGGGTCCATCACATGCCATGACAGATTGTTTCAGCAGTCATTCCTCCTATTAAAAATCTGTGTGCTGTTTCCAATTTGAGTTTGTTTGGGTTCAGCTTCCAGAAGGTAGCTCTTCTTATGCATTTCTCTGGTTGATTAAAGAGTGCAGCACGATCTTGTGTTTTCTCCCCCTGGAGATGCTTATATATTAATCAAGTTGACTCTCAGTCTTGTGATAAACTAAACAGATTAAACGCTTCAGATCTCTCACTGCACGACATTACCTCTAATTTTAAAACCATTTGAAGTCCTTTTGTTTTGTACTGACCTCATAAAAATGCCAAATCACATCTATATGCAGTATTATAACAATCTCCTTCGTGAGATACACGTTTCATCCTACATATCTCTACCTCCACCTCTAAATTTATCCAGATCTCACTAATGCCTTTTTTGGATGCCTTGACAGTGGAAGCTCTTGATGAATGGTGTGTCTGCTCCCATCCTCAGCTTGCTGCTCTCTGGGATACATTTCAGCCCTCTGCAGGCAGGGCTGGCACTCCTTGGCCTCAGCAGCTTGTCTTTACCTCTGACTCTGCTAAAGCACACTAACTTTGAGTGGGCTCAGGCTTGTTAACAGTCTCTTCCCTGCCAATCTTGATACCATTCCTTTTCTTTTTGCCTGCAGATCATTGAGGAAAATGGGGGCAGCCATCAGACTCAGTCCTGGGCAGGCAGAACTGCCCCCTTCCTCCCTGCTCAAGGCTGGCTTCCTATTGACAGCCCCATCTGAGATCTGTTACTCAGGCAGGTCTTTGTCCCTTCAAGGTGTGCCTGCTGCTGCTGTGCAGCACTACCTTTCTTCATCAGAGTGACATGCAAAACTAAGCTAACTGTATTAGGAGCCCTAAGTCTATGACATCTGCTCCATCACCTTTATCAAGTGACTTCTAATCCTTTTAAAGAATGAAATGAGGTCTGTTTGACAAGCCTTACACAGCAGTGGCTATTAGTACTGTATCTCATGTCAATTTTTTATTAAGTGTGTACACTGTCAGCGTTATTGCATTTGTCTGTGAATGTGTGTGGCTGCCTGTGGCAATGTCTAGTTAAACAGTACTTTACAGCATCTTTTTCTGAGAAAGCCTAGTCACCTGTACAAACCACAACATATTTCTTTTTCCTTCTGTAGCTACTTAGGAAAGCTACAGCAGTGAATCACCAATAATTGCGTCAGCTCCAAAAGCAGCAGTGTATCCAGCACCACCGTGTGTCATTCTGTTCCTAACTGCCTCTGGAAATGTTCTTCCAATTTTAAAAATGCCCGTGGTGGGGCAAGTAATGAAATCTTTTCATACATTTCACAGTTTTCTTCACAGAAAGAAAGATCACATTCAGTCTTCACAATTTGTGTTGCTCTGTGTAAGCTGGTGTGTAGCACCCAAATGATGTTTGAAAGGTGTAATAATAAAGTTTGCACTTAGGGACAGGAAATAGTGATCTCCAGTTATTCTGTAGAGACAGTTTCTCTGAAAATTAAGTATCAAATGCCTAAACAAATGGACTCTGGTGTCAGAAGCGTTCACAAAGTCTCTAATGTGGAAGACAAAGTTTTCCTCCAGATTCTTAAGCAAGAGGGAGGGTTTAGTGGACGACGAATCAGAGCACACACCTAAAATGCAGAATTTATATTCCCAAAACTTTGCATCACTCCTTAACTTCCTATGTTGTGATGCAGCCCTTCTTGTTGGCAGCATCTTGTGTGTGTGTCCCCCCCACAAACACGGCGATGCTGCAGTAATGCCAGCTGTTTCTGGGGAAGTGCTGCATCTGTGCTCAGACCTCTGAGTGACATGGAGCAGCCACAAGGGAGGAGACGCTCCTGGGATGCCCCGGGATGGATCATCTGTCTGAGCCTCCACAAGTGGCTATGACCTCCCTGTCTCCAGCTGTGAGACCTCTCAAACTGATGCAATTTAGATTAAAGAAGGCTTGCCCTGGCTTTTGGTTTCCCCCTTGATGGAAGACCAAGCTGTGGGACTCTAGGAGAGGAGACCATGCTCACCACAGACTGTGTTTCCTCCCCACTCTCCTCCAGCTGGAACGAGACCAAATGTTGCATCTGTTCCAATGTTGAAAGTGGTTCATGTTGCCATTAGCCACATTCAGCCCCAAATTGAACCTGCCAAGCAGCTGGCATGCTCAGAGCCAGTTTGCTTGCAGGGGGATGTGTTTTGATGGGAAATGCTGCTGCCTTTGAAATACAGTTCTTAGAAGGAAAGAAGGTAATTCCCCACCTAAGTAAGATAAAAGGCCATTTATTTCCTGGAAGGTGAGAGATGGCTTGTCCTGCATGGCAGCTGGCCTTATCTCTTGTACACTTCTCTCAAATGATCAGTTTGCAAGGGGTTAAAATATATTAGTTCAGTTAAAGTAATAATCTCTGCAGAGGAGGCTCTGCTGCTTTCGCATCTTCATTATAGCAGTGAGTTACTCATGGTTCTTGACTCCTTAGTTGAATTTCATCAGTCTGGAATGGTTAAACAGCACTCTCAATTTCTTGCTATTTAGCTTTCTTTAAAAAAAAATAAAAATAAATTGAAACTGTTAAAGAATTCAAAGATGTTGTCTTTGAATTGTCTCTCTCAAAGAGAGAGCTTACTTGTCTGCTTCCCTTCCTGATAGCTTCTCTCTGCACCCTTCAAAAGGAAAAAATAAAGCAAGATTTATTAATAATGCTAAAGCAGTAAGTCAGGACATCTTTATATATTTAAGGTGAAAAGCTGTACAAAGGGTGGTCACAGTTCAGGGACACACAGGGATGTGTTCACTGCTTTTGTCCAAATCTCTGAAGAAAGCTGTTTCTCACCCCAGGTGCAGGAGATCCTATGGTGTGAGCTGGGGTCACACAGTCAGTCAGGTGGGGTGTTGGCTCTACCTCCTGTGCCACTGCTTATAGTGAACCACTTGCCCTCACTGAGGGTGGATTTTTTGCCTGTCAGTCTTTCACAGAAATCCACCATGGCAGGATTTCCTTGTTTATTCCCACCCCAACACCCATCTCTGCCTGGATCCTGCCCTGTTTCTTTCTTGGTCCATCACCAGTGAGCAACAGGGTTAGAAATCTGTTGGCTTGAAGGCCACTGGTTCAAATTCTGAGTATGCTGGTATGACCAAGAAGGAAAAATGACCCTTTGGCAGATCATTCCATCAAAACATACCTTTTATCTGCTTTCCAGTGGCATGCATCAAGGACAATCACAGAAAGAAATCCTGCTGGCACTGGGACAGAAATGGGAGCTTGAACTGTTAGTTGGATTCAGATGGAGACTGGTGTTACACAGCCATGAGCTAATCAAAGTGCTTACAATGAAACAAGTTTTTCTGCAGTTTAGATAAACACTGGCACATCTGTGCAATCACATTTTCTGGGATTTCAGCTGGCATCATTGTTTTGGGCGTTTCACTACTTTGGCTGCCAGTCTGGTCTCACCCTGCAGTTTCAGGCTAATGAGTTTATGTCTGTCAAAGAGAGTGTATGAAATATCTGTCACTGTGCAACGTGGCATGTGTGAAACGGAGAAAATCCCATCATTTCTTGGGATGTGAGTTGTGTGTGTTGCTCTGGCTCCTGCTTTGGCTTGACTGGTATAGTAGTTAAGTTAAAAAATCTGCAAACATCGTAGGAAGTGTTACAGGCTGCAGAAAGTGCTCGTTTGTTTTCCATTCAGGATGTTCAGTATCAAAGAGGACATGATGCAGCATGGCACTGAGGGAAAGTGGGATGGTCTGCTATTGAAACGAGTGTCCAGGCAGGAGTTACAATTCCATGGAGCTCTGTAGGCATACAGGACTTAAGCTACTGTCCAGGTTTCTGTTTTATAATGGGAATAATCTTCCCTTTGCAGGCAGAGATGTGGTCAGGGTAACAAGGAGCATACAACTATTTGGTGGAAATGATTTTAGAGACATCAGGAAAAAAAAGCACTTTGTGAATATACCTCCTAATTGTACTTCCCTTTACACAGATTTAGAATACTGTTTTTGCTGTGCTGACAACCAGTGGTTATTTTTCAGCATGTTAATGTCACCCTAATCAAAGATCGTCATCTTCTAGTCACAGACCTGTGGGTGACCTTTTCCAAGACCACGTAGTTTATCAGGCAAGATGTTTGAGGCTTTGTAGGTAGTTCATGTGAGGAGAAACACAGAGAGACCTTTGGGTTAGGTTAACTACTCTCAGCCAAGGTTTTTAGTGTTATATTACTGTCAGCCTGCTGCTGTATGCCCTTCTTAGCTGAGGTGAGTGAGAAAGGTCTGTTCTGGCTCTCAAGTACTGGTGGTTTTAATTGAGTTCAAGGTGTAACAGTTGGGTGAGCAAGGGTGAGGAGAACTCTATTATAAATCCTTATTTTCACAAATTGCTTTTGGACACAGTCTGTCAATAGAGACTTTGTTTCTAAAAATCTTCTTTTTCCAATGGATGTAAGCTGCAAATCAGGAGCTGTCACTGGGGTTTGGTTTCAGTGGTGCCACTTCATTGAAAGCCCAGGTGTACATCTCAGTTTTGCAGCTGATGTTGGCATTTCTTCTGTTATGTTCCTGGGACTGGGACATTCTGTTTTGTTCCCTTTAGTGGCAGTTCAATCTTAATTAATTAAGTGTCAAAAAAATTAAAAATTAATAAGGATGGATGAATCCATTCCTGTGTTGTAAATTATTGTCTCCCCAGCTTTCTCCTGTGCCTCTGGTGAGTACCTGGAGATGAAGAACCAGGTGTGCAGCAAATGTGCAGAGGGGACCTACTCACTGGGCAGTGGGATCAAGTTTGATGAGTGGGATGAGCTGCCAGCAGGATTCTCCAACGTGGCAACTTTCATGGACACGGCGGTTGGCTCATCTGAGAGTAAAGCTGACAGCTGCAACAAGTAAGAAATTCTGTTTGCACCTGGGTTAGGCAGCTGTGGGTAAACCTGTGACAGCTCAGTGGCACAAATGACTCATCTAAGCTGTGCAGAGGGTAGCCAGCCCTGCTAATGGCAAACAGGAGTGGCGGGAGGTGAAATCTGTAGCTCCATCTCTTCGCTGTCAACACAGTCTCCTTGGGCTCATCAGCAGCCAGTGAGTTTAAGAGCAGCCTGGAGCTGCTCTTATTTGCAGCTGGAAAGCTCCAGGGTCATGGTATAGTAAATGTGGCTAAAAGGTCCTTTTACAGCCTATTTAGAGACCTGTGGTGCTTGCAGAAGGCTATTTCTGAGTGTAATTGAAGGTGTATTGAAGCTGTGGATAATAAACCTTTCTTATGTTGGCTGAGTCCTAAATTTTTTGTACCATATCCTTTCCCATGCACAGTTTTAAAAAAAAGTATTATATTATTCATGTAACATTTAAAATAGATATAAAATAGAATTATTATATTTACTGTATATGAAAAATAAATTGAGATCCTGTAATAAATTTTAAAATACACTGCAGTTAGCTGTTGTGGGATTCTGAGGTCTTTATTATGTAACATGTTTTTGTATAGTAGTGTACAAAATGTCTCCTCAGTATCTGTGATCTCAATTGAGGCTTGTTTTGTTTATGTTCACCAGCTCTTCATGGACGCCTCGAGGGAATTACATAGAGTCAAACAGGGATGATTGTACAGTTTCTCTCATCTATGCTGTGCACCTGAAGAAATCTGGCTTTGTCTTCTTTGAATACCAGTATATTGACAACAACATCTTCTTTGAATTTTTTGTAAGGCCTTTTATATGGTGAATCCAACCTTATATTGTAAGAATTCAACACAGATAAAGATCATTAGCAGCAGCTTTCCCCCTTTTAAGTTCCCCGCATGCCCATAACTTATTATTGCTGAACAGGATAAAAAAAAATCTGCTTCTCTTTCTGTCACTTAATACTGTCTTGTGGCATTTATTTAATCTTCAAAACTCAGTCTGAATTAATTCTGTCTGCCATGCACTGGGATTTTTCCATTAGGGGTCATGATTGACCCAGTTAGTCCAGCCTTTTGCAAGACAGGTGTTGGTGGTAGATGTTCCCATTTAGGGGTCTCTGCCTGGAGATGTCTTTGAAGGGACTTGACATTTAAAAAGACTTCTTCCAAGTCAGCAGAGTGTGGAGACCTTTAGTTTTAGGTCAATTTTTGTCCTAGTAATTTAGTAATTAAGTTGAAATGAAAAGCAGGAGACATTCAGGTGACTTTCAGTAGGAATTAGGCTCTGAGGATGTGTTTGTGCTGCAGAATGGAGCTGCTGGGGATCATTAGCTCTGACATGGGAACAGCCTGGCATGGCCTTGCACTCAAATTGCTAAAACAGTCTGGTCAGCAGTGACCAGAATGGGGAAGGCAGCCCTGCTTTGCACACCTGGATGGACTGGTTGCTGTCCAGCACCAGGATTTGTAATGAGGTGTAGATGCCTCACATTACTGAGGTTTGGAAGGTTCCACCTGTCCTTGTCATGTTGTTCTGCCATTTGGGACAGAAAAAAATGTAATGGGAGGGTGACTCAGGGAGGCAGATGACTGGAAATTTTCAGTCTCCTCTGTTACTGGCCCTGCATCTGTCTGAGAAGCTGTTTTTCATCAGAAAAACACAGCTCATGGCACCTCACAGTAGTGAGAAGTCTTAGCTGCTGTTGGTTAATATTTTTTGAAGTTTGGGAAAAAGTGCAAAGTATCCTTATCTTTAGCAGAGCTGGGAAAGAGGGATGAAAATTACCTGTTGGAGGCACCTTCATGCTGCTCCATCAGTGTGATAGATTGCTATTGCACTTCAATAACAGACCATGCAGGCAATGTTATTTAGCCATTGCTGTTTTGTGTTAGACCATCCTGCCTTCTTCATGCAGCAGCTATGCTTTCTGCTGTCAGGTGAATGTGCCAGGATTGTGAATCCCAGCTCCAGTTGCTTGACTGACTGGCAGATCTGCTCCTGCAATAGATCAAATATATTGTTTCTCTGAGCACTGGCTTTGAAAATGGCTTCTTGATTATTGCTTTTATCCATATCCCACTCATTTGCCTTCTCTGAATTTATCATTCCCTGTTCAAGAAGCAATGAGTGGTGAAGTCCTTTATAGAAATGCCCATGAATTTCTAGTCAGCCTCAGTATTTCAAGGAAGCCATATTTAATGCTCCTGTAAAAGTCAATTTTTTTTTTCTTCCAGCATGCCTTCATGCTTAAATATATTTAACAATGACACTTTAACTGTGGACAGTGGCATTTCAGTGGCAGATTACTGGGTAATGGTGAGGTGTTTGATCTGCTCTTCCTCAGCTCCATTTACGTATTGAAGCCCTTTACACCTGATGAGAAGAGGCAATAAATTCTTACCTCCTCTTTGCAGGTGGGAACCTAGACACAAGGGTGCTGTAGCTTAAGTTGCACAAAATAATTAGGGATCTACCTTTTGCACAGGTACTGCTTCACACTTCTTTTCCTCAATGCAGTTGGGCTAGGGGGGAATTGAGTGTACAGCTGCTTTGGAGGATATGTGGTTGCACAACTTATCTCAGACTTGACATGGAGCAGCTTTAAGGAGGATCCTTGACTCCAGGTCAAGTGTCTGAAAGTGTTGAACTGGCCTTTTTCCCTGGTGCAATAAAAGCTGAATATGTGATCTTGTGCCTAAGAGACGCACATACTTTTTCATCTGAGAAGACAGGTCTAAGAAGAAGGAAGTGCACCAAACCCTGCTGTAAGGAAATGATTCTGAGTTGTGCTGGGCCTGGCCAAGGGACAAACAACCTCAGACTTCTGCCAGGACAGACACCCCGTGGCATGTTGCCTCTCCCTTAGTAGCATTACTCTCATCCCTAGGTCAGGTGGCAGCAGGCCAAAGACAAACATATTGGCTGTAGAGAAAACACTTTGTCTTCCAACTTTGGTCCGTCCACTCCTGCTTCCTCTGTGACCTAGAAGCCTCTGGATTTTAGACAATTAAGCCTTGATAGGCTCAGGAGAAGGAGGAAACAGCAAGACAATATGCTCAGCATCCTTGTCTGACCATATAGTGTGAGGACAAGTCTGAGATCATCTCATCCTGCTCTTTTTTGACCATCTGTGTCACAGGGAACTGTTGGAGGCACTGCTAAGCTGCAGCAGATGTTGAAAGTTTGGGGTTTATTTTGCCATAAGTAAGGCAGCTGTCTAAATATACAGACAACAGGAACAGAGCTGACTCTTTTAATTCACAGAAGTCATTATGCTGATAGAGGGATGCACCTGATAGTAGTCACTGATTTGTGTTTTTATCAACAGATACAAAATGATCAGTGCAAAGAAATGGAGTCCACAGCAGACAAATGGGTGAAGCTCACAGACAACGGGGAATGGGGCTCTCATTCTGTAAGTGAATGAAAAATCCCTTCATAAAGTTTTTGTCCATTTATTTCCTTTAATTTCCTATGTCCAGACACCAAATACAGGCCAGCTCCTTTGAATGCATTTGAAGAAGCAGAGCTTTCCTAGTACTGAGGGGAAAAGTCATGGAGATCCCCAAGGGGCTGATCCCAAAGGAAATTATATGGATGCAAGACTTTGTATTGATTTCCCTGGGCTTTGAATCAAGTGTTTTATGAGGTTAAATAGATTTATGCAAATCTGCATGCCACAATCACTTTGCATGATTGTAATTGAAATCTTGTACAACAGTTGTTTGCTCATGAGAACAAACAGATTATTTTCTGGGTCTCGGCAGAGCAGTAGGAGTGGGGTGTGTATGTGGAGACCAGAAGGACAGGCATTTTATTCTCAAGTGTGTGCAGAAGAGCTGGACTGCATCGAGCTTCTGCTCCATGGGGCTTGTGTGAAAACCCAGCTGGCAGCACCAGGGTGGCTCCTGCAGCACGGATGTGGCCCTGTCCATGTTGGGGTAGGAGGCCTGTGGCTGGCCCCTGACCTGGCTGGCTGAGTTTGCTCTGTGAACAGCAGCTCTGTGCAGACCAGCTCAGCAGCTGGGGCTTCCACTATACCATCATACCCTTGTCCCCAGAGCCACATCAGCAAAGGCCCAGCACAGCTGGCATTATGCCAGAAGAGAAAGGCTTTTGTGGGCATAGGCAGCAGCATACTCTCTGTTTTCCATGGTCTGCTTATCCTCCTGGAGGAGAAACTGTATTCCTGAGCCAGCTGTGGTTGGAGTGCCTGTTAGCTCAGGTGCAAGACAAGTGCAAGTTACACTGGGAGGCTGGAGAGATGGCTGAGGAGGGGTGGGTGACATGAGCTGAGAGGTGGATCTGAGGCCAGGGCACTGGCTTGGGTGAGCTGAGGGCTGTAGGCAGTCTGCGTGGGAGATGGTGTCATCTGAGCTCATCATCTGGGGTGTGCAGGTGTTGTCACTGTTTATGAAAGTTGTTGGGATGGCAGGCTGAAATGTAGACACACGAGATAGGTGAGATAATAATTCTGGCTGTCCTGGAGGGTTTTTTCCTGTGCTGCAAATCCTGTCAGGGTATCTCTGTGAGCACAGTTTTCCAGCTGCTGCAGTCTCTGCTCTCAGCAGGTGAGTCCTGCTGCTCTGAGACTGGTGTTGGGTATCTCACCACACACAACCTGATGCTTGTTTCAATATGGTCCCAGTTGCAATGTTACATATGGTAGCTCAGCTCTCCTCAGCCCCTATGGGTAGGAGATGTTTGGGTGTGGGAGATACAATATGCTGTATTTCCACTTTGCTAAATTTTTCAGTTCTTGATCCTGGGTGAACAAAAACTGTGGTCCTGCCAGGCCTGTACAACACTGCTTTGAATCACATTATCCTGGACCCTTATGCTTTTAGAGTTTATCCCTTTTCTTGTGTGAAAATACAGAACTTTCAGGTCAGTATCCCGCTGTTGGCAGTAGACATCTTGCACTGGGCTAGTTGATATGGAACAGCTTTGCAGGCCAGGCAGGGGCTTGGTGAGCCTGCTGCTTTTAGTGATGAGAGTGATACTGTAGTTACACAAGTGAGTTGAAGGCAGAAGGCACCCAAACTGCTGCTGGAGTTTTCCTGCCTTCCTACTGCCCTTGACCTCAGCCATGATGCCACCAACCCACCAGCCTTCCACAGGGGCTGTGCAGCCACTTGCACACCATGAAAACAAGTGGGTCAGGACAGTCAGAATCCAGGTTGTTTTCTGCATCTCATCTGCTGTTTGTGGTCAGAAGCGAGCAGGAGGGATGAGACTGCTGCTGGAGAATGCCATGGTTTGTGCCTGCCTTCCTGGTCATGATACTGTAGTGCTACATACAGGCAGAGCTTGATTTTTAAAACCTACAAACAAAACTCACTTGTGAATTGGATTTTTGAACTCTGGGTCGTGACAAGTTTCTTTATGAAAGTGTATCTCAAGGCTTTAAAAATGAACTGATTGACTATCTCTGAGCATAAGGCTGGAGATAAAAGCTCTTGAGTGCCAGGGTTAATTAGATAAAGGCAGGAACAGCTTTTTCCAAATTCTGCTT
Organism: Poecile atricapillus; assembly: GCF_030490865.1. Classification (NCBI taxonomy): domain Eukaryota; kingdom Metazoa; phylum Chordata; class Aves; order Passeriformes; family Paridae; genus Poecile; species Poecile atricapillus. The sequence continues at coordinate 7,904,410 of NC_081288.1, forward strand.
ACAACAAGGTCAGAAACAGCTCTTGGTGGTTTTCCAGCTGGGGTGTTGAGAAATATTTTTATAAAGCACACTTTGGCACGCCTCAGATACGTCTGTACAGCATCTGTCTATTGTTTCCCCATTACCTCTTGACCCACTAAACAGCATAAGAAAAGCTGCTAGGATGCAAGAAATCTGAATATTGGAAGTAGGAAATAAAGCAAGGTCTTGGCAAGGGGATGTTTTCTAACTCACGTGTATTGTTGCAGGTAACTCTGAAATCAGGTAGCAATATATTATACTGGAGAACAACAGGGATTCTCATGGGCTCCAAAGTTGTAAAACCAGTTTTAGTGAAGAACATCACAATTGAAGGTAAGTAGAATTTGTCTTTGAGGTTTTATCTCACTCTTCTGTCACAATGTTTGCCAAGTGCTATTTCTACTGCTGTGCCTACAGCACTGGAGTGGCTTTTTTTAGTCCCTTGCCCCCTGTCTCCTCTGAAGAACAGAAGCAGAACAGCAAAACTTCACAGTGAAGAAAGGGTGAAAAGTTAGTTTATCTGGTAAATGTTGCCATCTACTGGAGAAGTCTAAATCAGCAAATAGAGAGAAAAAGGAATAACAGGTTTCCTTTATTTAGTATAGAAAGACCATGGTTATTGGTAAGCCTGTCAGCAGTGATAAATGGATATCTATCATAACAGTGACAGTTGAATGAATATTCAAATGACCTGTTTTATCTGGAAATGCTCTTCTGGTCCTGGTCTAAGTGTAATAAAACTGGGAGTGTCATATAAGGTTCTTAGATGGGTCAGACTTTCATTGCGGTATAAAGATTGAAGACCTAAATTATAAGTCAGAAAAGCCAAATGGTCTTAAGTAAGTGGTGAATCAGAGTGTGATTTTTATGCTGTTTTATACAGATGGTTTGCTCTCAGCCATAAGCCCAGGTAGGCAGCAGTTACAGATGTGTCTCTTTCAGTGCTTTACCCAGGATTTTTCTTGCAGGAGTTGCGTACACATCTGAATGCTTCGCGTGCAAGCCTGGTACCTTCAGTGACAAACCAGGTGCATCTGGCTGCCAGGTGTGCCCACGAGACACTTACTCTGAGAAAGGGGCTAAGGAGTGCACCAAGTGTAAAGAAGAAATGTATTATGCAGGTACATAAACCAAATGGGATAAGCAAAACCAGGAAGGTGTGAGTATGCACAGACACTGTCTGTTTCAGAAGTGAGAGTGGTTGTATCCAGTAATGATGGTCTCCAGTTGATATGTAAAGGGGAAATGAATGACTTCCCAAAGTATGCAGAGGGCACATAGATATGTAATGGGCCACAGTCAAACGTTGTTAGTGTCATCAGTGTTAACTTGGAGGGATGGAGACCTTTATGACCTGGAAGGGGATAGTTTTTCTGAAAAGTAGAACAGCTGTGCTCTGCCCTCTCGTGGCAATTTGTGTCATAGGTTGGCGATGACACGAATTTGCTCCGTTGCTACCTTCAGCCTGAACACATTATGAGGAATGTCCTTTGCAAATGCTCCCCCCTGGCTTGCTCCTGCTTCCTGTGTGGTTGGAAAATGTGGTGATCTAGTTGAAAAACCTAGTCCCAAAATCCTCTGCATTTCCAGCTATGGTTAGGTGGTGATCTTCAAATGACATGGTCTTAATATGTTCTTCATAGCCAAAAGGTCTTCAGATTTTTTCCTTGTAGTAGTTTTAGAAAGTTCTTGAAGAATCAGTTACTGACCATAGCACCTGGTATCACTGATGGTTGCAAATGCTTGGGGACCTGTGCCTGTGCTCACAGTGGGAATGGAAATATTGCAAAATTATCTGGCAAGAGAAAAAATTGGGCCAGCACTGTAAGGAAGTTTCTACAGGATTAGAGTGGTTTTGTTCCTTACCAAATGAGAAAATATTTCCATTATTGGTAAAATGTATAAATTTCTGTTTGAAGAGGTGAGGGTTTTAGGGAATCATAGAATGGTTTGGGTTGGAAAGGACCTTAAAGATCATCTCATTTCAACCCCTGTGCCATGGGCAGGGAATTTTCCACTAGACCAGTTTGCTCAAAGCCCCATCCAACCAGGCCTTTGTTTCCAGGGATGGGATATTCACAACTTTTCTGGCTGACCTGTTCCAGTGTCTCACCATCCTCAGAGTAAAAAACTCCTTCCTAATAATTGTCCCTGTGTACACTGAGTCAGTGAATTTCAGTGTGACGATATAAGCATAGCTAGTGTTTTCCCTGTTCCCCTGCTTCATTTCAGGGGGAGGTTCACGCAGACTCCATTAAGAGCTTGATTTTTCATGTTCATTGTATAATTTTCTGATGATTCATTTTAACCTCCAGATTTCAAGCCTGTTGCATTTGTTTCCAGGGACCATTTGATAGTTTAATATCCTGTTTTTCACCTTTTCTTTTAGAGGAGGGATCCAGTGCATGCATAGAGCGACCTCCATGCACAAGCAAAGACTTTTTCCAGATCCATACTCCATGTGATAAGGAGGGAAAAGTAAGTAGAAGGCATGATACTATTTTTAAACTCACTGACCTTATTGCTATCTCTGCATTTGAAAACAAGGTAGTTCATTTTAGGTTTCCCAATTACTTTCCCAGTTTTGCTTCCAGTATTGAATCTGAGGCTTTGGGCTTGTCCTTTGCCTGCCCTCTCTGCAGCCCTCTGTAAGAATCTGCCAGACATGGGAGTGCTTAAGGCATGTGTTGTGGTGAGATGATAAGCTCCTTGCACTTGTGCTGGGTCTGATGGGGTCACTGGGGCTACTTCCATACTTCCATGCTGCTGGAACACAGGGTGAAGAACTGTCCCAGCACAAACCCATCTCTTTAGCTGTTTATAATCTTTCTGTTAATAATCTTTAAGCTTGTGATGACTGTCCCAGCAGTGCTCAGGCATAATACAGGTGATACCATGGCCCAGGAGCATTGGATATGACCATCCCTGTTTCAGGTGGAAGAGTGTTTGGCTGCATAGGTGTGATGTGGGTCATGTCTCCTGGTTTTAGCATCAAAGAAGAGCCTGTGGTCAGGTAAAATAATGGTAGATAACCTGGAGTGTTCACGTGCAGGAGCTTGGCTGCTGGTAATGTCCTTGTCCCATGGCATGCCTCAAATCACCTGGACTCTCAGGACATTGTTTCACCCAGAGACCTTAGATCCACTTGGTCTCTCATAGAGGGATCTGCTAGTGGAGCAGCCTGGCTTAGTCTTAGTAGTCAAGTGGAATTTGGAGGAATTTGGAGAAGAAGCTCCTGTTTACTCCTATAGGAAGCCCATAGAGTTGTGGCCACATGGTCAGGCCTGTTTAGTCTCTTTCCTTTCCCATCTTTCTTAGATCCCATCTCTCAGATGGAATTGCAAATAATCAAATTCCCTAACACCTGTATGTTGCTGGCCTAATATTTGCTGGCAGGATTGAGTATTTTGTAGTCTTCTGATGAGTGAGTTCTAAAGTGCAGCTGAGAGCTCGTATGATTTGATAACGAAGCATCAGTGAGATTAGCTCCAGAGCTGTCAGGCTCTGCAACCTGGTCTTGGCTCACTGATTTCTGCTCTGTTAATTGTCTCTAATGACTCAAGAAATTAGCAGCAGTGTTCACGGCTACACCCCCAGGTACAGCTTTAATTGCAGCCTCCTGTGGGCTGTTCTCTCACTGCTCTGTGTGGTCCAAGTCTCCCTGACACTGAACAAGTTCCTATTATTTGACCCTTTTCCTGCCTTTTCAGTGGCTTTCCCTTTCACAGATGGACATTATTGGAATGCAAAGTGGGTTTTTCTGCAGACACCCTTCACTGTCCAGTTGCAATGACAGCAGCAGGTGTCACAGGCACACAGATGCTGGCTGAGTTTTCAGGACTGGTTTCATTTCTCTGCACCTCTGGAAATTGGTTCAGGTTTTCTGTACCCCCCAGCCATCTCTCCATGTGATGCAGCTCAATGAGAGGGCCTGACTCTGCAGGCCATCTACAGGGGAACAGTGGCTGTAAAGGACCAGCCTATTGATCCATGGTTGCTAAAATACACCAGGTTTTCACTGAACCTGGTGAGATTGTTGTCTCCCTTCTGCTGTCCTCCTCCATGTGTAGAAGGGACCTCTGGAAATTTATGCACTTTACTCTTGACTTTTCATCTACCTGCTGGTTTAAAAATCCCAAGTTGAATGCTTCAGCCCCAGTCTGAGAAACCCCTCACCACATGACCACAGTCACCCTCTTCTCCCAGCACAGATGCAGTAGGATTCGTAGGATTCCTGTGGTTTGCAGTGTGTCTGGGCCCTGGGCAACCACACAGGTGCTTTGCCTGCTCCTGAGCCTTTTATTTTAAATGCTGTGCACCCTGATGCTGCTGGAGCATTTGTAGGGTGATGCTCCAGAAAATCCTCCAATTCAGGAGCAGCAAGGACAGGCTGATCCATAGGAAGAGGTGCCAGTGTGGCAGCAGGAGCAGTCCCTCGGTGCCTGAGCAAGGCAGGCAAAGCAGACCCTGAGCCAGGTTTAACCAAGGTGGCCAGACAAGTCCATGGAGACAGGGCATGAGCAGTGTCAAGCTGGGACGTTGTGTCCAAGGGTCAGTCAGGGTTTGGGTCAGCCAGGGAACATGACCTGGCACAGGCATGGCTGCAGCAAAGCACAGGCAGGGATGGAGAGTAAGAGCCTGGGCTTAACTGGAGCTGCCGGGAACCAGGGCCTGAGCCTGAACTGAGGCTGCTTCCAGTTTATTCTTTGAAACAGTTTCAAGAAGCATCAAATACTTGGAGTGCTCTGTGTTACCAGAGGGCTAACCCTGAGTGCAAGCAGCTCAGTGCCCAGGGTGGCAGGGGCTCTGGATCAAATTCAGAAGGTGAAATCTCCCTTACCTGAGCCTCTGGCCTCAAAGATCCCAGACTACTGGGACCAAAGGGTGGAAATACCCAGACTGGGAGCTGTGGACAGGTTAAACTCTTGCCAGTTGGGTTTCTCAGCTGTGAAACTCAGCTGAGTTTGATCTTGAGATATAAAACCTCTCTTTCAGAGAGAGACACAAAGTCAGATGAAACTTGAAACACAACTTTATGTCTTCACATCTCACCCAATCCTTCTCCTGAAGACAGAAACTTGTGTCCTCCAAGGAGGGTGATGATGAAGAGGTGATACTGTTGTGTATGGTAACACCATGGACTGAGTCATTTTAGTGTTTATAAACTGCTCCTTATGTGATGATGGATTGGAGGGGTTTGGGGAGAGCTCCTGGATGGTTTTGACATTTTCTCAATAGGTGAAAAATGGCAGGAGAGAAATTGGGAACTTTTCAAAGAGCAGGGCAGTATGAATTAAAAATGCAGAACCTGAGGTTCTCTCTGCTGACAGATGCCTTCCCAATAAAGGGCTTTTGTACACAAAAAGTTATATTTTGTGTTACTGTGGTTAAAATGCAGAGATTGCATATCCAGTTAGAATTATTTATCTGATGTTCCTCAGAACTGCTTGCATGGGGAAATTAATTAATTAAATAGGAATTAAATTGAATAATTAAATAGGAAATTTACTAATTAAATAGTAATTGTTTTAAGCTTCACATTTTTGTTTTGTCCTTAAAGCCTCATATCTTGGAATCTCCTGTGAACCCAGTCACTTCTGTTGCCCTTACTCGTGCTTCCCTTTATTGTTCTGCATATGCAAGGTCTGGTTTTGGCCTCAGATGAGGGAATACCCTAATTTAGTTAACAGGGGGACCTTCATTGGTGCATCTAGTCCTAAAACTTCATAGTACACCGTGTGAGCTGTGTCTCCTCCTTCCAGACTCAGATCATGTACAAGTGGATTGAACCCAAGATCTGCAGAGAGGATCTCCCCGATGCATTGACCCTTCCTCCTTCTGGAGAGAGGCAGGACTGTCCACCCTGCAATCCTGGCTTTTACAACAACGCCTCATCTTCCTGTACCCCCTGCCCACCAGGCACATTTTCAGATGGGACACAGGGTAGGAGCCTGCAATAAAATTTCATGTGTCTCCAAAAGCAGTCATCTGCTTGCATGTGACTAGTTTAGTGACACATCATCATAAGGCAGTGTTCATTATGTGTTAAATACTCATTAAATAACATTGGAGTGCAGGATGTGGATACCTGTTTTCTCTCCTGAGCCCATCCTTATCAGGGATTTGCTGCTCTAAGTTGACCTGCTGTGGTCTGGATGCATTTCTTGGCTGATACAAACAACCTGAGAGTTTTTTTAAGGGATTCTGAGAAGGGAATCAGAACCTTTACAGTCAGCAATTCCTCCTCAACCATTCTCCTGTCCATGACAAATTTTTTTCCTGTGAAAACTTTATTTTAAGCCCAGTCAGGAGAATACCCTGGCAACATTGTCTAGCGTAAACTCTGGCTTGGTGATTCTGGAATGCATTGGCCCAGTGGTCCCCTACAGCATTTTGTGTGAACTCTTGTTTATCAAACCTTCATGTGAATCTATTAAAAGGAAGTGTGATTTGGGGGACCAGTTGCAGATTACTTACCACAAGGTTATGATCTACAGTTTATAAAATGCTGGTCTCACTTCCACTTTCCTGGTCCTGTTAAGTCCTTTGACTGTTAAACTACAAAGAAACAAATTATTTTCTTTGCTTATTATTTGCATCAGAGAGTAAAATAGCAGTGTTTATTTTCTTCAAAACACTGTTTGACATGTGCCTTGGTTGTATGTTATCCTTTTCTGCCCTCTCACCTTTAGAGTGCAAAGCCTGCCCTGCTGGGACTGAACCAGCACTTGGATTTGAGTATAAGTGGTGGAACATCCTGCCAGGAAACATGAAGACATCTTGCTTTAATGTTGGCAACTCGAAGTGTGATGGGATGAATGGTGAGCCAAACTCCCTGCGTTGTGTGCCTGTCTCCTGCATGGATCCCTGTTGTAAAGGAGTACCCATCAAAATGAATGTGCTCTTAGTGCATGACTCACAGCACAGTTTCCTCCCTTCCCTTTAGTTGCACCAGGCTTGAAATTTCCTGTGGGAAGCAATGTCAATAAAAAAAACCCTCTTGTATACCAGAGGAGGAGCTGAAGCCTGTGTGAAGTCCCCTCAGCAAAGACCGATCCCACCACTGGCTTTAATGCATCTTCAGATGCATTCATATCCCCACAGAAAAAAACATTGTTTAGTCTTCTCCCTAGTATATCTCATTTTCTGTTTTGTGATAACTATGCCCATCGAGGTCACACATAATTATTTTTGAAAACTTAATTACAGTCTGTGATTTTATTCCTTTTGTTCTCAGAGCTTTCTCTCTGCACATGTGCTAAAATTGCAGCAGAGAGCAGTCACAGCTCACTGGTGAAAATGATCCTATTTGGGACTTCTCCAGCCTTCTCTGACAGATTTTCCTCAGTTTGATCTATCCTGTCAGACTGATGTAACTCAAGCTTTGAATTATATGTGTTGAGCAGAGGGGAACTGAAGTATGTGCTTAACATTTAACACGCAGATTCACTGATTCATCTGTTTTAAGGCTGAAAGATATCAGATGGATCATCTCCCTTGAGCTGCACAGCACAGGTCAAGGAATATCAATTGCTTTGCTGATTTGAAAGGTGACAATTGCCTCTAAAATCAGCACTTCATACAATTGCTAAAATTCTTCATTCAAAAGCATCATGATATTGTTCTGTAGTTCATATCAGGCATCTTTAAAATACTGTGAATTACTGAATTGTTTAAAAATTATGGTAATGTAGATTTCTTTTGCCACCCATTCATTGAAATTTTTTTCTTTTTCTGTCCTGTGAAGGTTGGGAGGTGGCTGGTGATCACATCCAGAGTGGGGCAGGAGGCTCTGACAATGACTATCTTATCTTGAGCCTGCACATCCCAGGATTTAAGTAAGGAATGGGATATTTTTTCATCTATTCTCAGTTATTTCTGTCTCTTATACCTCTTTCACACTATCCTAGGGATGATCTGAGTCTTCCTTTCTGAAGTGGAATAATGTAATGAATAAGAGACGAGAGGAATCTTGAATTTTATTCCCATGTCCCCAGTTTGTCCATTGAGGCAGGCAAGTGTGTAAGACCTTGTTTTTTAGCAGTATTTGCTTCAGTCCAAGGTACAGCCAGTTGGCTGGCTGGAAACTGAGAAAAGATGTTGCTATCCTGCTGTTTCTAAATTATTCCACAGTAACCAGCTAAACCTGCCATGGGGTAGATACTGGAGCCTGCCCTAAAAGTATTTTAGTGAAAGTCAAGTTATTTTTCCCTGTGGCTCCAGGCAGCCTGCAGAGTCTGTGCTTCCTTTTGAGCCAACAGGGAGATGCAGGCACTGCAGGAGAATGGGAATCCCACCACACCTGAACCCTCAGACAGGCTGAAATATCTGCTTGAGGTGCTTGTGTCTTTGTCAAAAGAGTGATCTTAGACTCCTAGCTCAGAGCAGGTGCTGAATGTTGAGACTGGTGAGGTGTGGAAGATGAAGCTCACCTTCCTTCTGCAGTTTTTCAGCTGAGGTAGATGCAATTACATTGGTGTAAATCACTTGAAGTATGTAATGTATTTTAATAATAAGGTTCCCTGCCAATATGGTCAAATTTGGGTGTTCATTATAAGGAGGGAATTGTACCATCAAGAACTTAGACACTTCAAAAATGACCCTACTGCACCTGATACTCAATGCAGAGGCTCCCACCATTCTGCAAGGACATGTTTTCTGTGATAGGACTTTGATGGTTCACTGTATGAAAATGAATTTGAAGGATTGACTGCTGCCTGTCTGGAGAGCACTGTGTAAATGTTTTGTTCCTTCTGTGTTAAACAGACCTCCAACATCAGTGACAGGAGCAACTGGGTCAGAACTGGGACGGATTACTTTTATTTTTGAGACCATCTGTTCAGCAGATTGTGTGCTGTACTTTATGGCTGTAAGTGGGACCTCTTTTCTCCATGACTGATATTCCACACATCACTTTAATACCTCTGCATAGGTGTGATTAGTTGCACTTGGTTTATTATGATTAAGCATGGTATTAGTTTAGTATCTGCAGTGCCCCTGCAGGAAGGATTTAATGAATGACCTAGTGAAATTCCTCCATTACGTGAATTGTGAACCATTCCTGTCTATCTGCTTACTCTAAAAGTAATTGTTGGACACTAAGGAGCCAATTTTTCCCTGTTAAATTGACCGATGAAATTATTAGTGTCTCTTGTGCTGTTGAGTTAGCATCTAGTAACAGAGTGACAAGTCAAGATGTGGGACAGAGGGATGGAAAGAGGACAGTTTGGAAATTTAGACTTGATCCTGTCAATGACCTGGAGGATCAGCAGGGCAGCAGACAGATGTTTGTTCGAAAGATCATTATCTGAGGAAGGCAAATGGATCTGCAGTGGCTCCCTTGCCCCTTCCACTGAAAGGGGAAGCCGGTTCTTTTTTTATATTTAGTGTCTCTTTAAAGGAACCTGCTCTTAATTTAAGGAGAATTGATTGGAAATTAGGTGGCAATTTAGAAGAGTCTGAAAATTTGTCACTTGTGCAAAACAAAATAAGTATGTTTGCTTTATTAAATGTTAAGTGCAATTGTGGAGTCTTTTTTATACGCTAATCTCTACATCATAAAACATTGGTGCTTAGTGTAGTATGACCACACTTTTTGTTGTTCCTTTTTTTTTAAATTTAATTATGCCAATTTTGTAGGATGTTAATCGAAAAAATACCAATGTGGTGGAATCATGGGAAAGAAGTAAAGAAAGACAATCCTACACTCACATCATCTCCAAAAATGCTTCCTTCACATTCACCTGGGCCTTTCAGAGAATAAATGAGGGCCAAGATGTAAGTACTTCTTTATGTGTGGGGCTTTACAGCACAGCATTCCTTGGACACTCACTGCCAGAGCTCTAGCCCTCTGTTGAAGCTCACGGGTCTCTCCTAAGGGGTGAGTGGCTCTCACCACAAAGCAGCCCCTGGGAGGCAGCTGTTAATAAATAATCATCCATGAGGAAGGACAGAGCCATGGATAAGCTGATCCCTGAACTGGCACACAGAGACGCGGGTGGTGTCCCAGTGCCGCGGTGTGATGACACTGGGGTGGTTTCCTTGTCTCTCATTCCAGAGCAGACAGTTCATCAATGACATGGCCAAGATCTACTCCATCACGGTGACCAACGCAGTGGATGGAGTCGCCTCCTCTTGCCGGGCCTGTGCCCTGGGCTCCGAGCAGTCTGCCTCGTCCTGCGTGCCCTGCCCGCCAGGACACTTCATCGAGAAGGAGACCAGCCAGTGCATGGAGTGTCCAGCCAACACCTTCCTGTCCATCCACCAGGTGTACGGCTGGGAGGCCTGCATCCCATGTGGGCCTGGCAGCAAGAGCACCAAGGTACCCAACCTGAGTGTTTCTGGGTAAGGGCAGACTGTTTATTGGGCTGGAAGCTCTCAGAGGGCTGCTTTTAGTGCTTTCCTACAGGCATGTTCCTTGTGAGCACTGGAGTATAGCTATGACCAATGAGCCCACTCTTCCAAACAGGTCACTAGTCTAATTTCTGTTTGTAAATAATCAGATAAGTGACAACGTGAGCTCAAAAAAAGGTTCATTTCAAGAAGCTGTACTGTGGACAGTGTACAAACAGGACAAATATCTATGTTACCTCCACCAAAACTATCCCAGATGCCTGCTCTTTTAAACTCAGGGACTCCCTCAGCTGGATGATGTTTCTGGGCCTTTAGAAACACGTAACAAGTCCCACTTACATGAAATTGTAAGCATAAGTAAACATTTATCATGTTCAAGGAGCTGCACAGGTACTGGAAGAACAGTACCTTCACTTTGTTTGTATTCTGCCTGTCTTCAACTGAGTTCATATCCTGTCCTTGTTTCTTGAGCTGTTTCTTGTGTTCCCTTTACAAAATGCAAGTGTAACCAAGGCTGTGTTTTGGTCTGTTTACAGGGCTTTAAGCTGGAACATTGGGATCCTAAAAGCACCCAGAACAAAGCAAAGCAAGAAATTGCATTCTCTTGGCTAATGCAGCAGACAATAGAAAAACCAGGCTTAGGGAACATTTTAGTCCTGATGTGTGATTGCAAGGGACTGAAATGGGAATGGGAATTATCCCAAGGGAAAGATCAGTTACAGGAATAGGGCAGAGTTCCCCTTAGCAAGGAAAGCAGTCCTGTCTGCACCCGTGCTTTAACTCCTAGGTGAATGGTTTGCTGCTGTTCTATAACTGCTCTTTAATGGATGTCTCTGCCTTTCAGGATCACTCTGCCTGCTTCAGTGATTGCCTGGTGTCCTATGTCAAGGATAACCAGAGCATGAATTACAATTTTAGCAATCTCAGCCAGGTGGGCTCATTGATGAGTGGACCCAGCTTCACTTCCCGAGGGACCAAGTTCTTCCACTTCTTTAACATCAGCCTGTGTGGGAATGAGGTGAGCTCAGCTGTGGTTGAGGGTTGGGAGGATGAACCAATTTGTTGCTTTTGTTGATGCTCTGCTATAACACTGAGAAAGGACAAAGGCTCCCTTTCAGCTGAATTGTCACCAGTACTGTGTAAACACTTCCCTTTAGATCTTGCTTTGCAGTGCAAGAGGACTTTTGAGCAGCCAAGTGATTTTCCAGAGCAGAGATACTGTATTATATGCCATAAATAAAGCTCAGAAGAAAATTCCTGTCACATCCCTGCTTTTTCTTTCTTGTGCCTTTAAGTCACTTGCATCATGACCCTGACCTTTGTGTGCTGCCACCAAGGAGCTCAAATGAAGAGTTTGAGTCTTTCAGCTGGCAACTGCTTTCTATAGGTGTCCCTCATTGCTTCACTGGAGATGCTGTCCTGAGAGCCCCTTGTCACCCTGCTGCCAAGATGCCCAGTGCTGACTTTGCAGCCTTGGACAGTGGTAGTAAAATATGTTTAGTCTGTGAGTTAAACAGGCTGTCTGCTTGGATTGAACCAGAGCATGTTGTCACATGTCACACATAAATTGACTTCCAGAGCAGTACCAGCATTGTGCATTGTCCCATGAAAGCCAATGTGTGCAGTTAACAATAATGCTCAGCCCTGTAAAGTTCTGAAGTCTTTTTGCCACGTACCAAAGGATTTGCAAGAGTTAAGACAAATGAGTAGTCCCATTTCTTTACAGCATTTTGCATACTTATGGGCTTCAGCGCGTGTTTAACCACCACCTGGATTAGAGCTGCTGTCAGCTAGATCCACAAACATACAGATATGCTCTCTCCTCTGTGGCTCTGGTTTTCACTTTCCCAAACTACTACTATGGTACTACAGTACAACCAGCCATATGATTAGGTGGTGAGTGCTTGACATTTTGTTAGGAAAACTGAGTCTGGTAATTTGTCTTTTATTGCTGTTGCTTTGATTCTAGCACTGATCTTGACATACACCATTAAATCAGTTTTGAAGGCTATATAACTGTTTAGGGATTTCGTGTATTTGTGCTTTGAAAATATTTTATCTGGATTAAATCCCAAATAAAAACGTATTCTACACTATATTATTTAAAGGCAAGGGAAATAGGGTTTTCCTTTGCAAGACATTTTACTATGCTCTACAAGTAAACACTGTGCTGTCAAGATAAACAGTGAAGAGTGCTCCACAGTACAGATTTCTGATAAGGCACCTGCCAGAGGTGACATTGTATTTCTTAGTCTGTACAAGGCTTTAATCGGAGCTTTGACAATGACACAGTTTGTTGTGGTTTCTCCCTCTTACGACAGACACATAAAGACATCAACTTGTTTTAAGGTAAAGTGAATCTCATCCAGTTTGCAATCAGGAAGTTTGCAATCTCTCTCTTCCCAAACTTTTCCATATCTTATCAACAACCAACAGCTTCTCCCTTTTTTCCTGATTGTCCACAGGGGAAGAAGATGGCAATTTGCACTGACAATATCACAGATGTAACTCTGAAGGACATGGTTGCAGAATCAGAAGATTTTTCCAATTTTGTGGGAGCTTTTGTCTGTCAGTCCACCATCATCCCATCAGACAGCAAGGGCTTCCGAACAGCCCTGGCTCTGCAGTCCAACAGCCTTGCTGACAGGTTCTTAGGTACATGGTTTGTCTTCTGCTTGTTGTTGTGAATGTACTCTCATGTATTGAGGGCTGCAGAGTAAATCCTTCCTGGCTCAGCAGCTGCATTACTTGAGGGAATAGTGAAGGGGCAGCCCAAGATCAGCCTGAGATGGTTCCTGAGCTGTGGAGCAGCTTTGCACAGATGCATTTGTGTTTTGCTGATGTTTCAGTTCAGCTGATGGATGGAGGAGAATAGTAAGGGCTGTGCACATTTTTTGTTTTCCATTTCTGTTATTCACTCTTCCTTGTTCTTGGTCTGGTGGGTCTCACAGTGCATAGCATTTCAGCACAGAAATCTGGAGAGTGTAATTAAAAAGCACTGGTTGTCCTTTATGTTCTGTACACACCTCACTCAGGGCAAGACCAATGACTGTGATTGTCACGTTAGCCTGAGTGTTTCTGCCTGTGCCAAGATCCCACTTGGGCAATTTTAGAAAAAGAAACTGATGTGGGGACATAATTAGGCAAGGAATCAGGAGGCTTAGGGCAGCACGTGGTTGTGCACATCATTAAGTTTTACATTGGTCCATCTCACAAGTCCCCGAACCTGAGGCCAGATGAGACAATGAAGTCATTTGGTTTGCTCACCTATCCATTACAGGCACTGAGTGTTTGTGCTTTCTCCCTGGCACTGAGCCCAGAAACTTAGGTTTGACAAAAGCACATCTTTGGAACAGCGTTCAACTTGGACTTTTAAGACTGCCAGAAATAACAACTTTGCCACAGTCCCTGGTATTTTTTTTTCCACTGGTCAAACACCATCTCTGTATTTGTTTTTAAAGCAGGCTTGTATCCTTTTTGAATTCCCAGACTTCAGTTTTCAGTTCTTGCTTTTTGTTAGTCTTTCTCCAGATCACACCAATGTTTTCCTTCTTGAAGAAATATTTTGTGTACTGGAATGTAACACCCTTCTGATAAATTAAGTAGACAAAGTTCTTCTAATTGTCTTGCTATCATGTATTTATTTTAAGCACCTGAATAACGTTTGAGGCTCTTTCTACACCTTCTATAACTTTTTATATTTTCTTAAAGCATAGAATGGAATAGTATTGCAGTATTTAATTTGCTATAATGGCAATAAAAATCACTTTTGTATTTGGAATCCCTGTGTCCTTCTTTCTCGAAACTCAAGGGATTTCATGATGGCTTCTTGGATCCGATGTGCACTCTGGATGCTTTTTCAAAGTTACAGGTTCCAAGGGAAAATGTCTCTTAAGATTGGCCTTCAATTCTTGCTGCACTTATATTGAGTTTGTTTGGGACTCTCTTACCAAGTGAACCAAGCAACCAAGTTGCTCTGTATTTTATTTTTAATCCTCTTAATCTTTGTCTCATCTACACACTTTACCAGCATGGATTATACAGTTACTTGCAGATCCCTGATGTTAATCCTGCATTTTCACACTTCAATACTGATGCCTAGAGAAGCCTGGAGACATCCCACATTTGATGACAATTTCCCATGGCCAGATAATTTTATAATGACTTAGCTAAATAGTTTTTAATGCAGAGTGTGCGCTTAATTGATAGCACAGTGCTAACTTTTTAATTAGAATCTCATGTGGTAATTAGTGAAATACTTGCTAAATTTACATAACTTTCTTTAGCAACCAAGTTCATCATCATTCAAGGACTGAGATCAGATTTGTTCAACAAGAGAGGTTCTCCATAAATTCTTGTTTACTTTCTCTCATTGTGTATCTGTCCATGAACTGAAACCCATTTTCCATTACCATTATTTTGTCTCATTGTGAGAGCCACATTGTAATTCGGGTCACCATATTCCCTCTCCACAAGTCTTTTGACAATTAATTGTCATCAAAAGCTCTGTTAAAGGTCACTCTCAGGTATGGGTTTCTAGTTCACAAACATTCATGTCAGTAAATGCCAATATTGTTTTCTGCCACTGGAGGAATGAGGACAGTCATTGTCTTGAAAAACAAGGAGATGGTCCTGATTTTTTCCTAATACAAAGAAAAGATGCCAAACTCTTCTGGTGCATTTTTTTTTAATCTCAGTTGCTAAATTTTAAAATGGTTGAAGTTTTCATTTCCTAATATAGCAAGGTTGTGGACCACCTGAAGGGAGTCCAGAGGAGGCCAAAACATGGTCAGAGGGCTGATCACCCCTCCTGGGCTGAGAGAACTGGGATTGCTTAGCCTGGAGAGGAGAAGGCTTCAAGGAGGTTTTAGAGCATCTTTCAGTACTTAAAGGGGCTTCAAGAGAGCTGGAGAGGGATTTTTTACAAGGGCATTTAGTGACAGAACAAGGGAGAATGGCTTCAAACCTAAAGGGAGTAGATTTAGATTATATTTTAGGAGGAAATTCTTCCCTGTGTGGGTGATGAGACAGTGGCACAGGTTGCCCAGAGAAGCTGGGGCTGCTTCATTGCTGGAAGTGTTCAAGAACAGGTTGGACAGGATTTTGAGCAACGTGGTCTAGTGAAAGGTGTCCGTGCCCATGACTGCTTCCAACCCAAGCCATTCTATGAATCTGTGATTCTATGAACTGTATCAAGAATAAGTGGAAAACTTCAGTCTTTTCACCAGTTTCTGACCACTACCACTTCTTGTTGTAGCATTTTTTAGCTCTCTAGAAGGATGCAGCCCCCTCCTGTACAGCTTCCTCTTCTGAAATGTTGCAGTGGAACACCAATATTTTCTGTCTCCTTCCAACCCTCAGTTCATGGGGTTGAAAAGATCCCTAAGAACTTTGCTTACTTGCATTTTCCTCCTTTTCAGCTTTTGCCCAAAATGCATGTAGTTCACACACCAGCCTGTCATTTGTTCCAAAATGTGACATCAAGGCTTGTCTGTGATTCCATAATCCTTCTGAATCTTGTTACTTCATCTCCCATAGTACTGCAAATTGCTCAGGTCATTACACGGTTTTGATGTGTGAGCATTATACACTCAAGGCATATGGTCTGAGTGGTTGCATCAGAGATTTTCAGCAGTTCTTTGCCAGCCTGAATTATTTTATGTTTCTTTATTATCCAGTGATTTCTTTAAATTAATATAAAAGAGTAATAAATATTTACACTGGTGTTTTATTATTTTTTTTAATGTTTCTATGTCTACATGAGAAAATCAGACTGTATGAGGGACATACTTATCTGCAAAGGTTAGTTAGAAAAATGTGTATGTAATGTGCAGTAATGCCATTAAATGCTATTAAGTGAGATCCACATATTTCAGACTGAGAAAGTATTGCACATGGGCCCCTCAAAAATCCATTAAGAGTTTGCTTCTTTTTTTTTTTTTTATTTCTCACATTTTAGGAGCTACTGTTGAAACAACGCTGGAAAATATCAGCATCAAGGCAGATATGTTTCCTCCCTCTCCAAGCAAAATACCAGATGTGCATTTCTTTTACAAGTAGGTAAAAAAATGCTGCTTATTGCTATGTCAGATGTCTTCATTTGTTTAAAGAAAAGTAAAACTGTGAGGGGGGGGATCTATAGCCCACCTTAAATCTTTGCCACTTTAATCAGTATCTGCTTGATACTGATTGACATGTTGAAGATCATCTTATAAAATCAGCAAACACTCTTTACTCAAACCTAAATTAGGCTTGATCTGTAGGAAGTGATACCAGAGCTTTGATTCATCCAGATGCCATTTTCAGTGTCCTGTTACTTTCCATACTTTCTCATATATGACTTTGAAATGTCCACTTGTGGTTGTATATTTCCTTTCACTTTCATTTGTGTTTACTTTGATGCTACAAAAAAGGACTAATCAAGATTAAAAGTATTGTTTCGACATGCACAGTTACTAGTATGCTTTTCCCATTCTTCACTCTTCTCCATTAAAGGAATGCCTCAGTTTGGGTAGCAAATAGCTCAAAGACCAGCTCAGTTCAGATGTCTACATGCTGGTCTTCATGTCAGCTAAGCTGGGTCTTCATGTGTTTCTAAGCTGGGACTTAATTGAATGTAGGACTCTGGATATCAGCACTTTATGCTTATGCAAATGCTTAAATTATGAGTCTGATTGTGCAAACTCAGCCCCACACCAGCGACCCTACTTTGAGCACATTATAAACTTGGCTTACGATGTCTATCATGCTGGAATAAGGCATTTTTTATCCCCTTTGCCCTGCGCTATTTCAGGACAGTTTGGTTCTCAGGTTGCTGGGCCAGCAGTGAGTGATCAGAACCTCTCCAGCAGAGTAACACCAGCCACAGCCCCTGTGATTCTCCTTTGCAATTGTTCTATTCTGTTTTGTGGGAAAGTTCACTCCTTGACACAGCAGATTCCAAACTAGCTAGAAAACCAGAGCAGTTCCCCAAGTGGCATCTCAGAACATTTTGAGATTTAAATAAATTGGTGAGGCCTACCCTGATTCTGTGTTGTTGTTGGTTTTTGTTTGTTTTTGTTTTTTGTTTCTTGTTTTTTTGTTTTTTTTTTCTTTTCAGTTGGCAAAATCAGCTGAATGGTAAAGGGTATTGTGTTAGTATTTTGTTAGTATTGCAGCTGCATAAGTGTTTGCAGACCTATGAAAGACCTATGAAAGAGCAATATCCATTTAATGTAGTGGAAGTATGTTACTTTTCTTCTCTTGTTTGACATTAGGTCTTCAACAGTGACCACGTCCTGTGAAAATGGCCGTGCAACTGTTGTGACCATGAGATGTAACCCCAACAAACCAGACCAAGGAGAGATTTCTGTTCCCAGGTATTTTGGTCTTTGAGTCCTACTAGTGCCAAAAAGCCTTTGCTCCTCAGATAATCTTTACAAAACTCATTAGTGATTTTCCATTATAATATAATAGCAATGAGGAATGTTCTCTCCCTCATGACTCACTTGTTTCTCCTAAGTGTCCATCAGCCTCCAGCAGACCAACTGATCTGTGTTTAGGTTGTGTGACAGGTTGTTCTGACCTTAAATGCAAAGGAAAATGCAGTGATGTTTTCTTGTCTTCACTTCTCCTTTATTTCTTATTTTAATCTTTGGCCTCATGATTAAACTGCCTAGTTGAGGCTTTGAGAGGTATTTTTTCTTCCTTGATCTACAGCAGTGGCTAGGGAAAATGATTGTTTTGGGAAAAGAGCAACCTGTTCTAGGAACTTTGAAATCTATTGCAATGTTTATGTGAGCCCTGACTATCTATTTTATGTTTGGGTTATATTTATTTATGTGTTTCATTGCTGTATCCTGACTGCCTTGTACCAGTTGTGTTTAATTTGCCTGACTTTTTTTTTTTCCCTTCTGTCTGATTTGAAGGACTTAAAACAGCTTCTTTCTTCCAAAATCCTGTTTATGCCTGTATAAATGTAAGTTAAGGCATAAGCATGACTGAAAAATTGCACAGAAGAAAAACAGTAAAACAATCAATTTGATTACTCTTTAGTGACACACTGTGATTTTTCAGAAGCTTCCTTTAACTCTCATAACCCTCCTCTTCGGTTATCAAGGCCCATTTTAGTCTGTCTGGATGTTACTACAAATCTGCTGATAGCTCTCACTCATCCTCCTTCCCAAAAGCTGAGTCCTCTTCCCAAAAGTTAACCATGTGAGAAGTGTGGGATCCTTTGATCCCCGTCCCTCTCGGGACACACGAACCGTGCTTGCCTGAATGAAGGCAAAGTAGAGTCTACTTCACTGGGGATGGATGAGTGATTGATACTGGAATACCTTTGGAGATGCTTACCCTGGTGTGTGAGGGACCTGTCCCAATACAAATGCTGGGCAATAAGCCACTCCCAGCTTCTGCCTGAAAACTCTTCAGTTGTTCTTCCAGTGCCACAGGGTAAACATGATGTGAACTGTGACAGAGCACCAGTAGTGAGGGAGGAACAACCTAAAGTGTGAGCATGGGCAGAAATGGCACACAGCTGGCACATGTACCTTATCTCAGTTCATGCTGACTTCTCCTTCCAATCCCCCTTTGATTAGCTCAGCAGTCAGCTGTTTTCACACAGTGAGGTATCAGATATATGTCAAATAATGTAACTCCTTGATCCTTCAGGCATGGTGTTTGGTATCACATGAAGCTACAGTATAAGATGAAAGCAGTTGAGGAGAAAGGTCTGTCAGTGCTCATGCCATGTGGGTTGGAAAAATGCTCCATAATTCAGAGGATTGTACCTGTTGTCAGGTATTCAAATCTGGATAAGCCAGGATGGGCTTTTAGGGCTGGGGATTTTTCAGTGCTTGAGATTAGGATGTTTACAGATGATATAGAACAACAGAACTTTAAATGAATTTTTTTTCTGCATGAATATATTTCATATTTACATGACCAAACTTCTTGCATGACCTTTGTCCATTGCTGCTGTTAGACCTGATGTGATTGTCAGTAACAAAATCTACGTGACTGTACTGCCACTGACAGTACAACTTTCTTCTGCAGGCTGAATACAAAATAGGCCATTAGTTTTTCTTGGAGTAAGAGAAGCTGTTATCTCTTCATTAACTGGTGAACATCCTTGTAGTAATTAACCATGACAGGACAAGTCCATTCCATATGGACTAAATCACCCAGACATCATTAGAACAACAGCAGGAGCCAGATAGCAGCATTCACATGGAACAGCCACCCTGTGCGGGAGACCAGTGATGGAGATGTATGCTGGGCTAGCCTGGGCAGGTGAAACACTGGTGTAGCCTCCCCTCCCCTCCCCTCCCCTCCCCTCCTGCTGACTTGATGGATGTTTACCCATTTCTCATACTTCCCATTCCCAATCTTCAGCAGCAGAATGTGGGTGAGAATGCAAACCCCGAGTGTTTCTTTCATAACTGGTAACTGAGCTCTGCTCTCCTCGTAGCTCCTGCCCTGCAGGCACCTGTGATGGATGCACTTTCTACTTTCTATGGGAAAGTGCAGAAGCTTGTCCCCTGTGCACGGACCAAGACTACCATGAGATTGAGGGAGCCTGCAAAAAAGGATTTCAGGTACAGGACCCATGTCTCAAAGTCAAATGGGCTCATTTGGGTATAACTTGGACTCTTGTTGAAATTTGGTGTTCAAATGGATATGTGAGTTGGAAGATTTCTGCCCGGGCTCTGAGCTGGCTTGGATGCAAGCTGAGGGAGGAGCTGTGTTGAGATTCAGGAATGTTTGTGTCAATGGTAGTGTGTTCTTTGTAAGAGAGCTGACTTGTGCTGACCAGCTGTGTGAGTAAGGATGTGAGCTCTCAGTGCATTCATACATGCAGGACAATTATTTCTGAAGGATGGAGTGCCTAAAGGACTTCATTTCTTTCATAGCCATGAACATCAGGGACAGGCTAGGAAAGGTTTCCAAATGTCAGTTCATAAATTCATCTTACTTAGTTGCAATTTTTGCTGCTGCCTTCTCTAGTCAAATATTAGGAAGTCCTTCCACAGATTCAACCTGTCCTGTTGAACCACAGCTCCTGTGCAGGCACAACTTATTCCCAATAGCTGTCCAGCCCATATTGTGTCACATGGAGAGCTATACAGAGGAGGAAATCCTTTTGCCGTGCCTGAACCTGAAGGCACAAGCAAGGGGATGACTCATTATACAATATGACTAAAAACCTGAAGTCTGAAAACCTGAGGGATGTGTTTTGGTTTGCTTTTACTGAAAAGTTATCTGACCATTCTACCTCAGAAAATACTTGTTTTCTGTAAGTCTAAACAGTTCTCTCTCTTCCCACAAGCAGCTCACTTTTTTGGTGTTCTCTGTTTGAAAGGAAACCTTGTATGTATGGAATGAGCCAAAGCATTGCATTAAAGGAGTTTCCTTGCCAGAAAAAAAGACCAGCACTTGTGAAACAGTGGATTTTTGGCTTAAAGTTGGAGCTGGTGTTGGTGCTTTCACAGCCGTTCTGCTCATAGCCTTGACTTGCTATTTTTGGAAGAAGAACCAGAAGTGAGTACTGTAAATTGTATTCTATATAAAAGTTAGCTAAAAGCTTGATGGAATGACTTTTCCTGCATCTGACTTTATGACACTGTTGATGAGAAGTACCTTGTAGGATCAATCCATTCATTCATCAAGTTGATGTTTCTTCTGTCAGTTGTGTCTATAAAAAATTCTAGTGAGAAAAGTATAGAACATCCACAGTAATTTGCAATGGCATAATTTCTGAACAGGAATTTTTTTTTTATCCCTTGAGGGTTTGAAGTTGACTTTAGGTCAGAAGCAACATGGCTTTCTCAAGCTCTGAAGACCAGAAGGGTATCTTTAGTCTAGTTAGTCCCTTTCAGCTTGGTAAAAAATTAAGTTCTTGACCATATTGCTTAGTTCTATT
The DNA here is from genome assembly GCF_030490865.1 of Poecile atricapillus. Classification (NCBI taxonomy): domain Eukaryota; kingdom Metazoa; phylum Chordata; class Aves; order Passeriformes; family Paridae; genus Poecile; species Poecile atricapillus. The sequence continues at coordinate 7,925,687 of NC_081288.1, forward strand.
TTGGTTGTTGCCCCAACCAGCACTTCTTCGTGCATGAAGTCCTCTTGACCTCCCCATGGTCTTTTGAGAAAACATGGTTCTTTTTAAGGGTAGAAGACTAATTGGAAAACAGGAGCTCAGTATATTGTTAATACTATTTTGGATATATATATATATATATATATATATATATATATTATTGATTGAAAAGTATCTAATTTCCACTACCTCAGAAGACTCAGAAGAAGATGTGGGAAGATTGCAGACAATCTAAATTACAAAAGCCCTGAGTATAGGACATTTGAGAAAAAAATTAATCCTGTGCGGCTTTATATCTTCAGGCTGGAGTATAAATATTCCAAATTAGTAATGACAACGAACTCAAAAGAGTGTGAACTGCCAGCTGCTGACAGCTGTGCTATAATGGAAGGAGAAGATAATGAAGAAGAAATAGTATATTCAAATAAGCAGTCACTGCTGGGGAAGCTGAAATCCTTGGCAACAAAGGTGAGTAGTAATTACCAATATTAATGTTAAAAATAATTATTACCTTTATTTATTGCTGGATGTGGTGAGTCTTTGATGTTAATTTCACAGCAGTGCAGCCTCCCACCCACACCTCATCCAGTCCATAGTGATCTGCTGAAATCCACAGTCCGGATAAAATTAAGAATTGTTGTATGGTTTTGGGTAACAGCTCCTTCCTCCACAGAGAGATTTCAGTAGCATTTTTTATTGCAAGGGTGACACCAGAAGAAAACAGTTAATGGCAGAGAGAACCTTTTTGCCCAGAATCCTGCCAGGCACATCCATTGCTGAGGCAAACACAACTATTAGAGATACAAAAAATTAACACTGGCAGCACAGCCACCAGCCAGCTTCTTGCAGCTCAGCGGGGCTGGCTTCATGGCTGACTGGAGAACCATAATTATGAGAAGGATTCAGTTGAAGAGGAAGCATCAGCTTCAGCCTGTTGCTCAGCACAACAGCCTCCTCCTTTTCAGTGGGAAACAACACCAAAACAGCATTTTCTTTTGCAGTAGATGTGATGTGGATTGTTGCACGTCTGAATTGAAGTGCCAAAGTCTTTGGTGTCCTTTGAACATTTCTGAGAGGAGCCACAGAGGGCCATCATGGTAGATCCCAAAAGCTCTTTGGTCTTTGTTCCAAATGCCTGGAAATCTGTGCTATGGAAAGGGCATTGTTGTCTCTAAGGGATTCCAGTGAGGCATCTGTTATGATCAGGATAAAGGCAAATGGCATTTCCCCTTTCAAACAGTTTTGTTGAAGTGAGTTTCTTAGAAAGTCTATTAAAAGATCATAATAAAAAATAATTTTGAAGCATTGTACTCTATTGTCCAAATAATATCTCAGAATTTTGAGTTTTGAGATTTTTTTTCCTTGTATACCTTTTTTTTTCTTTCTGTGATTAAATGCAATGTAATCAAAACTTGTGTGATCCCTTTCTTTTCCCTTATCCTCTCCTCTCCCTCTCCCTCTCTTCCTCTTCTCTCTTCCTTTTACTTTTTTTATTTGACTGGTATACTCTTGCCACACTACCTGCTCCTCAGAAATCCCTCCTAGGAGAAGTTACCATTGCACAGATAATGTGCAGAAGTTTTCCTTGACCCCAGCCTGACTATTTGTCCTGCAAAATCAATATTGTTCCTTGTGGAAAGGGGCAGAAATTCAATATTAATTCTTAATTCAATATTGAGAATATTGAAAATATAAATAAAATTACACCACATAAAATTTTCTGGTGATGTTGCAAAAATAGAAGTAAGCTTTAGTACTTCAGCATTCAGACAACTCGAATGCCTACTTGGAGTTTTTTAATGTTCCTATATCCACTGTAGCAGGCCTCATGAGTGTTCTCCTTTTTCAACAAGCTTGTCAGATATTTCTAGGCTTGTTCCTTTTTTTACTGCTAGATGACAATAGCTGGCAAACTTGACTTCCAGTACCTCATTAGCTTACTCAGCTCTGTGTCCTGTATCCCTGCAGATAACTCAAATTTAATATATATTTATTGAAAACAAATGTTATAGGCATTGCTTTTCATTTATGCAAAAGATGAAGAAATTTATGTCCTGCTATATATGCATGTAAAATACAGAAAAAACACATAGAGGAAAACAGAGGAGTAAGAGGAGAAATGTAAAATGAGAAAGAAGGAAAATCTGCAGTATCCTTAACTGTATGTTCAAGCTTTAGGCTATGGCATTTCTCCCAGCATGTCACAAAGTTATCAGTGGGTTTGAGTACCCAAGGGATTGAGGGCTAGGCTTGTAATATAGAAAGGGATGACTTATTTTTAATGAGAAAATAGAAGCTAAATAATTACAAACCTGTTTCAGATTGGGGGCTGTTCTAGTTGTGTCTGTTGTTTCCACCGTGACAATACTAGGCTCTTCGGAACACAAATTTTTCACTAGATTAGCATAGGACAATTTCTCCCCTTCTTATGTCTGCACCAGGCTATCCTGATCTGTGTGAGATGGCTTTAAAAATCAGATTATGAAGGTAGTTTAAGACAGTTTGCAAACTATTTGGGTGTGTATGTCCACATTTCTGGCTCACCCTGATGCCTGCTGGCCAGATGGCCAAGGCTGTCACCCAGCAAATGAAAACAGAGAGAAAAGTCAACCCTCCAGCCCTGATTTTTTAAGATGGCAAATGATTTGTAGACTTGTTTTGTCTTGTGGTTCTCCCAGAGCAGGTGTTGTGATTGGATTCCAGGAGCAAGGCAGTGGTGTTCATACTCACATGCTATGCTTCAAGCACTTTATATATTGTGAGAAACACATTAATAAGTGATAATAACCATAGAGATGATTAACTTGCAATTCCCCAGCTCAGACTACCTGTCCTATTCTATGAAAATGAAATGCAGACTTTCCCTGTACCCTCTAAAATTAGTACCATGAACAATAGCTATAGCATGATTTTATTGTTTTTGAAAATTTTTACAGAATTAGTAATGTTATTAAATATAAAAGGGTCAGACGGTGCATTTAATTACTGTATTAAAAATAAAGTGAAGTTTTTGGCAAAGGATATTGAGAGAAGTGATTGTGCTGACTGCTGGACAGATTTTGAGGTAATCCAGTTGATGGGAACCTGTGTTTTCTGTTTGCAGGAAAAGGAAGATAATTTTGAATCTGTTCAGCTGAAATCTTCAAGATCCCAGAATATATGAAGAATTAATGCTGCCTTCAAAGAAACAAACCTAATTTCTATTTTTACAGGACCATATTTTAAACATATTCTGGCACACATTGTAGTGGTGATCTTGGTGAGAAATACTTGGCCATTTAGGAGGAAAGACGACAGAAAGCAAACCAGAAAATTGGATTGCCTTACCATGTGATTGAGTACCTTGCCAAAAAAAGAAAGCAGATGCTTGGATTCCATACTGGGAATGAAATTCAACTCAGGAAGAGATATACATACTGCAAATAACATGAATTTTTTGCATTCACCTGGGCAACGCTCAGGCATGCCATATGATTTATAGGTACCTTTCATTTCCTTCTCACTCCTTCTGTGCATATTCTAAGAAATAATTTTCAGAGAGGCCTGCAACCTCCTGCAAAGGTTGTCTGTTGTTGTTTACTGGCATAACTGTGAGTCTCTCTTGAAATCAAAATTTTAAATGGTACTTGGAATGAGCCTCAGGTGAGTTTTGAACTTTGGAAAATACTTTTGATTTTAATGCTTTGAAGGTCTGGATGGTCTGTGTAGACCTCTAATGCAAGAGGAATTGTGCTGCACCTTCAAATTGAACCCATTTTGGTGCCTAAGTCATGGCCATCAAGGTAAAACCTAGTGCTATTGAATTTAAACTTGGTAACAGCTGTTGTGTGAATTGTAGTTCTGGGCCCATGAGTTTATAGGCAGTAGCAGGTTCAAACCCTATAAGGAGATGTAAAGTGGTACCTACAGTGCAAGTTACACTTGTCCCTCTCTGAGGAAGCTTGTTTTAAGAGAGGTCTTTGGCCACTTCGGTTCAGTGTTCTCCTTTGGGCTGTGTAAATGTCACTTTTCCCAGGGCTGGGAACCAGCAGAGCCTGAAATCTGGAGGTACAGCAAAAATCTCAGCTTTTGAGATTCAGGGATCAGCTTTGTCAGTAGGAGGCGTGTTAGAAATACTCAGCCTCCTTTATTCCTGGGCCCACGTGAGGAAGGGGGATGGATGGATTGATGGATGGATGGATTGATGGATGGATGATGGATGGATGGATGATGGATGGATGGATGATGGATGGATGGATGGATGACGGATGGATGGATGATGGATGGATGGATGATGGATGGATGATGGATGGATGAATGGATAGATGGATGGATGGGTGGGTGGATGGATGGATGGGTGGATGGATGGATGGGTGGATAGATGGATGGGTGGATTGATGGATGGATGGATGATGGATGGATGATGGATGGATGATGGATGGATGGGATGATGGATGGATGATGGATGATGGATGGATGGATGGACAGATGATGGATGGATGATGGATGGATGATGGATAATGGATGGATGATGGATGGATGGGATGATGGATGGATGGATGGGATGATGGATGGATGGGTGGATTGATGGATGATGGATGGATGATGGATGGATGGGATGATGGATGGATGGGTGGATTGATGGATGGATGATGGATGGGTGGATGGATGGATGATGGATGGATGGATGATGGATGGATGATGGATGGATGGGTGGGTGGATGGATGGATGATGGATGGATGGATGATGGATGGATGATGGATGGATGGGATGATGGATGGATGGGTGGATTGATGGATGGATGGATGATGGATGGATGACGGATGGATGATGGATGGATGGATGATGGACGGATGGATGATGGATGGATGATGGATGGGTGGATGGATGGATGGATGGATGATGGATGGATGGATGATGGATGGATGGGTGGATGGATGGATGGATGGATGGATGATGGATGGATGACGGATGGATGTCCAGCAGAGCTGCGCATGGGTTAGGTACTTGCACAGCATCTAAATGCATCCAGTGTCAGTGGGAGTACCAGCTCTTGAGGAAAGGCACAACGTGGTGCCTTGGAAACTGGAGGCTAGGTGGGCTTTTCCATAAAATCAGCCATGTTATAAGCATGTGATCTTCATAACATCCACAGTAATAATTTCCTGAAGTTCCCTCTGAGGTCGAACTCAAAGGAATCTGAAACTTAGGCAACAAATATTTGAGTAAAATTATGCAAGACTTGGTTAGAGCCAGAGAAAATGAGCAATGATTCTAGTATTGACCTCTGGTCAGACTCATATTTCTATTACAGCAAATTTATGTGTATTGTGGAATGCAGCAAAACCAGAAAAGAGACATGGACAGAAATAGTCTTTTTACTATGAGGAATATAGATTTTTGATTTTATATGACTGAGCTAGGTCTATCAATAAAAGAGGGCCCACTTTTAAGTAAAATTTAAATTAAACAGAATTTTCTGCAGAAACTGAATTTTCTGGAGTATATTTTATTATACTCTAGACGTAGACAAAAATTTTATGAAGTTTAATTTTTTTTTTTCATTAGGGAAAATTCAGGCTCGTTATTTTATAGTTCCAGTCAAAGAACACACACTTTACTCTTTTGATGGGAGATCCTTCAGGCATCTTAACTGAAGTGGTGTACATTTTCTGTTGCTCTTGAAAAGGCACTTCACTTTCCCAACAAAGATTTTTATGGGGTAATGTTGAATGTATATTAAATACACATTCCTTTTTGTATATTTTGTACCATTGCACACTTATTATTGTACATTGTATTTGTTGTCATGATGTCATTTATATATGGTTGTCAAAGATGATATGCTCATAGAGTAAATGGTTATGGCTTTGGGATTTCACTTCTTGGATCTTTTATGATGAGGGTTTTTATGTTGTTGATTTTTATTCAACTAGTGTGTTGTAGCATCAAAGATATATATCTGATGGACATTCATAAAATAAAGTAAAAATATATTTGAAATTTTGGACTTGAGATGTTTGGTGGCACTGCAGGCTTTCCTGGACATTGCAGGTCTTCAGTCATGAGTAAAGCTTTTGACTCCCATCAAATTGCATTTGTCTACATCTCCTTTAATTTTTTCCCTTCTCTCTCCATATGTTTTCTCAGCCATAATTACAGTTCATTCTCCAGAACACCATTTATTTTTTCATCACTGAAAATATCCCTGTAATGCAGAAATGCCTTAATTTTTATGGACTATATTTAATTTGACTTAATACCACACAGGTTTCATTTGGTTCCCTTCTCATTCCATTATGTTTTCCAAATAAAATGGAATGGAATTTTTTGACAGCTGTGACAGACTATGCTGTATGACTCTTCTCAGCTCTGCTTCCAAATGGTTTGTCATGATGTTGTTGAACATTCTCCCAGGCAGTCTAATGGTTTGTCTGGTGCAGTACTAACATAGTGGGATGCAAACCAATACCATAGACTTAATTTACCTTAAAATAAGAAAACTGCATTTTCCAACAATTAAGTAAGTGTAAACTGAAATATTTCAGAGCTGACTTCTGCTATTCTTTTCTTTCTATTAAAGATGTAGTAGAGAGGGGAAGTTTCCATTTTCCCATAAGAGACAAGTGTTGGAAGCCTTTAACAGTTCACTAAAAAATCAGCTGTCTGTGACCTCTTCTAGTGCTCTGCCAAAATATACTTACAGCAACCTCCCCCTTTTCTTCCACATGGAATCACATTAGAAAACTGTTATTTGATGCCATAAAACAATGTGAATCAGTCTGTTATGTGTTCACTTGATTAAATGGAATACATTTTATTGCTGCATTTGCATGCTTTTCTTTGAAATCTGGAGTCAAGTAACTGAATCTCTTTGAGGCTTAAGCACATTTTAGTGGTGTATGTATAAATTCTTGGCAAATTAGCAGAATGTTATTGCCTCAGCTTTGACAGTGCTTGCTAGGGGGGAAATGCACAAAGAATGTGTTCTGGCTTGGCTCTAATTGTAATACAGAATACGATTGATTAAGGTTTGGGGAAAACTGTGTCTTAGAGCCACAGTGGGAAATTACTGAGTAGCTTCAATGATCTATAATCTTTGTTCAAAGAAGGGATTTGACTATTTGCTTTCAAAAAATAGGTCTGGGATTCTTTGATAGTAGAGGGGGAAGTTTGCAGGTTTTGTCCTTTCAGAGCCAGTAGTAGGTATAAAATAAAGGTACTTAATTACAATCAGATAGCAGCAGGTATCACAATTTAGGAGCCAGTGGTTGTTGACTTGTCTCCAGCAGTGACCAACACAGATGCTTCAGTGAAAGTGTAGAAGCAGCTACAAATCATGCTGACACACCAGTGGGGATGACATTTCTTCCTCAGCAAGGAGTGCTGCTGGTTGGTCCATGTAATGAAGCATGGAGTACCTAAATAGCTGTTCTAGATAATCCACAACTTCTCTGGGAAGCACATTCTAGTCCCTCTCCACCCCCACAGTATTTTCTCCTAGCATGTAATATAAATATCCCCTGTTTTGGTTCAAAACCATTCCCTCTTGACTATTACTATCTGCCCATATAAAAAGTAACTTTTTAATAAGCCCCCATTAGGTACTGGAAGGCTGCAATGAGGTGTCCCCAGAGCCTTCTCTTGTCAGTGATATCCTCAAGAGAACTGCTGTGAAGTTCTGCTTATCTTTGGTGGTGTTCTCTCAGTCTCTCCTGTTGTGTGCTACATTCACTGAATTCCCTTGTTATTTCTTGTTGAAGACTTCTGAACTGTGCTGTTTTGGTAAGATGTAAGGGGAGAGGAGTAGAAATAAAAGGAAGTCAGGCTCATCCAGAATATGTAGCGTGTGTCACAGTGTACAGTGATATCCCCAGTCACCTGGCTGGATGTGCCCACACTGAATTTGTGCAGCAGGAACGAAGAAGACACAAGAATGGAGTTGATCATAGGTTGCCATTGTGTTTTGGTTGTTCCTTTGTATCTGTAGAGTAGGAGCTCATCAGGAAAAATTCTGTAAGGTCTGTGAGGCTGCTGCTGTAACAGCACCCAAAAGCCACAGCAGGGTTTTGTGGTGTGTTTTTGCTCTTTGCATCCTTTTACTCTTGCAAAACAAGCCCAGCCTGGTCCTGGGCTTTTCTTCCTGCAGTAAGAAAGCTCAGTTTTGCCTGTGTTTGTGTTTCTGAGTAGCTTTGAGCTGGCTCTGGATAAACAGCTTTTGCCCTTTGTCTTGCAGACTGCAGGAATTAATGGCAGCAAAGACATCAGACTGTGTTTGCTGATGAGCTAAGGGTTTGTTATGGTCTCCCTTACTTAATTGGGTGAAAGATTGCAGTGGAAATATCCTTAAACAAAGCTGAAATTTCTGAGTGTGGTCAGGATATTTTGGACATCTTTTTTTCTGATTTCTGGAATTTGTTCCATTCTGGGACAACATAATATATCTTAAATAGCTTTTGATTTTTCAATTTGAAAAGACAATTCATTTTTAAATTGGTTTGGCTGTGGGTGAAACCAGCTGTGTTCAATTAATTAAGGAAAAACAATCGCTTGAAGAAAAAATAAAATATTTTGGGTTTCCATGGTAGACTTTGGCCTTGTTTTCAGAATTCATTAAAGATTTTTAAAACCAAACAACTCTTTTAGAAAAATCAAACCACCCAAAACCACACCACAACCCATGAACAAAAGAAACCAAACCCACAAACCTTGTTTATTTCAGATTGGCCTGCAATAAACTTTTTGAGTCTTATTTTTCTATTCTGCCAATAAATTAAAAAAGTGATCAGATTTTCACAAACCTTTCTGCAATTGTGATTTTTATCAGAGAGCTGAAGTACTGAATAAAAAACTAAAGTTTTCTTCAGCCTCCATTTAGGCTGGGTAGATGCTTGTAGATTCTGGGTTAAGCCTTGCCCCCATTCACAGCATTTCCTCTGATTTCAGCATTTTACTCCTGAGTGTGCAGGGCTCAGAGCAGTGTGATTACTCTCAAGGCTCACAGCCAGGGTACTTGTCACAGGGAACTGTGACAGGACCCCTTCTGCTTTGAGGTGAATTGCTCAAATCTTTAAATATGATGGGAGCAGTAGACTAGAAAGGGCTCGTAGTCTAAACTCAAGTTTTACATAAATGGGTACAAAAACTGTTATAAATAGAGAAATTAAAATAGTGATGTGAGACAGCAACAGAGAAAAAAAAATTACAATTCCCTTTCTTAAAAGGTTTTTATGCAAGTATGGTGTGGAAAGCCAAGTATTGTCATTTTCCTTTTCTGTTCTGCTGTGTTTTGAAACTGGATTACTTCATCAGGCAATACCAAACAATCTGCATCTGTGGACATCCAATGGAAAGTAGTGAAAAGCTTTCAAGACAAAGCCAAATAAAGTACAGTAATATCAGGAGCATTCAGTGGGGAGAGAAGTCCAGAGCTCTGCATGTTTTGGTTGTTGAGTTGTTTTTTTTTTTATGAAAACCCCACATGCAAGTGGTTTGAAGCCAACTAAGTATTCATAGCAGGTGTTCAGACACAGACACTGGGTCATTTTCTCAATAGTGCTATCAAAATGAATGAAAACTCCAGCACAGTGAGATCATCACCTGCTATAAATTAACTTCAGTAATGTCAATTTTCATTCTGGGGCTGGAATTCATCTGACACAATGCCTTAATTTTTAGTGCAAACTCTGTGATCTGAGCAATCTGTGCTTGCCTTTGTTTGGAGAGTTTCATCCCTGCCTGAAGTGTCTGCCTGAGACAAGCTGGGAGAATTATGCCTACTTCCTTCCACTGAGTACAAAGGGAGAGCGGCTGACAATCTCAGATGTAGCTATCTACTTAGTCCTTGTAAACAATGAGTGTTAGATGAGGTGCATTTGACCCTGATTGTGGCTTTCCATAAAAATTGAGAAGAAACTCTCATTGGCCTAGGCATTTTTAAGAGCTCTATAAAGACAAGACATCATATTTATGGCCAGATATTCTGATCTTTTGTCACACTGTGACCAGCCTCTTTGTCCACAAAAGAACACTCCAAAGTCAAATGAATGTAGCTGCCCAACCTGAGGTGTTTCAAGAGGTCTTGATTTGGAAAGGAAGACTCCCTGACTGTCAAAACTTGACCCTGGGCCCTGCATCAAGGTGGGAAACAAGCCAGAAACATCAGGTATGCCAGAGGTTGTGGAGAGGAAGAAGCTGAATGCAGAGCTCTGCAGGTAGGGTGGGCTGGTCTGTGCCCATCCTGGGGAATGTCACAGAGATTCCTGTTCTGGACAACTCCATGGTGCAGAGGCTTAAATGACTACCTCTGTCATGGAAGCATTGACATCAAGAGGTCTTTGCTGGTGGATGTGTGGATGTTTAGAAAATACAAGCATCCATCATTGAGTAGGAATTTTAAGAACCTGCATCTTTAATTTTTGCATTCCAAATAACAGCTGCTTCTTTTGCCAGTTCAGCCCTGTAGGACTTGCAGCTTTCCAGAAATGTGTGAAAACCTCTGCAAATGCAGGAGAATTGGGTTCCAGAGAACATGTTCATCCCACACTATGTATCCACAGTGTCTGATTTTCAAGCCTTGCTGGTCTTTCCTTTGAAGTCAATGAGAATTTTGCTATTGACCTCAGCTGGAATGAGATCAGTGGGGACAAGCCCTTAGGTAAATATGCTCAGGGACATTAATCAAAGGTGTGTTTGTTTCCTTAATGACTTTTTGGATCTGGCAGAAGAGAGGATTTCAGATTTTTTCAACAGAGTGAGGGCAGCTTTAAGAGTGCAGTTTCAAAAGCCGGACTTTTAAGGTATTTTGCAATTGTCTAAGTAGGTGGTATGTGTGTCTTACAGCATTTGGTTTGAATGCAAAGGTTATGCCAGAGATGGGTGTAAATGTCCCCTGCATTTCTCTTTTTTGACTTTCTGGTCTCTGTGGTGCTCCATTTACCCTTCACTGAATTGTTGATGCAAAGAAAAAGCTGAACCAGCTTTGTTTTGGATAGAGGTATTAAACAGTCTTAGCTAATTTTGTGACAGATTTTCTTCCAAGCTAATCTAAATTCTCTTTGTTTTTATATGCTACCAGTCTATTGTGTGCATGAGAGCATTTAGTCATGCCAAATGAGTGAACCAGGAGTCAAAATTTTTTTGCTAATATCTCATTAAGATGAAATTAGACATTTTCACTTTTGAAAATTACCCTATCTTTTAATAACAGAAAAAGAAATTGAGATGCTTGAATAATGTGGGAGGTTTAAGAGGGAATTTCTACGTGACCTTGAAAAAGCATCAATCATAAGCACATATATTGTGATATGGATTTTATAGCACAGGCACCAACCAACACACAAATACCTGTGTACACACGCTCCAGACTTTTTATCCTTTTACCTAACCTACTCTCTAGAAAAATGTAATGACCTTGAGAGAGTAAGGAACAAAAATGAAACCATGCTGAAAAACTTTTATCTTTTTATTATTGGTGCCTTTACATTAATACTGCTGTTTTGTGCTGAGAAAACCAATCTGTTACACGTACGGTAACTGTAATATACAACATAGAAATGCAGTCTAAGTTAATTACAACAAGGAGCTACAAAAAAAATTCGTAGGAAAGAAGTCACCTAACATTGCAACTGTGCTTGCAACAATCACTCCCTTACTGCAGGACTATGCACATAGTGAACCATGGTTATTTACATGTCCCTTACAACCGTTAACAACAGAAGGGCTAAAATCAGTCTAAAAAGTTCCAGAACGTCACTATATACTGTACAATCCTCAAAAATAATTTATTACACTGTTTCTAAAAAAAGGTACTAATTTTGCTTGGATGTCTTTTGTTTTCTGGTGTTCTCTGGAGTGCACAACATGTGCAAAATTTTGCCTAACAGTCTAAAAACTCAAGAACTGAACCACGAGCCACAATCACAGAGACGAAGTGGTGGAGTCCAGAACTTCCCTCCCGTTGCACACGGTTGGCACATACATACTGGCAGATGCTGGAAGAGAAAGAGAGGGAAAAATCAACTGACTTCAGCACAGCAAAAAGGGGCAACACACAGGATTAGAATTTGTGTTGGTCTGGACCATCTCACCCCACTTAACCAAGGTGCCCAGTGAAGAGTCACTGCCTATGTCAGCAGCAGAGCTGATGGAGGTGCTGCTTGCACCCTTGCATGGCAACTCAGACCTCAGGCTGAAGCATCCTCTGAAGAAACCTGATTTCCCCTGACTGCCCACTGGGAGCACAGAGGGTGATTACACTTCTCCAAGAAGCATTGGAATAAAATACATTATTTTTATTTTTTTTAATGATTCTGTGCCACTGGGTCTCACTTTGTAGCACTTTGCATGGTAGTGTGAATTAATAAATATATAATAGTGCTAAAAATACCTCTGCAGAAAAAAGTGAACCTTTGAATCTTTTGTTTTATTGGCAAGAATTGCTAAGGTCTGATCCTTTGAGCTTTCACATAATTGGAGCGGACATTAATGAAGGAAATACATGTAGTTTTAAGTCTGGGAGATAATCTACCCTATTAGAATTCTGTGTCAATGACCTTTTAATTAATAAAAATAAGAACATATTGGGTGAAGAAACTTTTTAATAACTGACTTTAAAAGCAAGATTATTTCTCACCTAATCCCAGAATAATTTCTGCCTATAATACACTTCACTTCTAGAAGCTGTGGATCAGGATTCAGTATGCATACAGAGGTGAGAACCAGATTCTGATAAACTTGTTTATATGGTATAACATTTTATACATCAGATTTTCATTGCTTTAGTGTTATTAGGTGACAACTGAACCTAACAATCTATTTCTGAATGTATTTGTATTTTGAGCAGAGAATGTATTACCCTATTTTGCTTATTAAGTCTTGTGGATTTTAATTTAAAAGGAAACTGCTTGTTGTTCATCTTTTATCCATTTTATCCATTGGGCATCAGGAATGCGTTTTCAGGTGCTCAATGACATCTCTGCTCAGGGCACCAGAAAGCTGCTTTTTGAAAGATACATTAGGTTAATGGTGACAGTGACCCAGAGAAATGTGATGCCTTCATCAAAGAAAACACATGGCAAGCAATGGCTTAGTAAACTCAATCATCCAGTGTAAATTTATGCAGCTGACAAGGGCATGCTCAATCTTCCACATCTGGTGCTGGCTGCACTTTCAGTTGCACACAGGCTCTGTAAAGATGCTCAGTATAATTTTTAGGAAAAATTATTCTTTCTTCCAATCAGCTGGTATTTTTCACTCTCATTGACTGAATAAATATTTCATGGAAAACAGAATAGCTTTAATAAAAGAACTTTGGAGGCATCTACTGGACTAACCTACTGCTCATGGGGCAGGACATCTTCCTGAAACAAGAGACCCAAGAATGAGCCCCTCTTCTGGATCGGGCCAATGGAATTTGATCTTTCACAACATGGATGTGTGTTGTGAGTCAGAGGTGTGGAGCAACTGTTGTATGTAAAAGACCACAGGGCATCATGTCTGTGATTTATAAAAATTAATTTGTATTTTGTATTCTGTTTTTAACTGCTATAATGTGGCAGCACAATGACCTTAATTTTTCTTGTTGTTATTACTATTTCTACTTTTTGTTAAAAAATAGAAAAATCAGTTCTGCTCAGGAAACCTGATTCAAATCCCTGTTCTACTGCAGTATGGCTACAGGCAAAAGCATTTTGTTTCCATGAACATCAGTCACTTAACCAGAATTTTTTTAGCTTCAGGCTTTTTTTTTGAAGTCCAACACACTGACAAGCATGAATAGCTCAAATACTATGGTAACTGGGTCAGGAGGATATAAAAATTGGACAGAAATATATGGTGGTAGGCGAGAAATGAGTGGTCTTGCCTTTTAAGTTTCCAGGCTTCCTGCACAGCATGCACCTCTCTTCTAGTGCTGGGATGCAGTTATTAACTCTGCTGGGTGGAGTAAAGTGTTCGCACCGAGCATCCAGCTCTCCTGAGACAGAACAAAAGACCTTGCTTTTCATTACAAACCTCAGCAGTGTTAATCACTGGCCCTGCAGGGTTCTGAGCTGCATTCTGTGTCTTACAGCAGCTGCCAAGGGCTTTCCTGGAATACTGCTGGATATGCAAGAGACACTTCACCTTCACTTTGTGTTGAGACCAAGGACAAAAGTGTGACATCAGCAGAAGTTGTGATTTGGCTCAAGTTCATGCTTTTGATCTCCCTCTTCCTGGCTGTCCCTCATTTTGCTTAGATAATCCAAGGAAAAGAACCAGAGGTACAATGCAGGAGCCTGGCACTGCCATGGTGACCTTGCAGCTTTGCCTACACAGCCAAGAACAGGCAGATCTGAATTTGCTGTCAGTGTGCCACTTAGGATCAGAGAGTCACAGAATATCCTGGCTTGGAAGGGACCCACAAGGACCATTGAGTCCAATTCCTGGCTGAGCACAGGGCAACCCCAAGAATGACACCACGTGCCTGAGAGCATTGTCTCCTCTACCCATGCTCACAGCTGGACAACTGTGAGTTAATCTCACAGTTGTATATCAAATTGTATCAGGTGTAGTTTGGAGCCAGGCCTGGGAAAATAAATTCAGAGGGAAAAAAAAATGCCAGTCTGGCTATAAATAGTAGGTTCAATTCTCCTTCTGACCCCTGAGCAGGCCACCTGGAGGAGCTGAGCTCTGTGTGCAGTTCTCCATGCCGATGTAACTTGGATAAATGACATCTGGGTGTGGAAGCTTAATCTGAATCATGAAGGTGCTTATGAATTCAGGAAGGTGAGTTCTCTGTGAAGATTTATGGGTGCTGAAGCACATAAAAGAGGAAAACAGGAGAAAATCCTAATGAGTGAGATGCTACTGGGGCAGCAGAACTTAGCATGCTGCTAAATGGGAATTTTCAGAACCAAAACAATGTGTACAAAGATATAAATTTCAAAACATATCATATACCTAAACACACTCTTACCCTGCCTCAATTTGGCCTAAATATATATATATTATAAATAAAATAAATATATATGTATATTTTGGTGTGTATATATATATTTTTCAACTATCAAAAAGATCAAAGCTTGACACTAACACTTGGACTACCCAAAAGCATTATGAATGTCACCTTTTCTCAGAGTGTTTGACCAGTTCTCGTGGTTCAGGAAGCTGTGTTAAAAACTGTCTGTGTGTTACTTGCTGTTCAAGAGCCACTATGCTCACGGCATTCCTGACTGAAGAGGAGGTGGCAGCCCTGAGATGCAATGGAGGTGGGAATCCATGGAGATGGGAAAAACACTGACCTCTAGAGCTCTGATAATGCATAAAACCTGGCTTTTCAAAGTTGCTAGAATGCCCTAAAGCTAATTTTGATGAGTTTGATATTAAGTTTTTGAATGACAGAAATGCCATTGAGACCAAAATACAAACAAGCTGACAGCCCCAGAAGTGATAAGAGGAATACTTTAGACAAAGATTAGGACCAATTTGAATGGCAACCTTTTTGGAGTTTTTCAAATAACTAAACAGTTAAGAAACATAATAGAAATTTATTTAAAACAATTTAAAAATTAGTGGAAGGGTGTAAGGGAAGATTTTTCATCCTGGAAATATTGTGACTGTGATAGACAGTGTTATTTTCCCAAATAATTGTCGTAGATGGAAACTATAGGGCTGTTTCCTTTGTAACGTGATGGACATTTTAGCCCTATTTCCATGTCTTTCCATCGTCTAAAAAGTCCAACAAGGGGAGCAGCCTGATTCAATTAGGTGTAAGCAGTAAAAGTAAATAACTGCAGCAACCTTTCTAAACAATGAAGTCATAAGAGATTGTAAGTCTGGATTTTTATGCTTTTCTTAATGTCCTCAAGCTGTTTGCGAGCCTGAAAATGCAGGTTTTAAAGTGAAGATGTGCACTGAGGATGTCACTCAGTTGCATGTTTGCACATGTGTTTACACGTGTTTTAATGTAGCCATTAAAATGAAAGTATAAAATTCCAAAATGCAACCCAGAATCCAAAGTATTTATGAATCAAAATTATTTCTAAGCTCATTCCATAGGATGATAGTATTAAAAAACTTGGAAAGACCACTTACACAAAATTGATAAAGAATGAAAAGAATCTCATGGGACTTACCATTTCACCAAGGGACCACACTTCTAAGAGTTTTTAGAATTGATTGGCCTTTTGGGAGTGTTCAGCACTTCAGGCACATAGTGCCATGTCATTAAATTTTCCAGAACAGCAAGGAGTGTTTGCTCTCTGGTGTCAGGACTGGATGCAGCCCTGACTGAGGAAACTGGGGACCTATAGAGCCACATGGCTGAGCTCTTGTTAAGGAACCCTGGGCATTCCTGCACAGTGTGTTTTGGGATTGGAGAGCCAGGGATGGCTGGGATCACTTCACTTCCCAATCCCTGCTAACGTGATACATAGCAGGGTGACAAGTTACTTCCATGCTCTGTCTGAAATCTGAAGTGCCAAAGCTTTTGAGACAATTTTGAAATTTAAGTGACACTCAAAAACCTCAGGCTAATTTATTGTAAACTTGATGGAAAAGCCTTGCTTTTGTCCCCCCTTTCCTCTCTCTCTTATTCCTTTCCTCTTCACAGTTGTAGAGTGCTTTTCAAGTAGATTTCCAGGGTGGGCATGCTGTACAGAGAGCTCTGTGAATCGGCTCCCATTTTTGATCAGTTAGTTAAGCTAGACAAAGAAAAAAATCCGAACAAATATACATGTGACCTATTTTTTTTTTTTTTTTTGTAATCCATAAAACTCTCTGAGCAGCTCACCCAGAAAAGGAGTGACAGCCTCAAAATAAAATCACAGCTGTGAACTTGCTTGTGATGAAGAGAGTGAAGATAAGGGAAAGAAGGGAATCAGAGCAACTGAGTTGTCCTTGCAGCAGAACACCGATTGCTTTGCCAGGCTGTGGCACTGACAAAGGCTATTGATCATGCTCCGCAGAGAGATGCAGTTTATGGCATCCCTCGGATGCATTTTCTGCAGACTTGGAGCCTTTCCTCAGGGTGCAGGTGATGAGCCATTGAGAGCACGCTGCGCTGTGGCCCAGATCCTGTCAGTGTGCTGCTCTGACAGGAGTACTCCAAGGCAATCTGCTCCTGTCTCACTGCCAGAGACACAGAGACACAGGGGATGCTTGGTGTGTGCAGCAGGCTGGAGCCAGTGCCTGCCAAAAACTTTCAGTGAGCTCCAGAGCAGGCTCTGAGCTGACTCCCATGCGAGGGGGATGAGTTTTCCTCTCCAGACACGAGGGAAATGACACTTTCACAGTGTTACATAGTTCAGCCCACCTTGTCTTTACCCGAACTCACCACAACCCCACAGAAAGGTGTCAGGCTTGTTACTTACACTGTGAGTAAGTGGTCCCGGTCCCACTGACACTGAACCTGTTGAGGTGGAGCCTGTGAGTGACCACGTTCTTCTGGGGCTGGAAAAGGATGATGTGCACCTTGGGTGCAAACAAGCAGCCCAGCACAACAAAGCCACTGAGACTCACAGAGATGCACATGGTGGTGGTTTGCACCTAGGAGAGAGTGGGCACAAAGCACTGTGTTTCAGTATGGAAAGCTCTGAAATGCAAAATATTAGAAACATTTCTACATAGCAGCATGAACCACAGTCCTGGGGGTTTGCACTGGTGCAGGCTGGTGTGAATCCTTATAATTCCCAATCCCCGTATCATGGGAATGAGGTGCTGGTGCTGGTGGTGCCCTGTGTGTCTCCATGTCAGTGAGATTGAGTGTGTTCTCCCTCGTTTCAGCACAGAAAGGATAGATCTGCTCTCTTTCTCTCCTACCCTTGGTCTCTAACCTCATCAGAGTTATGCTTGTCATGCAATATCTGAGCAGTGTTGGCTGCAGGGGGAACCAGCTCACACATAGTGTACATTATGTGGGTTTACATCAGGGGTCTCATGCAAAGCATCCATCTGAAACCAGTTTGGTCTAAAGCTCTAGCCCTAATCAGAGAACTTGAGTAAGCCCTTGCAGAAATATAGGTGTGATTTGGAGTAAAGATAATATCTGGTGACTGTTTTCAGACTGGGTCTGAAAAGTGTCTTGATTTTGAGATCTCACTTTTTGGGCTCAGAAATGAATTGTTTGTAAGGCTGCAGGATTTTAGAATAATTGCCTTGGGGCATTTGTTAGTGTAACTTTGCTGGCACTGTCTATCTTTTATGCTTTTTATTCTATAGTATAACTAGGTGCCAGTTTACTGCCTCATTTTCAGTTTATATTCTTTCCTTCCAAGCAGATTGCTTAATTAAGATGTTGAATTAAATTGCTTTAAACTCTACTGCTTAATTTGAATGATTATACATCTATGGATCATTTTTCCTTAGTTATACTCCTGCAGTTCTTTGAGATTAACCCTCTTCCATGGGAATGCTTCTCATATCTCCTGAAGTGTCAGAAATAATTTGTGCAAATTGGAAAATAGAGTGGGGAATGGACATTGTTGCTTTTCTTATATACTGAGCACAATTGGTGTTTTGTCATCAATGAGAATAATTAATGTGATCATTTAATAATCACTCTTTGCACAATGTGGATGTTGCAAACACCATGAAATGTGCTCAGCTTTCACAGGGTGAGCAAACATGGAAGATCTAACAGAGCCTGCATGAGAAAGGAACACTTTCACATTCTGCTTTACCTCTACATTTTGTCCACAGACCTGTGCTGTCAGGTCAGGTAAATATGGAACTGGGTGCTGTATGGGTAAGACAAGACAGGAGTTTTCTCATAAAACAAGAGTAAATGAAGCTACCTTTATTTTCATTAGTTTCAAATTGCTTTTTTTCACTATCAAAGCCCTCTTCCCCCACCCTGCTTTTCCCAGGGTTTGTACTGCCTGGAGCAGCTCAGCTGTGCTGGCATAATTATACACTCAATCAATTAAATGATTTGGGTTAAAAATAGCTCTATCCCACAGGGCTCTTTTTAATCCAGGTCACTCCAGTGGTTCAGTGTGTAACTTGGCCTCACAGATGAGACTGGTGTGCTGGCAGAGTGGAGAAAATCCCACTAGACCATGTGCTAAGGCACATGGAGAACAGGGATAAGATTTGGGACAGCCAACACTGCTTCACCAAGGGCTACAGATCTAATTTATCTGGAATTCTGTAAAGCCTTTGATAGGTGCCCTCAGCACCATTCTCTCTAAACTGGAGAGATATGGATTTGATGACTGGGCTGTTAGATGAATAAGAGATAGGTTGGATGGTCACATCCAGAGGACAATGGCTCGGAGTCCTGACAGGCATCAGTGACAAGTGATGTCCTTCAGGTGTCCATATTTGGAGCAGTGTTTTACAACATCATCATAAATGACATAGATGAAGGGATCAAGTGTATCCCCAGCAAATTTGAAGATTATTCCAGGCTGAGTGGGGCTGTATTTAAGGCTGTTTATTGGTGGTGCTGCTAGACTAGGGCTACATTAGGATGGCACAAGTTGATTCAGAGCCAACTTGTGATACTGCACGGAAATTAAGTATGGGTTTTTCAAAGTGTAGGCTTGTCATGAAGGTATCAAAAATATGTTAAAAGTGTTTTCTGCTGATTTTGTAATACTTGAGTTGGTTTATTTGGAACCTTGTATATAAATTCAATGCCTACAAGTGGTTTCAAAAACTCCACTCAGGAGATAAGGCTGTAAAATTCTGCTTGAACAATCAAGTCATGTTCCTCTTGGCCATTACTGTCTGTACTGCCCACTCATGTGACTGTCTGCACTGATATTTCCTTCATCCTGTGTCTGTCTTCCCGATTGCTTTGGGTGTCCTGAGCTGTTCCCTAGTGCCTTCCTTAAACTTTTCCTTCATTAACTTCAATCCATTACTTGCTATTCTAACTTCTCCTGAGACTGAATAATCCCTTCCTCTAGTTTTGTTGCCTTGAAATTATTTATAGTCTGTGATCACGTCTCTCTGGGTTTATTCTTGTCTAGACTAAATATATTTAGCTCTTTTACTGTCACTCTGCATGTCTCACTGCGTCATTTGTTACTTATCCTTGTTTTCTAGAGGTTTTCAGTACATTTCCTAAGCTGAGTAAAATAGCACTAAATATGTTGTTCCAGGGTGGCCACACCAAAAGTAAGTTAACTGACATTATTAGCTCCTCAGTTTTATATGCTATTTCATGTACACACTATTGGCAATAATACCCCCCTAAGGTAATCTACCTTTCTTCTGGGCAGAAAGTTGAACTAATTCTCTGAAAACTGCTGCAAGGGCCAGCTCCCACTGTCACTTCTCACATCATAATAACTGTGAGATTTCCAGTGGAGCAGATCTGAATCTTTTTTCTGAGACAATTTCCTTCTGTTCAAAAATACGATTTTATTGAACTTGAAGCTTTGCAACACTATCTGACAATTTAAACAGTTTAATGTTTCTAAAGTTTGCTGGTGAAGGCTGAACAATATTTACTGCTCAGTGAGCGTGTGTTTTGTAAAGCGCAGAAAGAATAAAAAGTTCTGTATTTAAGTAGAACGTTTGTTGAGGTTTTTTTTAACAACTCTGTTTCATAGTAAAGTTTGAAATTCTATCCTTATATTTTTTTATTTGAAAGGAAATATCATGTTTTAATAGCAGATTCTTTTGCAGAAGGAGACTGGTTAGCACAGATTTTATTTTAAGCTCTATTTCTGCCAAATAACTCATTATGATTAATTTTGGGTCACGATCTACTGGGTTTCTGTTAGGACTGTGACTTCAGATAGTGATGGACCCAAATGAATGCTTAATCCATATGTTATGCCTCTATTACAGTCAGACTAACAATACTAATCCCTTCCAGCTCTGACTGCACATACTCTTTTAGGAATGAGACCACCTTTCTTAGAAGTAAGCCAAAATCTGGTAACACTGAAAGAGAACTTGTTGGCAAGGGACCCAGGGGACAAAAGAAGTGGAACAAAAGGCTTTAGAGAATGCAGACATGGTCCTCTAAAGTGTTGCATATGATTTATGGAAACAGATGTCCAAAGACTTACTCTGTAGTCACTAGATGTCACATAAAATATAGGGAGAAAGGCCAGCCAAATGATGCACGTTGTGTACATTGTGAAACCGATAAACTTGGCTTCGTTGAAGTTCTCTGGACATTTCCTGGTTTTGAAGGCATACACAGTGCATAAAACCACGAGGATGACATCATATGTTAAGGACATTAACATACTGGAATCCTTGACATTGCATTTCAGGATGACAGTCTCTCTCTTCTCGGGAAGCGTGTATCTCCTGGTGCCTGGCGCCTCCAAGATGAGCCACACGGACACCACCACCACCTGCACCAAAATGAGACTCAGGCAGATGAACACCTGAGAGCTGGGGCTGATGAACTTGGGCCTCTGAGCACCGTTCTTTACGCCATCAAATATTCTGGCGATGCAGTTCGTTTTCGTCAGGAGGGCAGAGTAGCAGACGGCAAAGGAACTTCCCAGCCCCAAACGGCGCAGGGTGCAGATGGCTGGAGAAGGCTTGGCTATGAAGAAGAAAGTCATGCTGTAAGACAGGAAGACCCCGAAGAGCAATATGTAGCACAGTTCACGGCCAGAGGCTTTGACCAGGGGTGTGTTGTTGTGCTTGATGAACACTCCAATGACCATGAAAGTACAAATAAAGCCCAGGCATGCGATGGTAACGGGACCTATTGCCCAAGCATCTTCCCACTTGATGTAGTCTTCTGGGAGGTCATAGCAGCCAGTCAGGTCAGCTGTGGGCCACTTTCCAGGCCCGCAGTCTGCACAAGTGAATTCATCAGCCAGGTACTCATAGGTTTCACAGGGAATACAAATCCAACAGCAGACATCTCCTGGTTGCATATTCTTCATCTCATTAGGAGCGCAGGGGTCACTGCACTGGGAGACAGGGACAGAGCTCCTGGACCAGTGGATAGAGTCTACCTCCAGTGACAATGTTTCTGCCCACTGACCAACCTTCACATAGGAGTATCTGTCCCCAGTGAACTGGAAATTGAACACGTTGTATCGTCCTATTCCGTCTCCATAGGCATCAAATTTGACCATACTGTCTGCATCATTGGGAGGGTTGAATGGAGCTGTGGGAAAAAAAAAGAAAAAAAAAAAGAAAAAAAAAAGAAAGAAATAGAGAAATGTTATTACCAAAGCTACATACCATATTTTTTTCATCCCTTTGGCAAGCACAGGCACCTGGCAGCCTATACAATACAATTCAGTTGTGAACAGGTAAGTCAAGAAGTTTGTGTCTGTCTCAGTTTTGAACCTGGAAGAAGAGCTCAGATAGTGGACCTCTATTTCACTTTACATTGATAAATCTAAGATGACCAATGTCCTTACTTTATTTTGTCTTGGATAAAAAACAGTTGTCTGATTATTTGTCCCAGTATGCATCACTGCTGTTTCTCACATTTTCTCTTGAAAGAAAGAGGTCTGCTTCTGAGTCTCAGCATTTTTTGGTGATACTTGGCTGCCATGATATAAGAAAAATTAAATGGTCAGGTCATTAAATTTCAGTTTTGATGCCAGCAATCTGGAATGCAGAGTTGAATAGAGGATTCATTTTCAGGATGATGGAGAAGTAACTGTGAAGTCCTCAACAGTTTCTTACTACATCTTCTTCTCCCTGTGTTGTAGGAAGTTTTGAATCCCTTCTACTTTGCTTGTTTTACCAGTTTCTGATATTTCTTGTATGGTCTGAAATCCCCAGGATGTGCTGCTTTGGTCCAGTATCTTGTTTGGGGAACAGATGAAAAAACCACAAGCTGGATCTCGGACATTCTGTGAAATCAATATTGTAACACTTCTAACTGGTAAACTCTGGAGAGTTTTGTTTTTCTTCCAGCTGAGGCTTATCCAGGGAATGAAGAAATATTAAAAATCTGGGAGGAAATTGCATTTACCATGTGATTTATTGGTCAGTTGCTGTAGCATCAAAGGTAAAAAGCTTTACAGGCAGAAAGTAAAAAGATTTTTTTTTTTACCATTGATGAGCAATAAAGGTGATTTTATTTCCCAGTGTCTTTGGCCATATAAGTAGTTCCACTGTCATTGCTGGAATAAATCTCTTTCCCTGCCTCTGTGCCCATGCTGTGCTTGAGCTTGAGCAATATCATATAAAGGTGTAATACCCTTCTCCACTTCAATCTCCAGATACTTTGGGTTTCTTGTGTTAGATTTATTTAACTTCTTTAAAACACTGAGGCCAACTTCTTTCACCTTTATTCCTGCAGAGCATTACTTTATTTTGCAGTACTTTGGCTAAGGTCAGTAAAAGGGACACTGGGTTTTGTCACAGAAGCCCCAGTTGGAGGGTTGAAATTGTGATGTGCACATCCTCAGGTGCTGCACTTGGAGTGCATTTCTTTCCCAAATTTCTGCTTATTGTAGGGAAAACTCAGAATACAATTTACAGCAACCTATACTCTCTTCTGAGTCAAGAATATGTTTGTTCTCATCCCTGCCTTCTCCTGCTCCTCCCCACGTCAGCTGTGTCAGCCACAGTGGTGGACAGCCTTGGTTTGCAGGATTACAGAATCATGGAATTACAGAATTATTCAGGTAGGAAGGGACCACCAGTGGGGCCCTCTGATCCAACCCCCTGCTCAAGCAGGGCCATCCCAGAGCACATGGCACAGGATTCATGCAGACAGTTCTGGAATACCTTCAGGGAGGGAGGCTTCACCCCCTCTCAGGCAAACTGTTCCAGGGCTCATTCACTGCACATAAAATAATTTTTTTCTCATGTTCACGTGTTACAGTTTCTGTCCTTTGCCTCTGTCTTATTGCCAGTGAGAAGAGCCTGGCTCCCTTCAGATACCCACATACTCTGATGAGGTCTCCTCTCAGTTGTGTCTTCTAAAGGCTGAACAAGCCCAACTCCCTCTGCCTTTCCCCATATGATGCAGTTCCCTTATCATCTTTGTACCCCTCTGCTGAACTTACCTCAGGAGCTTCATGTACAACTCAGGACAGGGTAGCCCAGGAACTTGCAAGAAGTTTATTTTGTCTTTTTTTTTTTTTTTTTTTTTTTTTTTTTTCTGTCACTGCTGGCAACTAGTTGTAGCACCCTGTAGTCCAGCAAGACCTCTGAGACCACAAAAATAAAGAGCAGCATAACCTTCCCCCAAATAGCCAGT
This sequence comes from Poecile atricapillus, assembly GCF_030490865.1. NCBI lineage: Eukaryota > Metazoa > Chordata > Aves > Passeriformes > Paridae > Poecile > Poecile atricapillus. Next base: position 7,949,815 of record NC_081288.1, read on the forward strand.
TCTGCTGGAAAGTGACATGCTTTAAATTAAACAGGTATATAAATTCAAAATATAGGTCAACAAGAAGAATATTAAGCAGCTTTCCTCCTCTCCCTCCTCCTCCTCATGCACAGGCATGCAAGCTTCCTCATCCAGGAGCAGCATTAAAACGAAATCATAATGCAGCACTTAACAGCTCCTCAATAATGTGCTGTCATTGCCAGTGTCTTATTTCATTATTCATAACACTTATATAGATTGTAGAAGCTGTTAACACAGCAGCCCAGATTTAAGAAGCAGTTTATTCACTTCAGCATTATCCGGGCCAGCTCCTGAGGAGGGCTGAGAGCCTGGGACTGCGGCTGGCACCAGTGGAGCTGCAGGTCAGGAATACAAACTGCAAACTGGTTCTTTCACATCCTCTGTCAAGTGAATAAGTTGATGGCAACAAGAACCCTGGTGCAAGTTACCTGGGGGCCTGAAACACCAGCACTTTTCAGGAAAGAATTCCCTCTGTGTAACGTTTAACAACTTCTTATAGAAGTTCTGATAGAATATTTGTCATTTAAATAGAACAGAGTACTTTCCTTATACTTTGTGGGTAGGCCCAGAAGGCAAAGCAGGTTATCTCACACAGAGTTAGCTTGAAGCTTAAGTATAATTGCCTTCCACAGGGCTGTTCCCACGCTACAAGAAACAAAAGATTTTTGTAGGACAACATGTTCTAAGTTAACCAAAGCTTGTAGCTTGAAACATTCATTTTTAGTGGCTGCTGATAGAGGAAAATAAATCACCCTCTTTCAGATGGAAAGGATGAAATCATTTAACCAAACAATGATGTATTAAATTATAGTATGGTGAGCCAAAGCCTACCAATGAGCCCACTGGGTGGCAGCAATTAATATACCCACTGATTGCATATAAAATCACTAAGGCATTTTAAGGTATCATTTATCAACATATTCTAGATCCCTGTAACCAGGACAATCCCGTAGGATCACTTCCAAAGAGTAATGTTTTCACAAAATATGATGTAATAATAATCATAAATCAAGGTGCTTATAGGCAAGAAATATACTTATCACAAGAAAGCAGGACTTTATTTTTTAGAGTAAAAATAACAGTTTTTGCAAATTGGTTTTCCCAGAGATGATGTCAGGCTGTCATAAGTCACTCTGCAAATTTTTTTATATATCTCAGCTTTAAGAGGAAACCTACAATCTTTATAGCAGGTATTTCTGGCAGGTCTATTTCAGAGTTGTAGCTCAGCTCTTTTCCACTCATCCCTTGGAAGAGGACAGGCAAGAGTCTCTGGATCTCATCAGCTGCTAGCTAAGGGGCTGAGTGACAGTATGAACTTTGCCTCTTTTGAGCCTTTGAATCTTCTCCTTCCCTTGCACTTCACGAAATAAGTCAGCCCTGTGTAAAGCAGTTATGGAAGAGGAATTTTGCAAAGAAGTTATCAAGGAAAATAAAGGATAATTAAAAAAAGACTTAAACCAGTGATGCTTTGTGTTCCAGCAATGGAGATGTAACAGCAATGACATTTATGAGAGCAGGAGGGCAGAAGACAGAAATCTTTGGAATCTGGGTGCAGGCAGCTCAACTCTGTCAGCTCCTTGGAGAAATCCTATTGGAGGAGATAATTCCATTGTGCAAGTGGAGGACAAACTCTTCAGCTTCAGATAAGAGAGGAATAACTGCAGATTTATGTTTTAGTAGCAGATACAGATAAGAATATAAAATAACATCATAGCTTTTATGTAATGAATTATGTCATTTGTTTCCATCTTCCTAAGTGGGATCAATTTTTCCAGCAGTCACATAACTTGTAAAAATGTGCTTATCTCCTGTTGAAAGCAGGTGAGTTGCTTTTATTTAGAAATTTTTAATATTTTTGGTGTCAGTGATGTACAGCTCTTGGTGACATGAAAAATTTCAGAAAGAAAGTTCTGAGGGGAGATTTATTTTATCTTTGAGAAAAACCTCTATTTGAAAAAGTAGTATGAGAAATATATTTAAATACTTCTAATTCTGCACATTTTCTCAGTTGTGTGAAAAATACTCCAGGATTTTTTAACAAGGAATGAATAGATGAGGAAAACAAAGCAGTTTTCATCCTAATTAGGCACTGGAAATCTTTTAAGAGGCTGAGAAGCTTAGGGAAAGATGTGTGTCATCTCAACTGGCTTGGAATCAGACAGGGTTTTGTTTGTCAGCAACATCTTCGGGCCAGGAAGGATATTTTGCACAGTCTTGCATGTGTCTGGCACAGATTTGAGTGTGTAGAAGTTGTCCTATAACAAACATCCTCAGTAACACTTCCTAGTAGGAATGATGAGAGATATCCCTGTCTAAGATGTCTAAGAACATTCTTCACGTCCCCTAAAACACACATCTGCCCTTTGCAGAGTGTATTCTTTCTAAACAAGGTACAGATCACAGAGGCACAGCTCACTAACTAGGATGCAATTCATTAATAACAAGGCTTGATGAAAGCACTGCAGTTTTTCAGCTTGTCAGTTGGCAAAGCTGGGAGATTTCATGTGGTTCAGAAAGAAATGTAAAAAGGACTATTGGGTGCACTGAAGGTACCTTCTTCCACAGCTTGTTGGTCCCAAAGATTATGAGGAGATTATGATTAAATACAAATGGGAAAGTAATGAGGGAAAAGGCTGTGGTTTCTGAAAAGTTGAGTGAAACCTCCTTAGTCTCACTAGATGGTGCTGCAAAAACTTCAAATTTCTGATTTAAGACTGAAAAATAAGACATTTTTATGTAACAGGAAAACAAAGTTATTTTTTAACCCCCCCTACTCTTCCTGTTACATATCCAGGGCAATGTCTTTTTAAAACACTTTAACAAAGAGCCTAGACAATAATATAACAGGATATGGTGTGTTTGTCCAACAGGCTCATCCATGTGTATGATGCTTTATCTTGAAAAGTATCAGACAAGACCCTGAGAACGCATATTTATTTTCATTCTCTTTTATTTTAGCTTGATATGGTTTGTTGAGGTCAAAGTGACTTATTTCTGCTTGGCTGAACATTTAGACTGAGCACCATAGAAGTGATGCACCCACTCCTGTTTCTGCTTCAGCACAGCGCAGCTGGTTCCATACCTGACTGACAGAAGGCACATTGAAGTTTTCAAATTCAAAAGTTTGTATGGGGAAAGATCAGAGTGAAGTGTCACTAGATTGTACCTCTCCACAATTAACAGAATACTTGTTTCCATGGAGACAAGCAGTCGCTTTTGACCTCTGCACCACTGTCTCAGGGTGTGTTTGGGTCATATGCAGCATTGCTTCTTCTCATTTAAGAAAGGAATGAGACAAATGAGACAGATTAGTCCCCTACAAATATAATTTTCCTACCTGTGCCTACAGATTTTTCATTCAGGTCTGTGGTTTCTCTCTTAGGCTAGGCACTTGCTATAGGGAATTTTAAAACTATTCACAGATCCCCACAACTTTTGCACTGGTCAGACAGAAATGTTTTCCTCAGGCTTTGTTGCAACGATCTATCAAGGGATATATGTGGATGAATTATCCCAAACTTCTGTCTTACAAAAGACAATGAGTTCACTTTAGAATGGTATCTAGAATAGCCCAGCCAACCTGCTCTTTTTCTGTTGACCACCATGAGTGTGACAATCTGAAATACATCCACGATTTATGTATCTGAAGTGAGATGAGTAGCACCAATGTCTGGAACAGAAAGGCTCACAGCTGGAGCACCAAGTGGCTGCAGCATGTCCAAGCTCTCTGCAGTGTACCTTCAAGCAGGTGTCTCACAAGCTGTCTGCACAGGCTGCTCTGGGGGCTATCACAGACAACAGTCTGGGAACATTTGCAAAATAAGATAAGAAGGGTCTGAAAAACGAGAAGAATTCCTTCATCTTGTCGTTATCCTCATGATCCTCAGCCTAGCTGAACACAGAACTCACAGGCTACCTTTCCTGTGAACTGCTTGCCTCAAACAATGTTTTACATTTCCATGTGTTGTCCTCTTGCTTGTGTGGCATAGGTGTAGTCTTTAGGATGTGGGAAGAATGAACTAGATGCTAAGTTTCAAACCTTCATCAAGAAAACTGTGAAATTGCCCTTATTCTTTTAAAGAAAATTTAAGGAATTTTAAAAAAGAATTTATTCTGTCTTAAACTGCTTGGATTTCGAGACATGGAAGGCAAAAGCATGAAAAAATTCTGCAGTCCTTGTATTTCTCCTTAAAAATACAAATAATCTCCCCTGAAATTAAGAATATTTCTAGCAGTTTTTTGGTTAAGGTTGTATTAGTTTAACATTAAAATAAATACTTATGGAAAATCATCCAAGGTGTTTTTCTTTAAGTAAGTCTGATAGGTAGATAATTAATATGAGTAATTTCTGAGATTCCAACTTTGAAATGCCTTTCAATTGATGCCATTCTTTTAATTTAAGTTTATCCACTTAAAGAAATGGTTGGCACAGGAGGCAAAATGCATGCAATGTAATTCAAACCAGCAATCAACTTGCAATTACAAAGGAAATTAAACCATGACTTCAAACTGCCTAACTCCTCCCTCAGGCCAACTCACTGTTTTGTACACAGAAGCAAGGGGAGCCCACTCCCATTATGAAGAATTATGGCCACTGTTTAGGGTGACAACACAGCTCAGGAGATGGAACCATAACTTCTGGGCTGGCCTTTGGTAGCTCCTGAAATGTTTTGATGTCAGGAAAATTTGAGTTGGCTGGTGGATTGTCTGTCAGTTTCTGAGCATTAATGTTGCTCTCAGAGTCTGTGGTTTTGGTTGTGACTTTCTGCCAGGCCAGGGGTTATGGGTACCTTGTGTCCAGCCTGAGAATTTGGGAGAGGGACATTCCCATGTAACCTCAGAGCTGGGAACTGGTGCCATGCCTTTTACCCCTCACTTTCTAATGCATCCAAGGTGCAGCTGGAAGAGATTGAAGCTGTGTTTTAATTTTGCTAAAATTTACTTTTGGACTAAACTGGGGACATGGTTATGTCACAGGGGCACAAATCTTTCTCTTTTTGGAGGCACTGTTCATGACGTGCTAATTCCACCCCCAGACTGCATATGTAGCTGTCTAAGGAAGTGTTAAACACCTAATAATACTTTTTGCTCTTCTTTGTCAGCCTGAAGGAAATATGAATAGATTTAGTTATTAAGATATTAAAGGAAGTTGGTTAAAATATTCTCTCCTCTGTGGGGACTTTCGGATTAGAGAGGTGTTTCCAGACACAGCTCTGAATAATTTAGTTAGATAGTTTGCCCTTAGAGATCAGAAGCAAATGAACCATGAAATAGACCCTCTGGCTGTTATTTCCTAATTGACTTGATACGAAGACACTCCCAAATCAGGTGGACTGACATAGATTTAATTACTTATACTGCAGTGCTATTATTTAGTAGTAGTAATATTGTAGCTGTGACAGTCCAAGATGTAAGAAATTTCAAGTGTCTAAGAAAGTAATTTCTTATTGGACTTACAGATGGAAGAAGTGCACAAGCTTTTAGACCCAAGATCACTCCATTAGGTCATCAACACCATCGTTCAATAAATTTGACCTTCATTTATTTTGAAGGAACAACTCTGCTCAGAGTTTAGTATATCAAGTTTTTATTTCCTGCTGGAAACACAATTTCCCTTTGCAAACAGCCTCATTACTATCCATTTGCAGAGTAATTGCTGAAAGCTTTTTGTTCACTTCTTTTCAAGTATAGAGATCAGAAACACAAGGTCTGATGGAGATGCAAGACAAGATATGACAAAGAGATGCTATGCCAAAAGCTTCTTTTTTTTCCAGATATGTGGGCAGTCTAATAAAGGTATTGCCTCTTTCTACAAATCTTATGACTCTATGCTATTATTTTTGTTAAGGAGCTACTGAAAACTCTCAGCAATCATTCTACAAATTGCTAATAATGAGGTAATTTGCAAAATGAAATTGTATTTGCAGTAGGAAAATAAAACCCTAAGTAGTGAATTCTAAGGAGTGCATGTATTTGAAATAATTGCAGCTCAAATTTATTGAACATTTTGTGGAAAAAAAGGAGCTGTAGAATGCCTCAGAGCTGGAATAAAGACACAATACCATAGTGAAACACAGAAACCTTTAGGCTCAGACATATTATGCAGCTCAGTTATAGCATTTGGCACATCTGACATAATGCTGATGGGGGACAGAGAATTAGAGTACAGCTGGAAAGGCAAATGTTACGTACATCACATGGTGTAAGATTCTGGAGTGGATCAGTTTTCTTTAGGAATATAATATGTGAATGAAAAAAAAATCTATATTTCTTGAACATAAGTTTAATTACAGTGTCTATTTTGGGAGTGCAGTTTTCTTACAGATCTCCTATGGAGGGTGGAAAGAAATTGGCACCTCTGAAGGTGGGTTCTGGCTAATGTGAGATGCCATCAGGGAGGTGGGTAACTTCTTCCATCAGCAGTTCTCCAGTTATACCACAAAAGTGTGCCAAAGAATATGTGAAAGCTGTGTGGCTTCAATTTTGGCCACTGATGGAGAAATAAAACTAATATTTTCAGTAAGGCCCACCACACACACTGAATGCGCTCATCTTCCTTTGTAAAGGTATGAGTCTGGATTTTATTATTACTCTTTTTCCATATAATAGGGCAGTGGCTGGAAATGCACATTTACTGAAATTGCAAGTTAATTCTCTTTTTAACAGAGTCCATCTCTCTGACCAAATGCTGAGTGAGCCAGAGAGATGAAAGTAGGCTTCTCACAACAAGGAATTTCAGTCAAAAGAGAGTGAGATACAGGATAACTTTTGGCTTTTAAGGTTATTCCTGCATAGCACACACAAGCTGCCAAGGTAACATATCTCTCCCAACATCTTCAGTTTCATTTGCATGTGTTATGCTATAACACACAGCCTGCACATCCTATTAATACTTGCAAATTCTTCTGTTCTCAGGGATAAAAGATAAAGCTGAGCACAGAATCATTTTTGCTAATGCTTTGCTCCACTGAAACAGTTCAGCAGCAGCAATCACTGGACCTCAGGGGAAAATGTAAAATGAAAATGTTGATTTATTTGCCTGTTTTATGGTGGAAGCAGAGACACATTGATAGGATTAGACTGATAAAATGTTTCAGAGATCTAGAAAAGACATTAACAGTACTGCCTCAAACCTTCCTCTGACTTGAGATAATTTCTTCTCCAAAGAGCCTTTAAAGATGGGCTTTTTATTCTTTTAGTTACTGGAGCATTAACTAGCCATTAGCTATTTATTCAAATGGATGTGAAAATGTAGTAGAGGAAGTTTAACAAAGTTTTTCAGCACATTTTCATCAGTTCCCTATACCAGCTTCATGATTTTTTAAGTCTGGTGGAGACCTATCCTGGTACAGCAGGCCAATCTTTGACATAAAGCTGTTCACTTGGAGCAGTGATCAGCTGCTGCATTCATCAGGGCAATAGAGAAATGCCATGGAAAAATCCTACTTTTACAGAAACCACAGGTAAAATTTATTTTTAGGGGTAAAGTTATTTATGTCAAGGAAAGGAACCACAAGAACACAACCTTCTGCTGTTACAGGCAATGACACAACTGCTGCTTAGGCTAGAAGAGTCCAGCAACCCCATCCCATAAATTTTGCATATGATCAGGCATGTCCTAGTGTTTTGGAGCAAATTTAAGACTTCTTGTAAAAGTTAGAGCCACAGAGAAAGTGTTTCCATGGGTGGAGAGCAGGACAGTTCTGTAGCAGAAGCACAGGAAGATGCTTGAGGTGCCAGAGCTGCACACGAGCTGTTAGCTACTGATCACTACACAAATTCAACCTTGGGGAGACACGAAAACAGTTTTTAGGGCATCATTAATAGAAAGAAGAGCATGTTTGCAACATGTGCAAAACATCCTGTGGATGGTGAAAAAAACAAATACAGTAACAAGTAACAGCCTCTCCAGGAAAAAGAACCAGGACTGTCACCTGACTGTGGATGCTGGAACTCATCAGTGATGCTACCTGAACACCAGCAGGCTCTCCCTTCCCTTCCACTGATTTTGGATCTGCTGCTCACTCTTTATATAAATGCAGTCTCAACAATCATACATCAAGTATTATTTATTATTACAGATTTGGGTTAAGTAAAATAAAATTTTAAAGAATGGTGGGTGAGTGCTCCTGTGAATGTGAGTGTTCATGCCTCTCTGTGTTTTTTCCAATCCATACAACAAATGTGGTTGATACTGGGTCACAGAATCTAAGTGATATCAGATGTAGCCTTTAGGAATCACAGTCCACCCTGAAAATGCATATTCTCTCAGCTACAGAGTTACATGGGATTTCTGTAGCACATACATTCTGCAAGAGGACTCTGTTCAACCCTGGGCTTCCCTCAGCTTTCTCACACCAGTAGTTTCCCCATTTCCCCTGAGCACAGTGCAATCCCTTCCCTGAATAAAACTATGGTGTTTTCTTCACTGAGCCTCATATTTCAGCCACAGAACTGGTAAATATTTCATATGTACAAAGGAATTGTTGCCTTAGCTTATTCCATCAAATTGCCTGGAATTTGTGTAGCAAGTAGAAAAATGTTCTGCATTAAACCTTCATTGAATTGAGGAGCAATTGGAGATATGCATTTAAAAAGTGAATACCTCTCAGTCTTCAGAAATGTTCTTGAATTTCTTCTGTAAGAAAAGTGCTAGATGTATATGTGTCATTAGTCTAGAAGAGATGGGATGGTGCATATATTGCCAAGTAGAAAGATGGGCTTGTACAAGAAAAACAAAACTATAGGAGATGAAATTCATACGCAAAACTGAGGGGGCAGGGGCCTTCAGATTGTGAGGTACAATAACCTCTGCTTTCCATATACTGGGTGTTTGCAACCATCATTCCCATCCCCACAGCTTCTGGCCCTGAGCTGTTCTTCACATGCATTTGGGAACGAGTCAGTTTTTGTGTGAAGACCCATACCACATTACGGATCTTGGTAATTTCTTTATAAAATACATGCCTTAAATTTAAGTATTTATGCTGGGAGACATGGTCCTTTCTGGCTTAGTGCTGACCCTGTTTTCATCCCAACAGTGAGCAGGTAAGCTGCCCATGGATGGAACAAAAAGCAGAAGAGCAAATGAAAGGATTGTTCCTGTAGCCATGCTACAGTTAGGATTTCATGGACATTTCTGTTAGAAGTTTCTCTGTCTCTGATATCCCTGTGCATGAATATGTGTCTTGTTACCCTTGCCTTGAAGAATTTTAATATTCTTTGTCTTCACTTGTTATATGCTCAGACAAATACGCTTTCATGGCAGGAAGAAGGAAACAAAAGGAAATGACTCACTGAGATAACAGCAATGAAATATATTTTTACATTATATTCTATATCTGCTAACCATAATAACAATAAATAATCATAAATATTGCAGTGATGTCAAGGCAGATATTCTCTGGGATGCTTTTAGAGGTGTTTAGAAACTTGGCTCTGACAAATGAGGAAATGAAAGTCACACACATTTGTCTGTTAGGTCCATCAGTTTGCAATTGATGGGAGCTGTGCAGAAGATCAGTTTGTGAATAGCATGAATATGTAAAAGGAGTTTCTGCTCCATGAAGACGTAGAGGTGGTTGCTTTTTGAAAAAATGGGAAAAATTTTGGGACAATATGCCAGTGGAAAATGTAAAAAATGTCTGTTTTGAGTTTGGATTGAGTTTCTTTGTCCCTTTTTATAGAGAAACAGGCCTGTATCAGCAAGTGGTGGAGGTTTTTTGCACTGGGAATCAGAAATGGAAAAGATAGACTTGAAGGGAATAGTTCAGGCTTTGCAGAAAGCTGAAATAGATTCACATGCTCATCTGGGTTGCAGTTTAACAAGTACAAATACAAATACAGCAGTTGGCAAGGGACAAATTTGTTTGCAATCTTGCTATGTGGAATCGATGTAGGATTCAGGCCATGATCCATGTCTAGATAGCAGCACCAGGCTGGGCTGAGTGTCAGTGTCTCACTGATGCAGCTGTACTGGTCTTGTCCCTGTTTCTGTTTAACCACTCTTAGCCTGGAAATATCTTTGTACTGTGGTCTACTGGGTGAAGAAAATGTCTCCCAGGAATGTCATGAAATTAATGTTATTTCAGGAGAAAAAATACTTTTCTATAATTTATGTTTTCACTTCTGCCCTTGTACTATAATTATTAGCTGCTAACAAGGATATAGGTTTTGAAAAATAACATAACATTTAGTTATCTTTGGGATTAGACATCTGGAATTGTGACTTTCTGTAGTTTTCTTCATTACCTTTTCAAAAGATGGGTTTTCTTGGAGACTCACTGGAAGTCCAGGGCACACCTGGATTGCTCAGAAGATTAAAATGGATTCACCTGCTCATGTGTTGTCCTCATCCTCAGCACTTCTGTGGTCACATTCTGAGTACAGCCTTTGCCTCTGTCAGCCCCTACTATTGCAGTATCTCAGTGTGCAAGTGAGACTCACTGATATTAAATATGAAAGTACTACAGTGCTCTTCCAGTAGCAGGTGGTAGAGAAGAATCTGGTCTTTCCATGGGCTTTTTAGGGCCAAATTAGATGCTAAAATGCAAGGGATAGGAATCCTGGACCAAAGTCTTCTTTCTCACCTGATACCTTCTCCTTCAAGGTCGCAAGAAAAAGAAGCAGACCTGACATCTCTTATTATGTTTAAACATTTCTCCCAGGTAAATCTGCATGAAGAATAAGAATGTAATGCCATGGCATGTCCTGGGTTGCCCCACTGCGGTAAAACCCAGTAGGATTGAGAAGGGGAATGTGCATATTGGGGGATGAAAAGGTTTTATGAGACTTCCAGCTCCTCTGAGGACTTGTGCAGACCATTGGTGTTTGGGATTCACATATCATTTGCAGCAAAACAAAAGATTAAAAAAATATCTATTATAAAACAAGCACCAGGTACACACAGGAGCCTGTGATTTAGAGAAATTAGGTTACCAAGCCTTCTGTCTCTCAAATATGTGATCTGAAAGAAAATCATTGCTGTTTGGCAGTCATGTGTTTCTCCACAAACACAGGGTGTCTAATCTCATCCTCATTTACACACTCTCATGGATGCTGTGAAATCTAGAGATTTATGGCTGCCTGAAGGCTACATTATTAATAGGAGATAAGCAGCTGACTATAAATTACATACAAGGCAGAGACTATATAATTTTATGTTCAGTATTTCATAGCTCAGCTGAAGTGGTGGGTTGTTTAAATATTCAAGTAGAGGAAACTGAGATGGAGATCTAGTTGCAATTTTAGGGATGCCAAAGTACTTTCACCTAAATATGCCCCTATAACAAATTTGGGGCTGTTGCTGGCCTGTGGTTTCTGCATGCTTTCCAGGAATGACACCCAGCTGGGTAAAGGCCAAAGGCAACATACTTCCAGAGACTTCTGAGGACTATGAAGAAAAGCTGTTGCTGCTCTGTGTCCTGCTAATGCTGCCTTTCTCATCTTTCTGTCCATGGGAGCTCAGTGCCCAGGTCAGGCAGAGAGCAGTGGCAGCAGGTGACAGTGGAGGCACCAAGCAAAAGTACCTTGCCCCTGAGTTGGATGGGGAGCAATGGCCCAGCACACCTTGGCCTCAGCTGCTGGAGCTTATCTCAAGGGGAAGAAACACAATTCAGCCTCTGCTCCTGCTCACTCAGGCTAATTACTGTGAATTAGTGACAAGGGAAAGCATGAAACAGCAGCTTTTTATGATGATCTCTGGCTTGATAGCAGACACCATTAACAGGCAGGTCACTAACCTGCCATTATGGTGAGAGAAGTTTAATGGAAATTTTATTTGGAACAGGTGCCTTATAGATGATGACATAGTGTCCCTCTGCCAGCTCAGGTATCCAGTTCACAAGGTGCAGTGACTGACACACAACACATCCAGAGTGCAGACCAGTTGCTTGCCATCATGATATCTTAAACCTAAACTGAGTGCTGAAAAGGTTCTATAGCATTTTAGTTTCAACCAGTTTACATCTATAAAGACCTGAACAAATTTGTCTGATTTCACAGCTGCCTTACCTTTCAGCAGGAAGTTAGAATAGAGACCACCCAAATGCATTTTTCTTTAATTTTATGATTTCATAGATTATGAATATATAGCAATAGATTATAATCTATAATTAAAAATCTATATAAATGCATATATATAAGTACATAAATATATTCATGTATACACATACTAAAGTCTTCAGGAAGACTAAGTAGAGATTGGCTTATTTACTCTTGGAGAGTAAATTTACCCAAAGTAAAGGAACAGCAGATCCCACGATGCCTGTAAAGAGAGGAGAAAACAGATGGGGCTATCAGGATTACCAGGCCAGCCAAACCTTGCTGCAGCTCTCTGTGTTTTTACACCAGTGTAACTCCAGTACAGAGAGAATATGGGAAAATACTGTGCAGGTTCAACTGTTCCTCTGCTCTGAAACAGAAAGTCTCAAGTGTGCTTTCAGAGACTGTCCCTTAGCTGCTTGCAAGGTTTTAAACACTATAACACATTTGTGGTCCCAGGAAAAGGCAGTAATTTTTTTCTATAAATCTTAGACATCTTTTTCATGTAGATTTTTAATTAGTATCTTGGGGAATTCACTCATTTTCCTTGCTTTTATTATCTACAAATCCATCATGTATTACACTTTTACAGCTTTAATGATTAACAAGGTATTGGATGCCTTCTGCCCATGTGAGCTTTGCCTTTATCTGAAAGCATGTTCTGGCTTATTCTACAAAGAAGCATCCCAAGGAAGGCCAGGAGGACCTCACTGCTGAGTGCTGAAGGCAAGAGGGATCTGACCTGCTGAGAAGGAGCTCCTTGGGTGAGATGGTGGAGTAGCAGGGCCATCTGCTGCAGAGCTGGGCTTTGAGCTCTGGCTTTAGCCTGCACAGGTACTCCCCGCGGTAAACTTGTAGCCGGCCTTTGAAGTTTCTGCAGCTGTAATCTGCTCGTGATAGCACATGCAGCATTCTTTTGGTCTGTGCTCCACGCAGCCTGACTGAGCATTGAGTTTTGAAGTGCACTTTTGACAGGAAATACTTTTGGCTAAATCCCAGAGCAGGGACCAAGCAGTGCTGTTGTGCTCAGAGGTAAGGTGACATCTGCTTGTTGCAGACCACGGCTTAAGCTCTTTCTTACTTGGATGGAACAGATATGATGGAAATGGTCTGTGAAATTGTGTTCCCACAACAGAAGTCACCAGTGTTCAAGTATAAATGAGAAGGCGAATTTGTGCTTCTGCTTCATATTATTTCAGTGTTGACTGGGGCAGAGCGAGGAGGAAGAGAAGGGAAAAAATGAACCACATAGAAACGTAAAACCGGGTAAGAACAGAAGTTTTGCCATAAAGTCCAGTGGAGGAAAGGGGACAAATCAGACATGACTTACAACCCTTTCCCCATTTGGAGTAGTCATTCTGGTTAGCCAAGGACTAACCCAGGACTTACCCAGGATGAGGCAGTTTTGATGATACAGGCTTTGCTGTAGAAAAGATGGATTTCTGAACACAAGACAGAAAGCACCATGACAGTGATTCTGGTAACTCAAGAGGGAGAAAGGGATAGGAAAAGACACTGAGTACTTTAAATATGCATTGCCTAAAATTTTTAATTATCTTTTTTCCAATTCTTCTACTTTAGCCAAATTTCTCCGACCATTAGCTGTGCAGGTTCAGAAAACTGTGATAAAAATATGGTCATGCATACATTCCAAAATCCAAACCTCCTCTGCCCACATTAGCCTGAGGACAGGGTTAGTCCTTTTCTACCATCAGCCCAGCTAACTGGAGTGGGAAAAGCTAGAGCCCAGCCCCACACTCCTGGGTGACAAGGCTGTTATCCTGCACCAGATAAACAACCCTGGAGCTAATGCTGGTCTTTCACTGTCATTACTGCCCTTCCTCACCTCCAGTCCAATGTCCTGGAGGAGCAGCTACACCAGGCATGTAGGGCACAGCTGTGCAGGACCCTGCCACTTTTTTGTCCCAAATGATGGACACCCCTCTCACAGAGCCCTGGCACTTGTCAAATGTGAGGCTTGCAGCAGTGCTGTGGGCAATGACAACACTGCTTTTCTGTGTTGTGCTGGTGGCTTAAACAACCTAAAAGAGTCAGCAAACGTGTTTTCTTCACTGTCCCCTCCACCCTTGTGAGGGAGCAAGGCTTCTGGATATGTGGGCTCATCCCTGGATTCTCAGCCCTCCCAGGAGCCCCTCTGTATGCTGCCCCTCACCAGGCAATGGCTGGGCATGGCGAGAAGTTGAGTTTACTGTGTGCTCTCTGCCATGGACACCTACACTTTTATTCAGCGCTTTGCTGTTCTGGTAATACAAGTTAACAGCCTCTTGAACAGGCATCTGTTTATCAGCAGAAAACCATCACGATTTAGAACATCAAGTGCTGCCCTTGTGCCCTCAGGAGGGAATGTAGAGGCTGGGAAGATCAAGAAGATGAACCAGCCTATATCTCTTTGAAAGGCCATACAAACATACAAACACTTAAATTTAGTGATGCATTTATCTAGGGGCTGGACTTTGTATTCTCACATCCTGCTGCTGGAAGCTGGAATTAGGCACAGGTGTCTCTTTTTTCCTCTGCTGAAAAGATTCAGGATATCATGACATTTGTCATATATGTCTTACTGACTTGCAAAAAAATGATGTGCCTGGTGTATTTCACAGACAATAAGGAGTGAAATTTCACCCTGCCTGCATCCCACACTGCCATTCTGTAATTTCAATTTAATGAAAAAGTAGAAATAACTAGGAACCCAGAGATATTAGTGAAATAATGAACAGCATGTCAGCAGCAGTGGCAGCACAAGTGACAGGACTGGCACAAATCCTGGCCAGACCCCTACAACCACCCTCCTGTTAGCTGGTCCCTGAGTATTTCCTTGCAAAACACATTATTGCTGTTCCTGAGAGCTTCACTTCAAGCCTTCAGCTAAATGGCAAATGAAAATAAATCTTAGTCACCCTGTACTCCATTTGTAGTCAGTAGCAAGAGATATAGGGGCAAATCATACCTCTCATGGTCTGGAGCACACTCTGTAAGTGCTGATCCCCTCCATTAACTGTAATCAAAGGCTAATCAAGACTAATTTGAGTTTGAAGGGTAAATGTCTAAAATTGCTCCGTCCCACACCAGTCACAGAAACGCACTCGATGTTTTACTCAGACTGGTGTGTGTGAAATACACCATGTTCCAGGAAACTGGAATGAGACATTCAGGACCTTTTGCTTGATTTCTTCCACCATTTCTTTGCTTGATTTCTATGCTTGCAGGGCTTATCCATGTGGATCCCTGCCTTTCAGCAGAGGAGGCATTGCTTGAATAGCTGCTTGTGTGTCTGCAAATATGGTTATCACTTTTCTGCCTCCTTGTGGTGGGTGTGGATTTCTTCCCAGGCTAAAGAAGAGAGAAAATCCACAGCCTCACTTGGTTGCAGTGCAGCTGCTGGACTGGCAACTTCCACGCCACCCTCTCTCTGTGCTGGGAAAACATTCTCAGGTTTGGAGGTGGAAATATGAGAGTGTCATTGATCAAATGTACCATGCAACAAGGTTCTTATATTGCTTTAACCACACACCCAAAGGTTTCCTTCAGCCAAGAAAGAGCAAAGAATAGGTTTTGGTCCCATAGAAATCAATGACAAGATATGTATGAAAATCTCACATATGTATTAATTTTTCACATCCTTCTGAAAGGAAGAAGGAATGGAAGATTTGCTTAATAACTCACTGCATAAAAATCACTCACCTGCTTAAAAATAACTTACATTAAAACACGGATTCACATTATAATGGAAGAACTAATAATAAAGAGAGGAGCAAATTGTGTTGTAAGCTGGTAAAAAAATGTATATGGAACAAAGCCATTGGAAAAGAACTTGACAGGTTTCTTAATGTTTTAAATTGGAAATGAGAATTAATGGAAAATAAAGCCCTTCAGAGTTTCAAAGATTTTCATGCTGATTTTTAATAAAATTAATTTGGTTCAAAAAAGGGCTTTCTATTTTCAAAACTAAAAAATTACAGGCTTCAATTTCTTTTTCCACCTTGAACAGCTTCAACTCCCAATTCATAAAAATATAAAGTATATTTAATTCAAAATTAAAACTAATTTTTCTGGCTCTAGATAATTAACATTTTTCCTGAGATTTTGGTCAAAGAAAATTTGGGTTATTTTGACCTTATATATAGATGTTGAATGGGAAAATGCTTAGGTGCTTAAAAATATCTGCATGTTAGAAAAATTATTAAGAATCCTATATTTGAACAAAGGTTGCTTAGTCTTAAGGCTGGAATCTATTAATAGTGTTTTCATTTTAGCCCATAAAAATACCTGTAGCATCAGAAAAATCTTCAAAATAATTGAACTTTAAAATATTGACGTGCCTACTCATTTAGGTAGGTCATTACAGTCATGAAGTATCTCCCTGGCAGGGACAGAAGCACACCACTGCCTTCCCTCCTGATCAGCATGCCAGGAACCAGCTCCCATGAAGTGCTGTCCTCCTAAAAACAATTGATTTCAACAATTTAAGGAAATTCAAGTATCTCTGAGGATAAGTGCAGGCAAGCGAGAAAATAGTTTCTATGCTGTAAGTGCTACAGGAGGAGGGGAAGGAGAAAGGATTATTCTTAATTTCCAGAGGCCTAAACACAAAAGTTTTGTTTCATTCTGACTTGAGTACTTGGCTACAGCAGCTGCACCCCACTGGGAGCTAGAGAAGTACCAGGCATGTGGTTGGTAGTATTCAGAGGTGATTAAATGCTGAGAACACCTCTAAAGAAGGGAAAAGTTCAAGCTCCAATTTGACAATTTTACATAGTTTTCAGTGTTATTAGCATTGTACAATTACAATTACAGTCTCTTGGGATTGAGCATGCTGCATCCTACACATGTTTATCCTTCAATTCCTCTTGGAGCTAGTTCTCATTCAAAGCACAGCATGATGGCTCCTTACTATCAGCTCAGTCAGTTGAGAGTATCAGTTTCATAATACATAGAAATGCAACCGAGATGCTTCAGAAAAAACTCAGATATGCAGCAGAAAAAAGACAGGATGTTGTACACTTTACCTGTTTCCTCTGTAGGTCTATTTAGCTTTGGTAGGGTGTAATATTGTTATGTCATAATATTAATAAAAAAGCTAAACTCAGCCATATGTGGTGGCAAAACCACAGAGATGCCAAGTGCTACACAGCTAGTCCCCCTGAAGTTTGCTCATATCATTCCCTGACTGACCACACTCCTCCACATCTCCTGCACGTTTAATGTAGCTTTTTCTATACTTTGCCATTAAGCCTGTAGTTCTGTAACACAGGTAATGGCACTACACCATATATTTAAATAATTTATATGCATCTGGTTCTATGACAGGAATTATTACTTTACTATTACAAGGACATTGGCCACCGTCCAGCAATTATGTAAATTTGTAGCGAAGCGAGGGAGAGAAGGCCAGGTCTTGGCATGGGAATGGTGGGAAGCTGCCTGGTGTAGCAGGTGGTGAAAGGACCATTGGCTTTCAGACATGCCCAAACTGGCTGTGAATTAAATGGGTGTTGGTGTGTGGAATTTTAGAGGATGGAGTGCCATTGCCAAGACCAGCTGTTGTCAGCTTCACCCTTTCCTTCTGCTGGAAGCAGGAGGAGCATCAACCGGTTTTTTTCTGGGGTTCTTACCAATCTCCTCTTCCTTCTTTCTGCCTTTTTGTGACAGGATTGACCTTGCCTGTGTACCACCCTGGTCTGAACCGTGTAAATAGCTGCTACCAGGAATTTGGCTAGGTGTTACCTTGACTGATGAACATTTCCTTAATTACAGTGCTTAATTACATTCTGTAGGTACCAAAAGAGGAGTATTACCTGTAAAGTTTACTTTCAGGAGATAATCTTTGTACAGCTTCCTGCCATCCAGATGCTTCATGGCATCACAGAGTTTGGTGGTGTTTGGGCAGAGAGTCCTCTGCATTTTATGCAAGGCATGAGCCATTGCATACACAGCATTCACAACAAACATGATCTTGGATTCTTGCTCGTAGTTGGAACTGTTGATGGTGAAGTGCTTTTCACAAGCCTTTCTATGGGGTTTCCGGTTCTGCAGGTTACACTGGAATTTTTGCTCCCAGAAGTCCTTGAACCAGGGGTTGCGCCTGTTGTTGTAAGGGCTGAGACTTTGGAAGTACTTGTCAAACTCTTTAACCGGATGGGAAGCGAGCTCCAAGGTTATGGCCCCGGAGGCTATGTGCTCATTGCCCTTGACGATGCTCTCCTGAGCTCCCCACCCGTCGCTGGCAATCCAGGTGAAGGACACGTTGAAGCGGTTGGCGGCCGCAATGAGCTCCCGGGAGTCGTCGCCTCTCATGAAGAGCACCACCACCCTGGCGTTGGGTTTCTGGAGCAGCTCCCTGATCACGCCGTCGTACGACTTCCTGATGTTGGAGCGCCCCACTTTCTCGGAGGTGGCGATGCAGATGTTGCGCAGCCGAGCTTCCTGCTCAAAGGCCTCGATCCCCGTCTCCCCGTAGTCTCCTTCGGAAGCCACTGTTGACACGTAGGTCCAGTTGAAATACCTCAGGATTTCAGCCATGGCTTTGGCTTGGTAGAAGTCTGGGGGCACTGTCCGTGCGAAATAATCGTAGCGGGATTTGTCGCTCAGCTTGGCACTGGTGGAGGCGTAGCTTATCTGGGGGATCTGGAAGAGTCTGAGCAAATTTGCCACCTAGAGACAAAGTGGGGTGCACAGATTACTAAAGAGTGGTATTTATAAAATGGAACAGAAATATTTAGGGAAAGGCACTTGCAGTGTTTTTTAATGAGAGATGTTCTGATGATCACAGATTGAGGGTGTTGATAGAGGATGCTGATAACAAACTCCATGGAAAGCATTGCACTGAGCAAATGCACAAAACCTGTTCTGATGCCCAGTTAATTCCCTGGGTCCTGCTGGGATTGTAAAGGACCTTTATTTTAATGAAACTAAGCCTGTTTAAGCAACAGATAATTAGACACAAATGGACAATATATTTCAGTTTCAGACTGTGTTCCTTACTAAGGCCTGGGGATTTGCATGTCTTTGCTGTTCATAGTGGGATTCATCTTCTCCAAGATTGATTGTATTTGATGACCAAATGTACTAATAAGACATAAATTTCCTTTTTGTACAAATATCACAAATATACAGGCCTTTTGCAGAACTTCTTAATCTCATTTATTCAAGATAAGTCCCCACCTCTCCTACTTTTCACTCATATAAACTGTTTTTCTGAGATGTTCTGGCTGCAGACCAGCTGAGGTGGCACATTTTTTGCATGTTAGTAGTCTTCAAGTGTTTGACAATGTCTCAGAACCACAGAATCACAGATTCACACAATGACAGAATCATAGAATTGTCTCAATTGGAAGATACCCTCAAGGATCATCAAATCCAACTTTTTAGCCCATATAGGGACCAAACCCATGACCTTGTGATTCTATGCACTATGCTCTACCCAGATGAGCTAATGTCGTGTTGACCTACAGTTTTTGATAAATAATAAAATTTTTAATAATCTCAATTTGCCCTTCTGGTTTGATTTATGTGGTTCAAAGTCCTGCTTTTTCTTTTTTTAAATTTTTTTTCCATATGTGATTATGTCCAATACTTAAATATTTCCAAATCTACTTTGCTGCTCTCACAGAAGTGCAACTCTTGATCACATGTGGGAAGAAATGAAGAAAGATTATGGCATTTTTTTTACTATGATAGTTTCTTAAATGACAAAGGGAAGATTGGTAACTAGAAGTTCTGACCAGTAAATTAAATTTGAAGCTAATCTTGGAGTACAGCCTGATGAAACCATTTGAAAAACAATAGTGTGCTTGAGATTGTTGCAGTAGTGTACTTGAGATTCCCAAGGGAAAGTTATTAAAAATTGCCCAATCATTTAATTTTTTTAATCTTCCCCAGATGTTTCTTTAACCACAGACTGTTGTCTGTAAGAACTCAAAGTCAAAGGACTGTTTTGGAAAAAATGTTGTAGAAGAGGCAAATTTTGAAGGCTCAGACATCAGTAGCAAATTAGACAGTCTGGTAAAAAAAAAAGAAAAAAAAAACCAACAAAAAAACCCAGAAGATTTTTATTGCTTTTCAGCAACCTGTATGACTTAGGACTTTATAGATTTAGATTCTGTCTGTTCTGTATTACAGACATTGAAGCAGTGTCCTGCTGTAGCTCAGTCTGCCCTTACAAACTGGTGAAATCTCATCTGGGCCAGATATACATGTACAGGGACTTTCACAGCCTCTGGGCCACATGGAACTGAGGATTCCAGGAGGTTCTGACCCTCCTGTCCTGGAATACCAGGAAAGATCAGGTGTCCTGTCATCTCAGCTGTAGCTGTTGAATTGAAGTTTGCCTTCACCAAAGAAAAGACATTGGTAGTGTTTTATTTTAGTTTAAGCCAAAATAAAACCTTTTCTACAGTGCTTGGAAGGAGTATCCTGAGCTTCAGCTGACACTGCAGTTTTGCAGTGAGTACAGGCACAAGGCTGGGAGCACTGCAGCTGAACAAGTTAGTGTCCCTCAGAAAGCAGCTGTTGTGTTCTTAACCTCCCTGCTAGATGGCAACAGTCATTAAACTGCCTTTACTGGAAATGTGGGATTTAATTTGCAGCTGGTGATGGAAATGAACCGCTTTAAAGCAACAGGATGGGAAGAGAGGCTTGTTCTGTCACCAAGGTACAATGGATGCTTTGAGCATTGTTAAGTCCCTGTGGCTTTGTAACTTTGATTATATGCCCACATATCCACATGGTTTGGTTCACATGGCCTCTCTCAAGAGCACTCCGATTTGGTAATAAGAATGTACTCCATGTAGCTATTCTGGAACATTTCCTGCAGAACTGTGTAGGCTGGAATTGCTATTCTTGTCTCAGTTTATTCTAGCAGGAATAGTTTTATTTCTGCTAAACCATAATGAAGATATGCACACATTTCATTCTGCATTTCCCCCTTCAAACTGGTTAAACGAGAAGTCCATTTTCAGCAGCTCAAGTAATGCTGGTCAGTGAGTGGACAAGCCTTCATCTCACAGAAAGGTGCTCCTAACAAATACAGCAGCTTTATAGCTAGTTTGATTTTTTTGTTTGTCTCTTTGTGCCTTTTATTTTTTATTTTTTTTCTTTTAGTCTAAGCAGCAAAAGCATCCATAGAACTACTCTCCCAGTCTACATGGGGGCCCTCAGCCCTGGATGCCACTATATTTCTAGGGTCCCAGCAAACAGCTGCAATTCTGATTCCTGTGCCCTGGGGAGACGAAAATTTTCATGTGTTTACAGCTGTTTGTTGTAAAGCTCTTCATTACTAAGCTGTCCAGATGGTAGATTTTTCATGGACTAAAAATTAAAAAATATATGGGGAAGACTGATTAATCATAAAGGATCACCCAGTCATCCCTGAGAACTATTACTGCTCATGGAGTTCAGTGAAGTTGTTTCTGTTATTAATTCAGATCAGGAAACTCTTCTTGAAATTCTCCAGTGGGGATTTTCTAGAATATTGTAACGTCTTGATATTAGGGACTAATTTTTCAAAAAAGCTCAGGTCTCAGGCACTTAGTTGATGCAGACAATTTCAGAACAGCCATTTTCATGCTGATCTAAGCATTTGATCATGAAAATGTTATCTTGGTTAAGAGATTAACAGGATAAGAGCACAGGTAGCAGGTTCTGGAGAGGAGCTAATATCCAATACCACATCTGCTCAGTGTAGTAGAGGACAGTGGGATGTAAACCAGAGTTATGTGCACTGAGATTGAACCACCTGAGGCACACCTCCAGTGTAGCTCCATGCTGCCTTGGCATGTGTGAAACAGCTTCCAAATTGCAGTGCAGATACAGCTTTTGCTAAGTGAGATAATTTATTCTGGCAAAGCTCCAGGGAGCAATTTAATCAAGCCGTGGTGCATGCAATTAGTGCCTGAAATCCATATGTTGGCACTTAAGTAGCAATAGTAGCCAGGTTTTTTGCTATCAAAACTGGTGGGTTTTGCAGATACCTTTGAAGATAAGCCTGGATGTTCTGCATCTGCAGACCAAAACAGCCCCTTTGCACAGCTTGCTGTGAGCAAAGCGTGTCAATGGAGCTCACATTCAGAGAGATGGGAAACCTTTATTTGCTGTCATGCTGCTGGGCTCGTTAGTGCAGCCACTATCCTGTGGTCAAGTGTCCACTCCCCAGGCAAGCCTGGCTCTCACTCAGCTGCTGGGATGGTGGGTGGTTTGTTGTCCAACATGAACATGGCAGTAAATCCAATGCCAGCCACGTCCCTCCTTAGGGACACACTGGCACAGCAAATCCTGCAAATGAAGGGGCTGTGGCAGTGGCAGGGAAGACCAGTGTCCCTCTCCCATTCCACATCTGTCACTTCTGCTCCTCTGAGCTGCAGGGACAGGATAAATGGTTGTGGGATATCGCCAATCTTGTTTAAAACACTGAAAACGGCTTCATAATAACCACCTGTGAGGAGCCATGAATTAGATACAGCTATCAAACACATGAACCTGGTTTTGAGTGTATTTGTGGTCATTCAGGAATCCTGCTGGTAAATGGGGACAGAGAGGTAATACCTCTATGTCTCAGTAACCTTGATCTGTCTGATGATTTATTTAATCTCATTGAACATTTTCTTAACCTTCATAGGATTCAATTTTTTTTTTTTTTTTTTTTTTGCTAGTAGTAGGATTTATTCTGATATTTTTGTCAAAATTTCCCTTTCTAATGGCCCAGAGATTATTACGTGGATTTTTTTGAATGTGTATGGGACGAGAAAACACAGGAAATATTTTGGGAAACGAGAAAGAGATAAATCTCAAAAATACTAGAAGAGGTAGGGTGTCTTTGCCATAACACAAAAGTGTGTATTGCACATCTGTTGGACAGAGGAGGGCCCTTGTCAGATGACACTGCTCTCTGCCCTTCTGAAATTTAACCATGCGAGAATCTCATGGCACTTAACATGGCTTAATGAATCTAATTTCACAGAGCTCCTTTGAGACAGGAAAGGGCTACTCTGAACAGACAATGAATCAGGCTGTGGGGCAGAACAAGATTAAGGTAAAGGAGTTTTTTCTCTACTGAGAAACTGAGCAAATTTCTGTCTCTCTGAGCTGCAATCTGTCCTAATGGAGATTCTGTTGCTGTCTTTGCTCTCCTGAGAAAGTCTTTCTATTTCTGGGAATAAGTTGCAAGTCCAGATTCCCCCAGCAAGACCATGGCAAAGCTATGTCAAAAGGTTTTCCTAATTTCTAGATCATTGCTATAACACAGGGCCTGAGCTCTTTGAAGGAGCATGGACTGCGGCTAGTGTATGTTTTATCCAGTTCCTAAATTATGGTAATCTAACTTGTTGAATTTTTGTTATTATTTGGGCAGTTGGAAGTCAAACTGCATCTAAAGCATTCATACATACATAATATAGGGGTTTTTTTACTATTTAAATTTTTCTTGTTCCTTAAATCTAAAAATATACCAAAATTTTGGCAGAAAGAGCTGGTTTCCTGCTTTAGAAAAGCAGGAAAAAAACCACTGGTTTTGAATGGGCTGGGATGTGGTAGGTTCAGGCATAAACCTAATAAGTAAGGACTAAATGAGGTACCTCTCTAGTCAAGAGTCTCCACTGGCCTGTGTAGTCTCCCCATGGTCCCATGTACATTTGGAATGTGCATTTTTTTTCAGGTTAAAATCTCCCCTTTTTCAATTAATAAGTATTTTCTTCTATTCTCTAGTCCTGCATCATGTTGATAAATACATTTACTTTGTGTTCCTGAGAACAAACCTGTACATACTGAAAAGCTGATGTTAGGTTCCCACCAAACCTTCTCTTCTCCAGGCTGAACATGTGCAATTCCCTCAATTTCTTCTTGTAGCATTTGCTCTCCAGACTCTTCTCCCCATGATTATGTTTGTGTTTATTGAATCGTCCTTTTACCAAGGGACCCAAAGTTAGAGGTATTATTCTAGATGTGATCCAATGAGAATAGAATAAACAGAAATATTTATTTCTATCTGTGTACTGGCTATGTCTCTGCAGATACAGCCGAGCAGGCTGTGAGCCTACTGAGCTGCCAGACTGTATCACTGGCAATAAATATGAGCAATACTGAAAAGCTGGGTTCCACCATAATTTTCCCTCTTCTCTTGGGATTTAGGAGGCTCCTACCTGGGGGCATTGTGACCCAGAGTGACTCAGTCGGGACACTTTTGACATACTCACATAATTTGGGAGTATTTGGGAGGTGGAGAGTTCAGTGATGCAAATGCAGCTGCTCACCTTGGTCCCAAGAAAAAAAATCACTCCAAGCTAATTTGTTTTCAAAGGGAAATTAGGACCTTAAGGGCCTCGCTGCTTTCAGAACTGAAAAACCTTTATCAGCCTGGAACATCATGTCTCCCTAGCCCATTTTAAAACTAAGGGTGCCATTTCTGGGATATTATAATAAGCACTGTTTAAGGCAGTGACTGCACAGGGGCTGTGTCACGACCTGCAGCAGAAAGCACCAATTTGGCTTCAGCAGGACTCCAAGCACTGACCCCAGAAGGTCACTGGGAATGCCAATATCCCAGTTCCTTAAATCATTAAAGGTCAGTTGTAAGGAACTCAACCAGATGCAGTGAGATTATTTAGGAGTCCCAGCCTGGCTTGTTCTCCTATGGAATCTTCTGGTGCATTGCAGGACTGAAGCAGTGGTTTCCACCAGCTTTCTCACTCTTTGATATTAAGAGGGCTGTTTCCTACTTTGTAAGTAATGTTCCTTAACAAAATTCCGTCCAAAAGGTAACTCAGGAAAAGATAGTTCACTGTCAAACTAATAAAAATGTCTGGTATTTTTTGTTAGAGGGAAGAGGGGTGAAGAAAACATTATTTTTAGCTTTGCTCTTCTCCTGAAAATTTAGGCAATGAAGCTGGGAAAAATATACCTAAATACTTGCAGTGGACTCAGTAGCTGTCACAAAGAGAG
The DNA here is from genome assembly GCF_030490865.1 of Poecile atricapillus. Taxonomy (NCBI): domain Eukaryota; kingdom Metazoa; phylum Chordata; class Aves; order Passeriformes; family Paridae; genus Poecile; species Poecile atricapillus. The sequence continues at coordinate 7,974,829 of NC_081288.1, forward strand.
AAGCAGTGTTTGAACTATGAAATGAATTCATCTTCAAAATGAACATCAGAAGTAAGGAATACTGTCAGAATAACAGCTAGGATTTCTGCACAGGATCTGGGAATTTTTTTTTATATTTGCATCTGTCCTGTGCAATAAAAAATAAACCATGGAGGGCATGCAGAGAAATGTTGTGCTTTGAATGAATTGTTTGGAAATATTTTTTCTTTTTTCCTGCAGGGGATGACACAGTGAGCTGTCACATATGCACTCTGCCTCCATGGAGCATTACTGTTGAAGTGAAGTAAGCTGAGCACCAAACTTGCACCCTGAGAAGAGACCTGTGCAAAAGACCTCACTTTGCATGAGGAGTGCAGCTCTTCTCTGAGGCTTCATAAACCTGCCTGTGACTCACATCCCATTTACACATGATCAGAAAAGGTACAAAAATTGGGGCTGTTGCTTCTACCAGAACACAGAATTACTTCTGGAGTTAAAAGAACTATCAGTGATAAATATGGTAATTTGAGACTCATTAACTGAAGAGTAAATCCTAGTCAGAAGGGGTAGAATGAGTGTAGAGTAAGTCCTAGTCAGAAGATGTAGAATAAGTATAGGTGATATCTAGGTGACCCTAGCTAGTTCTTATTTTTGGCCACTTTCTCTTGCAGTGACATCCTCTCCCATTGGAACAGCTTGTTGCTGTTTACAACAGCTCCCTGAAGGGATATTGCAGCCAGGTGGGGTTTGGTCTCTTCTCCCATGTAACAAGTGATAGAACAAAAGGAAAGGGTCTCAAGTAGAGCAAGGGGGGGGTTTAGATTAGACACTAGGAAAAATTTCTTCACTGAATTGGTGGTCAGGCATTGGAACAGGCTGCCCAGAGATGTGATAGATTCACCAGCTGTGGAAGTATTTACAAAACCTGTAGATGTGGAACTTGGGAACATGGTTTAATGGTGGACTTGGCAGTGCTGGGTTAAATCCCACTTGATGATCTTTAAAGTCTTTTCCAATCTTAATGATTCTATGATTCTTTCATTGTATTTTAGAGCGCCTTCCTTCTTACCTCAGTGAGATCTCAGTGGTTACTTATCTATCCCTGTAAAGTCTTGCAATTTACCCTTAGCAAAAGGTGGAAATGTGCACCTGAAGAAATAAAAATTATAGCCCAAAACCAAATAAAAAAGACTGTAAAGTAATTGGTTACTGTGGGATTTTCAGAGAAGTCAGAGGGACGCAGCCATACTCCTTTGAAATCTCTAGGAAAGAAATGCCCAGTGTTCTTTGGACGCTGAAAATTTCAGCCTAGTGGCTGTTCAGTTTCTGAATGTGGAATAGAAACAAAGAGAGGAACAAACAGCAAGGATCTGGCTGAGAGGTAGTGGCAGAGAGGGGAAGAACAGAGATAAAAGAAGAGAGAGTTTAAAGGAGACACATGGAAGCTGGCAAGTGTGTGTGTAGCTTAAATGCTGGTGGTAGGTGGTCCATCTCACAGAATAGATTTTTTAATGAGGATCTGGTTTACTTTTACAAGCACAAAATCACCAGAGGCTGTCAGTGCACAGCACAAGTGGCGCGTGTGGCCTGGCAAACCTCTGCAACCCCTGCACATTTCTCCTGCCCACATCCCTGCAGGGTCCATGCACAGTGGTCCATGTGTTATGTTTTGTTTATTTCTTGGTTCATTGAAGGATTTTACACTATTTCCAGTAGTGATGGAAGTCAGAAGCTATTGTTAAGACTCTGGTTGAAAGATGTTTTATCCTTGGAGGAAGGAAATGGAGGTGATTAGCTTTCAGCCTCCATGAGCCCTTGGCAGACTTTTGTGGCTAAGGAGAATGACAGCCAGGAAAAGATTGCCAGTAAATGAGTACATATTTTGAATTTCATGCCAGATGATCACTCACTTAGGAGTGGCTTTAGCTTTTGTGATAGCAGTAATGCACCGTTAAACCTGCTCCAGTGGTTTTGTTACAATTTACTTGAGACAGAGCAAGGAACTGAAGAGAAGACAGCAGGGCACTGTTTTCTGTTCTGCCATTTTTTCTGGATGAGGCTCTAACTTTGAAATAACTTTTATGGTCATGATCCAGAGGTCCTGTGGGTTGACAGCCAGGTTTAAATCTTTACATCCATGTGAATATAGTATACATAGAAATAAAAAATCCAGCCCACCTGAGGAATGCCTTAGTTTTTCTAAGAGCTGACTGCAGGGAATGGACCCTAGTCTTAATTTTCAGAAGAATAATCCAGTTTTCAGAAAGAGGGAAGAACAAATCCAGCACCTGAATAAAAGTAATCATGCTTCCACATGCATATTCTTGACAAGAGCTGACCTAAGTATCTTAAACATGGAATTGGGATTGGCCATGCAAGTGCTCCTCTGCAAATAAATACTGCCTCTTTTTCTTATCATTTTTTACCATGTCAGCCTCTCCAAGGAAAATATGTTTGAAATTTCCATTGTAAACTAAGAAAGAGTGGATAACCTGGCTCAGATTAAAAGCCATGAGTCCAAAAGAAAACCCTCCAAATTTTGAATTCTTCACTTCCTGATGCTAGATTCAACTCAAGTCAGAATTGTATTTCATGAAAACAGCTTTTCCATTTATTTTATTTATTTTTTTTAACATGAGCTTTTCCATTGACTAAGAATTCTGGCTTGAGTTTTGAAGGATCAAATGCTGTGCAGATTGGGCTCTCTGCTAATTTAAACACAACATCTAAAAACTAATTATCCAGATCATCATTAAGGATAATAGCCTAGTCTGACCAGAAAATAATTAAGCATTCTGCATTCTCTTGTTGTTTTTAGTCTCTGCAGAAAGTGCCTATCGCACATACTGACTCAGTGGGGAAGGTGTTCATTGCTGATTTACCAGCAAAATCTTTTATTCCTTAGTGGAAGGGTAATGAAAGAAGTACAAATCTGACAGCAGGAACATCATGAAGTTATTTGGCAGACAGCTGTCCTGACAAAAAACAGAAGAGGGAGGGTGAAGGGAGGGGAAGAAAAAAAAATTAAAATATAAAGACAAATTCACAGGAGGGGGAAAAAAAAAGCCAGAAATAATTTTTGTCTGAAGAACTCAGCATGTTTTATTTTAAGGCTAAGGAACTGCACTGTGGACTTTATGCTGTTTACAGCTCTCAGCAAAAGAAAAATGCTTGCCAGGGATACATCTGGAAGCATCCAGCACCGTGGATGCTGCTTGAAAACACAGGGAACAGGGGTGCTGAGCCTTGCACACACACACACCTGGTGAAATATTTTGACTCTCAGCAATGGTGTGATTCCAGTTGTTACTGGAGCTACTCTGTACAGGTGACTGGCTCTGAAATTGCTATGGTACCAAAATGCTTGCCTTTAATGCTTGAAAGTCCTTACAATTTCAGGCTTGAGTCTGCAATGTCTATTATTCTTGACAGGGATTTTCTTTTGAAACAGAACTTGTGACTGGCTATCTTAACAGGATGGGCAACAGGAGTGGATGGTTTAATTATGTCATTTCTAGGGCTTAATTACATCTTTTTTAGGTGGTGTGAAATCTAAAGGAAAGCTAGAAAAGAGAGACTGAAGGAAGGCCAACACAATCCATGTCAAGAGAAAATAAATGAATACATTTTCTTGCTGGAAGATGCTTGATGACAAGTTGAATGATTTGTAAAACTATTTTTCTGAAGAACTGTGTTAAGAAATATCTTACATTTGAAAAATTATTGACAAGTCTAGGGAAGATCATAGAGTAATATTAACTATAAATATTGTTCCATCATCCTCCTTAGGTTTTGAAAATTGTGTGACATACAGATTTTCATACAACTATATTACCATTTTTTACATGTACTGGTTGAGAAAATCTCTAATCAGAACTTCCAATTTCCATTGGACAGCTGTTCCAAACCTAAGATTTTGGAATATGAAACATCTATATACACTCTATTATGTATATTGGATATGTACTGTATCCAATCTACTGCCTCAGACATGGATTTAGTCTTAGATCAGTGATCACCAGAGACTGCCTTCAAAGGGACAGGCTGACAGATGTTGTGCAAGAGGCCACAGATTACTTTAGAAAAGTTATCTCACTCCCTCTGGGTTTCTGGGAGGGAATGAAACACCTGTACCATTTCCTCTGCTGTAACAACTTTTATAGGTATGTCTTTTAGGCTACCTCATATATTCATGTCCTTTGGACACGCTTGGACTTAGGGTGGACTGAGAAACACACTGACCACAAACCAAAGGTATAGCAAAAAACCTGACACTCCTCCACCAGTGAGATAGGGCAGTCATATGATGCTTCAAAATATTTTACCAGCCTTCAGACAGCTGTAGTTTTGGCAACTGCTGAACCAAATGACATATCTTACAGAATTTCTTCTTTCTGTTTCTGGTCACTTCTGGAACTCATTTAGCTTTTAGCATCCACAACAACCTAGCATTTGCTGGTTTCATTTGATGTACTCTTTGCGTGATTGGAAGAGACAATGAATAATGATTTCCTTAACAGTTTATGTTGCCCAGGGTTCTGTAGCTATCATTTTCCCCCTTCAAATGTCTCTTTTTAAGCCTGAAACTTGTTCTTTGTGCTTCAAGTGATCAGACCCGCATAACTGGTGAAGGATACATTCGTGCTCTGGTCCACAGTGGGACAAAACCTCTTCTACTACAAGAGATGGCTGAGGTTCTCTTCAGCAGAAACTGTTCTTCTGCAGTATGGGTAAGGATTTGCTATTGTATTCCCTACTATGAATATACAGATGAATATTACACACTGGAATACAAAAGGAAATAAAGTGTAATTTCTTTAAATTCTTCTGTGCTCGTGCATGTCCTATGGGATCTGACCATGCTCCCAACTGATGGGATTTAATGCCTTCACAAGAGCAGCAACCATCTCCCCAGAGTAAATCTGACTGAAACGAACATTGGATGAACTCTTGCCCTATTTATGAAACAGGCAAATGAGGTTCTGTGAGCTTTCTGTCACTGCTGGGATAGTCTGCAGTACACCAGAACTCTTATTGCTGATGACACTGGTGGAGGCCTGAGTCTGGAAAAACGTCCCATAGTGAGTCTGAAAGGACATCCTGCACTGTCAAGACTTGATGCCTTTGGAAACCTGCAGCTGACCATGAAGAAATACCAGATACATGGTCTTAGGCTATGTCAGTCTGGGCTTAAGACACCACTTGTGATTATGAGTTATGTGAACTGGCTTGTTTTATTTGACCCAAAATAATGTGACCACAGAATCACAGAATCATTTAGGTTGGAAAATATCTCCAAGATCACAGAGTCCAACCTTTGACTGATCACCACCACATCAGCCAGACCATGGCACTGAGTGCCACATCCAGTAATTTCTTTAATATGTCCAGGGATGGTGACTACACCACCTCCCTCCCTGGGGAGTCCATTCCAATGCTCTAACAACCCTTTCTGTGATCAATTCCTCCTGATGTCTAATCCAAACCTCATTTAGCACATCTAGATGCCATTTTCTCTCAATCTGTCACTGGTTGCCAGGAAGAAGAGGGCACTCCTCTTCTGGCTACAACTTCCTTTCAGGTATTTGTAGCTAGAAAGTCCCCTCTGAGCCTCCTGAGCCTCCTCATCTCCAGGCTAAAAACCCCCAGCTCCTTTAGGAGGAGTCCTTCATGGGACCTTCTCTGTATACTCTTCTGTATACTCTATATCTTTCTCTTTCTTCTGTATACTCTATATCTTTCTCTTTCTTCTGTATACTCTATATCTCTGTTGCCTTTCTCTGGACCTGCTCCAGCACCTCAGTGTTGCAGGGAGTGGCCCAGAACTGGGCAGGGAATGTGAGGTGTGGCCTCACCAGTGCCTAACACAGAGGTCACTGCCCTGATCCTGCTGGGCACAGCACTGTTGATATGAGCCAGTACTCCACTGGGTTCTTGCCCACCTGGACACACCTGGCTCATGTTCAGCCACTGTCAACCAGCACCCTGGGTCCTTTTCCGCTGTGACACTTTCCACTCTTCCCCCAGCCTGTTGTGCTGCAGGGGGTTGTTGTGACCCAAGTGCAGGACCTGTACTTGGCCTTATTGAACCTCCTACCATTGACCTCAGTCCATTGATTCAGTCTGCAAAGTCTTCCTACCCTCCAGCAGATCAGCACTCTGGCCAACTGTGTGTCATCTACAAACTGACTGAGGTACACTTGATTGCCTCATCCAGGTCATTGATAAAGATATTAAACAGGTCAGGCCCAATACTGAGCCTCGGGAAGCTCACTAGTGACTAGAAGTAAGACAATGATTTATTTTTTCATTTTAAATTCTGTTGTTAAAATGAAAAATGTTATGAACATGCAGCATGGCAGGCACACGTATATTCAGACACATAGGTGGTATCATTTATGATTGATGTGAAAGCAGATATCTGCACTTAGAACTGTAGAAATGTCATGAAATGCTAAGTTAAAAACAAATACTAAGACTTTTGGAAACTTCAGATGCCTTCAGGATACACCACAACTAGAAGGAGTGGACATCTGCTGGAGGTTTGTACTACAATATTTTAAAGAGTGAATCGAACAAATGTAAATTCAGTAAAAATTATATTCTAGATTGACCCCTAGGGTACAGTGATCAAACTAAGATGTGCTTTTTTGGCAAACAGTGGCCAGAAGCCATAAGCATGTGGTTCTCTCACCGGAATTGCAGATAAACAATTCTCACCTGGTGGGGCTGCTGTGACTCACCTGTATGGAGACGCTGCTGTAGGAACCACCTATGACTCCTGCAATGAGCAGTGGCAAATTCTCTTGGATGGCATACGAGCCGTCAGGGCACATGTACTCTGTTTCATCCACTTTAGTCAAAGATGCCCTGACAAACTCCAAAGACTGTTCTAAGGCATATGTATCCCTGGAACACGTGTCCAAGATATGAACTCCAAGCTTAATTCCCGGCAGCAAGTAGTTGTCTTTGTTGATTTCATCAATAGCAAACAGCATGGCCTCCAAGCGCTGGATGCCCCGGTCTTCATTGATTCTTCCACATTCTTCTATCCCAGTGCCTTTTTCCTTGATTGGGAATAAGCCTCCTAAGACCAGGTCTCCTTCTATCTTAATTTCCTTTCTGACAAAACTGTGGTCACTTAGGGAAAGGAAAACTCCTTTGGAAAATAAAGCTAGGGCAAGGACTTGGAGTCTGGTGAACATTTTCATTGGTCCTGTTTTAGCAGCGCTAAGAAACATTGGGGGGATCAAAAATGCTCTTCAGTCCTTCTGATCCATTGCCAGATATGAAGTGCTGTCCCACAAGCCAGTGAAGAACAAGTCAAGCCTTTACACTGGACCTCTAAAGAAGAGATGGAAAGAATTAGAAAAGGCAAAAGGAGACACAAAGATGTGAGATGTCTTAATCACACAACCATCCTTCCCTGAGGCAAACAAGACTCTCTTCCAAGGAAATTAAGGTAAATACATAAATGAGAGAGACATGAAAGAGGAGAATAAGAGACATGACATGAAGGAGTCTTGTGTTTGATGCTTGCTCAGGGCATGAAAATGATTTGGGCTGGACTTTCTTTAACGTCAATCACAGTTCAGTGCTCAGATCAAAGGGAGAACACAGCAGTGATGTGTATATTTAGGATATGATTTTATTCTCACTAAGGTCAGGACAGTTTGCCAATGACATGAAAGGACAAAAATCAAACCTCAGAGTGAAGATCACAGTGTAACAATTTTGTAAATAAGTATACACATACAAAGTCTGTTTATGCAACATAGATGTGTGACTTGTCCATAGACTCCTTGTCTATAGACTCCCAATATCTATTCAAATTTATCAAAGTGGCTGCCTTGCTCTCCCAATCCTGAGATGAATTGTGTGGCAATAGTTAAGCAGAACACTTTAATAATTTATTTCTGTACTTACCTTTTCCTTAACAGAGTATATACTATAAGAGTTGCCAGGTTATTTATAATTTAGAAACACTTAGCACGAAGAAATTGAAATGAGCAACAATTAAGATTTAACACTGAATAATGAATGAATATGCTTATTGCAAGGCAGTTGTTTATCCTAGTACAATTTCAACATTGATGTACCAAATTGTGTGAAAGGGTAGCTTTTTATTCATATTTATTCCAACATTGTTCTCTCATAAATCAGTAATGGGTCAGATGCACTGCTAAAGGTTTGTCTGCTATCCTAATAGTCTGAGCTGCAGACTATCTCAGCAGAATTTTCCATTCAGAAATGTCAATGGAAAAAAGGCTTCCTCATCCCTAAATGATCTTTAAATAAGCTAGTTTGTTTATCACCTCTGGATTATTAAACAGGTCCAGAAAAAATATTTTTAAGGGAAGTAATGATATTGACTGTATTCAGCAGTACTTTCTGTATCAGACTTACAGAGCATATAAAATGGTGGTACTATCCCAGTGGAAATCACTATCAGACAAAAAGATGACATTTTTCACATAAACGGCTGTGTGGTTAATAATTTAGTTGCATTGACTTCCATTGTTTTGGATTGTTTTCACTAATCCACCATTTGGATAAAAACAGGACTTGGGATATTTTTTAATGCAGTACCCATCTTATTTACCTCTGTGGCTTGTGTTGCCACTGTATCTCAGCAAACATTCATATACTTGTCTTTATAACAGTGGAAAAATATTTATTTTCCCTGTTTTACACTCGGGAGAAAAAGAGGCACAGAGATGAATTAAGATTCTTGGAAGATTCTAAATTCAGAGTTTGATTTGCTCAGCACTCACAATCACTATCAAAATTTGGAAAGGTCAACTGTGCCCTGAACCCTCGGTTCCCACTGAGGCCCTGAGTCTGAAAAGCTTCCTAAACAAGTTCTTCCAAGCTTGTTCTTGAGTGATTTACCTAAGGCCTTCAGCGCAACCAATAATCAAATGTTGGTCTTTCCCAGTGTTCCTCTAATACCTTAACAATAAATCTCCCTTGTTTCCTGTTGCTCCCTCTGGCTTTTATGTGAGTCTTTTATAAGGTCATATTAAACCAATCTTCTTTCAGCAGCTCTTCAACACGACCAAGAACAACTGAGTTTCCCCAAGAAAAGGCTTTAATGTGGGGCTCTCTATAAAGTTTTTTAAAACTGTCCTGGGACATACCTAGAGCTACAGTGAATTTATCCTCACAGCAGGATGTTCTCATTCCCCTGACTCCTTCATAGCTGCTGGTTTCTGTAAATGGCGTTGTCTTTAACCTCACATCTCCTCTGCATCTCAGGAATGTGTGATACACATTCTCTGATACAGCAGCAAGAAAGGATAGAAATGTACCAAAAATTATTTCAGTGTTGCACACAGACAACTGATTTCCCCAGCAAAGAATGCAAAGGATTTCTGTCACTTATGCTTGTTACAGTGGTACTGCTGAGGGAAACTGGGATCAGTGATGGCACAGCAAGGGATCAGCCCCTGCAGAACACAAGGGGTGATCTGAGCAGGTGAGATTGGGAATGACCATTACTCTGCTTCTTCCTTGCCACTTTGTGTAGACAGAACTGGTCTGAAGGTGTCCAGGGATGTGGAAGGAGGAGGTGGTGGGAGTCCCATTCAGGTTGGAGAACACTGGTGGCTCATCCCCACAATCCTGCACTATCTGGGGACATACTGCTTTGTAAGGGGTGTCCATGGGTGGGGGCCACCCACCTACACCAATTGTCTTACTCTCCCCAGGGCCTGTGAAGTTCTGAGCTTGTCATGAGGGCTTTGATTCTGCAGGTGATGCAGAGCCCTGTGTCCCAGGAAAAACATCCTATTTTATGTGTTCAAATCCTCTCTTTATAAATGGAGGATGGTAAACAAAAACACTGCTTAGGGTATCAAATGTGCTTCTCTCCCTGCTCAGACTTGGCAGCCTAAGCACTGCTGCCCATGCAGTGGCATTACAGAGTCCTGCTGAGCACCAAGGATGCTGAGCAGAGGTTCAGAGTGAAGGTGTTAATGCAGAGGATGATTAGTCAGGGGAGGTTTCCCCTTAGGGCTGTGAGAGACGGATGCCTCCAGGGTTTCTCATCAGTGGGACTCCTGCAGGAAGCTGTGAAGCAGATTTGGGTGGTCAGTGAGCAACATCCCTATGGTGGCACTGAACAGATATCTTGGTGTGATGGAGCCTATTTTAGAGCAGATCTGGGCTTGCAGCTCAGTTCCCCTCCTGTTCTCTCTGGTGTCCACCTCCCACATGCTTTCTCTGCATCTTGCGTAACTCAGGACTATAAATACAAACATTTCATACCTATTCCAGACTGATACTGCCCATATTCCTCCTCTTAAATATGGTGAAGATACCACTGCTTATATCCTTCCTGAAGTGATTTCACTATACTGACCATTCCTATTGGCTTTTGCAGTACTGTCTTCTAGTTCTTCTAAAAAAAACCACCTTCTAAAGCAGGCTTCTTGGATATTTTAAAAAGAAATACTTGCTGATCAAATGGAAATTCTTCTATTTTTTTGTTTATAATTAAAGTTTTAATGTCAGCTGCAGGCAGGGTTGTGTTGTTCTAGGTGTTTTGTTAGTACCAAAAATATGTGCATTCCTTCCCTATAGTCTTTGGATCTCTGTGGAAATAGAAGCAGAGCCTGGGTGTAGAAACAATGTAAATATCAACATGGAAAATAAACAGGCTGAAGGAGAAAAGTTTCCATATCTGCCAGCATTGCTTTATCAGAACTTTAGCCAGAAGCACTCAGCTTGTGAAACATCTTCATTTGGCACTCCAGAGCCCCTTCTCTTTCCACCACAAGAAGTACACAGGGGGAAGCTACATCTACCCTTGGGGGACACTGTCAGCATGTCCCTTAGTGAAAGCAACTCACTTGTGTACAATAGCAGCTGTGCTGCTTTCACTGAAAATCCACTTGCCTCTAGGTCTGAATCATCAGCTTTGGTGGATTATTTCTGTGTGTGTGAAATGTTGATTGCACAAATTTGTTATTTCTTGCTGTAAGTTTGCTTATTTACTAAGTACGGGCACATTCCTGTTTCTGTGAAAGCAACTAAAATTACAAAGAGGTTTGGGCTTTGGGGTGTGGGTTTTCTGCATTCAGTATCCCACTGATATCATCTCCAAAACTAAATCTGTCTTCCAGGGCTATATTCACATGTCAGCTCTGGTTCTCTGCAGGCTTTCTGTCTGTAGCTCATGGAGCAGGTCCACCTCTGCTGTTGGTTTGAAGATGAATTCTTATCAGACTAAGCATTTTCAGTCTATTTGTCTAGCAGGTGTCAAACTTCCAAGAGAATTGCAGTTGAATCTTTCATTTAGCCAGATGACTTATAAATCAAAGATTATTGCTCACACATCAGTGGCAATTTTGTTCATGCCTTCCATCATACCAGCACCAATGCTTGGTACTGGCAATCCAGCATCCAGCAGCCATGCATTTTCCAGTTTTCCAGTTATAAGGATGGAATGGGAAGCCTTACAGAGAGCTGAAGCACTTCAGATTGCTTAGCTATTTTTCCACACCATTAACCAATGAATAGGACAATCTACATGACTGGGCTAAAACTCTGGAGAGGTTTCCTTGTTTCCTCATGTTATATCCTAAATTTCCTCACATTTGTCCCCCTTCACAATGTTTTTCAGGGCTCATCTGTTTATGCAGCTTCCTGAGAAAAGATTCAACAAGACCTGACGTGGGTGCTGGAAAAGATTATGTTTAGTTTTATTGTGGGTGGCTCCCCCTTGGCAGTTGAGGATTTATACTGCATTATTCAGAACTATAATGTGTTATTGTGGTGCCTGGAGCCATATGTCAACTCAGTATCACCTGCTGTCCTTTGTAAACTTTCTTTGGAGGAAAACCATGCTCAGTGTAAGGTCACAGAGGAGGTTCCCACCACACCTGTGCTCCTGTGGCATTTTACAAATATTGAAGCTAATAGTTTCATCAATAGATCTTTCTCCAAGGTTACCCATCAGAGAAGTATCTTTCCCTGAGCCCTTGCTGTGCCCTACAAATTTTCTCTTAGGGAAGCAAATTTCTAAAACAAATTCCAACTCAAAATTCTGGTGCATCTTTCAAGCAGCTGAGTGCAAAATTTCTTTCTCTCGGAGATCATGGATAACTTGCACAGTAGCATAGATCATCCAACACATTTATCACATTTATGTGTGCCCTGGCAGAACTTGGCCTTAATACCTGATGAGAACTGCACTGAAATATAATATCTTATTTAATCAGAAAAAAAGTGATAGACAAGCTTGAGTCTCCTTGCCAATTATAATTAGAGATGTTGTCACATCTGGAAGAGAAATATTTGTAAAGTAACCCAAAGCTTACAGTGACAGACCTGTGCCAAGCACACAAACTGCTCACACCCCGATTCTGGCTGGCTGAAATCTGGTAGCTTAAATCAGGACATAAAAGGAAACAAAAAACCAAACAAAAGAGGGAAAAGTTGCAGAACGTGTGGTGAGGTGGGGAAAACAAATACATTTCTTCTGTGGAAATTGAGAAGTTCCTTCGTGAAATGTTAATCAGGTGCTGACATAAAAATTTGCTGAAAATTAATCAGAGTGCTTTAAATTTCAGCTGTTGGCAGTTACATTTCAAATGTTTTTTCTTGCCTTGTGAAAAATGACAAAAATGGCTTTCCCATTAGGCGATTTTTTGAATCTCATTTCATCTTGAAAACCCGTACATGAAAAACATTAATTATTGCAATTACCACCAGCAACAACATGAGGCTACAAACCATACAAGCTCATGCCATGTCTATTACATTGTAAAAGAGCTTGGAAAGCCCTAAAAATTTAGAGGAAATTCCAATATAAAGACATATAAAGCAAGAGATAACACATCAGTGTAGAAGTAAATCACTGGTCTTAAAAACTTATATTCTATTATTTTAGAGCAAGAAAAACTCAGAACACTGTTACTATTTGTACTGTGTTAGCATCAGCATCTGATGTTTTATGTTTTCTACAATGTCAACATACAGCAGATGCCCAGCCCTCTCCTCAGAGATGTATGATGTCCTATTCCAGAAAAAAAATGTATTTCTAATATTAATCCTGCAGGAAAACAGATGTCTCTGATGTGTTGCTCTTTAAGTTTCCAGATACTAAATAACTCTATAGATTAGAACTAGATGTGTTAATTTAGCCTGGAGAGGAACAAAGAGCCCCTGAAGATCACCAGGCATTAATATGGTGTGGAAATATGGGTCTTTGTTATTTGCTAAAATACATGAGAGCATTTGGCACCGGCTGAGTTCTTCCAAAGTGAGTTTGGTCTCAGGAGAGGGAGTTACAATGAGCAGACCACCAGAGGCAGAGCTCTGGGTCAGGCCACGCAGGCTCCTAAATCTTTAGAGTTTCTCCCTACTCTGACAAGAAGTACATTCAAGTGCACTGAGAAGTCCAGCCGTGAGCCCCAGGCTTTGTGCCATCTGGACAATTTGTGGTGTAATGATCTTGATGTAATGCAGAGTTAGACCTTTGAAAGTCCCACCATCTTCCCTTCTGTCTTCTTTGGAATCAGCTGAATCCTACTGCTTTTTGTCCATCTGCTTATTTCTTCCAGGCACTGGTGACAGCTGAAAGCCCACCAGCAGTGACTGCAATGAACAGGCAAGTGCTGTGTGCCTATTGATTGTGTGCTAGTTCACTTTAGTCTCAGCCTTCACATGTGGTCCCAGAAAGGCATGGAAAAGGAAAAATAGGAGTATAAAGCCTTTGGGGACAAAGGAGCAGCTGTCTTCTGTGACCTGTGGATGTCACTGTAATTATTCCTCCTAGGTGGTGGGGGAACACCAGCGCCAGGCTAAGGTCAGCAATGTCAAATGTTGGGTGAGAGAGGTGATGGCATAAGTGTGGAGTAGTCTTGCCCAAAGTAAACAATGATGTTTTCAGTGTCATGTCCTGGGGATGAAATTTTTAGCTAAGAGAAGCTTTAACACTTGTGCTTAATGCAAGTGAGGCTTAACTATGTGAAGTTAACACCATCCAAGGTATAGCCCCCCAAGGAATATCTGTGCATTTAGTCTTTAGACACGTATTTAACCTTTCCCTCTTAATTGATTTTTAAGCATCTATTTTTTTGTGCCCACACAGAGATCATTGCTGCCTTGTGCTCCTAATCAATTCTCAGCTCTCTGCAGCGCCTGCAGGGTTTTCTTTGAGGCTGGATCTCCCGTGAACCTGCATTCCAGCTGAGGTGCTCTGCCTGGGCACTCTTGGCTCACTCCAGAGCAAGCTGCCGGATTTCTCTCTTGCTACTGTGCCAAGATATTTTCCTCACATTTTGGCAATACAGAAAATATGGCTGAGCCTCTGCATATGTGGAGGGCAGAGAGTCTTCTGTTACTATTTTTTCTGTTGAGGCTCAGTCTGGCTGAGAGCACAGGCAGCCTCAGTCACTCCACACTCACAGAGCAGCAGAGTGTGCACCCTTTCTCTTCTCTGCCTGCATGTGGGGTTTTCTCTGCTGCCACCCAGCCTGCTCTGATGGGACCCAGTCCTAGCTCGGACCCCCAAGTAACAGCATTCAAACCTGGCTTGGAGTTCTCCACATCACAGGATCAGAGAAACTGGAATAGCAAAGGTGATGGCCAGCAGTGGGCAAAGTCCCCTCTGTGGCTCCTTCTCCCTGCCCCAATTTATTGACGAGTCAAATAAAAACCTTCCCAGGCTGGTGCTCCCATCCCTGTCTGGTCTGAGCTGTATCTCCCAGTTTGCCACAGCAGAACCAAACACTCAGCTGGAACTTTTCCAAGTTAAGATGGTTCTCATTTGCTGATCCAGGCAATATTTCTCCCTCTGGCATGTTCACTGCGAGCACTTCAGAGCAGGTGCTGATTCCTTGCCCATGCCTGTGCAGGGCTGAACTCTTGTCTCATCACCACTGACCAACCAACCACTCAGTGATGAGATTCGATCTGCTTAACTTGCTCACTATCATATGGCAACATTTTAGTCACTTCTGACCTCCTCCAGGAGAATCTCCTGCCTATTCTGTTCTAAGAAAGATACCAGGTGTCTCTACGACCCCCAAAAGCACAAAAATATTTCTAATGAAAATATAAGATTTTTCTTTGTGTTTGCCCAGCATCTCCAATATGACGTCAAGGTAGGTGCCTGATTACCCAGACAGGGTTTCACCTACCAGCCACTTGTTTTGTCGTGTTCCTGGCAACAGCACAAAGCAATAGAAAGGGATCAAAACATGGAAAGAATATTCAGGCTTTTAAAGAAAGACCTATTTAGCAGTGGATTGTAGCTTTTCGATGTTTAGTTGGTTTGTTTCCTTTTTCTTCTTCTTTTTTTTTTTTTTTTCCAAACATAAAAGGATTAAAAATTTAACAGCAGCAACCTCTACTGAAATGATCCTTCCCTCCTCAACCCTCCTCCACCCTCCCCCAGCAGAGTCCAGGCTGGTAACTCTTCCATCACATGAGTGTTACCTCCAGGCAGCAGCGTTCAGCGGAGTGTGAAATCACAATTAACGGAGCAAGTGTTTTGTAAGTGAGCAGAGATGGCCACAAATTACATCCTGCTATTAGCTGACTTGAGAACAACATTGTTGAACAGCTTCATGATTACTGGGCTGTGGCGTGTATTAAAAAAAACCAAAACATTAATAAAACATAATTGATTGTGAATTGTGCTTACTGCCTTTATAGTTCTAATCACAAAAGTCTCCGAACTTTGCTGGAAACAAAAGCTGCCCTCAGCTATTTATGGGAACTGGATTGTACTAAAAATTTTACAGAACTTGTTTTGCAGCTGTTATAAATTAGTAAACTTCTGAAGCCTATGGAGTTTGCTGACTGATAGATCCTCTTTGCCTTTTTCTTTTCCAGTTGGCAAAGAAAGGCACAAGATTGCCTTACGTCCACCAGAAAGTACCACTGGAAGTGGAAACAATACTCTCAGTCTCTCAGAGCTGCCATGCTCTAGATGTGTCCTTAGATGCAGGCAATGTCACTGACAGGGAGCAGGAGCTGGTGGTTACTATTTACAAATACAGAGCTGTACTTCAAAAATACTCACACTGATGTCTCTCTTTTGGGCCCCAGATTATTTTCAAAGCTTAAATCAGGCATTCTTACCTGAAGCTGGAATGTTAATTCTGATTCATGACCCTGTCTGGGCTCATGGAGGGACAAGATATGTCACAAAAGTTCATGGCTACATTATAAACTTGGATACCCTGGTATGAATTTATGGACTTTAAAAAGGCTGCTCACAATCAGTCAAATGTGGGACTTCAAAAGAATTTGAGGCCCAGCCAGTGACACAAACAGACCTCTCTTCTTCATCAGTAAGTGGTTCAGGTATCTAAATTTTACTCTCTGGCTGAGAATTCCCAAAACACTTCAGACATTGCCTGTACTTGCTGACCAAGGTGATGCTTAACTCCACTTCTAAGCCAAATTTAGTTGGAGGAAGATGGACCTCTGACAAAGTCCTCAGGGAAACAGGCTCTGGGATGTGGGCAGGATCTTGTCCTAGCTGTAACTATTTAAGACGTTTCCTCACCCCACAGAGAGGTGGCATAAAGTGAGGAATAAACCTCACAAATTCTCAATCTCTCCTGTTGTGACCACTAAAAATTCTAGTGCTAGGAGTGTTGGAAAATCCTAGAAGTGTGTTGAAAAATCTTAGAAGTGGATCTAAAATTAGGTAATAATGCCTGCATTATTTATTGACTTTTTTTTCAGCCTGTGCCCTGGCAAATAAACTTGTATAAACAGTGGGAGTAGATTGCTGAAAAGTATTTCCTGTTAAAGAGCTAGCAGCAAGAGTTATTTTTAATGAAAATAAACCAGAGAAAGCAAATGTTTCCTGTTTCTGCAAAGATTTATCTCATGAAGGCAGCAGCAAACATGCCTTGTCCTGAGCAAGGGAGTGGCTTCTACTGCTAAGAAATGAAATGTCAGTCAGTTATCACTCAGGCTCATTTCAGTTTAGTACTCAGTTCTTTGTAGGTGCATCCTGGAACAAACAACTCCAACCTGCACCAAGCCTCTCTTCTTTCCATACCACCTGTCCCTCCCTCAGATCTGATGCAAACTGCTTGCTTGGCTCCTTTCATGCAGCTCCACAGCACTGTAAGTACATGCAGACAATTTTTATGAGAAGAGCCAGAACCTCACCCCCAACACATACACTGCATTCTCTCACTCTAAATGGCCATTGCTATGGCAACAGCAGCTTAACTCAAAATTTAGAGAGGCATTTAGCACAAATTATGAAAGAAGAGATGAGACACTGGGTAAAGCCATGCATGGTGTGATGGCCCACTGTGGTTCCATTCACCAATTGCTTTGGGACACCCTGGGGTCCTTGCCACTTGTAGTCTGTCACCTTCTGCCCAGCAAGGTGCAGGAAACAGCTTTCTCTAGCACTGGCTTTGTCTTTACTCTTTTCTGTGCTGACAGTAAAGGGCTTTTCAACTGTGACTGGCCACAGAACTGAATTTGCAGTCTGCCCAGCTTGGTCCTCAATACGTCTGCTGGAATAATTCATGGCCTGGTAGTGTGAGGGGGAATTCCTTGCTAATGAAGGGAAGGAAAGACACAGGCCCTATTTAGAGTACCTGGAACAGTGCTCTCCATCAGTGTTTGTGGAGCCAGGTGAAGGCCCAGCTGTGCTGAGCTGTAGGATAAAGCATAGTGCATATCTGTGACACTTCTCCTTGCAAGGAACTGCTCTGTGGTGCCAAATCTCTGACATAATAACAAAGTAGAGGAAAGACAACATGAATAACCTCAACAATTCCTAGTGAATTCATGTTTTTCTAAAACCTGTGCCAACTTTGTCCTATGTTCTTATATAAAGCTACACCTTCTATAAGCCAAGATGAAAGGTCTACAAGGAGAGGGACTTTTTAGAAAGGCATGAGAGGGTGTAGTTTCCTTTAGATATTGAGAAGAAATTCTTTCCTAAGAGGGTGAAGAGGCACTGCAACAGGTTGCCCACTGAAGCTGTGAGGACTCCCCATTGCTAGAAGTGTTCAAGGCCAGATTGGCTGGGGCTTGCTAGCAGGGTTGAAATTAAATGGTCTTTAAGGTCCCTTCCAACCCAAGTCATTCTATGGTTATTCTATGGTGATGATCCTTTGCTTTGGACAAAGCATGAAATTGGCAAAAAATATTCAGAGAAATGTTCGTATCTAATTTTAAACAGCTAAAATGTGGCTCCTTCTTTGGAACCTAAAGATAAGCAGGATGAATCTAGATCTTCACTGTGCTCCTTTCATCCCTCACTAGAGACAAAGAGTTTTGGTCAAGGAAGAGTTAAAACTGCTTTGCATGGATGTTTGTATAGAGGCTTATTATTTCTTGGAAGGTACAGTCCACAGTAAGGATGTACTCCTGCTTCACTCCAGGAGGAGTTAGAGCTGATTTATTTTGGGAGGATCAGGACTGGATATTCTTTCTGTGTGGCCTGTATGCCTTGTAATAACAAGCTCTCTTGTTATTACAATTCTCATTGCAATCTAAGGTTAATACTTGTATCCTAAATTTCACCGAGGCCAGCATGAATGAATAATAATCCCATTAAAGAATTCAAGAACTGGCCAAGAGTCACTAGATGTATTTGTTAACAAAACTGAACCAGAGGTGAGGATTTCATTACTTTGCTTGTACTTTCTGGCATTGACTGGGGAGAAACTTCATGATTGCCAACATTTCTACTGACCACAGGAAGGCAGAGCCATCTGCATGGCAGCAGGCATGCAATGAAAGCCATTCTGTGATAATTGCCTCAAATTCTCCTGTCAAGCAGTGACTGAAAAATGAGAGCTGAGAAACCACAAGACCAGGTGCATGAGAAAAAAAGTAGGTTAGGAATTGTACATGCCAGATTATGAATCAGGCTGCACTCCCCTCAAGGCCATATTCTTCCAGTTCCACAGCTTGTTTCATGGACAGGAAGACGATGGAGAAGAACCATCTCTGGAGATGGTCTGTTTTTCCCAGGGCTGTGGTGTTAGTCCTCGTGCCAGTGTCGTGGCTCTGGGAGGAAAAGGGCCCCACATCACATGTGATGAACTGCAGAGCTATCTTTGAGCAAGGAGGAAAATTTAAAATTGCTGCAAACAGCAGCCCTGGTCAGGGTGTTGCTGAGCCTGAGGACAGGTTCTGGGGGTCTCACTAAAAGTGCCAGGGAAGATGGGAATTACAGAAGGATAACAAGCATGGAAATGTGAAGTAATTTGAGGGGAAATGCTAAAGTGAATTTTCTTGGGCAGATAGCTTTGACAAATTCCCAGACCTTTAAGCTACATGACAGCTTGCAGGGAGAAAGAACTTTGGTTCCCTAAGTTTTAAATTGAATGACCTTAGGTGCTTTTTAGGACTATCACACTCAGTTTGGCAGCAAGCAGTGAAATACCCCCCCTTCAGGCTCAGGCCCAGCTACCTTTTTCTCAGGAAAGCAAAATCAGCACAGGCAACATTTTCTGCCTTTTCCACACAGGAATGAAAAATATACGTGGAAAACAGGGGAGGCCTGTGAAAGCAGGTGACAATATTTAAAATGGGAACTCCTATGGCATCTCTCCAATATAAAATGAGGACAACACTTGAGCAACAGCCTACTCTCATCACAGGCTGCATGTTTTTGGTACATCCTGATAGGCTGTTGAAGTGACATATATTTGCTATAAAAAGGTGTCAAAGATGGCCAGTACTCCTGACCAGAGGAATTCTCACTGGTTTGGATAAGATACTCTCTGCTTTGACGTGCCCTACCTGTAACTTTCCTGTTTAAAACAAGTCTGCAAGGCGTGAAATCAGGGTTTGCTGAATTCAGAGCCAAGCTTTCACTGATGTCAGTCAAACACAGGCTATCCCCAGGTGACACTTGTGCTCCCATTTGAGTGTTTTCTTTCTGACATAAAATAAGACCAGGGCATTTTATTTTTTCCAAGACAGATACATGATCTGGCAGTTTCCAGCTGATGTAGAATAGGTTACAATAGTGATACAGCCTATCCATGGAAAGCCTCCTTGCCTGTGCTTTCCTGCAGAGGAGTTTTTTGGTGTTTGCTATGTGGCTGAGCTCACTCTTCAGCTTTTCTTTATCAAGGGATTGTGATAACATTCTTTATTCCTTTATTCAGCCACCTTCCTTTCCCCAAAAAGGAAACCTGTAGCAAATTAATGTCTTCAAAGTCTGTATTTTGTATTATTTTGTTGACACTGGCTAGCTTTCAAACTTTATTGTAATTGATAGCTAATGCAATTGCACAAGCCCTATTTCCTTGGGAAAACAGCCTTCAAAGGACTAGGGCATGCTACAAGAACTCCTCTATCCTTGCAGGGTCCCAAGATTTAGCTTTTAAACCTCCCTTATTGTTATCTAAGCCATTATCACATCTTCATTCCTGGAATTTGTTAATTATAGAATATGATTCATCAAATATATTTTGGACATTGGATTAAGATGAAATAAATTGCGTGCTACAGTGTCTGTTTCTCTCCATAGACAGTGAACAGGGTCTGTGGAATTGGAGAAAGGAATCTCCTGGGTGCAGTGGACTCTTCAGACTTTCATTTAGTCAATGAGGCCAACGTGGCCAAAAGTTGTTGGCATGCAATTCATTTCACAGAATCACAGAATCAGTCAGGCTAGAAGGGACCAGTGGATCAAGCAGGGTCATCCCAGAGCACAGGATTGCATCCAGATGGTTCTTGACTATCTCCAGTGAGAGAGACTCCATAACCTCCCTGGGTAACCTGTTCCAGTGCTTGGTCACTGCCCAGGACCAGAAGTTTTTCCCCATACTCAGGTGGAGATTCCTGGGCATCAGTTTCTGCCCTTTGCCTCTTGTCCTGCTGCAAGGCAGAACAGGCCCAACTCCCTTAGCCTGTCATTGTAGGAGAGATGCTTCAGTCCCTTAAACATCTTTGTAGTTTCTGCTGGACCCTCTCACTTGTACTGAGGAGCCCAGAACCAGACACAGTATCCAGATGTGGCATCACTAGGGGTGAGCAGAGGGACAGGACCACCTCCCTTGACCTGCTGGCAATGCTTTTCCTAATGCATCCCAGGATATCATTGGCCTTCTTGTCTCCTGGGGCACATTGTAGCTCATGGACAGCTTGTTGTGCCCCAGAACCCCCAGGTCCTTTCTATTTTAGGCTGATTCAGACACTACACTCTATTTGCTGTATTGATGAAATCCACATATAATCACCCAGGTCACATGAGACATCAACAACAAAGATATCTCGATAAGAGGGACTCCCCTTCATTCTCAGATTTTCATTACATCAGATCTGTGGTCCCTCTGTCACATTATTTGGATGTTATAAGGCCTTGGCAGCATCAGACCTTGTGCCTTAGCACTAAAAGCTCTCCTCTGTGAGTAGGAGCAATACCATATGAAATCGGGAGAACTCACATTTTGCAAATCTATTCCCTCTGTGGGCAGTGTTTCAGTTTCATTCTGGGATCATTGATTTGCTGGCTTTGAGCTGTTTTCTTCATCAAGCCCAGAGGATAAGCTTTTTTTGCACTGCATCTTTCTCTCTTCTATGGCTAATGCTAGTTCATTCTCCTTCAAATCTTATGTAAAGCTTTTACAGGAGAATACATCTGTGATATGCTCTTTGGCTGTTTTTTTGGAAAAAATATGAATAAACCAGAGTAAACTGGAAGATTGTCAGTGTATTTTGCAGATTATCTGTGTTCCAACTCTACTCACAGGAAAATGCAAAGTCGATTAAAACCCACCAAGTGTAATAAATATGTTTTTTGATTCTGTCAGCATGGCTAAAGATAAAAGCTAATGGCAAATCCATAATACAGTCATACAGATCAAATTATCTATCAATCCATAAGCTTGCATTCATGACAGATAAATGCTCTTATTATCTTCACAGCATGCCCCAGTTAGTCCAGCATGAAGTTGGTGAGTTAACTCGGCACTCTGCAGTCAGGGTGTTGGCATGCAGGAAGTTCATTTGTTGCAATAGCATTTTAAAAGCTGAAAGTTCCATCTCTTCAGCCTGTGAACTGTTCCTTTCATTGATTACTGCTCAACTCAGCCCCTCAGCAGCTCTCAGGTGTGTCCCACTCCTTGTTCCCAGTTGTGACCTCTTCGTGTTCCTCTTCCAAGCTTTCCACTTCTTCACCTCAGCAGCCTCTTTCTCCCAAGTTGTTTGTGCACTGAGCCTCAAGCAGAAAATCTCCTGTATTTCCACTCACCTAGGGCTTGAGACAACCACGTGGGAAATATTTGACAAATTTAACAAGAGGCACCATGGTCAGAGAAAACTTGTACATTTTTCAAGATAAATTCAAGAATTTGTGTCAGTTACCAACATGAAACTTTTGTCTGGTCCACTGGTTCAGTGAGTCAGGGGTTTTACAGACTTGAACTACAAGTTCTCTTGTATGAGTAGACTGTTTTGAGCTAGGTCTGTAATCACAAGGAATAAAACACTGTCTAATGCAATGGCCAAATCAAGTACCAGTGAAAGAGGCTCCATTTATGTCAATCATAGTTATCTTGTTGATGGATCTGTCCCATTGTTAATGTTAAAACCCTTTTTGTTCTCTTCTTCCAGCTATTCAGAATTATTCATTCATCCTGAATGAATATTTTGTGCTTAAACTGAATCTTAGAAGCTTATTTAGAACCACTTAAGATCTTAAATTAAATATGAATGTAACGTGGGGAGGCATAGAAATGAAAGATCCATAATTTTTCAAGTGTAAAATTAAATTCCTCCCTCCTTTCCTCTCTGATTTGATGCATCTAGTACAAAGTATATGGAATTTGAGTAGGTGTACTAAGAAATTCAGAGAGTTCTGATAGATATCTGCATGTGAGAGATACACAACTATTTTAGTTCCACAGAAATACATCAATTGATTAGTTTCTTTTCTGATAGAAGTTGCAGATTTTCTCCATTTACATTTAAAGGCCAACACAACTGACTTACGATTTTTTTTTCCTATTTTATCTATTGCATCTCAGGACCCACAGGGAAGAAATTAAAAACTCATCATCTGGCCAGCATGGAGGCTCAGAGCTTTGATGGTTTCAGCTGTTAAGCCTGCTGTTCCAAAAAACTCATTTTTGGCTGCTAGCTCTGCTGCCCAAAGCACTGTGCTGATGTTTGGCTGGAAGCGATACGGTGGTTCCAGACAGGGTTGGCAATTTCCAGAATTTCCATCAGCCTAAGCATAGCAGTGAGCATATATGTGCATGCATGCATGTGGGCTTTGTTGCTGTTTTCAGCAGTCAGGAAACAATTACAGGAGAGAATTAGCTGTGCTTCAGTGCAGACTGTGAATCTAAAGTAATGGCATGATCTTCACTGAGGGACCGAGAGTGTCCCAGAAGGATCAGCAAGGCAACAGGGAAGTAAACCTACAACACAACTAATTTTCTCTAGGTTACTTCTCTGTTTTGAGCACCTAACCTTTACACCCAGAAATATTTTTTTTGTGAAATTATGAACAGCTCCCTCCTTTTCAGCAGCTGAACTGATAAACCAGATTTTTTATTTCTCCACAATTACAACTCCCTGTATTACAGGATATAATGCCCCCCCTGTATTTCAACAATGAGAAGCTGTGGAGAAAACAAAGTATGGCCTGAATCAATGGAAGAAGAAGCAAAGATCATTTATTTCCCAGTGTCAGCGTAAAACTTTCAGAGATCATGAATGTCTAAGAGCAATGAAGAGACCAAGAAGCTGCAGGCAATGAGGTATTCAGTACAGCCCAGTCCATACACAAGAAGAAATGGTTCCTGTTAAAAGACTGATTTAGCTGCAAAAAGCAAACACCATTTAGGTTACCAAAACACTTTCAGGTCTTCATCATCCAAAGCTAATTTGCTTCCCCTCAAAAACATTCATTGAATACCCATTTTTTCTTTACCAGTGCTGCCTCACTTAAACTAGACAGCTATGGCCACAGTGCTAGTCCTTAACAAAGCTATTTGTTCATAGAGATAATTAATTTCTATGGGGAAATGCAAAGTCAGCAGCTGAACCAAGAGAAAAGAGCTCTATGATAATAGGTCAGAAATACTTAAAGTGCCCTGAATACTCATTGTGTTGTTGATGAGAAGGAGCAAACCCTGGAATTTTCTACAAAGATGTCCTTCAGCACTTTTCTACTGTATGACAATGATCTAATTTAAATACTGACTTCCCAAATCTCAGAAAAAACTCATGTACATCATATATTTCTTACATTAAAGCACATGAGATTTTTTATTCTGGTGGTTTTGGGTTCTCAATATTATACACAAAATCCCCTTCCAATTGTTGGAAAGGCTTCAGTCTAGCAGGTAAACCAGCACACTGAAATCTGGTTCCAGTCTCATCTCTGTTTGGCTCATCTCTTTGTACCTATAGAAAAGAGAAGGTAATATTGCTTTGTGACCTTGCAGTTGTGTCCTAAGGATTAATGCTTGGAATGTGCTACAAGCTCCCGCAGTGAATGGCAGTCAGGTCAGTGAGCACA
Source organism: Poecile atricapillus (assembly GCF_030490865.1). NCBI lineage: Eukaryota > Metazoa > Chordata > Aves > Passeriformes > Paridae > Poecile > Poecile atricapillus. Next base: position 7,999,292 of record NC_081288.1, read on the forward strand.
CTCTGTTCTTCTTTGCATGGAGGTAAATTAGGTGTGGCAGCAGAAGTTTGGCCCCATTGGATGAATCCCATGATCTCTGGGCTTTAGACAGATTCATTCATCTGGCACCATGCCTCAGACCTAACTTCAGTGTTGTGACACATCTTGCAAGGAAAGGCATCTTTTGGCTTGTGAGTGAGTATGTTGATAGGTAAAGCAGGAACCAGGGGCACACTGGTAAAACAGGACATACTCTGGAGAATTTTATCCCCTGTTCCCTTCTGAAAGGACTGGTAGAGGAACAATTCAATAGGGCATGTGGGGTCATCTCTGCTGCTAGTACATAGAGAAAAAAATCACAAGCTAGCTGTTTTTCCTGGGCTCCCTCTACTTTCTGGGCACATGAATGTTACTTAGGAAAATCCCATGGGATTTTCAGAGAATCTGGGCTTGGCTGCTGCTCCAAAGTGCTTTCTGGAGAGCCTTTCTAATGGCTGTGGGGAAGAGCAGGGAAGCCAGCTAAAATATGAGGGTGTCAATAACACCTGAGTGTGAATTCCCCTGGGCCAGAGCTGCTGGTTAGACAGACACTGGAGGCTTGGCAGAGTGCTTGGCAGGCTGACTCTGCTTTCTGAAGCCAGGTTTCATCCTACAGCCATGAGCAGGGTGATGCTGGGAACTCCTCACTGCACTGAAAAGAGCCAGCCCAGAGCTCATGTTGCAGCCCACAGTGTGCTGGGAGATCTGGGCAACAAGGGAACCCTCTCCCCAAGCAACTTTAGTGTATCATGCCTTGACAAGCACCAGCTAAAACCTCAGCATACACCAGTCGGGCAAGCACCAATTATTTGTATTAATTATTCATGTATTTCCATTTTATTTAATAACTGAGCTACAACTATTCATATTACTGCCTCTTTACTCCTGCACTTACACAGACTCAAAGGGCAGATGATAAATACATTTAATATTTCCTCAAACGTAAATATTTTTGTTTGTTTTGCAATGTTTACTTGCTTGACTGGAGCATTTCACTTGAGCCTCACACCCCAGTTAGTAACAGCAGACTGCAAAGTGGGATTCATGCCTGGGTAAAGGTAATTTGCTTGCTTTACTACACCAAGATAAATACTGGTCTGAAGCACTGTCATGAGGTCAATCAGTTCTAAGATTTTAAATGCTGCAAGATTTACAGTTCCATCCTAACAGCCCCTCTGCTCCTCCTCACCTTTTCCCCAGCAATAAGACTCATTTAAAGCTTTAAAATATAGGAAGCAGAAAAGAAGTCATTAATTTCACATGCTTAACAGCATTCACAACTTGTAAGGCTTTGACAGCTTTCTTAAACCCAAAGGAATTCGGACAGCTAGGGCAACGAAAGCGTACCAATACTTGTATTGGAAGGACATAGTTTTCAGGGCTGAACACATACCTTTGTCCTGCAGGAAGCTGACTGTGATGGGAGTATGCAGGATGCTTTACTACTGCATTCACATGATGCTACTTAATTTCCCATCTCATCTTGTTCAGCATATTCCCTTTGTGTTTCTTAAATCAATAGAACTGCAGTGAGCCAACAGATTTTTTCAATATTTTGTAGGATGCTCTGCCCCTACCACCATTTTAATACCTATTGTTTCTGGTAAGAAAAATAAACTCCTTAAGTGTTATATTTGCTACTTAGAAGGAAGTTGACTGTGCATTTTGGGGGATAAGAAATTCAATTGTAGAAAGCTAAACTTATATGTATGGAGCTGAATGCTTTTGGAAACAAATTCGATGGGCTTTCATATTTGTATCACTGTCATGATTTTGGATGGAAAATGGAAAACTTGTGATGAATGTATAATAGGCCATTGCATTTTCATCTGAGACAGAAGGAACATGCTCACTTCTTCAGAAGGGAAGACAGATGAAGGCAGGCAAGCTGCAGAATAAAACAAGAATTAAGTGATAGCCTCTTGATGATTATTGTTCTGCTATCTGTCCATTATCTGTCTGAGTGTAGGTAGCAAACACCACATGAATTTAAATAAAACCCATTACTCACACTCACTTACAGACGTGATGATAGGAGTTGCTTGACAGGTCTTACACGGGAAACTCGGATGTAATTGAGCCCGTTGCTCTGTTGATTCTCCTCCAGCAAAATTCTCTACCTGTGCAGGAATATTTTAAGACCTCACTAAATTTGACAGAGTGTTAAGGTTTTTTGCTTATTTGTGTTTTGTATCATTATTGGGTCTCTACAATAACAGATGGTGAAATCTCCTGAGTAAGCCAAATGCCAGTGATTTTCCTTACAGGATGTCATGCACAAACACTAACAGCTCGGTTCCTATTAGCACTAGAAACCGATGGGCCAGCTTCAGCACCTTTTAAAGTTCCTGGGTGTCTTTGGATCAGCTCCATGACACAGCTGAATGAGGCAGGCAATCTGCTTTAAACTCCTTTATTATTCCCACAGTTTCTGCTGAATATCCTATCAGACTAAAAATCTCTCTTAAAGAGCATTTTCTTTCTAGAGTATTCAGGTTCTTTTAGAGATGAGTAAAATCAGGGCACTGTGCAAGTAAATTTAAAACACCCATTTGTTTTTCCTTCTTGCATCAGGGACTTCTCACTTCTGAGATGAGCACTGCTGGTGGTTTGTGTTTGCTGGCAGCAAACACTTACACAATTGCACTTGGCATTGGTGACAACCAGCTTGGCCAGGCTTGTCTTCCCTTGGTCTTTTCCCTGTGTCTCTTGCTGTGCCATATTGAAGGAATATTGCTTAATGACTATAATGGGATATTTACATCTATTTCATTCTCCTAGAGCTGTCCTAATTGACTCTTTTCTCTCATCATGATTAACTTATTGTCTGCTGATCATGAAATCTCAATACAATTCATAGTTCTCTGTCAAGTGTGGTGGTAGGGACATTTTTCCATCCCTGTAAATCTCATACTCCCCACTGGAGATAAGAAACATGTTGGGGTCCTTTCACCACATTCATGGGCTTTGAGAGTAAGTTTGGATATATTTATAAAGTCCATAAATTCAATTGTCTTCTATTTATATCTAACAGCATTTCATGTTAAAATTCTTATTTTCAAGTACACATGTCTATTTATGATCACTTTTTAAATTCAGTTTCCATTTGAATGAACTGTTGGTGGTCCCCTAAAAAAGAGGGGGTTGCTTTGTTGGATCTCTGATTTGAACAGGGGACCAGTTCAGAATCTTTTCATTGTACTTAAAGAGAAAAGGGGAGAAGTGCTTCCTTCCTGGTTCCTCTGAGGAGACAACTGAATTCCTGACAAATACTGTATTTTCAGCCATGTGTAAGTTTAAGCAGGGGTCTAAAGAGGTGCCATGCTCACTGAAATAGGCTTCCTACACATGCCAAGAGGGAGTTCTTCCCTCTTTATCTCTGGGACTGTCTGTTGGACAACAGTCAATAGCTGGTAATGGACACTGAGTGACACAGCAGCAATAGGGACAGGACTTCTGTCAACTTGGTACAACCCTAGTCATGGACAGATGTTTGTGGGTCTGGGCTTTCATTACTCTAGGCCCTCTTGTTTTTCAGAGAGGTAAGTCCTGAGCTTATCCACTTTGGCATTTTCCATGAGAGAGGAGAGAGGTAGCAGAGACAGAGGAAAGAAGGCAATTCTTATGAAATATCTTCAAGGAGAGTTAATTTCTTTTGACTGATGTCTGTGGAGTTTCCATATTTATTTGGAAGGAAATCATGCTCAGCAATTGTCATTACCTCCCAGAGAAGTGCTGCATTCATTTGAAGGTATATTTGACACATATCATGCCAAAGCTCACAGTCTCTCAGACATGACATGTGACAGCTGAAATTATTTGACATGCTCCAGTTAAAGGAATTGAGAACCAAATTCCCAGGGGCTGTGGACAGTTTTTGTACATAAAGCTCTCTTTGAGTATAAAGAAGATTTTTCAAAAGCATTCAAAATCAGTTTTTGCTGCTCTCATAGAGTTAATTCTGGATTCTTTTGATCACCAAGGTAGTTCTTCATATATCTGAGCCAGTTTGGCTGAAATAATCCTAGCAAATAGGATGGGTCATGGACCACTCTGATCTGGATACCATCTGACACAGCTGTACTGTGCTTTTACAGCAAAAATCTCCAGAACTGGGAGGTCCATCCCACAGATGTGATGTGAATACTGCTGGGGCTAAGATGGTCTCCAGCTTCTTCCCAGGAGCTGTCTTGGGAGAGTTATATTGGTTAAAACTCTGTGGCTGGAGACTGTTTCAGCCATTACATGATACAATTATATTCTGGTGTCTGTCACAGTTCAAGAGCTGTATCTGCAATCTTTGGACTTCTCTGCCATCTGTACAGATGATCAGAATTGTGCACAGTCCTTGACATGAGGAGCTGCACCCTCGTGAATATGTCTGGTCTCATAAGTGAAACCTCTGTGGGACCATTCTGAGGCAATGAGACCAACAGGCTCCAGTGGTGGGCACTCATCCAGCTGGCCTCTGCCAGCCTCTGATAAAGGGGCCCACCTTGTAAATGTATCTGGTGAACAGTTTCTACTGTGTGCTAAGTCCCCACACACACATCAATGAATTATTCAGAACAATGTCACGTCCCAAAAGAACTCCAGGGACCATTCAAGCAATTTCTCAGTATGGGCAATCAGGATTATATTGTCAATGTCTTTTCACTGGCACTGTTTAGCTCATTAGTAATACAAAAAGACAGTCCTCACCACTTCTGCTAGAGAAATCTTCCCTGATGCATCCTAGCACTCAATTTGCTTTGCTAATAGCTGCATCAAGATTGTCCCTGGGCACCATCCCCAGGCTGAGAAAACTCATGTGCCTCTTCCAAGTGCTAACTGAATTCCTCATACTTTCCTAAAGTTGAAAGCTCCCTAGTTAGTGAATACAGCTTCCAGAGTACAGACAGAAAAGGTATTTTCTGCAGGTGGAAGGTAGTGTTGCTGCCATTGCACAGGATATAATTTGAAACTTGTGTATTATTGTGAAAATAATAATTGAAGTAGATACAGGTATAGAGAAGGACTACTACAAAACACAGGAGACTGATGAGCCTGTTTTAGGGGAGAACAGTGTGGCTTCACATGTTTAGCTTAGTGAAAGGAAAACTGAAGTTTTTGACAGCTATCCATAGACACCTCAGGGTGTCTGAGTACTCAAAAGGGAGGAGAGTAAAAGACATTTCTGGAATTAGAACAAATGACTGTAACTTGGTCCTGAATAAACAGACAATGGAAATGATATAGAAGTTTCTAAACAGCAGAGGAATGAAGTTTTGGAAAAGCTTTCTGACTGCAGGAGCAAGAGTCAAAAAAGCAAAATTTAAGAGGGAGCTGAAGATTTCCAGAGAAGGGATTATGTGACCTGATGGTTCATGACAGCAAGAGCTGAACTCAGTGACCAAAGTCATCCCTTCAGGTCCTGTCTCTGATGATCTGAAAAATATTTAAGAAGGCCATGTCCCATTATTCTGCAATGACAGAGAAGGTGGAGACCGAGTCTCAATCTCTGCAGATCTAAATGCAACACGATACCCTTGAGAAACAGTCCCGCCATTCCACATAACAGCAAAAGAGCCCAGGAATGGCTTGTGTGAGGACAGCAAGTTGATTTACTACAGTTGTGAAGGAATGGACTCAAAGAGTTATTTTTCCTAAATGGTAGTATCTTTTTTTTCCTGGATATGCCATAAACTTGAGAAATAAATTGGCAGATATCTAGATACAAATTTTAAATCAATGAGATACTGAAATGCAAGAGCTTTTGTATCCAAATGGCTGTTTCATGCCCTAAATTCTCTGAGTTGTGCTTAATTCTTGCAGCACATAAGGCATGTAAAAACCACCCACTCACTACTTCAGAGCCATTTTTCTTCATCTAAATGAAATTTCTTTAGTTCCATTCATCTTTACAGCTCATTCAACAGGTCCCTCTGCAGCAGTGAAGGGAAGCATGTTCCAATGTGCTAATCCAGCTCAGAGATGGATTAATTGACTCACATGCCCCTCTGATCACTAGCCAGATGTCTCTCCCCAGCTGGCAAGCCTTACTAATTTTCTTGTTGTTGATGTCGTTGTTAATTCTGGGTTTCCAGCCAGCGGGGGCTCAATCAAGGGCAACATGCCCTCTGCAGACATTTTGTATTCTTTGGTCTGCTTTCCCTTGGGCAAAGACATTCAGCTGTGAACCTCCTTCCCTGGCTCTTTGTCATCTGGCCTGTGGCCCCTGGAGAGAGCTCTCCTGGTGCAGTTGCACTTGTGTATCCGGCACTTTGGGCCACCACGGGGCTGTGCTGGGAATATTCAAGGTGGATGAAGGAGGCCCAGAGGGCTAATTCCAAGTGACCCAAAATTTCAGGTCTGTGCACTGAATTTTTTGGGGGAAATAAAAAGACTAATAACAGGAGTTAGAAATGTTTCCTTCATCAGGCTACTAAATGAAATTTCTATGAAATGATGAGAGAAAAGTCAAGAATGCTTGAGAGGACTGTGCATGACTAGACCAGTTTGGACACTAAATTTGGAAGCAATGTAACATAAAGAGTGGTTTGAAGATGGGATGTATGTGTGCTCCAGGATCTACTCCTTATTCTTATTCTGTCATTGCCTTGATGTCTTGGGAAAGACACTTCACTACTCTGGTACTTTATAATGCCTAGGAGAGTTTGGGGTATTTTTTAGGTACTTGCAAGGCAGTGTGAGAATTAAATATAATTTGCCTCACTGAATATACAGCCATGTATTTTCAGCATGAGGGCTTCTGCCATGACTTTCAGTGATTTGGCTAAAACCATGATGTGGTCACATGGAAAGGTGTCAATTTTGGCCAGACTGTAGAACTTTGTTTCCTCTTATCCCATTGCTTTTCTTGGGTCATCACCGTGATCACATTGATCCTTCCCAAAAGTAGTTCAACAGGATAGAAGAGAAAAGCAAACACTTCTTTTTTTTTTTTTTTTTTTTTTTTTTTTTTTTTTTTTTTTTTCCGTTAGAAAAGTTGCAAAATATTGTTTCATGACAAGGTCACAGGAGCACAGCTTGAGAAGACAGAAGTATGAAGTTTGTCTAAGATGTGAACATTAAGAATTCTGCTGCGTTTCTATGGACCCAGCACTTACTACTCCAACTAAAAATGTGGATGAGCTAATTTCTTCATCATCTGAGCAATTGCTTACAGTTCATAGGTATGTAAATAAGAAGAAAAATCTCTTATATTTTAGAGACTTTGGTCTTTTTTAGTTTAGGTACGTGCCTTGTATAAATCTCTTTCCACAACCACAAATTTCTTCCCACATCAGGCATAGCCCCAGGGAAGTTGTTTTACAGGGAAATAAAGACTTCGACCTTTGATCACTGTAACCTGGCTTCTCACAATCCTGAAAACAAGTTTCTAAAAAATTGAAATGTGAACAACACACACCATCAATATCAATTACTACATTGTTAGGTGGTAAATTTTCCCCACAGGGGGTGAGCAATTCACTTGATGTATTTGGCAAAGGGTTTGATTCTCCTCCCCACTGGCAGCGATGTGGTGCTGACAATCTCTCTGTTCTTTGATGGGGAGCAGAGTAAGGGAGAGCAGAGTCAGACTCAAAGCTCTTCGAGCACAGAGAAAAGCGGGCTCTGTCAAGAGAGGATTTATGCAGTCTGAACAGTGAGCTGCAATCTTTGAAGAAAAGACTTCAAAGAGGAAAGGAGAAAAGAAACAATGTCTAATCTTCATACAAATGTGCTCAGGGGTCTCTGAAATTCAGAAACTTCTAAAATCTAAGAATTAATTATCACTTGCCAGAGGGAAGCTTTATTCACAGGTAACAGTTATAGCAATCTGAGTCCTCTAGGTGTAAAACTCATGGAGTTATATTGAACTGACTAAAGCTCAGTAAATCACCCTCCTTCCTGACGGTGTGCTTGCACACTTTCCAAGTGTTTGATGTTATCCTTCACATTGTTTGTGTGGCACGTGACCGCAGCTCCTAAAATTTTGTCTTTGAAAGGAGATGTACTTTTGGTATAAGAACTGTGACTCACAGGTTTACATTAAAACATGCAACAAAGTGATGCAGCTCCTCAGCTCTTGTAGAGCAATGCAGCAACCCTGTTGGCTTCTGTTTACTGCAGCAAAAGACAAGACTCTAAGTCATTTTTCAGCTCCACAGCTGCATAAATAACAAGGAGCGCTGGGGGTGACTAAAAGCAAAGCACTACTGTTACAATTCCTATTAGCAGAATGGAGTGTTTAAAGTGACCCTCAGGCCAGGTATCCAGAATATCTCAGTATCTCACAGACTCGTATTTGTTCTTATAACACCCTTTTGTGTAAGCACTCCCCATATTCATTTTACACTTGAAGTCTGAAAGCTAAGGAGGCGGTAAGGCACATGGTTGCAGGGGAAATTAGTGGTGAAAGGAAGCATTTAAATATCTGGAGAACTCAGTTGCATGATGGTGTTATTGTGCTCAAGAAAGTGAATGATTTATGGTGGATGTCTGATGAGAATTATACTCAGTCATACACGTACCATGGTAATGTGTAGTTTAAATCCTGCGTTTACTGAAGCTGAGGGTGTGAACCCAGCTGGCTGGTGTGGCTCAGCTGCTGCACAGAAACACATTAAACTGCAATAACTTGATTGTGCATCCCAGCCCTCTCTTTTTAAAAGCTCTGTCTTTCATCTTTAAGACCTCAATGAAAACAGCTGTTGCAGAAGCTCACGAGAGAGCTGTACCACAGCAGGGAAACAGCTCCTTGACATGAGCAAGAGGGCCTTCAGGCCCAGAGCAGCTATTTTTGGTAAACAACTAAAAACTCACCTCTCTTAAAATGTCAGTAAGCCAAGGCACCTGTACTGACAGGAAATAGAAGACTGAGACCATGTCCAATGCAGCTACTTTGAAATAACAAAACCCTCTGGCAGGATTGGAATTGCTTCATTTTATGTTTACATCCATATGGCATTTGAGGTTAAATAGAACTTGTCTTGATATTTGCCCACCAGCAGTCAGGAGGCATCTGTGACTGTTGTCTCCCTGTGCATATGAATGTTTTGCATCCCAGTAATAGGTAGACCCAACCATTATACACCACCAGCATTGCCAGAGGTGGCCAAAATCTGAGTAGACAATGTTTGTGATATGGTTTAGTGGGTGTGGTGGCCTTCGGTCAAAGGTTGGACTTGATGGTCTTGAAGACCTTCTCCAACCTTAATGAGCCTATGATTCTGTGATCTGCTGCTGCTTGGGACTCACTGGCCATCCCAGAAAATCTAAATAACACAGGGGCACTGCATTATCCCAAGTTAGCATCCAAAAGTATGCAAAGGACAGAGTTTGGTGTTCCATTACAGGCCAGGCTGTGGGTGTTTGTTTTCCAAGGAAATTTATTTCTGCGAACAATCAGAAAAATCCCAGGCAGTCTCCTCTGACTGTGGCAGCTCCCAAGACAACAAAACCAAGGGTAATTGGTACTGCCTCTCCCTCCAAATGGGAAATGTTGATAGATACTTCAAGTATTTGTTTAACTGTGGATAGTTGACACAGCTTGTGAGAAATTATTCTGGGAGGGAAGGAAACCTCCCAAACTCCTCCACTTCCTCTGACCCCGGCTCCTCTGGGCTCCTGCTGGGTGCTCTGAACCAGCCCCCAGGAATGTCCCTGCAGGGTCCCCCAGCCCTTCCCGGGGCTGGTGCTGTCCTGCCAGAGCCGGGATCGCTCTCCCGGCACCTCAGGTGGGGTAAACCAGGAAAACTCTGGCCCTGAGCGAGTTCCAACCAAAACAATCTGGTACCGAGCTAGTTTTGCCCACTGAAGGATATCTGCTGTGTTTGTGGGAAGAGTTTTGGTGTCACTTATCACATGCTCGTTATAATGCATTGCCTGAGGCATAATTAAATTCAAAGGGCATGTCTGTGTTGAAAGGGAGGGTTGCAATTTGTTGCTGTTAGGATTTTTCATTAAAAACCAAGCAGTTTTTCTGACTGGCAGGCACAATGGTTGCAGAACAAAATTGCTATTAAATAAGGAGAAGGTAAAGGCTTTTCTGTTTTCTTGCTTTTTTTTTCTTCTTTTTTTAATAACTACCTGCCTGACATCTCCACACTGACTTTGAATAAAGTGTAGCATTTAAAAATAGTGGGATTGTAAAAGAAAAGGCAAAGAAAAGAAGAGCCTTGACATTAAGAAAGGTCTGGCAGGTGATGCGTATATTATATATACCAGATTATATGTGTATATCTATCAATACACACAGATATCTGTATCTATAGGTGTGTGCGTGTATGTGTTTTATCTCCAGAGGAGAAATTTGCCTTTGCTGCTGAAATTTTCCTGAAAGCTCAGTTAATTAGTTCTCATAATACCCATGGAGGCAGAAGTTAGTATCATCCTTATCCACAGATGAGGAGAAAGGAAAAAGCACAGAGAGAAGGATGCACAGAGAGATTAAAGGATTTCTGCTACAGTGAATTCAGTGTAGAGCTGGGAATTCAGTCCAGCAGGCAAAATCCTAACCCTATTAAAAGCAATGGGAGACTAACTTATGAGAAGCCTGGATTTGGCAATTTTTGCTTGCTTTGTTCAAACCTCTCTGATCTATTCACGGCTACGTGTGTCCTGATGATGCATTCAGAAGAAAACTACACCTGTGGATGTGTACAGCTCCTGGTCAAATCTCAGCTGAGTCCCTCAGCCTCAGAGCTTCAAAATGGGGGCTGACTGTTTCTTTGAGGGACTCTGTACCATACATTTACATATATCTTAAAAATAGTCTGGAGTGATAAGTGAAGTAATTTAAGATCTTTCTAAATAGAATACTATTTTCTCTCAGGCCACCAGGGTCACAGAACTGAAATTTTACATCCTTAGTTGTTATATTCCACCTCACAGTGCTATCAAAAAATGACTGGAGGCTTTCAGCTAAACAGATGAGCTACTTTTAAATTACATTGGGTAAAGCAAGCTCATTAAATAAAAAAAGATAATAATGTCCTCATTTTGTAATGGCTTTTTTGCCTTTTTGCTTATATACTTGTTCCAGGGCAGTATTTTTGTGTTATTAGGGTGTTTTCAGCTCTTATTTTTAAGCTCACTTCATTAATGTTGGTAGAACACTTTGAAGTAGAAAATGTGAGTACCAAGTGGTATCACTGACACACTTTCAAGACAACGCTTTTGCCTTCCCAGAGGTCATCTGAAGCAATTTTGTCACACCTGCAAATGTGCACAAATTGGTGCTGGCAGTAGAGGGACAAATTTCTCCCCAAAACTGCTGCAGCAGCTGTAAACTGGCTGCAAGTGCCTGGAAGAGGATTCCTCTTTCCAGCAGGATGCTGGGGTCTGCCAGCCTTGCTGTGAGCAGTCTGGCAGTGAAGCAGCTGTGGGGCAGAGCTCCACTGTCTGATACTTATGTGCTGGATCAAAATTCCCTAAACTCATCTGGAAGTCTCCCAATGGCTCCTCCAGTGCTGGGCACCAAATCACCAATTTCTTTTTCCTCAAAAAGACTGTAATGGAATGAGGGGTGTTGGAAGGAGCACAGTGTGTGCTGGGTTTATGTGGGAAAGGCTGCTGTGGTGGGCAGAAGATGGACCTGCTGCAGCATCTTTGAACATGGGGACATTTCATAACATCACAGAAAGACTTTGGTTGAAATGGACTTTAAAGATCATCTGGTTCCAGTGTCCTGCCATGGAAAAGGACAACTTTCACTGTGCCAGGTTCAGAGCCCCATCCAACTTTCCCTTGAACACTTCCAGGGATGGGGTGTCCACAGATTCTCTGGGCAACCTGTGGCAGGTCTCACCACCCTCAAGTAAAGAATTCCTCCCTAGCATCTAACATCTGTATCTTGGGACTTTTCCACTGATCAGAGGTTTGCCAGGGGTGCAGTGCTGTTGAACACCAGGATTTACTGCAGGAGCATCCCAGGGCAGAGACAGGTTTCTAACACCTGAGACAAGGGCTTACCCGTGAAGAGTGGTATCTATCTATGGCATGTTTGAGAAATCTGGTCAAAGTTAATTTTGAAAATCACTGAAACCATATCCTGGCTACCTGGATCCCTTCCCCACCACCCCCTGGAGTGTGGGATCACAGGAGGGATCCTGTTGGCCTTGGGGTATGGTTTGGACACATGGAGTGCTGCTGGCAGTGTGATGTGGGAAGCTGTCCTGGCACTGTATGGCAGCCTTCTCTCTAAAATGCAATAGCACAGCTGCCCTGCTTGCTTGTGGCTCTGATTTATTACCTTGTCATATTTCAAAAGCTAAAGCAGGTTGAACCTGGTCAATGTTTAGATGAAAAGGTCTCCAAGGAAAACACAAGAGCTAGAGAAAATGTTCCCTGAGTCAGTCAAGGCAATAACCCAGTGTGGTGTTAAGGATGTTGCTTTTGGTCTGATTGCAAAATCAATGTATGGGCCACAAGTGGTCTGTGGGGATGGACTGCAATACCCAACATGGCTGGGCAATAACTGGCTGGTCTTTCTTTTCCTGCAGGGGTCAACTCTACAGCGGGTGTAAATTGGATGAAATGAAGATGATGATTCTGGTTGATTTCTTTCTCTGTTTTGTCTCATTACCTGGATTTAGAGGTTTGGTTGTTTTTCTTTGTCATCTTCCTTTGTATGTTTCATAATTCCTTAAATGGCATGGAATGACACAAAATACAGACCTTTTAGCAATTTTTTTTTCCCTAATAAATTTCCCAGCTTCTGGAAATTCACAACTTAAGGGGGTCCTCTTTAAGGTTTGGGATTTTTTTTCTGCCTAGAACTATTGTTATGTGGATTTGAATTTTCCCTCATCACTCTGACAGAATTGTCTGACATCTCAGGCTGCTCACCACTGTCTTCAAGGTTGGATCCATTATCTACCAATTTCTTATACTGAGCATCACTTCTGTGTCTGGCCCGCAAAGAAAGCCAGCCACATCTCTTACTATTACCTCTACAGATGTTGTGTTTCAGATACTGAACTCTGTCTGCCACTGTTCTGAGACATTTGTGCATTTTTCCACATTCACCACACAGCTTTTTTGAAATGGTGCCAGTCAAGGAACATAGACAATTTTCTCCTTTGAGGCAAGGTGCATTTAATAGAAGTCACAATCCCTTTTTTAAAAACTATATTAAAAGAGCACTGATCTGAATTTAAAGGGATAATGAAAATTAGCACTTTCATCCATGCACCAGTTTGGCCTCTTGTGTTTTTAAACAAATACCCGTTCTTCACCTATCCTCCACCTGTAGCACAAAAAGAAATATTTTTCCATGACATGATGGAATTCAGATTTAAAAGCTGTGTTTTCATCTCCTAATTCTTTTTCTTCTGGTTTAACAAACTGCAAATTTGAAGTATGAAAGGTGCTAAATGATCTCATACTAAAAACTGCAAAGCAAATAGAGCATCTCTACCCACACTGTTATTTTAGGTGGGCATTTGAGAAATGAACCGACCAGACAGTTTTGAGGATGGCAAGGTGTTTAAGACCCATTATGCAAAGACTCTGTGACTGTAGTAATTAGCTGTGGCCCTCCACTGGGAAAACAGAGCCTTGATAAGCACACTACAAAACCCCTGTCAGGAGTACAAGTGCTTTGAAGAGAGCATTGAAAGGAATTTTGCTTCAGAATATTAGAAAGTATGTAATGTGAGATTTCTCAAAGGAGAGGATTATGCTTTATTTGGGCTTTGCTATACAGATTGAGGAACAGAATGTGAGAAAACTTCACAACTTATTTAGGAACACAGATATTTGCAGGCTGGACTGCACCCAAGTCCAATCTAGCCCAGCATCTTGTGTCAGATACTGGCCAGCACCAGATGATGCAGGAGAAGGTACAAGAGCATCTGAACAGGTCATGTTTCCGCAGCAGGGAAAACATCTCCCTAATTTCCAGTTATTGCTGCTGCTGTTATGTGTAGATATATTTCCTTTCTACAGCACAAAAATGAAACAGAGGTGTCTATTTCAGACTTTAGGTATCATTGCCCAAAACATTAATTATACTGAATAACTATAATGAAGCCAAAAAGCCTGACTCCTACCCCTGCATTCAGTAATTCCAGTACATATTTCCAGTAGAGATCCCCACAGATGTGGCATGGAAATGACCACTCTCCTCTGGGCACGCAGCTGTCAAGACAAAAGGGAATCTACCCTGTGGTTTTGAACGAGCTGCAGGAGTTTTTCAGCAGGTGAGCACTGACACCCCCCCAGCCATCCCAAAGGGGATGAAGAGGAGCTGTGGGCCAGGCTGGGACCTTGCTGGTGGGGCTCTTACTGGTACTGGCTGCCTTACAGATACTCTACTGACTGGTACTGGGCAAGCTGCTTCTCATCCCTGTGCTGTCTCTACAGAGCAGAGATACTGACATTTCCCTTCTTTGAAAAGTAGTATGATTGACATCTGTGGCTAAAAAATAACTGTGGAATATAACAGAAGAGATTGTTTCTTAGGACTATCAGCTCCACCGCTGAAACTTCTTAAAACCACCCACAAAACTCTCTGCAGACAGAGAAAAACACATTCACCTCCATGCAAAGCTGTTCCTTCTGTTCCTCTTTCAGAATTAAGCTGAGCCTTTAACTTTTAATTCTGCACTTTGGCTTTTTTTGTTGTCATTATTACTATTATTGAAAACACACAACGTAAACTTAAGTGTGGTCAGATCCCTCACTGAGCTGCAGTGGAGGAAGGGCATTTGTACTGGAAATTAATATGGCTGGCATGTCTGCCTTGGTTTTGAGGATAGTGTTTTCATGTTCTTTTCCTTTCTTCCCCAGCTTTCTTCTCTTTTGTATCTGCCTGCCTCTTTCCCGTTTCTTTCACAGCCGCTATTTTTGCTCCAAGCAAAGAACTCAGTCATGCTCTCACTCTCTCATGGGCTCTGTATACACTTGAGGTCAGGCTAGCAAACCTTACTGGAGCCAAACTTTGCACCCTTCCCTTGCCCTTTTCATAGCCTCTGCCTCATCACAGTTTTGTGTCCCCCAGGTTTCCCTGTGCTCCCAAGGGCAGCAGTCCCTCACTGCTGGCACACCTGGCTGTGTTTGCCTGGGTGCTCTCGTGGCTTCAGTGCAGAGCTCCTGTTGGACACTGGGCCCATCACTCATCTCTCCTCTGACGTATTTTATCTGTTTCAGCCACGATTTTCAGGGAAAGGGACAGTCTGTTACTCTTTGTCATTACCCACTGTAGCACAACACAGCTCCCTCGAGGTTCAAGGACCATATGCTTCTTTAAAAGACACAATCTCTTTGAAATGCCCCTACATTCCTCTGAACTCACTTCACCCTCATGTCCCTTCTTCTCTCTATTCTCCTAACAATGTCTTCCTTCCCAGCACTGTGGTCCTCCTTCCTTTTCCCCACGCTCCCCTTTCCCCCCTCCAGGGCAGCGCTGCCAAGCCTTGGGCAGGTCCTGGGTTGGGGATGGGGCTGGGACCAGGGGACACCCAGGATCTGCCAGGAAAGTCGAGCCACTCTGTCTCCTCTCCCTTATGAGGGAGCAGGGATTTCAGGGAGCCTGAACCTCCGTGTGCAGGGAACACTGGCAGAGGAACAGGAACAGAGGCAGAGCTGTATGAACTCATCAGAGGTGGCATGGCTTATAGAAAAGGCTGTATGTGCAACCTTGCTGGGAGGACTGTTCAACATTTGATTTGCAGAGCCTCATTCCTTGGAGGCCTGCAGTAATTTTGTTCACTTTCACTGCCTTCCATTTTCTCATATCTGCCCTAATCTGCGTGTTTCCCTGTATATGGTTTTGTCCAGTTGTGTTCAGCCTTCTTCCTACCATTCCCATCAGTGTGGCCTATGGGCTGCTTCATTTTGACCGGTGTTCCTAAAGTTCCTTGGGAGGGGTGCTCCAGTCAGACAACAATTAATTCCTGTATCTGTAATCTGTTTATCTTCTTCTATAGAGTCTTACAACAAGCCTCAGGAGAGGGATATAAATGATGAATACAGGTTAATAACACGGGAGTCTGCGGAAAATTGCTTTTAAATGGCACAGCAATAACAGATATAAAAACAACTGAAGCATGTGGTGAAGTCCCTCCTATATCAAAATATTTCCACTGGTAGTATATGTTGTAGTTTGTGCTAAAAAATCTGAAATGTTAAAGTGATAAAAAATTGATACCTTCAAACTTCTAGTGAGAAGAAAAAGGATTAGATAAATGATTCTCAGTTGTTAAAATAGGTAAAAAAATAAACAAAATGAATGAACTTAATCCTATTTAATTTTAATCATTCAAAGGCCTGGAGCCAAGCCATGTGTATCAACAGAGCTCCCTCTCTCATCAGTGCAGAGAGGCAGAGACCTCAAGGGAGACAGGTTCATCCCAACACAGAAAAAAATGCATAAAAATCAGGGACACTGGCTCTCCCTTAAAAGGAGGAGATTAATTCATCTGGTTTTGCATAGGCAGGATATCTAATCCATCCAACAGCTACACTTGGGAGCTTCTTCCTTCCAAAAGCCACTTTTAAAAAATGGCCTCGGGTCACTACAGCCAGACTAAGATTAGCAGAACTATTTGTAGTTTCTGGTGTTCCAGAAAGAACATTTGTATTTACTTAATAACACAGAGGCAGCTCATGGATTTCACCAGTTGCACTGGAAAGCTCTCTGCCAGGTGTGAGGTGTTGGAAGCTGAGCTAGACACTGATCAGGATGCTCCACAGCCTATATATCATCTTTGTGAACATTTTGTGTGCCTGCATGAGCTGAGGGGAAGCTATCTGTGTGAGCTGATATCACAGAGGGGTTTCAGGAGAACTGCCACAAATCTTCAGTCAGGCAAACAAACTGGTGGAGTTTTACCCTCTCATGACAGTTCATCATTCTGCTTTAAAAGGTTGGAAAAAGCTGTCAAGAAGTGACGTGGGAAGCCATCACACCAATGTGGAAAGGGAAATCTGCTTCTTTTTTTCCCAGTAATAAACAGAATGGGAACTGAACACAGTCTTGGGGCCACCAACTGGACAAATGGGTAGGACATCCCACCCAGCAATCCCAAAGCAGACATATTCTGTATCAGGACACAGGCATTGTGCAGATGTAGCTGCCAGGATGATGGGAAAAGGATGGGAGCTACCTGCTGAACTAAGAACACAGGTAGGGTGTGTCATCATAGTGAGATATGTTTCTGCTAATACACTTCAGCATAAATAGTGCTGATGCTGGTTTTTGAAATGATAAGAGGCATTGGGTAAATCCTTTGGCTGGAGGTGCATTTCTAGGGAGCAAAGAGTGAAAAATCCCACTTCAATAGGATAATGTAGAAGAAAGTACTGCAGAAAAACATTTAGGGGAAGAAAAACTTAATCCATATAGTTGTCTGTTCTTCCAAAGCATAAGCCAGAAATCTGTCTGAAATGTTTTTCAGTGTGTGTGTTCTGGTAGCTCAAAGTCTGCTTCTAAGGTAAGGACTTTTTTATTTTTTTTTTTAAATGCTATTTCCCAATAACAGTAAAATTTCAGTTTTCAGCCTGTGGTCTCTGATTCTTCATGGGTCCAGGATTAACTTCCTGATATCTATGCTTTTCTACTTTTTGAGAAGCACAACCCTAATGATAATATATTTTCAGCAGAATCTGCATCCACAGGGAGAAATAGGAAAAGTTTAGCAATAAGGAATGAAAAGCACTGGTACAAAAGGGTTGTTTTTGAACTCAACATGGGAAAATTGATAAAGATTCCTCTGGACATTTTTTTTTTTAATGGAAACACCTTGATTAATGGAATATCACCTGCTCCTGTACAAGGAAAGATTGAAGTGCAGAGAAGGTAGGTGGTGGTAATCATTGGTAGTGTCAACAATGACACTGTCATTGTCCAGAGAAAGTAGTGAGGAAAGTGTTGGACTCAGACTGCTATTTTTATTGCAGAAAATATAAATGTAGCATTGAACTCTGCAAGTTCCCAGCAGGCTGTTCTTAGACAATCATGGCATCTATTTTAGTAAAATGCAGATTTTGGGGCTATTTTTTTATACAGCAGGATGGTTGGTCTGTAGAACAAATTTTGCTGGATTTGCCACAGCGATCTTCCAGACACAACATCACCAGTGAAGTGGTGAAAAAATGAGCACATTAAAGATATTAACGATTCCAACTGATCCAAGATGAGCCTGCAAAGTGCATTTTCTTTTACCTATCTTGAGTTTTCTCAGTGGAATAACAGTCTGTGAGGTAAAAATAGTTCACAAAAAGAGAAAATGCTTTCTCCTCAGTGTTATCTCTGTTCCTCACTTCCTACATGTTGAGATGAAGTTTGCTTCTGTGACAAGTGTGTGTTGAATATCCAATGGAGAATTAGCAGGTGGAACAGAGATCAAAGTCCTACCCTGCTTAATACCTGCAGCATTTCTCAGATCTCAGAACCAAACCAAACCATAGAAGAAAATCATTCAGGAAACAGACTGTCAAATGACCAGATAAAACCCACTGTCAACGGGAACAAGGTAAAATCCACATTTTTGAGTGAATCATGTAGAGGGTCGTTGAAATCATGGAGCTCAGATGTATGATACCAGCTACAGATAAAACTTTATGAAATTACAGTCTTTGCTGTCATCTTAATAATCTTTAGCTGCTTATTCATCTGTATTTGTGGAAAACATGTCCTTAACTCTTTCAATTTGTTATGCTAGCCTCATTTTAAAAGGACAGTAGCATCTTTAATATTCTCCTAGGGCTGTTTTGCTTGACTATGACATATTTATTTGTCAGAGACAGATGTCCAGAATTATGAAACGTCTAGCCTAATTCACAATTTTTTTTTAACACAATGTGACATTAGGAACCAAATAATTTTTAGACGTGAGTTTTGTACCTCTAGTCATCCACTGACAGTTGGGATTTATTTTAAAAAACATGTTAACTCTGGGCTAGAACGGTTTAAGAACAGTTTGGACCTAGTAATACATGAGTCATAAGGAGAGTTGTTTCCTGGTTCTGTGAGTACTTTTTGACTGATTTAAGCAGTAAATATGAAGCCTGGTGAGACATAAATAAAGGTTTATCTATAAAAACAGCCCCCTTAGTCTATTTAACTACAGCTAATATCACAAGAGGGTTAGTACTAGTGGATTTGTGAATTCAAACAGTACAAAAGAATAACTTGGTCTGCTTCCCTGATATTTATGGTGGGGTAACTCAAAAGTTATTCAGTGAAAATCAGTGGAGATCCTTCAATTTCGTGCCAGAGATATATTTTCAGCTGTAAAGACATTAGAAAAAAATTACATTCCTGGGCACAGCAGGAATATGTTAATATTACATTCCAATTTTTGTAATGAAATTCTAGATTAGGAAAAACCAAATCATCAAAAGCACTAGTGCAACAGCATCACCGTGGTGGGTCAGTCCTGGGGACAAAGTGTAGCAGGGTCAGGGCTGCGAGCAGTCCCTGTGTAGTGCAGTGGTTGTCTGCATTGTAATTAATCCTCTGCCACATTAACAGATATTGGGGCAAAAGTGTGTGATTATAGACCCTTGGTACAAGGAGAGAACATAAAGGTGAGAAACCTTCCCAAATCGCTGGAGCCTAAAGTTAAATACAGCCCAGGCTACAAGACTGGAGCAATGCAGAGGGTGTTTTCTTCTGAGGTTCAGCAGGGAAATGTCCTTGTAATTGTTGCTATTACCTGGTTAAGCCACACAAAGCCAGAGGAACATCCTGATCTAATCAGTAGGATGATTTTAATATGCAAAGGAATGAGCCATTTAACCAAAATCACACCCATTGAACAGAAGATGCATGTCATCAAGGCCTTGTCCTGATCCTGTTAGTATTCCTCTCTTTTGGGGCTAAAAGTTACCTGACTTGGTGAACACATAGAAAATCCAGCAGGTGGAGAAATCTTCTCAGGATTACAGCATCTGGGAATCTCCAGGAAGCTTTGACAGCACCAGGAAAGAGTTCCCCTAGCTCTAATTGAGCCAGTTTCAGAAGGAGAGACTGCAAAGTGCATCAGAGGAGCAGGAAAAAAGGTAGCTTTGAGGAGGAGAAAAGAATACATGAGGGAAATTATGAGAATACACTCCTGGGGGGCTATAGGACTCAGATTCCTGCTGGTTTATACAGAAAGGGCAAAGTCTAGCTTTTAATCTGAGACCTTCAAATGCGTGACAGCTTTTAACAGAAGACAGCAAAGCCTAAAGAAAGAAAAGAAAGAACTCAACCCACCAGGCACCAAATTTAAACTAAACTAAACTCTGGTGAACCCTGTCAGGGAATCTGTGCTCAAAAAGGAAGTTAGGGAAACCGAGGTCTCAGGGACTCTTGACGTGAGGAGGAACAGGTATTTATGATACTGCAAACGCCTCTACATGAAAACTGGAGTCTAGCAGAAGTGACTTTCTGACAGCACCACTTGGAAGGAAATGTATTTGCTTTAATTTGTGCAGTGCAACCTCCTCCACACTCAAACCACAGAAGCTCTGAGATTTATGAACAGGAAACAGTGTTTTAGTTTAAGAATGTTAAATTTTTTGGCTTAGGAAATTGTTGCTTCAGTCTTTATTATAAGCAAGATGAAAGTTATCACATATGCATAGAATGTAAACTGAGAAGAGTTTGCATATTCGAGTACCTTAATATTGGACCAGTGTGTTGACACTATGAGATGATTGAAAGAATAACTTAATGTTTTCTGAAAGGTCTGAAATGCAAATCTTTCAAATCAACAAGATCAAGATGAACAGTGAGCTTAGACTTGAATGCTTGCCAGGTTTTCTAGTATATTTCTTTCTCACTTTAACACAGTTTTAATTTGGCCTCCCTGAAGATTATGGATGGCTAATTCACAGATCTACTGACTTTAAAGGCATAGGGGCCATTACTGACTTTCCAGCTTGGCCTCTTGTGCAATGCTAGCAAAAAAACCTCCTTGTATTAATTCCCACTTCAAGACAGTTTAGCACTCAGAACTGAGGAAGCTTTGCAATTAAAGGCTCCTGTAGCCCATGTCTGTCATTATTCAGTCTCTGACACAGTCATCTGTGTACACTTAAGGAAGCATAGGTATAACAGTGCAAGAGATCCCCATCAGCACATGTAAATTGTTGCTTTCCTGTGTGGATAAAAAGTCAAACTGCAATGGAAAGGCAAACTCTGAATTCTGGGAAAGAAAATTCATTTTGCAAGACAAATTTATCTCCAAATAATAAAGATGGCATTGTGGGATCTCAGACACATTTTGCCTTCCTCCTATGTGTTACAGAGAGAAAAGTGTCTCTTTTTGGAACAGGCACAGAGCAGACTCTTGTGGAAATAAATGAGGGAGGACAACTTGGCAAGGACCAGAGAAAAAAACAGCAGCACCATGTTTTCCTCTCTCGCTGACATAGCACCTTGTTCGAGTTCAGTTACAGAGCAGGCTATGAATAAAATTATGACTAAAATTTCAGTCATGTGAGAAACATGGATAAAACTGAGCCTGAACTGCTGGAGTCCCACCCTAGACATTTAGGTGAGGTTCTTTTAATGAAACAGTCAGATTACATGGCTGTGCAAGTGATCTGGTTATTCAAAGGTCCTTTTATAGTAATTTTATTTAAAAAAAAAAGAGACACAACAATTTTTGAACATTATTTCTCTCTTCCTAGATGTTTTAGATATCAAAAACAGGTCAGCTGAATCCCTCCTGAAAAATATAATTCTATTTTATAATGAAATATGACTTTCCAAAGATGTAGACCTCCACACTGTGGCTTCAGGTTATGTTTGCTGAGGTAAATCCCATCCTCAAATGCTTCTTTTCCTTGATTTGTATGGAAAAAATGAGGCTGTGGAATAAAATAACCAAAAGAAGCACCAATTCCTTGGTAGTCACAGAAGTGGGAAAAGTAAAGAAGTCACTACAAATACTTCTCTCACTACACCCCACCCCTTTAAGTTCACAAGCCTTTTCTGAACTGGGGAAAGCAAGATTATCTCATAGAAGGGGCAATGGTGAGAGACTGCTTGTTCTTCCAGACATCTGAGTGGGAGTCAAGACAGTTTTGGTCTTTTAGCAGGACATGAAGCAAATTAAATATTACTTTCACTGTTGGTATTAATCACAAGCAAAAGGCTCCAATGGAAAACCATTCATTTGACTTGAAGTGGAAAGAATTACTTGCCTGCTTAGGAAAAGTTTCTATGTGGTGTAAGTCTTAAGGGTCTAAGATGAACTGCAAGTATTTGGATAACTGCAAGGAGTTGTCAGGAAAACAAAATGATACTGGAGACCCAGAGGCAAAACAATTAACATAGTTGTGTAACCAGCTAAGCCTTTGCAGTTGCTGTCCACACACTTAGTTGGGCTGGAGAAACAGATGACCTCAAGGGCTTGGGGCACAAGGTTCTCAGCCTAAAGACAGCAGGAGGTTTGTGGGGAAGAGTGAGGAGATCTCTGCCTACGTGCCAGGCACCAGTCCAGATACTATTATACTCTCTACAGGCCCAAGGGTCCTCTGAGACATTGCAATTTTACTCCAGAAGAATGTGCCTGAGCTGAGAAAATAACCCTCTTTTGTAATTTCAGGTATTGCCTGCTGCCACTCTGAGAAAGTCAGCAAGGGCCTCAGAAGTTTGAGAGGATCATCTCCTAAAGATGCAGGAGGCAAAAAGGAGTTTGCTTGGCAATCTCTGATAATACTCTGAAGGCTCTGAAAATTTCAGAGAGGAAAGTGACTTAGAAACATCCAAAGGACTTAATTAAACTGTGTTCTTTGGTTCTGCAATGGAATGGGAAGATTAAACAAACAGAGGAGGAGCTCCAGGCCCTAAAGCATGGCTGATAGTCAGCAATGAGGACAAGAGCCTTGGAAAAGTCTACATGTATCTCTGACCATCAGACAATGCCAAGCTCCTTCCCTCCATCTCAGTAGGGAAGGGAATTGACCCTGGTACCAAGTGAGGTGGAGCAGGAGCCAGGAAAATGTCATAGTGAATCTCATTGTGGAAATGCCCCCCAGCCTGAGGTTTAACCAAGGCTGCTGTCTCCAGTTGCTTTGCTGGAGAAGACCAAACCCTAGTGAAGAGCATTGAACAGAGAGGGTAAAGTATTATCAATAACTGTTTACTCAGGAAAAGTTTTGAACAGATTTGTTTTTGTTGCAATAATCAGCTTGGGAAGCACTGTGATCCTGGAAGAAGATTTTATTGATCATAGCAGAATAAGCCATTAATGGAGAAGAAATTATCAGAGAAAAATACTTTTCTGACATTTTCAATACTGTTCTCATCAAAGCCCATTTCACCAGCAATAACTCTTCTACTTATACTCCATTTTATTTTCAAACCAATGCTATTTTCTTCACCTAACACTAAGTCCTTTACTTTGATAGCAACTAAACATTTCCTTTAATGAGCATTAGAGATAATAATTTTAAGCATTAGTTGGAACCATCATGCAACAAAAACTCAATGCCATTTAAAAACACTTAATGCACAGGCTGACGTTTGTCATCTCACTAAAGAGCATAAGATTAGAAGTGCTACAACTTAGAAAGAAAGCATTATCCCACTGATGAGATAGTGCTTTTCTTTGTACTAATCACACAGTCTAAAACATGTCTTTGTATCTACTTCCTGTGTTAAAAAACCTAACAGAATGTTCCTATTTTAGGTGACAAAGAAAAGAAAAACTATCCTAGGACTCTGTTTTTTTTGTTTTCCATGAGCATTACTTTGAATCTTTCCAGGGGTAATGAATGTTTCATGGGTTGATGGCAAATTCAGCAGACTGGAAGATCTCTCAGACTGAGAAGTGTGCCAGTTTCAGACCACTAGAAAAGGCATAGATACACTGGCCTGAGACTCACAATTTTCCAAATCCAATCAGCAGTTTCAGGTTCATCACAGTTGTGGCCAGACCAGATTGTAAGCAAATCTGTATCAAGCTCAGGGGGTGAGAAATTAGTTAGGATGAAAGAACTTTGCATCAGTCATTAGTTAAAGCAGAAATGAACTTGAACCATAAAAATATTTAAGCTAGACACTAGGGGAAAATGTTCTTGTCATAAAGGTACTGAAGCACAGGGACATGCTGTCTGGGAGGGTTGTGGAGTCTTTACCATGACAAGACTTCAAAAAAAGCAACCTTTTTCCAGAAGTGACACAATAATACTGACTGCCTTGGGGCAGGAGATAGATTGAATTGTCTCTTCTGGCTTTATTTATGTTGCACAACCCCTATATTTCCTGTATTTACAAGCTATCTCTGTCCTTGGAGCTTGTAGCAACACAGTTACACTGATTTACACTGGCTGGGGGACTGGGACATGTTCATGGCTCATGTTCTCATGCCATCAGCTCTCCAGCAGCTCCCTACAGGTGATGCCCAAGCTCAGAGTGCAGCAGCCACTCTCAAAGAGAGGGGCAAGTGAGATGTTTTATGACAGTGCAGAGATTTTGCTGCAAAGTTCTCTTTACTGCTTGAGTAAGAGTAAGGGAAGGAGGAGGCTGACTTTGAAAACCCAAAACTGCAGATGTTATTATCTCTGGAAGCCATTAAATGATGGAAGTGCAGCACTCCTTACAAATTGAACAGCACTGCCAGTTGCTGTAACACAGACCAGCTCCACTGTTTCTTGCTAATTTATCACAATCTAGTATTTGACCCACTGAATCCCCAATTAAATTTTTATACATTTATGAACTATTTATACTGTATGAAAAATCAATATCTTTTTATTGTACACCTGATTTAGGATGGATAAAAGGAATATTTCAGTATTCTCCAGGGTCAGTGCAGAGGCCTTGAATGATGAAAGATACAGTATCTTTTGAATGGAAGAAAAACTTCAGGATAGAAAGAGTGTAATTTACATGAAATATCATTCCTATCCATGACATGAATATTTTTTCACAAATTCACCAGGAAACATAATGTCCTTTTAGAAGACAACATCTATTTTTTTATCACTCTTTAAGAAAGAATTATTAATTTGGAATTTTTTTTTTCTGAATTTCTTTGCATTTTGTATGAGCCACAAAACCTCAAAGGAGTTATTTGAATTTCAATACTATCTCACACTTTTATTAAAATATACTATGGCCCTGCTTCCATAATTAACATGAAGATAGGTCTCTTAGTCTAAAATCTGAAATCTCACTGTTATTTCAGATTTTCCCTAAGTATGCTTTTGATTAAATAATTACTGAACAGCAGTGTTAACAATTTATCTATGATAGAGAGCATGTCACCAATTTCCTACTCATGTTCCTGCAGTTTATGCTTTTGCCAATGTGTTTTATGAGTATTTATTAAAGATGACGCCTTGAGTTAATAACATAAACTACCTACTAGTTTCATAATCATCACTGCAGTGCAGAAAGCTTTAGAGTTACGGTAGCTCTGCATTGACGACGTCAACAGATTTACTGCATTCATTTCCTTATGCAAATATTCCAAAACCATACATAAGTTTATAACCTTATATAGCGTGCTGCCTACACGAGGGTATCAAAGCCTTGAACACACAGAGAAGACTTTAAAGTTGACAGCACAAGTCATGCTGCTCCTTCCTTTCTTGTTTCTCTGTTGTCCTAATATTAGAACTCATTTAAAGCTCGGTTTTGCAGGCACACGGGGACTTCTGCACAGCCCCTGCAGTAAGAGGGGAGACTGCCCATGGTTTTACATGATGTGTCTGTCTTTACTGAAGTCACTCGTAAGGAGTCTGCGTGTGAGCTAAGCAGAGACTTGTGATCCATTCTTGCCCTGTGTATGTATGTGGTTTGCTCCTGTGTGGCAGAGCTTGCCTCTTTCTTGCAGGACAACCTCGTTTGCTCTTGCAATTTGTCCATTTTTCCCTCTCTTCCTCAAGAGGAGCATGGTGCTCTCTGCTCTGACTGCCTCAGCCACACCTCACCACGAGAGGTCTGCAAAACACAGACCCTGGGATAGGAACCCTGAATTATCTTCAGGTCACTGAGAGTAGAAGAGGGTTTAAAGGGACCCTGAAAGGTCTTGATCTTGATCTTCCTTTGCTATTACCCAAATCAAAATCAATTTTATTTATGTCTTACCTAACTCATGTCTTGGGTAACTTTTTTCTAGACCCTTTGGTGACAGGAATTCCTCAGTTTCACAGCAGTTTATTCTGTCTTTCCCATTCTTTACAATTAAAAGCTTTTCTTGAAGTCTAGTCTTCTATATGACAGTTTAAGCCTTTTACTTACCTGTGACAAATCTATTCCACACAATTCTCCATGTTGATATTCTGTGCACTCCAAGAGATTTATAGACTTTTTCTTAAAACATAATTCTCAAAACTGGGCACCATACTCTGAAAGTGGCCCTACTGGTGTTGAGTAGAGATTAATGTTTACATTCCCTATTGAAGACAATATTCCTATTTATTAATCCTTGTAGAGAATTTCTTTTTTTCCACAGCAGTATTATACCATGGTGTTGAGTCATGCTCTGCTTCTGAGCTTCCATAGCCTTAAACCTATTCCTGTTGTACTCCTACCTGGCCTGTGGCTCATTTCCCATACTTAACATCTTTGTGAATAATTTTATGATAAGTCTGTTTTCCTCCAAGGATTATTCTGGAAGCCAGAATCTGACAATATTAATGTGTAGTTGATCTGGAAAAGAAATATTGCTTTTTGGAACCTGGAAGACGATAATCAAGTTAGATATCAATAACTCTCTGTCTACTTATCTGGCAAACAGATAGTCAATTACACATCAAAATCATGTAAAAACTAATACATAATAGTCAGCAATAAATTTTAGATCAATTCTTTTGCTCAGGTACAATCTGGACACTACATAGAACTATGCATAATTTTACAGAAAAATATGTCTTAATTAAACATGGAGAGTAACTGGAATCGATACAGATGGAGAATGCACTCACATTAATCTTATTGAAAGAATTTACATTTTATTTTAGGAGAAGAGCAGTACAGAGAGTTCCAGTCACATCTTGAAGTCCTTCTGCTACTGCTATAATGGAAGTTTTGCTTGAGTAAGAACTATAGGATACAAGACCTGCATTTCAAGTGAGCTTTTTTAATTAATAAATAAGCATAGGTGAATTAATACATGCAAAACAATTTGACATGGATAATAATGACAATAGCTAGAATGAATAGATTAGCACACTTAATTTGTCTTAGGTTGCCTAATGAACAATTAGCCATGTGCTTAATCCCTCTCAATCCATTCATCTTTGAAGCTCTTAGTCTCTAAAGATAAACATGGATTGTTCCAAATGTGTTTTATTTTTGAAAACTACTTATATTAGTATTTAATTGTAATCACTGGCATGGAAACCATAACAAACCATTCCATAAATGGGAATGGATGAAAATGGGACATATTAGAGGACCTATAACTTGGTGCTTTAAGAAAAGTGTTGCAAAAAAATTGCAGCACTCTAAAATACTACTGAGATAAATCCCATTGATTAAATAGAGATGAATCTACTTGGAAACTGTTTTAAGGCCTTGGGAGCACACTGTTGACCATTCAATAGGTGGCATTACAGTGCCAGGCCCTGCTGACCACCATCAGACAGTGTATAGGCACTTGATTTATTTAGTGTGATGGAGGTTCAAGAGCCAACTTATCAGATGAGTATTTGGGGTTGCCTATACTACAAGTGGAGAGAAAAAAGCATTGAGATGCATCTGCAGGTTGCCTGAATATGCCTTTCTATGTCTCCTTATCCCAGACTGTAAAAAATTTCTCTCTCACATGGACACCAATCTTCCCTTTCACCCAGTGCATCAAGGAGTGATTATTTAGCTCTTCCAATGTGACCGAGTTAAACAGAGGAAGGGGAATTCTCTCATACATAATGGTGGCTTGGGCTCTGGTAGAGTCAGGCCAGTTAAATCCTCAAAGCAGCTGCTTACCTGTTCAGGGGGAATTCAAGGCTTGGAAGTTAATGGTCAGGAAAAAGTGAGTTGGACTGGATGTGTTTTAATTCACTGAGGTATATTAAAACGGCATGTTGATTAATTTGAAGGCTAGAGGGAACATTTTTTTTGCAATATTAAGGTGCTCCATGAATTACTGCAGATACACAAGCTTTTTATGTTTTCCTCCATGAGGTTTTTTTTTGTTGTTGTTGTTGTTTTCCCGCAGTAACTAATGCTCTCTTATGCATGAACCTAACAGATGTAAAGGGCTCTCTAAGGAGCCTTTGGGGCAAGTGCCTGTGGCAGCTTCATTAAGACCTCTCTGACATTACCCATGTCCTGGACATTTTGGGAAATATTCTAGACTGGCCAGGGAAAAGTTTGAGTCTTAATAAAAGAAGAGAAATTAAACAAGTGAGGTACAAATTGTGTCTAAGGGTCATGAAGTCCTGGATTCTTGCCTAAGGCCACATTCATCAGGCTTAATGTGGATGAACTCTGTGTGGGATTGCCAGCAGCAAAGTCAAACATCCCATTTGAGACCTCCTGACTCTGTGATTATAAGTCTGAAAACACGAGCAGCTTCTGCCTTTCCATAAGCCTACGGCTGGAATACCCAAAAGAGTACCCACCACACATCTGTATCCATCACTCAGCTCTGCAACATCCAGCATTTTATGCTTGCAGTTGGTCTGGAGGCTGCCCCCATACGAAGAATCCTGCACATGACTGAAATATTCCTTTTATCTGTCCTAAATCAGGTAGACATGGTAGACAATGCAGCAGTCAAGCATCCCCTCTCTTTAGCAGTGACTGAACCGAGAGAAGCCGTGGCTCACACAGACCCTTCTGGCAAAGACAAAGCCACAGGTTGTTCAAAATGCTTTAAAATCTTCTGAAATGTTAATGTGGATGTCAGAGCTGACAATTACTTTTGTAATTTTTGTAGGTGTTTGTAGGTGGATGTGGTTGCAAACCAGGAATAATCACAAGCAGTCGAGAAAAAATATAGCAAATTGAAATGGGACAGGACAAGGACATCAGTATGGATCTGTGCAGCTCCTGAGGGTTCTTTGGACAAAATACTGGCTGGAGTGAGGCTTGGAGAACAGAAGAAAGAAATGGTACAAAGGATTTATTTGGGAAATGTTGTATTCAAGACAAGGGAAGTCAAGCCTTTCATTGTCTGTACTCATCTGAGTACAGACGAGCTACTGGAGAAGGCAAAAAGGAAAACAGCAAGAAAAACAAGCTACATAAAAAAGCAAATGGCAAAAGAAAACCAGTTATTTCACTGAGTCAGGAGCAGATGACTGAGTGGAACATTACCTAAATGAACATTAAACAGCCAAAATCTAATCCCTTTGCAATATAAAAGGCTGGAATGGAAAAGAAAATACTGAATTGCTTCAAATTTCCATAGTAGAGAGGATAAGAGTGATGGGCTTGGTTGCAAAAAGTGGGATTTAGTTAAACTTTTGGAGAACTGTCCATAAGAGCAGTGAAGCACTTAAGATACATGCTTTTGCAGGAGGCTGTGAAATGTCTGTCATTGCAGATTTTAAGGAAATCATTAAACAAGTATCAGTTAATAAAGACTTAAAGACAGTTTATGCCATCCCTCGAGGGGGAGTTGGATCAGATGAGGTCCTTACTGGTGTCATTATCTGTGGAACTCTAAATGCTGCGTTCAGGCAAAGGGAACGTTGTGTACAATCCTTGAAAATGAAGAATCTTACATAAAAAGGGCTTATTTCCATCCATTTCTACCCTAATGGACACTGCACTTTCTCAGGATAAGTTCTAATTGGAACCTTGTGCCCTCGCCAGGAAATCACAGGGACTAAGAAACCCTATTACTCTGCAGCTGCTCCTGGACGTTGATTTAAGGTAGTTACATCTAAATGGAACTATTTGTCTGCTTCCTTCCTTAAAAAAATAGACAGGCAAAGAAGTAGAAGTAATGTAAGACCTGACTTCATTTTACCTACTGGCCAAAATACCTACATTTTAGGGAGCAGAAGCATCTCCCAGAGATCAGCAGCCAGCAGGTCACCCCTCCTTGCTACTGCAAGCTTCAATTTACATTCCACCCTTTGGCCAAAACCTGATATACAAATTAAATCTCAGCTCCCAGGACCTAGTGCTACTTCCAGACTAAGCTTCTCCTTTCTTCATACTGAATAATGCCACTAGGAATATGTTTGTCTGAGCTCGATACTCAAGGTATTAGTATTAATCACTAAGCTTTGTACTGGATATCTGCTCCTGGGAAAAAAATCTTGTTTAGATGACTGATATTATTGAGAATTTCATAATCCTTAGAAATCTTAAAAATGTCAATGACACAATAAAAATAAAGCATCAAACCTTATTCATGAGAAGCCTCTAATGCTGTTGAAGTGTCTGATATTTCTAAGAGTCTTTCAGTCTCTGAAACTGTTAAAATAGAAACACCTTTCCCACATTTTCCTTCTCTGCCTTTAACAAATGATGGTTCTTTTAACCTCCTTCTCCCCTCTTTGTTTGCTCAGAGGATCAAAGCCATTTTATTTATTTCTTTTTCCTCCCAAGCAGTTTCTGGAGTGTTGAAAAAGCACCACCAGTATACTGAGTTTACATTACAAACAAGTTAAAATTCCCAGTCTGTCAGAGCTTTTCTCCTAGGATACCAAGGAAAGCAAAGTTCAGCTAAACTGCACAATTAATTGGAGATCACTTCTGAGTGAAGAACGAAAGATTGCTTTAAGCAAAGCTATTCTCTTCTTAGAGATTTGAAGTCCACTTCAGAAAGGAAAGTTATTATTCTCTGAAAGTTATCTGATTTTATTTGTATTCCTAGAGCGACTCCATTAAGTCATGTTCCCTTTTCACCCATAAAATCATCTTAATGAATCAGCTGTGGGATTGGCCATATGTAAATGCACCTTACGACAGCTACAATGACAAGTGAATGGATGAAAAAGACATGGGCTGCATGTTGCTTTTGTTGGAACAGCAGTGGGGTTTGTTCTGCTTTTAATACCTGAGGTAGACAGCTTATTCCTTCTCTTGGTTATGAAGTAAATGCCCCTTTCTTTGTTTTTTTTTTTTCTTTTGAGGTAAATGTATTTTATAATAATGATGTGATAAAGAAGCTCGAACTGTATGTTTTAGGAGTATTTGGATAAAACAGACTTGAGTGTTGGTTTATCATTCCCACACAACTTCTTGCCTTTTCCTCAACTTCTGAGAGCCAAGACTTGCCTGGCAGCTCAACCTCATCCCCAGCCAGTGTAGGATGAGCTTGCACCTGTTTAATAGAATGCAGTCTGCTGATCTCTGGTGTGGTCAGGGCTCCTCTAAAGGCAGGGTGGCTGCAAGGAACAAAATGAGCAGCACAATGAAGAGATCCCGAGGGAATACAATGAAACGCTTGCAAGATAGATTTAACAAGTATACTGTAGTGTGTTACAGTGCTTGGAAAATATCTAAGAAGACTCCTACAAACTTTGCAAATTTTCTAGTAAAATATTATTTTATGGACAAGTATTTCATAATAAGGAAGACAAGAAACTTAATAGTCTATGCAAATAATGCACTGTAACATCTACTAGGTGTTGTAAACTGCCCTTTTCACACAATTTTGCCAAGGTTTAATCCAATATTACTGCATTGATGCCCCATGTGGGTGATTTTCTCCCCTGTTTTTTGCAAGGCAGAGGTAAATACTGGTAAAATACATCTCTTACAGGGTAAAATCAAGACATTTAATCTGTGGTATTACAGAAACATCTGGAAATTTTACAACAGAACCAAATGCAGTTTCCATTGACATACAGTAAAGATGTCTTTATGACTGACTGAAGATTTGTAAAAATGCCATCAAAAATCTGTGATAAAAAGAAAAGGAGTTCACAGTCATATTCCTGATTGGTGACACTCAACAATCAACAAAATACACACATAATTTAATCAAAAATTATAAGGAAGCTTCTTATTGAAAATTGATTTGTCATGGCAAGACCAATTATATTTTTTGCATAAAAATATCAATTTTTAAATGATCTTGCAGGGAAACATAATTTTTTGACATTTCTTAGCCACGTGAGCTGATCCATGCATACTCTTAACGCATCAGCACTGAACCCTACATGTGTTACTGCACAATATCTTTATCTTTCTTTTTTCCTCCTTACTTTTGTCTATTTATATGCTTTCTCTTGTCATGAAAATACACATAAATAAAGGGGAAAAATGAATCATTCTATGAGTTCTGTAAACTTCCCCACAATTCACTTGATTTTTATCACATTTCTTGCTACGTGAGTCTAACAGTAGGGCAGCCAATTTCTGCTAAGCATTACAAATGTAGTATTTTTAAACATTAGCAGAACCTGTCTTCTTATGCTTTCCTGATAATTTCTGCACTAGATGATGCAACCAATGTGAGTTAAATTAGTAATAACAATACATAATGATTATAAAGCAATACAGATATTGCTAGGCAGTACGTACTGGATCCAAAAATACCTCAGCCAAAAATCTCTTACAAAACACACATGTAGAAGTGTTCCCTCAAGCACAGCTGCAGGTGTCCCATCTTGGAGGCCTGGCACATACAAGCTGGGGACAGTTTGGGATATAAGGAGACCTAATCACAGCTACATTATGGAAGATAGACACCGTCCTGATATGTATGGTGAGATGTACTTTTAACTGTTCAAGGTCAACAAGGTCAATACTGGTCTAGGAGCCTCTCAGAGAACCCTCAGCTTCCCACAGGGCTCCTTTCCTCACCAGGGAGGAGGAACAGGGAGTCACACTGCTGATGAATCAATACTCAGGAACTTTCAGGGCTGAAAAAATTTAGGAACATATTTAGGGACAAATGTTAGGAATTTAGGTGTGAAACAATACATTGTAAGATTTTCAAACCCTTTTCAAACGGTGTCCCATCCTGCACCTCAGCACCAGTTTGACCACACAGTGTTCAAAGCCTGTTGGAGGACACTAATGTCCCTTTAGTGTTGGATTTGGCATCTGACACATTAATTTTGCTGGAAGAGGTTTAGAATATCTCAGTATAACCAGGCAGCCCTGTGTTGCCCACTTAGCCAGCTTCTCCACAGAGCTCATTCCAGAGAAGGATCCCACTGCTGCTGAATCCCAGACTCGGTGAACTGCCTGCAGCATCCTCCTGCACAGAGCCCAGGTCTCTGTCAGCTCAGCAATGTGTCCTTTGGAGGACCAGCCACCACAACCCACAGAGGCTGAGGCTTTGCAGAGCCCCAGATCATGCAGTTACATAGCTGTGTGTCCCCTCTCCAGATGCAGCATTTAAGTAACACAAAAATTGTCCCTGGTTTGTGTGTGGGCTCGTTAGTGGAGTTTTTCATGGGAGTGGAAGGGAATGCGTAAGTTCTACTTTATTTCTCTGCTGAGGGTGCTGCCAGACTCTACATTCTGCACATTTTCTCTTTTCTCTGTCTTCCACCAGCATGTCATGTTCTAGACAAAGATTTTTCTCTGTTTTCAGGTTCCCTTCAGCTCTTTCCTCCTGGCAAGCCCAGACCCCAGGTCCTCCTCTGTACCAGAGGGAGGTGACTTTTTTCTACCTCCCACACCCTTTGATACTCTTTTCTTTCCATTTTTTTTTTTTTTTTGTCAATCCCTTCTTCCAGCCTTTGTCAGTGCTTTTCCTCTGATGTCATGCCAGTCCCACTCCTTTCATTTTGCTTCCTTATTTTATTCTTCCCTTTGTTCTCTCCTCAAGCACTTCTCATTTTCTCAAGAGCATTTTTGTTCTCACTGGCATACTCTACCTCCCTTGTTCAGCAACGCTTCTTTCAGGTACCCTGTTCCTTAAAGGGTACTCTAAACTAACACCTTCTTCACATGAAAAACCAATTATCCCATTATTTATCCTAATACAGTTCTGTCCTATCAATTTGCTGACTTTGTGGTCACCCACTTAGCTTTTGACTTAATTCTCTCTTGTGTAGACTTGCTTGATTTTCCTCTGGAATATGACAATGTCTCCATTGACTTCACCACCTTCATCTGCCTTAAAATCTCTTTTTCCCACAACTGGCTTATCTTTTAATTTACTTTTCTTCCAGCTTGAATAGTCATTTGGGTATCTCTACTGATACTCTTTTTTCCTTTTCTATCAAGCAATTGTCTTATCTTTATTTTTCCCATTTTGTCTTGCACAGAGATATTTTCCTCAATCATTTTTTGTTTTCACAACTTTTTTTCCCTTCTCTATTCACTTTTCTAATGGAGAATTTCAAGGTCTGAGAGCATCCACCAGAAATCCAAGTTCCCAGTTCGTCTATGAAAAGTTTATTGTTGATTCCCTCTCTACACACCTTGTTTGATGCACATTCCATCTAGTTCATGTACTTGGTGATCATGCTGTATCCCTTTGGATGCACTGGGAATGCATTGGAGGTGGGGTCATCGGTACTAACAAGTTCAAGCCACTTGCCAGACTTTGAAGTGTTCTGAAGGAAGGCTGCCTCAGTGACTGGGATTAGGACCATACTTTTGCATGTGGATATGTTGGGTCTTAGACAGTTTGGAAAAGCTAATAACCTGTTTCTTACATTTTTGGGAAAGCCTGTTGATTTACATAAGGAGCCTGTATGGTCCTACACAAGAAGTACACGCATGTACTGCATGAACACTCCCATAATCTCAGCAAAGCTATGAAAATGAGCATGATGACTGTTCCAACTACATCATTTTATTTTTGAGAGGACCAATATCAGATAAAAACAATATAGTTCTTCAGCCTATTTTTTTTAAAAAGTAATTTGCTGTAGCTCTTGTAACTTCTTTTTTGACTTTGATAAGCTCACAGTGATTTGCCCCCCATGAAAATTTGTTGTGTTACTCTTAAAAGGCATCTGGAAACAAGACTGTATATTTATTGCAGTATTTTTGAAAATCTGCACATCCCTGAAATAAACGTTTAAAAACCTCTTAAGGCAATAGATAAACCAGCAAGTCCATTGAGATCACACAGGGCATTCTGGGCTTACCTGAAGAAAGAGACCTGAAAAAATTGCACTAATCTGCAAAAGTTAAAGCACTCCTAACAATGCACTGTGGTTTTGTCCCAGTGGCAGTACTGACAATTGCATTGAGACCATTCCCAAGCATCATTGTGCCTTGGAGGAATTTGGTTTTTTTTTTGTCATTTTACTCCTACTGCTAAGTTAAACTCAAGATTTTCAGTCAATCTTTATTTTCATAAAATGAAATATGTTTCTTTCTTTCCATTTTCCAAAAGGAAAGGGTTTGGGTTTTTTTCTGCCAGTTTAGGGCTGGGTTATCAGAGTGAAAGTTGCCTTGCTAAATCCATAGCAAGAAACAGTCACAGGCAGAGACTTAGGAGGATGGTACCACTGCTGTCCTTTCCTGCCACCTTTGGACCTCAGGTCCACCGAGGTTTTACTCTGAACATTCAGGGCTGGCTGCAGGGACAGGGTGTCTGATTCTCCCTCTGGTCACCCTGGTTTTTTGGCTGTAGATACCCCTTCACTGCAAATGTTACCCACTAAGGGATTAAAGCACAGACATATTCTCCACACTAGGGGAGGCCAAGAGGACAATCTTCTCTTTAACGCTCTGACCTGGATTAAGTTCTTGATTAAGCTTTAAACCAGCTCTCAGTTTTATACCAATAAGCAGAAATATGCCACACAGTCAATATTACACTATCTTCACATGAGCTTATGTAGCTTGCCATAGCTATAAAATTCCCACATAGACAGTAATGCTGTCTGGTCCTGGAGAGTGTCAAACATCTTGGTGGTGTTGTGTGACATCCTGAGAGTGACTTTTGCAGTGACAAAAACTCATACTAACTGATCAATAACTATAGTACAAGTTGGAGCAAGCAAGGTGCAACAGTCCTCATAAAATTTAATAGGAATTTGGAGACAGCTTTCAAAAACTAATCAGAGAATGAAGTCCCTTCAGTAGGATGCTGTTGGCAAATTTAACAGCCTTGTAGACAGGATCTCACACCCTGTGAAATCTTGAGACTGGATTTTCAAATTGCACTGCTAAACCAGACTTTTGGTGGGTGCACACCTCATGTGACCCACCTGAATTCTTGTAGGCAAACAGAGAATTTAGCCCACTGGCTTTAAAGTTAAAATTGCAATTTGACCTCAGCATAAGCAACATTAGAATCAGGTCCTTCATGTCATAGTATTCTGTTTAGAACTCTGTGAGCCACAGCACAATTTATGTTCTGTAGGACACTGCCATGGGCGAGCTCTGTTCACACAAAACATCCAAATTGTTCTTTCTTTAATGCCACTACATGTCCCTACATTGCCTTCATTTCCAAATTCAGCTCCACTTATGTAACACAGACCACTGAACTGAATGATAGCATTGTTTGTAATGTATTTCTTTTATTTTGGCTTTCCAGTCTGATTTAGTACTTTGCTTTGTCACTTTTGTTTAACTGTAAAAACATTTTGTGAATCCAGAAAGATACTTTACTCCTGCATCTTGCTTTAGATCCAGTCTTTCAATGATAAAATTAGAACCTTACTTCTAGACAAGGTGTCAACATTTGCCTAAAAAAACTTTATTCCTTTATTTGGTAAAGCTTATAAGTAGGTCATCAACACAAGTAACCCAGGCAAACATCAACAATGACTAGAAAAGCATCTTGGCTCCAGGATGAAAGTCTAGCTTTAATGTATTTGATACCAATGCCATTTTACTTGTCTTTAAGTTACAGAGCAGTAAAGCAACTTATACGTTTTCTATTTTGGAGTGTGTTCTATGTTTTATATATAATGGAGGGCTCTAGAGATACTGAGAGTAGTGGACAACATTATTCTTGAAACAGACCCCTCACAAACAAATGAGAAAAAACTCACAGAAATTAAAGCATGAAATATTATGGTAGGGGAAAATTAACTTGCATTGCTCTTCAAATAATCAGTTCATTAAGAAGTATTTGCATGAATTGTTACTGGTTTCACTCAAAGCATGAACATTACAATTTTTATATTATCTTATGAATAAAATTAGCTTAATCTGAATTTTTTCCCAGTATAACTGGTGAAGTTACCTTTTCTTGTGACACGTTTATCAATATAAATAACAACAGAAGAGGTCATCATCATTTAGGTGCATTTCAAGAAAATGAAAAACATAATTTTCCTAAAATATGTGTTTGATCAGGTGGGTTGTGTGATTTTCAAATTGTTTTAATGAATATTTAATCAACATGAAACATATAATTATACAAGCTGAAATAGGTACCAGTCTGTGTCCCAGGATGTTCTGTTTCATGGTCTTCCAATTGAGTGTTTTTTAAAGCTGATTTAACTAAATTAAAAAAAAACCCAAACCAACCAACCAAAAAAAACCCAAAAAACTAAAGTCATCTTCAGCAGGTGGCATAAGCTGAGAAGAAGCCAAAGAACTCACAAACTACCAGCTAATCCTTAGTTCAGTTCAATGCAGTATTGGTAAGATGCCTGCCTAGTTTTTCATGAATTGCTTGAGTTTTATCAAGATTGCTGAAATACAAGGATGTGTTCATAAAATGATCCATTGAAACACTGCTTCAGTGCATAAAGCTCCCAAAACCCAGCTCTCCTCCCCCCCATCCTACCTATACACTGGCACAGAGATACACTTTCTCACACCCACAAGTGTGTCCCAGCAGATACGTGTGTGTGCCTGGCACACACACCGATGGAAGGTTCGTACCCACACCTCTGTAGCTCTACAGAGGGTTAGAGAAACACTGTCTGGGAATAAAAAACACATTCCTATGAATCTGTACATTTAAAACATCCATGTGCATCCAAGCAAACCTGCACACCCAGAGACACAGGGGCTTGGACAAGGCACATCCACAGGCACAGACAGCTCCAGAAGCACACACACACCTACACAGCTGGCTGTGTACTCACATGGACACACAGATATGTGGGCAGATATAGATAGATAGATAGATAGATAGATAGATAGATAGATAGATAGATAGATAGATAGATATGAGGAAGAGTTACAATGGCTGTATTATCCCTCCTAATCTCTCCTTCCTTTTTGAAATAATCCAATTTTAAGATCCTTTAGCCAGCCAGGTCCCTGAAGGGGAGATACTCCCAGAGGAGCAAAGCACTTCCAATTTCTTTAAGGTTCCCCACCTCCCTCCCCCTCTCTCCCAGCAGCAGATCCGGGGAGATGAGCTGGGCACTCAGCATAGTGTTCCCAGATGCTGGTTTGGCACTTTGCACCCCAAGTTAAGGGAGGGCATCAGATGGCAAGCTTAAGACCTCACCCCTTCACCCCCAAAGCCCTTAGGAGAAGGAACCTCTGGGCAACATCTGTCAGCTCCTTTCTGCACACTGCCCACCTCCCAGCTGTCGACTACAGGGGTGTCCCTGAACCCTATCCTTCCTCTGCAGGTGTAAAAACCATTGTTCTCCTCTTGCTCCCCGCTTCCTCGTTTCTCCTGCCCCCGAATCCCGTCAGGAAACCTTCGCAATTCGCCACTCTAAACTTTTTCCTGGCTGCACAACCCGCAACCCCCGGGGCAGCGGCTGCGTCTGGTCCAGAGGGCAGAATGAGGCGGGGGTGGGCTGCAGCGACCCGGGATGCAGGGATCCAGGCTGCAGGGTGTGGGATGCAAGGAGTGGGATGAGAGGATTGAGATGCGGGATCCGCGGATGTGAGGACCGGGATGCGCGAACTCGAGACGCAGGATGCAGAGGCAGGGATGCGGGATGCAGGGACCAGGACGCGGGATAGCAGTGCCCAGCTTCTTACCGTGCAAGGAGGATAGGTCCTGGTGAGGGTCTCCAGCTGCCCCCGGGCATCGCGGGCCTCCCGATGTGCTCGTTAAACATCCACCGGGGAGTCTCACCCCCCAAACTTGTGTGAGCTGCTTCCTCTGGGAACAATCACCCTTTCTCCCCCCCACCTTGGATCGGATCCCGATGG
This sequence comes from Poecile atricapillus, assembly GCF_030490865.1. Lineage (NCBI taxonomy): Eukaryota > Metazoa > Chordata > Aves > Passeriformes > Paridae > Poecile > Poecile atricapillus. Next base: position 8,038,152 of record NC_081288.1, read on the forward strand.
AAACTCATCAAGGCCTCCTAAGTGGTCAGAGGTAAGCTGTGAGGGAAGAAGAAGAGGGGAACAACGGGACGGAGAGGTTGCGATCACCAAGCGATGATCCCCTTCCTTTCCCCTCTCCTCTGGAGCACCCGCTTCCCGTTCCTCTGACCAACTTTGGCTCTGCTTAGCCAGGCAGCGCCTGGGACCGGCGCTGTGAATTGGGGTCCCTTTTCGCAGCCTGGCATCTTTCTAGATTTCCTCTCCTTTCCGGGCAAAGGGGATTGGTGCAAAGCTTTAAATTAGGAGGCGACCTAGAGTTGCAAAGACAGGGAGTGGGAGCTGGCTGGCGTTCGCAGACCGCCTCCCCCGGCGCTCGGCGCTGCGCGGAGGGGCCGGCTGAGCCTTATCCCTACCATTTATTCATTGACTGCGCTCCTAGCTCTCACTCTGGAGCTGGCTATCGCTCCTGGCACGGCCGGGAGCGGGGCTGTGGCAGAAGCCCTGGGAAGGAGGCGAGCCCCATGCTGCGGGGCTCCCCGCGGCTGTTTAACTGCGCCGGCAGCGCGGGCAGAGCGCAGCCCGGTCCCGGGGGGAGGACAGGGGGGTGGGGGGGACGGGACACGGGGACGCTGCTGTCGCCTGGCAACCCTGCATCCCTGCCCCGAGCATCCCTCCCCCAGCGCCCTGATTGGACGGGGCCGGGGCGGGGGGAACACACACGCTCCTCCGAGGATGCTGCGCCCCGGCACTGCGACTTGTCGCATCCTCAAAAAGCCGGGAGCGGGCAGGGTGAGCACAGAGCAGCCGGGAGAGCCGAGGCAGTTCAGGGCGTTGTATCGCCGTCCTCCTGCCTTCTTGCTTCCAGCTGGCTTGATCAATTTGCTTCTGCTCTACATCTCCTAGAAAAAGAGTGTATTTGTCTATGTTTGTATGTATGTATGTATGGGTGGGTGGATGGATAGATAGATACAAAAAATATACTAATATATGCACACAAATATATATATATATATGCATTTTTATATACAGATACATGTATATGTATTATCCATAGTCTTTATATTATCTCTCTATATTCTAACTCCTATATGGGAAGAGAGAAGAAAAATAGTTACTGAGAAAAGATCACCTCAGGGTGCAGCAAAGCTGGATGCAAAGGGAAAAAGAAAGCTACTTTTTGGCTTCTATATATTTCAAAATCATAGGTTTGCATCAGCTGGAGTGTTAACAGAAGGTTGTGGTCCTAGAGAAAGAATTAAACCCAGTGAGGTGAGTGTGCTGTAAGAGTCAGTGAGGATGGATGCACTGACTTCAGAGAGGGTGAGTTTAAGCCGTGCTGCATGGGGCATTGCTGGTGTTATATGTGGCTTCATTGCTTGTTCTCTGCTATTGGGCACAGTGAGCAGCTGCTTCCTGCTGGTTGGGTGTAGTATGGAGAGGATGTCTGTAAAATCCCAATACCTCCCTTTCCATACAGCTCCAGTTGGGACACTGTGAGTTTCTCATTCTTTAGCAGGGAGAAGCCCATTGTCCATTTCTCCCTGAATGTTTCCCTCCACCTTCCACTTAACCCCAGGCAGTTCCCCAGCAGTGCTCAGTTAGAGCAAGGAAAGAGACACTGCAGTCAGGAGCTGCAATCCAGCAGCTCACATGGGGCCACTATTGTTTCAGCAGCCACGGCTCCAGTAGGGAGTTAAGGCAAAGTAAAAGGAAATAAAATAATCTGCTTCTGCTCTGTAGTATTTTATGTTTAGTTATTTAACATCTGTTTACTTTTGTGATCTACCATTACATTTGAGCTACTTGGCTAATTCTATGAGTTTTTCCTTTCTTGGAAGCCAAGGACATTTAATGTGCATGTTAAACTGTTTCATTAAGGACCAAAGTTAAGCAGGGCGCAAAATGAAAGACAGCAGTTTCTCTCAGGTTTACCTTACTTTAGATTGGATCAAAATGTACATGAGACATTGCTGTAATATAAGGGTAAACTGGAATGAATAGGAAATGTGTCTCATGTCTTTCGAATCATGGCACAATTTGACAAATAGGTTCAGAATACAATTTTTTCACAGTCCTGCAGGCTGATTGCCAGGAAAGACTGGTGAAAAGAAGGATCTGATTCTGCATTGTTTTGTACATAGCAATCATACCTCAAAATGAGTGTGAAAGTAACTTTTTCATTGGGTAGGACATAAAACCCACTGTGTATGAAATTGGCCACCACAGGCACCAAGCAGAATCTGGCTGAGATGTGTTGTCTGATTTATAGAAGGTCACTTAAAGCTGGGGAAATGACCCAGTCATTAGTTCTGTGCTTCAAAAAACATCAGTGGTACTGATGGTTTACTCCCTTCCCATGCCTTGCTGCTGTGCAACGTCTGATATCAGTCCCTGACACTGCTACTGCTTGCATTTACACATGATTCATGGCTACTGAGAAACAGGAAAATAAACCTGAACAGTCAAACAAAACACAGGCAAAGGCACGAGGGTTTCATTCCCACTTTCTTCCAGGTTTCTTCCTCAGCCAGTTCTCCTGGCACAACAGGATCTCGTTTTAGCCATAAGACAACCTACCCCTCTTTCTAAAGCAGAATTCTGGAGACCTCATTTCAGTTTATGACTCTGGAAAACCGTGTTTATTTTTGTAGGGAAAGCAACTGTGCCTCAGTTCTCTTTTGGGACAGCACGTGGTGCAGCCATGCAGGGGTTCTGGAGATGCAGCTGTGTGCTGAGCATGTGCTCTCAGCCAGCCAGATGTTCAGGCTTACAGGTTACACACAGTGGGACAGTGCACAAATCTCAGTGAAGCTCTGGGCTAAGCTTTGTTTGGGTGCTACTGGCAAATCGTTCATTTCAGGCTAAATTGAGCACCACTTGCTACACTTAATTGTAGATACACCCATGGTTAGACTCAGAAATCAGGCTGTGTAACTTCTGCCAGGGGACAGCTAGGAGAAAATAATCAACAGCCCTCAGTGTCTATGACCAGGATCCAAATAAGGGGTTTTAATATGAAATGTATTTATTTATTTTCTGCCTGTGAAACAAGGATGGTAAAGCAGCATTGAATTTTCTGAAATAAGAATATTTTGCCTTTATGAATTATCTATTAGTGAAATATTAGTTATATCTAGTTAAAAAATCAATTCCTTTCAAACTGAGATCTCACATAACACCAACTTGAGTTAATAAAAAGCTTTAATGAGATGATGAATTTGTTTTTATAAAATTCATTAATGTGATTAACAGGCTTATCACCACAAATAAACAGATGTGTGTCTTTTCCTTACACAGAATTTTAGCATGAGCTTCCAGACCGTATGCATGGGAACTTTCCAATTTTATATTTGACAGGAAGATACTGTTCTGGCAAAATACTTTGTAGGGTTCCCTAACTTGCTATGAGCATCTATTTTGGGACACACTCAAGTCATTTGCTGATTAAAGACTAAAGCATAGCTTTAGAAAAATTGCAAATGTGCTTGTACAGCCAGTGAGTGATCTATGGATTGGGCCAGGCCTACCTGAATAATTCATGAGGCTTATGGTCTTTCCTCCTTTCCTGGGGACTTTACAGAAATGGGCAGGAATGGGGCCACAGATAAGTGAGGTTTGTTTCTAGAAAATTGCTCCCTGACATCTGATTTCCAACAGCTCTGCATCTGCTTCCTGTGTGGAAGTGACGTTTGAGTGGGCAGGACGCCGTTCTGCGGCTCTGCCTGAGGGAACAGTCATGGTCATCACCCCAGGGCCAGTTCTGGCTTCCCTCTGTGGCTTGGGGCACACTTCAGAAGCACCTGGAGATGATATCATTCTCCTGGGAGTCTGGGTACAAAACCCTGTTTGGATGGTAGCAGTCACAGGGGTCCAGATGTGTGCCCACAACACTATGGCCATGTCAGTCTCTGCCTCCTGAGACAGAAAGGCAAAAAAATCATAGTGATTGATACAGGGATCTACAAAACACCACGGTCTCTGACTCTTCCCTACCTGCCAATTGTGAGGGACGTGGACATACTCCAAAGGAACAGTCCAGTGGCGCTCAGCTTTCAGAGGAGTATGGTAATCCCTAGGGGAAGATCCACAGTGATGAAGAGTGTAAGGGGTGCTGCTCTGTAATACTCCAGGACCTCATGGATTGCTGTGGAAAATTATGCACTGCTGTGGTTGCTGGCTGGACACCAGTGCCCAACAAAGACCCTCTACTTCCTCAGCTGGGCAGGGCACAGGAAGTATAACAAAAATAGACTCTTCCTTTTCTCTTTACAAACAGCACTGATGGTCTTCATCATGAAGTTCATCATCAAAATGGAATGAATGTCTTCCTTTCTCATTGTTAAGTGGCTTTGAAGAGATTTTTGGTCAATACACATGGTGCAGAAAGTCCTCATGTTCATTCAGTGCTGTTTCATGTGGCATCCCTTGGGCCTCCAGTGACATTGTTATTCCCTGTCAGATGTCCTGTGATGTCTTAGCTGGCTGAAGGGATACTGGCCTAGTACCAACATGCCATAACATATTCAGGCTTTTTTGGGGCACTCTGAGCCTTTCTCATGCCCAAGGACAGTGGCAGCTCTGACTATAAAGCTCAACACAATAAAAACCTGTGTTTCATATGGTGTGGTCTGGCACATGGAAGAAAGACTGCATTCCACACTGTCTGTGCACATGTAGCAGCATTCTCCCTTCTGTCTCCATCTCCCATGACCACCAATGTCTTTACCTGTTTCTTCTCCTCACCTTTTCTCAAGCAAATTTTCCCATTTCCTTCGGTGTCCCTCTGCCTTTTTCACCTTCTTCTCTTTTGCTCTTTAGATAGCTGGCTGTCTGCTCATGCCTATTAGCCATGTCTCCAGTTAACCCCAAGGTCTCCTTGCCTCTTCTCCACAAAGGAACCTCTTTCCATGGAAAACAACCAGCAGCTGTTGTTCATCTTCATCAGCTACAAGAGGCGAAAAGGTCTGGCTTCACTGTGGGAATCAGCTGCCCTCTTTCCACCTCTGCTTCCTTCTCAGAAATCAGGTTTCCCAGCATACTGCTGGAGACACACGTGACATCCAGATGTCATCCAAATGGGGCTCCTTCATAAAAATACATGAGCAGCAAGGGTCCCTCCAGGTCCCTGCAAGATATACAAGTGTAGACACTCCACTACACACCCCTCCCTAGCCAAAGTCCTGCTGCAGTCTGTGCAGGTGTAGGGATGAACATAACACGGGATCTGCCTGATACATGCAGGACACTTTAAATCTCTGCCAGCTCATGACTATGGGCCCAAGGTCCACCACACTTCTGCATCTTCTCACTCCATCCTTCCATGTCTCTGATATAGGAGGTGTTTTTTGTCTTCTAAGAGGAGGCTCTAGCCTTTCCCAGGAGGTGCAGGGGACAGGGCATGGCACAGTAGCACATTCCAGTCTCTGCCATATTTAAAGTAATATGAACAGATGACCCCACTCCACAAAATACTGACTGTTATCTCTTTCTTTTACCATGCAAATAATTTGGTACCAAATTCCAGAATTTCCTGTATATTTTGCTTTTGACTTAAGTCACCTTTATGTTTCTGTGCGTTATTATTCTCTTTATTAATATCTGAGCTGCTAGCAGTCTGGCTTCAAATTACTTCTTCCTCCCCCCTGAAAATCTGCAAACATTTCTTCTCTGTGAAACACTTTCCCTTCACCCATAGCTCTTCTCTGTAGGAATTACTGCATTTACATATTTTGTTTAAGGTGCTTAGGAATTATTGACAGGTTTGCCTTGCCCCAGGGGTGATGTGACATAGTTGAGCTGTGAACCACTTAAAGCATTGGCTGGCTCATAGGAGGGATTACTTGTGACTCTGAATTAGGGCACGGGCCAAGAAATGTAGCACAGTGCTGTCAGGGGATGTGGCACACAGATCCATTTCCTTTATAATCCCATCATATCTATGACCTACCACATACAGAGCAACGTAAGCGATCTACATTTCCCCATTAGCACAAGATATGGGCTTCCTGCGAAATAAATTTACTCACAGTCCCTACACCACTGCTTTGCAAGCCTGGAAACCCTGTTTTTATTATGTCAGTGAGTTTATTTCAGAATTCTTTCACACTGAGAATCCATCTGGATATACTACTTTCAAAATGTCCTGCTGGGATTCTGCTTTGCCACTAGTTAAAAATGAATGGATAAATTTATAAACAGGAAGTTTATTGTATTTTTCAGCTGAAAGATATTCTAGATTTTATCTTGGCTTAGATTTTTGTTAGTGGCTTTTTGGTTTTTATTATGTTGTTGTTTTTTTTTTTTCTGTTTTCCAACCATTTAATTTTACTAGCACCCCTGGAAGGAACAGTGAGTCCAGAATTAGAAAGCTGAAATAAAAGGAATGAAGTTCCTAGAAATGAGACTGGAACAAAAAAAAGCAAGAAATCCAAATCAGTCACAGCTAAGAATCTTGACCTTCCCTTAACAAAGACAAACCATTTTCCAACAGGAAACACATACCTGGCCTTGGAAAACTGCTAGTAGCATAAAATATAATTGAGCAGATGGTAACAAAAATAGCGCTTGAGCTGTTTAAAAGCCTTTTATTGAATGACTCTTATTTTTTTTTTTTTTTTATTTCCCCTCCAGAATGCAGTTGTCCTCTCTAATTTAAGAAAAGATAAGAAATACAGGCAAAATGTGAGATCTGTATGTTTTTCTTCAGCTTGTTCTATTTAAATTGCACACCAGTAAATGTGGTTAAGAGAATAACTTGAAATTGCAAAGCAATGAGAACTAACAGTGATAGTGGAATCTTAATTCAGCTCCCTCATGCATGTGGATACACTCTTTAATTGGTTTGACACCGTCTTTTTTTTCACTTTCAGAAAATCCTGACACATTCAGCACCCTAAAGAAATAGGGTTTTGTTTCCCTGCACTGCCCAGTGACTCTGCCTTGCACTTTGTATGCTTTGTGCTGTACACGTACTGTGCACTCCTCTTCCTCTGCCTTACAGGGAGAATGGTCCATTTCTTGTCAGAAAAAATATTCAAGTGTTTTGAAACTTTGTTTCATATAGTTTTTACTCCACTCCCGAGGTGAGGGCTGGTATGTTGGTTTTCTGTTTCCCAGATGAGACATATGCATTAAAATCTGAAAATATTAGTAACTTCTTAGTACCTGATTTTTTAAATTTAGGAGCTCTACACTTTCAGAATAGTTTACATGATACCTTGAAGAAATAGCTGTTGCTCACCTTATATTAAGTTTGTGCTGTCAGCTTTTCATTTTTATCTGGTCCTAGAGTTTGACTAGGAGAACATTATGGTTTTCTTAGACTGATTCTCATAAGTGACTAAATATTTTTGGATGAAGTTATGCAGAGAGGCAGAGAATCAACATGGAAAAGTCCATCTCAATAACCACATTTTGGCAAGGGTATAAACTGTTGTAAGCTGAGCTTCATCATGGGAAATGCTCAGTAATTAGACTATTGCTTGGTATTAATCCTGGAGAAAAGAAAAAGGAAAGGAAAGGAAAGGAAAGGAAAGGAAAGGAAAGGAAAGGAAAGGAAAGGAAAGGAAAGGAAAGGAAAGGAAAGGAAAGGAAAGGAAAGGAAAGGAAAGGAAAGGAAAGGAAAGGAAAGGAAAGGAAAGGAAAGGAAAGGAAAGGAAAGGAAAGGAAAGGAAAGGAAAGGAAAGGAAAGGAAAGGAAAGGAAAGGAAAGGAAAGGAAAGGAAAGGAAAGGAAAGGAAAGGAAATATTCTAGATGGATTTTGGCCTGGTAGGTCTGTTATGGTGTAGAAGGAGCACCACATGTGGTGAGTAATCAGATCCTGGCCATGGAACAAAAGCAGCTTCCTAAGAACAGGGTTTTGTGATCACACCAAATCTCCATCCAGGAGAGTATTTTCTGTCTAATCCTGGTCAGTAGCATGTACTTAATAAAACTTGGGGACTGGACAAAATAGAACATTTTTCTCTTGATATACCACTTATGGCTTCCAGCAACCTGTGCTTTAGGGACTTTAATCTTCTTTTGATCCCATTATTCTATTTGCCTTTACAAAACCCTGCTGTGGGGATTTCCCTCACCAAAATAGTCAGTGTGTGAAAAGCACTTCCATTTTTTTAAATGTTAAGCCTGCCTCAGCAAGAACCCTGTTCTACTATTTCTGGGAAACCACAAGCACTTTTTCCTTCCTCATTCTCTTCAATCTATTCATGGTTTTAGACATTTTCCATACCCTTCCCCTACATAAAAGATGAAAAATTCCAGGCTTTTCAGTTTTCCTTTCTCATGATTTTCTTCTGTCCACATTTTTGCCCTTCTCTATTCCTTTTCAACTTCACAGTCCCTTTTTGTGAGATCAGCACACCACCACTTGGAGCCCTCCAGGTGTGGGAGAAATACCTATTATTACATTCCTATAATAATGATATTGGATTTCTCTTTTTTCCCCCCTCTTCTTTCCTAAAAAGTTCTAACATTTTCTTTGTCATTTTGACAAAGGAAAGCTGAGTTGGCCTTTTCAGACAAACTATCATAAGGAATAGTAGTTATTTTGGAGTCCATTGTATCACATGCAGAGCTAGAGTTATTTTTTGTCTCATCTGCAGTTTTTGACATTCACTGACAGTGATTTTCATCTGCCATTTTATTGTCCAGTCAGTCAATATTGTGAGATCATTTTGTGCCTTGTAGTCGCTAACTTGGCTTTTTACTATCCTGAGTCTCTCTATATAAGTAACAGTCTCGTGTCTCATTAATCAACCATTTTCCAGATCTTTCCAGACTATGTTAATCAGACAACTGGGAAACTCACTGAGGGGTTAATTCCTTCATAATGAAAATTGAGTATGAATCCCTTCCCTTTCCTCCCTCATTTTCAGGCACCTTGTACCTGCTCTTGTCTTTACTAAGTTTTCTTGAGACTCTTTTATGAGGATATTTGTCAGAAATGTTGCAAAGATCCAAATACAAGTCACCTGTATCTTATAGGATCCAAAGTGCTCCTGCAGTCATGTGCAGCACAGCTTTCCCCACATCAAGAACCTATTCCAAATTGATTTTTTCACACATTACTAAAGGCCATTCCTAGTTTTCTTAGCAATTTTCTGGTATGACAGACTGACTTATTAATCTCTTTTTCCCCAGATCACCCCCAAAATACTATTAAACAACAGTTGACTTATTCTACTCCTCTGGTAACAAGGCTGAATTAAGAAAGAGGCTACAGATCACAGATCAGCAGTTTCATATCTGAATCCCTTTATCACTTGGGACTCTAAGTTTTTTATTGTTCATTTTATCACATTTTTTTATAGATCCTTGCTCTTGACAGCTAGATTTGAGACAGATCACCTTTAAATAAAGGCTATGGTGAACACTGATGCAAAAAAATAATTTGTGTTTTCTGTTACAGCCTTAACATCCTTCAGTGCTTCTTCTATACCTGGGCTATTTATTGCCCCTCCAACTCTGGCAGCTTTCTTCTTAGGCAGTAAAGTTAAAAAAATTTTCTATCTGATAGTTGTGCTTTTTTTTTTTGCACATTTCACCTCAAAACTCCTTCCTGTTTAATGTTTGACACCAAAGCTTTTATAGATCATAAAGTAATTGCTTAACTCCTATCTCTTAAGACCACTAGGCAACTGACTGCAGAAGAGGGAATAATGTAAATAAGCTGTACTGAAGATGAACTTCCCAACTGTTTGTGAAGACATGGGTATTTGTGGCTGTTGCATGGCATCTGAAGTGACTTGTATAAGTGTGGGGGAGATGCCAGGACTCATAAGTTCATTTTAGTGGAATATCAAAGCACCTTTGCAGGTACCTCTTCCATCAGTCCAGCAACACGGGTTTACTTCATCAATTCTTACCCGGCTGTCAAAGCTTGCTGTAGAAAGTCTTGTGGAGAAGTAAATGGGAAATACTTTGCTGACACTGTTCAAAAGAACTCTCATTTTTTTGGACTGGCAATTCCATTTCTGACTTTCTCGCTTTTCTGGTCGTACTTCTAAGCATTAAAAGAGTCAGAGATATTACCCTAGCAGTAAAACCCCTCTTTTTTTCTTCTCTCTCTGTTTCATATTTCCTGAATTGCTTTTATGGGAGCAAAACAGGAGAATGGGAAGTGAAATGTCTATTACACCTGACTGATCAATATATGTCTTTTTTTGCACCACAGTAGAAAGATGAAGTTGGCTTAGGTGGTTTCACAGCTTCCAACTAACTTTCTTTACTTCAGTCTAGGCAGACCTGAAGGAAACCTCAGCATACTAAAGAGTGAAAAGGCTTGAGGACATCTGCAAAGGAAAGACACTTCCCCACTTCCCTCTGGTTTGAACTCAGTGGGACTTGATGACATAGTTCAACAAGGGAAAGAAGAAAACTGGCACCAAGAGCTTGCAAAAGGCCTGGCAGATTTATTACAAGCACCAGCCACTTGTACCTAGCATGTAACCACATATTGCTAAGTACTTAAGACAACCCCGGTCTCAGAGGGCGGCTGTCAGAATAACTTTAACTTTCTGAATTTGCTAGTCTAGGTAAACACCTGCTACTGATGAAGCAGATGAGACAGGCAGAGGAAAGATGTGACTTGCTGTAGATTATGATCCAAGCAACTGAGACAGAATGAAAAAGGTCTAAAAACCAGTTGACACATCAGCTGTGAGTTGTGGCACAGAAAAAAAGACCTCAAGAGTGTGAAAAATCTGTGACATAAATGAGTAAAGTGGATTGGCCACTTTTGGATCATTGACCTAAACTCAATGGAGAGAAGCAACAATGTTTTTTTCTCTTTGTTTTAATTTAAGATGTGTAATTGATCTTACCCATTTTTGACAACTCTTTCTAAATGTAGGGTGTTAGATGACTCACATCCCTAAACTGCCTGTCTCCCTCTGCTAATTGTGAAATGAGTCTTGGTTGCACCCCAGACATTTGGGCAGATGAACACCTCTGTGGATGCTGTAACTGAGGATGTCTGTCTGTCTGTCTGAGCCATAAGTGCACCTGGGGATGGGGTCAGAGGGGTCTGCAGAGGGCTCCCTGTGGCAATGCCCATCCTCCCTTCGTCACCTCAGCAGCCCCATGGTTCCCATCCCTGCAGCTCCCACAGCTCAGCCAGGGAATGGTTCCTTTGCAGTGCTGTCAGTCACTGAAACCGAGAGGATTAGGAAAGAATAAAGAAAATCCCTACTGCTTTTTGCCTCGGGGCAGCAGAGGACTGCAGGGATGGACACGCCAGGATCACCTTGATTTATAGAGTAGCATCCTAGATGGTCTCATGTATTTAATCCTTTTGTGCCAGCTGGAAGTTGAAAAGTCTGCACGGTAAAGTTGAATTGTATACTTATAAGTCTAATTAGAAAAAAAGGAGATGCAAAAAAAAAAAAGAAGAGTGTTTAAGATTCATAAAATCTAAAATCTATTTCCATGTGACTGTAGATATTCCTATAGCAAGTATGAGAAATAACAGTGAAATGGGAAATAAAAGCTAAACATAGAAAATTTTGGGTTTTTTTTTTGTCTTATTAACATTAGAGAAATAGCAGAAAATATTTTTGGATATTTTTTTGCTCTGACTGACACATTTATGTTCAAATTTTGATGTTGCTAACAGCCATTCTCTCAGCAAAAATGTATTTTTGTGAATAAATTATGTTATTTCTTACAGTGCTAAAACTCTGTCAAATAATTATGTTAAATACAAACCTGTGATAAAAGATGAGTGGGGTAAGATGCAGGTGACTACATGGAAAATGAACTTTGTGGCCTTTCACTTGTGCTGTTTCCTAATAAGTTTCCCTCAGACATCAGTAGCATAAACCTCTGAGATGCTCCTTACACAACAAACACAGCAAAATAGAACTGAAGTAATCTCAAAAATAAGTGACTTTCTATTCAATAAGCAATTCACTTACTTCTCTGCCCCCAGAATTATACTTTTCTCAAATACAGATAAAGGGAGATCCAGCAGGACCCCATTTCACCCAATTTATGTTTATTTACACATGCTCCCATACACAAATCCTTCCAGTTTCATACTGTCTGTTTGTAATGTGGAAGCTGCTACCATGGGAAAAACATGGTAAAACAGTATGACTTTGTGATAAAATTTACCATTCCATAGAATCATAGAATCATTTTGGTTGGAAAAGACCTCTAAGATCATAGAGTCCAACCATCAACCCAGCAATGCCACATCCTCCACTAATCCATGTCCCCAAATGCCACATCTACACATCTTTTAAGTGCCTCCAGGGACGGTGACTGCATCACTGGCCTGGGCAGACTGTTATTTTAGTACAGCAGACTTCTAAGTATTTAAGTTTTGAAGGCTTTGACTTATTCAAATGAAATTAATTTTGTGTGTTTTGGGGATTTGGGGATGAGATTTACAAGCAGATATTAAGGCTTTGAAGATATACAAATGTTATCTAATGCAAATTCCTCTGGTGTTCATAAAATCTCATCTCACTGCACCTCATTTTGGATGTGTCTGGAACCTGCTGCTGCACAGCATGGAATAAGCCAGCCTCCACCTCCTGGGGAAGCACCAATGAAATAATTATCTGCTTGCTAAACATTTCCTGCCTTAGCTGTGAAGCTTGATCCAAATCTGCTTTGCCTGTGACCTTTTACAAATCCATTTCTCCAGGGTTTTTTACACCTGGTGGAGGCCACAGGGAGCTTGTGGCATGTTCGCTCTGCACCTGCAAACCCTGCAGACAGAGAGATGGCAGCTCCCACACCACTGAGAGGTGCAAAGCCTGATTTCCCTTGGGCCCCTGGGTTTTGAGCTTCTGTTTGAAGACACTGTGAGAATAGTCGGGATTCATCTGATTAAAGACAGATATTTATAATGGAGGCATATTTGTGAGCTACTCACCTGAATCTCCTTTTCTATTTCTACCTAAGGAATAGGTGAAGAGGCTTCTCACAGTGCATTTTCTTGTCCACTGCTTCCAAAGGCAGCCTCAGGCAACCAGATCAGATGAAATTGTCTGTCCTGCAGGATTAGGAGAGATGGATCCCATCTCTTCTCCAAGCACCTGGGCTCATGCTATGGGGCTGCTCACAATTTTGGGGTTACTTATCAGGGTTTCCTGTGTGGCTGTGACCTGTAAAGGCAGGCAGGCAGATCTACCCCTCTTACTAGAAATGGGCTCATTTATGCTATTTAGTGCCCAGAGAAGCTGTGGAAGCCCCATGCCTGGAAGTGTTCAAGGCCAGGCTGGATGGGGCTCTGAGGAACCTGGGTTTGTGGAAGGTGTCATTGCCCATGGCCGGGGTTTGGAATCAGAGGATCTTTAAGGCCCCTTCCAGCCCAAACCATTCTAGGATTCCATGTAGTATTTCTAATTTCTTCATGGTCACCTTCTTTACTCTGAGAACGGCACAGAAAACTTAGCCCCCCAGAGCAGCTGCTGAATTTTCAGATGCCACCTTATTTCAGTGCCTGATTAGATGTCTTGGACCTTGGTGTCCTCTTTCCTTCCTTGTCTGTCCCAAGACAATCCAATTTGACCTAGAATTTTGGGGCTTGTCTTCAAGGTCTTGTACTTTAAACTCAAGCTTGAATGGTTGTTGTTCAAATCCCCTTGGACTGCCTGAAAACATAGCTTTTCAGGCTTCTCTGTAAGGAGTATAAAAGGTGGAAGAACTAAAAAAATGGCTCTTTTATATAAACTAATGCATCAAACACAGCAATGGATACATCAAAGTATTTGCATCCCTGATTTCTATTTCTCTCAGAGGGAATGCAAGCAGGTAAATATTTTCCTAGATCTGGCCCTGAGGCTAGATAGGCTTTCAAAGGATATATAACATTTAGGTATTTTGTAAGTAAACATGTGCTTTATGTGCTGCAGCAGCCCATTTTTAGTTTTCACATATAAGAAAATTTCAAGTCATCCTTTTAGACACAACTGTGTGTGGTGGTAAGTTGGACAAGACGGCATCCCAAGGAGACTGAATTACCCAAATATTTCTAGTATGAAAGGCAAGTGAAAATACAACCATGAAACATCCTGGCACACAGACAATAAGCTCCAAAGTGACCTCAGAAGTTTATTGGTTCCCATTTCTGCCTGGAGACAGGAACTGTAGTGTTTAAATCAAATCAGGCAACTTAACAATTATATCTAATCAACAAAGAAGATAAAGAGGAGGCTACTGTACTCCTTCACCTTATCTTAAGACCTTTTTTTGATCCTACTGCTGGAATGGAGAGACCACACCAACTTACTAAGTCTGGGACCACAAACCGTGTTAGTTCAAATTGCAACATATTTCTACTTTGTCCTTTCCCCTGCTCCATTTGTGGTTAATGGCAGCTGTTCCTCAGGGGCCTCAGCAGAAAAAGGACTGTGTTCAAAAACCAGCACACCACTTTATCTGTAAAATTATTTCTTGACACTTTTGACTCTAAAGTTTCACGTATGAATAATCCCCTATTCCATACAAGAGGTTTCATGGGAAGTGTGACAAAGCCAGTACCTAAACCCTTATTTCCTGAGTTTTATTTCAAAGCCTGAAGTGTCATTTTTCTAAGCACTCATCAGAGTGAACCTGCATCAGCTCCTTCACTCTTGAAATGAACTGTACCACCAGAGGCTGTTTTTGCTATACTTGCAGGCAGCAGCATTCCAGGCTGGAAGAGTGGGAGCTTTCAGTGCTTCCAGCATGGATGGCTACACCTGCTTGTGTAGTCTATTTATAAGGAGGAGATGAGCTCTTGAATGGTGTTTTTCTGACCTTTTGAAGAACGTAATGAGGGGGGGACTCATTTTCTAGACTTTATGATTTGATTTTGATTTGACCTCCTTCGATTAGGAGGGGAGATTAGATAAGTGCTCTGAATGTAGGCACCTGGGGTGTCAGCCACCTAAATGCAGGCATGGGGTGACCTTTGAGATACCCCAGAGCATCTGAACTACCTGCCCACCTGCAACACATAGGAATTGCCAGAGGCCTACAGCTCTCTGGAGCTGCAGCTAGGAGCCAGTCAGAATACTGCAGAATTATTTTTGTTCAGACAGTTCATTTTCACCTTATCCTTCAGATATCACTCACCTTGAACTTAGTCAAGAGGAATCCTTGTGCACCTCTTTACAAGTTAGAACCATTATCTAAATATAAAAATTAACTTCTACAGTCCTCTTAGCAATGGAAGGGGTAGATGCTTTTGCTTTGGTTTTGGAATGTTAAAAAAAACTCAGGGAAGCGAAGGAGAAAAGATCTTACCCATCTCTTTCTATCTAATGTCTAACTCCTGGCTTCAGCTATATAAACTATTATGCCTTTGGTCAAAATCAATAATGCCAGGTGACCTGATGGGGATATGCCCAAAGCTTAACTAGATCACTTACTTCAAATATAACAAGAAGACAAGGGCTACATCTGTATCTTTCAACCTTAAGTTCCCAGAGCATTCAATTAAGTCATGAGGCAACTGAGAATAGTCGTGCCATTAAAAATGTTCAGAGATGGTTAAAAGCCCAACTGCTATCCATTACCCAAATTCAAAATGGCCTTCAGATTTATTTTAGGATGCAATATGATGCTTTTGATTCCCCCTTCCCTTAATCTGCTGTGGAGGGGCAGTGGAGATTTTGGTGACAGATGATGTTCCCAGTGAAGTCTCTGGGTGAATTTCCCTCTAACTTCTACTGGTGTGACGTCAAAGGTAACCCTTAAGCCAATTAATTGAATCACACAAGTAAGTTACATTTCTGTGGGAGCATGCCCTAGGCAAAATTGCTTCCTAAATTGCACCTGGACAGCAGTGTTAATGAAGGCAAAAGAAATTTCTGGTATTAACAAAGGAGAAGCTCAGTTAATAATTCATCCATAAAATGTGCATGATATGAATGATAGTGAATTCCTTACAGACTCAAAACACAAACAAAAATCCCTCTCTCTGTCCTCAGGGATGAGACCCATGACATTTAATCTATATAATTTTCAATCTACCATGAAAACATTTTTAAAGTTTTAAAATTTGAACTTAATTGCTACCAGCTCTTGATTACATACAGTCTACATAATCTATCATTGAATCAAATAATTATTATTACTGTTGAGAAATAGGGAATTATGCAAGAGCCTAAAGGAGAATTGCATGGCAGGTGAGAAACAAACAAATGGGGGTGGGATAATCAATCTCCGTACGTAAAATGCTAATGTTGTCCTAATAAATATGAATTATCTTCCACTGTTTGATATGCTCCCTACCAAGCATGTCACTTAGCCGGTGGCATGATTTAGTTTAGTTTAAAGTGGCACTACTATTAACACTTTAGCAAAATTATAATAGTTCCTTTTCATTTTCATAAAAGTAATTAAACTTATCAGTTTTCTTGTTATGCAACAAGCCAACCAATAAATGGGCAAAAAAAAGTTCAATTTGTGGTATTTTCGAATTAGCATCCTGTGCACCAGGGATTATTCAGATATGAGATTCTGAATTAACAAATTTTTAAAAAATAAATATTAAAAAAAAAAGAGGAAATAAAAATGATATTGGAAGAGAAGCATTCCTGTCAGTTCCTGAATTGACGAATTTATATTAACAACAGGATAGCTGCTAATACTTCATTGCAAGCTCACAATTTTTTCAGATAAAGTTAACCTGGTGACTCCAGAAGGAGACAGAAATTTAAATTGCACTTAAATAAAAAAATACTTTATCATGGTGAGAAGTAAATTGTGTTCTTGGATGGACTCAGCTTTTCAAGGTACGCTGAACCTAGAGGATGCACTAAATGGAAGGATGCATTCTTCTCGTGGAATGTAAATTAAAGAACTCTGAAAAGAACTGTGCCATGAAATCTGCTCAGAGATAAAGGAATAAGTTAAGAGAGGAAATAATATCCTTTGAGATTTCATAATTTACACTGACCAAATTTCAATCCCCTCATGAATAGAAATGCTTAATATGCATTATAAACCAGTCCTAATATGTTATTCAGAGAAAAGTGTAGAAGTCTGCATTTGATTTATGACCACAAAGAATGAAAAGACAGAAAGATAGGCAGCCCCCAAGGCAATTTTGCCCAGGTGATACATTCCTCAGTCTGACTTGTAGTGTTCCATATGATGAGATTCCCTATCCTCTGAAGGTCAGTTATGCTGGAACAAAAGTCCAGCAGGGACTTTCTGCTTATCTCCCCGCCATGTGCTGGCCTGCAAGGGGGACACCTGCAAACTCAGCTGCCTCACTCTATAAACAAGGGAAGAAAAATAGAGAGATGTGTGTTAAACTCAGTTGATTTCACCTCTACACCATGCTGCCAGAAGGACTGGTTGCTTAGATGTGTTATCCCTGTCCCTCTGCTGGCAGATTAGGGACAGGGACAAGGAAGCTGAGAGGTGGAAACCTACTAGAGTATTTCTGATCCCAAGCTTCTGAGAGCTAGGAAAACTCACGTGAATGTAGCCAAGTTTTCTGAATAGATTCTTTAAGATTTTCTGACTCAAGAAAGTGATCAGTGAGGATTTGCATTGTAGCAAGAATTTATTTTTCCCTTTTGCCCGTGACACTTTCATAATACCCTTTAAGAAAATATTATGCTTGATAGTCCCGTGGATAAGATGCTTGAGGTGATATGGGCGACACAACTTTTATTCTGTTATTCTGTATTTCCTTTATGGAAATCTGGTCCAAGACCAGATTTCCATAAAGGTTTAGGCCCTGAAGTGTATGTTCCACCAAAATTTTTAAGTCTACTAGCTTGAAGTATTTTTACACCCTTGATTTTATTCAGGCTTATGTACTTTAGGTGCCTATATATGTATGCACAATTAAACATCTCACAAGGTGTCTATCAGCTTGCTTTGCCCTTATTTTCTCAGTATAACAGCTGTTTTTAGCTGATCTTAGTCTTTAGAAAATGAGCAGGATAGAAATTATCTTTTTCTTTTTATACACATATGCAGGCAGCACAGCATGAGCAGGCAACAGGGCTTGTCGTAACAGTGAACACAGCTCTTACACTTAATTGGATGATCATAAGATTTGAAAGCAAGAAGATTCTCTCCAATCAATACAATTTATAAGCAAGTATTTTCAGCTGCATTTTCAGATTTCATGAATTGGAAATGAAGAGACTCCTCTCCTTTGGGGATCTGTGACCTCAGTGAACACTGAAACAAAAGCACACCAGACTTAAATTTTGAAAACATTTATAGAGTAGGGCTTTACTTTCACTCTCTGGCCACATCTGACGACAAATTGCGTTTTTATTAATTTATGTTCTTTAATATTGTGGGCAGGAAGACAAATAACTGTCTCAGTATATAAACACTTCCCTAGAAATGAACAGATGAACAGATTTCAAACCCAGTTTTCCTCATGCTCATCTAATTAGCTTTCTTAGATGAGAGGTGGTGATATTTCAACAAGTAAAAGATGCTGATTTCTAAGTGAAAGTTTGCAGCTAACTCTTAAATGAATCTGTTATTTTAGAGGCATATGGAACAAACTTTAGATTCACCCAAATTCCTTTAATTCCTCAATACATTTAAACCATATAATCATTATACATCATTGCATGTGAAGTAGCTGGACCCATGTGACGCATGCAAAGTAACACATGAAGACTGGAATAAAATCTGGATTTTGGAATCCTAGTGCAGTGTTTTCAATAGCAGGAGTCTTGACTTCTCTTCAAAGAAACACCTGGGATTTTCTGCAAGCCCGCAACACCTCCCAGACCAGCAGAAGGGTAGAAACTACTGCCTATGCACTAAACTGAAGTGACAGAGAACACCATCAAAACAACACATTTGTCAATTAAATATCTGAACATTTTACAATATTTTAAGAAATCTAATGAATCTGTGTTCCCACAGCTGAAATGATTACTCACCCCACCACAAGTTTTGATGTCTGTTTTAATGATAATCTCTGCTGCTTTGAAATACACAAAATAATGAACAGCTGCTCTGGATGATGAAATGCAGAAGCAAAGTTGAGGTACTAATCTCTCATAAGAAAAAGTTTATTGCATCTGGAATAAAAAGGCAATAAGGGATTATTGTTGATGCAGAACAAACCATAATAACACTAAGAACAAAGTAAATGTATTCATTCCCTTCCTTCCTGAAATTTGACTTTGCTACCTTTGTAACAGGCATTTGGATGGTGTGCACATCCACATGGCTCTTGGGAGGGATGAACTGCTTCACTTTCCCGTGCTGTGTCTTGATGCAGTGCCTTTCCCTGTCCTGGTTTCATCTGGGGAGGAGTTTTTTTTCCTTTGTAGCTGGCCCAGTGCAGTGTTTTGGATGTAGTGTGAAAATGATGTTGATAACATACCGATGTTTTAGTTGTTGCTCAGTTGTGCTAAATCAAGGGCTTTTCACTTATCTGTGCACTGCCAGTGAGCAGTGACAAGAAACAGGGGAGGAGACTGGAGCTGGCCAGAGGGATGTTCCACACCATGCAACACCATGCTCAGTGCAGAAACTGGGGGAGTTGGCCAGGGAATGACAATTGCTGCTCGTGGGTGGGCTGAACATTGGTTAGATCATGGCAACTAATTGTGTCATTGATCACTCGTTCTTCACTTCATTACAAATGTCATTATCATTATTCTAACTACTAGATTTGACTTTATTTCAATTTTTAAATAATTTTAATCTCAAATAATGAATTTTACCTTTTTTTTTAATTTTCCTCCCCATTCCACTGGGGAGCCAGTGGAGAGCAGGGTGAGCGTCTGCATGGTACTTAGTTTTAAGTAGGGTTAAACCACAACTGCACTCAATTACCTATTGGTTATGTTTTTGAACCACAAGCAAATTATATCTGTTTTTTTTTATACCCATTAATTATTGTTATTCTAGCCAAAGCTTGCAAATTTTTAAGGAGAGGAGTATTCAATCTACAAGGAAATTACTCAAAGAAGAAAGGAAAAGGTCTATGAAATCAACCTGGCTGATCTAAGCCACTCCTCACAAAGATTCCCTTTCCAACCTTTCATGATCTTCGTGGCCCTCCTTTGGACACTCTCTTATAGCTCAGTGTATTTTTTGTGTCATGGTGCCCAAAAATTCACACAGGACTTAAGGTGAGGCCACCCCAGTGCAGAGCAGAGTGGGACAATCCTCTCTCTCCCTTGCCCTGCAGATTCCCCAGTCTGGCATACAACCTGTGTTTTCCTGTCCCAGGGGCAGAATCCAGCACCAACCCTTGTTAAAGTTCATATGGTTTTAAAGGGACTGGCACCCCCTGAGGAACAGGCTGCTGCCCAGAGGCCAGAGGTTACAAACACAAGTGCTGAAGTGAACACACTGACTCATAAAGCTCTGCAGACATTTCCTTGCTCAAATGCAGGGGCCCAGATGAATTCAGATTCTTGCTGACCTACAAGGGACTCTGATCACATCATGGCCAGTTTTCAGCTGGCAAAGATACACCACTTGCTTCCTGCTCTCACGATTTGCTGGGAGAGGTGGAGGTAAGAGATGGGCACAATGCAGGTCTTTGCCACATTTTTATCTGGTCTAAGAGTCTGATGGTGTTAGTTCATGCTGGGTAATCAGTTCTGGCAGAGGGCTGTGACTTCTCCCTTTTCCTGCATTGAGAAGGAACTGGGTACAGAGAAGAATCTGTCTTGTGGTTACCAAGCCAGAGCAGTGGAAGAGAATTGCAAAGGATGACTACTTTTATTTGGGAATTTGATTTATAATACTTTTTGCTACAATGCTTTAAAGAAGGTAGTCCACATATAAATCTTTATAAAGTCATGACTGTCCTATAAATCATCTGTGTACATGATGGGTTTTGCAGAGAAACAGATACTTTAAGACTAAAGTGAAAGTTTCATTTAGGAAAGCTCTATGTGCCTATTTTATACCCTTATACCTAGTGATTTATTTGAAAAAAAAGTGAAATAATGTAAGAAAGAGAACAAAATAACACCAATGCCTTTTTGGAATAAACATTGAATATAAAAGATCAAGAAAACATTGTTGCACTTGATATTTTATCCAGGGTTTCAAACCCATCAGGATTTAACATTTATTAGAGACTGATGGAAGGATGAGGTGAAACATGATGGTGATTCAACCAGAAGCAGGGCAATTGTCAGAGGATGCTCTCTGTGCATTTGTGTAGCACATCAGCTCCTAGAAGGAATCAATCAAAAGCGAAGGCCATGGAAAAACAATCCCAAACAGCATGGTCCTAACTGAAGAAGAGCTGCAACAGAACCACAGGTTGTGCAAATTTGCAAAGCTCAGTTATTTGTTAAGTTACAAAAGCAGGGGATCTACCTATTTGTAGTTTATTTTTTTAATATGTATTTGTAAATGACAGAAGTGTTAAGTTCAGCAAGCCTGATTTTCTTCTCACTTGTGTCAGTGTCAGTCAGGGATATCTTCACTGAATTTACTTAACAGGCTTCTTTCTGCCCTCTGGCTTCCCTGTAGCTAGTCCTAATTAGAACTGGCCAGAGCTGGCTGGGTAAGTCATTCTCTAAAAAAATAAGATTAAAAATATAATAAAAAATCTTAGATTGAATAAAGGAACTGAGATGCCATTTTGTGCCAAAAAGTTCTTAACTTGGTTTGCAGCTGAGAATCTGTTTATCTAAGTAGCAAAAACTCAAATGGCTTCAGGCTTGAGTGGTGTAAGCAGAGATTCAGAGAGATCCTATCTGTACTCCAAGTCAGGTAAGAAGCAGTTTGGATATGGACCTCCCAGACACTGCCATATTCTGGATATTCCAGTGTCTGAAGTGTATGCAAAAACTGGGAAAACCTGCTCTAGGTTTGTCATTAGCACTTATTTTTTTACATGTTGTCTCCCAGAAAATAATGTGTTATTGTAGAAATGTCAAAACAAAAATATTTCAGTGTTCTGAAAAGCTTTTTGTTTCTGTTTATTTTGGTTTTTGCCACACATAAATGTTGTAACAGTGATGGTTTGGTTCCCTGAAAACCTCTTTCATGTAGGACAAATAAGTAATTTGCTATGGTTGTCTTTTTTTTTTTTTTCCTTTGAGTGATAGTAATTTGCATCTGTGTAAAGCAGAAGAAAAGTCAGAGCAATGAGATTATGCTGACAAATGCCTGATAGAAGCAAGAGGAGAATGGGAACTGACTGACTGATGGAACTAGACAGTACCTCTCAGCTCAAGTAAGTAAAGGACCATTATTCCTGGGCTGCTGCATCAGCAAAGCAATTAAATTAAGGAATTCTACAGACTTCCCACGTAGTTAAAATGAACTAAACCAGATTGAATGTAGAGCATTACACACCAGGGGAGGAGAATAAGAAGGGTGGGGTTAGAAAATGAAAATCAAAGGGTACAAAACAAAGAGAAGTAAAATTCTCAGCCAAGGAAATTATTGTTATGATAGTGAAAAAGAAATGCTGTTACTGCTTGGAGGATTTAAATTCTATTTTATGAAGCCTGGTTTGTATTTATAACCTTCTGAGATCTCTACTAAGATAACTGTGCTCAATTCTACATGTACCATGAAGTATTTTCTTAAACCATTTGTGCCTATATGGGTCAAATCTAGCTAGTTGTAAGAGTGGGGATACAGAAATATCTGGCTGTTCCATAAATAAATACTGTACACCCTGTTTGTGAGGACTGACCAATATCAGCTTTTCTCTTTGAGCTGTGAAGCTGCAAGCATCTGCCTTCAAGCTGCATGACTCCTTCTGGGACTTCTCAGAATCCAAGTAATCTCCTTGAGCAATGGATTCATTTGATGGTTAACAGTATTGCTGCCAAGAAGAGATTTGTCATATCTTTAGGCTAAGAGGAGAAATTCTGCAGTACTAGCTAACTCCTCTCCACGGGGGAAATCAGCATATTCTTCTGGTTATGCTGCAGTCCTATGATCAATATATTTGTTCACATTTAATACTACATGTGAAAACTAGCATTCTCATTTTTAAAACAGCTGCAAGCAAACAGTGACCTATATATAGGATTTGTCTTCTTTCCGGCTTTATTCTTAACAGAACTTATGTGGAATTAATTGTAAATAGCTGGATTTGAAGGTGTCTTGGTTTTTTTTGGAGGAAAGTTGGCATTTAAATCTTACTCTGCCTAGCTAGTCAATAACAATGTTCTTAGCTTCTGAAACTTGGACAGATTTATAGCTTCAGCAAACTTTCACATTGCCATTTTTAAATACACATCATATATTTCACAGATCTTCTCAGCAAAATTTTGAGACATGCCAACGCGATTTAGAAGTCTAGAGTATATTTAAATATGACTGAAGCATTTGGGAAAACAAACCCCAGACTTCCAGTAAGATTTAGACCATCCACAAATTAATTTCCAAAATGCCACATGTGCCTAGATATAAAACTATCCAATGCTCTGATACATATGGCAAAGATATTAATCTTAAGATCCTATGTTCTTAAACCAGTGTATGATTGAAGACATTGATAACTCAGTTTCCTACTGAAAGAGCCATATATTTGTGGTATTGAGTGTATGAACAACCAGTGAAACACTGACAGTGCTAGGAAGATCCCTGAATCTTGTGGCTTCACATCACCTGGGGTAACAAGCAAAGCACAAGCCTCTAACCTAGCCCAGTGAAGCAGCAGTTCTCACAAATATAGGGGGATAAGGAGCAAGAAAAGAGTGTTTCTGGTTTCCCAGTAACTTGACTGTATTCAGATATGGTAGAAAGTCTGCTTAGTCTCAAATGCCCCATTTGCTGTGAGAGAAGAATTTACAGCTTTCATGTGTGAAGAATTTTTATTACCATCAGGAAGGGTCTCTCTGCACTCCTCCTTCTGAAGGTTGTTTGCTGCAAATGGGACCACTAAGAGATGACTGGGATGGAAATAAAAAGCTGGGAGAAGCCTTTAACTCAGGTAGCTGAAGCAGATCTCAACAGAACCCTTATCCCAAGCTTACCTTGGGGATGGGGATCAATGTCTATTCACAAAGAAACCGAGTTTGCTTTGAGGTGTCTTTCCTATCTCCATTGACTGTTTCCAGGCTCCTGGGTTAAAGACCACCTCCATTGGGCTCCAGAACCCACTGAGTGCTTCAGCCAGGGAAATTCACCTTCAGAAATAACTTTTTTCCTTCTTTCACTTTTTCTTTTACTTTCTTGTTTAGGACTTAGCTTGATGTAGGCTGGGACTAAGCCTGCAACTGTGCTGGATGTTTTTGTCAGTTCCACAGCTGCAGTAGGAGCTGTAAAATGATCAAATATATCAAATTTCTTGCTGTGTCCACAAAGACCACTGAAGCTCACAGCTCTTGAAAAGGCTTTCAGAGACCCTGGAACCCCTGAAAATACTTTAATGGAGTTTGGTTTTTAGACTGAACTGCAGAAAGCTTCCGTTCCTGCAAACCCACTGAAGCCTGAAGTGATTTTTTTGCTGACTGCTCCAGACTCTCAGATCCTGGGAGCTTGTCTCATGGCTTCAAGCCACAACTAAACAGCATAATCCACCTGGATGTTTTAACAAAGCTGGCTGTTTAGAAGTCACAAGCCCTAGGAGGGCTGTCATATTCAGCTCTAGAGGTTTCCTCCCTTCAACAGGATGTTTTTGGGCAAAATTTCTGCAGATCAATGAGTACTAAAAACTTATTCAAACACCCAAAGTTTTATGGTAAAACTGGACTGCAGCTTATTAAGTTGCAGCCACCTTTATAATGCTGCCTGATATCTTTCATTATGTTTTCACAGCACTTATTCCAATGGAAAAGAGTTGGAATACATACAATGTGGGATGAAAAGACTGCAAACGCTAAATTCACCTATCCCACTTCAGCTACCTTTGTGATTTATGCTTAGTGCTAGTTAGTTCTAAAATTCCCATATTTTTACCTGCAAGATTTTTTGGAATTGCCTTTTCCTGTAGATATCTGAATTGGATGACAGCTCAAATTACGCAGCGTGTAAGTCTCTGAATTGTTATGAATTAATGGGAATGTGGACAGAACTGTGCAGTTATGTTTTTGCTCAAAATTTATTTGCACAGCTTTTATCTTCCTGACCTTTGCTAAATTTAGATTTTAGGATCACAGCTAACCCTGGAAATAATTTCCAGGTAGAGTGAAGATGACAAAATCATTAGGAGTAGTCAGCATGGCATCACCAACTGGAAGTCATGCTTGACCAACCTGATACACGTCTGTGGTGAAGTGACAAACCTCTTGGATGAGAGGAAGGCAGAGGGTATTTATTGTCTGCCTGGGCTTCAGTGGGACATTTGATGATGTCTCCCTTTAGACCCTCACAGAGAAACTTGATGTACAGACTGGGTGAGCAGACAGCGAGGTGGATTGACAACTGGCTGAATTTCTGGGTCTAGGGAGTGGTGATCCACAAATCCTTCTGGAGACAGTGGCTAGCAGAATTCCTCAGCGACCAGTGCTGGGTCCAGTCCTGTTAAACCTCTGGATGATGGGGCAGAGTGTAGCCTCAGCAAGTTTGCTGGTCACAACAAACTGGGAACAGTGGCTGTTACACTAGAGGGTCCTGCTGCCATCCAGAATGACCTCAGCAGGCTGGAGAAATGGGTCAACAGGGATGGCATGAGGTTCAACAAAGGAAATTACAAAGTCCTGCACCTGGGGAGGAGCACCCCCATGCACCAGTGTGCATGGTGGTGGCCTCTTCAGAGGAGAGAAGCTCAGCAGAAAAGGACCTGGAAGTCCTAGTGGACACCATGTTCAACATGAAACTCAGTATCAAAGTAAATGTCTGTACAGATTCCATTTAGATATCTACTATATAGCCCACATTTTTGTAAGGTAGGTGTAAATTGACCTGAGGGCCATCCTGCATCTTGGTTTTCATATTCAGCTCTTCTGAATTTGCCATTAATTTTTCCTACAAGTTTTCAGAAGAAAAGGCCTTTTCTTAATAGCAAAAATACTGATCTGAAAATGTTTCATAATATTTTTCAGGGTAGGATAATTCCACCTGGGTATGTTCCAAGGGAACTTTTCTTGGATGAGTTTCACTTTTTAAAGTGAAGACTCACAGTGCAAATCTATTTCATCATCTAAAATTTAAAGATCATTTACATAAGGATAAACAGGGAAAGGACAGAGTGATCAGGATTGCAAGTGTCTGAAAATAAAGATAAGACCAGATCTAGATCTACTGGTATGAAATTTCTGTGTGGTGCATCTCAGATGATGGAAAGCAGCTGTAAAGTGGTATAGCCAGCATTTGTGATTCTCTGCGTCAGTGGAGCAATGCCAAAGAGTTCTGGTGTATCAACAAATCCAGGGCAAGTGGCAGCTGCACCCTTCTAGACAGATAAAGCTTCTTCTGCTGCAAGCAGTGTGAAGAAAACATTTGCATGTACACAGTAGGGTATTTGTTTGCATGTGTACATGCGTGTGTGTTTACACGTACACATGCACAATTCTGTGAGTGTGGTGGGCCTGGCAACACCATCTGGTGTTAAATTTACCCATCATCTCTGCTGATAAGAGCAGTTGCCTACAGTCTTGCTAAATGTTAGTCAGAAACCTGAAGTCCTCCACATCATCAATAATCCTTTGTGGACTCAGGCAGAATAAAGGAGGAAAATTACAAACAAAACAAAACAAAATCCAGATGCACATATTAGGTAAAAAATTCTGGTGTGTCTGGGAAAGTGGAGGAGAGACTGGAACAGATTGTCTCTAAGTGGATGCTGGGACTGGGAGGTTGTATAAAATGGACAAAGTACCACAAAGGGATGGAGATTCAGGGAGTGAGTTTGGAAAATTGTACATCAAACATTTATTGATGTACATGGGGATAGCACGGGAATCTGGAGTCTAGAATGTGTATAGATAGGATGGTTTAGGGCTGCAGATAAAATGGAATAAAACAATGTAAAAGTGTGAAAAAGAAAGATCTTAGGGCAGACAATCATAGCAGGTGTTCAGGAAAAAAGATAATCCCAAAAGACCAGAAAAAGGGAAGTGTAGGTCAGTTTTGGGTGGGTCTATGGTCCAATAACAGCCTTCAGTTGTGTTCAGATATGTGAGAATGTAAAAAAAGAGGGAATTCTCAAGGAAGAGTAAAGACAAAACTGACTGTCCAAACATATAGGAAGTGTTTGGGTCATATTTGTTCACTGTGTGAGAAATGATGGATGGGACCATTGAACACAAATTATCCCTGCTGTGACTGAAGTATGCTCAGGAGAGAGTGCTACTGCTAATTTCAATTTCTAGGTTCAGAATAATCTCTCATAACATCAATGAACTGTTGATTTTTTTCCCTGAGACTTGTAATTTGCACATCTCCTGGTAGATTTTATTATAAACACTGAGTAGAACAGACCAAATTTCAAAGCCCTCCACAAAATATTCTAAAACTATCTAATCTTTCTAAAAAATATATTCTTCGTGGTTTTTTTTCCCTCATATTGAACAACAGTATTCTCAGTAGAGGCTTAGCTGTTTTGATTCAAACAAATTAGTTCTGACTCTGCCTGGATAGTCCTAGCAGGGAAAAACCTTAATCAAGATGTTTAGCAAAGTTATGAGACACTAATAAAAGATCCTGAAAGAGGGAGTATCAAGCATCACTAATTGCAGGAAATGCTGGAATATTTATAGACACATACACAGATATTTGTAGAACAATCTCTAGGCTTTAAACTTTCCTGGCCTAATCTCAGCAGAGAGACCCTTTCAAATGATAACCTAAATATTTTGGTTCAGTATGTTTATAAGCAACCCATGGATTTCCTTGAAAAAAATTAACGGAGTCTGGCACGTGCTTGGGATTGTGGCTGACTGTACATTTTATTCATTAGGGAGTATATTTTGCTATAATTACTTTATTTTTTTAGAAGAAACTGCTTTTTGACTGATTTTTTGAAAGATAAAGCTGAAGCAATCATTTACAGTTATGTTTAACTATCTGCTGGAGCTTCAACTAGTGCCTAATCCAATGATTGCTGAAAACATTTTCTATTCAGAAACAATTTATTTTCTCATATTACCAAAAATGTGACGCTTAGGGGAGTTCTTTGCAACAGAACTCAGAGAAGTCCCACTAGAAGAAAATTTGGCTTGATTTAGGTTTTTGAGCATTAGAATCCTTCATACTGACCTTACAATTATCCAGGGTAATTCAAAACATATTCAAAATGGCTGTAATTTCACATTCAGCCCTGAAAGCTTCATTTAGGTTTGGTGTATGTATGAAAACACAAATCACCAGCTATGGAAAGCTGGTGATATTGTGGTGATAACCAGGTGCTTAATAAAACAGTCTTTTACAAGCAGAACTCCTATTCACAGAAATTACATGCATTTTTCCAATTATATAAGAGCTGGAAAACTGTTGTTTTAAACATTAAATCTTATTATAGATTACCAAAAAAAAGAGCCTGCTTTCCTTCTACACTCAGTTTGCCTTCTGGTAGGAAAGGAATGCTGCAATTCACAAATTTTTAAGCCATGATTATGATGCCCATGAATCTGTAAAGTCCTATTCAAACCCAGGCAGCAGGAAGGGGGCTGTGTTGATTCATCTGGCTGCAGGTAAGGGCTGTATTCCCTGTTACAGAACACCCTCTGCTGCACATCAGACTGTGCCCCAGGAGCAAACACTGCAGCTGAGGCACACAAATACTCCAGAATATGACATTTACTGAGGTGCTACCAGGGAATGGCCACCTAGGACATGACACCTAAGGATAGAAAAAAATATCCAATATTAAAATGCCTGTTTCTTGGGCAGTCTTAACCACTGCACTGAACTTTGTGAAAATGTCCCTTTACACCATCTGAAATCTTGGACCATGATCTTTTAGGGTAGCCATCAGTTTCTTTAAATTGCTTGCCAAGAGGAAGCACAGCACTAGATTTGCTGCTACCCAGCTAGGCATTTATCATGATACTCTGCTTCAACTGTGTTCTGCTGCTGTTAGGCATCATCTTAATGTTTCTTTTTACCTAAGATAAATAAATCGGTGTCATCTTGGAGATTTAGTAGCAACTTAAGTCTATAGCTGAAAAAAAAATTGTACCTTGCAAGCAAGTTTCTTAAAGCAAACAAAACCCCAAAACCCCCATAATTATCCCAAATTATAAACCTCAGGAGAAATTAATTAGAAATGGTAACAAATTGTAGTGAAAATATTATGTCTTGAAAATATTACAAGTCCCCTACTATCCTTTAAGTCAAGCAGATATAGGAAAAAAGCAGGCATTAGTGTTTCTTCTACTGTTTACATGAGCCATAAAATAAAATGTTTGGAAAATACCAGTATTAAATGACAAATGAGGTAATTTAGAGCACAAATAATACTTTATTTATCAGAAGTGAAATAATATAGATCAACCCTTGCAACTTCTGTATCAATTTGCTATTTGGAGTAAATAGAAAAATAAAATATTTCCTTAAAAACTCTCAGATGGTTTGTTTCAGGGCTCATAAACATCTTTTATGAACAGCAGTTTAGTAATACCTAATGTTAAGTAATACCAGTGGTGCTGTAACTAATCTAGAGTATGGATGCCAAAGAAATAATGTTTGGAGAGTTTTATTAGACTGATCTAATTGAAAAATGAGATCTGCTGTGGGGCACAGAAACATTGTGAAGCTTGTCTACTTCTCTCCAAGCTGATGTGATGCCATTGTTGCATATACTGCTTTCAAAGGCACAAAAACACAGAGGGCAAGAAAAATGGCATTTTGAGGCTGGGTTCTTACCTCGAGTTTACGTGTGCACCCAGAGGATGGCCACAGCAGGTTTGCCTCCCATTCCCAGGTGTGCTGGGCAGCCTGGCCACCCTCCCCTGGTACAGTGCAGCTGCACACTGGATGAAGCCTTCCAGGATTTATCCTTCCAGGGGATACATGCCAGGAAAAGTGAGTGGGGTTTCTCCTCCCACATTGGTGCTCTCAGAGACCTGAGTGAGCAGGGTGTGTAGTTTGAACCTCTTCATGCTTGGAAGAGTGTTTGGATGTATTTTGGAAGCAGTATTTGAATATCTGCTATGCCATTTTCTGATCCTTCTTAAAACAACATTCTGCCATGATACACACATAGGCTGGCTATAATTACACTTTTTATGTGCTGTGGTAACATTTCATTGTTAATTAACAGGATCCCTTGCTACTCTGCATTCTCTCATCCATCTACTGATTCCTGCCCTACATTTTATCCTGAACTCTCGTAAGGCATAAGCTTAAGCATAAAGCTTGTATGATGCTGAAACCAGGGTCCATGACTATGTTTCCTACCTCAGTGACTTAGGAAACAGCCCTAACACTGGTTTTAAAGGCACTGTGGTGGTTTCAATGACTTACTGTGCAGGAAAGTCTGAAGCAGAAAAATAGCCATGCTACCCAAGATAGGTAGACTGTTTATGCTGGGAATAGGATTCAACTCATTCTAAGACAGATTTATAGTAGGAAAGATGAATCACACTCAAAAACTTTTTTTTCCTCTCCTCTTCTGAGTATGAAAAAGATTTTAAAATGTGTCTTACCTAGATGCCACTGATATCTGCTGTGTCTTTTTGTAATTTATTATATACAGAGCAACGTATGTCAGCTCCAGCAAACAAGGTATTTATTTATCAAATAAATTAATAAATATATCCATCACTCTTCTTTGAAAAATACTGGGACATTTAAGTCAGGCACTTGAAAGCAGCATTATAGTAACAGAAACTGTAAGTGATAGCAAATAATGCTGGAAAGCTTTTATCAAATTAAGTGAAGGGCTTGGATCAGCTCCCAGCAGCTACAGCTTCATTTCTCAGAAACCAGCAGCTGGTTACCTGTAGCACCTTTATTTGCTGTTCCAGCAGAGTCCTCATGTCCTGAATGGATGCTGGGAATTGCTTCCAGGCTGATCAGTCCTGTAGATTAAGACAGTGTCACAGAGCTTTGCATGGGTATGGATTAATCCTTTCATTGAAACACTGGGATTTGAAGCAGGAGTTGTTAATTTTGGTTGACAGTATCTTGGCAGAGAGGAGACAGGCAGATCCCTTCTCCTCCATTAGTAGCTCTTGTTTCTCCTGTTTTATTAAAACAGCTCATCATATTTGTAAGCTTCAATGAACAATTCTTCTTAACATACTCCCACACAAGGATCCATTGAACAACTTGCATTGTCTCAGCTATTTTAAGGATAAACATTTCTTCAGGAGTGCTCATGAAACCTGCAATTGTGAAAGTTTCTAAACCAATAAATATCACCTCCTTCAGTCCATTACAGGGGGTAATTTCTTTGCTACTTGTGAAGATACAAGTTAGGAGGAATAACTTAAAAATAGTGTCAGAAAACTAGGATAGTAGTAGGACCTTGGTTCAGGAGTGTGTTAAAAACTGTGTTCATTCCTGGAAACACTGCTAGATAAAAAAATATTAATGAGTTCCTAATGATACAAGTAACCTTTAAAATTAAGGAATCACCTTTCTCTGGGATTCTTATGGGTTCTCTTTCTTCATACTACTTAAGCACAAACAATATTTATCTAAATCAGACAAGATGTTAAAAAATTCTAATGGATAATAAAGTGAGAAATTAGTAAATAAAGATTGTGTAGAGACCAATTTCCTGAAGTGCCTTGCTCCCTTAAGCTTATTCCTGCTTTAAAATAGAATTCAGGGGTGACAGGCTTTTGGGAGCCTTACATCTCTAATAATCTGTGGGAGTAAGGCTCCTCTATCTCTGAAAGTGTATTGCATTCCAGCTGCTTTAGGTAGCTCTAATGTAATTTGCTTGGATGCAAAAAGCAGTATAGTAGGTTTTCATGGCAGTTTGCCCGGGCTAATATAGCAACTTCTAGATGTTAATTAGTCACAGTGGAGCTCCACAATACAGCTTGTTTGTTCAGCACTTGCTCAGGTATCTTCATGCTGCATGGCTTTATGACATATAGGTATAAACCTGTGTGCTTCTAAAATTTTAATTTCTTGCCTGAGAGAAAATTAACTTAAAAATACCCATGCAGATTCCATGTTTTGTAGCTGCCTGCTGATTTCCAGATTAGGTGCTCTCAGTCAGGGCCAAACCTCCCCTGCAACACCTCACTCCATCAGCAGGGAACTTTTGACAGGACTAGCTGTGAGATGAAACACTTTTTAGCTCTTGCCATGCCATGCTGTTAAAATGGGAGCCATAAACCCCAACTCTGTCCTACATTGCTCTGTTGATGCTGCAGAACTAACTTAAATGAAGCATAATTTAAACATATTTAGAGAAAAGGTTGCCCTGAGTAAATGATTCCCAGCAGAAGCTGTAGGAAGAATGCTCCATAAATCCTTCCTATCTATCTTATAATTTGAGGAATACCTGTAGGCTTCCTTCAGGGCTGTACTCAGCATCCAATTTGGAAGCAGAGCTGCAGATACGATTGGAAGCTGTAGACATTAGGCTGCATCCAGTTTTATTCTAGTTCAGCTCTGTTTGGGTTCAGTTAGGAGTTCAGCTTCTCCACTGGAGTTATGGATAGGTACAAACTCAGAGAAGCAATAAGTGACCTGCACTTTTCATTCAAAAGCCTGATCTGTTGCCTTTCCCCCATTCATTAAGCTAGGAATAATAACAGGTATAATGCTTAAAAAGACAATATTTTGAGAAAGAGAGGGCGGTTTCTATTTGGCCCTTTGTCTTGTGTAATTCCACATTTCTCTACTCTGCGCATGTAGCACTGGTGACAGGTGCCAGACTGACATGCTTAGGGAATGAATAACTCTTTTTATGCACAGTTGGTGTCTGAGTACACCAGAGGTTTGGGCTAGCAAATCTCCTTAATCCTAAGAAGTAAATCGCTAAAAGACGTTGTTGGTAAATGTTAATTATTTTCCTTGAGATAGAACCCAAAATCAGAGGAAGGAGATAAAGAAATATGGACATGCCTGATATTTCTAAACATATCACCAGGAAAGGCCTCTCTGCCAGGTTGATAAGGGAGCGTCCTGATCTTTCATCTTGTTCTGAATATGCCTACCAATTTCCTATCAAGTGTAACAGCCTCCAACCACTCTGCAGCTAACCCATGCAATGCAAACACAAAACTGCAAAAACTTAGCCTTTAGCTAAGGTGGTGCATTCCCTTTGAAGACAAAACAACTGTGACAGTTTTTCTTAAAATGTGAATTTTCTACTAATGAAAAACAGCAGTTCAGATTTCTAAAAATAACTGTCATCTTTGCATGCCAGAGCTGAGAGGTCTAAAGGAATGTGCCAATTAATTGACTAGGGAACTTAAAAATGGAAACTTGTCAGATGGATGTGTCTGGACTGTAGATCAGGAGGAATGGAAGATGGAGAGCAGTGTGTGTGCTGGCATTTTTAACCAATCATGCAGCTTGGGGTAGGCACTCTAAGCCAGGTGATATTAATGGGGAAGGAGCTATTGCTCCCCATCCTCTCTCCTTTGCCAGTCTTAACTGACTCATTGCTTTGGAAATTCTTGGCTAACATATTCATTCATTTCTCACAGAAACTAAGTGTTGCAGCTAGAAATAAAACAGAAGATGGCTAGTAGCGATGTATCTATGGAGAATTCATAATGCATGATTTAATGTCTCAGAAACTTCAGAAAAGTTATAATTTATTCCTTTTCCTGCTCTGCAATATGTCTAATACTTCTGGTATAAAAACCTGCATGATCCAACTGCTCATATTAACAGCACTGTTGAGAAATGTTTGGTGGTTAAGAACTCTTCATTCCAGCATGTGCTGGACACTGGGACCAGCTGCACACCTGATAGAGGAAGAATGGGCCACCCTCAAAACAGCAGGGACTATGAAGACTGATTTGTTTGGTGTCTCTGTCCTTTACATTCTCCCTGTACAGCTCACACAACTTCTAGCTCCTTCCTGGATCCTCTACAGGTTTTCTGAGTGAATAGGAGGCCATGGCTTTTCAAAATTATGAGTGGTTGAATACTGGAGCAGCAGCTGTGTTAAGTGACTCTGGCTCCCCTCTCTCCCAGTGCCTAAGAAGCTGAGTTTTACCATGGTGGTGGAACTCCTTTGAGTCTCTTACCTATCTCTATCAACATTTTTTATAAAATGTTTGTGAATCTATCCTTGGACTAGAATACCACCTGTGCTCCAGTAGAATTAAGCAGCTTTTAAGCAGATTAATTTAGCATCTCATGTATTAGATTCATGTTATTCTGAGCAGGTATAAGACTGTTCTTTTCATGTCAAACACTTGGACAGCTCAAGACTACCTTTTCTGATGATACATTGCCTTTCAGCCCAGAAAATCCCCAGGACAACTTTTCCTCCTTGCAAAACTGACTTTTTAAGAGAAGCTTTTTACAATACATGTCTACCCTAGATAAGTAACTTTGATATCACCTCCAAAATAAAGTTCCCATCGATGCCAAATACTTTGAATGCTAACATTCTTTATGGCTTTTATGTGATTGATGGTGTCTGAATGCAGGTACCCTCCTTCTCTAGTTTTTTTTTACTTTCAGCTGACTGCATTGCTGACTATCAGCTCCCATAATACACAATCCTCAAGAGAATGGGTTTATGATCCCTCATGGGAGCCAGAGTTTGCTCTAAAGAGATCTTTTGCAGAAGAGAAATGGACCAGAAGAATTAGGGAGTCATTTTCCAAAAGGCCTTACAGGAATATTTCTGACAAAACCTTTTTTCTTTGCACATTAGAAAAGTATTTTGATTTTTGGGGGTAGACCCATTTCTGATATCCAGCCAGCATATTTGTGGATGCTTTTCTTATTAATTATTAAGTTTTTTTGTGCATCCTTCTTGCCAACAAAACTCTTAGGTTGGAGACAGATATCTGAATGCTTTGCAAGGACAGTCTGCACTGACAGCGTAGAGAGCATGATGGAGTCAGCCAACTCAACCAGCTGCTGTAGTGCTGAGCTGTCCACAAACACAGAATCCTTCCAGAGATGGAGTTATGACTGCAAGAGTCTCACAGTCAGCGAATTAATTTGGTTTAGAGGAGTAATGTGTCTGATGCCATATGGTGGAGCTAATCTTGTTTATCACTGCTTCACTACCCCATCCATTTGGATTGTAGAAGGAATTATCACACAAATAGCTGCTGCTGAGACCTTCTGCAGAGACAGAGACAGGTGTGATGGTCTGGGGAGGTCTCAGGAGAGTGCAGTGGGAAACTGAATAGAGAGAAGAAAGCTCATCCTTTCTGAATTACACCAAAACACCCAGCATGAGATAGTTAAATAGCTCAAGTCCAAGAGAGACTTCTGCTGGACTTAGTAAACTGTTATTTTCATTCACCTCTAGATTTTTAGATTTTAGTCAGAATATTTTATTAATTATTGAAGGTTTTTCTGCAATAATTTTTTTTACACATTCCCATATAGTGATGCATATTGAATCCAGACTAATTCCTTAATGATTACAGCTTTCCTATTCATGCCTGTCAGGTTAATTCACAATGCAGTAATTATGCTGCCTTATCTCAGCAATAACCTGCCTTTGCAGTAGTTAATGTTATTTCACTGTCCACCTTGGGCATCTGTGCTGAATTTGATGCTCACCTCATAATCAGCAACAGAAGATCAGCCACTGACCACAGGCATTACCTGTGAAAGGTCCATGCCTTGGAGTATTGATTGGCAAAGTAAATGCTAGACTGAGTGTGGAAACTCAAAACCTTTTTGTTGGACTTGACAAATCTTTGAACACACTCAGAAGGGCCAAATGGCTTTTTGATACAGTCTTGAATTGGCAGCAGCTTCACCCTCCACAATTTTGCTGTCACCTTTTTATTCTCATGTATTTCCAGAGGTCCAGGATTACTCCCAGTGAGGTTTGCCTCTGACTCCACTGAGACCAGGCTCTTACCCTCTATGGTTCAGTAGCTGCTGGAAGGGAGTGCCAGGATACCGGCTAGAGGAGAGATATCAGCTCCTGTGAATGCTTTGTTCCATCAGGATCTGGTGCATGCAGCAGCTAATTCACTGCTTGAACACCTTGATTCTGATGGGTGAACCTGTATGAAACCTTTCTTTTCACACTCCACTGTGAGTCATGTTAGGAAGACTGCGGGGTGCCAGCTTTCTAGTGTCTGTGAGAAGCAGAGCAGTGTTCACACTTCCCAAAGCATTAGTCATTCAAATCCACCCTCAGTCTTTCTTCTGTCATAAATTTATTTGTGCATGAGCAGGTAAGCTCAGAATAAGTTAGAATCTCTTCTTGGAAAGAAGGAGCCATGTAAAACAAGTCTGCGCAAGGTTTAAAATAAAAATCCTGCAACTCCACTGTTGTTTCACTTCTACCTGTGGCACCCATAAAGCTATCAGGTTGGAAGAAACCTGGAAGAAAAAGCTGTTTTCATGTTTTTGAGAACTTTTCCTTCTCATTTTTCTATTATTAAGAAGAGATTATCCCAATATTTGGGAGAAAGAAGGATAAAGTTCAACCATGAAATCCATTCTCCTCTTTCTTGCCTTCTTGACATTCACTCAGATTTCACTCCTGAACTTAGTTACAGGCTGAGTAATCACTACACACAGCACACCAGCTGGAAAGAGAGCCTAGGTAGCTAGTGCTGTCCTGTGCCAGGGCAGGGTGAGGAATAAGAAACCCAACAAAAACAAAGTTCAACAAGGAAGACATTTTGTTTCTCACCCTTACAAACAGTGGCTCTCTCATGTCAAATCCCAGAGAGTGAAAAAACAGCAACAAGTTTAGCTCTGTGGTGCAGCCCAAGAAAGAGCAATGCCATCAAACCTGCCAGTTTTTGGGTCTGATTCTGCAGGTTTTACATATGTATAAATATACATCTACACATGCTTATCACCCAAAGACAGTCAATGTTGTAATAGATGTGCAAAGTCATGGAGGAAAATATCTCATTCTACAGTGTTTGGAATTAGATTGTTAAGGAGCAAGGGTCAAAATATCTGCATAATTCCCAATCCAGCACCAGGTTAAACACAAGCACAAATCTTTTATCTCTCAGTACAGAAAAGCATGGACAATTAAAGGACTGGCATCAGTACCCTGCCAGAACAAATGCTTTGTTGCTCAGACTAGCTTTTGGAAGAAAACAAATTCTAGAAAAAGGAGATTTATTTCCTCCAAAGTGATCTTTTCTTTCCATATGCACTCTCCATACACACCCTGAGAAGTGTAAATAATATACTCCAAACACAGCAGTAAAATGAGGAACAGAAGAGCAACACACGTTATTTAGAAACAACAAAAGGTGAATGAGAAGCTTTTTCTTCAACATTCCCAAATCCCTCTCCAAGTGTGAGGAGGACAAATAAGCAGCCAATTTTTCTGCAATTTCTTCCCTCTCCCTCTTTGCAGCATTGGCATCACAGAAAGTAAGCAGCTAAGATCTCATAGACCCAAGATTATGTTGTGCTCTAAACCTCCTCCTTCCCACCTCTGGAAACGTGCTGGCTGTGCCCATTCACACACAGTGTTTTCCCTGAGACATCAGTGTCTATGAATTTGAATGAATGAATAAATGAATGAATGAATGAAATTTTGCTCTCCTTTTCTCACACAAGTGCATTTGAGAGACATTTGTTGGACAAAGGAACAGGCAGAACCCAAAAGATGCAGCACTAGCCTGTCATCCTTCCCCAGCTGGCAGCTACAGTTTGGTCTGGCAGTGGGAAGAGGCTGCTCCCAGAATTCCATAGCATCCCATAGTCCATGCTGACTGCCAGTGTTTTTCCTGCTCTTGATCCATTACCCTCACAGCTCCAGCCTGCACACCAGCTGTCTCTCACCAGAAAGGAACTATTTTCATTGGCCTCAGTGATGCACTTCAGCGATGAACAAGATGCCACAATGGTTTTTTTTGTTTTCCAAGTAACACAAAAGAAATGTGACAAGGTGACTTAAAACTTTGTCAAAAATGTTATTTTCTGTGATTAAACTTGAGTGCAGATGCTCAATGTAATTTCAGGAAAAGTTAGGCTTATTTAGCTTTACCAACCACAACTCTTTATAACTAAGACTATCCTCAGAAAGTTTCTCCTTAAAACTGTCTCCCACTGAGGGCTAGGGACAATGAAGTTATTTGATAACTGTCAAAGATATTTTTTGTCAGATGATATATAGCTCATTGTCTTAGTCATATCTCCAAGCTTTTGATTACCTCTTGGCTAATAAGGATTTCCTCAAAGAAGTGAGCTGAAGATATTGTGTTAAAGAGAAAAACCCTGAAATAATGAGCTAAAAAGAGATGCATGGAAATAGTGTAGGTCTTCTATTGTGGGACCTTTTTTTTTTTTCTCTAAAACATAAACAAAGGAGAAAAATAGTTCTGGCTAAAATAATTGTGAAAGTCTCACTCCTACAAATCCTGCTAAGAGAAAACTTTCATCTCTAGATTCAACCTCCATTATCTGACAGATGATGGAACTATCTCCAGGAAATGAAAAACCTGACAAAGATTAAATGTGAGATTCACCTAATCTAACTTCATCTCCTTGAAATTCAGGTGACTAAATTAAAGCCATCCTCTTGGCTCTCTGTATTGAGCATGGAGTGGGAGAAATACCTCCAAAGATAAATTAATATTCTGTCTTGTAGTCATCTGCCTTACACAGGTCCGAGTTGCCTCTAAGAGGGGTGTCCATCTCCACTGACTACTGAAAAAATCCTGACAGGCTTGGTAGAAAAGTCTCGCTTATGAAAGGCCAAGTATGCTCAGCACCAGAGGTCACAGAGTGAATTGCTCATGCCCAGGGGGAGTGGAAGGCAGTGGTTTGTTTTGACTTGGAGAATAGCCTAGGACAGGGCCCAACACTGATATGAGGGCATCAGATAAAAAACACAAACAATTTTGTATCTTTTCTATGCAACTGCCATAAAATATAACATTTTTTTCTATTAAAAAAGCAGTAGTACTGTCTTGAAAAATAGTTGTCTTTATGAAAACATAAAAAGTTCTGAAGAATGCAAATACATGGACACTGAGGGGCTCTGTTTCCCCTTAACTCACTGACCTCATTTTTTACTGTCAGTAGTAAAGCAAAACCCCTCTGTAGAAACATTCACTCCTACAATGTGCTATGGATTTCCAGTGGTGAACTATTAGGTGTTTTGCAATTAACACAGCATGAAAGAACTGTAACTTCTATGGATCTCTGAGTTCACACTTTCCTCTAATGAGAGCCAAGATAAATTGTTCCAGTTTTGGTGTATTGGCTACCAAATTGACCCTGATCCATACCTCACTTCAGTCTTCTGTAAATCAAATAATCTTGCAGTATGTTTGGATCCACAAATTGAAAATGTCTAAAACTTACTCATGCTACTCTAGAAGCTAAAGCCAGAAGAAAAACACATATATTCTCCTCAGCTTTAATTTTTTCCTTCTCTTCCTATGAAATATAATACTTCTTCCACATCCATTTACACTGGTGTTTTTCCCAAAGATGAAATACTGCAGAACCTGAACTAGTGCCTTAAGGCAATTCCTTAGTGATGGAATTATCTTTATTAACAGATGACATAATTTCTCTTCTCAGACAGCAAAATGCAGAGTAAAGAGAGGTGAAGGGACAGAGGCAACTCTCTTTATGCTCTCAACATATTTAATAAACCTTGTCCATAGAGAAGTCTGACAGTGCATGTTCTATTCTGGGTCCATTTGTATATATATTCTTCAGAAGAGGCAGCACATGAATGATGCTGCTGATTGTTGCTGTCAGCATTCAAGGTGGATGTTAAAAAAGAATGGATATTTCTCTGCACATCAGCACTTCTCAAAACTCACCTCAGTGATTGCACTCTGTAAAATTGTGCTCATGCTGAGTATGTAGCAAAACATGTGGAATTCCTGGGTCCAAAATCTT
This sequence comes from Poecile atricapillus, assembly GCF_030490865.1. NCBI lineage: Eukaryota > Metazoa > Chordata > Aves > Passeriformes > Paridae > Poecile > Poecile atricapillus. The sequence goes on from NC_081288.1 coordinate 8,077,896, forward strand.
CCTTAATAATTGTGATCAGGCTCTGGGAAGTTTTGAGGATGTGGGTCATGAATTTCAAATGTTCTACAGAGCAGGTGGTTACAGCTAGGTCCTGGAATAGTGACTGTGAATAAAAAACTGAAAGGTGATTCTACCTGAGTCCCTAATCCTGGCGAGGAGATATGAACTGAGTGCCACCCACATGTCAGGAGCTGTGAGCAGTGATTGACAGAGTGGTCTATTTGTGCTCTCTCAACTGCCCTAGGAGCAGTTCCATATAATGAGAGCCATAGCACCGGTGAGGTGCTGGAGGGCAGTTTGTACATGAGCCCAGTCCTGTGTCAATGGCAGGGAAGTGCTACACCAGTGGGTTTTGGTCATATCAGGGCAAGTCATCAAAATGTTGAAAGATGGGAATGGCAGATCAGTCCATCACTGGTCTCCAATATCTGATGCTTGATATATCTCCTTTTGGACCCACATTAAAGGCACTCAGAGCACCCTCCCTGGAGTTCCTCCTGGAGGTCAGGCCTGGCTGCTGAGGCTCTGAGGGTCCCTCATGCTCCAAGGATGATCAGGAAAAGCCCACAGCAGCCTCTGGGGAGGTCACCATGAGCAGTTTTATCTTCAGCATTCCCATTTCAGCATGCCCATTGCAGGGCACCTCGCTTTGAGCTCCCACCTGTGCCACAGACCTAGCCACATCATGGTAAAATATTGGGCTGTAACAGCAAACAGTGAAGAGCAGTCAGGAGAGAGATAGACAGACTGCATTTTAAAATTACATAGCTAGCAACTTTTTCCTTTTTTTTTGGCAAAGTCAGATTCTTCAATATTTTTGCCAGTCTGAGGCATTTTCATAGGAACTGTACCCAAGCCAGGATAACCTCAGGGACTGAAATTTGAAGATTTTGATCTGCTTGAGACCCACAACTCTCCCCCACCCCAAGTTATGCTATGTATATTCCTGTCTTTTTCTTGCTGTTTTAATGTTATATCCTTTGGCTCTAGAGATGCTCATGTGCTCTTTGCCTGGGATGCACACATGGAGCAGAGGGGCTGGAGGCAAGGGCCTGATTTGGGATGTAGCTTCTCATAGTTCTCTTCAGCCTCCATCTTTCACTCAAGGAAAACAAGATCATTGCAGCAGTAACCTGATTCCCAACCAGTGCAGCAGAAATTGTTTGCTCCTCTCATCTCTGTGAATTTCAATATCTTCCCACACATTCAGGCATCACTGTTGGGTGACACAAGGTAGGATTTCTTTGCAGAAGGAACTTAATGGGTAGGAAAAATACTGCCTCAGTGTGTAGCTTCCTGTTGATTTACAGTGGTATCTGACTTCTCCCAGGCTGTTTGGTCTCTGAGGGAATTTGAAAAATCTCTATTCATGCTAATTTTGATATCTACCTAATGTTCTAACACACCAAGCAGAGTATGGCATTTGGGTCACTGGGATCTGGCCAACAGGTCACTACTTTGTACAATTGACCTCTAACAGAAAGGAAGCCAAATCCAGCTGAAGTTTGAATAAGGCTTCTTGGAGCATAAGAAGTAAGTAAGATTTTTTCTTCAACTATAAGCATTAGATGCTTGTCTAATGAAAAAAAAAATTAGTTAAGGGTGACAATTTTTCATACAAGTCTTTAGAAAAAGGGTGCATACACCAGAGCCCATGATCTCATGTATCATAAATCTTCAAAAAGTAAAACTGGAAGGATTTTAATTAGCCTTCTAATCCCACACCCTGCATTGAAAAAGGCAAGTAATATGTAGTGAGGCCACCTCTAGCAGATATTTGATTTATAATCTCAGAGAAAAGCAATTCTGCAGCCTGTCTAGGCAACTTGTTGTAGTGCTTCCTTATATTAGTTAGGAAGCTTTCCTTAGTATCTAACCTATATCTTTGTTTCTGCAAATTAAGACAATTATTTCTTGTTTGACCACTATTGAACAGTCTGAACAATTGATCATTTTTCTGTGGTGCTGCTATAAAAACAAAAAGTAACTACTGGAAGATTAGAATCATATCTTTTTTAATCTTTTCTAGATTAAATAAATCCAATTTTTTTAGTATGTGCTCCTAAGCCACTTATTGTTTTCCAGTTACCTTGGACTTTCTCTAGATTATCTCAGTCTTTGTCATACTCTTACAGATTAAATGCCCCCATGTTTATTTCATAGTCAAGTCTTTAATAATACAGGTCACATAGCAATGTGCCTTTATAACAAACATACAAAATTTTCCTCCTTAATATGTATATGATTTGCTGTATTCTTTCAGATATTATATTGGTTTGTAGCTGAAGCTTTTTTTTTAACTCAGTGCTGGATTCCCTTCTTTCAAATGGAGCATCCTTTATGCTTTTATTAAATTTCATTTTCTGATTTCAAAGCAAACCTCCAGTCTACTCAGATCACTCTGTATTTTGTCATGTGAAAGTACTATTTCACAGATAAAATGCCTTTGCATACTGCTGTGAAGCACCACTGACCTGAATAAGTCTCCATTTCAAGGGCTTTTTTATTGAGATTCTGGATGAGGTCCAGGTATGAAGTCATTACATGGTCAATTATTTGCCAGTCTGCCACAACAGTGTTTCAAGCACATGTACTGGCACTTTATGTATGTGGGAAATCAGATGAAGAGGAAGAACTTTAAAATACTTAAACTGACATTTCTTCTTTTCCATAATACTTTAGATGAGTTTTTAAATTTCCATTTTTATTTATATACATAAATGATTGTATGCACCCAACATTGATTTGCCCACACACTGTCTGTTTAGGTTTTTGTATGCTTCTGACATTAAACAATCCTTCTCTTCTTCTTTTTGTGTTTTTTTTTTAGGCTGCCTCAGGTGTCTCTTGCACATAAAATAATAATATTTTTTCATATGGTCTTTTTTCTTCTCTCTGCAATTATCTTTTTAGACTAATGAGTACTCAAAAGTGAATTGTATATGAAACTAATGGAGGTCAATAGGGGTGACTCAATATTATGTTAATTTAGTTCTTGGGTCCTATTTTATATTGTCCAGATCCATTCAGATTTAAGAGCGAAGAACAGAAGCTTTTGTGTTTCAGTGTTTACATGAGTTTTCCCTTTTTGCTGAAGTATAATGGTTGATATTTGCATTTAATTAAGGCTTAACTGGAAGTGATACTGGAGTTGGCATCATTAGGCTTGAAAGATGTCCTTGAAGCAAATAAATATTAGCATCCTGGCTAAGGGAGAAACTAAAGAAAATAACAGTGATGAATTAAAAAAAAAATGAGAAAAGAAGGAAGAAATATCTTTCACACATCACAGGATTTTCTCCAGATTTATCATAAAAATGAAAAGCACTTTGAAGATGGGAAATTGCAAATGCAGAAACTGTGTCTTCGTATCTGCAATACGTGTAGCCACATGCTTCAAATGAATGTGACTGATAGAAGTGTTACCAGAAAACTGCAGCCAAGAATCAAAAAGCGACTGCTGGATTTTAAAATCTGTGATTCATTTTCATGTCATTAGGACAAGAAATGTGTTTTCTTCTTCCTCTTCTCACTCTGGCTTTTGAACCTTTTCCTTCACCTCCCTTCTCTGGAGACACATTTAACCTTTGGTGTGTTTTATTGTGATCAAGCGTCTGACTAGGAGAGGAAAGCGATGTGTTTTCTTTCTTTAAATGCCAAAATATCATAAATTCCCACTTCCATGTATCGTCTCAGTTTCTGAAGACGTAGGGGAGGTTTCCTTCTGAATGTTTTTCTAGAAGATCTGTGAAAAAATGACTGATTTCAAAGTAGTAAGATATACTTACTCTGGTAATGGAAGACAGACGGTTTTCAGAACTTTGACAATTACAAGTTTGGCAGAGAGTTTTACTTTCTAAAACATCCTGATTTTCAGAAAATTCTATATTACAATAAATAAATCCACTTCCAGGCAGCTCACATTAAACATCAAAACTGAAGCATGTAAAATCTGAAGCTGCATTCAAAATCCTTACTTACCAGATTTCAGTCATAATCCATCTGTTGCCAAGGTCTTAAGGCCCATAGTACATCTGATCAAATTTTCTGTTCATTGGACAAGTTTCCCTTGATGCTGTCATTGGTTTCCTGTCAGCTGAACCATTTTCCTAAGGAATTTATCAGCAGGATGGCATTCAGAATAAGCTTCTTGGCAGTTTGGAATCGGAGGAATAAGCGTTGAATTGGATCTACACAAAAATTTGTATTTAATTTTATTGAGATTAATAAAATAATATCAAATATTTTATCTGTATAATTTTATTGATTATTATATTTTGTTTTTTATATTTTATCATTATGATTTTATGTATAATTTTATTTTTTTTAATATATAATTTCTTGGTGTTAGCAATGGATCCCAAGTTTGATTCAAAGTGGTACCTAATATTTAGAAATCCTTTTGATTTTGACTAATAAAATAAAATTGTTAAATAAAAATAATACAAACTGACTAATTTATTTGTTATAAAGTAGAAAATATTACATTAATCTTTACTGGACATAAAAAAGATAGTTTTTGTTCTTGTAAGCAACCTGAGCAATCAAAGAATAAAATGCAAAAGTTCTGAGTAGAAAGCTGTAGTCACTACTTAGAAGTACAAAGCAGAATGACACATGCAAATTAAAGAACATACAGTATTTTTCAAGCTCTAAATCAAATTTTTTGGGATAAAAATGGTGAGAAAATACTTCAGACATGCTCAAATCCCATTTTCTGAATTGATTTGAGAATCCTGAGGCTTGAATCTCATTTTAGGTCATTGAAACTTAAGACACTGAAGGTCAAAATCCAAATGCCATCACCCATACTTCCTACCACCTAGAAATGGGGAATCCAGGATTACCTGTGGTGTTTCATAATGACCCAAATCGACTTTAATGCTTCCAAGGCCTCTTTCATGCCACTGCAGAGTCTGTACCTTTGGTGAGTGTCTTTGTTAAGGGGACAGCTGATGATGAATGGGAACACAGCTGACACAAACCAGCACATCAGGTACTGCATCCACTTGGAATTCATCACACCCTGCTTTGAGCGGGCAGCTGCAACAGGCATGGTAGTACCAGACCATGAGATCATCAATTCAAATAGTCTTGACCTGGTCCTAAGCTGTCAAAGTGTTTGTTGTGGTCTCTTCAGTTATCAAATGACTTTGACTCATATTTCAATGGTCTGTCCAGTGTTGCTTTGATGAATTAATAATAATTAACCATGGTTAAACATAATCACAGAATACTCTGAGCTGAAGGGACCCTTGAGGATCATCAAGTCCAGCTCTTAAGTGAACTGCCCATATAGGGATTGAATCCATGATTGGTGTTATAACCATGCACTCACCAACTGAGCTAATCTCAGGGTCATGGAATTGGCTTTCTGTTGAGTTATTCCTAGTTTCTAGCTCTAATTTCCTGACAATATTTGTCTCAGTCACTAATGAGATCAAAATTTGCTTATCCAAAGAACTCCTGTGGTTTTTAAAGGACATTTTAAAGAAGGCAGTTGTAGACATTTCTGTCTACCCTGAGGTTTCCTTAGCCTGGCCTAAGCATTGAGGGTATTAATGACTTTTATTTTAAACCACTTTTATGTCAATCAGATTTCAAATGATTAACACTGATTCTTCCCCTGAGCAAGAAAACCACACAAAATTTAGTTTATATTCTCTAATGTTTTTATGGTGCCCATTTAGAATTATTTTGATATACCAGTCCTGGAGGCAGAACTACTCAAGATTGCATGCAGAGAACTTTTATGCCTCTTCTACAGTGAAGCAGCCTGATTTCTAATGACACTATGATTTTTCTCTCTGTGTCCCTGACCTAGGTAAGGCTGGTGTTGTTTTGCTACTCATTAAATGAGGAGAAAATCTTCACATTTCTAGATGGTGCAGCAACAGTCCTGGAACTTGCAGGTTTGAAGTACTCAAAACTTATCTTTACAATGGATATTTGCTGAATTTCTATGAATGTCAAAACTCTACTTTGAACCTCCAGAATCTCGAAGAAGATTTTCCATTGAGCATGTGACCGTGTTTCTGTCTGTTGGATTTATTTTAAGAATGTGGCTGTTGAGGGGATTGCGTAAAGCAAAGAAGCAAAAACAAGCAAGGAACAAATCACAGCAAGTGGGAGGAGTGTCTGAGAAAAAGTTTAAACCACAAAGTGGCAGCATCAATGCATCAAGAGTGGAAAGGAACCTGAGACAAAACCCTTGGATGGTGGGAGGTGTCTGGAAGCCCTTGTGGATGATGGTAGACAGCATATGGTGTGTGGGTGTCCACTGTGATCTGTTTCCCCCCAGCAGCACATGAACGGTATCCAGTCTCAAAGTCATATTTCCTCTTGGTTATGGCTCTACATGCTCTTCATTTTTATGCTTCACTCCCTCCTGAAACCATACATTTGAAATGGTTTCTGCTCTGTTCTAAGCATTTAATTCCTAGAAAGATATCAACACACCAGAGGGACTTTTAACAAGAGTGAGAAAGAAAAGCTGTGGAGGTGAAAGAAAATATTCACAATAGGTAACAATGGTATTTGTGATAACAGTGATTGCTGCCCATTTCCCAGCAGCAATTTCAACATGTGTCCTTACCAGATACCCTCTCAGTATCTATTTTTAGGGGGAAATTCTTTATTGTGTAATAGGATGTTTGTGTATTTAGCAAGATATAGAAAGGGGAAAGGCGAAAGGGGAATGGCTGTAGGTCCTGATTGCTAAGGCTTAGAAAAGGGAGAGAGGAGGGGATGAGATAAAGTGTTTAAATGCATGTGTTTAAGAATTGTCAAAAAAAAAAATGTGGAACAAATAACAATAATATTAATATTAATAGTTATTAAATCCCCTCCATTTTGAATGTGGAAACCGTGAATGAAAAATTACAGCCAGATTAATGAAGGTCAGCAGGGTAAAATAAACGCTGAACTCCAATTCTGCAACAGCTGAATTTTCAGGTTTTGCTCTCTCACTCGTGTATCCTTCAGGACAAAAAATCTGACAGACATTTATCCTGTTGTCACTGAGATCACATTTTGAGGACAATGGTAGATTTGAAAAGGAGATTAGATCACAGTTTGGCTAACACAACCTCTGTTGTCACTGGTCTTGTGGCAGAAAGAAAGGCCCACTGTGAGAAACCAAAGTGGCTCTGAGTGTGTGGCTGTGAGGGAAAACTTGTTCTCCATTTGTATGATGAGAAAATCAAACCTGACAGTGAGACAAGCATAATGAGTAGAGGAGAGCAAATGAAAACCCCAAATTATTTGTAGATTCACTGTTTATAGTGGGTACTAAAATCCTGCTATGAAGATTTATAATTGTTCAAGGCTTTATTGTTTAGACACTTAGAAGGCATCCACTAATTCATATGTTTCAATTTCAGAGTAATCAAATAGAAACCAAGAAATCCTCATAAACTAAGGAGCACCTAATCTCATAACATTAAATCACAACAAGATATTTTGATTTGGGCACTCAGATCCTGAACTGATCATAAAGCTCTCAAAAGATCTGATAATATGGGCTTTAATCTTACCCAAGAGCGGATTCACAGTTATCTTTGTGTTGTTTGTACATAAAGGGTTATTGTTATAGATAAGTGTGTGCTATATTGTAAACCATAATTAACTGACTGAGATTTAGAGGGAAAATAATTAATTTTGATTCATTAATTATTACTTCAGGTGATATAATTAGCATAGAAATATAGCACAAAATTGACTATGTCTGAATTCCTACCTGAAATTGTCACTAGTTTGCTGAAAACACTTGTACTTGCAACCACTGAAAGCAGCAGACAGTATGTTTGCTCTACTTATATTTCCAAACTGTGCCTTTACCACCAGTTGGTTTCTAAGCCTTTTCTTTAGTATTTGTTCAAATCTTGAGATCAAGTCCTATCACTGACTATCAAAACAGGAATGACATTTCTGGTAAAAACTTATTATAGCAGTCATTTGGCACTGCCATCATATATTAGAGAGTGTACTTTAATTTGTCAGGTAGCAAACCTGCTTAGAAACACAACAACACATTGGGTATGAAAAACAATTTAATATAAATGATGCACCTAAACTCATGACTATACATTGTGTTAGCAATGCATGCTTTGTGCCTCTGTAGAGTTTTGACTCCTCAAAAGATGCAGTTTGTGTCTTGGCAGGGTGTGTGTATCAATGTGTGGAACACTTGGATGTGAAAAACAATCAGCTGTGACAATCAGCCAGTCAGCAATCTTGAACACCTTCCATCTCTGCTCCATTTATGGGCATCAGTAAATAAAGCTCTGTTCTTAAAGCTATGTTTTCATTTATTTTTTCCTGCCAGCTAGTGCCAGGCAACTTAGTGGAGCCTTCCAACATTGCCTCCGTATGGAAATAAATTGAATCAACATTGTATTTTCTCCCCCAGCATAAACTGTTCCCTCTCTCCTTCACACTCCTTTTGCTTCATGAGAAAACAGTTTCAGAATAAAAAATTAGAGGGCCCTTGTAAATTTTGCTATCAGTTACTTAGATTCGTTTTTGTGTTTCTTTTTTAATAAATAATTACATTAAAGAGGAGAAGAGGGAGAAAATCTAGTTCTACTGCTGCTGTCCTCAGTTCATTCTCAGAAGAAAACTAATGGTCTCTAGATAAATGTTACAGCTATTGAGCCTTTGAGGACAGACGTGCTTCAGCCTGATCCTTGCAACTTGAATTTGGATTTTAAAATGGTCTTTTTTTTTTTTTTTTTTTTTTTTCCCCTAATGGTAAATGAATACTTATTTTTCTGTGTAATTTTCTTCTTGGTTTACAGCTGGGTTCAAAAAATCCAGCAGATGACTTTCCCCCTGTGACCTCCCCCCTCTTCTTTGCTTTCCAGTTCTTGCATGAAGAATGACATTTTCTGTCCATGAAGATGAATGTTTTCAAAGAATCTCAACATCTGTAACAAAAACAAACAAACAAAACCCCAAAATGACAAGAGCAACAACAACAAAACAAACAAACAACAAAAAACCCCCAAGGACCTTGTGGAAAACATTCTTGGCTGTGGGAGAGAAATCCTATAGTTCATGTCCTGCCTTTCAAATGTGCTTTCACATGTGACTTCAGGCAAATTACTTGCTCTCTCCACTTCTGTATCTGCACAAGCTCAGCAATATTTTTTAATATATGGATACACAGGAACAAACAGTCTTATCACTGCTGCTCTATTCTGTTACAGTTTAGATAAAACTATCTTTATAAAGGTTTAATAGTGTTTAAGACAAAATAGATTTTATACACAAGTTACATTTATTGTAAGAAAACAAATGGAAGAAGAAAATATCTATGCATTTTCAGCTTATCTGGACAAAGACTTTTGTTAGCTATTTCCTTGGTAACTTTTTGCAAGAAACCTTTAAAGATAACTTTGTTTTTGGGAGCGGAGAATCTTGAAATATGACAAAGGCTACTGAGAAGTCTTAATACAAAAGCACAATGCATCCCAAGAAAACTTTCATGATGTCACTTCTGTGGCTGAATCTCTGAGGAAAGAAATATTCTGCATGGGAAAGCACAGCAAGAGAGCAAAGATGATCAGATGTATTAACACACAGACTTAGCAACATCAAAGCAGGCAGGTCCTCGTTTAGTTTTGTTGGGTGTGCTTTGGGTTTATTTTCTGGGACACTGCACTGAGTTCGATAGCACTGGAAGACTCCGGAGAAAAAGGGAACATTTTGCCTTCCTTCACAGAAACATTTCTGAAGTAGATTAGATGTGTCATGAGAGATGATGCAGGGCAATTTGTAGAAGGAGATGATACAATTAACAATCACAAATAGAAAACAGAAGCAGTCGATAAATATTTCTGTGCCATAATTGCAAACAGGCAAGAATGATGTTCTTGCACAACATAAAGATGAAGTACCTTTCTGTTCACACATCATCTACTGAGGACAAACAATGAGGAATCTGTGTGACCTAGATGACTTGCACATCACAGCCCAAAGTGATGATGAACATTTTGACAAATGATGAGGAGAACTCAGAAGAGTTACAACAACCTGTAAGAAGGATTCAAGAGGGATATTTCATGAAAATTATAAAAGGATTATTTTTTAGAAAGTTACAGTTTCTGGATGCCAAAAGTACCTGAATTATTCAAGTAATTATTAATTATTACATTAATTTTTTTGGAACTTTTGTGGGGATTTAGAGTCTTGTGACATTCTAATTAAAAATATTGCACTGTGAATTACCAAGGATGAGCTGATGAATGGTATAACTGACAAATTGTAAGCAGTTTTTATTCATGGAGAATTTTCATTATAGGTTTTCCTAGTGGAAAACATCACCATGGAAAATCTACCTGATACTGCTCAAGATTTTTGTCCATGATTTGATAGTAAATATATCAACACTGTCAATAAGGTATGTGGTTGGCACAAAGAGCAGAGGAATGGTGAAAACATGATGAAGTAGAGCAGTCAGATACAATGACCAAGACAATCTGGCGAACTGATGTATTCAATCAAGATGCTTTTCAGGTCAGGTGAATGAAAAATTTTATCCATGGAAGTATGGGGAATGCAGCTCTTTCCCACAACAGAGGAATCAGAACTACAGAAGATATTTAAAATGTATAGGGATAATAGTAGAGAGAGAATCAGTGGATTCTGCAGTGGTTTTCTGCAACAAAAATACTCATTCCAAGTCTTGTGTGTGGAAGCAGTTAAAATAAGAAACATCTTCTTATATAGTACTGATGAGATGATCATTATTGTCTTACTAACAATTCTAGAGCCTACAATTTCAAAGGAATATTAGAAAATTGGAAAATAAATCTATTCCAGTTATTCAAGAGATGGTGAATATACATTCCAGTGAATCCTGCTTGGGTTTTCAGTCTTTTTTGCCTAGCAGGGAAAGCCCACATTGATTTCTGGACACTAAATGTCATTCAGCTGGGAAAGATAGTTTAAATACAGTGATTACTTAATAGTTAAATGCAAATGTACTTGAGAAATTGATAAAATTGTGCTGGATCCTTCTCTCCTCATTTTTCCATACCAGAGGGCATATTTTGGTCACAGATTGTTACCTCCATAAAGGAATAATGTAGTGAATATCAGAGATAGGAAGAAATTTGGACTAGATGGAGATATATTGCTGCCTGCCACAGAGAGATATTGTTATGTAAAGGGGAAGCCACTGGTGATAATCCAACACCTTTGGATCAGGTCTTGGCTGTGTCAGTTTTCAACCCAGTTTGAACATTTTTGGGATTGTGACAAGATTTAAGTCTGAGTAGTAGGGCAATAATTACCAGTGGCCTATCATCCACATTCATGTGATTTCCATATCAACAGGAATAATATCATAGAGATAATAGAAGTTACATTTATAGAAAGTGTATATTACAAATTCCTCCCTCTCTACTCATTCCATCAGGAGGAGAGCTGTTGGTAACAGAGCTTTATAGCTATAACAACTGATATTTTCTCTGTAGAAGTACTAAGTTAAATCCCAGTAATATCACCCAGCAGAGCAGCTATCACAACATCAGCTCCTGTGCTGGTAACCAGAAAATGCTCTTTATAGCACTCCTGAGTGTAAATTTTATGTACTACAGCTAAAAATATCAATTTTATTCTTTCTTTAGTAACCTCTTCTAGAGATCATGCATCAACTTACATATCATATTTCATAAATAATTATCTTACAAGGAAATTTAACTTGGTGTAAAAATAAAATGTCAGTCCCATTTTTCTTCCACAGAAATATCCTTATGCCAAGAGAAGATGAAACCTTCACCATATGCTCATAAATGAAAGAGAAAATATGTTATCTAACGGTTCTGAGTTAGCAAACTATTCTAATTGATTTATTTTTCTTAGTAATTGCACTGCTAAAATGTGTCTGTGCTTAAACTGCCACCAGCTTCGTCTAGCATCTCCTATTTTAAACACTGGGCAATGAATGCAAAAAATTGATCATATTGTCACAGATGATGAATCGGGGCTTTATATTTCTAATACTGCTTAAAATGATTGAACTTTTAAAAAATTATCTTAATTCTAAAAAATATAAATATTTGTTTGAGACTGGTTATTAATCCAAAAGACTGGGTTAATAAAGAACAAAGACAAAGTACTTTCTTCTTATCATAAAACTTCCTGGTTTTATGAATATATACAAAGAAGTTTAATGCAGATGCTCATATTATTCTTGCTTCAAAGAAGAGTGGATGGATTTTTTGGGCTGACATTCTCCAAAACAAAGGATTGAAAATCAGAATATACCAGCAAAAACTAAAACAAAAGAGAAAAAAGGAGGGAGATAACAGACAAAACTTATGAGGCCTCCAACATTTATGCTATAGCTTGTCTTGTTCAAATGTTCTATGGGAAAGCAGAGAGGAAAATTTGCACATTTTCATGTGAGCAACCTTTGTAAAATCACCAACACTCCTTTTTAAAATAACAAATGAGATATTAGCACATTTCATCAGAGCAAGCATTAAGTCTGAATATAATGGTGCAGTTTTATGGTACCCTGAGAGTTAAGTTTAAAATCATGGGAAGTCAGGCAATATTCTATTCCTGGTACTTTCATGCTTGTGGGGGACTCCCTCATCATCTCATCTCAGTCCTAATATCTGCTGCATAAGCACCTTTGTGATCATGGTCTTCAGTGGAGTTGCCCACTGAGCTGGAAGGATTTTTACTCAACAGTGTCCATACACAGGAAATGGCCCAGCTTCATTATAAAACAGCTCTCAGGGAATGTGTTTCAAATGTGGATTATGGCAAAAATTATCTTTTTCCTCAGTACAGCCATGATCCAATACCTATTCCAGTTACTAACAGTCTCCATGGACTTTAATCAAGCACTTGAACCCTTGTCAATGTTTCTTGCAGCTGGATTATATTGTCCTTATTTCCCATTTGTGAGCATTGTTTATTCAAAAGTTAGAAAAATGTTTTGATGGATTCCTGCTGGAAAGGTCAAGTCATATATACCCGTGTAACTTATTGACCAAGTTTTATATATTGAAAATAGATGGGGAATCACCTATTAGAAAAAGTTGCCTAATTATAATGTCTGGAAAACCTACAGTCCCACTAAGAACAGATCTCCTTCCCTGGAGATATTCAGGCAGCTGTGTAACATGACAACAGACTGTGACCTAGCATTCAAAGAGTATAATTCCATATTCAAAGAAACCTGGTTTAGGCATCTAGGAAAACTGTTTTTGCTGTAGACAAAGCAACAGCAGGAAAATGACAATTTGAAGAACACATTGAAGTTAGCCATGAAAATGGCTGTAGAAAGAATCAAACAAGAAAAGCACTGAGTATCAGTAAACCAGCTGCTGCTTGTTAGTATTGTTAGTATTATTAGTATTTAGCTTCCTTCAAGCACTCAGGTTAGGAAGGATCTCTGGCAGATTTGTAGTCCAGCAGAGCCAATTGCAAAGTTAGATCAGTTGTTCAGATTCTTGCCCAGCTGAGCATGTGCCCCCCTACAGCCCCTACAGGATATCTCTTAGATCGAGCTGGGATGGGGCTCTGAGGAACCTCGTGTAGTGGCTGCCACCCCTGCCTATGGCTGGGTTTGGAACCAGATGACCTTTAAGGTTCTTTCCAATCGAAATCATCCTATGATTCTATGACCTTTTGGGCCCAGCAGTCCAGTTTTCTTTCCATGCACTTTGTGGCCCAGACTCCGTTTTCTCAGTTTGGTTACTGGGCACTTCTTGGACAATGTTTCTGAAGCCCTGCTGATTTCTGGTGAACATCATTTATAAACCAGTTCTCATTCACAGACTCAGACATTTCATTAGAGAAGGAACAGGTGGATTAAACCTAACTGATCTAAGTAAATCAGGGGTACCAATTAATAATAACCTTTTTGTCTTTCATGTACCTTCCACAAATTATGTTTTCTTTCAGTGCGCTAATACTGGACCTTGTTCATTCTCTTGTTTTATTTATTCTTTTAAATTTCTATTCAAGTCCATAATTGACAAAATCATCATGAAAATAACATATTAAACAGAATGAACTAATAATCACTTTTCTTTAATTCAAAGTTTGAATTGATTAAGTCAGGATAATCAGGAATCTAGTTTTAAACATGTTGTAAGTAATAAAACCCTCTGTAATATTTTTGTCTCTTGAGCATGAAGAACTAAATAGTCTTATTTCTATTTTTCCAAGACTTGCCAAGATATCATGACAATTGAGATTTTTAATCCACATTTTTGAGACTGAGATATCAAAATTTTAGCACCTTGAGCCAATGTCACTATTCAGAAAGCAATTTTATTTTCAAATGTTTGGCTGTTCACTTCAGAAAACATCTTTAATTTGCCTGTGTCTCTCAGTCAGCTAATTCCCCCCTGACTTGGCTGGAAACAGACTGAAACTATTAGTGTGGTTTTCATACAGCTTTCTGAACAGCCAGCAGACAGAAGATACATCTTTGATCCGTGAACAACCTAGGCCAGATATTTTATGTGTAGCTTAGCAGTGAATGCCTCCATATTTCATTAGCAATCTCCAGTAAAATTCTGTTCTCCTTCTGCCTTCAGCAAAATGCAAGAAATTACAAGGATGACATGAAGTGTAGAAGAGAGGAACATTATAAAAGGAACTACTTAGAAAGTGAGAAGTGGCAGTGCTCACTTGCTTAATATTTGTATAAAAACCTCTTGAAGATGAGAGGAATAGAAGCATTCTTTTTTTGGTTTTTTTATGCACTGGTGTGTTGCACATCCTAATTGAAACTTGTGGAGCAGAAAGCTGATCTTGCAGTAATGTTTGTGGATACAATTATGGAAATCCTTTGAGTGTGATTAAATTATACAGTGCCTGGATATTAAAGTAGTTTCAGTACTTATGTCTGCGGTAGAATCCATGGCAAAGTGTGAGGTGACACCTACCTGATCAATCTGTTTAGGAAGGACATAATGCACAGCAGTTTTCCAATTAACAAGTTTTTTTCTGGTGGCGAATAACATACATAAACGAGTCAATTCTCCATGGTCTGTTGGGCAAATTTGATC
Organism: Poecile atricapillus; assembly: GCF_030490865.1. NCBI lineage: Eukaryota > Metazoa > Chordata > Aves > Passeriformes > Paridae > Poecile > Poecile atricapillus. The sequence goes on from NC_081288.1 coordinate 8,092,937, forward strand.
ACAGATGATGTGAGGACATTCTTGAAAGACCTCTAAGAAGATATGATCAGTATAAAATGGCCATTTAACAGAGGAAAAGGCATGTTTTAATATTAATTTGAGTCCAAGAAGTTTTTAGTTTATTATTCATTACTAAATCCAGGTCTTTTAGCGTCTTTTACAAGTCTAGGTTATGGAACTTGATACAGTTATTTGTTGGAGATACAGTAATTTATCCACTACCATAGGTTGATTTAGTTCTTGTTCATCTCAAAAAATTGGTTGATTTCTTTTCGCAGGTAAAGAATATTTTAATTTATTATCTGTTGTGAATACCTGGGCAAGTGTCCAAAGCTTCAGGATTTGTTGTTAATAAACAAAACTTGAGAACAGAGGAAGAAATCTTTTGCACAGACAGAAAAAAAAAAAAAAATTGAAGTTCTGTCTAACACAAAGATATACTTTAAAAATGGTATTTCCTGAGAAGAAATATGGTCCATCCAGAATATTAAAATTCAAATTCTTAGTAGTTCTGATTTTAAGAAAAATCACTTAACTCTGTAGGTTTTCTAAAATATTCAGGCTCCTAAAATTCACAAAAAATAATCAGACTAAAGTCTGGTTTCCCAAAGCACAAATACGCTTTAGCTGCTTCCTCACTTACAGAGAAATTATCTTTTTAAGGCCATTATAAATTTGATCATCTCCTTAACTCAGGACTAGATTTTACCCAGGAAGTGTTTTAATTACCTGGATAACTTTCATTGCAAACTCACTTGATTCTCATTTTGGGACAGAATTACCTGAGGTCTAAGGCTGTGGAGGAAGGCATATACACTATGTCAATTAGTAAATGGTTCAAGTATGTTCCTGATAAAAAATCTCATCTCATTTCCAGTTTGGAGGTTTGGCTGTCAGCCACTGGGTCTTGTTATCACAGATGAAAGAGCCCTCTGATATCAGGCACTGCTCCCTGCGTAGGTGGAATGTTCCCCATGTTGTCCATATTAATCTGATTCATTGCTGCTACTACATTATCTTTCATAAGTTTTTCTAACTGTCAATTTTCAAACTAGTGCTGGTTTTGATATGCTGCTTGTTTTTGTAGCTGAGAAACCATGAAATAGCTGCAGAGGACTTAAAAGAGATCTTCATCTGGATGAATTATTACTGATGGGGAAAAAAAAATCTACATCTTTGAAGGATGTCTTGCACTTCGGACTACAATTTTCTAACAACTTTCACCACAGAGGCCTCATGTTTGCTTAAATAAATGACTGAAGTGGCTAGACATTTATTTTTCTATGTCTGGTTCCCAAAATGGAAGCTGGAACTGTCATGGTAGGCACCTTAGCTCAGGTTTTTCTGGCCTAATTTTCAGCTACATCCTTGTGATGTCTACTAGCTACATGCCCTGGCAGTGCATATCTGGCCAAGAAGAAACACAAGGCAGGTGGATTTACATGGAATTTAGGAAAGTAAATAAAAGTAAATTAAAAAGGCACTTTTCCCAGTGCCTGGAAAGTGTTATCCACTGCAGGGTAATCCATGCAGTGCAGCAGATGCCCTGAGAACTGACTACAAAGCTGCTTAATATAGTGGAGTGTCTGAAATTCTTCCCCTCCTCTGCAGCTTAGACATAGGGCTTAGGGCTCATGGAAAAGAGATGAATTCCAGCATCCAAAAACCTCTGCTGTGAAGAAGTCCACAGATACACTTCCCAAGATCTCAGAAGAGATTGCAGAAGAGACATTATTTTCTCTTTTCTCTCAAACCTCACAGTGGTTTCATTAATTGGCTTAGCAAGTGAGAAAAGAGGCTGTTTTCATCAACTTATCGTGGGCCAACTTGAGAGGGCTCTGTGAGCACAGGGATGAAACCCTTTTTGTCAAAGCTGTGCAAGAGCATCCAGAAATATAACTTACAGATCTCTCAGGTTCCAAATCATCCATCTTTCCCCAAAATCCAGGAAATTGCACAGTCACATTTCCTACATTTACTTTCTTTTCCTTTGATTTCTTTTTAAAGTTACTTACTGACCCATGACAAGTATTTTTTGGAAAAAAAAACAAGAAAATTTTGTTTATTCAGAAGCATTTACTAACAACTCAAAAATCAATATAAAACACAATATTGCTGTCATACTTGTATTCAAACCGATCCAATACATATTACACCTTTATTTTTGTGGCAAAACTTTCTCCTTTGTGAAAAGCTTGTTTTAGAAAGTAATGGAAAGAAGGGTGAAAAGAGCAACTTGTCAGAAGCTGGGCTTCCAAGCTGTTTGGAAAGGGGAGAAAGTTTTGGCTGGTTGCTTATCCTGAAATTTTTCAAGATGCTTTTTGCTCAGATAAAATCACAAGTAAAGTTCAATTTGGATGTACTGCTGGTTGGTTGAATTTATACTGACTCTTGAAAATAAAGAGACTACCCAGAGGCCATAGTGTGGCTTAATTTCCATTTTGGAAAAAGATTGTTGTTTACTCTTGGAAGATGATATTGAAGAATAAAAGATAGCTTCATTATCTTACTTAGTTCCACTTTTGCTTAGATTCTTTTCTTTCCCTTATCCCTGTCACTGAGAATACTGAATACCCTTCTAACTGAGAGAGAATTAAGATATGGAAGGAGGCTCAAATAAATGTGCTTCATCAAGAGCTGGTGGATGACAAGACTACAGACAAGAGTAAAATCTGGGGTTTTACCTCCATAGAAACTTCAGAGAACTGCAGAGAGAAAAAAACTGAAACACACAAATTTTGAATGCCCTCCAACATTTGACAATTTGATTATTTTCTCATCTCTGTTTACAGACTTTGAAGCTGCTTACTGAGATATTCAGAAACAGAAAACTTTATAAGATAAATAACTGAAAGAGTGGAGAGTGAGAGAAGAGACTCGCTATGGCTGGACCTATAAAAAAATAAAACATGGTTCTCTGATTAATCTTGAAAACACATGAAAATGACCATGGAATTTACTTCCTCTTTAGGGATGGAAATAAGCAGGAACTTATCAGGATAATACGACATTCAGAGCCTGGCCTTGGACAGCATAACATGAACTGACAGCCTTTCCGAGGAATTTTGAGGGTTTGGCTCTATCTGAAGTTTCTTCACATTTCCAGATTTGGCTCTGAAAACCAATAAGAGGCATTTAGCAGAACCAAAAATATTGGATCCAATTTTCTGAGTAAAAATCCATAAGACCATCCTTCTTCCTAGACTGAGACATTTTACTAATAAAGGGCACGCAGAAGACATCCCTGACCCTTCTTTTCAGTCTCCATCTACTATACTCTTGTCATGAAGAAGGGAAGAAAAATTTCAGAGCAAAATAAAGGAAAATTATCAGTTGATAAAAGAAAAATATCAAACCTGCTTGCTAAAATAAACAAATGCAAAAGGCAAAATGTTAGAGAATACTTGTTTTCTAGCAAAACTACTGGAAGGAGTATGAGCAAGTAAATATGCACAGCATTCCTGGAGGAGAAATAAGTAGGGATCCTATTATACTGCTGCTTATGCACAGCTTGGAAACTTCACTATAAAAGCTGCAGGGAACAGAAATACACTGTATGCAAGCAGAACATCCTTGGACTGTTTATGACACTACATGTATGCCATACCCTGAGGTTCCTATAAAATACTTATTATTTTCCAGTTCAAGCTGTTTGGCTTAGCTGTGATTTGGGTAATATTTTCTTCCACTGGAAGAAGTGCTAGATGTTGGTATAGGCTGGAGTGCTACATATCCTCATCTTTCTCAGATTGCTCATAAATTTGCAGGCTGCAGTTATCAACCACAGATATTCCAAACTGCGAGTGACTCTGCCTGTGGTTCCATAGAGCATACCAAAGAGTATACCAAAATTTCAAGTTCATTTTTTCCTCCATCTCTATGGCTGTGCATTTCTTATCACAGATATAAAATGCATTAATTTACATGGACTTTGAAATACATGGGGAATCACTGATGTCCAGGGGGATCTCTGTTAATTTCAGGACAAAATATAAGACTGAGTAAACTCACAAGCTTTTAGTATGCAAACCCAAGGGTTTTTTTGGTTTTGTTTGGAAGGATTTACAACTATTTCAATCAAGAAAAATTTTGTAAAAGGACAGAGTAGGAAAGGCAAAACAATGACAAAACTTGAACTCTTTGACAAAGAACAAGGAAGCTTTTGATTAGGAGGAAGACAATTTGAGAAAAATTTCCTTTCCTGAGGCTGCACCTAAAAGCAAAGGAGGATATCAACTAATGCAAAACCCTGAGTACCGAAACAAAGGAGCACTTGGTGAGTGGATTAGGATGGGTGGAAATTCCTTGGGGTATACCTGTAAAACCTTCAAGGACATAGAGTCTGGAGTGAGAAGGGCATACAGAGCTCACTCCCAAGGATAAATCCCACCTGAGCAGAGGCTGGAAGGGAGCACTGGAGAGACCTACTGCAGTGTGTGTTCAACCTCTCCTGTTAAACCATGCTCTACTGCACTGCTTTGGCAAGTCACACATTCCCTTGCAGGACTGGCCACAGACCACTACCACTATCACCACGGACCAGGCTTGGGCACACACAGAGCCCACCGCAGGACCCAGGGGCCATGAACAGCCTGAAGGCTCAGTCACAGGAGGCTTGGGTTGGAGACACTCACCTCAGAGTGGGCAGACCATGAGCTTTTCTTTTAGAATATCTTCAAGGGATTCAATAGCTTAACTGCCCATGGGAAAAGAGCTCAAGAGGAATTTTGCTCCAAAGGGGTTCCTCTCTCTTTTTCTTGTGATATTAAATATTCTCTCAGGATAAACAATCTATTTGATGATTTTCCACTGACTGATACTCAGCTCAGGGAAAGGACAAGCACATTTTGCCAAAATTGCCTCTGGATTAGGGTGTTGCATGCCCCATTGCTAGAGACATGGCCTACTGAAGAAAACATTACGATTTAATTATACTGGTGAATGCAATATTATTTGTGAAATAAAATTGCCTTTTTATGATATTTAGCTTTCTTGGATCTTTAGAGAATCATTAAACAAAGTAATTCCCTATTACCTTAGTGAAAAGGAATTAATGAAAGAGCAAAGTTATCAGAAAGGTCTGAAAGAAAATGATTATGAGTTAATAATGTTTCAGGAATTTAAATGTAAAATCCTGCTAATAATCAGAAGAAATAGCTATGCGGGATCAAACTATCATGCAGAGCCTCCCACAATGATTTATTCATTAAAGAAAAGGAAAATTATTTTCCATTACTCCAAAGACTAACCTCACAGTGAAAAAATAATTTGCCATTTACAGTGCTTCATCTCTAGAAGTGCTTCATCTCTAGAAGTGAACAGTGACTTGCAAACAAAATATTTATTTCTATTAATAGTAATAAAAAAAGAGTAGTTCAATTAACTTTCCTGGATACCCTCTTCTAACATTTTTATATATTATCCATCTGTGTGATAGAAAAATTACAATCTAATAATTTAGGATCATGCAACATACTCTAATTGAAAGCTTTGCAATTATTTCAGTGTTTTGAACAGTCATTCTCAGCTGCATGCAAATATTCTTCTCCTATGTGACTTTAAGATCCTAGAAAATAAGTTTGGGCTTAAACCTCCTAATTTTTCTCTTATTCTTGAGAATTCTTGGAAAAATCACTTCACACTCTGATGTCTGCATATGGGAAGCCTGCAAGACTAATGCATGATAGGCTGTCAAAAATGGAATAATACAGAACTCCCTTCAACTAGTATGAAGAAAGATACCAAATTAATTTCTTTGGGTATTCTGTATTCTACATTATCTGATTGTAGTTGCCTATACTTAGACTTTTATTGTTCTTTGAGATATCTCAGGTTATTCAGGCTTCTACAAGAGAAAGGCAAATGCACAATCAGACTTAAAGAATACCAGAATGCTTCCATTTTGAGAAGTAGCTACTTGGGGCAATTAATTCTGGGTCATGGAATTCCACCCCTACATTTTTTGATGTGGGGTAAGTGTCTGAGCTTCTGTCATAGATGGACAAGCTCTAACCAGGACAGTCCATGGAGCCTGCAGAACCTTTTGGATGACCTGTTACCAGGTCCTCCTGAGAACATGGTTTTCCTGTAGTTCCTGTGTTGCATGTGCCGACAGAATGGGAGCACATTTCAGAGGGTATAACGAAAAGTTTTTTCTCTAATCTGTACAGCCAACAGTGGGACAAGTTTTTGGCAGGTGGTATAGTCTCCATTTGCGGAGATTTTCAAAACTTGGTGAGACAACCCAGAGAAATCTAAAAGGACCCCACAGATGGCTCTGCAACCTCAGAGGTAAACAGAAAGTTGGAACAGAGACCTCCAGAGGTCTCTTCTCTGATTTATCACATGATCTCCCAGTCCTTGGATACTGTAGAATACTTCAAACAACAGTAACACCAAATGCTGAACTTCTGGACACTGCACTGAGCTCTTGAGCAGCTCTGTCAGCAGCTGGAGTTTATAGACCCAGACCACATGTAGACATTTATATATTGCCAGCTGAATTTGGATCCTAGTCATGAGATGATGAATCCTCACATATAGTTAATATCTCACATGATAGTTAAGCAGATGTAAAGAAAGGCAAGGCTCATCAGGCATATTTTTTCCATCTAATTCACAGTGTGTTTATCCATGTGTGAATGCGAGACACATCATGCAGAGATACTAGAAAATACTGCGCCTATTTTTCTCTGTCTTTACATAAACTGTGCAGCCAAATCTCTTTCCCTTTGGCTGATCAACTCTGTGGCTGGGCTACTGAGTAGCAACCCATAAATAGTAGAAATTTCTGTGGGCAAAACTCTGCCTAAATTGAGAGGTATAAAGGAAGCATGAGGGGACAAATATACTTTAGTGATTGTCTTCACAACACTCCTGTAAGGGAGCCAAAAATTTTCCCAACTGTACAGATGAAAACTAAAGGTGCGTAGGTTCTCCCTTTTGTGCTTGTCATGTGAAACTAGGTCTTCACTCATATATCTAAAAACAGGAATACAGTGTCAGTTGAAATGCCCTCATAAGTCCATGCTGTCTCTGCTGCCAGTCCAAAAAGGCAAGCTCTCCTGAAGATTCTGTGTCATATATCGGTGCTACACAGATATCTTGGATTCTGCAGAATACCTACCATGTCATTAGAGACATTTGTGCAGTTAACTGAATAACTGAATATTTAATCCTTCCTTACAGTCAAAAGAAAGTAGTAAATAACTCCAAGATGCAGTTCATGACCTTGTTCAGACATTTAAACTGTTCTGATTCATTACAAGTGTAATTCAACATGTCTTTTGTGAAGCTATGAAAGACTGAATAATATTCCATTTTTATGGAGCTACTGTTATTTTATATTTATATTATATCAGATGCTGAATTTAAACCCAGCCCAACATAAGTGTCATATTGAGGATTTTTTTCTGTAGCACATGTGCCAGAACACTGCAGCTTTTTCCACAGGCACATGAAGCTGCCGAGTGTGATCAGATGCTGGCAGTGAGACAAAACACAAACAGAGAGAAGCATCTGAACTTCTCCAAATGTTTTGAAATCTTTCCCAAAAAAGTATTTTAAATTGTAGAGAAGTGTCACAAAAGTCATCCTGGGATACCTGAGAAAAGGTTGTTGTGAGCTGGGGGTAGGTCTCTTCCCATAACTAACTAGTGACAGGACAAGGGAGTATGGCCTCAAGTTGTAGTAGGGGAGGTTTAGTTCGGAAATTTAATCTGGGAAAAAATTCTTCACTACAAGAGTCATCAGGAACTGGAACAGAATGTCCAGGGAAGTAAAGGAATCCTCTTCCCTGGAGGTGTTTAAAAGATGCATAGATGTGGCACTTAGGGACATTGTTAGGTATATAGTTGGGCTTGATGATCTGAGAATTTTTTTTCCAAACTCAATGATTCTTTTTTGTCTTCTTTTTAAGGATTTCAAGACACCCACATGATCACAAAGCTTCTATTTCTGAATGCTCCCATCTTGCCCATCAGAGGGGAATGCTGAAAGCTAACAGTGAATGAACCTGATGTAAAGCACAGACATTTGCCCATAATTGTGTGCATCTGTGGTGTCTGCGGGAGTGAAATATAAATCTTTAAAATTCTCTGCCTTTATCATATATTCATATAAATAATGGAGTTTTTTTCTATTTTGACCTTATCAAGGTCAAAAATCTCTCTCCATCATTACCAGCTGTTTCTAAATTAACACAGTTTTTCTTTGAAATGAAACACATGAAAGAGTTTTATTGATTATTTTCTTAATAGAGAAAGTTTCAATGGTGGATTATCACATCAAATATTTCTAACACTAATGAAAATTTACTAATGGATAACATGCTCTTTATTATCTAGACAGCAGAGTGTCATCTTAAGTAGATTAATTTTATTATTTAAATTCTGTGAACTGCAGGACAGCTCATCTAGAATCTGTTATGGACGAAATAAAGAGAGGTTTTAAAGGAAACAACCACTAATTTTAATTTTAATGCTCACCGGTGAAACTAAAAATGACACATAGTCATTTAGTTTCATCAAAAACAAAGATTATTTTGATCTATGACAAAGTTATAGCCTTTAAAAAAAGGCAAGCAAATGAACATTTTAAAATACCTTTTTGAATTAAAATTGCCATTTTGAAAATATAAGAATGAATTATTTAGTCTCCTGATTAGTTTTTTCTCTATTTTCAGTACAAACAATTCAGAAATGTGAGAAATTCAAAGTTTCAGTGCCATTAAATCAGCACTTCCCAAATACTGGCACACAAACCTTTTGACAGAAAGGATCTCTGAGTTTAACTTTGATCACTTCTAGCTCTCAAAAAAAATCTACATCAACAGACTGTGATTGCAGTTTCTTGAGCTTATCACTCAAGATACTTTTATACTCAGGACTTTTACAGTTCCTCACTTTCCAGGTCTTTGTTTCAGCCTTCCAGATAATATCTTTATAGGAAGCTCTATTTAAAGAGTGAAAAGGGTGAGATCTTCTGCAACAAAATTTTGTATGAATCACTGAAATTGACCTGGCACCGCAGGTTTAGAACAACAGGTGTCCCCACTCCAGTTGCACATGGGTTTTAAAGTTTACTGTATAATTTTTTTACAGCAGAATTGTCACTTTTGTGTACATAAAAACATCTCAGCTGCATTAACAATGTGCTCCTCTGGGGCTAACTGGCTTTAATAGGTGTGTAAGCTATCATAACTACACAGATAACAGATAACTGCACTGTGGATCAAAAATAACACTCACTAGTGCATATCACAGTCCTCTTTAATGCTCTGGGCAAGAGTGTGGCTGTACACTCCTCTGATCAAGATCAAGGTGGTTGTGAACATACAACAATGCAGAGGACTTGTGGATATTTCCTACTGAAGTTTTGCAGGAACAGGTAGGACCTGCAGTTTCAGGACTGGCACAACAATAACCAAGTCAAGTCTTACCAGTGCAGCTGGTCAGTTCAGCAAAGATGTTCAGATATGATTCACTATAATACACCACAAATCTACTCTGAGGCAGCGTCGTCCAGGGTGCATTTGAGAGCCTTGGGAAGTTTATGCTTTGGAACGAGTCTGAGAATGTTGTGGAAGATGGTTCCCTATGAATAAAATTAGAAGAATCATCAATATTAAAATTCAGCTTCATTTGTAATTTGTATTTGTAATATTTAGCTTCATATATAATATATGAATTGTCCAGGAACAGGAACAGGACAACACCAAATCAACTTGGTCTTAACAACAAAGATAATTCAAATTAAAAATAAAAGGTTCTGAAAAACATGACAGACGCAAAACAGAATATTTGTGTCTGGCAGAAGAGACAACTCCAATGACTGACTACATAGCATCCAGCCCCCTACACAGTTTTGTGTTGTGAGAGATATCACCCACCAGAATACTCAACCACCAAATGTTATTCCAAGAAGTGTACATTGAATATGACACACATACACTTTTCATGGAAAAGCCTTACCACAATTAGAATTTATGCTGTTAATTGCTGCTTTTTGGAAAATACACAAAAAATTTCCTTTTTGCCAAGCTCAGAGAAATGAGTGACCTTTGCAATCCACTGCCCAACCAACCTGGGAAGGAACTGGCAGAAAAAAAGTCCAGCTCTCTACAAACCCTTAGAACCGTGTTGTTTCTACAGTGTAATTTTTGATAGTGGTTGTTATGACTGTCATTATAGAAAAACACATATTGCCAGTTATGCATATCTTTTTATTTTGCTACCATGCATAGTAAATACTATAATCAATAGTTGACTACCATAATCATAGCAATTAGTATGCAGCTTTAATACTGAATCACTGCCAAGAATATTTTTCAACATCAAGACTGTCCTACTCTTCTCTCTGTAAACACAGCAGTATATTCCTCTTCAAACACTGCAGACAGGAACAACCTTTGTCCAACTCCTCTCCCATGGGTTTCAGCAATTTAGGTCAGATCCTAAACAAGCATAAAGCATAAAAATAAGAGGATGCTGATAAAAGCCTTTACAGACTGAAGTTACAAAGAGATGTCAGGACAAACCAAGAGATGAAGAAGACAAATTTTATTATTTACTTAGTATTAAAATACATTCTAGTAAAAATATATATAATCCTGTGGGAATACACACATACTTATGTACACATATACATCTATTCACACGTGTGCACCCACACCCACAAGTAAGCAAAAATGAATGCATGTATGGACACAGATAAAACTTTTTGTGTTATAGTAAATTTAATCTTTCCCTTTAAAGATATTAAGCCCGAATGAAAAAATAGCTGAATAAATTCTTGTTTCTGAGCGTATCTCAGTAGCTGTATCTTTTCACTGTAGGACTCTGCTCTCAAATTGTTTTGACAGAGATAGGATTACTGCAGAATTGGTCATGAAAGAAACTAATCTTTTATTCCTACCCCAAATGTTAGTATATTCTTATCTGCATTGGCAGTGTTAAATCTGTAGGTAAATATGAATTTGCTGGCTACAGTATAGCTTCAAAAGATCAGCATCCTGACAGGAAAACCAATATAGCCTTGATGCTAATCTTTATTTCTATAGACAGTTGCTAAGTATAAATACACCCTATCAGCTATGCAACTCTAATCTAAAGCTGTTTGCCACACCAGAATAAGAAGTGGAGTAGAAAGAGTTTGAAAGCAAACCTAAACTTCAGAGGATATGCTAATGATTGATGACATTTTCTTGTCAGCTGTTATTTGTATGAACAGATAGCACTACTATTTCGGAAAAGAAAACCTTTAAAAATGCATAGGGGTATTTGAAATAGGAGCATTCAGGCATCACAGGGTCATATGTGGCAAAAGACATGGGATAAAAAGGTTATATTTTGTCCAGTAACAGAATGTCAACACTCAGTAGAGCAGTAGCAAGAATTCAGGATAATTCTGCCTTCAAAGACTGGCGACTGCAGGAGCTGGCTCAGGTAAAAGTATCCCAGGATGACTTTTGTGAGACCAGGGTGCAATTTAAAACACATTTTTTTGGAAAAGATTTCAAAACATTTGGAGAAGTTTCAATGCTGCTGTAAGCTGTTCTTTTGTCCCACTGCCAGCATCTGATCACACTTTGCAGATCCATGTTGCCATGGCAAAAGCTGTGGTGTTGTAGCACATGCACCACAGGAAGGATCCCTTAAGAACAGGGTGGTGAGCTGGGGGACCACACATATATGTCCTGCCTTTAAATTCAGTATATGATTTAATATATTAAATAATGATGGCTGAATATAAATGAAATATTAATCAATCTTTCTTGAATTTATTGAAGACATGTCAGCTTGCCTTATGAAGTTCTTATGTTATGAAGTTCTTCCTTATGGAAACATTTTGAAGCCATCTGGAAAAAGAAACAATGTATTCCCATTTCTTCCCTCACAATGTTATGCAGACTGGACCTTATCCAATTCAGTCATGAAATCTGAATAGGTTACAGAGCTGGGCAATAAAGAACTGCATGAAATTTAATGAGAGCAAGACTTGGCTTGTCTACCTGGGATGGGACAATCCTGGTTATACATACAAATTGGAGTACAAAGCTCTGAAAAGCAGCACCACGGAAAGAAAACTGAAGATTTGGGTGGATTGACTAATAAATGACTAATATAAAGGGCCATCCCCATCCTGGGGTTCATCCAGCACAGCATCCATCACTGGCTGGTTGAGGGAGATGATTGTCCCCCTCTACTTTGCAATAATTTGACCTCAGGTTGAGTGCTGTGTGCAGGTTTGGGTGTCTCAATGTAAGAAGGATGCAAAATTATTGGATAGCATCTAAAGGAGGGGAATCAACGTGGTGAAAGGCCTGGAGGACTTGTAAGGAGCATCTGAGGTGCCTTGCTTTGTTCAGCTTGGAAAAGAGAAGAGGCTGCACCTTTCTCCAAGGAGGGAGGAGGGTGTTGGTCTCCTCCCTCTGGTGACCAGTGTCAGGACATGAAATGGAATCAAGATACATCAGGGGAAGTTCAGATGGGACATGGGGAAAAGCTTCTGCATGGGGTGGTGGTCATTCCCTGGAAGAGGCTACCCAGAGAAGTGATCATACGTCAAGCTAGTCAGATTTCAAGGAGGGTCTGGACTACACTCTTATTGTATTGTATTGTATTGTATTGAGTTGTACTCAATGATCCTTAAGGGTCACTTCCAACCTGAGGAATACCTCACAGAATACTGTGACTCTGATTTTAAATCAGATATTACAATCACCACATGTTGTCTGGGGGCTTTCACTGACACTTTGCATAGGTTCATTCTTGCATTTACACTCAGCCCGGTTGTGTTCAGCATCTGCTGCAAAGGAAGACAAAGTTTCTTTCAGCTTTAGGGGTAAAAGGCCTGTGGATCATGGGCAAATTCAGCTTCAAAACTGATTGGGCTCTTTCAGTACCTGGCTTCCTAAATACTCACAAGATGAATGTGAACATGCATGCTAAGTTCCCCATAGAAAATTATCTTGGTCTCAGAGATCATGTTTCACATTTTCTTCCTTACTATTTATGTTCTGCTCTGAAAGTAAATGAATTCTAAATTGAATCAGCAATTCAGTCTTGCTACATTTCATTGATCTATGACAGATCAGAGTTTGATGCTGAGCTAATGTGGCCCCAGGCATCAACCTTTACCACTAATATGGTTTTAAAATTCTCAGCTCAAGTCTATTTATTATGAATGTAATCTGTTTTAGAAAAGCACCTAAATCTCCACTAATGATTCATTCAGATGCATGCACTGTCCTCATTTAAAATGTCCAGGTCAACCCCGCTTATCCTGATTATTTTAATAGTGCACATTGTTCTATATTACCTGGTTTGCTTCCACTCTCACTCTGTTTCAGATATTTTTTTGCCTGACTCACACAGATGACAGACTGGGATGATTTATTTCCTTATGGAACATTCTTTGTATTCTATAGCTATTTTTTGCCACAGTAACACTTTATTACCATCTTCTTCCAGCAGTTCACTCTCAGCCACAAGTAAAATTTAGGGAAGTTTTCTGAAATTTCTTATGATCTGCCAACCAACATTTTATCTGGGATACTATACCCCAGATTCTTAACTCAAAAAAAAATTAGTTCTGGACCTCAGTGATTCTCCAGTGATTGACATCCATCAACACTAACAGGAAAGTGATTCAGCTTCCTGATGTCAGCAGACAGAGTTCAAAAACATTCACATTTGTCATCTGGCTTGTTACCTTCTACTTTGCTTATTTGATACACGGCATCCCCTTCAATTTCTCCTTACTTTCCTCACATGTGCTTATTCCTCCCAAGCACAAAGCAGGGAAATGAATGTTTCTGACTATTTACTAAACTGAAAAATAAAACCCTGTGTTCAACTGGAATAATAATATTTTGGTTCTTCATCTGAAAGGGCTAAAAACAAAAGTCAAAAAAATCCCAAATATATTTTTTGTCTTAACACTACTTGTTGATCTATTGTGCATGATACTTCTTGGGGTTTGTTTTATTTTGTTTTATTATTTTATTGTACTTTATTTTTTTATTTTATTATTTTTTATTTTATTTTCCTTAAAGACTAGGTAATTTGTCAAGTAAAATACCAAAACTCTGAAACCTAAAAGAGCATTTCCTTTTGAAGTTCTTATATAATACATTTCAATATTTTATAATTGAATACTTTGTTGAAAAATATTGGCCATAATTGGGTTTAAACTGCTTCTCAGTACAACTTGAATTCACAAAAATATGAATTTTTCTGTGAATTTACTCTCCCTAGAAAATCTGTGGTCATGTCTCCATATAAACAATGACTAACAAGATACTGTTAGTCCTATTAATGTTGTATGCTTTGGATTAAAATTTACATTGTCTTGTCAAAATAATTTCAAAATATGTTCTGATTTCAATAAATGCCCCTAGTGCTTGTGATAAACAGAGAATTTGAAATTATAAGGCTTTGGATTTAATAGGGACCTTCAAATTAATTCAGTGTTAGGTATATCTATCTATCTTGTGGAAATACCTTCCATCTCTTGAAATTTCTCATCTAAAGGCAAAGTAGATAATCTTCCAAGATCTTTTTCCTATTGAATAATAAAAATATTTCCAGGCTGGTTGCTCTCTTGAGGGTTTGTTTCATGGCAGACTTCTGGCTCAGCTCAAATTTGCCCTTGAACATAAATACTGTTCGCCATTTTGCTGTACACCTCGGTTTTATTTATCTGAGTTCTGTTAGGGCAGCTCATTGTTTCAGAGGAGTTAAAAAAGCACCTGAAGAGTCATGTGCATCTCAGTTGTGCATTTCTTCTGGTTGTCAAGGAAACCACCGCAGGATTCCTGGCAACAGACTTCATCTCAATCGGTAATGGAAACACCACAGGTATTAGCCAGTCAGTCACCTCCCACCGGGTGCTATTTTGGGAACAAGTCCATAGATCAGATTCTCCCCTTCCAGCAGCTCTGAAGCTGTGAGGGTTTGTCGTGTGCCTTTGTCTCTGTGGGGCTCGGCTCTCAGGCAGTTTCTCTGGGCAGAGAGTCATCCTAAAGGTGAGACTGTTAAACACTGCTCTCAAGGTACAAAAAAAGCCTTCAAAGCACTATGGTAACTTTCCTAAAGTCTGAAGTGAGGGCTAAAAATTATCAGGCAGAAGATGGTAATAGCCTTTGTTTCAAATGGACACTCTTTCTCTTCGTGTACCAAAACTGTACAAAAACCAAGCATATTAGTAATGAGTTATGGTAATATTTAGTCATCAAATGTCCCGAGGATGTTGACTGATATCTCCAGTCCTGGGAATGGCAGAACGCTGTGGTTATGGTTCTGGGGTCACCTGTGAGTGCTACAGGAAGTCACCCAGACCGAGAGTCCAAGTGCCCCTGCTACCAGCCTGTTCTCAAACTGAGTTTGTCCAGAGAGCATTCAGAAGGGTAAAGTGCTTTATTTCCAAAAAGGGGAAAGAAAAGGGGTGTGATTGGGCATGTTCATAAGAAATGACAGAGCAAGCTGGAAGGTTACTTGAACGCTAAGGGGAAAATACAGGACAGGATAATGGGGAAGATAGATGGTAGGAAGAAAAGTAAAACTGTGATGCACATCTGAAATAGATATGTAAAACAGGGGTGGGAAACCTTTGGGGTGGGAATGAAAGAATGATAAGAAATGTCACCATAGGGAGAAATGGTTGTGGACAATTGAAAAATCAAGAATAGGGAATTTATGGCAAAAAATAGATGGGCCTGTACCATCACAGAACTGCATGGTGTTTCATTTTATGAGGGAAAAATCTGAGGTAATCTCTACGTAATTAAGCATTTTGGAAGGAAATTCTGGGGTAATCTGTAGGGACAGAAGGAGAGGTGCATGCTCCAAGTGATGCTGAGGGCCCTGAAGGAATGGCTGATCCCTGTGTGGTGCTGAGCGAACATGGGGGTCACTGAGGGGAGGTGGATGTTGCCTATGGTCCTCTGATGAGCTCATGAGGGTCACTGTGGGCTGCCAAATGCTTTGTGTGTTGCTGAGAGGGCATAAAGGTGACTGAAGGAATGGTGGGTGCCCTGCATCTTGTGAGGGGACATGAGGGTCATTTGAGGAGGAGGCAGGTGCCTCAAGCACTGCTGAGGAACCATGAGGGTCCCTGAGGGGCTTTTGGGTACCCTGCAGGTAACTGAGGTGGTGGCAGATGCCCTGTGTGCCACTGAGGGCGTGTGCAGATCACTGAGGGGGATGAGGGTTTGCCGGGGCTGGGTGACCTCCCTGAGGGCAGGGCTGGGACTTTGCTGTTGGCCTTTTTCCCTTGTGCTCCTTTGGCTGCCTGGAGAGAAGGGCAGCCCTGTAAGGAGGGTGAGAGCCCCTGACTCCACACATGAGGGGGGAAATGGAGCTCTCCTGACCCCCAGCCCACTGTGTAAGCAGGGCAGGGGATTTCCCCTGCCTCGGCCTTGCCCCTGCTCTCTGAGGACAGACTGAAGCTGCTTAGTGGTAACGTGGGCACCACGACCTGTAGGCAGGCCTGGGTCTCTGCCCATGCAGCATGGCTGCCAGTCCTGCCAGTGCCCTGACACTCAGGGCATGTGTCACGACCTTGTGGAGCCCTTAGTCCACAGGAACGTCCTGTGGTTCCTCTACACAGGGAATGGATTGGAGGGCAGGGAATTAAATAAAAAGAAAAAGAGAATATTGTCTGGGATGGTAATATTATCATTAAGAGAAATCTAATCTTAGAGTTTGGAGAACCTTCTCTTAGCTTTTTCTGTTGCTGACCTCATGGAAAAGCCTCTGCCAGAGGTAAATGCTCCCAGGCCTAGATGATCTCAGGAAGTCCCAGAGTTTGTTTTTGGTTGAAGAGGAATCAGTTCATTAAAAGCCCCTCTTTCACAGTAGTGTATGAAAAGTTCTCTGTAGACAAATCCAGAGTAGTGTCCAGTCATGTTGATGACAAGTGTTCTTTGTTCTCCCTTTGTGCATTCTGCTCTTATGAGGGAAAATAAAAAAGTATGGTAGTGGTGAAGTACTCAGATAAACAGTGATTTTAAAGAGAAACAGAGTAGTAAGGTAACTGTGAGTAATCATAGTACTACTTGCAAATCTTTTCAAGGAGATTTACAACCTGTTGAGTTCAAAGTTTGTAGAAATCAGTTCCTGGAAGGAAAAGTTAAGCAAATAATCATATTCACCTGAAAGTCATCAACAAAATAACAGCCATAAACGGAATTTGTGTAAATAAAGCCAAATTAAACCTAATTTCATCTGTTTTAGAGTAAGAGAATGTATGGAGAATGTCCTACATGACATACCTCAGCTTCAAGAGCAGACTATTTGATAGTCTTCCACAGTAATTCATAAAAATGGATGAAGGAAAAATGTAAGAAAGTAATTTAGTGTAAATTGTTAGTGTTTAGTGTAATGATGTGTAATGATGCGGTGTTGAAGCTGAAAGATTAATTTAATGTTGTCCTTTAAGGACCAGTTTTGAAGCTGTTGCTATTTAGTATTGTCATTAATGAGCAATTATGATCTTTGCAATTTTGCAGGTGACATTGATCAGAGAGTTCCTGAAGAACTGGAGGGCAGGAATCCAGGTGATGCTATTGAACTGGAAGGGAGAATTGACAAAACTGCTGATACTTCATGACAGGGATACTGATATTGTTCTTAGGCAAAACTAGTCGGGTCTTCTAGTACAAGATAGTGAAGAAACGGTTGGGTTGCAGGAGTATAGAACAATATATTTTATTGCTCACAAATGACCCTGAAACAAAATGACAGGTTGTAGGAGAAACCCTACAAGTTAAAAAAAGAATAAGCAGGTGTAAAACTTATAACACAATCCTTCTCTCCATTCAGAACCAAAGGAGACCTGAGCTGCAAATCTGGGTCCAGTTTTCTTGGGCAGAGACAGGAGTACACTGAACAAACAACCAAACTGGAAAAAGTGAAATGTTGCTCCAGCTCATATTTATGATATCACAGTTATATTTGATGTGGATTTGATGGTGAAAGCAATGAAAAAAAAGAGGAGAAACCCATAACACCTGTGCAAAGAGTAATACAGCAAAGGAAGAAGAACTGAAAATTGCTACTGTTGAGATTTGTTACAATACACACACAACAAGCTAGTGGACCTTTCAATTGAAAAGTTAAAATTAGATGGGCATTTCTATTTGAGAAGGATAAAATTGTCATTATAAGACAGAAAGATGCCATTTCTATTAGAACTGTTACTTATGTTTATTTTTTTTTTTTTGAATCCTTAGAAATTCCATGCTACATGATCTTGAATGTTGATAGTTCTATTTTCTAACAAACCCAAGAGGAAACATATTTCAAAGACACAAACCTAAATTTGTTTGCAAGACTGTGTCTAAACTGCAGGAAACCAGTTTGGGAGATATAGAGACAATGTACCATGTGTATGTTTGTACTCATCTCTGAAGAAAAATTCTATGGAAGCCTTTTAATTTTCTATCACAAAATGGGCAGGGCCCACATAAAGGAAAAATCTTTTGTATTGAATACATGTGAATTGACTTCATGATTGACCTCCCTGTAAAGAAGTGATGACATGGTTGTATATGCTATGCCAACTTTGTTGTTTAACCTCACTGCTTCAAAAGGCTGTTTAAAAAGCCCTCAATAATATTGCTTGGAGTAATAAATGATAGCAACAAGGAAAAATTTACAATTAACATAGTGAAAGAAAAACAGAAAAAATTTAAAGCTTAGTAAAAGAATGAAAGCAGTTTTCTACACTCTTATAAGAGTCCCTTCTAGTCAAAAAGAACAACAATTATATAACTACTGTTAACTGCATTAGACAAAAGCACCAGAATATCATGAATAGAGAAACCAGTGCTGTGTTAGTGAAGTTGGAAAGAAACTTTGCTCTTATTCACTGTCTATTCCCCTGTAATTTTAAGAATTTCATATGTATAATCTTCTTTTCTAAACCAAAGAAATAGATTTATGACTGTTAAATATATCTCTCCATCAACTGCTAATTGACTTTTGAAAACTTGAATAACCTCACAGTTTGCTTGTGTTCCCCTGTAGATCTGTGTTCAGACCCTCATTCGGTAGTTCCATCATTATTGCTCCCTCTATCCATATCTTCCTGCATGTCACCCTCCTAAGGAGAAAGTTATGGGAATTTTTTCCAGCAGTGGGTTTCACACTAAGAGATGGAAATTTGTTCTTTTAAAGGCTAAAGAAAATTTCATGGTTATTAACATGCTGGTTTTTTCAATGCAACTTCTCTCTATGTGCTTATTCTAGGCAGGGATGCAGGCATCAGCTGCTATTAAGCTTATTCAAAACTTTCTATTGTAGCACCCAGCTTGCTTATAGACTTGAGAAAGCTTTGGTTGTTTCAACACAAATTTGTCAAGTGCAGTTTGAAACTGCGATTTTATATTTTTCTAGACTTGAAATGCTCCATTAAATACTGCACAGATATAGGAAATATGGGCAAAATAATAGCAGACAGAGAAAACAGTTTCACATCTATGACTTTCATCTGCGTAAATTAAGAAGGAAAAAAAGAACAAAACCTGGCCTGAATTTTTTGTAGAGCAAAGGTATCTTTTTTAACCCCTGAAAGAACAGGGAAATGTCTCACCACTCTTACTTGAGGTAAGAAACAATGGCACAGAGGGTTTTAAGTGTTTTGAAGCTGGATGTCCTTTGACAAGCTGGAGGAGAACAGTCTTGGGTTTTTCTCACTCAAAAGTTGTCAGCACTCCCAGGACACCTCTAGGAGTCCCTCACTATAACACTGGAGACATGTGTTTCTCTAATACAGAACTTCAGGACCACAGGCAAAAAAATTAAATTCCGTTTTCCATAATTCATTTTTAAGACAATCAAGAGATAAGCAGAAGAAATATCAGGGAACAAAAATGCTGTAGAGGGGGAAAAAGACACATGTATGCCGCATCTTGTAAATCCTAATATCATGTTATTCAGAAGTTTATAGACATTTATGTCTTTAGCTACAGCTGAACACTGATTTACATAAAAGCTGAAAACTCTTGACAACTTGAAACTTAATTGACAAAGAAGATTAGGGTAGATGCTGTCAGAATGATCCCAGTGATAAAACAGGGCATTGCAGGT
The DNA here is from genome assembly GCF_030490865.1 of Poecile atricapillus. Classification (NCBI taxonomy): domain Eukaryota; kingdom Metazoa; phylum Chordata; class Aves; order Passeriformes; family Paridae; genus Poecile; species Poecile atricapillus. The sequence continues at coordinate 8,113,030 of NC_081288.1, forward strand.
GTATTAACTCAGGTTAATGCATGGTAACAATGACCAATAAGATCATAGAGTCAAACCATTAACCCAGCATTGCTAAGACCACCATTAAACTATGTCCCCAGGTGCCACAGCTGCACGGCTTTTAATTCCCTCCAGGGATGGTGACCATCACTGCTCTGGGCAGCCCATTCCTGTGCTTGACAACCCTTGCAGTAAAGAAATGTTTCCTAGTATCCAACTAAAATTCTTGGTCCAGCTTGAGGTAAATTGAGAACATTGCTGTCTTATGTTCTGTCTCTGTCAATGAACATTCTCAGGGTCCTTTTCTACCAGAAAGTTTCCCAGCCAGTGTGTTGCCAGCCTGTAGCTCTGCATGGGGTTGGTTGTGTTTGCCTTATTACACCTCATAAAACTGGCCTCCATCCTTTAAGCCAGCCTTTCCAGATCCATCCTCCTACCCTGCAGCAGATCAAAACTCCAACCTAACTTCTCTTGTAGAAACGCACCGAGGGAACACTCAATCCCCTCATCCAGATCATTGATGAAGATATTAAGGTCTGGCCCCAACACTGTTTTTTTACCCAGCAAACAGTGCAGCCATCCACACCATGGGAAGCCAGGTTTCTCCAGCAGAAACACCAGTTTCTCCAGGAGAATGCTCTGGGAAATGGAGTGTAAGGCTTTACTAAAGCCTTAGGTAAACAACATCCACTGTCTTCCCTCATCCTCCAAGCAGGTCACTCTGTCACAGAAGGAGATCTGATTAGTCAAGCAGCACCTGCCTTTCATAAGTCCATGCTGGTTGTCCCATATGAAGATCTGCTCCATGACTTTCTGCCATACCAAGGTCAGACTTCAATGAGTCAGATGGCATAAAGGCCCAATGGAACTTCCATATAAAATTAGAAAATCTAATCTAATCTGATGTACCCAGCATGGACAGAATCGGTGATATGAGAGGTTTTGTATATTATATAGTCTCTCAGATGAAAAGATGAAAGTTTTATTATTCACAGAAATACCTGAGCTTTTTCAAAGCCTTTTGTAAGTCTTAGCTCCATTTTACCTTGTGACAGTGACTTGCACAGATTAATTACTTGACTAATAAACCACTTTCTTCTCAATATACATTGTATGACACATCCAAATTCCTCTCTTTACTACCCATCACATTTTTTATTTGTCATCTATTGATATGTGAATAGGCAAAAATTACACTGATTTGTACAGATACTTTTTTTCATTATTTTAATAATCATAACTGATTTTGAATTTTTTTTCTTTATTTGTTTTATTCTTCCATTTCTGCAATATCTTGGGGGAAGAGAATCCTTGAAAATCTCTAAAGTTTTCTTTCAAACCACAGTCACTCTTTGCTTTGGCTTACACTGTTTGAGCAGTTAAAATGTTGCTGATAATTTTATGTTTTGTCTCTCCTGAGTACTTTGCTTGCAGTTTCCATATCAATGTAATGATAGCTTTATTTTCAGATTTGAATTTTTAAGCTTTTTGGTGAAGATGCTGCTTCATTATTTTATTTCTCCCAAGAGGTTGAATAAGTGGGACCAGTGCCACATCTCCACAATATAGCCAAAGTTACTAAGTTCTCATTTCTTTATATAACTGACAGAAATAGAAATGGACAGTTGTGTTTATTAGAGTAGTTAGGATCAAAAACCTGGCCTCTTGATAAAGACTATAATAATGTCAGCTGGTATAAAACTGGTTTACTGCTGATAAATATCAGTGCCAGCTGGATAGAATGTATAGTATAGAAGGACTTCAGAAAAATTCCCTTGCATTTTCCCTAGAGAGAAATAAGGGATCAGGAGCTGAAAACCCCAATAATAATTAATAATCAGTTCATATACAACAGTCCAGTTGCATCTCTCATGTATGACAGACCAAAACATTTTGCTTGATAATGTGGTAGGATACAGTAGATAATTCTGGCTTCTTTGAATAAACTATATATTTTAGCTCCAGCAATTGTATTGTGTTTGACTGAACCAACATAAAAACATATTTGGTCTTCATTCTTATCTGATCAAAGAATAAAAGTACTGATTAGTGGGGAGAACTTCCTTGAAGTTCTGATGGAAAAAAATGCAAATATTTTTAATATATAAAAATCTTCTAAATCCAGTATATTAAGCAGTACCACTCCGAACTTTATTAGATATTAAAGTAAAAAAGTAAGAAAGTTTGCTGAACAAAGCAACCCCATTAAGTTTTCTAATTCTCCTTCATAGTTTATTGACATGAAGGTAAAGTCATTACATTAATACTCCCTTTTGCAATTAGCCTTATTGTCCATGACAAGTCTCATAAAGACATAGCACTTCATTAGTTTCAAGATGCATTGCTGTGCAGAGTAAGGGAATGACACCTGCCCCAAACTGCTCTAGACTCCACATGAGCAAGATAGTCCTACAATTTCATTGTTGTACATTATTGCCTTAACTAGTGAACTAGTTGAACAAGCATCCTCTTTCTAACCTTCAATGTTTTCTGTATAAATTCAATAGTGTCACCACTTTGCTTGCTGTCTCCTTAGTGACTAATTGATATTGAACAAATTTTTAAGTACTTTTCCCTCTCAATGCAAGTGAAAGGTAACACATGACTGACAAACACTCAAGTTCTGTCTGCATTAGATAAGTTCAATCAGGAATGGTGGCAATGCAGCACAGCTGGTAAGTCAGATGTATAATAGCAGGGTACAACTGTTAATTTTTGCTGAGAAGTTATACAAGTGAGCAATAACAGCAGTTTTTTTTATAGATGGAATAATACAGGCTCAAGACCAGAATGTGGGATTTACCTCACTTATTTTGGTATTAATGACTACCAGGGAACAAAATGTCTGAGTGAGTTATACTTTAGAGTCAGTGGCAAATAGTAGGCAGTTCAGCTGAGCAACTCACCTGCATCATCTTAGATGCTTATTTTGAAGCAATATGAATTGCATTTGGTGCTTGGGTTATGAAAATTTGTTATGGTCTAAGCCCAGCCAACAACTCAGCATGACAAAACCACTCCCTGCCTCCTCCACCAGCAGTATCAAGGTGAGAATAAGAAGGGGAAAAGAGAGAAGACTTGAGATAAAGACAGCTTAATGTGGGAAGGAAAAGCTGCCAATAAAAACAGAGCAAAATAAGGAATTCATTCACCACTTTCTATGGGCAGGCAGGTGACCAACCATCTCCAGGTGATTTGGGAAGACAAACACCATAGCTCCAAACATCCCTCATTTCTTCTTTCTTTCCTCTGCTTTTTATACTAACTGTGATATACGAGCTGGAAAATCCCTGTGGTCAGTTTGGGTCACCTGTCCCAGCTGTGTCTCCTCCCAGCCTCCCAAGCACCCTCAGCCCCACAAATAGCATAGCAGTATGAAAAGCAGAAAAGGCCTTGGCTCTGTGTAAGCCCTGCTCAGCAATAACAAAAACATCTCTATATTATCAACACTCTTTTCAACACTCATCCAAAACATGGCCCTATGCTGGGCGATGTGAAGAAAATTAGCTCTACCCCAGACAAAATGAGTAGAAGGGTGTAGGTAAGCATATTATAAATATTATACTGAATGCATAAATTTAAGCATAAGTTGACATAACAGCTGACTGGCTGTTTCTCTCTCTCCATTGCTTAAAGCTAGAACTTCTAGAGCTTGGGTCACTTTGTGTTTGCAAGTACTTAGATTAAAAAAAAAAAAAAGAGGAATATAGGCTGAGTGAAACAGCAGGAGCCTGGTAGAAGCTGCCCCCAGTCCTATTTAACCTGTGCTCACTAGAGCCTTTGCATAAAACTGTCTCTGTTTGGACAGCCCAGGAGCAGGTTAACAGCCAATATAAACACCTCAAATTTGTGCTATAACACTCCTTAACTCAGGTTGCTTTAGCTAAAAAGGGATCTATATTTTCCAGATTATGAATATACCATGTACTTTTGAGCATCAAGGTCAATCAAACTGTGATCACATCAGTGAAGCCCAGCAAATGATGGTCAGCCAATATTCACAATTCATGGAAATGGAAATTGTAAGATGATTTTTTTTTTCTTTTATGTTTATAGCTAATGAGACATTTCCATTAGAAACTTCGATCAAGTAGGACTGTTTCAGCCTTTGTGAAGGTTTTTTGGGGGGGTGACCTACTCTGTAAGGTTGCTTAGCTTTTCACCTTGACTACCATACAGAATATCTAAGGCAAGAAGGTTCCTAATTTAGATGCCTTAAAACTAGGTGGGATGAATCTGGGAGGATTTGTTAGGATACTCCACAATACTTTAGTACCAAAATCAAGGAAAGCAGAGCCACCACAAGTAGAGGCAGCACTATCAGGTTCCTGCTATTTACTAAGAAGAGTTAGAGCATTTCACTGACATGTTGCAGGTATTTCTCTGGATTGATTCAAGAGAGAAAATTAACTGTTCCAGTCACCAGCTACATAAGCTTGTCTCTTTATCTGAAGCTGTAGCATTTTGCATTTCCTCTTTAATATAGACAGCCATAAACTGAACATTATTAAGATTTCTTCACAAGGGGAATAAGAAAGTAGAGCTCACTACAGTGTCCCCTGTCTCTTTAATTTCACAGCTGAATTACCAGAGACTTGCTTAAAGAGGAAAAGCTACAAGAAAATTCAGAGCTGCTGGAAACACATATATGTACATATAAATATGTTCAACCCTTTGGGTGTTATTAGAGTGGAAATAACATCTAGAATATGTTAAGTTTCTGTGCAATGAAGAAAAGGGGTCATGCATTTTTTAATAGGAAATGACAGAGGGCATTTCATCCCTCCAGAACCATGGAGTTTTTACTTAAGCTAGTTTTAAAGCAGGTAGCTTAGCTGCTGGTTAGTGGAGAGCTCAGAAGACACTGAAAAAACAAAGCATTTACTTTGTTTTCTTCAAGTGTAATGGGAGGTGTTTTAGCTCACAGTGACCTCCTCCACATGACTGACATCTGTGTCAGCTCAAGCTGCTTGATCAACTGATGATAGAAAAATCAGGAAGGATGTATTGAGAATTTTCACACCAAGCACAACTTAGATTCTCAAAGGCTTAAAATATTTGATCTTTTGACCACTGGCATGAAGCAGTGATTACTTGAATTTTTTTGAGACAGTGTCCTAACAGGTGGGACTGAAAGTCTTAAATATGTGAAAAAAAATAATGTAGATGGCTGCCAGACAGCTCATCCAAAACCTTTGGAGACACAGTGAAGACAGCATTTAGCTTGCTCTAAGTTCTAGATATTAGAGACAGAATTGATTGTAATGAATGAAATTTGCTTAAAGCATTAAAGAATATGTTGATTCCTATCTGTGCTGTTTTCAAATTCACCCCTTATTGGAGATGATTATCTCCTGTTAGCTTCAAAGGATGTATTTGCCATGGTTTTTGAGTGGAAGCATTTTTTCTGAGATAATTTGTCCAAAAAGGCAGTATAGACTGCAGATGAGAATCACCATTAAATAAGCACATGTGGGCTTATTTCAGTGATAGCATCCCTACCTACAGTACAATGACAAGAGGGGTTCCAAGGGATCTGTCAAAGACACAACACTGGTTATGACAACAAGGGAATGTACGAGGCCCTAACATCCTCCCAAATACACTTGCCAGGCTCTCCTGTATGCTCAGCACTCCAGGGTTGTGGGAATGCTCTGTTTTGGCAAGTTTTGTAATAATACAGCTGTTGTAGTGTAAGAGGCTACACTGGGAAAAATCTGCAATTGTCTCTCAGGGTTGGTTTCTCACATCCTGTGTTCCTCACTGCAACACTTGCGACTGCACAGCAATGAGCTGTGACCCAAAGCTCTGCTGAGAGCCAGGCTCCACCACTGTCCCTGCAGAGGAAGAGAAGGCACATCTCCATGAAAGTGCTTTGTCAGCTCATGAATCCTTTTTTTGCTGCTGTTGAGCTGGCAAACACAGTCTGAAAGTTGTCTGACTGCATCGCTGTGGCTTTGAGTCCAGGCCAGTACATCAGTCTCACATGTGGTGCTTGCTGCACCTTAAAGGGTTTCTGTTGGTCTGGACACGCTGTTTTTCTGTCTGTCTCTAGTAATACTGTATGACCTACATTTCTCTGCCTGTTTAATGTGTTTGTGTCTAATTCATCCCTGGTTCTGCCCCTCCTGCTCATTCTCCAAATATCATTACTCCTTAACTATATCTAGATGGCTAGAATTAAAGAGCCTTCCTCTGCTGATAATTATTTTATTTTAGTCAGGGAGTAGCTTTCTATCTTTATCTGGGTCAGTATTAAGCTTAGCTTCCAGTGTTAATTTTCATGCTAAATATTCTTAATTTGTTCCTCCTTTATAAGAAGCTCCTTGATCCAGTAAATCTTCTTGTCCCTCCTACGGTGTCTCTAGTTATGAATTGTCATGATTCAGTGAATCTGCAGAGAAACTATTTTAATTATCCTCCCTTTCTCTCTGTCTTCTGCCAGGATGTCCAAGCCTCCCATGGAGGGATCATTCCTATCCTTCTTCAGCTCCCCTGAGGCAGTTGGAAATTTTTCATGTCAAGTTATATTTTTGTCTCTCAAGTCATTACTGGTTAAGCAGTTCTTAGTGCTGCGATGTTGATTTCTGAGGGGAGATTCCAGCTGCAGGGAAAGGAAGACATGAGCTCAGGGAAACTGCCAGAGAAAATGGATATATAGTTTATGTGAGACTTGGCAAAGCCAGAGAAAGGCCTGATCAGCTGCATCACACTCTGAACTTCAAGAGTCACAGATTTCTGCTTGATTCAGTGTAAGAAGGAAAATCATGTTTGCATGATTTGTAGCTGGTATGTGTTTCATTTGCTTGGATTCTGAACCCCATCACACTTTTGGTGAATGGTGAGCATGGGCAATGGGCTGGAGAATATCCAGATCTCAGATGTATTGAATCCAGCCCAAATAGCAGAACTGTCTTTCCTCAATTTCCAGTAGGTCTGAAAACTGGTTTCTGGGCATCCTGAGACCTCAGAAGAAAGCATCACAAACTTTGTAAGCAATTAGGACTTTGCTTCATGCTCTGACTAACAAGACAATCACTTAGATGGCAGCTTAAGCATTGGTGAAGTTAGTTGAATAAAATGACAAAAGCCTGGATAAAGTGCTTCCCTCTTAGGCTCAGCACTGTCAGTCATCCATTCAGGCTTCAGAAGTTCCCTGGTGCTCTTTGTTCAGCAAGAGGCTTACTGGAACCACCACACACTGTGTCAAACTACCAGGAAATCCTATATCAGTTCATCCTTTTGAAATTGTCATTGAAGTCTATGGACCTAAAGAGTGATAAGCATTAATAATACCGTGTTCTTTTTATCCATGTGTGGCAGTTTAGTCTCAGTTGGTTTTATCTTAAGCTCAGGATTTGCAGTCCAGGCTAGTCTGCTGCAACTCCCCACCTCCTTGTCCTTTTAAAAATGGTGCTTAACCTATCACATATGGATATGTAAAGCTAAAAAAAAAAATCAAACTCGTTTTTATCTAAGTCAGAGGTTTTTGCCTTTTGTTTGTAACTTGGACTTCTTTTGGCAAGTGCATCAGCCTCCTGTCCACGGTCCACTGGCATAAGTCCCATAAGTAGCATAGCTTGTCAGAGTGATAGTGTTGATGTTTTGCTTGCTGAATTTTAAATTTTACTTGGGGTTTGTTTGTTTAGGGATGTCTGTTATTTAGCATTAATCAAACAAGTAATCAAACAGAGATTTGAAGCAAGAATCTGAACTATTTCATGGGCATTTCTTATCCTGGCATCATCAGTCAGGATAGAGCATTCATACAGCCACACACAGTCATGCGAGCACAGCAGGACCCAGAAGGATCAGCTGAATATCTGGGTACAAAACCCACTGCTCACTGTCCAGCATAGTTCCACTTCACAGTGGGTTTAACTTCTTTTTTTCCAGGAATCCCAAAGATTTGAACCAGTATCCAAAAATGCATTTGTGGAAACCCTCTTGTAAAGAGAACTGAACTTGCAGACCAGTGGGTTGTCTTTACATGGTGTAAAGACTCTGGGTGTGTTTCAGCAACACATTGCCCATCAGGGATGACTTTAGGGCAGCTGTCATGGAATGACACAGAAATCAAGATGTAGTTCTTGGTCTTGGAGGTAGTAATAGATGAAGTCTGGTAATCAGAAATATTAGTGTAGACTTAGCCAGAATATACTGCTAAAGTCAAGTCACTCTGCCAGAGATTTTACAGTTTTCAGCAAGGCAGATTGGTTAGATCAGGAAAAGAATGCAAGGATATAAGTGCAACATTAGGCAGCTAAATTCCAAATCTGCAGAATTTCTAATCTGTGTTCTATAAACAGAAAAAACCAAAAATACATAGAGCCTAGGTGTGCCCTGAGATTCTGTGGATATATTGACAGCCTGGAGCAGCTAAACACCCAGTTCACGATAAATCCTGCCAGGTGTTGGGCTGGCTTTAACTGTTCTGCCATTTACCTCATGAAAAGCCTTTCTCCAAATATACACAATATAGGCTGCAGAGATAAACACAGGGACTGCAAAAAAAAAAAAAAAAAAAAAAAAAGAAAAAGAAAGAAAGTAAATAATGCTGCTGGTGTGACCATGACTCATTCGGGCAGAATAGAATGGAATGGAATGGAATAGTTCCAATTGGAAGTGGCATAGAACAATCATCTAGTCCAACTGCTTGATCACTTCAGGGCTGTCCAAAAGTTAAAGCATATTTTTAAGTGTACTGTCCAAATGCTCCTTTAACACTGGTTTAAGTTACATAAAACACCTTTCTAGGAAACCTGCTCCAGTGTTTGACTAGCCTCTCTGTAAGGAAATGTTTCCTAATGTAAACCTTCCCTGACACAGTTTTGAACCATTTTCATATGTCCTGTCACTGGACACCACAAAGAAGAGATCAGCATCTCCCTCCCCACTTCCCCTCCTCAGGAAGATTAGAGGGCAATGAGGTTGTTCTCCAGACTAGTGATTTTAGTGCTTCAGTGTTCAAACACTTATCTAACACTGCCCATGAGCACTCATCTCAACCCTGTGGGGACCCTGACTGGATGCCTGGTACCCACCAAAGCCGCTCTGTAATTCCCCATCACAACTGGATGAGAAAAAGAAAAAAAAGGGTTCATGAGTTGAGATAAAGACAGGTAGAAATCATGCACCAATTACCATCAAGGGGCAAAACAGACTTGACTGTTTGAGATATTAACTGAAGTTATTGCCAGCCAAAATCAGAGCAAGATAATAAAAAGCAAAACAAATCTTAAAAAACACCCTTACCCTGCACCTCCCTCATTTCTGGGCCCTATGTCCTCCTTCCAGTGGCACATGGACATGGGGAATAAAAGCTGTGGTCAGCTCATCACATATTTCTGCCACTGCTCAAGGAGACAAGTCCTTGCCCTACTCCAGTGTGGGGTCCCTCCCATGGGAGACAATTCTACATGAACTTTTCCAGTATGAGTCCTTCCCATGGGCTACAGTTGTTCCTGAGCTGTTCCAGCCTGGGTTCCTTTCCACAGGGTGCAGTCCATCAGGAGCAGCCTACTTTGCCATGGTCTTTACCACTGGCTGCAGGGGAATCCTCAGCTCCAGCACCTGGACCACCTCCTCCCCCTCCCTCTCCTCTGACCTTTGTATCTGCAGAGTTGTTCCTCTCGCATATTCTCTGTCCTCTCTTGTCTGGCTGCAATTACATCTGCACAGTAACTGTTTTCTCCTTCTTAAATAAGTTATCCCAGAGGTGTTGCTGCCATCTCTGGTGCACTTGTCCTTGGCCAACAGTGGTTCCCTCCTGGAGCCAGCTGGCACCAGCTCTGTCAGAAATGGGGGATGCTTCCAGTAGCTTCTCACAGAAGCCACCACTGTAGCCTCTCCTCAGCTGCCCAAATCCAGCCATGCAAACCAAATACAGACCCAGAGACACATCCTTAAAAAGATAGAGCTGACTCTGACACCAGTCTGGATGGAAGACTGTTCTCATTCCCTTGTGTAAGGACAATGGCATCATTGGAGTGCTCATTTAAAGAGGGGGTGGAAATACAAGCAGAGAGTAAAGCCTATGGGTTACAACACTTGCAGGAAGAGACCTGGTGACCAGTTGCTTGTCCATTAAAGATATCCCATGGATTGCAGTAAAATAGTAAGAAGTGGCTTGAGGAAGATAAGGGAAAAAATGGTTTTGAATTTTGTCTTGTTTTTAAGGTTATTGGCATGACTGAGGGCATTGGGAACTCTGCAGTGATTTCACTGCTTGATTTTTCCTTTTAAGGAAAGATTTTCCAGGAGGTAGAATTTAGGAACAGAATGATCTCCCCATGGGTCAGCTGAGAATGAAATATCTGTCAGCACAGCCACATAGCCTCCCCTAGCACATGCTGACATACTTATAGAAGTTGGCATGCCTAAAGGCTTCTTATTATTTATTCTGCCTCTCCTACAGTCCCTGAAGCATAAATACTCAGAAAACTATGAGGTCTTGCTATGCTCCAGTTCCTTTGCTCCCCCATATTATATTCCCTAGGGTAACCTTAGGAGCAAAGAACAACTTCTAGAACTCACAGTAGCATAGGAATTCATTTATATGCATCTTATTATTGCAGACCCTTGTCCACCTCCTTTAAGGATACTGGATCCTAGGCAACAGAATATATTTCTGTACAATAATGCTGGAAAAGTTCATCAGGTTCAATGTACTAGTTATATAGATTTTCTCTCCCTGACCTAAAAAAGAAAATAAAATTTAAAAAGTCATTCCCTTTCCAGGTTGCAAAAATTTGGTATTACCTATCTGGAAAACTTTAATATGTTTGATAAAAGTTCCTAATAAAATATTTGCTTTAGCCACAACCCAGTTTTAGAAAAAGTGAAAAAGTGCAATTTTAGCTACAGGAAAGGTGCAGTCCTGGAAGAGCACAAATATGCATGGCAATATTTCAAACAGAGGTCAACTATTAATGAAATTTAAGGGCTTGTCTTTGGCCTACAATAATGATAATATTCAGTATATTTTCCATGTATAAAATGTGCTATAAAAGCAGGAGGATTTTTAAAAAGGGTCTTATTTGTGAAAAACCTTAATTTCTGTATCTTGCTTTTGAAATACAAATAATATCTTCTGTAGTGTTTATGTCTGTGTGTAATGATTTAATTACACAATCACTACCAACAACGGTTACTCCACAGTTTGGTGAAACATTGATTTGCTGGAAGTCCATCCCAAAAGGGACACCTTTGACTCTTCCATAGTGCATTGTCTTGTCCCACACTGAAGCTGATGGTACCAAGGAACCAGAAGAAGCTGAATGGTACCCAGGACTGGACAGTTCTACAATTCTGTCTCAGTCATGAATTCTCTGTGCCCTCAGAGTGAAATGTTGTCTCTCACCAGCCACACTGATGTGACTGGCACCACTGCAACTTTCATCTAAGTCAGGTATCTCTTCTTAAGCTGCTCTTCCATTTCCTCTGTTGAATCTCCTGACCAAATTCTCCTTGCCTCTCATCCTTTCTCACTATCCATACCCTGCCCCTCTCTCTTCATGCACCCAATCTTTTCCACCCTGCTGCTGCATCTGAGCTCTTTCATGTGTCCCTTTGGTACTCACTCCCAGTTTCTTGCCTGTCCTCCAGGGTTCCACATTCCAGCTCTTTAGACTTATTTTTGACAGGAAGGCCTCAGTCAATGAGAATAATTTCTCATTGTGCACCTGCTCCTTTTTTCATGCTTACTCACATTGCCCTGATCTTTCCACCTCGTTTCCCGGTCCAGCTCATCCCTACGTTATACCCCAAATACTCCTTCTCAGTCAGTTCTAGCCTGTAATTCTACCAATCTTTTGTGACAGCAGTGTTTCCTCATGCAAATCCTGCAACTGCTCTTCTCAGTTTCCTGTTTTATGTTACCATATTCCAACTGTCCTCCCTCTTTGCATTCACATCACTGATCCTGATATGTGTGGGGAACCATATTGGTGGGTGTAGAGAGACAGAATTCATGCTCTCAAAAATTGCATAGAAAAAACGTCTTCTTCCTTCCAACCCTTCCCCTGAATAGACAGAATAGAGAGGAGCTGGATGTGAACCGTCATCAAGGATTTGCTGACTAATATTATTCCTTAGCAAGGTGAACATGAGGACAGTAAAAAGGCTGATATAACAGTGTACTTCCTTGCCAAGTCTCTAATTCCTGTTCTACAGTGTAAGGACACTGGATCTTCTCAAAGGTTAGTGGAACTTTAATATGGATAAAACCAACCTTTCCCCCCTCTAGTTACAATCTTGGAAACAGCTGAATAAACTTGGTTATAATAACAAAAAACAGCCAGAAGCAGATACTAACATAGAAAATGTCACCTTGAACAGTCAAATTTAAAAACATTTCAATTAGTAAGTGAAAACATGGGAAATATTCTCATGAGAGGAGGTGCCATCCAAACCTAATTATAGATTATGTTTACGTTCTTGATGTAATATGATTTAAATTCATTATCCATCTGTAGTGAGAGAAAAGATGCATTTTAATTCACGTGCCTCATCTAGCATTGCTTGGTTTAATAATGGTGATAGATAGCAATGGATTAGAGGTCAGTCTCCCCAGGAGGAGTTACTGGTTATCAGTTTGATGAAAATAAACCCAGAAAACCACTCCAGACCTTCTGAGAACTCCCTTTTGCAGGGAAATTTTCAATTGATGCCATGAATTCTCAATAGAGACCCTAATTTAATAAATACTCCTTTACTTCCTGAATTTTTTGCATATTGCTGGACTTGTGTGTGATTAAAATACGGCTATCTAAAGAAAAAACATAAACAGGTCCTTAAATTCCTCCAGAGTGATGGTAAGCTATATTTATTAAATTTAAGAATGGTTTTTGCCAGCCTATATGGTTTAGAAATTTTGGATGATCAGTGTAAGTATCAATCCTTTTCTGAGGTGTATAAATAGTGTAACATTAGTTCTCTCCCTCACATGCACATTCTTTTGAACTGAATAATTTAGTCCAGCCCTTGAAGCCTGTTACACTTTCCATTACAAATTACTTTAGAGGCCATAACATTTAAGTACTTTTAAAACGATAAATGCACTAAAAGCTGTGCTGCATTTGCATAAGTTCAAACCATTGTTTGGGGGTTTTTATAGCTATTTCAGCTAAGAAGCCTTTGTTCTTTTTTTTCTTGTCTGCTCAGCCCTTCTCTTAGCTATCCCTCGGTATCAGTTTCTTGAGCTGATTCAAAGCATTGACATCAAACAAGACTGAACTAAAACAATGCACAAACACCCCTTGGAGATTTTTAAACTTTTGTAGTGAATTTGAGTTTCAGAACATGCTTCATATAGTCCTGTATGACAAATGTCTTTAAGTAAGTATTTTTTATATAAAATATTATGCAGTGAAAACACACATGAGCACAAACAGACACAAACCTGCAGAGTTTAATTAATTCCTTATGGCCTTTCAGTACTTAAAGAAAGCTTATTGAAAAGCTGGAGAGGGACCTTTCAAATGGTCAGACAGAGACAGGACAAGGGGGAATGTTTTTAAGCTAAAAGAAGAGAGATTTAGATTAGAAATTAGGAAGAAATTCTTTACTATGAGGGTGGTGAGGCCTTGGCACAGGTTGCCCAGAGAAGCTGTGCATGCCCCATCCCTGGAATTGTTCAAGGGCAGGTTAGATGGGGCTTGGAGCAACCTGTTCTAGTGGAAAGTGTCCCTGCCCATGGCAAGGGGGGTTGAACAAGATGATCTTTAGGATCCCTTCCAAACCAAATTATTCTGTGACTCTGATTTTACAGAACACTCTACTAGAATTTATCATCAAAATCTGTAGGATAGACAGGATATAGGAACTGACATTAATTCTGTTGTAGATATACTTACATCAGTAATTCAGTGATGATTTGCCCCAATTAGATATCTGACTCAGTACTCCACAAAAAACAGGAATACCCATTTGGAGAAAAAACACAATACACACCCTTGCTCCCTGCCAAAAAGACCCAGAACCCACAACAAAGCCACCAAAGCAAAACAAAACAGAAAATCCCCCCCCCCCCCCAAAAAAAAACCCCTCAAATCAATACCCAAAAATTAACCACAAAAAGCTCTAGAAACCAACCAACCAACCAAGCACCCACCCACCCAATGGCTGGGGGTTAATATCAAGACAGAATCTTAAAACAGGAATTTATATATTTTTGAAATATAATGTCTTTGTATCTGAGCCTTCATTACCAAGTGCAAATAAAAATTCAGAACTAGTAGCTGTCCAATAAAGATCTAGAAAAAGCTATACAATTAGTCCAACACAGGTTTCCATCAGAAACAATTGTCAGGCCTCAAATGATATTGGACAAGGACTTGAAAAAATAAAGGGGAATGCGGCCAATCCCTTGTCTGTTTAATCGAGCACAAGATGAAATGAACGATGCAATATGAGCTGGTTGCTGCTCAATTACTGTTGAAGTTTTGTAAAATTAGTTGACTGCTATCTTATTTACATAAGAAAATCTCCACTCATGCTTCACTGAGCCTCAGCCAGACCTTAATTGAGAATTTATGGTTGAGTTCTCAGTGGAGGTGAAGAACTGGAACATTAATTCCAGGTGCAGTGGCTGGCCTGAATTCAGTCACATTCATGACACTGATGAGCAGCGTCCATTCATGCAGAATTCCTGTAACAAGCCTAGACTTGAGTTGAAATTAGACAAGCAGTTACCTATAGTTTGGAGCCAGGCTTGAATGCACTTAGATTTCCCTGTATTTATATATACAGCAAAATTACATTTTCCCTGGCTTTTCTCTGGCTCATGTGTGAATGCTTGTACTGAGAAGTTTTTCAAACTAAGTCAATAGATATTTTGGAAAATGGTCAAGTTTGCCACATGTAACAAAGAAAGTGTCACACAGGTGGCCCTTATCTGTTCTGCATTTTGTATATAAGGAGGGGTTTTTCCAAGGAGTGGTAGAAGGACAATTTATTTCACAGTGGATTTTGATAGGCTCAGGAAGTTCTGTAACCTTTTGATAGCTGAAGATGGGTTGTTGGGCTCAATTCTCTGCTGTGACAGTCTTTCCTGAGTGAAATTTGATAAACTATTCAAAACCAGCACCCCACTTCCCTCCCCAAAGTCAGTAACCTTGAGGATGTGCATCAAAATGGAAGCAAGTTTTTAGGCTTTAAATATATTTTAAAATTTCTTCGCTAAGTAACTCATTGGAGTAATTCTATCTAAATTTAGTCTTCGGCATCCAACCATTTAGCAGAGGGCCAAGTTGTTATGGGCCCTGCAGCTGTAATGTTTGGGGCTGATTTTCGTCTCAGTTTCTAGAAGATGAGTTGTGCTTTCTGGGCCCCACTGGTGAGGGGTTGCACTCAGTTGCCTGAACACAGACTGAAAGGTTGATGCCTTTTCTGCTGTATGACTTTCTCCATCTCAAGTTTTCAATGGTTAAGGCTTGCAAAAAAGCAAACACATGCATGATACTTATTTCCAAGCAAAGCTCGAAGCAGGGCAATAAAATAGAAGAAACCCTTGGAAACTGGTTGACACTCATACTTTCACTCTCCGACAGGGTACACCCAAAACTCACTAGAAAGCTAACTGCAAATATAACAGAGGCCCACTTTGGAAATCAATGAGTTAATGAGATCAAACAGCAGAGCAGTGAATATAACAGAGAGAAACACAGATTCTTTCTAGTTATGATTAAGCTATTGGATTTTCTAAATGTTCCACTTTTTTTCCCCTCTGAGATACCATTTTCTTAGCAAACCTACCATACATAATTATAGATTTTGGTGTTCCTTACCAGCTGAGAATAATACTGAATCTACAAACTTTTCCTTGTAAGCCTGGTGTGTTGTTCATTATAATTTTATTCTTAGATCAGCAGCTTGTTATGACCCTAAGACAAGCACATCTTCCTCCATCTACTCCCTAGACCACCTCACCCCATGCAGCAGTCTGTGTTCCTGTGTCCATCACTGGGGCAATCTGTTCAGAGCATGCTGGCAGGCATGTTACAGCCCTCAGAGGCTCAAGTACCACAGGGAAGCTCCAGGCACCTGCAGAGCACAGGTGTTCTCTAAGATGGCTATTTGCTTATAATAATTGAAGGAAGCAGAGGGAAGAAGAACCAGTGGAAGAAAGCTGCCCTTTATGATTTCAGAAGGTTGGGATTACCTTCCACTGTCAGAAACTTGAATAATGTCACATGTAGAGAGACAATTGAGTATTGGCTTTTTAGAACAATTTAATTAGGATTTTCTATTTGTATGGGGTTATGTGCTGTATGATGGGCAAAGAAGAAATACAGAAAGAAACAAATATTTTCCATGGAAGTACACAGGTTGGACCTTAATGATTTCTCTGTCCTTGGGGATACATTATCTCAGGGGATACCTTAGTCCTGAAATACTTTGCTTGGATATCCACAGTACTCACTGGAGCAGTTCTCTTGAGTGAGGAATCTGCTGTCCCCAAAAGCCTGTACTCCACCTTGGCTCTGCAAGTTTCAGGTCAGGAAACCTTCTGTATTAATTGAAAAAACAGTCAGGTAGTGGGAAGTGCCTGGGGTTCTGCCTTAATTTTTTGCTCACATATCCATTCTGAGCCTTCCATGCCTGGCTTTCAGTTATTCCCAGAGATTAATTACTGCTGGAAGAATCCCTAGACTCATGACAAGATTTCCATACTCTATGTCTTGGTTCTGACTACTGAGAGAAGCAGTGTTGGAGCTGGGTTTTGACACTCAGATCACCTGGCACAGCATCCCACCTAGCACAGGTCATGTCACACACATTGGCACTGCTGTGAATCTCACAGCAGCCGTGCATTAAAGGTAGGGAGCAGAAATCCCAGGACTATCACAGCCTCTATGGTGGGCTCCACTGAATTCACTGATACCTCAGCTTGCATCCAGAAGCAGCACTTCTGCATTTGTGAGAGCAAATGAATTGAGCACTCCATTCACAAAATAATTCAAATTATTTGCTCAGGTTTTGAAATCAGTTCAAACATCTGCACCCATGGCATAGAATTTCCTTCCAGCAGCTGAATCTTATACACAGTTTTCAGATCCAGTTGCTCAAGGTCAAAATTCAGCTGGTCCATTCACCAGTCCAAAGAATTATGCCTAAACATTGAGGGCATACCAACTATAACCTCTTGGACTGTTGCTGTGTACCAGGGCAAAAGGATTTCGTTCAGAGCCCAGTTCTTTCAGAGCTTCATGAGCATCTACTGATGGAAGCACAAATTACATATTTCAGTTACAAGACTAAAAAAGGCAAGCTGCCCCTGGGAATTGTTTCACAGAATGCAGTATGTGAGAGAAGAACAAACACCAAAAATTCCCTGCCCCGTACCCTTCTTTCATTTGTAAGATTTATAATCCAGTAAGACTTAGTCCTGCAATATCATCTTGGCATTCACACAGATATAACCTATGAATCTTACATCATACAACTAATATCCTCAGCTTTGATCTTCAAGGGGTGAAAAATGCTAATACTTTATGCTACATTATTTAGGGGCTTCCTAGAGTTCAAGATATTAATGCAGTCCTGTTATTCAGCAGTGAATAGATTTCCTCTTTAGGAAGGTTATATTCATCTGTGCGGGAGAGAATGTAAGAAATAATCCCCATCCTGTCAGGCAATTAAAGCAGTATTATTGCTTGCAATTTTAGGTTTTAATTTACTGTATGAATACCTACACTATTAAGTCAAATATTTTTATGGGTAAAATCATTGAAGTTCCACGCAATAATGTTAAAGCCTTACACCTCCTACATATTCCTCATTATGAGAATATTATGGTCTGGCATAAAACCAATATACTTCAATATTTAAACTGAAATTTAGGAAATGAGCTGTATTATTCTCATAGACAAATTAATTACTTAAAGAAGGTTATTTTATTGACAAAATTTATAAGAGGTACTGTTAAGGTTAAAATGTGATTTTTGTTCTCAGTTTCCCTGCTTTTTCTATTTCCAGTCAGTCATTTGTAACACTTTGAGAATTAAACTGTGAACTGGAATTTTCCATTCCTATTGACAGCTCAGCAGCAATTTTTAGGTGTGGTGATCTGAGTAAAATTGGTTTAGATGCTTATGATTTTAGACCAAAAACCAAACTACGTTCTTCAGCAGATTGGAGAATCACCAGATTGAAGTACCACAATCTTGAGTAGATTCCTTTAATGACTGTGGGTTTATGGTTATAAGCATTAAAAAACATTGTTTCATAGAGGGACAGTATAATTTTCTATATGTATTTTTTAAAACTGATTTTAAGCTCTGTTTCAACAATCTGCAGAAGTAAATTCAACTGGTATTTTCTCATTACATGGTCATACTTCAAAAATACACATTTCAGAAAGAGCACACCAGTTATGAAGTTTTACTCTGCCAGAGAAAGAGTTTCCAATTTAGAGGAGAGAGAAAGGCTATAATTAGCCTCATTAAGTAAAATTTTTTCCCAGTGTCTATATCTGAATGTGCAAGCCTCATCCTTTTCTAGCCAGTAAGAGAAATGCTGCTCCTAAGGCATGAGTCAGATAAACAAAAAAAGAGATGAGTAAAACCACCAATTTCCCATCATCACTTAAAAAGGAGGGTCAAATTAAGATGCAGGTGTTTAAATTTTATGTGTGTGTGTTGGGTCAAATACTCATTCCAAAGATATTTTCATTGTCTGAAAATTTATTTGAAAAGCAGAGCAGAAAGTGTTCAAGTCCCTGTTTCAATAAACACTTTTTGTGCAAAGAGGATCAGACTGAGTAACCCCGAAGCAGCTGGATATGAATAATGCTTATGTGAGCTAGGGAAGGATCAGGTTCAAAGAGAACCTGCAAGTGGATCAGTGCTCCTCTGCTTCCCTTGGCCACAAAACACTTCAGGTTTTCCTGAGAAGTGCTGGAAATTCCCCCTGATGTTTGAAAAGGGGAAGAGGGAAGGGTGGGATTAATGCGATATAAATAAACTCACGTGAGGTGATATGAACAAGATTTCTCCTAGTAATGTATCAGTGATGTAAACACACTAGAAAATGATGCAGAGTTTTGGTTTTTTTCAAATGCTGGCTTCTTTTTGTGATATTTATGATTAAATTCTGCATTACAGTGTAGTTTCCTGTTGTGCTTACTTATTTTGGAAATGTGGCTACCTCTCTATTAGGATAAATAAAGTGAATTCACTCAAAATGTTGTACCTACTTTCACACATAAAGAAGGAAGACCTACAAAATTGATATACCTGTCATTTTAACTTTGACAACCTGGCAGATACTAGAACAGACTCTTAAACAATCAGTAGATAAGAACCAAGACCAACATGAAGTACTTAAAAATGCCCAGAATGGATGTATCAAATGAAAATCATGTCAAAACAATCTAATTTCCTTCTCTGATTAATGATCTTGCTTAGCACATGGAAGAGAAGCTGAAAATGTGAAGGGTTCTGACTGTATTAACCTATTAAACATTCTACACCAATGAAGTTGGAAATTATAGCCACTGTGTGTCAATGTTCAACTGACATAAAAATGACACTTAGGGAGTGATTTTCATTCCTCTCTCTGTCAAAAAAAGAGGGTAGCTACTGCAGGGCACTCCCAAGATCTGCCTTGGTCCTAGTCCTGGTTAATCTTTATATTTGTGGCGTGGATGGAGTGGAGCACACGTACAGAAGTTCTTGGGTGAGGAGAGTTGTGTGTGCTTTGGAGGAATGGATCAGAATTCATAACCATGCTGTTAACTGCAGCAAGTGTTTGAACCATGAGGATGAAATTCAATAATGACAAGTGCCATGAATAGTAATGTCTGTGGAGGGAACCTGAAGTGCACAAATACAAATGGGAGAATAACTGGAGGAACAGCAGTATGGGAGGAGAGGTCCAAGGTCATCATGGCTCACAAACTGCCTCTGAGTTGACAAGATAATGTGGTTGCACAAAAGGCAAATCTCATTCTGGGCTGTATTAACAGCATGACAACGGAAGTAATTATTTTTCTGTACTAAGCAGTGATGAGACCTCAGCTGGTGCACCATTCCCCAGTCTGAAAACAAAACAGGTGCAAATAAACTGGACAATCTCTAAAGGAGAGAAAAAAAGACAAAAACAAAGCACAGTTTATGTCAAAATGCTGGAAGAAGTCTACTTATTTAGTAAAATTAAGATGAGGTGAAAACATAAAGACATATGAAATGGAATTAAGATGATGATGGTCATTTTTTCTCTTCATATCTTATATAAGTGCTGCAAGAAATGCTGACTTAATTGAAACCAAATATTTGAGGCAGAAATTTCAGTATAAAGTTGTAATATAGAGATTGGGAAAATTTGTCAGGTTTGTAAGACTTTTGAACTGATGTTTGGGTAAACTACTGGGTCTCCTGTACTGGAAGTTTATAAAAAATATTGAAGAATATTTTTTAAATATTGCATGGATTTGTATTTTTGTGCTTCATAGGGAAAGAATTAGCAACTGATCACTCAACATTCTGTATCTTATGTATCTAAAAAAATATAGCTTAAGCAAATATTATTGTAATTGGGTATTTAATAAGTCTGTATGGTTTTTGTATGCTTTGGTTTTGTACCTGAAAAAGAACATGGAGAATTTTTCAAAACACAAAGAAGGTTCATGAAAATTATGTTAAATTTATACTTTGGGATGTCAGAGTAGGATTATGATTTATTCGAAAATGTCACTATAAACAAACAAGTACACAAAACCTCCAAAGAATAAATTGTGGTTTTAAGTAGAAATGTCACATTCCCCAAACATATTTTTTTAACAAAAATAAAGGCTTTTGTAGAAACAGAGTCTTTCCTGAAACATTCAGTCGACCTGAAATTACATTTTTGAAGAGTTTTATCTGAAAAAGTTTTGAAGAGTTCTCTTTAGTAGTGAAGACGTTGGTATTTGCAGCCCTGATCCTGTGGGGCAGTGATTTTACCCTGTTTCCAACCTTGCTGCCTTTGAATTAACAGAAATTTTTGTTCTTCCCACAGTCCTTTCTTCTCAGGGTTTGTTTCTTTCTTTTGCCACACACTAACCCAAACAATTCTCCCTCTAAATGCTAAAGGGAAATTAAAGACGACAAATTCAGACAAGTAGATAACAAGAAATCATGGAACACTTCCACAATGCTCTCCTTGTTAAAGCACTTGGAAATGTTTCCTTCACTTCTCAGAACATCCCGTCACTCTCAGCAGAAGTGGTGGTGCTGGGGCAGGAGCACTTTGTGGTGTGAGGTACTGAGAGTAATTCAGAAACAACAGGAGAGTTGAGGGCGGCAAAAAATACAACAACCTGTCAGGGAAAGTATCAGAGATGTTGTCCCTTAAGTCAGAGTAATGAAGCTAGATCCCATGAATTAGTCTTGTACTTTTAGGTTAATTAGCCAGCTCTTACATCTTTTGCAATCTCACTGCTGTTTTTATAATCTCAAATGAATCGGTTCCCTCATCCACAGTAAATTATTTGCAATAGAGATAATTTTTTCAATATTTTATCGCAGTCCCTGCTACACTGGTAGAGCTCATTATGAGAATTTTGGTGCTCTTGTAACATGAATAAATATCTTTGAATATATTAATATTTTTTTAATGTACATATAAATATATGAATAAAGCTTTATCTCATCAGAGTTACACTGGCTTGAAGTGGAGCAATGCATGAGTGACTCAATCAGAGACTTATTGCTAGTTCCTCTTAACAGCCTTTAATTTGTGCTAGCCCTGTGAGAGGCAGCATCATTGTTCCCATTTTTCTGTGTCTTTTGTTACGTTTGGAAAATGAAGGGTGGTCTCTTGGACAATTTTCAGGGGTACAATGGGTTTCTGAACCCAAATCTCTCAGCTCCAAAACCCTAATGGCTGACCTGGGCTTTCTCCTGATGTTGCCAGAGGCTCCTGGTCAGGCTGTGTTCCCTGGCCACAGTGCAGAGCACATTTTGCACAGCTTTTCCTGTCTGGACAGGCTCAAGAGCTACCATATGAGCTGTCTCCTGTTTGAGATGCTCAAAGGCATCTTGTTGCTCAAGGGCCCACTCAAAATAGCTCTTCTTTTGGGTCAGAAACTGACTACAACCTGGAATATGTAATCTCCAGAATCCCACAAGGCCAAGGAAAGGTTGTGTTTCCTTAGCTGATGGAGGCTAAGGTAACTACCCTGTTTATCACATCCATGTGCACGTGACATCTGTAGGGAATTTATTAGGCACTCAAATGAAACAGTCCATAAGCTGCAGTCCTGAACAAAGCACATTTTATAAAATGGGCCAGGCCTGGTTGCTGCACTGAGCCTCTGAAGGCAGATTTTAGCAATAGGTGAACAACTCCCATGTTTCAGCCAAAAGGTGTTGTTTATGTTTAATTATACCCCAGCAGAATAATGTTCTATGATTTTTGCAAAGGTGATTTACCATTTGTTTTCATGGCAATGTTTTCCTGCCAATCTGCACATCTTTTACATTTCTACCATGTTTATGTTTACACATATCTGAAATAAGTGAAAACATTCATTATACTGCTTGAGTGATTAGGAACTTTAAAGCATAGACCTTTTCCATGAAAAGTCATTCCTGAATCCTATTCATTTTGGGAGTAAACAATTTAGGTTTTAAGTCATGGCCGTTACAAGCTGAGAGATTCTTGTTATTACTAAGTTTAATGCATTCATGAAAACTGCAGCTACTCAATACAATATGGCAAAAAATGATTCAAAATGTAAATCTACTGAAAAACAAAGTTTTATCTAGCTGTAAAAGAACCATTTGATGGCATTCATTCTGTTTAAATAGCAGCTATTAAGCTTTTAACAGTTTTATGCTTTAAAGAGTGATAAAAATCCTTCTAAATAGTTCTGGACCAGTTTTAAAATCAGCTAATCATGTATGATTAAGATGATAGCATTTATCACCATTGTAGCTGGTGACAGTAGCTCTCACTGTATTCTGCATTTCCAATGTCTATCAAATCCTTAGAAAATATGATGAGATAAACAGTGGATCATTACACATATTAGAACTTCAGAAAGCTGCTCAACAATGCCATATGCCTCACGTTTCCAACGTGTCACTCTCATGATTCACATTTGATATTTTCTGAAAGCCTGAGTTTTTAGAGAGCTGAATTCTAAGACACTGTCTTTTTTATGCCAGAAATCAAACAAGTAGAATGATAAAGAAAACCTTAGAAACGTGAACTTCACTACATAAAAGCAAAAGTATTAAATCTTTTTATTAAGGATGAATAATAATAAGATATATCATTTTCATACAAGTTAATGCTTTTGTGGCTTTAAGAAAGATATTTTTAATGCTGGTTTTAGCAATAACATGAAAAAAAACCAACAAAAATGCTGCTTATTTATTAATTTCTAGAATTCCATGTAGTTTTCAGTCCAACACAAGTTAGTCAATTTGTGTGTGAAGACACACTGTCCTGCTAAGCATACCTCTTTCATCTGTTCAGTTTTGGACAGGTCTTGGGTAAATGCTGCATTGCAGTACACTACCAGTGATCTATAGAATGAAAGGACTTGTTTTAGTATTTCAGTCTGTGCTGCTAATTTGGGAAGTGGAAAAGATGTTAAAATGCTTTAAAGACGGAGAACAGTGTTTGAGTTGATTGATTTTTCTACTTATATTAAAAACCAAAAGAAGCTTCTAACAACTGCATCAAAGCTGTTAACGGCTATGGCTAATTTTCTGTCTCAAATCCATTGGGCTTTTCCTCCAGAATTTAATTGCAGTTATCCACTTGCCTAGAGAAACCTCAGTTTGTGTCTCATGGCCCTGCTCAGAGCCTTTGCATCTTTGTGATTGATGAGAAAGGTCTAAACAACAGACATTTATTGTCATATATTTTTACATGAAGCACTGAAATTAATCCTTGCAAAGTTGGGTTGGGTTGGTATAAACATATTCCCCTATATTCTGTAGCAGAATAGATAACTCCTTGTCAGTTTTAATCCAATTAGCTCTTTAGACAGGAAGCACAAGAACCACAACACAGAAACCAGAGCAGCAGCAAGAATGCTGTCCAAGGAGTATAGAACATTCTCATGAGGCCATTCTGTACTTGCACATTGTCACAGCCAGCTTGACAAAGACATGCATTTGAGGGTTTTTACTATGTGTAGCTCCTATGCCATCCTTAGATCCTGCCCAAGGATTCAGAGGAAGGCAATCAAGTTGAAGGTTTTTTCTCAGCTAAGACTGACAAATCTTGTAGAGCCTTTTATTCAAGTGTGAGCAAAATTTCCATCATCCTGCCAATAAATAACTAACAATCTTTGCAAATGATATGGCTGTGCTAATGAATGAGGATAAACAAGTTTCCATGGTCCAGACACCGCTGCATCACTGTCCTCTTCACTGTGAAGGTGGTGTAGGGGCACTCAAACCAGAGAAGAACATATTAAAAGCAGGAAGGAAATACCCAGATATTTGCAAAACTATGACCTCGCTAATGAGCTCTGATGAGTTTCAGAGGCTTAAGTTCAGGGTCTTACTTGCCTGACATGCTGCATTCAGAAACGGCTTCTACTCATTTAGGGTCACTGACTGAGGCTGATGCTGAGTTTGGGGCTCTACAAGGTACTCTGCTGCTTGAATTCATGATTTCTGAGCACACTCCCTCAAGCTTTAAGTTTTGCTTCTTCTGTTTGAGAGGAGTATATCAAGACTCCTCCTACTATGAACTGTTAAGATTGGTTTCCAGTTTCAGCGAGATATTGATACACAGCACTGCAGTTCTCTGGTAAAGAAAAAAAAAAGCAGTCAACAAATAACCAATGCTCTTTTAAAATGACAGATTAGGAAAAACTAGTTTCCAAAGGACAGTTTTTTAAAAATAAAACTGCAGTATTTTGGAAAAGAGCAGAAATTGGGAAACCTATTCTTTAGAGTCTGCTTTAGTTTTACAATTCACCCCAGCTTACTTGGATACATCACCAGCATGTGCACCTTGTAATGGATAAGGTTTTACTACATTCAGTACAAAATTAGAAGTTGTTCAAAGTACCATAAAGATGACTCTCAAAACACAAATATACTTCAGGATCTGCTCTGAATGCCACTGGCATAGCTACTGTACTCAAAACTGGTCAGAAAATGGCAGCTAAGAAGTGATTGTAAAAAGCAGAATAAGAACTCAGGCAGCTAAGTTGCACCCTCCTGCCATGAAAAGCTGTTCTTTTTCATTTAAAGCCAAATGAGACATGCTACGTGATCTGCAGTGAAAAAACATAGAACCCCAGACCAGTGGTATTGTTGCTATGTCCTTTGTGGTCTCTCTGAGATCTGACTTCACCAGGTCTTGTCTTCTGCATGACTGGGATTCAAAACAAAACATCTCAGAGCAGCTGGGCAAAGCACTGCTGGTGTCAACAAGCAATGAGTCACATGCCAAAGGACAGCATGTGTCCTTGGGAGAAAGACGTGATGCTCTACAGGAATGTCAGATTAAAGTCAAGTATCCTGCCTTTCAGGGTTACCAGAGAAGCAAAATATCCACCTTTGTGCATCACAATTGGTATCTTGCTCAGAGTATGAAAGGGAGGGGAAATGTTTGTGTGGATCTCATCTCTGACAGAGCTGTGTTTGTTTTATAAATGGGTAGGAGAATCTTCTGGAAAAATCTGTCATGATTTGGCCCCTTTCCTCTTCTTTCCCTTGCAGTTTTGTAAAATAGGCCAGTTAGAATGGGAATAGAGGGAGGCTAAATGATTGAAAAACTGGAGTTATTTTGCGGGGAGAGGAAATGAGTAAGCAGGCCTGGCTGCTTTTTATGGAGTGTAGGTACTGTGGAGAGTCCAAAAGGTGACTGGAGAGGAGCACACGTGGGGCTAGGACAGCTAATGGTACAGGCTAGTAGGAAAAAGAGGGGTGACAAAATCTAAAACGTTTGACATTACTTAGTCTTTCTTCTGTCTTGCACAGGTGTGGCAATGATGCACACACGAAGCCAGGTTTTCTCAAAGAATTTGACTTAGTTATCTTGCTTTGCTTGTGTGTCTGTCCCTACTGACGTTTTTTGAATTGGTTAATTTCCTCTTTGGCTGAGGGAAAGAAAGATATCACAAAGTTAATTTTTATGATGGTAAATGAGAGGTGATGGTCAGGAGTGACAAAAGCTTTGTTGTGTCCTGGAGTGTACAGACTGCCTTCAAGCATTATTAGACCTCAGAGAAACTGTTCTGGATGCAGTTCATGAAGCAAAGCTTGAACCAACACTTGTAATCAGCCGTATGCAGCTTATTCAGTTCTGCTGCTCTTGCTAATATTTCCTAGTGGGACAGATCTCCCATTCATTTGTGTTAGCAGGATTTGTTTTTCCTCCTGCTACCTTCCCATTCTTTCCTTCCATAGAGGAGGTCTCTTTTGTTTGACAACCAGTGATTCTAATTAATCATTTTGTGCTGCTTTTGAATTGTGCAGCTCTGATTAATTTGGGAGAACTGGGTATAGGGTTGAGCTGAAGTGATAGTGAGCTGTGAACGCAGGCTCTATTGACTGTAACAGCACAAAATGCTTGTGCAGAATGGTTTGAAATGTAAGTATTTCTTCCTTCTGTAATATGCTATGCTTTCTTAAACCTTTCAAAGCAATGTTCCTGATATGTGCAATGAGAGGTTACTCAAAAGTTAAGAAGATGATTACTCAAGCATTGGAGCATTATAAGTCAGAGGCTAGTCTACCATTATTTCAGTCTTATTGAAGATTGGCATTATTATTATTGTTATTAATACTCACAGGATAAATTTAAAAAAAATATTGTATTCAGGGATTGAATATGATTTCACAGTCAGTGCTAGGTTTTCTGACTTCCTAGAAACTTCCTGCTGTTCCAGTCCAGCAAAATTTTTTCCATAGACCTGTCAGGAAAACATAATAACATATGAACGCATATAAATCATCTAAGTCATGTACTGTTAAAAGTGAACTGTTAATATAAGAGTAGGAGTAAGAGCTATTAGCATGATTTTTATGCCTTGATTCAAGTCTGATTATCTAATTCTGACTTTGTACTGAAGTACACTGAAGCGTGCATCATACATATCTACAACTGTCCAAATACACATATAGAGAGATAACTACAGGTAAAGGATGTTTCTCAAAAGGGATGTGAGCTTGAATGTGGCACTGTACAGCTGTGTAGCTGCTGCTCTGGAAACTGGTAATGGATAAATACTTTCTCCCTGTATTCCACTGCTCCCAGCTGTATCAGTGAGGATAAAAGGGAAGGTTTTCCCTGGTAAACATCCAGCTCTTCCAGCTCTGACTTCTCTAGAGTAGGAGCCTTCTTACATTTTTGAATGTAGAAATGTGTGTGTATGTGCAGCTTATTCTGGTGCATAACTGAAACTTCTAGGGATTAACAGAGTACAAATACTAATGAATAATGAACCATGAAAAGCAAACAAGATAGCTTCAGAGCTCATAAAATCATAGAACATCCTGAGTTGGAAGGGACCCATCATGGTCATCAAGTCCAACTACTGGCCCTGCATGAGACAGCCCAGAAATCCCACCAGGTGTCTGAGAGCACTGTCCAAATCCTCTGTGAACTCTGTCAGGCTTGGTGCTGTGAGCACTTCCCTGGGGAACCTGTTCCAGTGCCCAGCCACCCTCTGGGTGAGGAACCTTGTCCAAACTCAACCTCCCTGACTCAGTTTCCTGCTGTTTCCTCCAGTCCTGTCACTGGTTATGAAAGAGAGGAGATCAGAACCTGCCCCTTTGCTTCCCCTCGTGAGGACACTGAAGACCACAATGATCCAGGTCATCTCTCTGTGGTCCCCTAACAGAGCTTTGCACACCCTTGGCACTATGTAAAATCTCCTTTACTCCTCAGAGCCCATGTAGAATTTGGTTTTAGTTGCTGCCATGAACTTAAATGTTATATGTTTTGAATAAAAACATAAAAATTATCCACTGACATTTTTCTCTTGGCTAAATGTTGTTCTCTCAGGTGAGCAGCTGAGGTAAAGGTAAAGGTGTCAGGCTGACACAGTAACTAAGGGAATAGTGATATGGCTGTGAGGCTGATATCAACATAAAAACTTCTGGGATTTTACTATCTTGACGTTTTATGATACTTTCCTGACAGAAGGTCAGCAGGTTGGGAGTTTGGAGACCATGCTGCAGAGCTGATGAAAAGTAAACGATATCTTTGTCTCTGAAGTCTCACTTTCTTATACCTTTTTTGAAATTATAATGCAGTCTGCAAAGAAATGGCTTAAAAAATCCAGATACATAGATAGATAGCAAGGGACCAGAAATACAAATCCTTGTTTCATTTTTTAAAGCCATTAAACATAAAATCACAACATGAGAGACATTTTCTGAATATCTAAAACATCACTTATTTGCTGTTAATGATCTGTTGAACACTTTCAGTGTAAGAAGACTTGGAAATATCTGGAGTGATTTTGTTTGTTTCAAGTTTATAACAGGGTTTTCCTGCTGGATGAAGAATAGGTACAAATGAAATGACAGAGTTGCTATTGATCCATGTCAACATAATTACTATTAATCTAATAAATACATAAACAATCTTTGTATTTGACAACAAGGAAAGATTTACAACAAAAAACAATGGTGTACAGGGGTAGGATAATGTAGATTAGAAGAAACCTCTGGAGGATTTCTAGTCCAACCTTTAGCTCAAAACAAGATAAATTTTGATTACACTGGAACTGAAACATAAGTAAAACATGTTTCATATTGCAAAGCATGTCTGTAGTGATGGTACAGGAAAAGATAGAGTCCAGATTTCTGTGTGTGGCACTCAAGTCCCTTTGTGTGTGTAGTCTTGAAGCCATCCTGTGTGACTGGTCCCCACGCTTTTAGGCAAATTGAACCCTTGTCAGATGTGAAAACTAGAATTGATAAGGTATTATTCAGTGAAACATTTTTGGTCTTTAAATTCTCTTTTAAAGCTGTTTCAGGACCAAGATAGAATTTCTAGTAGATTGCTGATTGAGTCATCTAGTCCACTTCAGTAGCACTAGAAGAGAAGGGGAGCAAAGGACAATTGTCAGTCCCTGTGTCACTTAAGTAACAGAAATAAGTGGATACAGCAAATGTTCAAGGAACAAAATCTGTTGAGTAATGATATTCTGACCTCTTGTAACTCAAAAGAAATTTTGTCATTGAATTCTGTAGGACTTTGCTTCTCCCTTCATTTCATTTGAATAAATACTCATTTCATCCTTAATAAATCTTTGAATTAAATAGTGAAGTTAGCAAAAATGTATAAGGTGCAAAATGTAGACTCCTCTGTTCTCTACTGATGTTGCTTGCCCAAGCAACAGAGCTATTTTAAAACTACATTTTTCCATCTGTGAAGAGATTATTAGGGATCTCTAAAAATATGCAAGGACTGTCATATTTGCTGGTTCAGTGGTGTTCAGTCCTTGTTCCACTGAATGTTTGGCCAGCATTCATGTAAAAATAATTTTATTGGTGTCTTATGTTTAATGTGCATATAAACCAGCAATTTCCAGTCTATATAAAAGATCTGAATATCTCAATCTTGCTAAAATAAGTATGAAACATTCCTGCAAACTAATTTGGGTGATCTTTATGGATGAATTTATGTTTTTATAAAGTTTCTTTAATTATGACTAGGGTGGAATGAAGCTATGGCTTATAATGTCAGTCTCTATTATCCTAGAGAGGAAACTGAGAGTGTTCAGTTTCTTCCTGAGTATTCAAGCCCCCTCTCTGCCTAATGCTCTCTGCAAAGTTGCTGGTATGGTTCTGCATGGTGTTCCTGGGATTCTTTTTTATTTTATTTTATTTTTTTTTTTTTTTAATTTAAAAATTAAGCTCTGAATTATTCTTTGGGAATGAACCCCTCTCTTGTCTCTTTGGACTATGGCAGTAATTTAGCATGACTGCACTCCTAATTCAGGAGCCTCCCTTAGCTGTCCAAAGCAAAGTGATCCTCTGAGACTACCCAGTGAATGGCTCCAGAAGATGATGTTGATTTTTTTTTCCTTTTCAGAGGTGACAAAATAGTAAAGACAGTTCTGCTGAAGAGGAATTGTAAAATATCTGCAATTAATGAAAAAATGTCTTTATTTTTGAAAGGTCAAGCAACTGAAGTGTTGTTGTGGAAGAGTCATTATGCTGCTTGCTATATCACTGTGAGAATAAACAACTTTGAAAGGAAAGCAGAGTGTAAACTTTTGATAAACACTGTGAAACAGTTTAAATCCAAGCAGTGCAAACTAATAAAGGTAAAGAAATATACTGGTTTGAAAAACCAAAAACAACCCTAAACCTTAACTCCTCCACAAAGATTTTTTTAAATATTGCCCTAAGCTGTAAATAAGATATATAACTGAAGTGGTGCAAAAAGAAAACATCAGGAACATCAGCTCCTACAGTATAAACCATTTAATTACTACAGATGAGGAACTAAGGTTGCTGCTCCTTGGTTTGACTTCCCAGCACAAACTTCTTTCCATGAAGAAATGAAAATCAATCAAACAAAAAAGAGATCTAGGGACTTTTAAATAATGACTACTCCTTGTCAGATAATGAGAAAGGGCAGGCAGAAGGGAAGGGAGAAGGGTGGAAGCAGTAGGTACATTATTTACCAGTGCTGTTTACAATAAGCAGCTGCGAGCAATTTGTACAGAATTTAAGGGTGGCAATCCAAGCTCAGCAAATGAGCTCAGATGAACACCAGATGAGACATATGGGCCAGTAAGAAAGGAAAGGGATATATGATCTCAATATAAGAATAAAAAAGTTAAGATTTGATCTTTCTATAGCAAGATCTGAGGCTTCATACAATTTTTGTGTCAATTACAATTTGCTCCATGGAGAAGTGAAATTATTTTAGAAATGGGGTTTCCTTGCTGCATATTTAGATGTTCAGAGTGATTTTCTTGTTCCCTGAGTTCTCTGAGATTTCTGTTTTGTCTTTCTTCTGACATGTAAATGCTCCAAAGCAGATGAACCAGATCTCAGCTCTGCCATTTACAATCAATCCTCAGGGAGAATCCTTTTGACTCACTGCCTTTTGCTGCCACTGAAGCACTGGCAACCCAACCAGTGCTTTAGGCAGTAGATCTTCAATTTTGTCCCCTGAAAAAGGGGACATTTGATTTTTTTTCCTTCTTGTCTGCAGCATCAGTTCCTTACAACTGATGTCTGCCTCTAACATTGTCAGAAATAAAAAACCCTAAATAGATTTCAATTTAAGACAGAATATGCATACATTAATTAAAAGGTAATATGATAAATTGCAAATGACCAAGCCATATGGAAGTTAGACATAAGGGTGGGCTAAATTTCACTTTCAGTGCAGCTGATTTGTACCATTGCTGATGGAAGCAGTTTTCCTTTTTCCCCTGGGTCTCAGCCAAACACTTGGTCACCCACTTTCCTAAAGTCAGGACATGTGTTTGGTTAGTCAGACTGGGATGTTGGAAGTGTGGCTGGAAACAAATCCACTTTTGTGAGTGTTTTCAATCAGATGGTTTTGTGGGAAGTTCTGGGAACACACAGCTGAAAATGGGAACAGAGGCAGACCCACTCCTTTTTCCAGGAACTCATCCATGCACTGGGTTAAACTAGTCATGAAGTTGCATCCCCAAAGTGAAAAGATTAGCTAGCCAGCTAACAAGAACTTTATATTTAAAGAAGTCAGATTTTTAAACTCTAATGAACTCCCATGGATTTTGATGAGAATTTAATCAAACTATGTACCTTGAATCTCTTGCTCTGTTATATAATTTTTATCTCCTACAAGGCCCGATCTGATAAATACATTTTACTAAGGAAAATTGGCTTTAATATATCAGTTAGACAGAATAAAAAATGAAGTGATTACGTTATTTACAGATCATAAAAATAAATCCAAACCAAAAACAAGGACTTTTCTAACCTATGGGGAATGATGCACACATTTAGTTTTCATGTAGCAATATTTTTTCTCCTTGTGGATCTTCAAGCAGCTACTAAAAAAATATCCAGTAGTTAAGGGTTACCTTAAATTTCCCAGACTTTCCTTTGCAGTACCTGCAGTGTAACAGTGCAAGCAAATAGAAAAAGCCAGTATTTCTGTGTGGGTACCTTTGCTTTGGACTGGCACTTTCCAGGATCTTTAGCACAGAAACAGTGCCCAATCTGATGGCATTATACTAACACCTTCATTCCTGAATGCTGGGATGCCATTCAGAAATGCAGACATGAGCTAATGTATTCTCTTTTGCCTTACATACTGAAGAGCCACTGAAAAGTAAAGCTGATAACATGGAAGCACAATTGCAAGAACTCTGTTTTGGCTTAATTGTTAAGATTCACGACACATGTGAAACATAATTTGAAAATTATTCAAACTGAACAAATACTCCGAATAGTTGAAGGATGTGTGAATAAGATGTGGGTGGAGAGATGCTATTAGTTCTATTCCTCCATGGCTGGCCTTAGACCTACTGAATTTCCACAACAGAGCAAGTTCTTACTCCTTGGTATGGGAGTTAGCAGTGAAATCTATACATGGCTGGAGGCTCTTGGCAAGGGATAGATCGTCATACAAGGAAAGATTTTTTTGACCAGAAATATACAAAGTATGTACAGTACAAGGTCTTTAATTTAGAGATTCATTGAATAATTTGTTCTGTAGTGGTTGGGTAGCAACAAAAGAGATTAGATATCATTAGGATTCCTGTTGCTCTTGAGATAAGTATGAATTATTAGGGTGGTGAGGTCATGCAAAGATATACTACAGGTATTGGATACATCAAATTAGAAGGTTTTTTTACAACAACAAGTAAGATTTTAAGTCCACTGCATATACCTTAAGGTGGCCTGACGTAGAACCATGTATGTAAATCACATATCAAGCAGAGTCTATATAAGTCTCTTTGAATGATTGGGAAAATACAAAATACACTTTAAAAGATTAATCAGCAGAGCTTGGCTTATTTAATCTTGTGAGAGGGAAATTAATTACTTCATGTAAGTAAGTACATTTTGGCATAAGAAGAAAACATTTAACTGTAGCAATAAAGTAGAAATATTTATGTTAGATGATGATTCTGGCAGAAAATCATATATACAAACTTATCACAGATATGTTTACATCAAAAATTAACTGACATCACCAGCATTGAAAGAGCTTCCAAAATAAGACAGATAAGGTCTGAATGCTGCATTATTCCAACATGAAACTAGTTAAACTTATGGGGAAAAAATATAGAAGAGAGGTGAACCTAGAATGAAAAATTTAAGTCTCTGAGAGGAAGTTATGGATTTTTAATGTGTTGATACTCCTCGAAATGCAGGCAGGAGGATATGAAAAGATGCATAACTGTGATTTACATGGTAAATCCAAATTACTACTGTTTGTCTCCCAAGGCCAGGATTTTCTTTTCTGTCTTTTGAATAACGTGACTGCCATTACTTTTTCCATTCCTCCTTTAGGAATGGAATTCCTCCTTTTTGAGTGGAAAAGCTGAAGACAAGACACTGAGTGAAGAGTTCTACAGCTTTTAGTGCAAAGAAATGTCCTATGACCATGGTCAGTGAAATTTTCCCACAGTAACCTCGTTACTCACTGGATTTTCCCACCAAGAGGTTATCTAGTGGTTTTCTTGCATTTATTTCTATGGGGATCTCAGTTCAATCTACAAATCACCTGCTATTGCAGGAGTATAAAATGTTGATGACAACAGCATAAGAGTTATAGCACAAGTTTCTTAATAATTTGCCTCTCATAGCAACAATGGATGCTTAGTGAACAAGGCATTAAATGTTTCCCTAACTATGTCTAGGAGTTTTCTGAGGAAGGATTTTTATTCTGCAATAACTCTAAATGGTTATATCCTCTATTGTCTGAATCAGAAACACCATCGATTTCTTAGGCTTTTTTCTAGTCTTGGAATACAGCGTTTTGTATCATTTAATCCTTTGTCATCTGATGGCTGTGAAGGCAGAAGGGCTGTGAAGGACTTGGAGTAGATGTTTGAAGGACTCATCAGACTAAAGACTGCAAGCATGAAGGATTAGCACTGATGATCTATGAGTCATAGTCCTCTTTTGTTCTTGCCTCATTTAAATCAGTCAGTCTTCAGGCCACCCACAGCTCTTTGTTTAATAAGGGTTAGCAGAAGTAGTCAATAATTAACTTAAAGAAGATCAGCTAGAGAAAAATAAGGACACAGATTACACCCGTAAACATGTGGCTCAGGTGTAAAACTTGCAATTTTCTTTGTATCTGGCCAAAAACAAGCTGTGTACAAGAGATTTGATTATAAACCCATCAACTCAGTACCTGATGCCGTACATAATAAGAAGTGATGAAGTGTGACGGCAGCATATCTGGTACATTATCATAGTAATTTGTAGACACACTGGCTGGAGAAATGTGTTGAGTTATAGGGCTGCCATATCTGAGTGGAGAAAAGAGCTGTGAGAGTGTTTAAGGGTGATTAGGGCTTTTGGAAATCACTGCCTTTGCAAGGCTGCACAACGTGATCTTCAACAGCATGATAGTGGATCTACACCAGTATGAGCAAACTAGCACCAGTCATAACTATTAATTTTCCTTCTTTCCTTCTTGCTGAACAGAAATAAATGATTGGGTATGTAGTTCAAGATTAGTTTTTGCCCAAAATGTACTGCAGTTAATACAGTAAAAGATTTAGACCATAACAAATGAAAAAGTAATTTTATGATCTTAAAATTACAGTCCTTTTCTTCTAGCTCCATTTGCCCCCATGAATTTCAAAGTTCTGAGGAAAAGTAGGAATGTAATGTTATCCAACAATTCCCTGCATAAAAAATTCACTCTTTATTATTGCATGTTAAATGTCTGTGACTGAAATAAGTCCAATGGAAGTGAAGTTTTGCCATTTGTCATTCCGAATCAAGGCCAGATATTAAAGATCAAACAAGGTATAAAGATGGTATATTATCCAGCTGGTTTTGTACCTTCTTATTTAGCCTTATATATTGCAAGATGTTGGAAGCATCCTATTGTCTCTTCATTGAGAAGCAACCAGATTTTAGGCACAATTGTCCCAGGTTTTTTTCTGTATGGCTCTTCAACATGGTAAAATAAAGTCTTAGCAAGAGAAAGTCCAACCAGTAAAGATTTGGCAAACAGACTCTGTCTCATTTGTACCCAAAAGGCTCATGGTGCCCATCAGTTCTTAGTTCATTTGAAGCCAGCTCCAGGAGGAGCAGCGTATGGCTTTTACATTGCTGACGTCAGTGGAGTTAGTCTGTGTTTACACTCAAGACAATAAGATCAGAATTTTGTTTTAGTATTCCAGCAGTGAAAATCCCCAGACATCATAAATAAGTTTTCTATACAAGTCCCAAGTACCTCAGAATCCTTCATCTCAATAAAACACAGGGATGAATTTCAAGAAATGACAGATTATCGCAGCCTCTAAATAACCAGTTTAGGCCACAGCAGTGCTTTTCTCTTTAGTGTGAGTTTCTTTACTAAATACAAGAAGGTTACCATAAGTCCTGTGGACTGTTTTAGGAACAGCATAGGGACCAGTTAATAAACCACTGAACCCAAATTCTCTCTCTCATCTCTCTCTTTTATAATACTGCCTCTGCTGCTGGACAATACTGTAAAAAATTAGCAGAGGCCTTTAAGTGGTTCATGTGAGTTGAAAAGTTGTAATTAAATATATTCACCCAGAAAAATTGTCAACTGGAATATGTGCATGAATGAGACAGAGGACCACAAGCAGAGAGAGCCAGAATTGCATGGAGAGAAAAATTTGCCTATGTCAGTGCTGCGGGTTTTCTGTTTATACAGCTCATGGTAGTTGGTGTTCTAACTGAGGATGATGAGGACTATTTTGAACATTTAAAACTCTCATATAAAGCTGGTTTTGTGGGAAAAAAGAAGGTGTTTCTAAGTCCTTGGCACCTTTAATTTATATTGTCCCCAAGTCAGGAAACATTTTTTTACTTCAATATCATGCATTCTTCTTTTGTTAATGGATAACGTAGTTTTCTGTTTTGAAAGCTGAGCTGAGCGTAACAGGAGACAAGTGGCAGGAGGGAAAATGGAAAAGTAAAGGAGAAGGAAAGAAAGGAAAAGAGAGAAGAGTGAGTAGAGGATAGGGAGGGAAGGTGTGAGGGAAAAGAAACAGAAAATTTGGTGTATTTTAATAGTAAAACTGAAGTTTTACTCCAGAAAAAAATGTGAGTCTTGTGGTTTTGAATTCAGCATATCTGAGGCTTCTGCAGTTACATCTCAGCCTTTAGTTATTAGAAATATTCATCAGATGCCTTAATCCTAAAACTGTTCAAAGACCTTAATTTTGATTTAAAATGTTTTTTCCAAAGCAGGTGAACAGATTATTTCTGACTAATTCACATTTGTAAGAAAAATAAGTCTGATGGCCTCTGTTTTTCCATGCTTAGTCTGCACTTGCTACGTCCTTCCCACATGCAAAGTGATACCATCTAGAGGAGGTATTTGTACGTTGCCGTAAATTGCAATCACAAAACACAGAACAGGCCTTCATGAGTTTGTGTGCTATGTCTGCATGGCATAGGATAGCTTATTAAACTTATTAAACATGTCATTTAAACATGACAGACTGAGACACAGAAAGGCCAAATGCTTCCTTTAGGGGAACTACACACATCTGAAGAAAGAAACACATTTTCCAAGCACTCAACCCATTGCATCATCCCCTTCTTCCCAATGGATCCCATCTTTTTATGGGCTGGCTACAATCCCTGCCTCGGTTCTGACCTCAATTTACAGGCACATGTGCCAGAAGGTGAGAGACACTGGATATTTCAGAGTAGGGACAGACAAAGCACAGGAACTCTAAAAGACATACTTGAGAGATACAAAGGTTCCATATTCAGACTGAAAATCTACCAGAACTCTTAAACTCCTATTTTGGGAAATTTAAGGTGTATCTTGGCCATTTGTTTCCTAGAATCTGCAGGCATGTCTGTACTGCTGTGTTAGATTTCTGCCCTAGAGTTCTGCCCATGCTCTGAGATGTCTAAAATTTAGCTCATTCTTGTCTGTGAATCATTTAGCTGCATTATCATATCCATTTTGTATGGAAAATTTAGTCTCTGCCTGTGGCACTAAGAATGAAATGATTGTGCCTGCAGAGGAAATCAAGGATGCAAGTAGCTCTTACACAGGGAAATAGATCCCTGAATTTCCTCCATTTTTCTGTTTACAGTCTCAGTGAATATTCTCTTTCTGTTTACAGTCTATTCCATGCCTTTTCTTCTTTTTTTTTTTCCTTTTTTCTTTTTTTCTTTTTTTTTTTTTTGGTTGTTGTTGTTTTTTGGGTTTTTTTTTTTCCCTCCTAGTAGTCTGAATTAAATCTAATCTTCTCCAAAGATTTTTGTGTGTCTGCTAGGGTTTTTTTGTTAACATATGTTGCCTGTGGCATCACCCATTGCAGGCACAGATGAAGGCTAATACATCATTATCAGCGTGTTGAATGAAGACGCCTACTTGTGGAATTGTCTAAGTGATACACCTGCTTATTTGTATTTTAATAAGGCCTGAAGACAAAAACCCTCCAGGTCACTTTGTCTGAGTCTTTGCAGAATGTTAATATGGCTGTAATGAATTGCACCTTGTACAGGGACGCACTTGGATGCAAACCATTCAATTACTTCTACAACCTTTAGAAGCCAAACCCCACCTGTGTCCTTCCAGAGGCTCACAGTGTCTTCAGTGAGGTTTAAATCAGAGACATATATACTATAGGATACCTCAGTGATGGAATTTTAGGACTATGTTTATTCAAAAAACTGGAATTAATACCAATAAAACACTGAATGCTGGGAATGATATGACAATGATGATTGCAGCATTGGGATTAATTTTTCTTACTTTTAGGTACATAGATTGTCCACAGACACACCTGTGATAGTTGTCTGGATTCCCCTTTTTGTCAACTAATGGAGAGCCACCCTTCTCATTTTCTCCTGACAGCTGAAACAGGCACAACAAATTACACTTTACAAGTGTCTATTTGTGTCCACTGAGTGTAAAGGAGTCCAGAAAATCTGTTCCAATTTAGACATATTTACTGAAATTTTTTGGAGCAAGATGGAACAAATTCCACTTCACATCTTTTGGAATGAGACTGGCACCTAATCTTTTGCATTTCTTCTGTATGCTATCCAGACCATTTTCTCTCTGCAATGGATGGGACCCATTTCACTTTAGACAAGCTTGGTGTAGACATCTATGTATAAATAGATCAACCCAAGCTCCAGTTTTCATCCATGCAAACAGTTAGACACTTGCACTACAGATATTTGTATATGTCAGATGAATTGGACACAAGGAATCTTTATTTATGTGCTCTGTCTGTTGAGGTTAGGCATCCTGGAGAACAGAAAACTAACGGGCAGGTAAGTGCAGATTCCCACAGCTTAAGGCTCTCTGAGAAGATGGATGCACTGTGGATGAAGAAAGGAGCAAGAGGCAGGTGTCAAAAGTGGCGGCAAGTGAAATCCTGGTTATAAATAAGGAAAAAAGTCATAGGACATTTAGTCTAGTCTGAGAGATTCACAGAAAATACTTTGTCATGGGCATCAAGAGCTTTTCAGCTTTCTCTACTGCCATGCTGGTGAGGGGGCTGGGGGTGCATGGAAAGTTTTGAGAGAGTCAGGACAGGTGACCCAAACTGACCAAAGGGATTTTCCAGACTCTATGACACTGTGCTTGTTACATAAAGTGGGGGAAGAAGGAGGAAGTGAGGGGACATTTGGAATGATGGTGCTTGTTTTCCCAGCTCACCACTATGCATGATGGGGCCTTGCTCACCTGGAGATGTCTGAATACCTGCTTGCACACGGGAAGAGAGGAATTAATTCCTTGTTTTGCTTTCCTTGTGTTCACAGCTTTTGCTTTCCCTATTAAACTGTCTTTATCTCAACTCATGAGTTCTCTGTCTTTTACCTTTCAATTCTCTCCCAAGTCCTCTGGTGGGAGAGGGAGCAAGGTGCTCTGTGAGGCTTGGTTTCTGTCTGGGGTTAAACTACAACAGCTGCACTCTCTCAATCTTCCTGAGATAAATAAACACTGATCACAGAGTCTTAATGCCCAGGCTCCAGGAGAAGCAGTTGTGTTGTGCCTCAGTGAGTTACTGAGCACCAGTGATGCTCTGTATTGCTGCTGCTGCTTTAATTGGCTTGTGATTAATAGTAGGAAAATTAGGTGCTCTAAATTCCAGTCCATCCAGTGCATGTTAGATTTATTTTCTGTTTGTACCCTGCTGCTGTTTGCTGCTGGCTCCTGCCCTGAGCATCTCCTCTGAGTACAGAGGGTGACACAAAATGTGAGCTGGGCCATAAGGTTGGCCTTTGCTTTAAGGGCCACATGAACCTCCAGCCACTGAGGTTCAAAGCAGCATGAACTACTTAGAGCATCAAGAGCTGCTGGCAAGGGAAGGGATGGGTTGTGTGGAGCACAAAGCTTTATTGTTATGACTTCTAGGGACTGCTATTTATCACTGGACTAGCAGATAGCAACCTCTTTCATCTTCTGTTCCTGGATATTGCAGAGGAAGTGAAAACGGGAGTTGGATTTACCTGACTTGGCAGTGCTGGGTTAATGGTTGGACTCAGTGATCTTAAAGATTTTTTCCCAACCTAAATAATTCTATGATTCTGTGATGCAGAAAATCTGATTTATTTGTCATGAGCTGTGAGAAATGGGGACTGCAATTTGTGCACTTCATCTAAACACGCCGTTGTTCGAGGGTGCTAACTAGCACATTTTCACACTGCATTTTCAATCTCCTCTTACTAAACACACATGAACTTTTAAATTCAGATGATGTTTTTACCAAGAGTTACACCTTAAATATGAGCTTGCTGGGAAGAAGACCAACCTGCCTAAATAGGGAACTTTGGCTGGAACTCAGGGAAAATGGGAACCTTTGGAAGAAGGGGCAGGCAATTCAGGAGGACTACAAAGATGTTGTGGGGCTATACAGGGAGAAATTTAGAAGTCTGAAAGCCCAATTAGAATTTAATTTGG
This sequence comes from Poecile atricapillus, assembly GCF_030490865.1. Taxonomy (NCBI): domain Eukaryota; kingdom Metazoa; phylum Chordata; class Aves; order Passeriformes; family Paridae; genus Poecile; species Poecile atricapillus. Next base: position 8,153,053 of record NC_081288.1, read on the forward strand.
CTACTGCTGTAAAAGAGTATAAAATATTTTTCTATACATCTACATATTTTCTATATACCAGCAAAAGGAGGGCTAAGGAGATTGTCCATTCTTTATTGGATGTGTTGGGAAGCACAGTGACAAAAGATGAGGAAAAGGATGAGGTGCTTAATGCCTTTTTTGCCTCAGCCTTTAATAGCAAGACCAGTTGTTGTTTGGGTAGCCAGCCCCCTTATAGCTGTAAGACAGGGACAGGGAGCAGAGTGAAGCCCTCGTAATCTAAGAGAAAATGGTGAGTGACCTGCTATGCCACTTGGGCACACAGAAGTCCATGAGCTGGATGGGATCCACCTGAGGGTACTGAGGGAACTGGTGGAGGTACTCACCAAGCCACTTTCAATCACTTACCAGCAGTCCTGGTGAACCAGGGAGGTCTCAGGATGTTGGAATATAAGATGTCCATCTACAAGAAGGGCCAGAAGGAGGATTTGGAGAACTACAGACCTGTCAGCCTGACCTCAGTGCTGGGAAAAGTCATGGAGAAGATCATCTTGAATTCCATCACACAGCATCTGCAGGACAACCAGGGGACCAGGCCCAGCCAGCAGGGCTTTGTGAAAGGCAAATCCTGCTTGATCAACCTGAACTTCTATGGAAAAGTGACCTGCCTAGTGGATGTTGTTTACCTAGACTTTAGTAAAGCCCTTAACATTCCCACAGCATTCCCCTGGAGAAACTGGATGTTCATGGCTTGGATGGTGCACTGTTGGCTGGGTAAAAGTCTGGCTGGATGCCTGGGCCCAGGTAGAGGTGGGAAATGCTGCCACATCCAGTTGCCAGCCAGTCACTAGTGGGGTTCCCCAGGGCACAGTATTGGGGATCCTGTTTAACATTTTCATCAATGGCCTCAACAAGCAGATTGAACCCACAGTGAATTTGCAGATGACACCAAGATGGGAAAGAGTGGTGATCTGCTGGAGAGCAGAAAGGGTCTGTAGAAGGATCTGGACAGGCTGAATCAATGGACAGAGGCCAGTTGTGTGAAGATCAACAAAGCCAAGTGCCAAGTCCTACACTTGGGTTACAACAACCCTGTGCAGTGCTACAGGCTGGAAATGGAGTGTCTGGAAAACTGCCCAGAGGAAAAGGACTTAGGGATGCTGATCAACAGTGGCTGAACATGAACCAATTTGTGCTCAGAAAGCCAAGAAGTCCAATGGCACCTTGGCTTGTAACAGAAATAGTGTGGCCAGCAGGACCAGGGCAGTAATTGTCCCTCTGTGCTAGGCCCTGGTGAGGCTGTACCCAGAATTCTGTGTTCAGTTTTGGGCCCTTCAGTCCAAGAAAGACCTTGAGATTCTGGAATGTGTCAAGAGAAGGACAATGGAGCAGGAGAAGGGTCTGGGCCACCAGCCTGATGAGCAGCTGAGGGAGCTCAGATTGTTCAGTGTGAAAGGAAGTTTGGAGGGAACCTTTTGCTGTGCAATTCCCTGAAAGGAGGTTGTACCATGGGGGCTTGTGCCAGGTGGGGGTTGGTCTCTTCTCCCAGGTAACAATTTTCACAAGACGAAATGGTCTTGTGGAGAAGGTTTAGATTGGATATTAGGAAAAATTTCTTCAACTAAAGGGTTCTCAAGCACTGAAAGAGGCTGTCCAGGGATGTGGTGGAGTTACCGTCCCTTTTTAAAAGCTACTGTATAAATAAAAGGTACAATATAAATAAAGTATTTAGAAGATGTGTAGATGTGGCACTTGGGGATGTGGTTTAGTGGTGGACTCAACAGTGCTGGGTTAATTTGACTTGACAATCTTAGAGGAATTTTTTGACCTAAATGGGTCCTTGATTCTATGATCTATAATCAGCCAATAGATAATGATATCTGTGAATCACAAAATAACAAAATCACAAATAATGTTCAATGGGGCTATATGTGAGAGGCTGATATGAACACAGTGATAAAAATATGGCATTTCTTTTTGATTTCAAAACAGCATTTTACTCATGGAGGATAGATTTTGATGGAGAGGGACAGCCTGTTAGCTTCCCTAGTAATGTTTCCCTATCTGCCTCTGACCCACTAAAAGGAAAAAGTCAGGGATTTTGCTCCCCTTACTGGTTTGTCTGAAGCTCTAGAACCTGAGGGAGGACATTTTTTCCCTGTTCAGCACTATGCAAAATCCTTGTAGGAAACAATGAGCAACCTATTGTTTTTCACTGATGCCTTCCTCCTACATAAACCTCTCAGTAATTAACTGGCAGCATCTTCAAAGCAGCAATGTGTGAGATAAACTAGAAGGAGCAGAAATGACAATGTGATAATACCCATGTGTTTTGATGCAGAAATGACATGGTAGTAGTATCAAAACAGTTCATCATCCTTTATGATCTTGCTGGCATTTATAGCAGTGTTCAAGTTTCACAGGAGATATCTTGTCACACATGCCTCATGTGCACTGCATCTGGCTGTTCCCACCACCACATTGCTCTCCCCCCAATGCCAGGATTCAGCTGAGGGCAGAGGGAGAGGAGAGGATCCTTTTCCATTTGAATTATAGAATGCTTTAGATTGGAAGGGACCTTAAAGATCATTTAATTCCATCTCTCCTGCCATGAGCAGGGACACCTGGTTAGACCAGGTTGCTCCAAGTCTATCCAGCCTGGTCTTGAACACTTCCAGTTAAGGAATTTCTCTGAGCAGCCTGCTTCAGTGCCACACCACCCTCACAGAAAAGAACTCCTTCCAAAATCAAATCTAAATCAACCGTAATTCGGTTTAAAGCCATCACCCCTTGTCCTATAACAACATGGACTTGTGAAAAGTCCTTCATCAGCTTTCCTGTAGGCTCCCTTCAAGAGCTGGAAGGCTGCTCTAAGGTTTCCCTAGATCCTTCTCTTTTGGCAAAACAACTCTCAGCCTGTGGTTGTTGGAGAGGAGCTCCAGCCCTTTGGACATCTTTGTGCTGATCCTCTAGAGCAGCTGGTTCTTCATTTTCTCAGTCACTGCCTTTTCCTTCTGCAACTTGGGCAGTGTGCTGGAGCACTTGCCAGTGAACACGGAGGCAAAAAAGTCATTGAACACCTCAGTCTTCCCTGTATCCCAAGTAACCAACTGCTTCCTCCTGGAGAGGGCCCACATTTTCCCTAGCCTTCCCTTAATCAACAGTGTAAATTTTCTTGTTGTCCTTGACATCCCTGGCCAAATTTTACAGAAATAATCTACAGGTATTTGTGCTCACTGAACAAATGACACTGTTTCTGAAGCTGTACAGCTTTGTACAAAATGTTCATAAGAGGATGTTCCTTGCACAGCTTCCCTCAGTGGTGCAGGCGGAAACAGACATCAATGTGGTAAAATAACACATCCTAAAATTAATGTTTTCTGTGTCTGTTGCTCTTGACTTCTATTTATCTGAGATGAGAATAACAACATATTTAGTTCCATATAAACCATATTTATTAAGTATGCATACTCAGCAAGTTTTCTTGACTAGTTTTATAGCTTCTAGATAAAGAAACATAGAGAGTATGTGGCTTACTGAGTTTTTGAGTGGATATTATGTCAATTTAATATGTAACAATGTTCATAGGCTTTATCTTTCATTTTGCACATTTTCCTGAACTCCCTTGTCACCAAAAAAACATTTGTACTGACAGAACATTGAAATATCTTTCTATATCTTACTGAGTTTACATATTGGGTTATATTTCTCCTCTCCAGCTCTCAGCTGGAGCATTGGAAGTAAAATCCATTCTGTACCCATTTAGGGAAGAGGGCAGTCGATCAATAATCGGTGGTAGCTTCTTGGCAGGAAAAACCAGATATATTCACAAAAGTATTGATTCCATTAATCCATGTTCCACTGCAAACTGCCAACAGGTCAGGTCAGTCACAATTCTCCTCTTTTTTTTTAATTGAAAACAAATTTAGAATAGATTGCAAGGAGTAAGGACACTCTTCTGAAAGCACTACAGGAAGTTAAACCACAGGATTTGTGATCCCCCAAATTATAAAACTCCCTTAAAGCTTGTGATATTTAGAATTTTGTTTAATACTGTCCTGTTCTTGTGTCTGTGTGTGTCCTCTGTTTAAAAACCTTCTGGGTTTGCATATGTTGCTTTGAGAAACCAACAGAATAGAAAAGATAAATGTCAGGCCTAAAACCCACACATCAAATCTACACTAGAGTTTGTATATGACTCTTCCTTCTCTCTAGGAAATTCTGAATCTGCATACTCTGCTCTGGCTCTTGGAAAATGTTTTCTTCCAAACATATGTGCTTCTGCCTTGCCCTTCATCTTACACTCTCCCAGTTTGAAAGATGAGGTAAAGAAATGTTCTCATAAAGACGTGCAGTGTGTTGTCTTTCTCCATCACCACTTGCCAGTTCTTATTATTGCTGTGCCTATTCTTTGCCTGCAGCAGTATTTTTTTTATATTCTGTTAAAAAAATCTTGACATCCTCCAGGAAAATAAAGACTCTGAATGACAACAAAGTGCATGTGTGTATGAGCATGTGGAGATTTCTTGGCAGCTTCTGTGCCTATTGCTTTACTTCTGATCATATCAACATTATTTTCCCTTCAAGCAAACAAAGTGCTTTGAAATGATGTCTCCTTTGTCAGGGTGAGCCATTGACAGGCTGTCAAGAGCAGACAATAGAGAAAAAGGGATGCATGTCATGTGTGAGCAAGCTGTGCCACAGCTTTGGCTACCAGCTGAAACTCCCAGGGACCATCACATGTGTGTGAAGGACATGGTGGTAGCATCAGTGGGAAACACTGAACTGCCATTTGCTGTATAAAAACATATTCTGTTTATACATGGAGAAAGTGAATGGGAATCAATCAAACAAAAGGTTGAGATAAAGAAAATGCCAGACAGAAAACAAATGGCCAAGAGAGAAACAGATAGGTAGAAGCAATGGAGTCATTATTTTCTCTTAAAATTTATAGAATCATAGAATCTATTAAGGTTGGAAAGATCATAGAGTCCAATCATTGAACTGTTAACCTCTACTGATGGAGCTGACAGATCTTACTCTTTCATGGATATGACATGATTGGAAAGCTTCCTCAGAAAGTGAGAACTCTTGATTCTCAAGGAAATCACAAAAAAATGAATTTATCCCTTTGTAATTAATTTTGAATAGAGCCAACTGCATTTTTGCCATCACATCTGAATGTCAGACAGCTGTCTTGATATACCTCTATTCCTCTCAGAAAAAGAGGTTATAAACCCCCAGCCATGCTGCAGCTGAGAGCTGCTCATGGCAAGCTCTGAATCAAAGGGTCCCACCCCCCTCCATTTCTCCTATAGGATCTGAGTTATTGCTCAGATTACTGCCCAAAAATTAATGACTCCTAGGACAAATAGTAGATCAAGAAGGAGACAACCTTGCTCTGTGGTTTCATCTATTTTATGACAGAAAAAAAAAAAAAATAGCATCAGATTTTATGTCTGAATATCCCCTAGAACCAGCACTGGCTCAAGGGGGTATATGAGAGAGGAGGAGACTAATCCTGCCCACATTCAGGCACTAAGCAAGTTGTAGATTTCATAGCTTTGGGGATTATTGCAAACCCAGGAGCTGAAATGTGGTCACCCGAGACATTTCTGCAGTCACAGAGGTCCCTCTAGGCTTGGCACTGGTGATTTTGTGGTTCTAAATTTTGTACTTTCACAGCCAAAGTGACAGGCATAGAAACCTTCTCTGAGGCATTTCAGCCTGTGCACTCCAGTTAGTTGTCAGCAGTCCTTTCTTCATCTATTTACAGGAGATGACACAATCTTTGTGGCAGGGAAGGTCCAGATGATGAATGTCTCTTGACTCTCTACACAGGGAGGCATGTAAATTCAGTTGGTACAATAGAATTAGCATAATTCATGAATTAGGTCAATTTCAATTACTTATGTATAGAAAGTAGATTTTCTCCTAACAAGATAAATCTAATTTTAAAATCCTATCACATCTCTTTTTTCCAAGAGACATCCACAAATGGGACTTTGCTGTTATCAGATGTGTGAAGCAACATCACTGTATATTTTCACATCTCGTTGATTACTTAACCATCTGTTCTCTTAAACAACAGAGGATACAAGATGGGAGGGAGAAAGGGGAAGAGAAATAAATGGAAATATAACTGCTTTCTAACAGTGATTGTTTTCTAACCTATCTCTTAATTTTTCATTTGAGATATAAATCCCAGGGTGATTTTTATTACAGTGGTATGTGTACTAAAACAAGGCTTATATATATAAAAACAAATATTTTATAACTCTTCCTTCTTTCTTCATTTCTTTCCCCCCCACACCTTTTTTAAAAAAAATAAGAATAATGGAAATGTATCACAACTTTCTTCATATCCTCTCTGGATGACTATAAAATGGAGGTGGAGGGAGGAGAATTTTGTAGGCAGAACATTATGTGCATTAGATAAAAATCAGTTATTTAGTAGCTCATACTTAAAAATATTCACACTTAATTTAACTCACTTCATTCTCTAGAAGGACTGTGGGTGTGTTAATCTTTTGAGTTGATAAAATCATTCATCTAGATGGACAGTTTAGAAATTGACTTCAAATTTTCAGTTGCCTTTGTTCTAATGTGTCCTCTTTGGCTTAAATTTATTTTTCAGATGTCATTAAAAAAAGAGCCCCAGACAGATTTTATATATTGAGTTGAATTACACATTTTAAATTATAAACCTTGTAATTATTAAAAAACTGCACCAAAAAACCTTACAATATTATTTCCTTGACTTTTTCACTCAAATACTAAACCAGACCTCCTTCATTTTAATAGCTTTGTCAAGAGCAAGTATTTTGCCATCCCCTACTATGTTATTTTTCTTTATAATTATTGCAGGTTGCATATAGAACTATTAAATATAAGAAATCTAGAAATAGCACAAAAGACTCTGTAATCACAGAATCTCACTGAACATGCCTAATACACAGGTGATACAGCATCCCTTGAAACAGGCATTGTGTACAAATACGCATACAAATATATATATATATATGTGTATGTATATACATACATATATGCAACACCATCACCAACTGCAGGAATAAAAGTTGTCCTATGTTAAAAGACTGACAAAGGTAGAGATAGCTGAGGTTAAGGCAAACCTGAATTAACTGGGTTTTGGACATTACCTAGCTAATCAGATGCCTGACTCTTGCAACTTTGGCACAGCAAATCACCATCAGTCCAAGGCAGCAAGTTGGGATGATGTAAATGGTGTCTCTGGCTTGAGTGAATGGGGAACTCGTAACAGCAGTGCCTGTGAGCTGCCTGGGGCTTTGGGATGCCCAAAGCTCTGTGGATGTTCAGAAACAGCAAGTTTAATGTAAGAGAAAGTGCTTTCTTGGTGCCTTTTTTTCACAACTGTTTCCTGACCACATGACATGAAAGGAGTGAGGTTTCTCTTAACCTGCCAGATACTGAAAAAATGAGGTGACAAAATCCAGGGAGATTTTGGTTGTGACTGTAGGAAAAAGATGGGTGGGAATCACAGAAGCAAAGCTTGGAAATAGAAGAGATTCCTGGGAATAAAAATTATCATGGAGTGTTACAACTGAGGAAGTCGTTGCATTAACTGAAAACAATTGTAAAGTCAAAGCTATATCTTGGGGGAAAAGGTGGATTGGAGGGACTTGTGTACAAACCTTGTTCCTTTCTTGTCCTTCCCCTTTAGGTACTTTGATGGTTCTCTGCCTAAAAAGTGAAATAATCTAATTCTTATGCAGTAAATCCTGTATTTTGTGTTTCTTTGAAAGCTCACTGATGAGAAGGACTAGACAGAAACACCTCCATGTTTTAGTAAATGTTGTCTCTGCACACCTTTGATGGAACAGACTAACAAGGTTGACTCCAGTGACTCTGAATAGACAAATCTGTATTGGGGGAGGGAAAGAGATGTGCCCTTAACGCTGTGGGATCAGGTCTTTGTGTAGAAGAGTGTATGACAGGGCCCCCTGCTCAGAGTCCACAGGAAGGATGAGGAGTAGAATCATGGAATCATAGAATAGGTTGGAAAAGATCACTGAGTCCTACTGTATTTGTGACACTGCCAAGTCCAACACTAAGCCATGTCCCCAAGTGTTACATCTACAGATCTTTCAAATGCCTCCAGGGATGGTGACTCCACCACTTCCCTGGACTCCCTGTTCTAATGCCTGACCACCCTTTTGGTAAAAAATTCTTCCTGAATATCCAATATAAACCTCTCATTGTGCAACTTGAGTTCATTTCCTCTTTTGCTTGTTACCTGGGTAAGAAGACTGACCCCCATCTCATTACACTCTCAGGCAGCTGTAAAGAGTGATAAGGTCTCCTCTGAGTCTCCTTTTTCCCAGCATACTGGAAATTAATGCACTTTCCTTCAGCTCAAGCTATTGAACTATGTTTTCTACATGTTTTGAACTGGAAGCCCAATTTTAGTTTCAGCTTGGCAGATTAGGAGACAAATTTGATTAGTGGGTTTACCTATCAGCCCTGTCTGAAAATGCCTGCACTTGCTTTGCATTCCTCCAGGTACAATACTTGAAAACTAATACTTCCAGCAGTAATGACTGGGTTTTGCTTTCCAGAAAAACCCTGCCACAAGTCTGTGGTTTAAAGTCATAAGTTAGGTCCATCATATTTCAGATCAATACACTACAGAGAGCTGACACAGATCCTGCACAAAGACAGATTGCACTTTCAAGGGAATTTCATGCCATTTAAAAATGGAATTAAGCAAGATGGAAATGCTAAAAATACATGAAAGATAAATTTTAAGCCACTAAAGGAAAACCCTGTATGTTATTCTGCTTATTAAAAGACAACAAGCTGACACAAAAAAAAAAATCCCTGCTAATTAGCTAATATTTAATAAACACAGTGCTCTGTTCTGAAAAAAAAAGTCTTCTACCAGCCACTTTGTGGTGGTGGTCCTCTAATAAGGTAGATTTAAAACTCAAGCATGCTGTATTTATATTCCTCTTTTTTTTCTTCTATACTGTGAAGCAGTGAAGCAGGAGCAGACTCTAGTGCTTCTCATAATTTTATTTATGACCCCAAGCCCTCAATCTCAGAGAAAATGGAGGTCATGCTGCTTCTTACGCATGTTGTCATACAGATCTGTGGGCTTTTAAATGGGGTGTTTACTTCTAAATTTCAAGGTAACATATATTTTTTAATGACTTCCACTTTGGCTTGTTTTTTTGTTCAGTTTTTTTATTCTGACTCCACAAATGGGTCTGCTGCTGCTTGTCTGGCTCATTGGATACAGAAAGGATCTGCCTGCTGAGTCCATGAGATGTTAATGTTCTGGGGCTGGGCAGAGTTATCTATATCTATTTGCTCCTTAAGGCCCAGACTCCACCAGCAGATTTCTGCAGATGGAGTGTAATAATGGAGGAAGGACAACAAAACACACATTGGTGAGAAGAAAAGAGATTCTTCTGAAGAACTGGAGAAAGAACGATAAAAACTGGCACAGTAGTAGGCTGAATTTTGATAAATTGCCTTCCACTTTGGCACCTAGGTTTTCCCCACCTTTTCAGGTTTAAAATCTATCTTTCAATGAACTTCTGAATAGCCAGAAATTGTCTAATTTCCTATTTACAGCTGTGACTGGTGTATGAAAGAGTATTTCATGCTGTGCAAAATATCACCAATTGGATAAAATTTACCTGACACTCTCCCTCTGTAGTACACATTTTTTCCCCCAGCAGGCCAAAAGTTTAATGCTGATTCTCTTATTCTCAGTGGATTTTGCACATGCCATAGTATTTCATCAAGGATGAAAGGGCTCTGGTATGTTATCTAAACTTTCAACAGTATGCTAGAAACTATATCGAGAATGTCTTCTAAAGCAAAGTTGCCACTTACTGCATAGAGATACAGCAGCGTGCACAAAAAATTATAGATCCTCCACGTGTATTCTTGACTCAACAAGATCACTCTGGATGATGCCTTTGGGCTGGAATGGGGTTCTCTTTAACAGTATAGGACATTTCCTTCCTTGTGTTTTGTATCTCATCATCCTGGCCAGTCTTCCTTCCTCTGAGCACAGAAAATCTTAGTTTGTATTTCTTAGAAGTAGATCCTTGCTTATTTTTGGAGTCTTTTTCGTTCAAACTTCTGGACGATGTGGTATCTTCTGGCTCCAGCCAGCTTCCTTTGAAAACTAATTGCTTGATCCAGAGTACAACTGTTGAGTTTTATGATTTCCCATTGTATCAAGACTTGTAGAAAGATTACATTTTGGCCTGTCAGAAAATGCTAAATATAATATGCCCAGAAAGAAGTCTGCTGATACAGCAGTTTTTCTAGCAGTGTCTTCACATTGGCATTTCAATTTCTTTGATTTTACCCAGACAAAATCATGATACTTTTACGTCAGTCAGAGTCAAAAAGAAGTTATAGGGTCAAAAGGCAACATATTTGTAATTGGAGGTAAAATACATTTGTGTTCCTTCCCTTCTCTAGAAGAATTTTTTCACCCTTTACTAAAATTGTAGGTCACTGTGACTAACCAGGTTCAGGTGTCACTGGGAATAACCATGTTCATGTGTAGAAGTAATTAGAGAGGTTCAAAGTTGTGCTGGAATGTGTTTGTTTCCTTCAGGGTTGTTTTTGGTGTTTTCAGATAGAGATTACAGATCCTTTAAGTTGTAACTTGACCAAGTATAACCTCCTGGACATGGAAGATCAGGCTTGTTTTGGGGGCAATATCAAGCCTGTTTATGACAGAAGAGGTGCAAGGAGTGAAAGCAGTGGTAACTATTTGAGCTCCTCTGGGAGCCTCTCTGACCTCCAGCTGATCCTCTAAAAGAGCATGGTCCTCCTAGAGGTCCTATGTCTCCTGGCTCTCACTAAAATTCCTGCACATTTCCACATAAAACAGAAATAAATGGATGTTTCTGCTTGCATAACTGAAGCCTGTCTTAGGTGTCTTCTTTTATGATCTGAAATGTTCCCTAGGCCCCAATTAGATTACATTAACTAGATTTACTTCGGCTGTAATAGAGCTTAGATAGTCTGCTCATATAATGACAGCTGCAGATAGACACTTAAATTTGTGGATAGACACTTCAACTATCAACAAATCCAACAAATCCAAATTCAAATTCAAATCCAACAACTTCAACAAATCCAATCCCAAATCAGTCATCACTAGGAGTGAAAGCTAGAAGTCAGCTATGGTCAGGGGAGGACTGTACAAATACTCTTTCAGTCTCTTCTCTTGTATCTGTTGCACATATTTTTAAGTTTGCTGAGTTAGGTGTCCTAGCTTTTACCCTAACAAGGCCTGGATTTTTTAAAATTTAAAAATTTTGAATTTTTTTCTTTATTTTTTTTTTGAGTAGCTCCTTATAGAAGACTGTCTAATATCTAATGCTGACCTCAACATTAGATCCACTGCATGTGTGAAATGTGTTTGTGCAATGGACCTATGACCCAGGAGTCTGACTTCATGAGTACATCAGGCAGATGTCACTTCAAAGAAAATAGGCCAGGATTGAGGCATTTCTGATCCACAGACCCTGTCTTAGGAGCAGTGGGGTCTTTGGCTCTTCTAGCTGATGCTGGCTTTTGGATCCTCTCTGGTTCATTGCACCAGCCAGAGTTCCAGATTTTTGACTGATCCCAGTGCTTACAGCCACTAGCTCCTGCAGTAGTGAGGCTGAGAATAGATTTTCAGGAAATAAGTCCTCACACTGCCACTTGATATCCAGATAAAAATGTTCTTACAGCCTTTAGAGTCTCATACAGACCTGGATGTTATAACTCTTTTTTACACTTCTCTTCAGTCTACTGACTGAGATTTGTTGTGTAATGTTGCTTGTAATTTTTCTAGCTTATTTTCAAGTCTGCATTTCTTTTCTCATTCATGGGAGGTTGCCTGGTTGCAAGCTCCCTACCCCTTTGACAGATGATAATCCTCAGTATGTTACACTGATTCATAAGCTGTGTTACCTCTCAGATGCATATTGGTTGAGCAAGACCCCTTGCTGAGTAGGGTACAATTCAGTGCAAGTGGTGGGGTTAGAATGAGACTTTTTAAATGTAATTATTACAGACATAAAAAGCAGGGTGCCAGATAAGATTGAAGACCACCTATTACAAAACCAGCTAACCTAAAATAAAATATACCCGTTAAAGTATACTCATTACCAGGTGCTTAAGTAGGTATAAATTCCCCTACTTGATTGCTGTTACTCTTAATACTGTGTTATCCTATTATGGGCTGTGTTATGTATTATGGATTAGCCAAGAAAGCAGACACAGACTGTCCTGGTTGATAAATCACCTAGAGACAGACTAAAGAGTAACAAGATACTGAAGTTCACCCACACAAGCAAGGAAGAGTAAGAAACAGCAGGAGGATTCCCCCCATAATGGTACTCACAGCCCGAGGCATGCTCCAGTCAGACTTCAGAGGATTAATGTCAGCATTTGTGTTGGTGTCAGAGATCAATAACTCTTGGAATTTTATTTATGATCTCTTTACTGAAAAGCTCTGTGGCTCAGCTTGTGTTCTGATATCTGTTCTCATTCCTGTGAATTTCAGTGAAGTGCAGATAGACAACATGCTCTAGAGAGATGATGTACCTTGAAACTCAGGGTATTTAGGCACTGATTCTAAGCAGTAGTATCCAATTGCTTTTTCTTTTAAAGTGTGTTTATTGCATTGGATCCATGGGGAACTGATCTACATTGCCTGTAAGCTAGAAAAAGTATGTTGGCATGTGTACAAAAATGATTACAGGTGGATGCAATGTTTTGCAGCCAGAAGGATTCCCTGACACAGCCGAAGAGGTGGCAGGCATGCCCCAGGACCAAGAGTAAATGCTGTGGTGGAAGGAAAGAGAAACTTCTTTGGGCAGTGCTGCTGCCATACCTGTGTTTTAAACAACTCCCAAATTCTTTATTCAGGCACAGTGGGAAATATGAGAGACCTAAAGATTCTTTTTTTAGTAAAAACAACATACATCCAAACATAATATGTTTGCTGGCTTTGTCTGTGGTAGAGCTAATTTTCTTCACAGTAGCTTGTATTGGGCTACGGTTTGGATTTGTGCTAAAAATGCTTTTGATAACTGAAGGATGTTTTTGTTACTACTGAGCAGGGCTTACACACTGTTGTCCTTTTCTGCTCCTTACCCTAACCTGCCAGCTAGGAGGCCAGGACTGCACAAGGGTTTGGGAAGGGTCACAGACAGGACAGCTGACCCCAAATGTACTAAGGGATATCCAGACTGTATCATGTCATACTCAGAATACAAATCTAGGGAAAGAAACAGGAAGATGAGACCATTTGGAGTGGTGGTTTTTGTCTTCCCAAATCACTGTTATGCATGATGGTGTCCAGCTTTCCTGGTGATGGCTGAACACCTGCCTGCCCATGGGAAATGGTGAATGAATTCTATGTTTTGCTTTGCTTTTCTCTACCTATTAAACTGTCTTTGTCTCAACCCATGAGTTTTCTCACTATTACCTTTCCAATTATATCCCTGATCACACAGTGGTGGGGCTGGAGTGAGCAGCTATGTGGGGCTGAGTTGGCCAGCTGGGGTTAAACCAGGACTGTTTGCACATTATTTGTAGCTGTATGAGGTTTGAAGGCAGGCAGTAGTTGCTGAATATGAAATGTGCCCTAAAACCATCTGAAAAAAAACCCCACTAGATAGTATCCATATATATATCCAAAATATAGAGGAGGTTGCTGACAGAGGCTGTACCAATCCTATTCAAGGATTTGTACTTTGCAGAGGCTGCATGATACACTCTTGACTTTGCAAAGTCAAGAACAAGAACAGCTCCTTGGTCTCAAGGTAGGCTCTGGTATTAGATGGTTTTCAGCTACTTTAATTAAGCTATCTGTAAAGGAATGCTTAAAAAAGCATGTCAATGAGCAGCATGACTATTTACAACATACTTAACAGAGCAAGCACAGTTCTTTTGAGTGTCAGTGCAAAGTGGGACTCTGTACAGCCTTTTATGAGCCAAGATTGTTTACTCATTTATCCAATAGCAGAGGCAAAGTTCAGGCTGTGTAAAACAGGCAGAACTGAATTTCCATTGGTTACCATGTATAACAACTTTAATCTCAGGTGGGTGTCCAGCTACAAAGTTTAGATAAAAGAATTGTTCAGGTGTCATTGCAATATCCACTGGATACCAGGTTGGTTGCTCTAGTAACTTGATATTTAATGTTTGGTGATATAAATAGCAACACAGCATATCTTAGTTGTCATGCATTATTGTGGTGATATAAGAGATGTCACCAAATTCAGTTTTGAGATTTCTACAAAGTACAATAAATTGATCCTTGTGTGTTTGAGAGAGAGAAAGGGCTCAAAGTCCCTTTTTTAATAATGCAGTCCCAATGTAAAGGCTGCATGGAAATTTTATTCCATTCAGGTAACACTTTGAAATGTCATCAGAAGAAGTATCTTTTGTACAAGACCACAAGAAATTAAAGACAGGCTGGCTTTCAAGGAAAACAAATAGTCCAACAATTTCATTAAAAAACTAAAACACAAAGAGTAAAACAGATAAGTAGTAGAAATGAGAACTTGAGTTCCTATTTAGCTTAGTTTGGTGAAGAGCTGGGTACAAAAGCAAGGAAGAAAAAAGAGTAATTTTAATAATAAAATGTTCTCACCTCTCAGGATGGGTACATGCCATGATAAATTATTTCAATCTATAACCTTATTAGTTCTCAGTAAAATTGTTCTTTCCAGACAAATCATTCACCACTGAACTGAATTTCCCAAAGTTCTCTGAATTGGTGATGAGGGTCCAAAAAGCAGGCTCTGAACACATGCCCAGAGTTCAGTCTAATACTGGAATTACTCGAGGTTATTACGACCAAGTTTGTAATCCGTTAATATTAAGACATTAGAAAACATTCTACAAAGTTAAAAGAGAACTGGCTAGACCCTAAATATACCCTAAATGCCCAAAGGCATTCTTTGTATAAACAGTTTACAAATAGTATCACCCTTACTGGGGAGTTAGCATGGTTAGTGGGTGTCTCTACTCTGCGGAGTCCATTCATTAAACAGTGTTGAGAGGAAATTATAGAGACAAATTATAGATACCTGAAGATACAAATAGTGTACAGTGCACCTCTCTGTGTAAGTGCTCCTCACTGGTGACTGAGGTGGCTGAGCATCTGAGGTGGCTCTTCAGAACTCAATACTGAGATCAGCCTGGAGTCCAATGGTGGCCAGCATGTCTTGAAACTTGAAACCAGTTTACCAGGTTTTTCTTGTAAATTGTGCTGAACTTACCTTAATTAGACTCACACTGTTCTCCAAGTCATTTAATTTTAAATGTCACTGTTGTAGCTACACAAGCTCTAGTCACATAAATTATCGCAGTGTAACCTTTTATATAGTGATACAATCAGTGACCAAAACAACTTGTGGCTGTATTATTGCTTTCCCAGTTCACTTGCATCCTTAGATTTGAGGTGCCCAGCTTCTCTGTGACTGTTTCAGGAGCAAAAAAAGAGTTCTGAGACAAAAGAAGTGCTTAATCTTACTCTTATAATTTTTTGGGGGGGTGTTAAAAAAACAACCACAGAGAAGTCAGCTTGTTCTTTCAGCTGCAAGGGAAGTAATTCTTTGGTTTGCAAACATATTCCTTCCCACTGTCATTTCTGCCTCAAAAATGTTCACACTAGTAAGAATAAAGATGATTTCATAGGTGCAGTGTTTCTAGATGATTTTTTGTATGCAGAAAATCTTTCCTATGAGCCCTTTCATATGAATGTGCTGTGGAGGTTAGACAGCACAAAGGTAACTCATTTAATTAGAGCTTATTTATTCATGCTTTTAGTTAGAGACAACCTAGAAAATCAGCATTATATTTCTAACTAACAGGAAGTAAAGGCAAAGTTGGTCAGCCAATTGCGGCTCTATATCTACTTCTCGTTTCTCAAGCACAAGAAAATCAAATGAAGGAAAACATTGAAAATGCAATGAGAAGAGTGGGTAGCTGACTTCTAAGCCATATTCTGAGGAAGAAAGCAGGAGGGAGAGTGAAATAAGAGGATGAAGGCAGAAATGTGATCATTCTCAAGGAGTCACTAAGCCCTGTGCACAATCTGTCCCCCTTGGCAACACTGCAGACTGTCATTCACTCAGTGTGGGCCAGATTCTTTTTTGTATGGAAACCTATTACACTGCTTTAAAAAGGGGCCCCATATAAATAATTTCTAGGTCCAGGAAGTACTTTTTGACAAACTTCAACAGTACTGTTCTTGCTATGCACATTCATTCCTAAGAGGGTGGATTGCATTGCTGTTTGAACTCATAGTTCAATACATGAATGTAATTTTTTGAAATATACACAGAGTTTGCTTGTTACAGCAATTCCTTTTGTTACTCATTTCACAGAGTAACTTGTATATCCATTAGTGGTAAGATGTTCCAAGGGAAAAAGTTGTAATTGCACATATTTAAAGGGTACATCATTTACCTTTATTACAACTCTAGTTGCAGCTGTGGTCTCAAAAATTATCCCAGTGTGTACCATGCTGGTGCAATTAGGAGAAACTGGTTCTTTGTCTTTATAATCCTTCTCTGGATGAGAAATAAGAGCATCGATAGAACAGAGAAAACATTATGCTGTATTATAACTCAGTAAGTCAGCCTGGCCCCTGACAGTTCCTGGAGCAGTAAATCAGACTTGGAGAATAGTTTGGGAAAGGAAACCTAGTTAGAGTGTTTGCAGTAAATATAAGAGCCAATGTGTGGGCGTTGCAGACACAAATCCTGTTATATGCTAATATGATTTATGCGCATAACAGCCAAATATAATTATCAGCGTTAACCCCTGTGTACCTGCTGTATTTAAAATTAAAATGAAGTTATTATATTTGCACTTTCAGAACAGTTGATCTATATTACACATGAACATTTAATAATTTAGCTTACTTTTGCTGACTGAATGCACTGTGCCAGACCACAGCTCTTTCATTTGAGCAATGATTGACATTCTTCTTGAACCTGATGAATCTTGAATTTAAATGATCTTAATTGCAATTTCATTTATAAAAAAAAAGAGTTTTAATGGAAGTATTCCTTAGCCAGGGAATGAAGGGTATCATATGAGACAGTTTGATACATTGTGCTTTGTGAAACTGATGTTGAGCAACAATTTTTCAACACAACCTTAATTCTAGAGTGAATTCTTAGTAAATGGACATGGGACACCCAACACAACCAAGTAAATGAGAATCTTCCAATCTAGAGATTTCTTCAGGATCACGGTTAGTCAGTGTTTCTATAATGACTTCATTCTCTGCTCCAGGAGAAACAGTATTTATTTTCTGGACCTCTTTTTGCAGAACTGTTTGCACCCTCTGTGGTTAGCAAATTGGCTTTGCCCTCTCTCAATAGCATTTAGGGCAGTTCTGGATTTGATCACTCCCAGACCATTCTTCACTGTGTGTTTTGTGTGCCCAGCCAAAATATGTGTATGAGCCAGCTTTGTTTAGGAAAAACCTCGTTGATCTGCAGCAGAAAGAAACCCTGGCTGATAAAGCTGTGGACAAGCAGGAGACTAGAGAGTTCTGCAGCTGCTGGTGTTGACATACTCATCTTGAACAGTCATGTTTAGGCTTTGGTGTAGCTGGGCACTCCTACTCCATTTTTATTTAATACAATGACTACTTCTCTTAACTGGAGACTAACCTTCCTTCCTGCAAACTGCTAAGGACTTCTAAGAAAGATCTGTTAGTTCAAAAATGGAAAAATTATGCTTACATTTTTAAAGACTAATGAATTCTGAAATGTAAATCCATCTGCAAACACCCTCAGAGCAGAAATTGTGGCATTGCATATGCCTTCTGTGCAATACTCAATCCAAAAATCTGCAACCTTCTACACTCGTAAGTGATGGCAGATATAACTCTATTTTGACTAGCAAACCAAAAAATGTATTGATTTAAGAAAACAGCATTTTTCATTTTGAAAATGTCAAAACAAACTGTCAGCAATTTAGAAAAAAAAAAGTCCCAAAGATCTGTTTGTTTGCCCCTTCTGATTGGAAACAAGAGTTATAAAAACTCACTGTGAGAAAGTTTATTCTTTTGTTGAATCATTATTTTCTGAGGAGGAAAAAAAAATTAAAAATCTTCTCAGCCATCCTGCTAATTCCTGATTTTTGCTGCTCTAATTTCCATAGGTAAAGAAGCATGTGCTAGTGATTCCTGGAAATACATATGAATTTTTAGTTTGTCATCTTGAACTCAGATCAGATTAGAATTCTATGACCTTCAACAGTCAGCATCTTTCTGTGAAGAGATTTATTCCTTTCAGTTTGACTCTTGTGCTCCTAACTTTGATACAGGTTTTTGCTTCCATGAAAGGATTTCTGTAGTAACTCCTTGTTAACCAAGTTGTATATGGATTTGTAGAGTTTATTATTATACTCAATTCAGTTTGAAAACTCCCACAGTAACTCGACCTTTATTCCTTTATTCCTTTATACCTTTATCAAAATACTGAAAGGTTATGAGGTGATAGAAACCTACTCTCTCAATGTATCTGAATCTGTCACGGACCCATTGGAGGAAAAGTGCTCTGGAATCCCATTAAAATGGTCAGGATTGCAGCTTAGCATCTCACAGCACACCAAAGAGAAGAACATAGTGGATTCACACAGGAACTGGCTATTTTTCCAAGAAATACCTAGTCCAACACACCTGACCAGGCTTGCATTGGCAGCACAGGTTATGGCCATCTCCTGCAGCCACAACTGAGCTGCACCATGGAAACATTCTTCATGCAACACCCAGCTGAGCAAACTGTGCCGAGTGCTGCATGCACCACAGTCTGATGTAGTGCTTTCACCACAAAATGTAGAGAGTTCATCAGTTTCATCCTAAAAATGGTAGCTTCAGAGGGCAGGATGGTTTCAGCAATGTTCAATCCCTCCTCAGGCTCAGCTGGGTGGTTAAGCAACAAAAGTGATGAAAGCCTGTGAAAGACACATAAAATAATCTGGAAACCAATTACCAGTTTAATTGGCAAATAAACCTATTCTTTACCCCCAAATGTTTCTGAGGATTGTGCGAGTAATGAGGTGGAAAAGATTAGCATCAAATAAAATTCCAAAAATAGGACAGCAAAAAAAGCGTAAGACAGTAAAAGGTCAAGCTCAAAGAACATGAAAATCAACATTAAACCTTGACTTGTCTGGCTGAGAGATATATATAGGTTGAAATCTTTATCTCTGACTAACATAGAGCATAAAGTCTGAAGATTTTGTAGTGAGATTTGCTCCCATTTACCAAAATTTTAAAAAAACATTAGAAAGAATATCCCTTTTTATATTGCAAATAATCCCTCAAACTCTCTAGCACAAAATTTTACATGGGCATTACCAGGATCCTGATAAAGATTATTCCTCCCCAGAAAAAGCAACAGCTACTTTACAGAGAATGGAAGTCATAAACCTGTAAGGTCGTTTCTTAAGGGCATAAACCAACTGCAGACACATGAAGTTAAGAACAAACTTCTCCTTATGAGCTGATTGTTATTTAATGAGCCATCATAATTTTAGTAATGAATGAATGACTGGAAAATTAATTTATTTGTTTTCTTGTGTTATGATATGTTATAATACTAACTTGAAGAAAATAAATCCACAGTAATCAATGCCTAATTTTTTTAAGATCTAGGCACTAGTCTGCTGCCTGTCAGGGCTGGAATGAAAACAAATTTGCTCCCTTGCAAGTAATATTAGGCTGCAATAACATGAAATGTGTGCAAAACTTCCAGTTGTGATACAATGACTAATTCATGCAAACACATATAGTTTTTAACTATTGCATATCTCTGGTTTTGTGTACTTCTACATGGTTGAGGTAGAAAAACCACAACTTTGTGGAGTGATACTGCCTCCAGGGAACCAGCACTTTCAGAGCCATTGAGGGGAAATGTGCTATCCAGTTGGTCTTAAAGAAATAATAAAGGCTGCATTTTTTTTTTCCTCCAGAAATACATACTGATTTTGAATACCAAGTAGCAATATGAGCTGATTTTTCTGTTAGCTCAGAAGGAACTGACCGATAAATCTCATTATTTCCACGCTTAGGACAGTTGAGTCTGCAGAAGACTTAATATGAAGCTGGATTATAAAAGCTGTGGGATATGTCTAGACCATGCCAGAAAAGCAGATTCTTCGGGGCTGTAGATTGCTTCCACCCAGCAGAATAATACTGGAATCAAGCAAAGAACAAATTCTGAAAATCAAATTGAGAGCTTCTAGCTCTTCACTCTACCAGATGTTGCTAATACAGAGAGAAGCAAAGGAGCAAAGACAAGTCCCCAGAAGGCCATAGGGCAAGATTTGGTTCTGATGAGGACTTCCAAACCAGTGTAAGACTCTTAAAAAAGGACTTCAAAACAAATCACTCCGCTTTCACTCAGTGATCTACACAGTCAGAAAAAATTCACTCTCCTTCTCCAGCCCGTTGGAGTTGGTTCTGGTTTTATCTCTGAGGTCCTGTTCTCCACTGTGACAATTTCCAGTGAGGAGTGAGTGACAAATTAATTCTGCCTCTTGAGTTTGAGGTTTTGAGAGATACCAAGTATCACTTTCCTTTCAGAGAATTTGGGTTTGACTTCTGCTTTCATTTCTTCAGACTATGTCC
This sequence comes from Poecile atricapillus, assembly GCF_030490865.1. Taxonomy (NCBI): domain Eukaryota; kingdom Metazoa; phylum Chordata; class Aves; order Passeriformes; family Paridae; genus Poecile; species Poecile atricapillus. Next base: position 8,173,703 of record NC_081288.1, read on the forward strand.
TCTTGCTTCTCCACTGTCTATAGCTCTAGAGAAAGACAAAGGGAATTAGAAGAGAGAACTCAATCCCATGCAGTAAGAAAAAGTGAGAAGATGATGAATACCACCAATCTTCCCCAAAGAAGGAGAATGATAGACTGGAGAAGAGTATTGAGGAAATATAAAGGATGCTGGACAACCCAGGGCTTCCAGAACTCACGGCTCTGATCAGGTTGACCACAAATGCCAAGGTGTTCAGGGAGTAAAACACAGGATAAGCCTTTCACAGTCAGTTTCAAAATAATCAGTTGTGTGTTGAGTTTTCTACCTATTACAAATGCATAAGAGATCCAATAAAATGGAGAGGTACTTCACCAGGTAGAGCTGCCTTTCTCCAAAATGCACTGTAGCACCACATCCTAGCAAAATATATTATAAGATGTCTAAAATGGAATAAGATATTTGAGTCTGGGCAGCTGAATCCTGAACCAGATTGTCTTGCTGTAAATTCAGAGATTGCTCTGTCACAAATACTGTAATCTTCTTGGTTCAACCACCTGCATCCAATGGCTCAGCCATCAGACCTGAGTCCTCTGGTGTTTTATTGGTAAATGCTGACATATTTCAACATCTATGCTTGTGGTACTAGAATAAAGTTAGTTTTGGCCGTTGTCACTTTTAGTTCACAGAAGTAATCAAAACAGCACTTGGTAAATTCTTTGGAGCCTTTCCTGCTACAGGCAATAAGAGATTTGCCCCTAACTTCAGCAGAACCATTTATGAGTGCACATTTAATTAACATGTAATTCAGAGTGTCTAATAGGATTGATGTGTATCTGAATTAAAACTGCAAATAAAATGGTGCTAAAGGATAGAAGCAGAGAACAGACTTTAAATCTCATTTCAGGACTTGAGCACGAATGGCAGAAAATACCATGGGCTTCACAGAGAGGGAAAAACTTGGCATGAGATAAAAGGCTTAGGCCAGGATTCATCCAACTTCCAGTGCTGCTCAAAGGATGAAGGCATCTGAGATTTATATATTCATTACTAGACTTGCCCACACAAGGCTTTGAATGCCACTGGAATTTGATTTTTAGAGGACATCAGAAAAACTGACACAAAATGTTGCTGGATGAAGAGTCTGCAGGAGGCTTCTCGCTGGTCCACCAGGCTTTTGAGCAGTCAGACATTTTGGGATTGAGGGTGGTTCTCTTCCAGATTCACATAATCTCATTTGGAGCTTTTGCTCTGTTAGAATGCAATGTGAGACAGGCTTTCAAGCCCTTCCCTCTGGTGCTAATCCTCCAGTGAATATTGACTCAGGGTTTTGAAGAGCTGCTGAAAAAATTACAAGTCAATGAGCATTGCTCCCCTCCGTGCCTGTCTGCTCAAGTGAGCCCAGTGGGGCTAGGAGAGGGAGAAATAAAATAAAAAACCCAAAAACCAAACAAAAATAAAAACCACAAAAAACCCCTAAACCAGAAACAGTATAGTGCTGTTTAAATTTGGAAGATCAGGTCAATAGGAGGACAGGCTATTTGTGACAGCTTAAGCAATCCTATTGTTCTTGCTGCCACTGTAATTCTGCTGTCTAGACCAAAGCAAGTGGCTGCTGTACTCTGTAACACGTGTCTCTCTCATGCCCTAATGTCAGGGTAGGATAGAGCCACACTCCCATCTTTTAAAGAATTGAACACTGACATAACAACCCTCCCTTCTTCTCTTCTCTGTGTTTGGAGGGAGGCAGCTGCATTCCCCTACCCGTTGCACCTGCAGAGGTTTCTGGTGTCACAGCAAGCCAGGAGCCTCCTGCTGCGGGGAGAAACAGCTGCTTCTGCTTTTCTTGGGGGGTGCTGAGAAAGGCTGAAAGCCATGTTGCCTCTTGCAGAGGTAAAATCCTCAGTTTGCCAGCTCTGTCCTAGCGGGTGAGAGACAGAAGGAACTCCCTGTCACAGGACCATGACACAAACCAGCAGCCGGAGCTCCCAGATGGGACCTAAGGAAGAAAAGAGCTGCAAAAGCTCAGCCTTGGTGTCTTGGCTGTATTTAGGTCCCAAATGGCTTCAAGGCTTAAATTCACATTCCCCCTTTCTTCCCCTCCTGCCAGTTTTGTCTCTGCTTGAGTCTTTTCTGTTGATGTTGGTTTAGGAATCTCCACCCTCTCTTTAGCAAGTGTTATGTGGAAAACTGCAGAATTTGCAGCCCTGGGAACTGAGATTTTCAATACACTCACAGGCCAGGCATAAGGGCTTCTTTACATGTGTCACAGGGCAGTGTTGTGTGGAGTATCTAAATATCCTGTATTGTCTCCTTGACTCCCTGATTACTCAGCAGTTGGTGTCATTGGGAGACAGAGAGGCATTAATATCTGATACTTAGCCTGGTCAAGAGCAAGAATTGTTATGTGTACTAAGAGGCTAGTAACAGCTGACAACCTTAGCAGACAGCTTTGATTCATGCTGACATACTTTCCATCCTTTCCTCCCTCCGTCCCTCCTCTCACTTTCTTCCACTTTCACTTGACTTCTGTTTCACTTTTTGTTTTTGTCTTTTAAAACTAAAGATGTAAAAACCTCTTCTTAATTTCTCCCTCTTGTAGAAAATATCCTGAGAGCAGAGATTTTAGTCAATATGTCATCAATCCCTAGTACTGAGTGAGAGATTAATGTTTCAAGTATAATATATAGTTTGTTACTTCGGCTTAAGGAGATTATTATAGGTTGTATATAATTATTCTTGCTTAGCAATTTTATCTAATAATAGGCACAAAAGTGTAGAAAAGATTAATTAAGGAGGCAAAGGAAAATCCAGCAGGAATGACGTCTGAAGCAACAGTATTTGTTTTATGTGAGGCACAAATTCTGGAAAAGAATGTTCTGATCTTCATCATAAGATGGAAATAAGTATCAGGGAAGTGAAATGTAGAAGAGCTGGTAAGAGTTTAAGGGTGGTGTTAGTGGCATGACTAATCAAGCTGAGAGAATAAATTGAATAAGAGTCACACTTTCTACAGAGTCACAAAATGATGGAAATAGAACTGTCATTACAGATGCTAATTAACAGGGTTCAGTATCTCTCAGCTTTGGAGTTCAAAACAGTGGGAAGTCTATGCAACAAGCAGCATGAATTTCACACATTCAGCCTGACTTCTCCTGAAGGAATTCCTTGTGGCTGCTAGTGGCATAACATTATCACAGACTGCTGTTATTACTATTTTTGAGAAAATGTGTTTTCATGTAAAAGCACATTATTAAATTTTCAAACTACCAAGCATATATCTGTAAATCCCTAATAAGTTTATATGTTTTCTGTGCCCATCTGGACACAACATTAGTAAGGTCAGAACTTGATTATTGCATTCATCTTCTGGTAAGATGTCTCATAAGGTGAGGATCCTAGACACAGCTCTCCCCTTTAACTCTGTGTTAAAGTGTAGTTATAGAAGTCCTCCAGCCAGGAAATCCAGGTTATTACACTTGGGAATTTGTTGTGTCATTTCAATAACCACTGAATAGGAGGAAGTTCAGAATCTTGTAGGGATGTTCATGTTATACCATTGTTATTAAGCTATAAATAAAATAATAAATTCATCTTACTGTCAGTCTGATACTGATTTCAGGATTTGATTAGCACGGATTTAAAGGAGCAACTAATAAGGAGGACAGATATTGTTGAACTGACTTTAGATTTAGAGGACTTAGAGTCCTCTGAATAAGTGTATAAATGGCAAATTAATACTGAACAGGTTTATTTCTGTTGGACTGCACAGAGATGAGCTATTTGATCTGTTTTATTTGCGTTATTTTTAAATGTTTAGGAACTAAATGCAGCCTCATTGCTGGTAAATTTGGTGTTTACTGCAATGTCAGGAAAGTAGAAAGTAACAAGCTGATAGGTGGATAATATACAATTATGAAAATCACCTGTTAAAGAGAGTTTATGTCAATAAAATTAGAGTAATTTGCCCTTCTTTGGTCCTTTGGGAATCAGACACCCAGACTTGACCCCTGAGTTCCCTTTGTGATCAGCAGAGCAGAGAGCAGTGCACACCTCCAAAGGATGGTTTTTCTCATCCTGAGAAGATGATGATAATAACCTTTTTCCCCTTAATCAGAAAAGAAACGTAGCTGTTAACTTGATAGTGCAGCAATTGCTGGCATCAAACTGATTAAAACTCTGGGAGTTGGTAAAGGATAGGAATGTATTCACCACTGCTCAATCCACCTGTCAGAGTATTGAGGGATGATTTGGTCCTGTGCATAAAGAGAAGTGATGGCTGATGTTTACATGCCTATATTTTCAGATTGGAGTTAAGGCACTTATTTATAACAGCAAATGTTATTTATTTCTCAAATGCTTTAAGGATAGTTGCTCTAGATCTTGTATAAGCTTTTTGCATAATTAAACAGGACTAGTCTTCATTAAATCTGTGATCATATAAAAAGAAATAAATTCAGTGAAATTCATGACCTGCAACTCGTAAGTCCAGCCAGAAGCTCACAGCACACATATTTTGCTCTACCAATGACTAACTGTACACATTCCTCTCTTTAGGCAGTAACACTGTAAGTGCAGGAATAGAGGAATGGGATAAGGAACAGTATCGAGCATAATCACTGCAGCAAAATTGAATTCTTTGTTAGGATTTTACTTCACATCAGGAAACCAACTGCAGTTTCTCATCAGCTAGGATCTATTTTTTCAGAAATACAAAGCTGCATGCCTGTGAACTATGATTTTATGTTCTGACCATATCTCCAAAAATCAGGCTGTTAGCCAACATTAATATAGCATTCCTACATTTTGTCAGAATAATGAATGAGAATATGCAAAAATCAATCCAATACCTATCCCTGGGGATGTCCAACCCTGTCTGTCTCAGGTCCTTTTATTTCACCCCATTGACTGTTCCCTTTTAGTCATGCTCCAAATCTTTTCTTACTCATAATTTTCCTTATGAAGTAGTCATGTCCCATGGGGTACCTACACTGTCAGTGTGATCCCAAACAGCTTTTTGCACACGTCAGATAAAGTTTTCTGATTCCCAGGGAATCTATCCCCAGAAGGCAGAGCTACAAGCAGGCAGGGAGGCCCATGGCACTCCCCAGCCTCCTGCCAGCCTCAGTTAGTTCACTTTTGCTTTTGCTGCTCTGCTATGATAGGTATGAGCCCCAGATCTGAGCACTTCTCATTTTCAGGCAAACTTGGAGTTTTAACACAAGCTTGATTTTTTCAGGGAAGATCTGCTGGAGCTAACTTCGGCTCCTTGCCCAGGAGCTAGAGTATTGTTCCAGCAGAGATGAATTTCCTTTGATAGGAAAATAATTTGCTTCAAAAACAGAAGTAAATTACCTCAGCATCTTCTAATAATCTCTCTATTTCAGAACTCACAAATTAAAATATTTTATTTATTATATTCAGCTATTTGTGATCCAAAAAAAAAAATACAAATAAAACTAATATTTTCTATTCCTCTGTTTACGAATGGAACAAATTAATTCCTAATTAATAATAAAGCGCTGCTGGTACTTTATATTAGAGACTGGAAAGGTTAATAATAAGAAGAAATCACTATATATATGGGTATATACAAATGTATGCCTTCCATTTCAAAGTCCTGGCTGGGCTAGACTAAAGGTCTAAAGGTCTTTAGAATGAATTGTGTCTGTAGGTGAATCAGATGGAATTTTCAGGATTGCTTTCGGGCAGATTTTTCAGATGTTTTAATATTTCTTCTGTTGGGTACTGCCCATTTAGTGCCACAGCTGGGCAGAGCTCCAGAATCCAGGTCCTGCCAGTGCCTACCCACATCGCACAAACCACTCTACTTGTCTGAGCTGAGTTTTTCAACCTTCATAATGGAATCACAATGTTGATTATAATGTATTCAAAATGTACTAACAAAGTTTATGCTAGTGTAAACTGGAAATGATCAATGAAGGTCGCATTTGTCTCTCCTGATATCCACGTTACATCTGTGCAGGTTGTAGGATGGGATTCATCTGAGCACATAGGTTATCTGAAGCACCTGAAGTCCCTTTAAAAAGAGTGGTGAGAAATAACCAATCCTAAATCACAGCCCATCTGGTTTGGATTAGGTGTCTACCTTCAGATAGGCTTAGCAAAGAAAAAGAGATTCTTACTACATATATGTCTAAAAGTTAGAAGATGCCAACACTACCCAAAGTGATAAGCAGTCAGAGCCTATGGCTTCCAGAGATTTAGATTCCTTTATCCATTTTATATTAAAGAGTTTTATCTGGATAATTTTGCTTCAACCTACATGCTCAGAAGTCAGTAATAAAACACTGGGCCCTTGAAATACCCTCATGTCGTGTCACTTAAACAATTCAAAGGTTGATTTTCTCCCTTTGCCTGAGAAATAACTAAAGAACAAAGCTTTCATGAATTCTAATTTGCAAATTGTAATTGCTTCAGGAATAGAAACACTTAACACATATTTCTGACAGACAGTTTGCATTTTTTTAAAAAAAAAAAAAAAGAGGAAAAAAATCCCAACAAAAGAAGAAACCACTACTCACTCCTGGAATCCATTAAGAGACTCAGACATTATAGTAACAAATGGAAGGGTTCTATACCCTAATTTATTTAGACTCTGAAGACCAATTAAAATTGTGTAAAAAGATGGCAGTAAAAATATAACTTTGAATCACAATATAGTTGAAATGCATGCATATGATACAATTTATAATAAGATTTACTGACTGTAATTACCATGGAGTTTTTATGCCTCCAAGAACTATGTGAAGCATAAGAGTTTACTAATTGTGCTGAATTTTCAATACGTGTCAGAACTATGGCTGTACAAAACACAGAACTATAGAATAATTTGATTTGGAAGGAACCTTAAAGTTCATCTTGTTTCAACTCTCTGCCCTGTCCCAACCTTCCACAGGACCAGGTTGCTCCAAGTTCCATCCAACCTGGCCTTGAACACTTCCAGGGCTGGAGCATCTACAGCTTTTTTGGGCAACCTGTGCAAGGCCTCCTCACTCTCAGATTAAAGAATTTCTTCCTAATACCCAATCTAAAGCTACCCTCTGTCAGTTTAAAACCATTTCTCCTTGTTCTATCATCACATGTCCTTGTAAAAATTCCCCCTCCAGCTCCCTTGTGGGCCCCTTTCAAATACTGAAAAGTTACAATAAATCACCCTGGAGCCTTCTCTCATCTAGGGCTGAACAATCCCAATCTCTCAGCCTTTACTCACAGGAGAGGTTTTCCACCCACCTAAGCATCGTTCTGGCCCCTCTCAGGACTCAGTCCAACAAAACTTGGCAGTAAATCTTCACAGGGGCTCACCTAAGAGCTTCCTTCTTGATGTCAAACCAGAAACCAGAGCCTTCCTTTTTCTCTTAAATTTCTCAGTAGCCCAAACCTCAAGACAAAACTCAAGGTCAAAGACAGTGTTCCCTCTTTTCTCTGTCAAAACTTACAGTTTACCCACAGAGTTCAGAACTTCAAGACAGAATTAACAAATTAGAAAATTATTTAGTCTCACATGTAAAGGGTAAGGAGATTAACCTCATCTCACTGGAATGATTTTAGAAGTTGTGTGTTTAATTTGACCATGCTATTTAAGATCTTTTGTAATCAAAGGAAAGAGGAATTTCTGAAAAGGCAACTCCTCCCATGGTAATCAGATTTCTGCACCTATTTTTCTAAGATAAGCAGGACAAACCATGCTTTGGAGATGACTGCCTTTCCTGATTGATTAAAAAGAAAGCCTAGACAATTATCTTAGGCTTATCATCTTTTAAATGTCTCTAGTTAGGTGAAACAAAGGAGATCCTAAGGCTGTAATCTAATGTACTGTGTGCTCCAAAACTGTAGCTGTAGCAGGTGCTTAACTTTTGCTTACAGGGGAAAAGAAACTTCAGCTTTTATCTTAACTGCACACAAAAGTATGAGCAAAGAGCTAGGATTTTCTTTTGTGAGTACTGTTATCACATTTGGCAAAATGAAAGCTTTGTAATGAGGTTTTGTTTTTCCCTCATAAAAATTTCATTGAATTTCTACTTAAATAATCCACAAGGAAGAGATTATTAAGACAAAGCATTTTCATTTATTAGTACTCTCAATATCATGAGTAGTAAAGGCTTAAATTTGTTTCCTTTATTACATATTTTTAGATATATATTCTAAACTATGCTATATTTTAAGGCCTTTGAGTGAGATCTTTCTCTTATCAACAGGATTTTTTAAGTGGATCAGGTAATAGCATCTTTAAATGTAGGTTCATGGGAAATGATGACATTTTAAGGTTTGATTTATATTGCCAAATATAAAAGTAGATGTGCCAGTATATAGAATAAAAGAAAATCTTTACTTTTGACAAGTATGAAAATTAGTCTAATACATATTTTTATGAAAGTCAATATATAGCTTAGAAGAGAAGACACTTTCCTGAAAAGTTTGCAGATTGAAGATGAAAAGGGAAGACATTCCCAATCTCTCTGAACAGCAGATTAGTAAGTAAATTGTACATAAAGAAGCATAAAATCTTATCCTGTTCAATTTCATAAGGTCAATATTTACAAATACATACAAACCCCTGTTAACCTGCAGGATGTACTTTGTGAGGCACAGCGGGAAAAGGAAGTGTATTCAAACTGAAAAAGTATTTGAAATAATGTACACCCTTTGTAATGCTCAGGAACAAACCAGCCCTGATGTAGGAAGGACAGTTTGGCTGTGAAATGAGATGTCTTTTTCCTTGTGCTTACCAAGGTAAGAGTGGAGACTGACTCAGCTTTGTGGATTTTGGTTTAATCTAGTCACTAGAAAACGTGGAAACACATATTCTTTTAATGTGATAGAAACAGTAGAAACAAAGATGAAATAAAGTCTTTATGCAAGTCTGTATGCAGAAATTCAGATGATAATGATTCCTATGGAGTTGATTTTGAACCATTTGAATTTCAGTTGTGTGCTATTTTGACTGAACAGTCATATCTGTCTCAGACACATCGTTCTGAATCTCATTGTTGGACAACTGTAACAACTGCATGTGGAAAATATTTATCTGAATCAAATAAATGGATGAAAATTTATATTGTAGAACTGTAGAAAATAAATTTATTTATTTTTTTCAAAGATGGTTACTTTTAATTTCTTCAGAATTTAACCTGGGAATTTTACATGAAATAAATTTGCAAGTGTTTCTTCATTTGCTTTTTTGATTATTTTCTTTTTCTATCTCACATTTTTGTATATTTTTGTATACTTTTCTGAATATACATCTGGGAAAAGAAGGATTGATATAATAGTTTAGATTACTTAAATAAATAATATCTTTTTCATATTTTATTTCATTTGATCCTACCATAAGTGCGGATAAAAAAAAAAAAAAAAAGGAAAACCACCCCTACCCTGGTGTAGATTTTCCCTCCACATAACCATATCACAGATTGGAAAGCATGTGGCAGTGTTTCTAATATCATAAACAGAACCATAACTGTTTAGTCAGAGACATTTTGAATTACAACATTTCCTCCTTCAGGTCTTTGGATTCAATTCAAAACTGAAGCCAATAGATGTTGCATCATAAAATCTGTGGCTTTTATGCATCCATTTAATTCAGAATTTTGCTCTTAACCATTCATGAAATAACAATATGTTTTGATAAATGTAAAATACCAGTTGCTTAAGAAAATGTCATTTGATTAAACAGTATTTTCTTTGAATAACTTTAATTATCCAATTAATAGGTATCCAAGATCAAAATAGATGTAATTGAAGAAAAGCTCAGAAAATTAATCATATCTTGAATGGATCCTCTAATCTCTTTAATAACAAAAGCTCACAGCAGTTTTCTAAGTTTGGTAAGAAAATTACTTGGTTATTGTTCCTACTTGAATTAATAAGATTTTTGCTATTATGCACAATTTCACATCACTGGGTCATAAATCTTGGAAAAGAAATATTCTGAAGTGGAAATGCAGAGACAATAAGGAGAACAGGGGAAGATCTATGGATGTCATCTATCTGGATTTCTGGAAGGCCTTTGACAGATGCTCTCTAAAACATCTATCTCTAAATTGGAGAGATATGTGTTTGATGGATAGCCTGTTCAGTGCACAAGGAATTGTTTGGATGGCTGTGTCCAGTGAGCAACAACTCCAGGAGGGGTCCATATGTGACCCAGCACAATTTCATATCACAGAATCATCAGCTGGGGTTGGGCAGGACCTTAGAGGTCAGGCATGGACCTGGTGAAGCAGGTCCAGAGGAGGAGGATGATGATATTCATATCATGGAGCACCTCTCTTATGAGAAAAGGCTGAGAGAATCCAGGCTGTTCAACCTGGAGAAGAGGAAGGCTCTGGGGAATTTTATTGCAGCTTTTCCATACTTAAAGGCAGTATATAAGAAAGGACAGGGCCTGTTGTGATAGGGAAAGAGGCAACAATTTTAAATTAAAGGAGGGTAGAGTTAGATTACATATAGGGAAGAGTTTTTTTCACTGAGAAGGTGGTGAAACACTGGCAGAGTTTGCCCAGAAAGGTGGTGGATGCCCCATACCTGGAAACATTGAACAGGGCTCCAAGTGACCTGGTCTAGCTGAAGATGTCCCTGCTCACTGCAGAGAAGTTGTGCTATGTGACCTTTAAAGGTCCCTTCCAACCCTAACTACACTATCTTCCTATGACAAAGGAAAAAAGACAACTATTTTAAGAATCCAGATATGGGTTCTGCATATCAACAGTATACAGGTCATTAATTTAGATCCAAGATATACATTCAGACTTTCAGATAGTGAGAAACTGTTTTGCTAAAGTACAGACATCTCTGCAATCATCTTGTATATATCCCTCTTTATTTAATAATCCTGAAGAAAGTTTCTTCCTATCACTGGGAACAACAACAACAACAAGACTTACAACTCATGTAAGTCTACATAAAAGCTATTTTTGTACCTGATTGTTTCTTGGGCAGTTTTTGGTGCACCCTTGACGGCCACTGAAATTTCTCAGCACCCTGTAGAGCAGGGCTCCTGTCTTGGAAGGCCAAGCAGAGGAGAAAGTGCAATGTTCACAGCATGTGCTCTTCATGCACCACATGCCAGCAGCATCAGGATTTTCACAGTATTCCTTGGAGACATTTAGCTTCCACACCACGTAGCTGTGCTGAAGGTCAGCACAGGGGATATAGCTTCAATTTTCTCTCATCTGGAGCTTCCAAACCAATGCTCTCTGTGGATTTGTGTCTCTAATCTCCCCAGGCTGAGGATACTTGACCAACTTTTAATCTCTCCCCAAGCTCTCCCTTGGGGTTCAGCCTAGGCATTCACTGTAAAAGCTGCCCCAGGCTGCTCACCTGACTATATGAGACAGCAAGGGCTAGCTGGGGTCAGGGAAGGAAGGAGAACTTGGGCAAGACCTTCCTTTTTTGGAAATAAAAGTGGTTTTGTTATTTCCAGAATAGAAGTCTACATGGTGTTCAACAGATTTGTTTCAACAAGTAAAAATACACTTTAATGAGCTTTGTGCATTTTAATTGAAGCTCTTGTGAAATTATTTGTTTCTTTTTTTTTTTGTTTCTGTGTTATTTTTTTATTTTTATTTTCTTTTTCTTATATCCTGTTATATAGCCCTTCTTAAAAACTAATCATTAAAAACTATCTTTATAGCCCTTCTTAAAAACTAATGACCCAGGCATTCTCCTCCTGAGCTCTAATAAATGAAAGGGAACAGATAAGAAAATCTCTGCATCTCCCTTAGAGCCAGTGCATCCTGCAGATATCTCCCAGTGGCTGTCATTAGCCCTAATGGAAAACAGCTGAGCCCCAGCCCAGCTACACTGCTCTTCACCAAGCAGGTACTTTGTGCCTGAAAAGGGATGTATTTATATATTCCTTCTGTGTTACAAGTGTAAGTTATTTAACCACACAGACTAACTTTGGTGCCATAGGGATAAGCTAAGCTCAAACTTCACTCCAGAAGGAAAACTTATCACTGCAGGAGGAATTTTTTCCTTCCATTAAAGAACATATGCATAATGTGTGCAAGCCTGATGGATGGATTTATTTATGTCTGGCATCTCGTATATAAACCAGTTATCAAGGAAAGGTTTATACATGGGAAAGATACAAAGCTTGATCTAGGATGAAGTATAACCCATCCTTTAAAAGGCACCTAGCATAGGTAGGATGATTCACTATCTGTGGTGCCTTCCTCTCTCCATTGATGGTATGAAAACTAAGGACATGATTCATCTGATCTCAGCCAAATGTCAGATTAGAGGAGAGAGGCACTATTCCTCTAAAATATCTGTTTCTCCAGTGACGACTATAAAGGAAAAGAAGAATGATTTTTTTCAGGGACAAATATTCACTTTTAGTTAGATGAACCACACCTTATTTATGTAAATATATGATTCTTGGGTTTCTTGAGCAGGGCCAGGAATTGAATTTGATGATCCTGGTGGCTCCTTTCCCACTCTGAATATTCTGTAATTCCATGAAGTTTTATAGGACTAAAGTTACATAAAATCAATTCATCTGAGATTATTGTTCACTGAGAATGCATTAAATTCCAGTAGTAACAAGGTTTCTTCACTTTTTTTCTGGACTATTTTTGATCTTTTTATGCACACTACATATCATATTAGCTCCTTATCCTTGGTTTTGAGTTACAATCCCTACACAAATGAAAGTGGGGACATTGGTATGGTGAAATGTAGTGGTGCAGCTCAGAGGTTTTCTTGCTATTGAGACCTTAAGAAGATCAGTACAGTCACACTAGATGAGACCAGAAATCTTCTCAGGAGTGATGGCCAAGAGAAGATCCCTTCTACAAGAACACAAGAACCTCCAAACAGCTTTGTCACCTACTGCAGTCCCCACAGTCAAATAGTTGTAGGCACTTCAGGCACTTTAGGGGTTGGGTTTTATTTCCAAATAAATTTCATGCCTTACTGGAAGTCAAGGCTTACCTTTGAGCTGGATCTCCATCAAAAGGCAAATCTCTCTGACTGAGATATAAATATATGCATTTGTGAAATGTGTTCCTTTTCCATGTCAGAAAGTCACTGGATGCACAGGTTACACCAGTAACAGCAATGCCTCATCTGAGCTAACCTGATGGGTTTGGTATCTGAATTTGATCAGGTCAGCATGCTGAAGGATCAGACAGACCTCAACTTAGTGCAATATTTTATCTCCAGCACATGGTGCTTTAAAGCTCAGAAAGTCATTAAACTCCAAGCTGACACAGGGAATGCCTAGTGGGATTAACCTTCAAAAACTAATTACCAAGGAGATCAACAGAAGGCAGCCTGCATCACCACTGTTGTGACAGCCTACCAGAAGAGTGAGTGGTGTCAGAAAGTGTTGAGTAAAAAACCTGATCCACTGCAGATCCTTTTCCTATGTGCCTAGAGTTCTCCAAATGATTACCAATGAA